>NC_060210.1:123275500-124632500 GCF_021130785.1 Homalodisca vitripennis | reverse complement strand
TAATTATTTCTTTAAACCGTTCTAGAAAACGAATTAAAACAAATAATTAAAAAATTGTACACTTCATTTCAGTATTTAATGTATGAGTACCAAAGGATATCGGAAGGCATCGGATAATGAACACAATGAAACTGAATTAAATAAAAAATTAATGAAGTTTGGTAATAAAACTAATATTCAGATTATTTTTTGTGTTTTTTATATTGAAATCCAATTTTTTCCAAAACTGTTTAACTCTTTGTGTATAAATTAGATTGAAGAAACTTAAAGAATAACATTTTATAGAAGTTAGTTTAACCCTTTAACAGTTTGGTAATAGGTGTACATACTTGTATAGTTTGTTTCATTGTTCTTCTTATCGTATTGGATCATTCAGTATAATAGTTTGATCATTTAAACAGAAAACGATTAACCATGTCTGTACCATTGCGTATGGAGATTGATTAATAAATCAACCATATAAATTCTCAGTATGACGAGACAATATCTGGAATCTAAAGACATATTGTTCACAGTAGACAGCATACGATCCATTTGATAAATACCTTTAAGGATCCTAAAGTACAATATTAATATGTCGTGTTGCTCTGTACGTTTATCGCAGGCCACAAAGTGGAGCTCCCCTCCTGCGCGGGGAGCTCTACCTGAAGGCAATTACGCGCTGGGAAACGGACAGAAAGGTAATATTTTATGAGAGCGTTTAGGAAAGTACAGTAATATCGTGTGATAAATATAACACTGCTGCAAAACCCCACCGCAAACGTTCACTTTATTTTGCCTGTCATGTACCTTATTTGATCAATTCATCACTTTTTGCCTCGCGCCACTTTTTACTAGTACTGCGCCCCAGTTCTCGGCTCTAGTGTGAGGACAAAGAAGTTAAAAACTGTAACTTTGGCAGTTATAAATTACCTATTAATGTTTCTGTAGAGAGCATCCCATAATAGGACAATATTTCAGAAATTGATGTAGGAAAAATTGCCATCAAGGCAATACAAAAATCAAACTGTTTTCGACCATTTTTCTGTGTGTGTTTTAAAGAGAAATAGTTTTATAACGTTTCTTGCAGCGTTCATTGGTAGTGTAAGTACCATTATGTATAACTAAAATGTAATTGCATTTATAGTAAAAGATATTAATAATAACAATACGTTTTTTAATGGAATACAATAAAATGGAAACTAATAACATTAAACTGAGCATAATAAAACAAAGACATCAAAGTCAGAATATTTCAATGACTTAGTGAACATTTGTTCTAAACAGTTTTATTATTGTATTGAAATAATAGTGGGATTAAATTTAATAGCAAATTTCGCCACCAATGTAATCCAGATGGCAATATTGCCAGATGATTATTAAATATGATATGCCTTGGTCTGAAAATATGGTGTAATTTTTAGTATTGTTTACAAATTGAAAAGCCAACAAGCTAGCTATTTTTAATTTTCAAGGATGTGCCGGAATTGTTGACATTTGTTGACACCAGAGCATATACTAATTATTGATTAGAGGATGGTAGTGGCATTGGATTACATTAGAGCTAGACTCCCTGCGGGCTTGTGCTCGCTTTGGTTGTACCGATGTGAGCACAAAACTTGGGTGTCGGGGTCCCATCACATATAGCGTAATAACTTGTCTTTCTTACCATATTGGACCAAATATTCAATTGAAACATATATTGGCCCTTTTTTGTCTTTTGCAGGTGGATCATTATATCTTTCAGCAATTAAACTTTATATGAAAATCTGATTCAATTTAAACATGAAAACAGCATTTCCCAACCAATTATGGTTTTGAGAAATAAATTAAATTGCTATATATTTATTAAAATATATTTGTGCCAGTACATAAAATCTGAGTGAGTTAGATGTACCCATACATACCAACACTTAATAGTACTGTCGTCTCGATCTATACTCTTAATTTACTTAAGTAACGCGTTTCCAGACCTTGCAAGCCGTTAATTGTGTAGAAAAACATATGAGTTCTACGGTTGACGTGGAGTTTGTTTGGTTTTTTAAGTAGAACACAGTAGATAAGTTGTGTGTTTATCATAAACCACAAGGCATACAGTTTCTTCTAGAATGGTAAGTTGCATACTCTTGAGATGAGAGGCTTGATATAGAGGACAGCTTAACTACCATTCATTGATTTTGGCTGATGTTTTCTTATTGTTTGATTAGAACTGTGAATTAGTTGCATCAAGAGGCATCTTGGTGGCTAAGATGATTTCAACATGTGTAATGTTTTTATTAGTGTTTTAATATATCAAGCTTTATGTTAATATATTGGTTGTTTTTTTGTTGTTGTAAAAATTAAACGTAATAGAATCACAACGAATTTTTTATCAACTTTATAAATAACAGCCGTTTTCACTGTATGGAATGATACATTATACTGTCAAACTAAGCCTGCAAATTTTTACATTCTTATATACATTATAACCGTGTATTTATCTTTGTAATACAAATAATTTCTCGTAATAATTGGCCACTGTATCAAAAACACTAAAACAAAAATTACAATTTATAATATAGAGTGCATCGAGTTGCGAGAAATTGGAAGGTCAGATGTAACCGAACTTCTGTTGTTTGTAATTACAGGGTGTTACGCGAAAGTTCGTCTCCTTCCAGCGAGCACAGTCTTTATCTTCTGTAATTACTGCAACGGACTGTCCCTTTGCCAAAACAGCTATTTGCAGCAGCTCCAAAGCTTTCGGTATTAAACAATGTGACTTCTTTCTAGACCTTACACTCGCGCCACTGAGACTTTTACAAATTTTCTTTAGCTAAAAAGTAACTTAGGATGTTGATGCGTATAGTGGCCTTTTCCGTAGCCGTTATCTTGTTTTGCGAGTCAGAATCAAGAACTGGAAATGGAATTCTTTTCTTAGAATGTACAATCGTCATCTGTATTTTTAATGCAAAATAAGTAAACAGTACGTTATGTGATATACTAGAAATAATTCATCTCCATTGGGGGTATATTCTCATGTATAAAAAGTCAAAGAAATTTCCAGACTTTCCTGAAAAATATGCATATACTCAACGGTCATAAACCAAGATCTCCAAAATTCCCGTTGGTCATCTTTTTATATGGTCTGCAAGCACTAAGTACTTTAAAAAACGACAATTGCCGCTCTTGTTAATTTATTCAGACCATATGAGTAATGTATGACGTTCTTCTTCTTCTTCTTCTTCCATGGGGTGGCCTACTGCCATGCCTTAAGGGCCTTTTGCGCACCCCGGAAGCACACCATGAGGAAAACCAGTCTATGATTTCAGCAGTTCCACAAACCGCCGAGAACAACCTATCAGGTCCTCCTGGGGACATTCACCACCCTTGTCCAAACTACCAAAGATGGCATACCGCTCCCTTGCTATTGTAGGACAATCAAAGAGGAAGTGTTCGACAGTTTCATCCTGCTCATCACACATTATACAGAGCGGATCCTCCTGAAGGATGACGACTCTGTGAATATGATTCCTCAGGTAACCATGTCCCGTGATCAGACCTATAACCCGAGAAGACTCTACTTAGTGAGAGAAGGTCAGACGCCACTCTGGAGAAAGGTGACTGTCTGTACAATTCTGCTCATTCTCATGCCCGGATGTAACCTCCACCTTCTGTCATTTTCAGCGCGAACCCATTTCGAGACAGTCCCAAAGGATTCACACCTTGGAATACCTCAGAACGGTTGAGGACACATCATAATTGATGCTGAGTCCTGGTTTGCCAGGGTATCAGATCTTTCATTCCCAGGGATCCCCTCATGACCAGGAGCCCAACAAACAGTCACATTGCTGATTCTGGCAAAGGAAGAAACGACTTTATAGCAATCCCAGACAAGTTTGGATTTGAACACACAAGAGTCCTGCGCCATCAGCGCTGCCTGAATGTCCGTGAAAATATTAATCGTTTTGCTCCTATAACGCAGACGAAGATTCTCACGAGCACATTCCATAATGGCTGCGACCTCTGCCTGAAAAACTGTAGGCTAAGGACCCATAGGAACCACCAGCTCCCTGCATGTTCTCACCCCCCAAAATTCCAGCGCCTGTGTCGCTTTTTGTTTTAGAGCCGTCTGTAAACCATTCAAGCTCCGCTGATGGAAGAGGTTTCTTTCCCACCGACCAATCGTTCCTAGGAGGTATCACAATCCTAAAGTAAAATTTGTGTGGCATCTGATCAGAGATCATGTCCCTGAATCAGGATGCTAATTCTACAGGGATCACCCGAACTAAGGTCAGCCCATTCCTTAGACCCCATGTATGAGGTTTGTAGTGGCCGCCTTGGAAACGTTAGTTTGCCAATTCTCGAAATGGACATTTTTAAGATGGCAGTTTTCCGGAACTGTGCTAAACTTCATTCTGTACTATTCCTCTGTGTAGATGTTCGTGTCTTTAACATTTCAAAATAGCGCTGATGAAAATATTTCCAAAAGCAACAACATCATTAAAATACAAGAAGGAGGGAAATTCACAGGGTTCTAAAAATCAATCTAAGAATCGATAATTTCTATTTCTTTGCAAAAACGTTTGGTCGTATAATTTTACAACATTGCAGTCGTAGAATGTGTTAAAAAGTGAACTATAATTATAACTGTAATCATAATTGATTCCAGCTAATTATTGTATGGTACTTGTACTTACTAGCCTTTGATAAGTTCGTAGTCCAACACAAGTTGTTAAGAAGTTTACAAGATGACGGCCGTATAATGTGATTAAAACGGAACTATAATTATAACTGAGTAATCATAATCGATTCCAACTAATTCATAAATGGTGCTTGTACTTACTAGTCTTTGACAAGTTCGTTGACTCTGATTCATTGGATTGGCGAGGCTATCTCTACTTTGTGGTTAGAAGACTGTCAACATTTTATAATAGTTCAGCGGACTAACTGTCTGATACTCAGAAGTCGGTAATCGCTCAAGCTGTTTGAGTCACAGGAAATAAATTAATAAATTGTTATCGTTAAAGTTTAATCTTTGCGTTTTCCTTGCGTTTTCCTCTTGTAAATCAGCCTAATTAAAATGTATATCAAATGCGTCATTCGAGAATAAAATAGGATAATTACAGAAACTAAATATTCTGCAACAGTAAGATGAAATTTATCGCAAACAATCAATAGCAACGAGATGATCAATGAAAATAAACGTTCACGTGAGGGAAAATACCGATTGAGGACCGTCCCCATAGTATTATATTACATTACACTCAACATGGAGTTTTAAATTTAACGATTCTAAAATACGGACAAAAACTGAAAACGAACGTTATTTTATATAGCAAAGAAACTAAAAGTTTACGTGAGGTAAAATACCGTTTGAGGAGCCCCTATCGTATTATATTACCTTACACTCAACATGAAGTGTTAAATTTAACGCCTCAAAAACGCGGACACAAAACTGTAAACGAACTTTATTTTAGCCATGGTTTTGTAACATTAAATGGTGGCAACTCCTACATTTTTTCAGTAAATCTGTTACTAATCGTACTAATTGTAAAGTTTTTTTGGCGTTTGGTACGCACTTCTCTGTAACACATTTGAAAGTCAAGGAATATTATTATGATCAGTTTCTTTACATTCCATAGTTCGGTAGTTTCTAGTTAAATATTTTTAACTAGAATTACGGAGTTTAGAAAAATGTATAAATTATAGCTTTACATTGTTTAATAAAACGTAATGCTATGTGATCAAATATGCAGTATGTTAGTTTATTCAACCACTTCCATTAGTCAAATGACCACAGACATTTGTTTAACTGAGTTAATGTTGCTCGCATAATTATAACCAAAGTGTCTTATGACTCCATTCCACAATTAATAGTAAACTTAATTAAAATGCTGTCAATGTCTGTTTTTGTTTTACTACCCTTATGTACAGTAGACTAATTAAATATCTAAACCATGTTTTTGTTTCCATCGTTGGATGAAGACCGATGGTTGTTCATCATAAAATTAAGGGATTTGTAATTACAACAGTATAGTCCTTAGGTCAAATGTTTCAAGAGAACTGATTTACATTTAATTTGATTTGAAATTGAATATGTTTGATCGTTTATGCTACTTGTAAAAGATTTAGAAGGATGTTGCATGTAGCAAAACGCTTATCTACACAAAAGTGGCAAGTGATCATTCGCATCTGCATTTGGAATTTGGTTAGGCATTAATTTAAATCTTTTTGAAGGTTTTTCAAAACAGAGGCTTTACAAAAATTATTCTTGTAGATTTTGAAAACAAATTTTACGTCAAGAGACACGATTCTTAAATGTGGTAAGCAGTTTTAATATATTATTGGTTTTATGTAGGCCATGGTAATATTGTTGTAATACATTTTGGATCATCTGTGTAATTATTCTTAATGATATTTTCAAATTAAAATTAATATACAAAAAGATCTAAAATCAAATTGTCTAAACCCAGTTTAATATAACATTTCATTTGTGTTTTGAATAGTCAAACGGATAACTTACTAATGTTCAACACATTATTTTAATACTAGAAAAGATGTACACATTGAAAAAAATGCTTTCGATTCAAGATCTACACAATTTAATAACTGTTTAGAGGTATATTTTTAGTTACAGAGGTAAAGTTTGCATTACATTTTTGCCAGATTTCTGTAAATTAATTTAAATTAATCCTGGAATTAGTTTTTATTGTTTCCAGTTTTATTGTTTGCATACACACCAACTCACTTAGGTAATATCATAACACTGCTGTATATATCTTGTTTACCTGTTATGTCTGTTACATGTTGTAACATAACATTCATGTTCTGGTTTCAACACGATTTTGGAATATTCAATAGCCACTGATTGAAAATAAAGAAGATAAGGTAATATTTGAAATAGGGAAGAAATAAGATGGCATTGTACCCAATTTGTCAGCCTGTAATGAAAGTAGAATATTTTGAGAAATTATATTTCAAATTCGAGTATGTTTAAATGTGTATCAGTATAAAAACTGGTGAATCAATTATCCCAGTTATAGAATTTCTCCAGTTAAGTAAATTGTAACAACTTATTCAAACCTGCTTCTCCGTAGGAGGTTAATATACGAGATTAATGGATACGTTGCTATCAAGTAAAGTTCCGAAGTAGACGAGGTATTCAAAGTTTTTCTTCGTCGAGGTGGGATGGAAACATATCGAGTCACACTTGTCAAGAGCCGTCTGTCTGCGTTTGTGTCACATACTAAACCAGGATCTGTGCAGAGCCTCAGCATGTGTAGTTCTTACACTGTTTGCTCTTGAAATATCTTTCGACATCATACTTTCGTCTACAGCTAGTGGTGAGGCGTTTAGAAATATCAGCTTGTGGAAATGAATGGCTACTATGGGATACTGGTTTATTAATTGATTACCAGTAAGGTCGTTGAGGTTGACCTCGATTCGTTGGACTGTACAGTCTGAGACACAATTACTACCGTACATAATACACAGACATGAGCACAGGTCGTGATTGTGAATTAGACTCAGTTAATTACAACAGTGTTGAGTGTATGTGTGGTGTCTAACCATACACTGTTTGGTCTTGAAGTATCTTTCGATATCATACTTTCATCTACAGCTAGTGTGAGGTTTATAGAAAAACCAGCTTGTGGAAAGGTTTACTATTGGATAATGGTTTATTAATTGATTACCAGTAAGGTCGTTGAGGTTGACCTCGATTCGTTGGACTGTACAGTCTGAGACACAATTACTACCGTACATAATACACAGACATGAGCTAGTCTAGCAACAGGTCGTGAGTGTGAAGTAGACTCAGTTAATTACAACAGTGTTGAGTGTCTGTGTGGTTAGACAATACACTGTTTGTTCATTAGTCTGCATGTGCTTGCACACTTGGGCGCCTTGATTGCCAATGTTTAATACATTAACTTACCCTTATTTGCCCCGCCCGCCAGTGGGTATATCATCACAGAGGTAAGCTGCTGCTGCATCTGCTCGTTACGCGATCACGGTCCACTGAGCTCAATCGTTAGTTAGGTCTGTGTGCATGTGTCGTGTATACGCCGTTATATGGAATAAAGATGATTATTCTCTATGTCTCTCTAGGTCGAATATAAATTGTGTTTTCATTGGTAGATCTCGCATAATTTTCGCTAAAAGTTGGTTTCACTGGGCTATTTAAAAAAAATATGCACACTTTACTTAGCATGATCTGCTTCAGTAACTAACCTTAATTGCTTTTATATATAGCAGTCCGCAAAAATACTGGTACATATAAAATATTTCAGAATTTAAATTACATCTCACTACTTAGGTACGATTAAAATTTCTTTCAACTATATGTGGTGTAGAAGTTAATATATATTTTTTTCTTTTTTCTGTAGCTAAAAGAAATATAAATTTGGATTTTTCTTGTTTATAACTAATGATTATTTTTTAGAATTGTAATGGAAGAAATTCTTTTTTGTATGGCACTCCAAACACTCCTTGTTGATTGATGGTAATTAAAAAATATGCCTTTACGGAGTCACTGCAAGAATGTCTGAAGACCTTGAAACTACAAGAAGAGGAAACCTTTCGACAGACAATTTCCTAGTTATAGACAAAAAATTTGGATTTATCAATAAGTCCTCTGCTGAAACTACAAAGAGCACAAAACAGTTTGTACTGTTAGTGAAAATTTGTCGCTAAGAACTTTATTATTTGGTTAAATATTGTAAAGGACTTCACGGCTGACATACGATTTCCTAGTTGTAGACGAACAATTTGGATTTATCAATAAATCCTCTACTGAAATCAAGCAAGCAGTTTGTAAAGACAGTGACAATTTGTGACTACGAAAATTTACATTAAATGTAAGGTAGGACTATTTTGTGTTGTAATGTAGCCTTAATTAATACAAATTAAAAATTATTTCATTCCTGATCTGAGGGCTGAGCTTGTGGTTACACGTAAAACCGTTTCTCAATGAACACCTGCATTTTAGAAGGCACTGGTCTAAGTTTTAAGTTGTGATTGAGAGTAAATAGTATATTAGTCTATATTAACGTAGAGATTCCAGACATATCCCAAAATTTTCAGCTCATCTATTCATTTTCCATTGACACATGTTACCTTCTAATTAAATAACTCTCTTTTATGCATAAATTTTTTTATTTATTGTAGTTCAGAATAAATTTATGATAGTTTGGCAGGAAAAAGCACGGCACCGGCGGGTGTTAAAATGTGAGGTAGGCGAGACGAGGCTGATGGGAACTAATGTGGTGAAATCCACGGCAGTGTCAGCGGGGATGTCAGAGACGGGGTGTAACCGAGGCTGTCACTCAAACTAACTATGTGGGATACATCACCTCGCCCCTCCCTCCCCTCCCGCCACACCTCTCGGGCTGTCACCTGGTAATTGACGTCTCTTACCGAGAACTTGCTCTGAAAAGAAATGCCTCATAATCGTTTTCACTTGTCGGCGGGTTTTTCGCTATTGGCGTTTCCACACCAACCAAGAGCTGGAAATCAGACACGTTCGTGAAACATAACATGGATAAGAACCTGACAGTAAATAAAAATTCACTGTTTTTGGCTATTTAAATCTTTTTTGGTAGGCAGTTTATCATTGAAATGGCTTTTATGAACTATGTTTTTGTGTAGTAAACAGGGGTTTTTTCGGACATTTGCCGTCGTTCAATGATACAAAACTAGCACTACTTATGATCGGTTCATTTCTCAAGGTAAAATTGTTTATTGGACGCACGAAATACTAAGTTGTGTTCTTATGCGATGCAAATTGGCTCTTGTCCTGGAGGCCAGTATTAAAGTAGTTTTTGTCAATGCTTTGACGTCTGTTTATGGTTTCCTCCTTATGCAATTTATATCCCCTTCCTTTCCGCTCACCTTGTTTATCTTCCTTGTTTATCTTTCTCGTCTCTCTTGTTTCGAATTACCTCCAACTGGTCTCCACATCCCTGTGTTCTACCACATCTAAGAGATTTGTTATAATTTACTCAGTGTTGATTTTAAGCGAATCTCATTTAGCACCCTTTTCAGAGCAACTCATTCTTTCCTAAGTAAAAATAACTCTGAACGAGGTATTCAATGAGTTACAAAAAACATTAACAATTCACTGTTAAATCGTAACAATAAGCTATCGCTCGGGTAGTAGACAAAATTTCATTTCTGTCTGTCTGTCTGACTGTGCCTATGATATCTCGAGAGTGCACCGAAGTGTATACACTTGCAATTTTGCATGAAACTTCATTTCTATATAGGCAACATCGAGTTCGATGATGGACAATAAACTATTTATTACCTGTAGGGCGGAAAAAATATATTTATCTGTCACTGAGAATGCACTCTGACCTTTAATTTTTTGAATTGTTATATAAAATCTTGATTAGTAACATTCATGAAACTGATAGGCTTACCATAGAGTTATATGGTGTATAATTAACGTTAAATAAAACACAGCTGTTGGGATTATTTTTTTTTAATTTTAAAATATATTGGTAATTGGCTTGGTATTTGTGAAACCTATCACTCGAGAGGCTGAAAAAGTTTAATTTCTGTCTGTCTGTCCACTCGATACCTCAAAAACGAACTAGCCTAAAGACTTGTAATGTTACATTAAACTTCATTTCTACATAGGCAACACCGAGTTCGGTGATCTTTTTCTCTCAGTACGCTCTCACGATGCTATTATCATAATCTGAACAACAACGAAAATTTAATGAATTATTGATTGTATGGGTAGATGATTACCACCACTTATATCAGGATTATACCCCGTACATACTCCTCAGCCTTCTCAAAGCACGAGTTATGTGCGTGACGTGGTTATTGTCCATTAGAAGGCAGAGAGTTTTAACATACAACTAAACTACCCTCTTCCCCCATTGTTCTCCATTTCCATCTAATATTTAATGTTTGTACGAAACATATTCTGTTGGTTTTATCAACGTCCAGTAGCCGAGAGCCAATTTTAATTGTATAAGCATGCAACCTGTGATTTCAAGAAAGCGATAAAGATTTTCCATAAGTAAATCGTCAGCCGCGTTAGGTTTGGTGTGATGGTCGAAATGTAAGGGTATCGGAAGTTTAAAAATTATGAAATGATGATTTTTCTTACCTTCACACAGTTAAAACCAACAGTCATACGCGTTAATGAATGTTAAATCAGCTTCGGCTAATTCATATACAGACCCTTAAAGGTATCTTTCATCCCCTGTATGTTGTTGTCTGACAATAGTATAAATATTAATTGTATGTCTGCAGTCCGTTCTAAGTGTATAAAAACTTTAGTATGAGAAAATATTTCATATTTTTATATCATCGCACAAAAAGTGGCGTGGCTTGTGACAATAGATTTATTTCTTAAGAAAACTTCCTTCCTTTTCAAGAAAAAGCATTAAAAAAATTCTAAAGTATGAAAAAGTGAAAAAGCTGTTAGGGAACTTACCGACGAAAGTGAATACTTCTTATAACAGGCATATATAATATATATATCTTGAAAAATACGTTTACTAATTATTAAATATTTATTCTTTATTCTTTAAATTTATAGGATTTCATAAAATTCAATAATCGCTGACTTGTAAATATTAAAGTAATAAATATTTATACATTTTCATTGTTATCGTTTGTATTGGTTTCCGTACACAACAACAATCCCTTAATTTCGAATTAATTACTTCATTTTTACAGTCATTATATTCTAAAAACGGAATTATGTGTTATTATAAATTATGGGCCTTATAATAACTGAAATAGGAAATAAAACTCTTGCTAAATATCTTATAAACACAGCATCTGTTGTTTTCAATATATCGTTGTACTTATGTTTGTATTGACATTGTTAAATTTAATTTATCTTCTTAAAAGAAAATAAATGGTTTTGATGTTTCTTCAGAAAAAAATGTATCAACATCTGTTATTACATAATTTATTTTTTAAATGAATGTAAGGTAAGGTCCAATTTAATTGAATAAGGTTATAATTATCAACAGAAAGACTAATTTTCTTCCAGAATCAAATTACATTACGGCTTTATTAGCTAGAAAAGATGTAATCAATTTAGTTTTAATCCTGTATTAAATCTCGTCAGGACGAATCCAGTGGTGAACTGGAACAGGAATTAGTATTAACTGCGCTGTAATTCAAATTATAATCCGATGAGCTTTAAATAATATTATTAAATACAATATATTAATACTGTTAGTAAGTTAATCAATGTTGCGTTGGATTCACTAATAAATAAATTAGTAGTTTCTTAGATTTAGTCTAACCGATCCATAGCATGCCAAAAGAAGCACTCACTTCAATAAGGAGCGATAGTAACCTCTCGCTGGCACGCCCTAATAGCCACGGAACGGTGAAACGCCCTGCCTGACATCAAAATGGCAGCGATAGCCCCTATCGGCCACAGAGCGAACAAGCGTGACGTAACGCGAAACGAATGTTTTCCCCCGTTCAAAACATCTCAATGTCAATCTTTTTACTGTCGTAGACATGTATTACATGTATGACAAAAGTCAGTAGTATATTATTAATACTTGTCATATAAAAATACAATATTTGTATGAAAATCAAGCTGAATGAGAACTAATTTTTCAATAAATAATAAAAGAATACAAATTATTAATAAAATAGAGCTTAAGCTAGAAACTACCCAACCGAATAAAAACAACCCTTTAATAGGTATTCTTTTAGTTGCTTTTTAAAAATTGTTTTTTTCTGTTATATTTTTTAAATGACTGGGGAGCTTCCAAAGCCATCACATACTTCCATAGCCCATGCAATATTTTGGTTTATATGAGGAGAGCTATGCTCAGCCAGCAGACGTTAAACCAAAACCGAAAATGAGTGTAGTCTTTAGTTACAGCTATGGTTGTCACATCTACTATGACGAGTTTTTGGTCGCCAATTCAAGCATATTTGTAGTAATAGAATTTATTGCCATCTTAATCAGTCCAATACATCATGCGTACTTTCTCGTATATTTTTATTTCAACAATGAATGCGTGAGAGTAGCGTTCAAGAAGTAGCACACTTTCTTGTGCATATAAGAAGTCGAATTGCGGACGTATAAACAAATTAAAAATATCGACATACGCTCCAAGACCCCGAAGTGACAGATAGAGAGCTTTGTGTCGCAGGCCACTCTCAGTGTGTGATTGATTCTCTCCTATACGAGAATACCCGTCTCGCCGCCCGCGCCCACAGCCTCGCCCAGAGCAAGGCGGAGATTGTGTCTGAGACTCGCTCGCTCTTCTTGTCAGTAAACACGTCACAAGAAGTAAACAATATACTGTATAGCAAGTCCTGTGTTAAAGTCAAGGTGACAAACATTTCAAATGTATCGAAAGAGTGATTTTGTCTCCTTGTACACATTCTAGCTGTGGAAAATAGTCTGTTGTTTATTGTAGTATCATACTCGTACATACCACTTTACAGGCACTATAAGGAGAAACAGTGTGCCGATTTTGTCTTACTCCAAACTAATGGTTATAGTATCGGCTGTCTAACCGAGAGATCGCGGGTTCAAATCCCGGGGAGGCCCAATCATGTACTTTGTACTTTAATAAAATACCAGTGCACTTCGAAGCCGGCATAGCTGACGCTGAGGCTTAAACGAGATTAAAAAAGTGTGTCGATAAAAATTTATAGTAGTTTTAAGTGATTAAAACGATATTTGCGGATTTCCCACAACTTGGAAGGGTCGGCAAACGGCAAAACCAGTATAGTGCAGGGATATCTGTGAGGGTATGTTTGACAAACAATTAATTGTATTAATGTTTTTAGCGTTTGCGCCTTTGTAAACACTTTGTTTCTGATGCTACCAATTGTCGCGAAACAGTTTTCGATATTTAAGATTTTATATCAGGTTTGATACCTCATTTGCCGTCGACGACTCGGTGGTAACAATGAACACATTGCTTAGTTACTAAATAAGTACGTGAGTGGTTTATACTTACTGTATTTCCAATACATTAAAACTCGAACTTATTGTTCCATATTTTTATTCTAAACTTTAATGATAAGAAATGTTTTATTCAATCTACAGAATACGCTGAAAGACTAGCAACGTTCTAAAAATGTATCAGAACTAATTGTCTATTTTTGTTACATATATATATATATATATATATATATATATATATATATGTGTGTTATATATATATATATATATATATATATATATATATATATATATATATATATATATATATATGTAAAATTTAAAAAGGTTTCCAATAATATAATTTCTTTGTTTTATTACTGAGAGATTTTTGTGTGTAAGTGTGTTACTCTGTCTAGATTTTATTTTTGCGTTTTTTTACAATTTTCCGTTTTAGTAGAAGTTTTATAATTTTATAATTTATAATATTTAAATTTAAAATAATTATAGGTTTCAAAATATATGTTTCAAAACATTTTTAACTAATTAAAATTAGTCATTTTATTTAGTTCCTGCTACATTCAGAATAAAAATTCCGGTTTGTTATAGTTGGTGACTATCTCTAGCGAATGAACACTTATTTATTAAATCCAGTAACATTAAGTAAAACTGGGAAATTAAAACAATGCTATTTCTGAGTAACTTAATCGTTACACAGAGCACTATCTAGACTAACTGAAATTGAAGAAATTAGCTTACATTTCAGTAATAAAGCAGTGAACGTGCGATGCACAAATAGTGAGGATGCATAAAATTGTATTAAAATAATTGTTCCTCTCTATGAAGCGGCAGAGGCTCATCAGAAGAACACGGCAAGAGGTTTGTTGGAAATACAAGTTTTGATTAGATTTTGATGCAGGTTTTATTATACTTAACTTGCTGTGCCGTCGGAAATTAGTGGTTTAATCTCATTTTTCAGATAGAGAGAGCTGTGTAATTGGTTTAGTTTTGCAGCCAACAGCGACCTGGGCGGGCGGTTTGATCTACCTAGCGTGTAGTGAGATCTTAAACCGTACATAGAAAACCCGGTGGCTCACAGGGTTTTGTGCTGTTATTTATACAGTCTTCTTAATGAAATCGGGATAAAATTGTTTCTTCTTTCTTCATTCAAAACGCTGTTTTCACTGTCCAACAATTATTATCATTAATTATTTATTAATTAACGCCGTGTCTAGTCAAATGACAGATACAGTTTTTCCTTTTAATACAAATGTTTTGCAGGCTGATAATATTTTCATTGTGCTGTTGCTTGTTTGCCTGGATAATTACTAATAAAACTATATTCACCATCGTTGGGTATTATAGTACAGATTTTTAACATTTCACTGGCAAATACGTAATTCCCCAAATATACATTATGGTAAATAATGAATTAACCGTAATCTTGTTTCCAACACTGTTATACCTGTTAATTGTATTCAATAATAAATTATACCAAAACAAATCAGAATGTACATTGGATATTATATTTAAACGAACAGAAATGAAATTAAACTGATGCAGACACAAACTGTAAGAGTTGGGATCTCTTGATACATGAAATCTTTAAATGAACCTCCATCGAGTTATCTTATTATTGTTCACTTCAGTGTGGATAAGATATAGAGTTTTGAAACTTAAATATGTTTTTCTGTTCATTGAATATATTCACTTTATAAAAAAACTTTTATGAAAAAGTAGGTATATTTTAGTAAAATACAAAATATTTTGTCGCATTATTATGATGTAGGTATTATTTACTTACTTATAACAACATGTGAAGGGTCCTTACAAAAAGCTAATAGCTAATATTAAAAAATACTTTATTGTATGGAAGACAAATAATCTTTCATTAGCCTCCCACAGAGTATTAGTTTCATGTACCCGAGTTTTATTTTCAGTCTGAAACTCTCTAATACAAACATTTATTTTCATGGTGATTTTTTTTGCTACAGTAAAATTTCGATTCTTAAAATATTATAGTAATATAGATTACTCTAAAACATCGATTGTACGGCATTGTTTACTACTAAATCACATGCATATTTGGATATTGAATTTATTAACTCACTTAGTATCCACATATGATGAATAAATAATTATGTAAAAAATCTTTATTCATTATTATTTAGCTGAAATCCATTGCGAAATAATCACTTTACACAACCCAAAAATACAAACGTTGTGTAATAGAAACAATTATGTCCGTGACAGCTGCTGTAGCTGGCAGCTGACACAGTATCCGCAGAGGAAACTAAATATGCAATAAAACCGAACACTATTAAGAAACTTAATTTTTCGTTTCTGAAACAATATCAATTTTGAGCAATAACAATAGTGAGCACGACTACTTTCTAAATTAGGGTTTCAATTTTCGGAAAAATTACTTTTAATTACAACATTATTTTCTTGAAGACAAGAAAAGGAGAAATATTATTGTTAGCATTAGAGATAATTGTGTATGTCATGAATAAAAGTGCTGAGGTATGAGGTATGCTGAGGTATATGAAATTTTACAATGTGTACATGTAAAATGACTGGAAAGATTGACGTGTTTTCCATTTATAAAAACATGTATTTTTTGATAATAGTTTTTTATCAAACATGTAGCTTTGTTAAATTATACTATATTAAACAATTTAATAGTTGTAACAGTGGTAAGGATTAGAGGATTTAGAGATATCTTATATATATCATATGAATTTTTCACACTATGTACTCGTACATGAAAAATTACTGGAGGGAATGACATAATTTCCATTTTCTTAAGACAATAATTTCTTGAATAAAGTTTATTTTGTAAAATTTTATTTTATCAAAAAATGTAATAGTTTTAATAATGGTTAGCACTTTAAGCTTTAGGTATCTTTTATTAAGGCTCGAATAATAATGGTTGATGTAAGGATTTATAAAAATAAAAATTTCATTACTAAGTATTTTTTTATAAAACATGTAATTTTATTAAATTATAATTTTATCAAATAATTTAATAGTTTTTTAAAGTTTTTTTATAATTTTCATGAACATGTCCCTCCCTAAGGCTGTACTCATGTTGTAAAATGTTCACATTTTTATCCACAGCTGTTTTTGTTTGGGCCTGGAATTGCCTATTTACCCTTTATAAAGTCTTTAAATTCATCCTAAAATGTTCGATTTATTTAGTTTTGTAACTTCAGGAAAGTCAGCTATTAGAGTCTATGATCTAAGTATTCCATATAATATCGCGATGACTGTGTCATCTTAACGCGTATGTCACTAACCCCTCGGTAGTTGAAGTTTTAAAACACCATTTCTTAAAATGTTCCATACAATCACCTTAAATTAAAATATTTGAATATTCTTTTATATGAATAAGTTCAAATTGCGCTATGAAGCCTTCGTACGAAAATTAAGGCATGAGATTTAAAAGCTTAAGTAATATCGTTACTGAAATGCTGTATTATATTTGTCATAAATTATTTTGTTTAAATGTTGCTGCTGCATTTTTTATAGTTTGGCCTTTAATATATTGAGGAATATCGACATAATGTGAAAGTTTAAATGTATACAAACATTGAGCGTTTTTAAACTACTGTAATTTAATATTAAATTTTCCTGATCGAAGGTATGTTTATCCATAGCAAGCTAGCAGTTGCTTGGCGGCTAGCAGTTGCTTGGGCGGCTAGCCGACCGTAATCTCTGTTTGATAGTAGCAGCCCGACCCTTGTACGCATACATTATTGCTTGGGGATGTTACATCGATTAACCTGGCAATAGATAAACTTTTTATTTAATTTTACACAGAAGACTGTTATTTCCTTAATTTAAATCAACCGACATGGCCTACTCTTAGTCCCGTTCTCCGCGCTACTGTAAAATCGATTAAAAGATTTTTAACTACTTATTTACGTAATTACTTGCACATGTAATATAAAAAATACTTTTAAATATAATAGTGTTTTATACGAGTATGTAAGTAAGTTGCTTTTGTTCATAAGGCGTGTAACCTACCATAAAAACAGTTACATTTTACCTATACAGGGTGATTCATGAAGTTCTCCCCCCACTTTCTACAGCACATTGTACTAGTAAAAATAATGAAAAAATGTTATATAAACATAGGTCCGAAAACGCTTCGTTAGCGAGTTACAGCTAGCGAAAGATTTCGCCTGAATTCCTGGGTAAAGAGTAAAATAAAGCCATACTGAACTTTTGGAAAGGTTAATTAAGTAAGAAATATCGTGGATTCTTATGTATTTTTACCTGATAAAGCTAATAAAATAGGTTTCAGAACTGTACCTGTAGTAGTTTTTGAGGGATTCAGGGTTAAATGCAAATAATTGGGGCACGAAACAATGTTTTTTTAAGTTTGATGTACAATAACTTTGTTAAATTGGTAATAAATACATAAAATCAACAAACATTAATTGTAGAGAATTTAATTCTGAGAAAATTGATATAATCAAAGACTAAAATAAAACAGAAATAAGTACGAAAAAACCGATTTTATTCAGTATAATACATTACTAGCTGTAAAGAAATACCGTACGGTATTTAGTTAAAATAAAACAAAAACAAAATGTTTGTTCCTTAATGATGAGATAAATTGAGAAAACAAGATTAACTGTTAAATAAATTTGTTTGTAAATAAAAATATCATGTTTTATTACGTTGTATTTTTTTTTAAATAAAAATTTACATCAAATGTTCAAAAATAAATGAAGCAAAAATTTTCCCATTGTTGTTTACTAATCATCGAAATGCAGTTTTTTGTTTTATTAATTTCTAAGTTGGTAACGCACGAATAACAGCTGATCAACAATGGTATTCTGTACTGTTACGTTAGAACTGTGTATTAGTGGTCCTTTGCAAGCTACAGCAGGAGATCGGGTTCTGTGAATCGTGTTATTAAATGTAATTTTTCTGTGAGTTATAATTCGATTGTTTATTCAGCGAAAAAATGCCTTACTTATTTACATCAGAGGAATACGCTGATATGGTTTTCATTTTGGGTTACTGTAATGGTAATGCTAGAGCTGCTGTAGAAGAATATGAACTATGTTACCCTAATAGGAGGATTCCAGATACCAAAACAATTTCAGGAACTTTTCGTACTCTTCGGGAAACAGGATCACTACCAAGTACTAGAACCAATTATGAACGAGCTGTCCAACTTTATGATGATATTGTTATTAATGCTGTTCATCGCAGTCCAGGTGTAAGTACACGACGTATTTCTAGGCGGATAGGAGTTTCGCAGTCAACGGTGTGGAGGTCACTTAATCGAAACAAATTTTATCCGTTTCATAAACAAAAGGTTCAACATCTACAGCTAGGGGATGGTCCGCTTCGCTTGGAGTTTTGCAACTTTTTGAATATTAATATTCAACTCTACAAGCGTATTTTGTTTACGGATGAGGCACAATTCACTCGGGATGGTGTCAATAACTTGCACAATGAACACTCATGGGCAGAAGAAAATCCACATGAGGTAGTGGAACAGAACTTTTAACACCGATTTAGCGTCAATGTCTGGTGTGGCCTTTTGCACAATCGGCTGATTGGACCTTTCATATTACCTGGACGCCTAAATGCTGAGTTCTATTTGCATTTCCTTCAAGAAGAGTTGCCGCAGCTGTTAGAGAATGTTCCTTTACATCTCAGACAAAATTTGTACTTCCAGCATGACGGAGCACCTCCCCACTTTTCACGTGCCGTTTCTGCTTACTTAAATCATCAATTTCCTGGACACTGGATTGGTCGTGGAGGGCCTCACCCTTGGCCACCAAGATCACCAGATCTATCTCCATTGGATTATTGCACCTGGGGATGGATGAAAGACATTGTATACAAGACAAAAGTGAATTCTCGTGATGAATTAATTGCCCGTATTATGGATTCGGCTGTGCAGATACAGGGAAGTCCTGAAAAATTAAGAAACGCAACAAAAGCAATACACAAACGTGCTGCAAAATGTATTGATAATGATGGCCTCATTTTCGAACATCTATTATAAAAAGGTGCGTACGGTTGGCCCAACCTGATTAATTTTGCTTAAAACTAGTAATGTATTATACTGAATAAAATCGATTTTTTTGTACTTATTTCTGTTTTATTTTAGACTTTGATTATATCAATTTTCTCAGAATTAAATTCTCTACAATTAATGTTTGTTGATTTTATGTATTTATTACCAATTTAACAATGTTATTGTACATCAAACTTAAAAAAACATTGTTTCGTGCCCCAATTTTTTGCATTTAACCCTGAATCCCTCAAAAACTACTACAGGTACAGTTCTGAAACCTATTTTATTAGCTTTATCAGATAAAAATACATAAAAATCCACGATATTTCTTACTTAATTTAACCTTTCCAAAAGTTCAGTATGGCTTTATTTTAATCTTTACCCAGGAATTCAGGCGAAATCTTTCGCTAGCTGTAACTCGCTAACAAAGCGTTTTCGGACCTATGTTTATATAACATTTTTTCATTATTTTTACTAGTACAATGTGCTGTAGAAGTGGGGGGAGAACTTCATGAATCACCCTGTATATGTGTTATTAAGGAGGTCTTGTAGTAAAAAATTGAAACATTTTTGTTTGGTAATTTATTACATGTTATGCTTCTTTTCAAGAATTGTTATACAATTCACATTAACAACGTCTAATTTCATTTCAAAACAAATTTAAACCTGTCTTATTTCTTTATCTGTAATCTCTACAAGCGACTGTGTTAATTCAAGCTTTCTGCTTAGTCACAATTGCTTTAAAACATAAATGGTGTTGTTTTGGTGTGATTAGTTACGTTTTATGATTACCTGAAAATTATGAGTAGTGTTTTTTGTTTGTGTGACTTTTAGAGCTGTGAAATAGCCTAGTTTAAATTTGAAATAACAAGTTTAAATTACATATAACTACTACTGTACTAATGGCCGCGGATGTTTTTCAAATTCAGAAGATATTTTATCTGTTGAGGCTAGCCCTGCTTGAGGCAATTCTATAGTAGGTTTAAAACAAATTGACAAAGATATAGCCTTAGATGCCAACAAAGCAGCTTCAGAATGTTTAAAGGACAAAAGAAACTTAAAAGAAATGCCCAAAGAAAAGAGGGAAAGTAAGGGAAAAGAAGCTGCTGAGTATGGTGCCTGACTATATTAGTGTGGTAACAAGAAGACATGTTTATATTTTGTTGTGCCTGCTGAAAAATCACTTTTCCTGACACTCGGGTGCAGTATTTTACTAAATCTTTTGCACTATCAGTCTGAAGATTTTTCCTATTGTGTATATATGTTTACCGGACAATATTAGCTAAGTTATATTGAGTATAAGTTGTAGGGATGATAAAAAATTATGTATATTTAAATATTTGAATTGTTGAACAATTGTAAATAATTTTAAATTTTCATTACATTAATTTTAAATAAATATATTAAAACAATTATAATAATTATTTTATTGGCCTATAAATAGGTAAAAATTGTTCAAAAGGTATAAAATAAGTTTTACTACTGGATTTATTTCTCTAATTGTACCTGAACATCGCGTTTTTAACATGGCCAGTATAAGGACTGCAAGGTGTCCTTAAAGAATTCCTTTATTTTCGTATGGTACCAATTGAAAGTTATTACACTCTATATGGGCCTTTTGATAAACACAATTCGAGTATACAGCTCTGACCTACGGGCCTATACAACCGAATGGTAGTTTATTAGAGTAGTTTGGTTTAGTTTAAAACAGTTGATTACTATTAATAGGACACGTGTTCAGCCAGTTATTCCCAATCCACTGACCAACAATGCCAGCTGATTGGTTATACAAGTTATATACTATGAGAAGATTACACTGAGCTTTGTTTACAAAATGTTTTTGAAAAATATTTAAACGAGAAACACAGGTTTACTGCATAAAATAAAACTGTAAATAAACTTAGTTTTTGAGAATGGTTTGTAATTTGGTTTTAGTATTCAAAGTTTTCTTCTAGTAATCACAACATATTTAATGAAAATAAATGTTTTCAATAATATTTGGCATGAAAACGTTCAATAGCCAAGTGATACTTCTGTTTGGATTGTATCGTTTTAATTGAGTTGCTTTGGTGACATAACACACCATACAATTATTTTACTTAGCCATTAACTAATATAAAAAGCATATTGTTGACATCACACAGGACGCTGAGCATTCCCTTTGAATCTGGAACTTGTATACGGTTTCAGCTGTTTAAAATAAGATTGTTGATTTGATGATGCAATTAAAATAGAAAAATTGTTAAACGTTCACGTTGGCGTGTAAATCAATATCAAAACCAATGATTCTTGAATTTTAAAATAATTTGCATCTAAATGTCACTGGTAAAGGCAGATTTAGGAATACAAAAATATTTATGGACTTAAGTGTTAACAAATCATAATCAGTGAAAACTTAAACTTAAAAGACTTTGTGTTATATGTCTTTTCGACCGTTTTCAAAAACCTGCAACTGTTGACTCTGGCAACTCAACAAATTTTGGAGTCGGTTTCATTCTGCTTATCTGAATGTGCCCTTTGGGCCGAGACGTACACGTTAATTTTACAAGAGGCAGAGACAGCTACCGCACTGGGAAACACAGAATGGTAGCATATGAACACTTACTTTCCTTCGCTGCCTGATGTCCACTTTATCAACAAGTTGCCAGTTTTTAATAAAAAATGCACTAACGCCCAAGGCGTCAAAGGCGTTCTATATTGTCGAAGTGTTCTTGGCATATAGTTGGCAGTCCACCCATCTGGAAAACTGATACTGGCATTGACAGTGTAGAAAAGTGATGACAGCATGGTGTATGAATGCGAAAATATATGGCATTTTGGAATGTATGTCGAGGTTCTAATAACAATCACGACCTTTGACATACGATGTACTTTGTTAAAGGCAATAAAAAATTGAATTTGAGTTAGAGATATATTGAATTCTATGCCCGCAAGTGACACGATGTTACATAGGCAGAGTACAAAGCCCCGAACTAACACACATAGACATACTGTATATACTGTATTATAATCAAGCCCGCATATGCCCAGCCCAAGGCTGCCATTGTTCCCCCGCTCCCACGTCACATATCCGATGTGCATTGTAAAACAGTATAGAAAATCACATTCAAATGTAAAATACGAGATCGTATATCTACGAAATTCTCGGCTTTTAGTTATTTAATGCAGAACAGTGAATGTAAAAATGTACTCAGAAACTAAGCTTATATCATACTTCAACTTTTGTAATTTGGTTTTTGTAATTATTTTGTTAAATTTTTTAAATTTTTCTTGATATGCATTTTATACGATATTTAGTGTCAAAATATCATGACCTTTGACTATATAATTTAACAGATATAAATAGATTTTTCTATAATAATAGTTTTTGTTTTGAACATTACGCTGTTTTGGGCAAATACTAATTTAAGCAATGTACCATTTTTAGTCACATTGCAATTTAAACGTTATTTTAGTTTATTTAAATAATTATTAAAGTGTACTAGTTTTTCTTTAGTACACTTTTAACAGATATGTGTTTATAAACGTATTGCTCTGTAAGGGAAATATAACATCCTATAAAGTCTTGAAATAAATTGTCATAACAATATTTAATGTTAGAAATGTTGTTAGAAAGTATCAGTAATGTACAAATTTAGAACTTAGTTATAGCGTTGTCTTAATTTTGTCTTCATGTGCGTAGCGTAAATGCAAAAATTTGGATTAATTTATCTGTTTATATTTTTCTGTTAAACGATTTATAACGTTTATGAATTTTAAATACGTCGAATGCTTAAGGTTAAACAATGTACCCACCGAACTGTTATATCGCCAATATAACTGATTTGAAATAATGTATAACCAAGTTGCAGTTAAGTGTTAGTAAATTATTAATTATTATTATATTTAAAGCGAAATAAGATAAATGTTTTTAAGGCTACCATAGCCATTATGAACGTAAAAGAAGATTGTTATACTGTTAAATGAATTATGATTATTGCTAACCATCTAATGACTATGTTTTTTTGTTTTGTTTCAGGTAAAACTCACTCCTGTATGATTGTTGGGAACAACTAACAAAGACTGAAACAGGTCAGTTGTTGTGCTAAGTATTGTTGTGTAAGTTAAGCCAAAGTATTCGATCGGTCAAAATTATTGTAGAAAAAAAAACTACATTTTTTCAATTTATTAAATAATAGGTTCAATACAGTAAATTTGTAGCTCTTGTGTGGGTTTATAATCTGTTGGAATTCGAATCTGACAGTTCGTACATCGGCGTGGTATGTTGCCGAACTACTTTTAAAACGGTTACTACGTGATGAGTTTCCAATCTTGCTAGGAAAGATGAAGGAAGGGCAATTTAGATTCTACTGAAATCCAAGGTCATAACTCCCCCCATACTGAATCTTGACATAAGGGTCAACTGTGGGTTTTGGTTATGTGTGATATGTAGAACTGTACATAAGACAAGGAGATCACTGACATGGGTTAGTTACTGGTGGTGTTTTTAAAAGCTTTACTACTATAATACACAATAATAAACCTTTTAACACCTTTGATAGAATTTTTTGTACAATGTACATTTCGAATTCAATGAATTCATCATCAGGTACTTGTAGGTTCTAATATGTACTAATATGCCTTAAATTAATGGAACATTAGTATATGTTAGGCTTTCCATGTAATATACTCGTGGAATTACTTCTTTTCGTGTAAGTGGCGATCTTCATGATTTTCACAAATACAAAATTACTGCCCAAGCATTTATTTTAACTGTGTTTCATGATTTGATTGGGTCTAGTTTTTAATACTGTGCCTACTGGTCTGTTAGCTAAAGATGTATGTACTATTATATTATTACGTATTGTTTGGAAGAAGTATTAACTAGTTTTATTAACCTGAAATAGCGATTTTCAGTCCAAAATTGATTCAATATAAACCGTTGTCTTCACCGATTTATGTAAAATACTGAAGAAAAAGTATGTATATGTTAACATTCTCTAATTTCTAATAAAGACTATATGTTTAATAGCGCATGTGAAAAAAGTATTGTAGTCAATGAGAATCGCAGTTGGCCTGGGAGCTGCTCAAAATTCAGCCCTTATTCATATCACGCTGTTACTGTTCCTTTGGTTTGATAATGAGTCTTTTTTTTTCAAGTTTTATGGCTTGTAAATCCAGAAATCCGAAAAACGTACTCCTTCTTGGACCGACAAGAATTTTTTCACGTAAGATTGCTTTCAAGCCAAGTAGCTGCAGTATGTGAACAGCACACGCGACTGGTTCTAGACCACCGGTGACAAGCAATCTGTTTGTGATTGAGATGTGTGTACAGTTCACGTAGCCGCTGATAGGTGCATGGATATATTACAACTTTAGTATACTTTAGTTATGGTTCTAGACCACCCACCGGTGACAAGCAATCTGTTTGTGAATGAGATGTGTGTACAGGTCAAATAGCCGCTGATAGGTGCAAAGATATATTACAACTTTGGTATACTTTGGTAATGGCTCTAACAGGTCACGAAGCCGCTGATAGGTGCAGGAATGTATTACAACTTTAGTTATGTACTTTGGTTATGGTGACAAGCAATCTGTTTGTGAATGAGATGTGTGTACAGGTCAAATAGCCGCTGATAGGTGCAAAGATATATTACAACTTTGGTATACTTTGGTAATGGCTCTAACAGGTCACGAAGCCGCTGATAGGTGCAGGAATGTATTACAACTTTAGTTATGTACTTTGGTTATGGTGACAAGCAATCTGTTTGTGAATGAGATGTGTGTACAGGTCAAATAGCCGCTGATAGGTGCAAAGATATATTACAACTTTGGTATACTTTGGTAATGGCTCTAACAGGTCACGTAGCCGCTGATAGGTGCAGGAATGTATTACAACTTTAGTATACTTTGGTTATAGTGACAAGCAATCTGTTTGTGATTGAGATGTGTGTACAGGTCACGTAGCCGCTGATAGGTGCAAAGATATATTACAACTTTGGTATACTTTGGTAATGGCTCTAACAGGTCACGTAGCCGCTGATAGGTGCAGGAATGTATTACAACTTTAGTATACTTTGGTTATGGTGACAAGCAATCTGTTTGTGATTGAGATGTGTGTACAGGTCACGTAGCCGCTGATAGGTGCAGGAATGTATTACAACTTTAGTATAATTTGTTTTGACAAGCAATCTGTTTGTGATTGAGATGTGTGTACAGTTCACGTAGCCGCTGATAGGTGCATGGATATATTACAACTTTAGTATACTTTAGTTATGGTTCTAGACCACCCACCGGTGACAATCAATCTGTTTGTGATTGAGATGTGTGTACAGGTCAAATAGCCGCTGATAGGTGCAAGGTTATATTACAACTTTGATAAATATGTTATGTACTCGTAATAATATTATTCTATGGTACTGCCTTTAAACTGAAAGCCTTTCATTCTTTTTTCGCAAATACATTCTAACGCAGTCCTCGCGCTTATCATTTACATTTCGCTTTATTATTCTAATTCTACGACTCGGAATAGAATCAGTTGTGGTTAAGTACCTCCAAGAAAGAATCACAAAAACCGGAAATGTATATAGAATTATGATCAAGTGCTTGAAAAGGTCTAAATAATAATCGATATTTGTATCTCAGGTCATATTTTATTAGCTTGACACGACGTAATAAGTTATACTCGTACCATCGTCAGTCAACGAGATAAATTCAACATTTTCAGCCGAATTTTGGAGAGGGGGGGTTGTTGGCTGCCACTTATATGACATTTATTTACTTCTCCGACAGTTGATTTTATTTGAGTCCAACTATAAAGTATGATAGTCGAGGAAAAATATTGCTTATACTTTCAACCACTTCGATTATCTCGGATTGCAATCACTACCGGAAGTAGTATGTCAGCCGACGATTTCTTTCTTAGCGGGAAATTCAATTTTACGTCAGACAAGGTTGTGTTCTTTTACTTTCAATATTTGCTTCCGGATTTTGAACTATTAGCATGCATTTGTTGTTAAAACATTGATTTTAATTTTAACCACAATAATGTAAATAGTCCTGCTATTTCAATTATCTTGAACATGTTTATGGAGAAAGCTTTTTAGTCATGTACAAACTACAAAATATAGGTTCGTGTTATTTCAAAATATAACAGGTTAGCAGTACAATTTGTTATTAGAATAACAACAAAAAACTAATAAAATGATGTGAAAATGTACTTTATTAATGATAAACTCATGTGTGCACGGTTCCTATATATGAATGCCACATTTAAACACAAATCTATCTATGTAGCCTAAGTTAGTTAGTATTCTAAAGTCATTTTAAACCCACGAGGAGATATCAAGTAAATATCTGATAAACCAGTTTTGGCACCGTGTATACCGACCGCCTTTGTGGTATTGGCGGATGATGTACTCAGCATGGAAAGCTTTTAGCTGCGTGACTCGCAATCCTCATTTGGTTTGGCTGCTTCGGGTTTTATATTACGTGAGGGAATATCATCTTTTCTTCGCCAAATTGTGATTTACATGCTGTGTTCTGTTGGGACTACTACCGACACCGCACATAATGTGAGCCCTGCTATCTTCCAGACCTAAAAGAGTTGTAAACTTTCTTCTTTGCTAACACTGAACCGAACTTTGGAATAAACACAAAAGGGCTATTTTTGTGTTTAGTAGCCTAATTAAATCAACTAAGTAAGTACGAGCAAATACTTGTAGTAGTTTTACTGCAAAAATTGTGTATAAGATTTTTGTGTTGCAGTCGATATGTCTGTAAAAATGTAAACTTCTTAATGTGTTGACACTACTTAAAGTAATATAAATGTATAAATCTGCACCTGGTTATACTAGCTATATTCTGTTGTAATGAAATATAACTGGTTAGAGATGGATATAGCCATACTATCTAATTCTATATATATGTATATATATATATATATATATATATATATATATATATATATATACATATACTGTATAAAACTAATCCACACAATGATGTACTTCTTATATAAGATATTTGCATAAAATTTAATGATTGTGTAAATAATTTAAATACAGAAATATTAGTTACGTTTAATGTACGAATATCGAGGGGGGAGACCGATGTGTGGATTCGTATTGTGAAAACACATTTAGCCGTGAATGAAAGTGGGTGGGTATCGTTAAGGAAGGTTGATTAGTGGGTGGTTATCGACAAAGGAATACTGATTGAGAGTGGGTATCGAGGAGGAAGATTGATTGGTGAGTAGGTACCGAGGAGGAAGATTAGTTAGTGGATCGGTATCGAGAAGGAAGTTTGATTGGTGAGTAGGTACCGAGGAGGAAGATTAGTTAGTGGATCGATATCGAGAAGGAAGATTGATTGGTGAGTGTGTATCGTGGAGGAATATTGATTTGTGGATAGATATCGAGATGGAGGATTGATTGATGATTGGGTACTGAGGAGGAAGATTGTTTAGGAATGGGTATAGTGGAGCAAGATGGGTTAGTGGATGCATATTGAAGAGGGAGATTTAGTAGTAGATAGATATCGAGGAGGAAGATTTATTAGTGTCTGGGTATCGAGAAGGAAGATTGTTTGGGGAATATGTATCGTGGAGGAAGATTAGTTATTTGATCCGTATTGAAGAGGGAAATTGAATAATGGGTTATATAAGATACATTGATTAGTGGGTGGATAAACATGGAGGAGACTGGTTAAGTGTATGGGTCAAGAGGAGGGACATTGACAAGTGGAGTAGTTTTGCATTTTATTGTACCTTATACCTCGGTACGTCGTGATATATCGGTAATCAGGAATACGCCCTTGGGAGCAAAATACGAAGGGCAGATTGAGAGAGGCAAATTAGAGGCGCGGCGCAGAGCAGGGCTGGACCGAGGCACATCGGCATTAATTGCTAATGTTGGACCGAACGAGTTTTCAACAGTCATTATGGGCTCTCATTCATTTGTCACTCGCTAAATTACAGAATATCTTGTTTAATGGGCCGGCACAATTGTTGACACAGTGGATCAGAGAGCCGTGGAAATTATCAATTCAAATATCCGCTAATGTGAGATACATTTTTGTAATTTTATAGTTAGTTTGCATTTTTCCGTAGTTAATGCTATTGTTCCTTTATTTAAATTGTCGCAGTTATTAAATTTATTTTTATTTATTGCATTCCGAATTCAATTGTAAACGCAGCATTAAATTATTATGTTCTTGCAGTAAAAACCTACTTTTGCATAGTATTTTATTCCATTACTAAATTTAAAAGTTATTTACTTACAGGGATATTTACGTCATCTTCATTGCCTTTTGCGTATCCTCTCTCCGATGCAATATTTAAACCTTTACACAGCTTATTCTTGTCTCATGAACCAAATATTTGTTTGTCAGAATACGCATGTTTGATTGCTGATGCTCTCCATATATGTTCACTTATCTATTATTCTAAGTTTATAGAGTTCTTGTAGAAGCTTAGCATACATTACGTGATTGGATTTCCACATATTGGATACATGTAGCCTCCCAAATTTGCATGTGGTACAGGAACAACTGTTTGAAACATAATGCAGTTTAATTACCCTCCAACATTTTTTGGTAAAGTAATTGATGCCCACAGGTCCTTTTTTTGCATTACCTCTCAATAATCTATCCTCAATTATTAATTTTATCGAGAACTATTCAATGGAACAATACTACGTGGCTCTCTTCATTACATTTTTTTAAGAGAAGTAATTAACATTTTTTTTAAAGAAGTACTACAGTTCTGGGACTGGTGTCTCAAACTAAAAGTACATACGTATATAAGTCTTTAAAACTACAGAAATATATTGTATAAACTGCCACAGTTAGGATTTCCCCTCCATATGTTGAATGTTAGCTACAGGATGACTTCGTTACCAATTTGCTCATGCGAATAACACAGTAATACCATAGTAAATGTTGCAATGTTCATCCAACCTTTATTGGAGAAGGTTTTCTAAATTACTAGATGCACACGGTTGATTAGTGTGTACCCAACACAATATTAATTAACAGTGGTATTATGTAATTAATTTACATTGTCCCTGCGTTTAAAAACAGCTCCCTGAAAACCGATAGTCATTTACAGCTGGGCGTAAAATCATTACACCCTCCCTAACTAGGTTTGCGGTGGTGCGGTAGAGTTCAGAGGCAAAGGTCCCTATGATATAGTTTTTTTGACATGCGTAAACAAATAAGCGAGGGTAACTAGAAATCTACGAGTGGAATAGATAGTTATATCGTGCTTCATTATATAGCCCCATGTGCAACTGCAACGAATATGGAAAAACTTCAATAACAAGACAGCCAATTTAAAGTTGTATCGTTGTTTATAAAACGAGGCTTACTGTCACGTAAGACTGATTCTCCTCGTTATCCTTATTCCAATTGTTGAGTACTTTCTTCCGCAAAACATTTATAGTAAAAAAGTAAGCCTTCTAATAATTTTACCCGACATAAAACAAAATCGAATGAGCCCATTTAGGAATATTATTGTAAAGTTGTACAATATTTGTTTTTATTCAGTGCTTTTCCCAATCACAAAATTAAATGGTGTATTAGTTAAGTTAACCTCCCCTCTCCCTCCCCCCTGTGTGATTCTGCTTGGATGCCCGCGGGAGATAAATGTTGCCGGGTTTGCGGTCTAAGTTATATTTAACCAGCTGTTAGCCACGATTTCGGTTTCAGTCTCTCGCCCATGGGGTCGAACTTCACTGATTAAACATTGTGGCCATTGAATGTAACTGTCATCACAGCTACAGCTGCGTATTCACACACGTTGCAAAAGTTGACGACGCGCGACGACCAATACGAGTGCCTGTCGTTTTCCGACGCCAGATCGCGTTGGATGATCTGGCACGTGATCTGAGGTTGGGAAAGTAATGTTCGTAAATTCCTCTGGCTATCATTGCATACTGATGTGACGCATCCCGGATATCTGGCGAAAAAAGGAAATGAAGGTAGTATCCAAATTAAAGCTCAGGTCACGTGGGCGCTCTTCAGGGTTAACTTTGATTTTGGTACTACTAGTGCATATTTATCTCTTCTTCAGGTAAATAACAAACCTAATGAGTAATTACAAGCTAGGTTAAAATAAACAAATCATACCAAAGCGTTGTGGCACGCTTAAGTCAGGAATCACAACCACCATGTTTTGTGTCAACTTCACTAACTCTCAAACATGCACTTGATAAAAATCTATACACAACACTAATCATTAAAATTTGATTCACTGAACGACGGCGAATGTCCGGAAAATCCTGTTTTCTTCAAAATCGTTCCATCGTCAGAAATGAACTTCAAACAAAGAATTAATATTTTACCCCATCTGTTTTTTTACTCGTGTACGTTTTAATACCTCACGTATCAGATAATGCTAATTATTCCTCTAAATTGCATTTAAAACTAAATTATTTTAATACTTAAATTTAGTAAATTGTTTTGATCCTAAGTTATTTTATTTCGCCTCATTGGAAAATTCTAAAATACTATACACAAATCAGTATATTTGTAATTTTAAACGCCCTAGAGAGTGGTGACTGTATTCTATTTACTCATTTTATATCCCAGCAGTCATCCTATTATAAATGGGAGAAGAACGGTCAGTTATATTATAGTTGCACTTACTCAGAAAACTGTATCATTTGTTTATTATTTCTACAGTTTCAATCAACAAAATACTATTTGTATAGTGGTACTCAATCAGACTAAGAGAGAACATGGTTTAAATGAGTTTTGATCGGCTCAGAGTCAACAGAGAGTCGCTCACAAAGTTGAACTTTAGCAGACACTCTGTCCGTTTGTTGATTCGATTTAATTAAAAAGTCTTAGTGAGTTTTGCAGCCTTTTACTCATTTCCGTGTACAATAGTGTTTCCAAAGCATTATTAGACGTCTAATAGGAGAGCCATGCAACTAACTTATTTTAATTAACAGTTCGGTTAAGTCTCGAAAGATTACCCGAATGATTCTTTTATTAAACGTTTTTGGCATAAAGGTTCAGTAATCGGTTTCATTGTTGTTTTTTTAATTACAGTAACAGCTGATTTACATAACAGCTGTTCAAACTCTGTCTGATTATGGGCCATTTAGTTTCCATTTTTAGTACGAAACCTTCTATAAAACAGTTATTTCTTAACCGATTTTTACAAACGAGTTATTCTTGTAAAGGAAAAGATTTTTTTTATTTTAACATTTTGATAATAACAGTGGTTTATTATATATTTCATAAATCAAAACTTAATAGCCGCCATTTTGAAAATATTAAAACTAATTTTAAAATATTTTTTTCTGACATAATACCTTCTAACATAGACCCGTTTAGCAAGTTTTGTAAGAATTGTAAAGACAACAGGAAAGATAAAAATGTTTTAAATAAAAATAGCAAAAAATGGCGTTTAGCTGCTAAGGGAAGTGGAAATTGGAAGAACAATATTCTTCAATTTTAGCTTTAAATCACACATAGAATCTGAAAATACATAGCCAGCCCAACCTTTTTGTTATACCCTGTATATATATAGACCAAAATTACCTGTTTACAAGAATATTAAGTACATGTTATGAATTGTTTCGACTGTAGACGAACTTGTACTAGAACTCAGGCGTGCCCCCCCTCCACTCATTCCCTAGGGAGCCATGTATTGTAAACACAGACTGAGATTGGAAAATATATTGCTTGTTGTGTACTCTACAAGAAATATGCTCCACTCCTTGGCCGGAGGCTTGTAGCGCAATAGCTTATGTGAGAAAACCCCGCTGGGAAATACGCTCTCCCCTGGCTTACTCTGGAATGTCGCTTCTTAAATGTAGGTTACTGTTGGGGGCTCTCAATTCGTTCGTGTTGTAATTAATAAATTATTACAAGTATAGAAATTTCCCAGGTTCACTAATTGAAAATAAAGGAAAGGCGGTGAAAGGTCGAACGAGATTGTAATTTAGATGGAATAACGGGCGGTCCTGTTTCTATGATAATGTGATGGACCATGACCATGCAACCGGAAACGAGCAGGGATAACTGGGACTCAGATAAAGCTAACTCCACACCACACACGCACGCACGCACACGATCGGTGCACTTCCTGTTTTTAGTTAGTTCAACATTTCACAAAGTGACATTCAAGTATTAAAGAAGATCTGCGTATAGATATGATAGTCTTCTATTGTAATACAGGCTTGCGAAAAGTTGTATATTCAATAACATTTCACATGGCTCTTAAGGTTAAAAGCAATTGAATATCTCTTTAAATTTCAAACAAGTTAAGTTGTGGCGTTGTAATTTTGCATCACCATTACAAAGTTGTCTTAGGAGAATCTCATATTGATAAAAATTAATAGACTGATAGAGCGGAGAATTGAATTACCCGAGAGAACGTAACAAAAGTATGTACCAAAATGACTCTAAGGGCAACATTTCTGCCTCTCTGACCTCAGAATAAATGCATCTCTACCTTTGACCAAGACCTAGGACCTATCTTTCAATACCTATCACACAGATGGACAGACAGTTAAATAGACAATTTTATAAAGACCTGACTGTACGTTAATTCAAACCAATCTTTGGTACAACATAGCAATGGAAATAATTTGCAATAAAACAATTTAACGTAAACTACTAAGTTAATTCCCAACAGAAATCACAAGAAACATAAAAGATCCCATGTGTTTCTGTTGTACTTCGACTTACCCTGTGTGTAGGCTGCAGCGTGCTGTGATCATTATTGAATATTGAGGTCCCTTTGCTTCTCTGAAATGTGATATCCACCTTCATAACAGTGAAGAACCCTTTCTACTTTGTTATGTAGCTTTGTAACTCGATACACATGTATTTCTGTTGTACTTCGATTTACCCTGTGTGTAGGCTGCAGCGTGCTCTGATCATTATTGAATATTGAGGTCCCTTTGATTCTCTTAAATGTGATATCCACCTTCATAACAGTGAAGAACCCTTTCTACTTTGTTATGTAGCTTTGTAACTCGATACACATGTATTTCTGTTGTATTCGATTTACCCTGTGTGTAGGCTGCAGCGTGCTCTGATCATTATTGAATATTGAGGTCCCTTTGATTCTCTTAAATGTGATATCCACCTTCATAACAGTGAAGAACCCTTTCTACTTTGTTATGTAGCTTTGTAACTCGATACACATGTATTTCTGTTGTACTTTCGACTTATCCTGTGTATAGGCTGCAGCGTGCTCTGATCATTATTGAATATTGAGGTCCCTTTCATTCTCTTAAATGTGATATCCACCTTCATAACAGTGAAGAACCCTTTCTACTTTGTTATGTAGCTTTGTAACTCGATACACATGTATTTCTGTTGTACTTCGACTTATCCTGTGTATAGGCTGCAGCGTGCTCTGATCATTATTGAATATTGAGGTCCCTTTGATTCTCTTAAATGTGATATCCACCTTCATAACAGTGAAGAACCCTTTCTACTTTGTTATGTAGCTTTGTAACTCGATACACATGTATTTCTGTTGTACTTCGAGACTTACCCTGTGTGTATAGGCTGCAGCGTGCTCTGATCATTATTGAATATTGAGGTCCCTTTGATTCTCTTAAATGTGATATCCACCTACATAACAGTGAAGAACCCTTTCTACCTTTGTTATGTAGCTTTGTAACTCGATACACATGTATTTCTGTTGTACTTCTTACTTCGACTTACCCTGTGTGTAGGCTGCAGCGTGCTCTGATCATTATTGAATATTGAGGTCCCTTTGCGATTCTCTTAAATGTGATATCCACCTTCATAAGAGTGAAGAACCCTTTCTACCTTGTTATGTAGCTTTGTAACTCGATACACATGTATTTCTGTTGTACTTCGACTTATCCTGTGTATAGGCTGCAGCGTGCTCTGATCATTATTGAATATTGAGGTCCCTTTGATTCTCTGAAATGTGATATCCACCTTCATAACAGTGAAGAACCCTTTCTACTTTGTTATGTAGCTTTGTAACTCGATACACATGTATTTCTGTTGTACTTCGACTTACCCTGTGTGTAGGCTGCAGCGTGCTCTGATCATTATTGAATATTGAGGTCCCTTTGATTCTCTTAAATGTGATATCCACCTTCATAACAGTGAAGAACCCTTTCTACTTGGTTATGTAGCTTTGTAACTCGATACACATGTATTTCTGTTGTACTTCGACTTATCCTGTGTATAGGCTGCAGCGTGCTCTGATCATTATTGAATATTGAGGTCCCTTTGATTCTCTTAAATGTGATATCCACCTTCATAACAGTGAAGAACCCTTTCTACTTTGTTATGTAGCTTTGTAACTCGATACACATGTATTTCTGTTGTACTTCGACTTACCCTGTGTGTAGGCTGCAGCGTGCTGTGATCATTATTGAATATTGAGGTCCCTTTGCTTCTCTGAAATGTGATATCCACCTTCATAACAGTGAAGAACCCTTTCTACCTTGTTATGTAGCTTTGTAACTCGATACACATGTATTTCTGTTGTACTTCGACTTATCCTGTGTATAGGCTGCAGCGTGCTCTGATCATTATTGAATATTGAGGTCCCTTTGTTTCTCTGAAATGTGATATCCACCTTCATAACAGTGAAGAACCCTTTCTACCTTGTTATGTAGCTTTGTGACTCGATAGACATGTGTTTCTGTTGTACTTCGACATACCCTGTGTGTAGGCTGCAGCGTGCTCTGATCATTCTTGAATATTGAGGTCCCTTTGTTTCTCTGAAATGTGATTTCCACCTTCATAACAGTGAAGAACCCTTTCTACCTTGATATGTAGCTTTGTAACTCGATACACATGTGGTTCTGTTGTACTTCGACTTACCCTGTGTGTAGGCTGCAGCGTGCTCTGATCATTATTGAATATTGAGGCCCCATTGATTCTCTTAAATGTGATATCCACCTATTATGTAGCTTTGTGATTAGATACGAATCGGGCTCCGTCGCACGTAAATTGAATATATATCTATACAAAATATACTTCTACCTTACATATTTATATGTGTGTTTAATAAATTAAAAAGAGACTTGCAGTGTACCTTTGTTCGTGATATCTTTGAAATTAGGTATATTCAAAATTGTATTTATTTATTTCGATGGCAACAACCATTTACCTACAAACAGAGTGCACAGATACATTGAACAAAGCATGATAGAAAAATACTTAGTAAAAAATACGTAATAAACGTAATGTCATAACAATGTTACTATCGATTTTTGTCAGTTAACGGGCTCGAATAAAGGTAAAGTAAGCATTAAAAAGTCATATCGGTGAAACAGTAAACAACAATAACTAAATTAGTTCAGATTAACAATAATTGTGTAATAAAATATTACAATAACACATTGCGACTCAAAGTGAACAAACACTGTATTCATTCATTTTGATAAACAGGTTATGTATAGTTTTAATATGAATTAAAATATAATTACAGTAGAGTCCCGTTAATCCGACCTAATTGGGACCGAGCCTTATTCGGATTATGTGATTGTTCGGATTAGCCAGAATTACAGAAAAATACGGTTTTAAAGTTGAGAATGGGTCTATTTTGTTATAGAATTATCAACATTTTTTATTAAAATATGTTTTCTGACTGTTCCATTGTATTTCTTGACAAATAAACGTGTTTGCGAATACTAAGCAGATTTACCGTATTTAGTGTGAGAGTTCTATTGTTAAGCAATGTGAGCGTACTGGATATTGTACGGGTCCACGCGCTACGGGACGACGAGAACCTGGGTGATAAGGAGAGTTGGTGCTACACGCAGACGGTGCAGCAGCGCTTAACCTTGTACTACGATACTTAGAGCAACAGGCTACTGCTACACCTGCCGATATCATGTTTATGGCACGATGGTGAAACTACGCGTCATCCAATAGACTCTCTTCAATGCGACAGAAGACAATAACTGAATTTATGTCTTTTAACAATTAATATTGTACTCAATAATAATATCAGTACTGTACGTCCAATTTTTGTTTGATTTCACTTCTTAATACAGTAATTTAACTCATACTTAACCTATAAGTTTCAATTTGGTACTGTATTTAACTTCATTATTTTTTTACTGTACCGTACACAATTTGTCTTAATAAAATACTGTATGTCTATTTAATTAAAGTTTTCTTTGTTTATGTACGAAATGATGCACCCATTTTCATTTTTTAAGTAATTAGTTCATATAACTGTTCATTATCGTTATAAATAATTCCTCCTGGACCTGTTCGGATTAACCGACGTTCGGATTACACGTGTTCGGATTAGCGGGACTCCACTGTAATTATATTTTAGAAGTAAAATAATAACTCTTTAGTACAACTCTAGCAACTTACAATTATTTAACTTATAGTAACAATTTTACAACCTTGTAGGACGTTATAATAAATAATATATTACCACAATGTAACAACAAAAATACTAAAGTCAACACTAGAGAGCTTAGTGAGTGAAAATCTAAACCAATGCTATGGGGAGATAACCATCATATTAGATGAGGTATATAATATTGAATTGACTAACAAAAAGCTAAATAAATAAAATATATATTGATATGACTACACGAACAGTAAATGAATAGTTAATAGGGTAATCAGAAAGTGTGCAATATAACTGTGAAAAGGGGGGCGGAAGTCAAGTGAAGCAGAGAAATGAGGTAATACTTTTTAGAATACGAATTTCATAATAACAATTTATTTACAATCAGTAGAATATTACTGCATAAACCCATTTTTTATGGTAGCATAATCGATATTAGGTAGCTTTTTTCAATAAAAATATTTTATTGCAGCTTTTAAGATAACTTTCCTAGGGAAAAGAATGTAACAATCATGGTTCTAAATTAGAAGAATTATTTACTGAATTACTAATTTTTCAAAGTATATTAAATAAAGAATTTGTTAGTACAATAATTAATTGGACTAAAAATATGTTATATTTACTCGTAATACAAAAATTTTAATTTACTACAACATTAGGAAACAATTTTCTTTCTTAGTTTATTAATGAAAATCATATACTATTATTTTTAGGGTGGAGTTTAATTTATAATACATACGAGATATGTTCGTAAGTAAATTTTACTTCAAAGCATAATTTGTACGAGCTGTAGGTGACACACGTTTCAAACGCGGGGAGGCGGTCTTTTAATAATTGGTGATGTCGCACTGAACGAGTTTTCAACAGTCATTCGTCATCCGGTTGATTAGCAGGATCAGCAGTAATGGTAATGGATGGAATCGGTGAGCGCTGAGTGGAGTTGTGCATGAAACTTGAGTTCCAACTTTCGGTAAAATACGACCATCTATACATTAATTAGTTTCTGTCATCTGTACGATAGCAAATACAAGTGTTTGTAAAATAAATAATGTTTATTTTGTTATGTCGGTGTTTATACGTGTACAAAAACCTTTCCAATGCTTAAAATCTAAATGGTATTGAAATTAAACACTACATTGAGTTTCGTTTTTTTATTCTTTTTAAGAATGGTTGAGGTTTGTTACGAGCATGAAATCTATTCGTAAAATGTATCGTAGTGGAACTTCTATATTGGACGCTACATCTAAAGAAACGTGTAAGTTTAAGGATCTTGAGTGGGTATTTTTTTCGATGATCCAGTCCGTAGTTTAGATAATGAGCAGGATAAAACTTCTGATCATCTGCTTTCTGTTTGTACTGCGTATGCAAGGGAGCGTATCATCTTTGGTGTTTTGGATAACGGTAGTGAATTAACTGTCCCAGGAAGAACTGCTCTGTTGTTTTCGGTGTTGTTGCACTTCTTAAATTGCAAAGTATTGCGCTTTATTGCACACGTGCAAGGCAGCAATGCTTGGCAGGAAGGAGGTAGCGGATCATCGTTACGTCATGTTCTGTGGTATGCCGCAAGACCTTCTGAATCAGCTACTCGACATATTATATGATACCTTATCTCTCCTTTATGACACAGACTCTTCACGTAATGCGGTTCTGCCCCCACCGTATCCAGGATGCATGATTTCAGGATTTTACTATGAATGTACTTCCTTTCCGGTACCGCACTGTGTTACGAATCATTGAAGTTTTCTTCTTCTTCACATACTTTCCTGTGTGTATTCCTACTCTCATTCTTCTTTCGTGTTCTATTCCCTCTTTCTAACTCTGTCCTGTCGATTGACTGGTCCAACCCTTATCTTACCTTATTATCTACCTACTCTTACCTTAGCTAACGGACAAATTCCTCCTTCTCCCCCTATCGTTTTACTCCTATCATTCTTCCTTCGTGTCTTAGTGCCCTCTTTCTATCTTTGTTCTGGCCATGATATTGACTGAGTCCGCTCCTCATTATTTCTATGTCTAATTACCTTTTCTTACATTATCCAACGGAAAAATACTTCTTTCTCCCCTATAATAGCCATTGTCTGAGGTCATTTGCTCGTCGTAAAAACAGAAGAATTGTCCGATTGAACACTTAGCATTTCGTTGTTAAAGGTCTTGCCATGAAGATACTTCTCTTGTTAATTTTTAAACTAATTGAACACTTATCTCCTATTAGACTTATGATCCATTTTTAGCCATTTCTAGATCACGATGATGAACATTCGTTATCCGAGCTGCAAGTGGTTGCGCCACCATCATAATTTAAAGTGAAATAAACGTGAGGCCTTTAGTAACATCAATTATTACGTTCAATCGACATTATTTCTAGGGGTTTTGTGTTAAGACTCAAGTCTTAATGGTTGGTAGGGCAGGAAATGTTATTCTCTAGTAATCCGGACAACTGTTAATATCGATACTTCGGACTAATATATAAAAGTTGAAGCCCTAAAAAAATTCCTATGTTTTAAAAGCACGCCGATTAAATTGTTTTTATGTCCACAAATCAATCAAATGGAAGTAAGTTATGAAACACGTTTGAATATGAATAATTAATGTTTTTTTCTTCGCCGTTTTTAAATACAGAATACATTTGAATGTTAAGTGGAGAGGCTAGTTTAGTGGTAGAGTAATCGGTCTCGCGTCGGAGCCGTCCCCGGTAAACAATGCAGATTTGCAAGTATAATGGCACGTCGATTCAATCACTTCAACTAGTTTTGTTTTCGTATTTCCATTGCAGTCGGACAATTGCAGTATATTTCTATTGGAGAAATTAAATACTGTTTTAAACGTGCACCGAGCATTCGGCAACGCGATAGCGTATATTCAGTGGTGACTTTAATTGGATTGTTTAATCGTGATTATGATTTTATTTCAATACGATTTCAGTAACATAAATTCGGTCACCGATAGGTCCCATAGCCATAGAACTTTCAGACAAAAGCATTACTATGAGTAGCACTAGCTCAGGGACTGTTGTGTTTTGATGTAGCTTGTATTCCATTTACTCGTTGAAAGGAACGTCGTTTGTCTAAAGCCCCGTGTAACGTAACTTGTGTTACCATAGTTACTGTTATATTGCCAAAAATACAAAATGACTCTGTTGCTCCATTATGTTACAAGAAACAATTAACAGCTTTATTATTGTTTATTCTTCTACTCAACATTAGCTGTTTTAGTAGCTCTGTTAATAACACCGAGCATGGCCATGTTAATATCCGCGTTTTTTTTTTTTTTTTTAAGAATTTGCCACCTATCTCTCTGTGTTCTGAGTTTCGTTGCGTTTACTAACCTGGTAATTCAGACATCGGGAAGGATGTTTTTGGAAGTGTACGGAAAAATACTATTTCTGAGCAATTTTCTTTATTTAGTCTTATATTTTGTGTTGAGGTAAATAACCGAGTCGGTAAAATGTAAAAAACAAAGAAAATATAATTAGTTAAACCCTTCAATGTCGATCTGTAAAGAAATTCTATGTTTGGATTGTGTTTTGTACATTATCTCCACGCTGTAGTATCTATGGAAGTCGGCCTCTCGCATTAAATAAAAACAGATGTTGCAGTGTGATGATACATCAATCTTCTAGCTGCACCTCCTATTCTGAAATCCAATAAAACTTAATTTGAACCAAGCGCCTAACCACCATTGGGAGCTGTCTTCAGTGATGCCAGCCAGCGCCATTGAATACATTGTTAATTAATTTGACTTAATGTCTTTAATGCACTTTATTTAAGTTTGTATAACAATGTACAAACGAAAGGAGAAATTGATATATTCATAAGATTTAGAACACTCGAGTCGTGTTATAATATGTCGTTTCAATTAAAAAGGATTTTATTTCAAAACATTATTCGTAAGAGAGCGATCAAATTAATTAAACCAAACAGTACAAAATTAATCCATCAATCACACACACATTTAAAAAAATATTATATATTGAACATATAAATAATAATACAATCTTCAAAGAAAAAATGTATTCTTAAACATAATTTACGAACTCAATAATTGTGAAATAATTTAGAACGTCCAATAGGTAAAATACCGATAAATGATGCGCATCACAACAAACTAAAAAAAAATTAAGAAAACTCGGAGAACGTTTGAACCGCTATAAAAATAATATATTAATAAGAACTCCGTAATACTAGTCATGGAAGTGGAATAAAAAAAATACTTATTAGAAAAACTATAAAAGGTGATAAAATATAACAAAATAAACTACATCTATATTATTTCATCAATAAAATTAATAACATTTTAAAACTAAAAAAAAAATTAATAGTTCTAAGTGTTCTTCAAATATAACTGTCAGTAATATTTCGATTTAATTCTTTAAAACCCCTCTTGCTCCTTTTCCGATGCACACGCTTTTGTTAAACACAGCCTTAGATTAAATTTGGTAACTATATACAGTAGCTTGTAATGCATCTGGCAAGAAATACGCTGCCGACTCTGCCCCTAGGCCTCCAGCGCAGTAGCTTATCTGGAGAACTCCGCAGGGAAATACGCTCCCATCTGACACACTCTGTCTGGAGAGCAGCTCTTGATATCTGTGTTATTGATGGTCCATCCAGTAGATCATTTATTATTTACAGCACTTGCTTGTATGTGATCCGTAATCCTTGTTCGAGTATTATCATTTATCCCACTTATACTGTATTGAATTCTATTTGTGTTCCGTTCACATTGTTGCAATATTCGCTCTCACAATGGTTATTTTGTTAGATAACTATTTAGAATTTATCAACCTAAGAAATGTGACATAGTACAATTTAGGCACTGATATATATATATATATATAAGCAATTTTAATTGAAGAATTTTTTGCGATTGTTTATTGAAATTTAAATTAGACTTTTGCTACTTATACAAATTTAAACGTTCACTGATTTTCTAATCTTCCAATAAAACTGGAATTTCTGGTTCTACGTGTTTTGAGTGGAATTTAAGGTATGATGTGATTGGGTTAGCACTGCCATAATGTTAGGATCAGCTGATACATATAATATTATATATATATATGTTTTTTTTGTTGGTGAAATGATGACTAAGAAAAATAATAAAATTTTAATTTCTATTTGCTTTCAAAGATTTTAAAATCGTTGAATATTTCACGTTTACTAACATTCAATGATTTTTCAAAAGACCATAAATAGATGTATGGTGATAAGTTTATATACATCAGATAACTTTACCACTCAGGGAGTTTTGAAAAAAGTCAAGATTTTATCTTCACTATTTACTATTATTAAAATATTAAAATAAACTACAAACAATAAACAATATAATATTAAATGTTAACACAATTAAAAACAGCTTGTGGAAACTGTTAGTTTAAAAAGCGTTCAAAGCACTTCATTCTTACATAGAACTTACACAGAAAAAAGAGGTTTTGTCTTTTTATTCTTTATTTCTAAAATATACCATATTAATATGTCAGTTGTCATTATGGCTAATTTTACGCTGAATTAAAATGAAAATAAAAGAAATAAATAGCTAAAAAGACTATATAAAAATAATATCTTATAGACTTTAAGAAACATTTGAAACAATTAAAATTTTAAGTCTTACTCCTGGATAGGTTGGGTCATGCAACCTCATTTCATGAGAACATCTATGTAATAATAAATATAATAAAACAAGTTGGTACTGATTTGGCCTATTAAAATAAATGTTATTTTTTTAAATGTAATTAATTTATTGGTTTAAAAAATTTCTTTAAAGAGTGTCATGCATATCTGCTAAATGAAAAAACGTGTATTTGTGAATGTTGAGTTAAGCTCCACTTCACCTCCCCCTTAGTGCAGCGTCTGAAACTAACTAACTAATGCAACTAACTAAACTCGACATTCACGTTGAATCAACCTTCCCACCACAGCTACGTAACGTTTTGGTTTTGTAACATATTATTGATACTATAATTTTGGTTCCAATTAATTAAAATATAATATTCATAGAAAATAAATGTAGTAAGGATTTAATCATAATAAATAGCATTCAACCAGTGAAAATCGAATTAATGTGTACACGTATTACTTTCTTACTAGTTCTTCCGCGAATCACATATTTTTTAAATGGCACTCCTAATATATGACAAGGAGTACCTGCAATTCTTGAAATATAAATATATAAAAGTGAATGTTTGTCTTTATGTCCTTTATAGAGTTGTAAACTATTTAACCGATAATTATGAAAATTTGTATGTATATGTATTTTTTTCACGTATATTACGTATCCAAACACTATTTCGAGACGCTAATTTTTTATGTATATTTGTCTTTAAAATAAATTTCCGGTTGAACTTAAAGCTTGAGTGTTAAACCACTTTATAATAAAGCAGATGTACGTGTATAAATATACATTTTTGACAGATTTACTTGATCGTGGCAACAGGAAAAACTCTACATCGACATTGTTAATATAATTCAATTGAACCAGAAATGCTCATATACGGGAAAAGCTTACGAAAAGCGTGCGAAACCGCGGGAAACAGCTAGTATTTGATAGAAATTTGTTTTACATTCAGTAGAGAATTTGTCTGTGATTAGTTGAACTGCAATTTTAACTGTATCTAATATATGGAAGTGTAAGGATTACGTATTTTGGGATTTGACTAAATCTAATTTTAGTTTTAGAACTCTCAGTTTTGCACAATTAGCATCTGTCTGCTCTTGTACGCAATTAGACATGCAGGCGGGTTGCCAATTATAGTTCCGTCGGTGCATATGGGTTTAACTGCGCCGGCATAACGTGGAGTATTATGTGTCAGGACACATTAGTGTTAGTTAATGTCGTTACCTGAGATAAATAATGTATGTCTTGTACGCTTGGCAACAGTCAATGTAATACATGTTGGAGCCTTTTTGTTCGTGGAAGATACGGTGGGCGAGTAGTCTATGGCTGAGTTCGATAGACAGCTGCAAGTTAAAATCCTCTCAGTACTGTATTGTCAATTTTTTTAGTGTGCTGAATTCCTCCTTTATTTATTGATAAGATCCTCGCACAGGCCAGTGGCCTATGAGGTCATGGAGAATAAAGCTAAGAAGGAGATCTGTCTCTGCTTAAAACAATAGATTTTATTCCCTTATCGGGACTACAACCCGGTTTTTCATTCACAAGGATAGAATGCTTATATTAATATATTTATAACGTGTATACAGGGTGAGATAGACCACACGTCCGTGATGTATAGCGGCTGGACCGAGAACTTACATACTTCGTTTTAACGAAAACCCCCACATTTGGATTCCAACAAATTCAGAAAAATAATGTTTAACAGCCAAAAATATCCGAAAAGAGCACTTTGGAAGTGGTATAATCTTTTCAAGATTTTCAATTGTACAGGTAGGTCGAGGCGTACCTCATTTTAAAGGTCCCCATTCGCTGATCATATCAACAGTTTTAATCAGTAATTTTTTTACGGTGGTCCAAAGTGTAAAATTTGTACGGTTCACAGTCTTTTACTGTCATCTCATTAAAAATGCATGAAAATTCATTTTTCTGAGGTCATGAAAGAAGTACTACGTCTAGATATAACTAAACTTTCAGATGTATATCTTGAAACTTTTGATTACATTATTCGACATTTTTCATTCAAACCCGTCCTTCAGAGAGCTAAAAAAGATCCTAATTGTAGATACAGTTAGGTTAAGCTAGTAGTCTAATGCATTAGTTCAAATCTGACTTAATAAGACAATTCAATAAAATAATGAAAGCCTTAAAAGTTTTATTAAGCCGGATTTGGAGATGTCCCTCAAGAAACACAGTATTCAGGCAAAAGTCGCTAGTAAAAAGTACTTCAGAACAAGGTGTTTAGAATCTTATACTGGAACAAATTAGTTTGCCTTAACCAAGTTTGCTACTTATACGTACGTTAGCAGTGAATAAAAGCAAACCCTTGCAGAATATTGGCTAATTGTATTCTGTCCTAAGACTATTTCTAAACAGTTTTCTTAACTTATTTTTGAAATGTATAATATGTTTTATTAGGTGAAGCTTAATGTGCAAGAGGGTAAGTTCTGAAATAAAAATTTGTATTTTTATTTCATTACTCGCAGATATTATAGGATTATAATCTTTTGTAAACAGATGTAAATTATTAAGCAATCTTATACGCAAAATTGCGTTATTCTCATTCACCACACAATACATATATTTATATATGCGATGAACCAATTTTTATAAGCACGAGCTAATTAATTTTTGAAATTACCAAACAAATCCTAAGATGCAACTTTTTTACATGTCTTCGCCTGACACAAATCTGCTAATTTCTTTTTTTAATTTTACATTTAGTTTCCTATTATATACTAACATTTAATAAGATTAGGTAATTTTCTCCATTTAAATGCTTGAAAATGATTTCATATACTGTATATATACATACTAGGGTTTTTCTAAGCTTCCTAGTTAATCCTTACTTTATACAGCTAGAGAGACCATCTGTACTGTATGGGGTATGACGTTCAGAATTGTATAAGGCGTGAGAGAATACTCTACCTTACTTTATATAGTAATTTGTGATTTAGGTGGCAAGTGTGTCGGACACACTGGAGGCGCGGCCAGCGGTGAAGAGCGGAACTACTTGTCTTGCTGTCTTACATCATGTTATGACAAGTTTTTGTCTTGGGTCTTGTTTTAGTCTTCCTTTGCTGTATTTTGATATTTTAGAGAACATAAATTTTATATAACAATACATTTTACTGTAATTTTAAATTTGAATACCTCAATAAAATAATTACGACACAGGTTTGCGTTGCCTCTTATTAAATGCTTAAAAAGTATTTTATTAAAACCATTAGAAATAAAAAGTTGTAATTAATCCAACATGTTTTCCTTATTTTTGTAATTTTAATATATACCTTTTGAGTTATAACTAATTGCAAATTGAAGTGGTCCATATTTATGTACTAATATTTTGTTATTTCACGTGTTATATTAAACCTAATAATTCTTCGTTGAGAATCTAACGAACCGGGCTACGAGTATTTCAAATAAGAAATCACCAAAAGTGAAAGTGTTTTCATTAGTTATTATAAAGTGTTGATACTAGATGAGATTACAATTTTTTATTCTTAAAATACTTTTATAGTTATGTTGTATTCAACAAACCGACCAAACATTAGAATATCGTACGTTATGGGATGATAGAAATCCACAAATAAACTAAAATTTATAAATTACAGTTATATGCCCACAATTGCTATGTGAATAAGTATTTTTATCCAGTGACCTTTTGATTCCCAGTCATAACGTCACGGACACTGCAATGACAATTCCAGTAAGTGTACGAATATCTGAGAAGCGTGACATGGAACGCCCTCTGAACTTCGGTGGTCTGACTCATCGGCACTATCAAAAAGAATAATATAGTACAGCAAAACGTTTACCTTCGTGACCAAGGTTAACCAGATAAGTTACAGAATTTTAATTTAGATTCCCAATTGCGACAATTTGCAAATACATTTACCATACATTAACATCAATACGTAAGGCCCAAAATGTTTTGTCACCATATTTGCTAATAGTATTTATGGCAACGAGTAAATAGCGGAATAACCAAATTTTTAAACAAAATGATTATATACGGTCATTTGAAATTTTATCATGTGGCATAGTAACACATATGATGAATGTTTTATTGGTAAGATTTTCGTCATGTTCTGTCGGTTCTTTGTGCCATTCAATAGTTCACTTAAAAAATACAGAATTTTCAATTTATTTTATTTATACAATTTATTTAGAATTCACCACTAGAATCCATCAAAATTATACTAGTACAATATGTGATTTTTGAACTCAATCCTTGATTAAAAATATTTTATGTTAATACTAAATTCACATCACAGCTCATCAGCTTCTATGTGTACTGTATACGGTCGATGAAACTAAAAGAAGAGTTGAACGGTTGCCAATTGGTTTTCAGCGTTACAGTTTCCGCTACAATGGCCGACACATAAAACTGTGGTGTTTACGTGATTTCCCTCGGTGCGCGACTTGAAATGTGTTCCTGTGGTGTCATTGACATTTAGTCGGGCGTGAACTCCGTCCCGGGCAGCGTGGCCGGCTGATGTGTGTGCGTTGTCAGTGGAATAAATTCTCGATGCTCTCACAAAGGAAACATTACACGAGATATGAGATGATTTAAAATACAGTACATTTGTTGGAGATAAAAAGATCGTAATGTGGGCATAGACCGTGCGGGCAGTAGGTCTATCGCTAGCCACATCACTCGAGCAGCGTATGCGGGCGGGCGGTCCACCTCTTGTGTCGGCATCCCTGTGAAAAATTACAGCCCTAGTAGATAATTATGTACTCCTATCTCTAATTGGTATATAATAGAAAAAGTATATGTTGTCTAGCTATTCCATAATTGAATATCTTACACAACACATTTTATAACTTGTAAAACAATTTATATTCATCAAATTTGTAACCACGGCAATAGCCTTATTTAATTTCAATAATGATTGAATCACAAAAAGAACTCGCTCCGCTGGGACTCGAACCCGGATCTCTCACTTGCCAGGCTGGCGTGCTTCCACTACCCCGCAGAGCCCTTACTTTGTAAAATTCGATAATTTTGTACTTGACCATTTCTGTCACACATTTGTTTAAATAATGAATCTAAGATCGGAAAACCAAATACCTGTCAAACAATTCTTTTAATTTATTAAATGTATTAATTTAATGAATTGGTATTAGTGTTTTATATTTTATAAAACTGTTTATATTTTGTACAAGCAAATATTTTTCTTTCACAATAATCACAAATTCTCTTGTTCTCTAGACAAAAATTATGTTTCAAATTGGTTGATATCGATTGTAATTAAATAATTGGACTTTTTACAACAATGTATATTTAAGTTATATATTTTTGCTAAAATGCTGGTCAAACCGAACAAAATGTACAAGTACTGTTTCAGTTGAAAGGTTGACAATACCGATAATTGGTCGTTCAAGGCGACGCTGGATTCGTTGTATTTAATACACTCTTATAGCCATGAAATAACTATATTCGCCATGAATCCGTTTTCACGTTTTAGCAATTATTTGAAGTAAATCACACTGTATAAAGAAACCCGCGTCATTTTGCCACTAAGGGAGATACAAGTATTTAAATACCGATTTAGTAATAGAGAAGCGTCTCGGCTCTTACTTGGTCTGGTAAAACGAGTCCGTCTTAAACCTCGAATTCAGTATGCATGTTTACCGTACTAAAGTAAGATGAACAGTGATTAACCCTGTAATTCTAATCTAACATGAAATATATCATGAAAGAAGGGTGGCTCTCGGGACTTCGTGTAAAATATTACACAAGCCAGGCGTACATCGATTCAAAATTTTCGTCTAGTTAAAGCATTGTTATAAAGAATTTACGTGTTATCGAATCTATAGAAAATAGCAGATATAATAAAGTTCAAGTTAGTTTATGTAAGAACGATTAAAAGTAGGCTGCAGTTCCATATCATGCCATCGAAACAATCGATTAGAATATCGAACTAAAATTATCGATAAAACATCTGTACTGGAATAATCAAAACAAAAGACTACTAATATTTTATTTAAATTATCAGTATGAGAATAATTATTTAAATGTAATTTTATCAACAATTAAATAAATTAAAATACCAAAGTAAATACAGTTAATGGTTACATTTTACATAACAAATACATTAAACGAATTTTCCGTTCCAAAAAGAAGAGGTAACTTTTGAGCTCATTCAAGCTTTTTCTGGAATTCTTCATGGGCTACTGACCTGTGCGAGGATCTTAACAAACAAAATAAGGGCGAGAGTCGATACAGTAAAAGGTCGATGGTATTGATACAAAGTGATGGTTGATACATAAGATTTCAACCTGCACTATCTCTATTTGAAAGTCCGATACCTTAGATCGGTTGACCTTCAGCATTTTAATGGCATTTATTATAATTAGATAAACATCAGTGTGACTTAAATTTATTTGGGTATTTATTGTTTTGCGGTATACAAATTACTCGTGACTGGAAATAGAAAATTCGATTCTCGATGACTTTACTTTCTGCTATGTTACCTCTACTGTTATCGAATTACAGTATTAACAATTAGGGAATGCACTTGAAGGGCTAGTAGTTGTTTCGCACGCACGCACCTCCACACTCACCAGCGCTGAGGGTTGGGGTCAGCCCAGCAACTGTCGTTTTCCGTTCCGTGAATTGTTAGTTTTAGTTTTAGTTATGATGGTGGATAAGAATCGATTTATTTTAACTAAACATCTATTTTTTTACGTTTACATTGAATTTAACGGGTATGTTCAATAATATTAATAATAATCTACTAAATCGAATGTAAACAGACATAATATTGAAATCGCCTGTGTTTATGTCATCATAAAATCGATGTTATTTTTAATTTAAATTTTTATGGTGGATTTGTTTCGGTTTATTGAACCGGAATATTCTATTCGGTTGTTTTGGTAGCACGATCGATACTTCACTGCAGTGCAGAAATATTTATTACCAGTTTTCTTGCTGAGTTGTTGAACATCAGAAGGGGAGGTCTGCATGGTCACAGTCGTCAATCGTCAATACATTGCTAACTAAAGGATACTTCAAATATTAGAGCGCGTTCCCTAGCGGACATTCTTCACAAAAACAGTAACCGGTTCAATATAAGTTACAAATATATCGATTGTATCGTACGTATAATAGTGTGGTACACGACTGCAAGTTAAATAACTGCATTTACTATAGCCCTCCCATCCAAACAAAATAATGGAGAAAACAAAAATTTAATAGTTAAAAGGACCTGAGCCCTCCTCTAAAACGTATCATGCAGGTGACAACGGTCCATCATTAGCAGTTCGTGGTTGCATGTGACACTGACTGTACTGTGGTGTCCATGATTGCATGTGACACTGACTGTACAGTGTGCTCATGATTGATGTGTGTACCCTAGTAGCTGACTGTTGCATAATACAAATTACCACCTCAACTTCAAACTGAAATTTTAAAAACTTTTCTCTGTCACTTGGATAAGGAAAATAAATACTTTTATTTTAAACCTTGTACGCAAAATTAATGAGAAAACCTGCAAAATAGTTAAATTCTATTTGAAATGAATATGCTTAATTGTACGCAATGTAAAATCGTTGAATACTAAATTTTTTGTGACTAGCAGTTTTAATAAATGATTGTAGCGTTAAAACGTAAGTTAATGTTTCCATAGGAGAAAACTAAATTTATAAATTGCTGTAGCTTTTTCTTTACAAAGCCAAGGACCGTTTTACTGGGAATAAATAATGCCATGTTTGCAGGTTTTTTATAAAAAAAACCATAGCTTTTCTATTCTTCCATTCAAAGCCCCACGCGTTAACGAAAAATTGTATTCAGCTTCAATCTCCAAGTTTTGCGCTAAATATTGTACTATAGAGACTTGCATTGTTGTTGGCTATTGAAAATTAAGTGAAGGAAAATTCCATTGAAAAATTCTCTCAGTAAAAGCTGACACAGAGTGCTCGAAATGTATTACACGTCTGCAATTACATTAATGAGTTATTTATTTACGTATAAATTTAATAATGTATAATAACATAAAATAATGTACTCTACGTAAAACAGCATTTATTTTCGTATATTTCATAATTAGTATTATACACACAACCAATCAAAGTTCAGTTTTGAGATTTAAAAACTACGTTTTAATGTATTTCAAAACATTTCTGGTGGTAATGTACTGCACGATTTGTTTGTTGCATCATTACCTTTTACTCGAAGGGATAATTCCTTCAGCACTAAGGCACACAGTTTGTTTACCGTGATAATCTGATAGTGCTTCATGCACAAGTTAAGAGTGTAAACCATAGCTTACACTCCAACTTGAAACTTTATGAATTGTATTGCTTGGTATACACGGTTCACGTCTTTTTTAAAGTACGAACTGTGGTATATGTGTTATGCTTGAGAGGTGAGTGGATGTAACTGGGTTATCTTTTATTTCATTTGACACTAATGTGATTTTGTGTATGGAAAGGTACAAACAGAAATTACTCTGTTCAATTTTATCGTCCAGATTATATTATTTTCAAACCAATTTGTTTCTCCCATTCAAAAACTTAAATTAATGTACTACATTATTTATTATGTAAGGTTTTTTGTGTTTTTTTTTTTTTTTAATTAGCGTGGAAACCGAAAAACCACGTGACCCTTAGACCCTGTTACAGACAGGACACAATATTAAGGTAGATTTCCAGCGTTGATAATATAGACTATTCAAATCTCCTGACATTAGACTACAAGGCTCTTGAAAGCTTCTGGTCCTTGATATTTACAAATCCTAATCAGAAATAAATGAAAAACTCCAACAAACTCACATTCTGTTTTTCGCTTAATTTTCAAATATTCTTGGGAAACATTGTTTATGAAAGTAAAAAAGTATAAAGTTTGTATGATGTTGTTTGCCATCTGAAAGTATACACAGCCAATGCTGTAAACAAAAAAACTTCTTCTAAAATGTCAAAAGTGCACTTCGATGTTTTATACACGATCTCTAAGTACGGTAGAACAACCGATCTTTTACACATAAAGTAAGTATTGTGGTGGGAGGATTTGATTCAATGTTAACGCTTAGCTGCAGCTCACCTTCCTGTCAGTGTTGCATCTGGAATCTAATGCTGTCATAGACGTAATTCGAGGAATCTGGAATTATTTTGTCGGAAGATATACAAAAGCCGGCGATGATGAAGTTCAAAATGAATCTGATAAGACAGTGAGAATATGTCTTCACCTAGATTACACTTTATTTAATAGTCGAGGTGTATCTGATGTAAAACTGATATGTTCTGTTTGAACTTCACAGTCGGTTAAATTTTGCTCATATTAAGTATTAAGTATAATGAAAATATCAAAGACAAAGTTACTATCTAGCATTTACTATAAATTTAAAGAATATTGTTATAAAACCCACCGTAGTTGTGTTTTGACAGACGTAAGCTTCTCAGACCTTTATATGTATATATATTTTCAGGAAAACAAGGCAAAATCATCTATGATTCAAACAGTACTGGGACCGGAGTAAATTACTATGGCCATATATATATATATATATATATATATATATATATATATATATATACACACCTTTCGATATATTTTTTAATTCAACATCGGCGTCAGAAGTATTACAACAAATAATTAATATAATATAATGACTCGAATAGAAGTGCTCACACATGTGCAAACCCTAACGCCATTGCGTGCGAATCCGTGGGTAACTGCTAGTAGTGAGGCATCTTGTGCACTGAACTTTAACATTCTAGATTTGAGGTTCATAAGAAGTCGTTCTGACAAATAGATAGATTCACAATTACAAGTTTTATACTGTTTTTAGTTATAAATTCTCATCTAGTGGATTATAAAATATAATAAAGTAGTCGTATCCAACGCTTGGGATTACGAGAATTGTTCTCGGTTTTGATCGGATGAATTGTATATTCCGATTGTGATGGTTCGTTACGGGTGGATACGTGTACAATTCCTTTGTGATATGATTGACAATATATTCCGTATTTCCAAGCGCCGCTCTTGTATCAGAAATAAGTCGCATCTGACAAATATCCGTCTCTCGGCTCCAATCGGGTGTGGCTTTAGAGTTAAATAACAGATCGAAACGAGAGACAGGGATACGCTTTTCTCGTTACGCGTGAAGGAACGATGTGTTTCCTTTCCGTTCGTTCCTTGATTGGCTGTTTTGTGTGAAATATTTCTTTGTATCTCCATGTGCTCCGTAGTAAGGAGTAAGATGGAATGAAATCTCTCTGCATAACTAAGTGGGCTTAATTGTTCTGTAGGACGAGATTAGAGGGTTATGTGATTCCCTAGGGAGCGTCAGTCGTATCAGGTAGCCAATAAGGATTGAAGAGATCTCGTTGTCAAAGAGGTGTCGGATGAATACTTACAGCGAGCTGAGAATATCGTGTTTCTTTTTTTCACTATTGTCTTCATTGGAAATTTTTGATAATAATTACAAAACGATCTTTTTATAAACAACAAAATCTTACTTGCGGATATTTTGTGATACAAAATACGTGTTTTCGTTGAAAGAAATCGTTTTCCGGAATAGGGTAAAATAAAGTAGCCTTTATGTATAAAATAATCGGAACGTAAACAATACCACATAGTGTAATTCTAAAAACTTTATTTACTAGTTTTAAACTTTTGAAATTACAGTAGTAGCTTTTTCATGACATTTTCTGCACATACTGACAAGATGGCAAACTACAACAAGCATACTTTATAGCTCATACTGCCATAAACAATGTTTTAAACAAACATTTGAAAATCAAGGTAAAAAATTTTAGGTTTGTTGAGTTTTTTCTGAGGAGGGTTTCTGATTTTAATTTAGCACCATTTCATTCAAAAATATAAAATAAAAATAATTAAAATTTATAGCTAAAACGTTATAATTTCTTCAATGTAATATCACTTCTGTAGTAATCAGGAAAAATGTATATATTACAATATCAGTTTGGAGATACGCAACTGGTTCTAGACATTAATTAGTTTATCATTGCTTATAGTATAATGTCCGTTTTTAATGTTTTATACGTTGATATACTTGAGAAGCACACTATACAAAATTGAAATAGTTAGAAGTATATAAAGAACATAAGCACATTTTAATGTTATAATAAATAGGTATCTAAAAACCAAATTTTAATTTTTTGCCATGTGCAGACTTTGTTTTCTATATTATAACCTAAATAAAATATAATGAACATATTAAAACTAAGGTTCAATCCATCTTTAACAGATTGACCGTTTTTAGGGATGATTCCAGTTTTATATAATTTTTTTAATACTGTATATTGTGGAAGACCTATAAAAGGTATCACGATCGTTTAACGCATCTAATTTAAAACTCTACGATATTTTACTTCACAATCCCTAATATCTGATAAGTATCATTGTTTTCCGAAACTTTAAACGTCTACCATCTTGAAACCGTAAGAGATATCGAATGTATAGATGTAAAAGTTTTCGACATTGTTCAGAATTTCTAAAACAGTTTTAATACTGGTCTACGTCGTGGAATAGTTGGGGTAATAATTTTACACAAACGCAAGCAGCCGCCATATTGAAACTGATTATTCCTTGACTCTGCCAAACGATGACGATAGTTTATAAATAACATTGGGGTTCGATCATTTCTAATATTTTTCCTTGGAGATTAAGATTATTGATATTCAAATTATCTTGGACATGCACACGTTGTTGATGTCGTCTTTTATGTTCAGTAATATGTGCATTTGTGTATTATCTGTCGTTCTCACTTTTTTTAAATATGATAACGTAATTATTTTTATTAATAAATAATTCGGAAATATTGTAAACTCTTAATATTTTACACCAAAACTAGCCGTAAGATCATACTCACCCCCCCCCCCCCAAGCAGAATGTAAAAATGATCATTTACCCACAGTATTGGCAGTTTAGCAAATTTTGTTATTCTCAAATTGATCACGAATACAGTTTATTAAATTATTGTTTTCTATAAACTGCACGCATTGTACAGAAAGAGGACGACAAATGTCCTTTCTTTGACAGATTTTCAATAAAGAGATTGAGGGAAGAGCAACACGAAATTGAAGATTCGTTGAGCTTTTCAGCGTGGACAGTCACGCCCGCACAATAATCCGAGTTCCTGTGTCATTTTCCAATTTCCCGGAGGTTTTGTGCGAGCTAAATGTGTTTTGATAGCATTTCCTTGTTTTTCCACAGCTTTTGGGTATTAAGTAATGGTTTTGTGTTATTCATGTTTGTAATCCCATTCAAAAACATAATTGTGGTTATATAAATATTTTAATAAAAAGTGTTTAGAGCATAATTAATTGCTATTTTGGGGGTATTACGTTTTGTTTATATAGCTTTATGACACTAATACTCTAAAATCCGTTAAGTATCGTGTTTTAAAATTTATTAACGGTGTTTTCTTAAAATGTTTAGATTCAAAATACTGGGTAGCCAGGTAAAAAAATATTGCATTGTTCGTTATGTTCTAATGTTTTTTTTAATTGCTTTTCGAAATGTTTCGATTATTTTTGCGTTGAAAGTTTTTTGTAGCTTTTATTCTCTACACAACCAAGTCCCTTACGGCCTCGTAATTTTTAACTTCGAATACGTTCCGCCCCTCTTATTAATACTCAAACCTTTACCGCCTGTTTCATATTTTTAAACGTAAAACCCTTGATCTTTTAATGCGGAATACGTGTTTTGTTTTCTTTTTTTTAGCAACATATTGGAATTGATGAAGATGGCGTAACCACGTTATTGTGGTAGAGGAGACGTCTACATGTGTATCATTCACATTCTGGTGTAGTATGGAATTCCTGCTTTAAGTGATTTCCGCACTGCGAAAGTGGCCAAATATACGAAACCAGTCAGTTATGGTAACTCGACCTCAGAACTATTTCGAGGCTAATAGTTCGTGCTGATTAATATCTCCTCAGTGTGTCCAGTTCATGTCACAGGTAGTAGACTTTGTAGCCTGTCCGTGGCAAAAATAATATATGGTATTTGTGAATTTATAAATAGAATACATTGTAAAAAATACAGGCGATATTATATTTTTCGTGTGGTGGTGATAGGATCATTAACCGCAAACCTAAGGAACACTTTGAGTCGATTGTCGCTTTCCTGAATAATATAAGGGATTGTGATCTGGACGCCCTCCGTGAAGACAGACACGCAAATATATCGATTGCTTTCTGTAAATTGTTGAAAGGCGCCATGTGCCTCGTAAGTGGTTGCCGCTTTCAAGTGGATACTGGAATATTTCTAAATATGTCCTAAAATTCACGTAAAAATAAAGGTATAAATGTCAAATTTATCGATATACTAGTGGTATTTATGTAAACAAGATTTTTTTATGGCAAACTCGATCCATATATTGTTTATTTATTGTGTGCAACTACACTAAGTGGTCAATTATATTGGGTTTCTGTACATAAAAGCACTTATAACATTTCGTTATTTAGTTCAAATTCCAAGCATTTATTTGGCTTTAGTTGCTGATAGAACTTGCACCTGGTACAGTAATAACCGATGTGTCACTTTAATCCCGGAAACCCTATGGATATCCAGGAGCGGCATATCACTAATCGGAAATGTCGAGGATATTGGAATAAATGGGCCTAGATTACTGGAGGGGTGATTGTCGGATTGTTTGGAATTCTTTATTTGTGAAAGGTTTTTGTAAGTGTCGACATATGGGAGTTATGTATCGGGCCCAGTTTGACTGTTGAAGGCTGAAACACTGACTTGCTTCACTTCTTTTAAGGTGGGATGGTTTTGTATTACCCCCTATCCATCGTAATTTTGGCTTTACTGTGAGGCATCGGCAGAATAGGTGTTGAATTCCCCGCTCTTCCCCAAACTGAATATCAACTGTGAGGCATCGGCAGAATAGGTGTTGAATTCTGAATATCCTGTCCATCCGGAAGTTACTGTGAGGCATCGGCAGAATTCGTGTTGAATTCCCCGCTCTTCCCCAAACTGAATATCCTGTCCATCCGGAAGTTACTGTGAGGCATCGGCAGAATTCGTGTTAAACTCCCCGCTCTTCCCCAAACTGAATATCCTGTCCATCCGGAAGTTACTGTGAGGCATCGGCAGAATTCGTGTTGAATTCCCCGCTCTTCCCCAAACTGAATATCCTGTCCATCCGGAAGTTACTGTGAGGCATCGGCAGAATTCGTGTTGAATTCCCCGCTCTTCCCCAAACTGAATATCCTGTCCATCCGGAAGTTACTGTGAGGCATCGGCAGAATTCGTGTTGAATTCCCCGCTCTTCCCCAAACTGAATATCCTGTCCATCCGGAAGTTACTGTGAGGCATCGGCAGAATTCGTGTTGAATTCCCCGCTCTTCCCCAAACTGAATATCCTGTCCATCCGGAAGCTTTGCAGAAGGCCAGATTAAAATATGAGAGATTTCCTTAATGTTGTGTTCTTAACATAAAAAATATTAAGTACGGTGTCTAAAATTGTAAATACCCTGTATTTTGTAATTTCTTTGTCGCTTGAAAATGGAGTTATCTGAATAGCAATCAGCGGGATACTTCGGATTAAAATGGAATTCTTTTTGTTAAAGAATGAACACGAAGTGCTTCGACTGAAAGTAGTTTTCTCGTTCTATTGATTACAAACTCATTTTAGAAATGATTTTGCCCGTTTATTCTCCCCTAAGCCATCAAACAGCCGCTTGCGCCGCCTGTGGCCAGTGATAAGCTTTGTTGGGCTCCCCTTTACTGTCCTCTTTATTGTCCTCTTTACAGCCTTCCCCGTTTTACCGCGATTTCGATCCACGCATTGGTAACATCCACACGGTGTAAGATATTGCTGATCAACACAATGCCAATATGTATATGCTGTTTAATTTCGGTTTTAAACAGATGGACAAGATTTTTACGTGTTATAAATATAGGTTAACTTTGAAGTTTATTTCCATAGTCTTCAGTAATGAAACACGTTAACTGATGTATAATTGAAATCAGTGTAATGCTTTTTTAACAAATCTTTTAAAAATACATACCGAAAACAAAACACGTTTTCAAGGAACAAATTCGGACATTCCGAACGTAACGAAAAGAGAGAGGTTTTATGTATTTTAATAGTAGATATTTTAATTCAATAATCTGTTCTCCATAACTTAAATATTCAAATACAAAACTACTTTAGTGGTTAAATTAATCCAAAAACACATTCGGGTTGAATTTGCCTTCTCAAAATAAAAAATATTGGTTATATTACAGGAGAAAAGCTTCTTGAAATTTCTTCATAGCTGGATTTATAAATGTTTAAAAATGTATGGATTAAAATTCAATCGTATTGAACACGTGATATTGGTGGAATTACCCCTAATCCATGAGTTGTTGGCCAATTCAGAATCTGGCATGTAATCTACACTGGGTGTGACACGACCCACTGATGTGTTGTGACATCGGATACGCTTCTCGCTATTGGAACCCGATATTTGCGATATTCGGGGTGTTCAGACACATCGGGAACACACAAAAATTAACTTACCAACTACTCACGTCTACACTGGGTGTGACACGACCCACTGATATGTTGTAACATCTTATAGGCATCTCGCTATTGGAACCCGATATTTGTGATGTTCTAAGTGTTTAGACACATTGGTAACACTCAAAAATTGGCTTACCAACTACTCACGTCTACACTGGGTGTGACACGACCCATGTGTTGGTTATTTAAAAAAAACGGTAAAATTATTTTCGAATGATAAAAGTGTTATAGATGTAATCAAAGCTTTTCATATTAATAACTCTATTGAAAGTTCTGTGTTTGAAGTTTATTTTTAAATATAAAATAAGTAAAAAATAAATAATGAAAAATAAAGATGTATTTTTAAATATTTTTAATAAGTTTATTAAAAGGTAAATTTGATGTATTTATTATACAGCTAAATAGCAAAAGTTACAGCTATACACGTATGGCTATAAATCTAAGCCAATAAATTTCGTATGCATATCAAGTAAAAAATTACTAAATAACGGTTTATAGTTTCATTATGTCCTAGTAGCAGACTATGTTATTATACAGGTATTAAGAATGAATTATCATCAACTGATTTATGTATTTAACCGAAGGACACTATTCAACCTAACACAAATGTTCTAGTATTTTAGACACACACAGTAAAGTATGTTGAGATTGAATATTCAATTGAAGTGCTTGTTTTGGTCATCCTTTAAAACCAACTATTTAAACTGCTAGACCATCTAAGAATAGAATTTTCTCTCTTTAGACTTAATTCCTTCATCTTCCGGAAGAATTCTGGTTCCTTAATGTGGAAAAGTTGTTTTTGATTGTTGATTGTGGACGATTTTGAAGTAAACAGGATTTTTTACCGGACATTTCATCGTTCATTTATACATCAGGATGATAAAATCAGTGATACAACAAATGTTTGGAAAATCCTGTTTCCTTCATACAGTTCTACTCAAGGTGGGTGGTTAAAAACCTAATAACAAAATATAACAATAATTTGTTATTAACAAAGTGAGTGTCCTTCTTTCACAACAATGATGCATACATAATCAGGGGAGAAGATCAATTTGGAAATTTTCCTGCAGATCCTAACCACGTACAAGAAAGGGAAATCGGTTTTATGAATGAAAGTAAATCAGTAGAGATAATAGCTGATTGTAGAACCAAATGATCTGTAACTCACAGGAACAAGTTTAGGGTCGTGGTAACACCAGGTAACACCCAGCACTAAACTTTACATTACGATCGTAGCAAATAACAAGAAAAATAGACGCTTGGAGCATTTCTGAGTTGAAGACAAATTTATCACTAAATCGTTCCCTTTAATGTCCTTTGTATTAGATAGTATTTAATGCTATGAGAAAATCTATAAGCGGAGATACCCTGAAAAATAAGTGATGAGAGATCTTGACAAAGTCCTTCTGACAAATTGAAATGGAAGTAATAATCTTTAAAGCTTCAAATCACTTTGGGGCAGACGGTGGAGTTTATTGTCGTGAGCAGAAAAGGTGACGGCAATAACTATATTCCCTGTGGAAATATACTGAAATCATGTTGAATGCTTTCTGTAGAACTCTTATTTCCGTTTCTCATTATCCATGTATATTCATTCCGAATCTGATCTTCAATCTGAGGGTGAGGATTACAGTTTATTTGATTTGTATCTCTTCCAATACGTGTTGAATCGATGCCAGCAATCTTGTTTGATTTCAGTATTACGGCTCTATACATCTATATACTCGTATGTAAGTGGCTACGTGATTGTGGAAACATTCGTAGAAATTCTTTATATTTGGTATAAAGGTAGATAAAATTATCTTGTATAATATACCATATCAAGTTCTTTATGCGATTAAATAGCACCAAACTCGAGCCAAGGCGCAGGACGAGGACAGGTAAATCAGTTCATGATCTGGAGCCTCTTTATCTTACAAACATTTGGCATTTTTATTATTCAGCTTGTTATACTTACACAGGAGTACATTAAACACGTTTGGAGTTCGTGTTGGGTACAGTGTGGAAACCAGTTAAAAACACTGGTCTGTCTAGAAAATCGATTTGGTGAATAAATGAGTGTTTGGTATAGTAATCCCAATATAAGGACAGAGTGATATTAATACCAAATGTGAGCTTTATTCTACGTTCAACCTGAAGATTAAGATTCACAGAACATATAATTATACGGATTTTTTTTATAATTGTATCATATCTAATGTTGTTTGCATTCTTTTTATTGGGAACCAACCTTATGTAGTTTGTTGGGCCTCATGTTAAAGCATAATGTATGTTGTTTATTTTAGAAAATGAATCCCCTCCTCTTCTAATCAGGTTTATCCGATCAGTGAACATATCTATATTTATTTAGAAAGGAATTTTTGAGTCAAATTTGAAAAGTTTTCACGCGCACGCACACACGCATTGAGCTGAAAACGTGATTTAGAGAAAATGGTCAGAACACTTTCACCTTCATTGTCCTGGTCGACAGTTTAGGGGTGATAGTTTACGATCACATTTCTCTCATACCCATAAGTCAAGTAATTGTGAAATTAAAAGGTTTATTTATACAATTCATCTAAGCCAACACACGTCTTACATCAGACGTGATGGTGGTCGCAACTCTCTTCAGTAGCTGTTGTGCTGTGAAATTCACCGTGGTTACTCGACTAAAGGAGATAAATGGTTCCGACAACAGCGTGGCCGCGTTGTCGTGCAATTAGTTGGGGAACTGGCGCTAACAGAGCTTCGTGTCGCTGTAAATACTCAGTAATTGGTAACTTGGGCTCTGGGCCTCAAACTCGCCCAAACCCGCGTCCTTGCACAGCCCTTGCGTGGACAAATGGTATTCAAACATTACAATTCCTTCGCGTTCATGTATACTTATAGGTTGTTTGCGCAGTAAAATGTCCCGCCTGATATTTATTTAATATAACTTAGTTCAATAGGAAATTTTGTTACCGTAAGTATTAATTGTTCTCTGTACATTTTAAATAAAAGTGAGGAGCGATCGCTGAGATCAAGCTGTCTGCCAGTTAATTACCCAGTCAGAGCAATATTCAGGTGCGATGCCAGAACTTGTACAATTATTGGCTTTACACAGTTCACTAGCACTGGATCTAATCATAGTTCGCATACCAAAACTCCTCGTATAAACTAATTTCAAAAGCATACAACATAATTGGATTACGATATTGAAAGCTGATGATTTGCTCATTAATATATAATTCCGAACCGACACGCTTGTCTTTTGTTTGCTATGCCATTCATTGAGTTCAACAAACACCAGCGGTGATTATGTGCTGTCAGAAATGGATTTAATTTTTTATATAATTATGATATGTACATGTACGAGTACATATGTTTTTTCGCTAAAAAAAATGTAAGTAATGTTTTAGTTAAAACAATTAGTTATAAATTGTGGAACTTGTTGATGGATCTTATTGCAATCTTTATAAAACAAATTTATAACTGTTTGAATAATTGATTTAGTATCATGTACCACCGATAGCGCACAAAATTTTTTATATAAAATAAGTTTTATCGGTTTAAGGTTAATCTATTGTATAAAAATGGTGCATTATGTAATTTTCAAAGTGTCTCTATAATTTAGTCTCGCATATGCACTGTCGAATTTAATTTTACTGACGTCGTGAATGAGCTAACCCTAGATTTGGTGCAACAGTAAACATTTAAACATTTTGTTTAGAAAGTAATTAAAAATATGACATGCCCAAATCATCTACTACGCAGAATTGATATTAATATTGTTAATTCTGTCCGCTTTAGACTCAAGCCCAGTTCTCATGGTAGCTCCGGGACATAATTAGGTCAATACAAATGTTTGTGATGTAACAAAGTTTTGTTGTTAAAAACAAAACACCGTAGCAGAATAGTGTCAGAGCTTAGTACCAAGCTGCAAAGAATCATGTGTCATGTACGGCTTGAAGTATTTTAGAATTCCACCAAATTAGTTTGTATGTCATTTAAAAACTATCTCGCATTGCCATAATTTGTTTAACTGCTTTGTTTGAGGATTCTAGAACATAGAAGCGTAGTTAAAAACATATTTTGTTCGTTCGTAAACTTTTTTTAATCGTTCGTTAGTAAATTAAAGCTTTAATGGAGAAGAATTTAATGATCACAATCTGTATTAACGAAGGTCTTCACTACCGAATAAAACACACCTAGATCGGTGTTTTCACGGAAAAGTCTCCCTAAGTTATTCGGTTACGAGGGCTTTTGTAGCAATTACTCCATTCACTTTGTCCAGCTCTCTCCTTCTCGTGTACTCTGTAACCTTTTGTTTTGCATTATGTAATTTTCGCATATGCACTGTCGAATTTAGACTCAATGAGCTAACCCTAGATTTGGTGCAACAGTAAACATTTAAACATTTTGTTTAGAAAGTAATTAAAAATATGACATGCCCAAATCATCTACTACGCAGAATTGATATTAATATTGTTAATTCTGTCCGCTTTAGACTCAAGCCCAGTTCTCATGGTAGCTCCGGGACGTAATTAGGTCAATACAAATGTTTGTGGTGTAACAAAGTTTTGTTGTTAAAAAACAAAACACCGTAGCAGAATAGTGTCAGAGCTTAGTACCAAGCTGCAAAGAATCATGTGTCATGTACGGCTTGAAGTATTTTAGAATTCCACCAAATTAGTTTGTATGTCATTTAAAAACAATCTCGCATTGCCATAATTTGTTTAACTGCTTTGTTTGAGGATTCTAGAACATAGAAGCGTAGTTAAAAACATATTTTGTTCGTTCGTAAACATTTTTAATCGTTCGTTAGTAAATTAAAGCTTTAATGGAGAAGAATTTAATGATCACAATCTGTATTAACGAAGGTCTTCACTACCGAATAAAACACACCTAGATCGGTGTTTTCACGGAAACAGTTATTCGGTTAGGAGGGCTTTTGTAGCAATTACTCCATTCACTTTGTCCAGCTCTCTCCTTCTCGTGTACTCTGTAACCTTTTGTTGAAGCGTTGTATAGGTACAAATTGAGCATTCAAGGGAAGTAGAACACAAGAAGTGATTGGATTTTGTACGAAAAGTCTATCCCCGGTTATCCGGTTAGGAGGGCTGTTGTAGCAATTACAGTTTAAACTGTGTCCAGCCCTCTCTCTTTCTTGTTTACCTGTTAACCGTTTTTCAAGTGTTGTATCAGGACAAATTGTCTGTTCAAGTGAAGTAGAAGAAAAGAAGTGATTGGTTTTTGCACGTAAAGTCTCTCTTGGTTATTCGGTCAGGAAGGCTGTTGTAGCAATTAAACCCTAAACTGTGTCCAGCTTTCATTCTCTCTCTCTCTCCCTCTGTGTTGTTTACCTTTTAACCTTTTGTCCAAGTGTTGTGCCGTGACAACTTATTCATATGAAGCTTTCCTTCAGGAAAAACCCTTTCTCCTTTGCTTATATATAAATATTTGACCAGACCATGAAATCTGAAATCTTAAGTATTGTAAAATATAAATACTGCAGACTTTGTTAATAATATTTTTTTTTTTTGCCTTAGAAATGCAGTCTAATAGTATGCTACTAAATTTAAGAAACAGGGTATCCCAGAACTCTCCACCAACCTTTTCAGGTATTACTCGTGGACCAGACAAAAAAAAATATTAAAATATTCAAAAACTCAATAACTCCCCAAGAAAAGTACCTGTTTTGTATTTTTACTTATGTATTTTTTATTAGAAAACTGTTTGTTACAACAATGTAGAATTATTTAGTATATAGTTTTAGAACATAAAGTCTTAATTATGGAAAAATTATCAATTTTTCACAGCTTTATCTTACAAATGGCAGATTAAAAAAAGTTTAAGCGTAAATATTTAAAAAAAGAATACATAATACAACTGTGACAGTTATTACATTTAGAAAATTTTATATAAAAAGTTACCGATAGCATGTTTAAGAAAATCAGTTTGATAAAAAATGGATATGATTCGCTTTTAAAACGCTGATGATAAGCATTGTCAACAGTCATGTGACAGAACAATACCGTTTGAATTTTAGTTGCAGCTGATTTAGTTCGCAGTCTATTCCTTCGCTTCCATTACTTACATAAAGTACAATTGCTTGTTTCAACGAAGTCAATGTGGCCAGCGATATTTATATGATATTTTAACTAATCATATTTAGGTACCTAATACATTAATATACCTAATATACCGGTACCTAATAATATTTAATCAATTGTAAGATCTATAGGATTTTTCATTGTGCAAATGATTTAACAATTCTAATTTATTGTTAGGATTCTTGATCTTAATTTACACAATCGAGTAATATACAGGACCCATAACGTCGTCTGTACTTAAATTGGTAATTAAACGCCGCGTAAGTGGCAGACTGCGTTCTCACATGACGTCAGACGTCAGCAGATTGCCCTAATACCTCATCATCTTAATCACCGTCACGCAATCTCCACTACCCCGCCATAACTACGTTCGTGACAAACCTTGATCAAAACTAATCAATAGTAGGAATTGAAATTACTTGAGTTGAGGGAAAATTTTGTTTATGTTTGTTTGCCCACGGTTTCTATGATAATGGCCAAATTGATTCATCTACTGAAATTGTAATTGGTAAGTGATGAAAAGATGAGGGCATTTCAGCGGACGAATTGGCCAAAAGCAATTGATTTATTTTATAGAGATTTATTGAATATCTGAATCAGCTCGAATATTATTTTGTGAGATGCTCATGGCATATTGTAATTTTCACTCGTGTAGCTGACGTTTCCTTCATAACCAGTGGGAAAATAATTTCGTAATGTGATTGAAACAAAATTTAGTCTATTGTCGGTTTAGGAGAAAGCTTCCGTAACATTGAAGAGAACATGCTCGATTCCAGATCCGCCGAAGACGAGTAGATCTCTCAAGCCTCTGTAATGCCGTCCGTGTTGTAAGCTACTATAATAGAATAACATATTATACATACATATGTATAAGTCGTTGCTTAATGCTACGATCTTTAAGAAGTATGTTACAGCGGATGAACACGTTTGCTAGAACAGAAAATCTTTAATGAATGTAAAAAAAAACATGGAGTGCTGAATTATATAATAAATTTTGCTACCCTTCAAAACATATAGCATAATGTGGTAAATGCAACAAGGCAGAAGTACTTCACATCGTATTATAACAAGCTTCGCTTAGGTTACATAGAATTTCATGTATATATATATATATATATATATATATATATATATATATATATATATATATATATATAGCTGACTTCATTTTCGAGATGACCTGCGCACAGATGGACAGAAAATCGTATAAAAAATATATTGACACGAAAATGATGCATCATACAACTCATAATTGTAAAATACCAGTTTCATGCAAAATTTAATAGTTACCTATGAAATATTTCTCAATATATCGTGGCATATGATGCATTCAGATGTTAATTTGCATTTGATATCAGTGTTTAAATCGTATAATTCTACACAATACCATAAAATTATTTATGTGTTGGGATAGTTAGGCTCTATGTGTTATTATCTCACACCTTTAAATCTCTTATGGGTGTATTGAGCCTGTTTAAAAATCTATTTATTCTGCTATTTTCTCATTCCCATCATGGTTTTACATAAGTACAGTGTACAAATGTTCGCTGACGCTCAGCCAAATCCCCATGGTACGGATTTCCATGTACCATCCTCGAACTCAGTGTTCCTCAATAATAAATTAAGCTTCTTGACAAATGTGAAGGCTATAGATATGTTCTTTTTAAAATATCGTGCGAACAAACAGACAGGAAGACCGACATAAATGAAATTTTTCCAGCCACACGAGTGATAGACCGCTAAAGTACAACCAATTATCTCTAGCAATCTGAATACTATATTATTTAATACACCTGGCCGAAAATGACGGGAGATTTAATCTCGGATGTGGGAAAATCATATCACCTATCATATTGTTGTACTGTAGCTGTATAGAATGCCCAACTGAGTGATTAATATATTATTACATATAAATATAATATCATTAATATTATATTAATATATTATAATAATATATTGTTAATAACTGTAGGGCCTTGGCCAGAAATAAAAGTCATTTTCTTACTGTAACTCGGAGACCAACATTGTATGAGCGTATCCTACGGTAAACAGGTTTTGTTAATATATGAAATAAAGTGAAAAATACAATAGATAATAAATTAATGCCAGTTGAATAATGACGATGGATTAAACATAATACTGCGGCCAGCGCTTATAGATGTACTTAGAATAATACTTGTACATGATACTTGTATATGGTTTCCTGATAAGCCAAGTTATTACTTAACCAGTAGAATTACTCTAAGACGATGGCTTATTCTTGCCGAGTGAACAGCGAACATCTTCCATGTTGCGATTCAAAGGCAAGAACATCTTCGTCAGTTCGCTGCCGACGAGCATATTTGCTTGATTACTTCTGTTCCTGTGATCAATCATTGAAATCTATACAATGTCGGTTCGGTGGAAATATCTTAGTGCTCATCCACGCTGCATGATGCTGCAGTGTTCAATGCCCCTCCCTCTTCCCCCCGCCAGCTCTACCCAGATTCCAACTTACATAGAAGTTTAATAAAGGCACAAATCTTTTACTACTTAGTGTTCGTTTCTTATACACAATTCTGACCAGTTCAAAGGACTGGACATTCGTACACGTCCAAATTGCTTAGATCCTGATTTGTCTGGAAGAATTAGAATTTCCGTATGCAATCTGGATTGTACGAATATTTCTAGTTTGTTAACAACGAAGAATTGAAGAAGGCCAACATCCAGCAGTCTTTAAACGATGGAGGAAGATAGAATGAACGGAAAAAGAGGAGAGCATGCAATGCAATATAATAGGTTAAGTTTATGTGAAATCGTAAATCTAATTCAAGAAATTCTGACGAGTTGGAGGTTTTTGAAAACGTACGTCGCCCATCTCATCCAAAATACATTTAATTTAAAATCAGCTAATATTCTAAATAAATAAAAATCCTAATTCGTTATAAATGATTTTTGACGTGACAACGTCTTAAATTAGGTTGCGGCTCGGAGTCACTCATGAAAAAGTGTAACGCCCGGTAACGTTACGATGCCCGTCCAGTGGGTCCGCCGCACGGGATAAAGCAGATAACTATGTTTATTCGTGAAAATGTGGAGTGCTTAGATTCGTCATTTACAACAACTACAACAATAAAGGTAAATAATTGTACACTGATATTTCATTATCGTAAACTATGATTGATTGATTAATTGTTAGATTGACATAAAAGTTGAGAAACTGAGTTTATAGGTTATGTCATACTATTGACAAATGTTGATAGTGTTAAGTAAATTATTAGTTTAAATCACTCTGCAATCAATCGTAATTCAGTCGATTGAGAAGAAACAGCGCGTATTGCTAGTCAAACATTTAAAATAACAAATTATAACCTCTAACCTGTCATAACAGTGCGACCAAACAAACGAACTAAACCGACCAATCACCACGCGCGGAGTTAGAATTTAACTGTGTTTAGCAAGAATTTCAAATTCCAATTTTAGTAAATGTTTTATTCAACTTTACCATTTACAATAACAAATTTTAATTAATTTCAAATTATGTACAATGTTTTAGTAAACAAAATATATGTCTATAGTTAAAATTTGTGCAATTCTTATTTTCATTCAATTCCTTGTTCCTATTGTGCAATTTAATAATATTCATATCAATAAATATTCTACCGAGAAAAAGACGTTGTCACATAAAATCTTCGCCCGTAAAACCGACTTTACAGGCAACCATAATGTTTTTTTACAATATTTTTACTATTTTAACAGTAGACGATAACGTTAGCTATCGACCGATTGCATTTCAGAGTAAATGTTAAAAGACTGCTGAAAGAGAACCATGGAAGCGTTTTTACAAATCACGAACTCAGCTTTCTGCAGCGTCACGTTACCTTCAATCCTAAGAGTTAATATTTTGAGAATGCACTGATCGAGCTATATACTTCATTTCTGTAAAATCAACATCGAGTTCGATGATGGTGCATATTCATCCACGGGATTTGCCTCAGCGTATTTAAAGCCTATCAGTCAGCTGGCTGATGCATTTTCTCTTTTGTCCAAGGGGAATGTAAAGATTTATTTTCTGTGTCTATCCGTAGGACATCTCAAGAATAAAACGATTTATAGACTCTAAATACGCATAAACTTAATGAAGCCTCTTACGCCAATATGTGATGTGGAGTATTCATATATTGTTGTAATTATTATTAGTTGGTCAATATTTTATAACTTAGTCAGTAAAAGAATGTTATACATTATAATATGCGATAGCCAAAAATAATGAGTTATTACTAAACGTTTAAGTGTATATATTTGATTTTGTTTGCTGATTTGGACTAAACGTATAGTTTGTGATTAGAATGGACTCACGACTGTTATTTTTTTAATTTGTTTTGACGATTAAAATAAAAAGGAATGTTAATACACTCGAAACTTTATTTTTTATGATTTCTTTGGTAAGACTATGTAGTATTACTCAAACATTGTTTTTAAATAACTTAATATTCCTGTCCTATGTACGAGTGTCCTAATATTTCTTGTCAATTCGTATAGTTTTAGATTGATCAGTGAATAAATGTGGTATGATTATTGAATGCCAGAACAACACAAGGACAATTACAGTGGCCAATAAAATTAATGCTTTTGTTTACAAGCGATTGAGAAATTATTCAGCATTCGAATTAATCCCAAAATAATTTGAGGAATCCACTTCTAATATTCTTGTGTTTCTTATTCAGCCGTGTAATTCTTGTTAGTTTGGTATTCTACATTGAACGAAATATTTCACTCGGAATAATTAGAAATGTTTTACAATTCATCGCATTTGTCTGTTATGTAAATCGAGAGATTTAACACGATGTTCTGAAGCAAATATTTATTCCTATCATTATATGTAGTTAATTGTTATTTGGATAAAATCATTTGTTACTAAATTATACTGATTATATAATAATTTTAAATATACCAGTTATATTGACAGGAAAACGGGCTATGTAAAAAAGAAATGAAACTTATACTTAGTTACTAGGTAGCCCATTTATATCGCAAAAGAAGTAGACATAGTCGGCTGAGCGTTAACGAAGCTTATAACTCATCGAGCTGGAAAGTTTCATTTCTGTCTGTCTCCCGTCCTCACGATGTCTCGAATACGAACCACCGTATAGACTTGACATTTTGCAAGAAGCTTCATTTATTTTGTAAGTAACACTGAGTTCGCTGGAATTTGGCTGTGCGTTAGTATGTATGGTTGCATTGGTCTTCACGGGTAATCATGATGCCAACGACGACATAGCCCAACAAATAAATTTGTAAATAAGCTGAATACAATCATATGAGATTTTATAATGTGATATATGAACATAAGTTGATTTTTCATGCAGTAAGAAGTAAAAAATAATAGACTGAAAATTATTTTTAAAATTTTGTGACAAGATCTGTTTAGTGAAATTTTGCGTTGTAATACCCTCCCACTTCCTCCGGAACCACGTGGTAAGAACCCTAACCTAATGAACACAAATGTGAATCCCACTAATATTATAAATGCAAAATTTTGAATGTTTGTATATTTGGATGTTTGTATGTTTAGATATTTGGAGGTTTGTCCTCGAATCACGCTGAAACTACTATACAGATTGTGCTGAAATTTGGAACAGGTATAGCTTTTGGTCTGAATTAACACTTAGAGTGCTTTTTACCACCCATAACACATTCATTTCACCAAATAAAGTCGAATTCTAATTGAACAATTAGTTTATTTACATTCGAATGATATGATAAAATAATTATAATATTTATGACACATAATCCAAAGTTAACTGACCCTAAACAGCTGTTGGCACTTTCAGCTGAAGTTCATCAGTGGCAGAAACATATGTTTACATTTAAATTTTAGAAAATCTTATAAATCAAAATAATTCGCAAAATGTGTTGCTAAACGCAAATCTTGGTAACGGCTGGACCAATTCGGTTAATTCTATTTGTAAAATGTCCATTTAAATCCGAGGAAGGTTTTTATGAATAAAAAGTTAAGAAAAGTTAGGTACCTGGAATATTTTGGAATTCAGAAAAAAATGTAGTTTTTACGTTTCATAATTCAAATTAAACTGGCACTAAACAGCTGTTGACAGCTATAGTTCGACAAACTTTCTGAAACATCAGTATACATTTAAGTATTATCAATAATAAGTACACAGTGTTTATCGGTAGTGTAATGCAGATAGTAAATAAGACATTAATATATCAATTTTACTCCTGATTGCGCCAGTGACGAATTAAAATCATCTAATGCATTAAATACTGTTATAAAACTAACCGTAATGAACCAAGGTATGAATATTTTCACATAAGTTACTTTAAACTGGTGGACTTCCTTGACATTATGATATTTCATGTTAACAATGGCCTATGGAAAAACAGAGAAATGAATACTAACATGCCTCAACGATTCATTCTTTCCCCGGCTACAGTCCAAAAAACAAGTTTAACGCAAAACTTTAATAACAATTATTTTGGAATGTTTCAAAAACCTTAATAAGGATTTCCCTCTTATACCGAAAATACATAGTAAGTAGGTAGGACTTCCCCCAGGTCGTAATAGGATTTTCAGTCCTACTTATGTGTGTATTTTCGTCATCAGGACAAGGCAATAGATTTCCGAGAACTAGATAATCGAACGTATTTTATAGTATATAGTATTTTGATCGAGGCAAGCTAAACTGTGACGTAGTAGGTAAGTGAATTTAAACTGTCTTAAGTAGGCACTTTTTAACCGAAGTAGGCATGTCGGTCCTACGTAAATATATATATTATATATTATTATTATTATATTATATATATTATATTATTATAATATTATTATATAATATAATATATATATATATATATATATATATTATATATATATATATTTTCTTCGTTAGAACAACAAGGCAAACTCTACTATGGTACTGCAAATATCTTAGACCTGAAATATATGACAAAGACTGGAAATATACGCCTTTTGACCGAAGTAAGTTTCCTAGACCTGTGCGATCTGAGATTTGTGTTTTCTTGATCGGGATGACAAGGCAGATTCAGCTGTGACGTTAACCAGAAATGCTCCTACACGTGCCAAACATGATACTGTATAATAATTAAGTTAAAGTCTGATACTATTTACCATGAACTTAAATAACATCTATCTGATGTATATGCCAAAAAAACTGCTACTTACGTTTTAAAATTGTTATAGGACTCCCAACACATTACATCATAATTGCTTTTACTAAGTAATATAAGGATTACGGTACTAAACATTGCGTGCGAAGCCGCGGGTAACAGCTAGTTTATCATATGGCAAGATATCCGTAGAAATATTGTATCTACAATTTGACAATTTATATTAAACGTAATTTCTGCAAGACAAGAATGAGTTATATGGTAGTGCTTGTGCAACCGTGGAATCTATTTAAGGGTAATTATAGCATATTACTTAGTAGGCTGACACAATCTTTTTTGCCGGGGGGGGGGAGATGTTCAAAATTCTTTTCTTTATTATGTCTGTCTGTCTTACCACAGGACATCTCGAGAATATAGGCTTGGAATTTTGCATTCAACCGTAGCGAAGCCTGTCACGTGACACGCCTATCTTGTAATAATAATAATTTAATTATAGAAATTAAATTATACTATATATATATATATATATATATATATATATAACGTATATATATTACATGTGTTTATATATATATATATATATATATACATATATATATATATATATATATATATATATATATATATATATATATATATATATATGTATATTGAAACAAACTTGATTTAACTGATTGAGCATAGTGAAAACAAATGGACGATTTTATTTCAATAATTGAAAACATTTTATTTTCTTTCTTAGTATTTAGTTACTGGTACAACATGCAATGAAAAAATAAAAAAACCTATCCCATAATTTACATTAGACGTTCTATTAACAAAGGTCTTTTGCGCTTAAAAATTACTACAATAAAAAAATACTCCTGTGGCTATTTTTGGTTGATTTAGTAGAAAACTAGTATGTTTAACTTTTACTTAAGTGCCATATTTTAAAACTAAGTACAATTTATGATTAAATGTTGGCAATAATATAACAAATATTATTTAGTTTTATTGTAAATCGTATTCTTTAAAAAAAATGGTGGATTGAAAAGTAGTAGATTAAGATAGACAAGTTCCTTGGAGAAGTTCTGCTCAAACGCAGTCATTAAATCAAACAGCTAATTTTGGAAAGAATTCTCTCTTAATTAAATATGAGTTTTCATTCGTTAACTTTTCCTGCCTAATTACAGTCGGTATTTTTATTGCCGACCGAGCGTTGGAATGTTTTATGGCTTACATGAGATCCATTCATTATTCAAAGATAAAGTCAGTTGAATTGAATTATTTCTTTTTTTAAATTCAGAGTTGCATGTTTTTCACGGAGTAGAACGTCCTTTATAAGTTATGGGAAGTAAATTTATAGTACTTGTGGTTGAAATCTTAGAAAGAATGTTGTCAGTGGATTTTACTAATGATGTGACTGTACTTACCTTTATTTAGAAAGTGACGCACAACGGTTAATTCAGTGAATGTACGAGAGAACAAATAAAATCTTTTATAAATGATATGTTTAAGGCTCAATTTTGATAAACAGTGAGATATATAGGCATATTTTATTTCAACAATTGATAACGTTTTATTATGCCAATAACCGGGATAATCCTCTATCCATGAAATATTTATCTCCTGTACGATGGCTGGTCCTTCAGTAAACTATGTCTGCTTTTAGAATCCTCTCTTTTTATCAGTACAGAGTAAGAGTTCAGCCATTCCAATCACATTTAAATGCAAATTTTAAGGAAAATTACGTAACTTTAAGTATAAAATTACGTTCATTAATCAACAAATTTTTGGATTGAGATGTATTAGTCCTACAGTATGTTTCGTATATTTACCTGATTATTTACCTACGAGGATTTTATAATTTTTAAACGCCCGTTAGGTCCAATTTTGTACTGTTGGAATTCTTTGGACTCACCTTTTTCATACATGGCAGAATACCCGAGATCAATCTCAAAGAATGACTAAATTAATTGGAATTCATATCAGAAGCTAGTAATATCGGTCTAGGAACACTCTGTAAAATGAGTACCAAAGAACAGAAGGCTAAATAAGAACTTCGTTACACAATGTTACGTCATTTTACGGGACGATCTCATAATTTTGAGAAAGCACAAGTGTATCTCAAACTACTGTTTTTTTGATACAATGCATCTTTACTTCAATAAATACTCATGGCACTAAATGCCAAAAACATTGCACAATATACTGGTACATGGTTTACAGCTATTTAAGATAGAGATTGTACCATTAACTAACTTTTAAGAGAGGTACAGAAAGGCAAACATAAACAAACAGAGCAAATACCACCGTCATTTTATACAAGGAATCATTTTAGAGGAAAACAATGGAAGACCTTGCTAACATGTCCTCTGACTATTGATAAGTACTTTTAGAAAAAGAGGATGCAAGTTGTAAATTCACTATACATCTGTTCCTTCTATGAAGGAAATTGAATATGAACGCAGGAATATTTTTTATGACTGTAACTAAATTATTAAAAGTTAGTAGAGTTTAATGTGTTTCCCTAATTAATATAGTTTTAGTTTTATACACTATATTTTAGTAGGATTTTGAATTAAAATAGTAATGACGGTATATGCATAATATTCAAGGTATTATAAACTTGTATATTGTTTAATTAATATATTCATGTTTGTAGTAAAACTTCTATCCGAAGTTATGATTTCTTAGACGCAACCTTTAAAACAAGAATAACTATCAAAACAATAACAATTATTAATATTTGCTTTTGCGTAGCATCGAATGACCACAGTGGGTCTTACATTTTTTATTTTATTTTAAATTATTCTCTGTTGTTCAGTTTAATTTCTTCGTATTCAAAAATTTCAAAATGAAACGCATATAAACATTGTACCCTTAAACATCTTTTAGCTTACACCACGCAAGTGATACTGTAATCTGTGTGCAAGTATTTATTTATTTCTCCAATACAGTAGTTTCAGACACTGAAAGGATTTATATATATTGTGTTGCAAACAAACAGTAACTTTTATCATCAAATGTAACTTACCCGTAGCAATAAAATGTTATTAGTAATTGTGTAATAAAAATGTGCTTTCATACTGTTTCCGCAAAAATGAGGTTAATGTTTTCAACAGAATGCAGGATGTTATGGCAGCAGCACTAACAGTAATACACAATAAAACCTCTCATGTTAGAGTTTTATTTTACTGACATAAATATAACAAATACAGAGATGTATTGGAGCCCTATTTTATTACTCAGATTTCATCAGAACATTTACCTGCCTCTTTTAACAGCTATCTTTAGTTACGTACATAAAAGGAACATGGGGGCACGACCAAATATTAACCTTTTATACGGGTATATCACATTATACTGTCCAGTGTACGGCCAAGGGTGCTGTACTGAATAGTGACGCTGTAAAAACGCGTGTATCGCCTCGGCGGCGTAAGATTAATGAACTCTGCCCGAGTAAACTTGAGTTCGGTGTCGTGTATTAAATGTTTTGCCGTATTCACATTACACTCAATTGTGCTTCGTGTTATTTCCTGCTAAGGGAGGTGGCTACAATAAAACCTATATATACGTGTAGCGAAAGGATAGTAGGATCTTGGACATTTCCAATGTACATGTTACAAACGTGGTACCTTTTAAAATGTAATGTTGATTTATTATGTTAAAATGTCTTTCTCTGATACAACACTTATTTTTCTAATGATTGAGAAATTTCTTTATGAATGACTTTCTTTATTGTAATACACACACTTCCATATGAATTATAATCATCACTTAATTGAGGTTTTGTAATTATTTAAATTGCTAGTTAAAGACGCATGTAAAGTTTGTATGAAGTTATGCATACCGGTTTTGGAATAAACCCCTCAATTGAAATGATGGTATAACTTTTAATAGTATAATAAGTAATTATGAATAAAAATACGTAATTTTACTTATTTAATTTAGTAATTTTGAGCTTTGAAAAGACCTGAACACTCCAGCAGTGATTGGTTTTGAAGTCTTTCACTTACTCAAGTGGTTCGAAACTGCTCTTTGGTGTCTTTACTTTCTTATTTACATTCCACATGCGTAGAATCATGATAGCCAATTGTTGTGACTTACACACGTGTTAATTAACGTTATGATTAATTTTATAGCTGTGATCTCTGGAATATTTTTCTCAACTTATTAAAAATTGTAACATTTGATACCTTTACAATAATCATTATAGAGAATAAATTGAGGACTTTGATAACACATCTCAATAACACCTGGGACCTAGGCTAAGTGTTAAGAGAACCGACCTTGTCCGGACTGCTTTGAATAGGCACATGTTTCGAAATGTACAGGACTATAATGGGGTCCAGATTATAATTCCATTATAGAATGTAACTAGAATCGTTTGTGTTGTTCAGCAGTGTCGTCATCGAATGTGTGCGGCGCGCAGACAATTTGCATTTCAGATCGAACGCTGACTCGCTACATGCTTTTAGTTGTGACCGATAACATGTCCAACCATTGGCGTATCACGTAACCATCACCTAGATGTATCATATAACCATCACCTACGTGTAACCATCACGTAGGTGTATCACGTAACATCCACTTAGGTGTATCAGGTAACCACCACCTATGTGTATCACATAACAACCACTTAGGTGTATCACGTAACCATCGCCTAGGCATATCTCGTAATCCTCACTTAGGTTTATGACGTAATCATCACCTAGATGTTTCATATAACCATCACCTACGTGTAACCATCACGTAGGTGTATCACGTAACATCCACTTAGGTGTATCAGGTAACCACCACCTATGTGTATCACATAACAACCACTTAGGTGTATCACGTAACCATCGCCTAGGCATATCTCGTAATCCTCACTTAGGTTTATGACGTAATCATCACCTAGATGTTTCACGTAACAATTGCCTAGGTTACTGACATAACAACTATCTAGGTGTATAACATAACAGCCACTTTAGTGGTCTCTCCTAAATAATCTCGGTTACCGGACAATCTTGAGGTGTTTTTATTCTGAATCCAATGCGGAACCTTTTGTGAACGATGAAGTTTAATATGGTATGGAAGTCCAAAGTAGGTCGGAATAAATGTGACAAAAATTAAATGCTAACGTTCCCTAAACCCCGTAAACCCTTCTGAGTCTTTTCCTGACACAGCCACAACCCCTTATTGTCACAATTTGTCTCAGCCTGTTGCAAATCCAATTTCTATCGTTTAGGCAGAATTTCAATGATTAACGAGTGAACATGTCAGCACGAATGGAATGCGTTTTTGTCAAATTCTAGGATCCGCCACATTTTAGGTTCGTGCCAACCAACGTGCTCTCAAACCGGCTCGACGTGTTTCTCCATTAAATGTGCAATCCATTTGCCCTTATTAGAAATACACAACTCACTGACGAGTACTCAGCGAGTCATCATGCTTACTTTGTGTGCTATAATCTTCACGTATTTAATTAATTAATTTCAAGTAATTAATGTCACTACACATAACAATTATGTAGTGACTTTACACGTGTTAGTACCGTTATAATTAATCTTGTGTTTGATAAAATCTGATATCTTTTTGGTTGTAACACCCAGCGAAACCCAGTCTTGTAACACACATATACATAGCTGATGCAAGTTATAATAATTTTGTCCAAAATTGTCAGTGATGTAATAAGCTCTGAAACTTCTAGTCCGTATCTATTATCGATACGGAGGAAAAATGCAGAAACTAACGTCCTTAAACATAAAATACAATCTTAAATTATATTAACAAGCACGAAACACACAACAGACACATTTTAAAAGTAGTCAAAAACGTGATTTTAAGTGAAATTTGGCTCATAATCATAATGTGAGAAACGTGATCCTCGGTTTCAACTCTTAGGGGGTTACTGTCGATAGTGACAATAATCTAAAACATTTTAACATTTTTGAAACGATTATTTCTATCAAGAACACTGCTTATGGTTAAAAGTGGTGTAAAGTATCATAATCAATAACTATCATTGCAAAACAAAAGACGTTTTAATATAAAAATCACACAAAACGTAATCTCAAAGACAACCATTGATAACCACAACGCCTGGCCATTAATGGTTAACGGCAGGGAAAGTATGGCAATGGGATTGTAGTGGCGGGTGAAAAGGAAAATAAGGCCATTAGGTAGGGGAAAGGATAACCTTATTCAAATATACTGCCGTGAAAACATTTCTTCGTGCCTTTCAAATTTTTAACGCTTGGAAATAATGAAAGGCTATTATTAGACTTAATTAATTGTAGATGTATACAGTAGTTATTTTTTACAAAATCATAAGCAAATTTTGGAATATAACGTAATAGAACGTAGTTTTTTTATTATGACTAAGAGAAATTTCCGTTTAATATTGCAGTTTTTAGGAATTACGGTTTAAAATAAAAAAACATAAGAATTAAGACTTTAATGGTTTCTTTTTATAAACTAGGTTGTGTAAATTATCTTCTAAAATAGTAACGTATCTTCCAAAACAGGTGTCTTAGTAATCAACTAGGAATCATGTGCTTTGCCGAGGCGTAGAGTAGAAGTAAGACTCTAAAATCTAGTTCGCTGTAGTCAACGTGAAATCGCGGGGATTTCTCTAACAAGAACCGTATCCCTCTGGAAATGTAGTGAAATAACATTGAGTGCTCCGTGTCGAGTTGTAATTTCTGTCATTCATTTCAGAAACAAAACACTGGAAAGATTGTTTAGATTCTTACCTCTCATATTTCGCTCTTTAAATTCTATTACATTTTCAGTTTACTTTTTTACGATTCAATTAACTGTCGTTTAATAATTTCTTGTCTTTACTTTCATATTATTATTTAATCAGTTTGGGATATTTTAACTGATTATTTAACCAGTTTATTAAGTGCATGTTTTAGAGTTAGTGTGTATGGAATAGACACACAACATGGCTTATGCGTGTCTCAACGCTCTGGTATGTTTTGTTTACATTAACTTAGATTGTAGTCATGTATTAGTTTAGTCATTCACCTGAGGAATAGATCAGATTGCAGATCTCGAAACGTTGTGTTAATGGTTTTATTGTACCACTGGACGATGTCAAATGTCAGGAACAATTTTGTTTCTACAATCTTCCCGTTGTCAAAAAACTTCCAACAAAGAACAGAGTGGGAATTTGTAGAAGAAGAGTTACTTAAGTGTTTTTGTTTTAGACACAGATTGTGGGTTATATCAATTTAACTGTAATAATGCTCTAAAAAAAGAAACGAAAAGTTATAATGTAAAGGAAAAGAATAACGGTACAGAAGGAATAGGACTTGTACGTGCCTACAGGTATATACGCATATTGTACAAAATTAAGTTTTTTTACCTCATAAAATGTACTTATTTTTCAAATCTCTTAAAATATTTTCCTATTTTAAATTCTAGAAATTCCTTGAGGTTAAATCAAAAATATTTTTATATATCTTCCATCTTTAGGGATATCACCGTAAAAGGCTATAAATATGTAATAAAATAGTTTCCAAACCAAAAATCGATTGCACTTTAATAATGTGGCGTAAGCCTTATCGTCCACTTCAAATCCTGCTTCAAGATTCCCATATTTTATTGCAATTCTTGTTGTTATTTGTGTTTAGTCATTTGAATCTTAATTGCCAAAATAAGTTTATGTTATAATTAATTAAGCTATTCCCTCTCTGGTCAATGTCAAATTAACTCAAAAACAATTATCTCACAGTGCAGTACATTACAGGATTAATTTATCACAGACCATACATTCGGCGACCACAACACTGTGCTAATGTATGTTCTATGTGTAACGAGATTGCCTTGCTAATTAATTAGCGCACGGCCTCTGGTGTCGGAAATTCGAGTATATTCCAATCGAATCTGTTTATAATATTTATTTTAAATTATTACAGGCGAATACATATATCTTGTCTCGCTTGTTATATTTGTGCTATTAAATCTTCTAATTACACAGTTTCTTTTATTGCCTGTACATTAAATACATTAAAAGGAGGTTAGAAAGAATGACGGTACGTGCAAAACATGTTTTCCCGTAACTCTGAAAACTAAAAGAAGGACACCTTTTTAGTGTAATAGAAATTTAATGTGCTTGCTTAGATAAATACATAGGTTCTTTTGAGACGTAACCATTTTACTGCATATAATCTAATTGCTTCGGAGATTTTCGAGAGCATTCATACGCACAATGGCACTCACCAATCAAAATAGTTATCACAGATCGAATTACCGGATCAATTACATGCAGGTAATGAAATTAGTGATCTACTATTTTATGATTTTTGTTTAAATGTAAAATTTTTAGTATTATATTACTTTTTTTAAATAAACTTTTTGAAAAACTTGCTCTAGCAGATAGTTTTATCCTTCCTTGTTCGATTACTATGTTAAATTATTTGACATGATTTTAACCACGATTGGTTTTGTTGTTACGGGGAGGGGGTGTATTTCTATCAGTGTATATATATCGGCTGTTTGTAGATTAAAACGTACACATTGTTGTTGAACTGGATCCAACTATTCTAAAAATACAATAGCTCGACGACTAAACTCAATTTTAGAGATAAAACATTCGCATCAGTTTGATTCTACCCCCGAACTGTCGTCAATCAGTGTCGAGTTGGAAGCACCGCCCCTCGTTGTCGTTGTGGTAATCGCGTCAATCAGCACAATGGTTCAGACAACAATCGCAATGATAACGACCCTGTTGTCCTGTGCTCAGTGCCTTTTGTGTCTGTTGTGTCCAGCCCGTAACAATCGCAATAAACCCACCTTACATCATAGTGCTGTTGTGTTTTTTCTTTTCTTTAATAATTCGATTTTTTACGCTTTAGTTTTGACTGCTTTCAACTCGGTTTTTACAGTTGTGTTCGGTTGTGTTATGGGTGTAATCTGATGTATCTAGGGGTTTTAGGCAGGTAGTCATAAAATAAGTTAAAAATTATATAAATGGCTAATGGTATATAGGTTAGTGACGTAGTTTATCTTTCGCTTTTTGATTGAGTAACCTGTGAGGAAGTGCTGTTGTCAATACCACTCAATATGCACCAGGACTTGATTGGTTTATGGTTAATCAGTGGAATACGTTACAACACAGTATCCGTTATCCAATCTCGTTCTTGTTTCTGGAGGCTCCTTTAATAATGAGTTGGCTGGTACAGGCCGTACCAAACAGCATAATGCGCGACGAGGGGAGGATCATGCGGTATCGCACCTCCGGCAAAGTCCACGCACCACTCACAAAACAATTCGCTATCGCCCACATTTTAAGAAATTTCTCTCTTACATGTTTCTATCCCTAAAAGGTTCTGCCTATTTATAAAATAACTTTACCAAACTTAATAACTTTGTAAGTTATTTTAATAATTTTCATTAACGTACCAGTTAAATATTATCATAGACGTGTATTTTATAGCTTTGGAAATCATTTTTTTGCATCTAGCACATAATTTGCCATCATTTTGAGACAAAAAGGATCATTGACCATAATGAGTGTTTTAATTAAATAAAAAAAAAATTAAATGAATAGAGACGTCACTACTTATCGATTAAAATATAACTTAATTAATACAACAACCATACTGTATGAAAAAATTTCACCTGCTCAACACACTCGGCAACTGTGACTGTGCAGTTTGGCAGGGACTGTACCACGTGTTTTCGTTTGGACTGGAGACAAGGGTGGTTCATGCGCATGCGCGTGTTGTGGTTCGTGCTAGACAGCTTGGTTTGTAGGCTGAATTTTGTTACTAATAGTCCGAATCTGTTCAGTTAGTGCAATAAAACCTATCATTGGATATAAGCAATGCAAATAAAATATATAAAGTATTTACTCGTTGGCTTTAAAAAGGGATAATATACTTGCGATAATTTACAGTTTTGTTGGATAATTAAGAGATTTTTGGGCCAATAGCCAGAGCGAATTTGTATGAGTAGTTTTTCTTTTGTATTGTTTCTTATTTCATTATCGCTAAACCTTATATTATATTAACTTAAAAAATGTTCTTTTTGTGTCGTTGTACAGGTTGTAGCTCTATAACTTCACAGCGAATAGAATAATTAATGACAAGTGTTTATGTCACCAGTATGTCAAGATATTTCTCTTAAATAGATTATCAAATTGTTTTTATTTATTAGTATTTAAGAATCGGGAATAATACCTACCATTGAGCAGTGTATAGGTTTTATTAGGCCCTGTGGAAGTGAGCAGAGTCACTCAAGAAGGACGAATACTAGGAAGTTTATAGTAATTAAGTTTACTGTATGTTTCTAATACAGTAGCAACCAGTTTCAAAATAATTTCTCCCCATGTTTGATTTTGAAATCTACTACGTTATGTTTTTGGTTCTCTATCTCAATCTGAACTATTTAGGAATGCACTAAAGAACTGCTCTGATAGTCAAACAAAATTACTCCCAAATCGACGGCTTTTAAATCAGTATATAAAAAAGAGGGAGTACAGGATTGAGCCCTGGGCAATACTGTTTTTACCACAAAGGGATCAGAGAGAACATCTGTTACCCTGTCACCTACTTTTGTAGAGATAGGTTCTTTCTTTTGCAATGGTCGGTTCAAACAATAGAAAGCATTTTTTGTGAACCCTTAGGTTCTTGTATAATATTAATGTAAGATGTGCTATTTTATAAAATAAAATCTATTGTCTCTATACCTGACAAAACTACCAAATTATTAATTTCTCGTTATAATAAATCAAATAAGATGAATGTTTGAAGCTAAATTCATTTATATTGTCAAATTCAGACAGTTTCATGAAAAGAAATTCTGAATGTTCACAGGAAAAGTTGAGTTGAGCACTAAATATAAATTAAACTTGTTAAACTAACGTTCGCCTCAACCGCGTAACTTTGGCTTTTAAACTTAGGGAACGCCGTAAATGAGTTTCATTGTTTTCGCATCCCCATGAATCTTATTCGACACTTCATGCATCTTATTGTCTCTTCATTACCTCGGAAATATTTATATTCTTCGAGCTGTCAACGTCCAGCTTATGAGTTTTAAATTTACATGACTAGTAGAATAAGTACACTTAACAGAATATATTAAATGAACCAAAATTAGGAGTGTATAGCGAATTACGTATTGATCTTAAAGAATGAAAATTAAATTTATAAAATGTATACTCTATATGCTTTGAAATAATTACAAAGCATAAAGGCTATACATTTTGTATAGTATTTCAGTTATAAGTAGTAGGAAATATAATTAGATGTAGTTCGCAGTCTATTTCCTCTAATCGGATTATAAACTGAACTGATTAGAGATAATTTTTGAAGGTTGAAGCTACGTGCGTTGAAGTATTTGTCAAAACCCAAAGAAAATTCAAACTCAATAACTTGTCCCAGTGAACATGATTCGCTAGTGATATGCTATGTCCAGCCAATAGTATGGCTAGACTGGCCGTCGGATTGTGGTATGACCGGATTTTCAGTGATAATTTGTGTTTTATCATTTCAGTTTCACAAACTATCCGTGAGATATTTGCTAAGCTCCAGTTGGAACCTTTTCAGTTTGGCCTGAACAGTTGTCGGTCTGTATAAATTCATGCTTCTCTTCCCTGCAAACACTGTGATAACTGCCGACCTTATTTATTTTCCAACCTACAGATTCTCTTAAAACTAAGCACTTAATTCGTTGTGTTTAGACGCGACGTTAACTGGCGAACTTACCAATTTATAAACTTCAAAATTTACAAGAACATAATTCACATAACTTTCATTTACACTCCGCTTATAAACGACCGTACCGGGCAATTGTATAGAGTTGTTGGGTATTTTCATCAGTTATTATATGTTTATAGCGACGTCAGTTTAGAGTCCTGAAAATTCAAAAATGATTAACCATTCGTAATATTTACATTGGCCAAAGTGCTATATGTGCTTATATACATATATATACCGGGTGTCTTAAAAGTCCACCCCGCCCTCCTCCTCCTCTTTAACGTTCCTATGAATAGAGATAGAGTGATTTATTTTGGGGGTGTTAATATGACCAACTGAGGAGTTTTTGATTTATGAAAATGTTTGACTCCCCTCCCCAAAATGAGATATTTTAGGTAGAAGGCAAAATATTTAAATAGGAACCCTATCAAGTGACACTTAATTTTAAATGTATTACAAAAAATAAGAAGAATGGCGTAAACTAGAGGTCTCTGCATATTTGTTATTGACCTTTGGTGGCCAATAAAAGTTTGAATGTTTTATAAAACCCCTGCACGATTTATGATGAATGATTTATCTGCCTTACAATAACTTTAAATGTAACTTAAACTATGGGGGTTTTATAAAACATTCAAACTTTTATTGGCAAGTAAATTACAATTGCCGAAAGTAGACTCTTCATGACCAAAATAGGCTCCTCAGACCTGTGTGTGTGTATTTTTTTATCGAGGACAAAAGGCAAACTCAAAGTTAGCAACGAAAATATAATTTACACAAATCAGAAGTGCTCGTATACGTGCAAATCTTACGAAATTGCGTGCAAAGCCGCGGGTAACCGCTACTGCCTATATATTTTATATTATGCCAAACACAAAGTATATGGTTTGATTTATACACCTTAACCTTGTTTTTCGTTATAATTTGATTTAGTAAAGTCATTAACGTTAACATAGTGTACGTAATTTACCAGCAGTTGGTTCCTGATAAAGGTAATTCAGCCGAAGTCTATTTGTTTGTTGAAGTGAGCACTCGCATTAATTATACCACCTTTGTCCTGTTCACGCCTGAGAGAAATACAGTAATATAACAGTTAACAGCTGCAATATAAACACTCCTTCTTTCAGCTTTTCCTGTGCTCATTCACTGTGCATTCCAACGTGTTCTACTTTGTTTCAAAGCATGAAACTATTTGTGTAACAACTCGAACACCTCAGAAAACACTTAACATCACCTTATTATTATTCGCGATTTCGTGTACTAGAACTTGATTTGAAGTACAATAGAATTGAATAGAGCAAATCCAGCTGAGCGAGAGAAAATGTTGCATTTTATTTCTCACTGCATGGCGTAGTAGTACTGATATGAAATGGAGCCACGTGTTGGTGGGTATTACTCGATACAATTAAAAATATCCATGATTTAAAAAAAATGTGAATTTGGCTGTCAATATATTTTTTTCACAAACTTTAATCATTAGAATGAGTTTCAGTTGTGTACCTGAAACAGCAAAAATAATTTTCTGCTCCGAATAATGTTATTAAACTAACTGCATGTGAAGTTATTGTTATTACTACACTCTATGCAAATTTAGCAATCATACAAGCCCAACCTCACGAGAATTGCAATTTTTGCTTGGTCTCAAATAATATTTACGCTTATAAATAGCTGATGAATTGTGCGTCAGAGGTTTATTTGGACGATCGGTCGTGTTTGAATTAGATTAAATCGACTTAAAGGCGCATCCAGATAACTTGTTGGCTGAGCGTCAGCGAAGCCTATAACTGGAGGAGCTAGAACATTGTTATTTCTGTTTATTTGTACGCCTCTCTGTACGATATCTCGAAAATGAAATGACCTATAGACGTGAAATTTCGTATGAAGCTTCAGTTATATGATGGCAAAATCGAGTTCGATGATGGTGCATGTCACTTCACGGTGTTTGGTTGAGGGTTAGTGATATGGGTAACCATGATGGCAACGAGAAAATCACAGAATAAATAAATTTGTAAACAAAAACACAAAATCATTAAAATCATTTGACATGTAGCGCGTATGGAATTAATTGTAGGCTAGAAATTCATGTCCACCCTCAGCGAAGCTTGTTACGGTCACGTGTGGCATACTTATACTTTGTATGATTCTAAGAAATTAATGAAAACATTTTGGTACACGAATAGAAATGTTATTATTTAGTATACATTTTATTATATATATTGATATTAATTTTAGAGTTATATTTAGTTTTAAATGTTTAGAGTTATATTTGGCAGATAAAATACATAGGTTGTATTTTCTAATGCACCCACATCCGCGAGTTGAAAAAATTTAGATGTATTCATGGTAACATTTTGGCAATCAGAAGTATGACCGTGATTGGGTTGAGTGCTTACGTCTGTCTAAACAATAGGAGCTATTGTTCCCCCGAGCGCTCGAGACATACAGGAGAGACGGTGGGTGTACGTTGAGGGGGAGGGGGAGGTCGCATCCTCAAAAATTAGTTCGCACAGCACGTCACGTCGCGTTGATTAGTTTAGCGTTTGGAATGTTACAAATCGAGTACCGCGTTACAGAAGAACGTGTGTGATTTTGCGGTTACAACCCCCATTTATCCACATTTGAATTCCATACTGTTATCTAAAACATCATTTTAGTTATGATATAATTACAATTATATTGAATATTAAATATTAAATTTAAATAAATAAACTGCAAAAGTATTTTTAACTTAAGATCAATTAACTTTTAGTTTAATTTTGATAATAGATTTTAAGATTTCATAACTTAAAGTCACTTATTTGTAGCCTCAGATGCTGCTGCAAAGACTACAGAGCACGGACAGTTGTTTAATGAGGTAATCGCCTAAAAATCAAAAGGAAGGATAAAAGGTACAAGTGCTTATTAGTAATTTGAAAACTTTGTATTTTATTGATATAATACCTATTATTGGAATTTTCTGATATTTAGGTTATTTTTTTAATTTTAATTATTACATTTAGGACTTTAAAAGAGGACTTTTATTGTTTTATTTTAAATTATTTTAATAAATTGACAATTTTATTCTATAAATACTTTACTTTATTTCCTTGTCGCCATAATAAATCATAAAATTGAAAAAAACTATAGTTTTTTCAGAAATTTGGGAAAACAAACAAAAGGTTCATTTGTTACATAAAACATGTAAAGTATAAGTAATTTAAAGTATAATTAATGGGGGTTTAACATGAAAAATGTGTTTTATATCTCGCTATGAGAATGCATTTGGATACATTTGAATTCCATACTGTTATCTAAAACATCATTTTAGTTATGATATAATTACAATTATATTGGATATTAAATATTAAATTTAAATAAATAAACTGCAAAAGTATTTTTAACTTAAGATCAATTAACTTTTAGTTTAATTTTGATAATAGATTTTAAGATTTCATAACTTAAAGTCACTTATTTGTAGCCTCAGATGCTGCTGCAAAGACTACAGAGCACGGACAGTTGTTTAATGAGGTAATCGCCTAAAAATCAAAAGGAAGGATAAAAGGTACAAGTGCTTATTAGTAATTTGAAAACTTTGTATTTTATTGATATAATACCTATTATTGGAATTTTCTGATATTTAGGTTATTTTTTTAATTTTAATTATTACATTTAGGACTTTAAAAGAGGACTTTTATTGTTTTATTTTAAATTATTTTAATAAATTGACAATTTTATTCTATAAATACTTTACTTTATTTCCTTGTCGCCATAATAAATCATAAAATTGAAAAAAACTATAGTTTTTTCAGAAATTTGGGAAAACAAACAAAAGGTTTATTTGTTACATAAAACGTGTAAAGTATAAGTAATTTAAAGTATAATTAATGGGGGTTTAACATGAAAAATGTGTTTTATATCTCGCTATGAGAATGCATTATTTGAAAGGATTTTCCAAAGTTGTGTGTTACAAAAATTGCACGACTGCGGTTCTAGGACAGTGTTGAAACAAAAAATCTGTTTCATCAGGATAAGCGTGAACTCTATTCAATGTAATTTGTATGTAGGGATTTGTGATGATTGTAGGACAGTAGATAGATTAGTGTAATCTTCTCATCGCTGTGTTTGACCGCTGTGTGAATTTCCACGTGTCTATTCAGTGTGCAGAGTATTATGTACCAGCATCCGTCCATAACTGAGAGGATGTGGCAGATCAATAGGTACAGTATGAGAGGATGTGGCAGATCAATAACTACAGTATGAGAGGATGTGGCAGATCAATAGGTACAGTATAATTTGGTGCATATTTCAGCGTAATGCCGGATCCGTAGCGATATTTGCCACTAATCAATACAGCATTGTCCAATGCTAAGGGGATTTGTACTCATATTTCCGATGCTGAATATTACAAAGCGCTTTACAGAAATATTGGAAACCACTTATGGTTTGCAAGAGCTTAAAGCCAGCTGTACTAACGGCCATCTTGATCGAATCCTGATAAGAGCAGTGGCAAACCTAATGCATTACACACAACGCAGCTAAGTTGGGAAGAGTTGATTCATTGCGAATGTTGAATTTAACTCCAGTTCACCTCCTTCTCAGTGCAGCATCTGGAATCCGACGTTGTCACAGATTTGACTCCTGCAATCTAGAGTCATATTCGTCTGAAAAGATCCAAATAGGTCGGCGATGATGAAGTTCAAAACGAACTTTAAAGAATTTTGACATCAGAGATACATAGACTACAAAATAAAAAAAAAATATAATGCAACCAGTTGAAGAGATATTCTCATTGTCTCATCAAGTGCACAATTGCAACGGTTTATAGTTCTCTTGATATTTTTACAGGCTGTAGCGTTTAGATGCGTATTGAATTTAAATGTCAAAGTATCTTGTAGTTTTGTATCAGTGCAATTGTGCACCTGGTGAGACAATGGGAATACGTCTTCATCTGGTTGCATTATATTTTTATATTTTGTAGTCTATGTGGTTCTGATGTCTGAACGATGTAAGGAGTTCGTTTTGAGCTCCTTCTTCGCTGACCTTTTTTGGATCTCTTCAGACAAACATCTTTCCAGATTCAAGTTTATAACATCATCGGATTGCAGACGCCGTTCTAAGGAGAAGGTGAACTGGAGCTGATTTTAACATTCGCAATGAATCAACCCTTTCAATCATAGCTGCATTATGTGTAGTGCATTAGGTTTTCCACTGCTCTTATGAGGATTCAATCAAGATGGCCGTAGTACAACCAGCTTTTATGTTGTTAATCTTATGGCTCCAATATTCGTGTAACGCGCTTTTATAACGTTGAGCATCCAGAAATATCAATGGAACACCAATGCACAGCGAACACTCGCAGTGTTGTATTGATTAGCTGCAATATAGCTACGGATCCGCTGAAATATGCATCAAATTGTACTTTACCTATTGATCTTCCATATCCTCTCGGTTTTCTTTTCTCAAAAGAACAAATATTAAACTTATATTCTTTATCGTTTAAATATTTATGAAGTATAAATTTCCACAAGAAACTAAAAAGCGTTTGGATACTTATATATCTTTAAAACGAGACATTTTCTATAACGCAAAAATCAGAAATAGGGACGTAAGAGTGCATTACTGTTTAATATTACTTTTATGAGGAAAACTCAAGGTAGTTTTCCTAAAATCAGCTCTTAAATTACATGAGGAAAGTAATGCGCAATAACAAGACTTGAGCGTGTATAAGTTTTAAATTAATTACGTCGCGTTATACGCGGCCTGAACTCGAAAATCTATTTTAGTTGAATATTTTATTCGTGACCGGGAACCATGATGACTGAGATTCGACTTCATTTTCTGCAGGGAAGTTCTTACAAATACCTGACTTATTTTGTAAATATTAAAAGTATTTTTATATGATGGCATTAATAGTACAAAACGTGTATGAACGCTTGAACAAACGTCAAAGCTCAAATCAAATCAAATCAGCTTTATTGCAGCGACAATATTACAATGTATAGCAAACGTTACAAATTTTAATCTAAAATTTCTTACATTCATGCCACAAAATTCTCATTCACACATACAATTTTACACTTATGCACCTCTCATCCTTCGCCAATATATCCCACTTTAAACAGCAGAATCAGTCGTGTAATTGGGCGGTCTCCCAGTTAAATGCGAAAAACTCCCCTGCATTATAAAATGATTGTGACACCAAGAGGTGTTTAAGGCGCCTTTTGAACGCCTTGGGCGTTAGGGAATTTTTTATTGAATTTTTCAGTCTGTTAATAAAATTAACACCTGCCTGTGAGGGCAGGTGTTCAAAAACCACTGTTCTGTGGCTTGCAGTTCGTAGTAATTCTCTACCTCGTGTCTCATGCGTATGCATGTCCCGGCTTCTGGTTAAGGCACACTTATACATACAAAACAAAGTGGTTTCTAAAATGTACAGACACGGGAGAGTTAACAGCTGTAATTCCTTAAAAGCTTGCCTGCACGACTCTCTGAATTTTATTTTTGCAATTATTCGAATAGCTTTTTTTTGGAGTTTGAATGCTCTCTGAAACTGAGAGCTTGCGCACGCTCCCCACAGGACCACTCCGTAAGACAAATGGGGGTAATTTAAGCCATAATACGCCGTTATCAGTACCTGACTTGGGCAGTATTTTGCTAAGGATCTCAAGACATAAATGCCTGAGGAAATTTTTGCGCAAACATGATTGATGTGTTCATTCCAAGTCAACCCTCGATCAAGGTGTATTCCTAGGAATTTTGAAGAGAGGACTTCTTCCAGTGTGGAATCAGCTAACAAGACGGCAGATCCACTATGATTGCCTACATCGCGCAAAGCAAAATTTAAAACGTTGGATTTTGAGGTGTTTGTTGTGAGATTGAGGCTTTGGAAGTATTGTACACAGTTATTGATATCAACAAAGGCCTGTTGTTCCAACACTTCACTTGATCTTGCACTAAAACAGAGAGTCGTATCATCAGCATACTGCACTAGTCCTCCATGCAGAAGTGATGATCCTATGTCGTTGACATAAAGCAGGAAAAGCACAGACTGAGAATGGATCCCTGGGGAACACCGTACCTCAGTTGTATTGGTTTTGACGATTGATTTGATATTTGGACAACTTTGGATCTATGACTTAGAAATGAGCTAAGCCATTTAAGGGGCACGCCTCTGATGCCATGGGACCCAAGTCTGTCGAGCAGTATGCTATGGTCAACGCAGTCGAATGCTTTGGACAAGTCTAAGAACACACTCATTGTGTGGTTCCGACATTCTATTCCCTCTACAATCATACCAACAAGACTCACTACTGCGTCTGTCGTCGATTTGCCCTTTCTGAATCCAAATTGTTCATTTGAGAGCTGACTGTATTTGTCCCAAAAATTGAGTCCGAAAATTGAAGCATTCTTATGAGAAAAAGCTTTTCAAAAATGTTGCTCAATACTGGCAAAATTGAGACAGGCCGATAGTTATTGATTGAAAATTGATCGTATTTTTTGAAAATTGGAACAACTTTTGCAATTTTCAGGAGGGAGGGGAAAACTCCTGTTTGGAATGAAGAATTTACCAATTTATTTAAAGGTCTCACCAAATGCTTGCAGCATTGTTTGATGAGCCATGTGGACATTAGATTAAGATCATTTGACTTTTTGGCTGGGAGCTGCTGAATAATTCGGTGAAGCTCATCCTCAGTGACAGGCGTCAGCAACATTGAGGCTGCTGGTCTCTGTCTTCGCGAGGGACGTATTTGCGGTTCAGACGGCCGAGGACTTTGCCCAACAGCAACGGATGCGAAAAATTCGTTAAACTGATTGGCAACCTCAGTTCCATCCTCCACAAGTATATTCCCATTTTTAATTTTGATTTGTTTTTTAACTTTTGTTTTATTGTTAATGATGTCCCAAGTTGTTTTTTGAAATATTTTTAGAAGATAGAATAGATTTGGAGACATCGTATGCTTTCGCAACTTGGATCACTTTCCTGTAAATGTTTTTGTATTTTTTGAAGAATGTTTTGAAATTTTCATTACAAGTACGTTTGTTAATTTCAGAGAAATATTTCACTTTCTCTTTTGAGACCAGAATACCTTTTGTGATCCATCTGTTTTTTGACGTTGCGAAAAGCATATATTAATCGTTTTTGTAGGGCAGCATGCGTTAATATGGAAATTTAGGACGTTGTTAAATGTTTTGAACTGCTGCTCTACAGATTGAGAAGAGTGAAGGAAACTCCACTTTTCTGTTGACAGGGAAGTGTTGAGGTGAGCGATGTTTTCTGGCCTTGTGTCTCTTATTGTTTGGTTAATTTTGGGCTCCCTTTCAAGTTTCATTCCACTGACGACAGCTTCTTGCCCGTAGTGGTCAGATATAGCTGTGTTTACCACAGATACCGCGACACTTGGATGATTGGTGATGATGTTGTCGATAGCCGATTGGGTTGTAGCCGTCACTCTCGTCGGAGTTTTGACTAACAACTCCAGGTCGAATGACCTAAGTAAATTAACTAATCGAACTGTGGAATGGTGTGTGTTGTCCAACGCGTCAATGTTGAAATCCCCCATCACGACATATTCCTGACGTTGATCAGTCAGGTCTGTCAGTAATTGTTCGAATTAATAAGCTGCAAAACGACATCATGTAAGCCTTGACAATATCGTGAAAGTGGCATGTCACACAATCGATGCTACAAAAACAAACTTATACAAAAGTGCTAGAGTATGTGTGTCTATTAATGTACGATGTGCGATTTAAGTTGAGAGAAAAATCATAAACGTTGAAACCAGCAATCTAAAATGCATATAATAATTACATAAAAAGCTTTTACGAGTATATTTGTATTATTACAAAAAACGAAAGAAATTGTTATAACGAGTAAATTTTATTTGAACATTATTCTATGTGTACAGAAAAATGTGTAGAGCCTATAGATAAACACTAATAACCCAATAATATATGAGGTGAAAACATGTAATTGGATGTATTACTAAACTACTTTGAATTAAATAACTTTCCAGTAACGCATTTACAGAGCAATATTCCAGTAACGAATTAAAAAATTAAATAACCGTAGTCACTGCCCGTTAAAATTTAAACACTTGTTGTCTGTCGTGTAAAATAATCGTAGTACGTATAAGTATGTTTTTATAAATAGCAGTAATTATTTCTATGTATTTAACACGTTATGGTGAATTTACATATTGCAATTTTTAGATTGATTCAAGCGCGGTTTTGTTTTTAAAGTGCGCCCTAATAGATCGTACGTATAGTTTAAGCAAAACATCGAATAAAAGATTTAAAAAAAGTAGCAATCGAAAATTTACTTACCTAATTGTATTTTTTTCGAGTAATAACATATTATGTCTGGTTTTGTGCTACATGTCGCACTTATTGGATGGGAATGAGCGAATCTCTCCCACAGATTGTTCACCCAATCCGGTTACTGTCAAGCCCCGTGTCCACACTATAAAGACAAAACGAATTTACCTACAAGCTCTTAAAGTGTTCACAACTGTCTCTTTTCCCACAAGGGAAACATCAATTCAATTAATTTTTTTGTAAATATCAAATTTGATCCGTTATGTAATATTTTAATCAAAATAATATATGCTGTAAACTAAATGAGATTTTTGTAATAAAAGAAACTACTTTTTATAGTTTTTTGTGTTGAATGGTTAGATTTTAGGGGGCAATACAATGCAATTAAACAATTAACCCGTACTCACAAAAGATTTACAATTGACAGTTGTGTTGTGTAGTTTTTTTATTACACACACTTAAATATGTACATCCTGACAAATATTGGTAGTTGGGATGCACAGATGAATTTTAAATTTATACAAATTCTAAAAGAAAAGAAAAACGCAAGCATCGTGTACTTTTATTATAAAGAAAACAAACTCTGAAATTAGTCTGGGCGATTAAGGCAAAAAAAAAAAAAAAAAAAAAAAACTAATGTAATGTTATAATAATCGTAAAAAATAATTGCCAGAACATATGTGATTTTTTTATACATTTCAAGAGGTGAAACAGTGTTTCTTCCTGTTTCATATTTAATTACACGTTTACTTATTTTCTTATATGTATTCAAAAAACTTGTTTGTAATGTATATTCTTTATTATTCAATACATGAAGAATATTAATTGAAATATTGTTGTTATTTAAATTTGAAATAACAGAATATTGTAAAGAATTAACTAGTTGTGTCAGAACACTGATTACCTGTTGCTGCACGCGTTATCAAGCAATAATTTTATTCAATTGTTCACCAGTTTTTAGTGATCCAGAATACTTTTAATATTCTAAAAAAAATCTGGCATCAAAATTCGATCTGAAATTACTTATTTAAATACCGATATTGGCTGTGTAAGACTTTTAATCTTGGTCAATACTATAATCAAATATTATATCACTAAAATCTTTATTTTCAAAACTCAACAAAGGCCCTATAAATAGTTGTTTTGACTTCAATTTTTGCTCTATAAATTTATCATTCAGAACTCATTGTTGATAGGTGTTTGAACTCATTTAAATTTGCTTTTAGGCATTTTACATTAAGCTGCACTGCTGGTACACCGCGATAGCGTGTTAACTGCTACAATTTCAATTTAGTTTAAAAAGAGGCAGTTAATAAATATGAGACTGTTAATTTCCTTCCAGCGTACATATAAAAATATAATTAAACTGAGTCCCTTTCAGTAGAAACACTCACATATTGTTTTTATTAAAATATTCGGTTATTTTAAAATATGACAAAAGTATAGTACAGCAGCAACAACACATCAGTGTGCAAATACTACAGGTATATGTAACACTTTAAAAATATGAAAAGAATAATAAAATATATAACTGTAAAATAATCAATATATAAACGAAAATACAATATACTGTGAATATTAATAACGATGATGTAGCTACGCTGCATATTTGTGTAAAATAACACGTAGACACTATGTAAACAGCAGTGCAAGTGAATTGTTTATATAAACAAATAATAAGTAATAATTTAATATCAGACGATCTCAAACCGAATTGTATTTATTTAATTTTAAAGCTTACATTAATTTCTTTTAGTCAATATTCTAAGAATCCTGCTCGGAAGCATTGACTAGTTTTATTTTTGCAAAGTAAATATATAGTTTCTTAATATTTCTTACATAAAATGTATTATTGATTATTTATGGTATTCTGTAAGAAAATGCTGGAATGTATCAGACTCATTTTTTGATAACCGCCAGTACTTGTCCGCCATTATGTAAACATGAAACATAACTCGTGTAGTACACAATGTGTAAAGTACGACAGAGTTGGTTTCTATGTTACGTTTGTACCCAATCCGATTACCATACAAAATTATCAGAATCGGGAACAGAGTGATAAACAATTAAAAGCAGATTAGTAATGAATATTGTAGTAAAATACCGGACAGTGGCTGGTCAGCGTAAATAAATAGTTAACAGTAAGCAGCTTAGCTACCGATAGCAGAGTAGCAACTCGTTGCTTGGCTCTGACATTGCAGATACAGAGTACAGAATCTTTATTTGCATACCATTGGGTAAGAATAAATTAGTTAAACTTATATCCTTCCCTGTGATAAAAGTATACAATTTTAACTATTTCGTACAATAAATAGGAAAGGAAATGTTTTAAATTTCATCGCACCCGGTTAACCCGGTAGATTTTATTGCACCCGGTTAGTCTAGCCCGATTATCCCGGTAAATTTTATCGCACCCATTTACTCTAACCCGGTTAGCCCGGTAAATTTCATCGCACCCGTTTAGTCTAGCCCGATTATCTCGGTAAATTTCATCGCACCCGGTTAGTCTAACCCGGTTAGCCCGGTAAATTTCATCGCACTCGGTTAGTCTAACCCGTTTAACCCGGTAAATTTCATCGCACCCGGTTAGTCTAACCCGGTTAGCCTGGTAAATTTCATCTCACCCGGTTAGTCTAACCCGGTTAGCCCGGTAAATTTCATCGCACCCGTTTACTCTAGCCCGATTATCCCGGTAAATTTCATCGCACCCGGTTAGCCCGGTAAATTGCATCGCGCCCGATTAGTCTAGCCCGGTTAGCCTGGTAAATTTTATCTCACCCGGTTAGTCTAACCCGGTTAGCCCGGTAAATTTCATTGCACCTGGTTAGTCTAACCCGGTTAGCCCGGTAAATTTCATTGACTGGACTGAGCCTAGAACTAACTTCGCAGTTCCATTCCTTACTGTCTTTTGTGGTTTCTTATACTTTTAGCGAACATATAGCGAACTATTGAGAGTTTTCCAATGCGTTCCTCTAGTACAGATCGGGCCATGTTGCATGAAGCGCAGCCACCGCATGCGCACGAACTACAAATCGAAACAAATAGTAGTTCTCTCATGGACTTGTATTGTCACTTGTCAGTGATGTGTGGATTTTGGAACGGGCTGAATTCGGTCGTGCCGCGCGAGGGGAAGGCCGTTTCCGGGAGGTGGGGGACAGTGTTATCCTCTCCGCTCTCCGCTTCCTGCTGTATGTTTTGGTCTGTACTCTATCACCTGTAGAAAGATGTTCACTGTGCGATCTAATGGTCTGCTACAGTAAGGTACTATTGACCAGATCTAGCACAACACCGGCTAACTCTGTTGGCCGGTCTCAGTTACCAACCTTAGTTAAAGTCAAACCTTTTGTCGTGGACAATGTTACAATTATATGGTAAACGTCACACCGGATAAATCTACAACTTTTTCATTCGTTCACAATACTAAATCCTTTCTATGCATGCTTACCACTCACTCGCCAATTCTCTCCACCGCCAACGCCTGTTCCGTTCTTCTAGATTGGAGATTGCCCAACTATAATCCAAAATCTCATCGACACTATAAAATGTCTTAGACGCTAACGTTTGGACATATGCAATAAATCTGTTTGCAAGATGTAGAGAAATGGCAGAGGCAACAGATGCAATTTTATGAGAGCTGGTCGGCACGTCTCTCTAAAGTTCAGGTTGGCGATTATTCTGATCGCTTTTCTTTTGAATCTTGAAGATTCTTGAAGATAGTGTCCGTTAGGTCCGATCATGCTCTACAACACTAAGAAACCGCTAAAAGTAATTTCAACTATAAGGAAACAACGATGTGCCTTTCCACAATGACATTTATGTATGTCATGTTCAGTAGAAATAAATGAGTAAATGTTGAAACCACGTTCCGTCTGCCAGTAAGGTGGAGAGAGTGTGGAAATACAGAATTGAGTAGAACCTCTCTCGCACTTGAGGTGAGCTTCTGTAGGAACTTATAGGTAAAGATTTTTGCTAGTTCTATTTTTAGGGTTTACTAATGAAACCAGTAGTGCAAACAAAAAATCACACTTTTTGGAAAAATTCATGTATAAATACAAACTTAATCTTTGTTGTTTGTTAAGCAGTACCATGCCGGATTTACTGGACAAGAACATCTAGGAGAGGACCCAGCTTATCAAATTGGATTTTGTTCTGCCTAATCTCACTGTTGAAGCCGAAAACACGAATCAGTATATAGTTTGTACTTGTCTTGTTCAGCGTAAACTGCATTTTGTTCTAATTGCCAGTGGGAATGCACGCTAATTGTAGACTAAGAAGTGTCGTTTCTGAATAATTTTCATTTCGTTGGTTTGAGTAATTCCTGTGGAGAGGTAAAGAGAAGGTAAATACAGTCTTAAATCCCAGTCATATATACGGTCGGATTAACATCAGCACCTTTTAAGCACTTGGGGTAAAATGACTTATTCAAATGTGGAGTGTGAAGTGGTCTGATGGCTAACCGCGCGCCACCATCAGTGGCTCTTCTCCTCGCCTCTCGACCATCTGCATTGCTAATGGGCAGTGCCGGGCCCGCCCCCGCACCTGTCATTTAACCGACCTTTCTCCCGCCATTTACATTTAGAGTGTCTTCGGCGCGGGAAAGTGGGATCTTATGTCTCAGTCGGAGAGATATCGGTAAATCTTCCAATAGCTGCGGGATGCTTTGTTTGCCCAGAATTATATTGCGTAAAGCTTAACTTCCGCGAGTGTTTCGTTTCCTTTGTTGCAGAGCCAATATTTTGCAAAGATTGGTATTTTCAAATTTCTTCACGAACTGCAGGCTTAGACAAGACAATGAGATAATGTTTGAGATAACTCAGATTGGAATTTAAATGAAGTTGAATACCCCCTGTTGAATACGCGCTGAATACCCCCTACCCCCCAAAAGCAAAACCTCTTAACAATTCAAATTGACCTTCTGTGGTCTTTTAGAATTATTGTAGAAGTTCATAAAGAGTTCAGCTTTAATTTTACTAGGATCTCAAGCTGTCCAAATCTCTAATCATGTTTCCAATCCTACGAAAATGAGTTAGAGTCCCTCAAGGATTCATTGTCAGTTCAGTTCTCTTCCTGCTTTATGTCAATGTTATGGTTATTGGTGTTGTGCCGCGCGACCGCTATTACTGTAGGTAAATTGAATACCACCTCTAAACAAACAGAGAACCGGTACACATCCTGGCAAGCTTAGCTAGCCAAGTGTGTTGCCGTCCCCGAGATACAATGTGTCGTCCATTATTGGTGTTGTGCCGCGCGACCGCTATTACTGTGGTAAATTGAATACCACCTCTGAACAAACAGAGAACCTGTACACATCCTGGCAAGCTTAGCTAGCCAAGTGTGTTGCCGGCCCGAGATACAATGTGTCATCCATTATTGGTGTTGCGCCGCGCGACCGCTATTACTGTAGGTAAATTGAATACCAACGCTAAACAAACAGGGACACTCTCCAGGTTTATTACATTTTCAAAGAGTTGTTTTTCTAAGTTTTATTTGTTGAATTTGTTGTTCGTTCTGTAATAGGGAAAGAAATAGTGTATATTTTAAACTTGTTAACTGGAATTAAATTAAATATAAAATTCGTCAATCTCTGTTTTTATCGATAAAATTACGATTTCGTTGTTATGCCAAGATGTACAGTGAGAAAGCTTATGAAGTAAGTTGTACATGTCAATTCTGCATCTTATGCATGGAATGTGCTCTTTCAGTCACAAAACTATTAACTCAATTATCGTTAAATGCATTGTATTATGTAATCGTTTGTGGATTCAGAAATTGAGAATAAGAGGATATCAAAATTGTAAAAATGGCAATTTTTCTTCAAATATATGTTTTATGTAATTTACCTCACTTGTACTGTAAAACTGTAAGGCCGAAAATTGGCACTGTGTAGGTACCTAAATTAAATTTTTGGATTAGGTAAATTAATTATTTTTAAATTAGTAACAATTTAGAAAGTTAAAGTATTTGCAGATAATACTATGTAACAGTTACACACCACTTGTATAACGCCAGCTGAAAGTGCTGAGAAGATGAAGGGGAGAGCTCACAGGTGTGTAAACTACTTGTGGCCTGTATAACTATACCACAACCTGCGGGCAGTCTACCACATCACTGAGCTCGGCTGGTGTGTATACATGTAACAGTTATACACCACATGTATAACGCCAGCTGAAAGTGTTGAGAAGATGAAGGGGAGAGCTCACAGGTGTGTAAACTACTTGTGGCCTGTATAACTATACCACAACCTGCGGGCAGTCTACCACATCACTGAGCTCGGCTGGTGTGTATACATGTAACAGTTATACACCACATGTATAACGCCAGCTGAAAGTGTTGAGAAGATGAAGGGGAGAGCTCACAGGCGTGTAAACTACTTGTGGCCTGTGTAACTATACCACAACCAGCGGCCAGTCTACCACATCACTGAGCTCGGCTGGTGTGTATACATGTAACAGTTATACACCACTTGTATAACGCCAGCTGAAAGTGCTGAGAAGATGAAGGGGAGAGCTCACAGGTGTGTAAACTACTTGTGGCCTGTATAACTATACCACATCCAGCGGCCAGTCTACCACATCACTGAGCTCGGCTGGTGTGTATACATGTAACAGTTATACACCACATGTATAACGCCAGCTGAAAGTGTTGAGAAGATGAAGGGGAGAGCTCACAGGTGTGTAAACTACTTGTGGCCTGTATAACTATACCACAACCTGCGCGCAGTCTACCACATCACTGAGCTCGGCTGGTGTGTATACATGTAACAGTTATACACCACATGTATAACGCCAGCTGAAAGTGTTGAGAAGATGAAGGGGAGAGCTCACAGGCGTGTAAACTACTTGTGGCCTGTGTAACTATACCACAACCAGCGGCCAGTCTACCACATCACTGAGCTCGGCTGGTGTGTATACATGTAACAGTTATACACCACTTGTATAACGCCAGCTGAAAGTGCTGAGAAGATGAAGGGGAGAGCTCACAGGTGTGTAAACTACTTGTGGCCTGTATAACTATACCACATCCAGCGGCCAGTCTACCACATCACTGAGCTCGGCTGGTGTGTATACATGTAACAGTTATACACCACTTGTATAACGCCAGCTGAAAGTGTTGAGAAAATGAAGGGGAGAGCTCACAGGTGTGTAAACTACTTGTGGCCTGTGTAACTATACCACAACCTGCGGCCAGTCTACCACATCACTGAGCTCGGCTGGTGTGTTTACCATGTAACAGTTACACACCACTTGTATAACGCCAGCTGAAAGTGTTGAGAAGATGAAGGGGAGAGCTCACAGGCGTGTAAACTACTTGTGGCCTGTGTAACTATACCACAACCTGCGGCCAGTCTACCACATCACTGAGCTCGGCTGGTGTGTTTACATGTAACAATTATACAGCACTTGTATAACGCCAGCTGAAAGTGCTGAGAAGATGAAGGGGAGAGCTCACAGGTGTGTAAACTACTTGTGGCCTGTGTAACTATACCACAACCTGCGGCCAGTCTACCACATCACTGAGCTCGGCTGGTGTGTTTACATTTAACAGTTGTACACCACTTGTATAACGCCAGCTGAAAGTGCTGAGAAGATGAAGGCGAGAGCTCACAGGTGTGTAAACTACTTGTGGCCTGTGTAACTATACCACAACCTGCGGCCAGTCTACCACATCACTGAGCTCGGCTGGTGTGTAAACTGGTGGTAACATGTAACAGTTACACACCACTTGTATAACGCCAGCTGAAAGTGCTGAGAAGATGAAGGGGAGAGCTCACAGGTGTGTAAACTACTTGTGGCCTGTATAACTATACCACAACCTGCGGCCAGTCTACCACATCACTGAGCTCGGCTGGTGTGTTTACATGTAACAGTTATACACCACTTGTATAACGCCAGCTGAAAGTGTTGAGAAGATGAAGGGGAGAGCTCACAGGTGTGTAAACTACTTGTGGCCTGTGTAACTATACCACAACCTGCGGCCAGTCTACCACATCACTGAGCTCGGCTGGTGTGTTTACCATGTAACAGTTATACACCACTTGTATAATGCCAGCTGAAAGTGTTGAGAAGATGAAGGGGAGAGCTCATAGGTGTGTAAACTACTTGTGGCCTGTGTAACTATACCACAACCTGCGGCCAGTCTACCACATCACTGAGCTCGGCTGGTGTGTTTACCATGTAACAGTTACACACCACTTGTATAACGCCAGCTGAAAGTGTTGAGAAGACGAAGGGGAGAGCTCACAGGTGTGTAAACTACCTGTGGCCTGTGTAACTTTACCACAACCTGCGGCCAGTCTACCACATCACTGAGCTCGGCTGGTGTGTTTACCATGTAACAGTTACACACCACATGTATAACGCCAGCTGAAAGTGTTGAGAAGACGAAGGGGAGAGCTCACATGTGTGTAAACTACCTGTGGCCTGTGTAACTTTACCACAACCTGCGGCCAGTCTACCACATCACTGAGCTCGGCTGGTGTGTTTACCATGTAACAGTTACACACCACTTGTATAACGCCAGCTGAAAGTGTTGAGAAGATGAAGGGGAGAGCTCACAGGCGTGTAAACTACTTGTGGCCTGTGTAACTATACCACAACCTGCGGCCAGTCTACCACATCACTGAGCTCGGCTGGTGTGTTTACCATGTAACAATTATACACCACTTGTATAACGCCAGCTGAAAGTGTTGAGAAGATGAAGGGGAGAGCTCACAGGTGTGTAAACTACTTGTGGCCTGTGTAACTATACCACAACCTGCGGCCAGTCTACCACATCACTGAGCTCGGCTGGTGTGTTTACATGTAACAGTTGTACACCACTTGTATAACGCCAGCTGAAAGTGCTGAGAAGATGAAGGCGAGAGCTCACAGGTGTGTAAACTACTTGTGGCCTGTGTAACTATACCACAACCTGCGGCCAGTCTACCACATCACTGAGCTCGGCTGGTGTGTAAACTGGTGGTAACATGTAACAGTTACACACCACTTGTATAACGCCAGCTGAAAGTGCTGAGAAGATGAAGGGGAGAGCTCACAGGTGTGTAAACTACTTGTGGCCTGTGTAACTATACCACAAACCTGCGGCCAGTCTACCACATCACTGAGCTCGGCTGGTGTGTTTACATGTAACAGTTATACACCACTTGTATAACGCCAGCTGAAAGTGTTGAGAAGATGAAGGGGAGAGCTCACAGGTGTGTAAACTACTTGTGGCCTGTGTAACTATACCACAACCTGCGGCCAGTCTACCACATCACTGAGCTCGGCTGGTGTGTTTACCATGTAACAGTTATACACCACTTTTATAACGCCAGCTGAAAGTGTTGAGAAGATGAAGGGGAGAGCTCACAGGTGTGTAAACTACTTGTGGCCTGTGTAACTTTACCACAACCTGCGGCCAGTCTACCACATCACTGAGCTCGGCTGGTGTGTTTACCATGTAACAGTTACACACCACTTGTATAACGCCAGCTGAAAGTGTTGAGAAGACGAAGGGGAGAGCTCACAGGTGTGTAAACTACCTGTGGCCTGTGTAACTTTACCACAACCTGCGGCCAGTCTACCACATCACTGAGCTCGGCTGGTGTGTTTACCATGTAACAGTTACACACCACTTGTATAACGCCAGCTGAAAGTGTTGAGAAGACGAAGGGGAGAGCTCACAGGTGTGTAAACTACCTGTGGCCTGTGTAACTTTACCACAACCTGCGGCCAGTCTACCACATCACTGAGCTCGGCTGGTGTGTTTACCATGTAACAGTTACACACCACTTGTATAACGCCAGCTGAAAGTGTTGAGAAGATGAAGGGGAGAGCTCACAGGTGTGTAAACTACTTGTGGCCTGTGTAACTCTACCACAACCTGCGGCCAGTCTACCACATCACTGAGCTCGGCTGGTGTGTTTACCATGTAACAGTTATACACCACTTGTATAACGCCAGCTGAAAGTGTTGAGAAGACGAAGGGGAGAGCTCACAGGTGTGTAATCTACCTGTGGCCTGTGTAACTTTACCACAACCTGCGGCCAGTCTACCACATCACTGAGCTCGGCTGGTGTGTTTTACCATGTAACAGTTACACACCACTTGTATAACGCCAGCTGAAAGTGTTGAGAAGACGAAGGGTAGAGCTCACAGGTGTGTGTAAACTACCTGTGGCCTGTGTAACTTTACCACAACCTGCGGCCAGTCTACCACATCACTCAGCTCGGCTGGTGTGTTTACCATGTAACAGTTACACACCACTTGTATAACGCCAGCTGAATGTGTTGAGAAGACGAAGGGGAGAGCTCACAGGTGTGTAAACTACCTGTGGCCTGTGTAACTTTACCACAACCTGCGGCCAGTCTACACATCACTGAGCTCGGCTGGTGTGTTTACCATGTAACAGTTACACACCACTTGTATAACGCCAGCTGAAAGTGTTGAGAAGACGAAGGGGAGAGCTCACAGGTGTGTAAACTACCTGTGGCCTGTGTAACTTTACCACAACCTGCGGCCAGTCTACCACATCACTGAGCTCGGCTGGTGTGTTTACCATGTAACAGTTATACACCACTTTTATAACGCCAGCTGAAAGTGTTGAGAAGATGAAGGGGAGAGCTCATAGGTGTGTAAACTTCTTGTGGCCTGTGTAACTATACCACAACCTGCGGCCAGTCTACCACATCACTGAGCTCGGCTGGTGTGTAAACTGGTGGTAACATGTAACAGTTACACACCACTTGTATAACGCCAGCTGAAAGTGCTGAGAAGATGAAGGGGAGAGCTCACAGGTGTGTAAACTACTTGTGGCCTGTATAACTATACCACAACCTGCGGCCAGTCTACCACATCACTGAGCTCGGCTGGTGTGTTTACATGTAACAGTTATACACCACTTGTATAACGCCAGCTGAAAGTGTTGAGAAGATGAAGGGGAGAGCTCACAGGTGTGTAAACTACTTGTGGCCTGTGTAACTATACCACAACCTGCGGCCAGTCTACCACATCACTGAGCTCGGCTGGTGTGTTTACCATGTAACAGTTATACACCACTTTTATAATGCCAGCTGAAAGTGTTGAGAAGATGAAGGGGAGAGCTCATAGGTGTGTAAACTTCTTGTGGCCTGTGTAACTTTACCACAACCTGCGGCCAGTCTACCACATCACTGAGCTCGGCTGATGTGTTTACCATGTAAACAGTTACACACCACTTGTATAACGCCAGCTGAAAGTGTTGAGAAGACGAAGGGGAGAGCTCACAAGTGTGTAAACTACCTGTGGCCTGTGTAACTTTACCACAACCTGCGGCCAGTCTACCACATCACTGAGCTCGGCTGGTGTGTTTACCATGTAACAGTTACACACTACTTGTATAACGCCAGCTGAAAGTGTTGAGACGAAGGGGAGAGCTCACAGGTGTGTAAACTACCTGTGGCCTGTGTAACTTTACCACAACCTGCGGCCAGTCTACCACATCACTGAGGGTCGGCTGGTGTGTTTACCATGTAACAGTTACACACCACTTGTATAACGCCAGCTGAAAGTGTTGAGAAGACGAAGGGGAGAGCTCACAGGTGTGTAAACTACCTGTGGCCTGTGTAACTTTACCACAACCTGCGGCCAGTCTACCACATCACTGAGCTCGGCTGGTGTGTTTACCATGTAACAGTTATACACCACTTGTTATAACGCCAGCTGAAAGTGTTGAGAAGACGAAGGGGAGAGCTCACAGGTGTGTAAACTACTTGTGGCCTGTGTAACTATACCACAACCTGCGGCCAGTCTACCACATCACTGAGCTCGGCTGGTGTGTTTTACCATGTAACAGTTATACACCACTTGTATAACGCCAGCTGAAAGTGTTGAGAAGACGAAGGGGAGAGCTCACAGGTGTGTAAAACTACCTGTGGCCTGTGTAAACTTTACCACAACCTGCGGCCAGTCTACCACATCACTGAGCTCGGCTGGTGTGTTTACCATGTAACAGTTAACACCACTTTTGTATAACGCCAGCTGAAAGTGTTGAGAAGATGAAGGGGAGAGCTCACAGGTGTGTAAACTACTTGTGGCCTGGTGTAACTCTACACACAACCTGCGGCCAGTCTACCACATCACTGAGCTCGGCTGGTGTGTTTTACCATGTAACAGTTATACACCACTTGTATAAAACGCCAGCTGAAAGTGTTGAGAAGACGAAGGGGAGAGCTTCACAGGTGTGTAATCTACCTGCGGCCTGTGTTAACTTTACCACAACCTGCGGCCAGTCTACCACATCACTGAGCTCGGCTGGTGTGTTTACCATGTAAACAGTTACACACCACTTGTATAACGCCAGCTGAAAGTGTTGAGAAGACGAAGGGTAGAGCTCACAGGTGTGTAAACTACCTGTGGCCTGTGTAACTTTACCACAACCTGCGGCCAGTCTACCACATCACTGAGCTCGGCTGGTGTGTTTACCATGTAACAGTTACACACCACTTGTATAACGCCAGCTGAAAGTGTTGAGAAGACGAAGGGGAGAGCTCACAGGTGTGTAAACTACTGTGGCCTGTGTAACTTTACCACAACCTGCGGCCAGTCTACCACATCACTGAGCTCGGCTGGTGTGTTTACCATGTAAACAGTTACACACCACTTGTATAACGCACAGCTGAAAGTGTTGAGAAGACGAAGGGGAGAGCTCACAGGTGTGTAAACTACCTTGTGGCCTGTGTAACTTTACCACAACCTGCGGCCAGTCTACCACATCACTGAGCTCGGCTGGTGTGTTTACCATGTAACAGTTATACACCACTTGTATAACGCCAGCTGAAAGTGTTGAGAAGACGAAGGGGAGAGCTCACAGGTGTGTAAACTACTTGTGGCCTGTGTAACTTTACCACAACCTGCGGCTAGTCTACCACATCACTGAGCTCGGCTGGTGTGTGTTTACCATGTAACAGTTTATACACCACTTGTATAACGCCAGCTGAAAGTGTTGAGAAGACGAAGGGGGAGAGCTCACAGGTGTGTAAACTACTTGTGGCCTGTGTAACTCTACCACAACCTGCGGCCAGTCTACCACATCACTGAGCTCGGCTGGTGTGTTTACCATGTAACAGTTATACACCACTTGTATAACGCCAGCTGAAAGTGTTGAGAAGACGAAGGGGAGAGCTCACAGGTGTGTAAACTACCTTGTGGCCTGTGTAACTTTACCACAACCTGCGGCCAGTCTACCACATCACTGAGCTCGGCTGGCCACTCCTCCATGTAACAGATACACCCCACTAAACGTAGTTATAGTGGGAAAGGTTAATTAATTAAATGTGAATGTTTATTTCCTTTTTACTTTCCGCTTGGTGCAGCATATGAAATCTGACGCTGTCACAGACTTGGCATATTGTACTAGTTTTTGTATGTATATGTACAATATATGTATTAATTTGAGTTTATTTTGTCAAACAAATTCTTTTTGTATGAGTATTGAATTTCTTAAGTTCAATAGTGACAGAACATCCATACACTGTAGGTAAATGCGTTTTCGCTTGTTGTGAAAAGTACGTTCATTTCCAGCCGAATAATATCTTTTTGTAATTAGAAGTAGATGTGTGCTTACAAATATTCATTTATAAAGACTATCACGATCATGGTGTTATTTGTGTCTTCTATGATGACGCGAATATTGTGTAACCCTCCTTACCAGACTTTTGCTGTAGAATATCCTATTTTTACAAGAGTACGAGAACAAATATTTTCCATTTATTTGTATATACAATATCTCCGAGTTCATATTTACATATTACACTTACATTTTCACTGTCTCGCCATATCAGAAAAAGGCAATAGCATATATTTTGTTAGAAGATTATTAATTAGATTGTTAAAAGTTCCTCATTTAAATTAGGTTTCGTATCCCCTATTTTGCGAGGTCCCCTAATTTTGGTACTGCAACAAAACGTTTATGTATTAAGTAATACAACAGAAATCTGTAGAACTAAACATTTTGTTTTTTTATTGGATGTACGGGTTTATTAATTTTAATATGATTCTAGGACAGAAATGTCTATATAGTCACGAATAGTAATCCCTTTTGTTTTATATATATATATATATATATATATATATATATATATATATATATATATATATATATATATATATCAGTTGTCACTTACCTAATAATAATAGAGTACAATACTTTTTCACGCTTGTTTGGTAAACAAAAGTTGTTATTATTATTAGGAAATATTCCAGTATACAATAAGAGAATTGTAGTAACTGTTCGACATTTAAAGTATAAAGTTTTGCCGCGCCAAATTACGACATGTTTGTTGTTGTACAGGGTACACTGTTATTATTAAGTTTAGTATTTAAAGTGAAGTATAAAATATACTTCGGTCTTGGAAAGCGTAAACAGCTGAGAGAAAGCTACGCCCGAGTGGTGTAGCTAACCGAGTTAACCGAAGTTCACCGGAATGTGAACACGGGTTACGGTGACCTGGAAACTGGAAAAGAGTTGGGAATCGTTGGAAGTTTGCTTTAGGGTTTAACTCTTCAGTAACCTCAAACTAGATCATTTAATTTTGTATTTTATTAATAATAGAATAAAATTTAATATATTAACAGTAATGTCTTTATGAAGAAACCCGGAAGGAAGTATATAAATTGAATGCTACTAAAATAATAATGAGCTTACGTTTTGACAAGTTTTTTTACATTTACTTACAGATTTTATTACTTCTTGAAGATTAAGTGAAAATTAACACTTCAATAGTGTATTATTAGATAAATTGTTACACAAGTAGTTAGTGCATTGGTTTTTAAGACGCTTTTTCGAGTCCTTCGATACTGCGTTGTATTGATTTAAAATATTTTTATATAAATATTGATTGGTTAGTGTTAATATAAACTACTCTGTGTTTGGGTTAATTGACTAGCCATTAGGGGGAGGGGGAAGTGATGCCATGAATGACATTACACATAATTGATGGAACGTCGTCTTTATTTCGTAAGTATTGTAGTTAAACAAAATGACATTTTATTATCAAGCGTGTCTCAGATACATCTGTTTTGTAGATTAGTTCTCGCCATTATCCTAAACTATAACAAAAGTAGCAATCGAAATCTATATGTATGTATGTATGTATATATATATATATATATATATATATATATATATATATATATATATATATATATATATATATATATATATAATGTTTGTAAGTCATTTATAGACTCAGAAACTATTTAACCGATCATTATGAAAATTGTTATGTATATTTATTTTTCCATGTAGAAGGTTTATATGCTATGCCCATGGATGTAACTCACCACCAGGCAGCGCTGCAAAATATAAAAGTTATCAAAGCGCCTGCACATTGTATACTGCAATTACGAGACAGTTACGTATTTGAAATAGCCAAACACTATTTGAAGGCGCTAGGTCTTTATCTATGTTTGTCTTTAAAATAAATTTGTAGTTGAACTTAAAGCTTGAGTGCTAGACCACTTTATAATAAAGTACATGTACTTGTACAATGGCTATAATAAACATACACTTTTTTGTACACGACAGATTTTCTTGATCATGGCAACAAGGTAAACTCTACATCGGGTTGGAAATATAATTATAATTCACTTGAACTAGAAGTGCTCATGAACGGGCAAAACTTACGAAAAGCGTGCGAAGCCGCGGGAAACAGCTAGTTACAATATAAACTTCCAATTTAAAATCAACATTGTTAAAAATATATTAATGCCTGATAACAAAAGCTTTTATCAGGGACTGCGTACATATTCTTTTACTCTGGCTTTAATAGTGGTAACAATTTTGGTGAAAAATTGAAAAAACGTTTCCTACCTATTTCCAGATTCATTCTAGGAAAATTAAGCTGCTTGTTCTGTCGTATGTCCCGAAGGGCGACCTCTCTCCTAAGTATCAATCCATTGGCCAGGTTCTTTGGCTCTCCCAGGGTCAATACTCGGTTAACCAGGCAGCAGGTCTGTACCTGCACACTGTTCCCAAATTTATCAAATGGTAAAGAAACTGTACCTACAACGTAAAAATATTGATGTTATTTGAACTTACTGACGATGTTTAATTGCTCATCAGAAAGTAAAACTGTGGGTGGAATTTAATTTGTTTAGGTTTAACAGGCGAATGAATTCATTGTCATGTTCGCCATTTACATTGAAACCAGAATTCGAAGCAACGCTTTAATTTAAATTGTGTTTTACGTTTGAACTCGTTAACGAATTTCTCGTCATGGCGCCGAATCTGGAGTTCAACTCTGCGTAAAATTCTGCACGCGGAGCCGACATCAGTCATGATTGCACATGATATCGTACTGTTGATACCTGGCTGTTCAAAAACATTATTGCAAATAATTAACTTTCAATTTACAAAATCGTACAAAGTGGAATATTATTTATTTAGTGATGTTTATAACTAAACGTAAATATTTGCTACAGACAATACTAATTAATTTATGTTTACGATTGCAATTCTGTACATTTTTATCCTAATAATAAATTGACATTTTTAATTGTATACCTTATTTAAAGTTTCATTTTGGCACAAAGATTTCAACTTGTTACAGCGCTGGGTTACACTACCCAAAAAAAACTAGTTTTTATATCTGAATCCAGTCTGTTATTCTGATAGAGCACTTTTCCACCAAAATAAGACTTTAAATCTCGAAACGTTAATGTAAACTTTATGTCACGACTATTACCGCTTGGTCCATGATCGCTTCGTATCACACAGTTGTCTTGTTAGTTTGGGTCTTACCTTAAAGCTATTTAGAACTATCGCGATTAGATTTTCAGAGGATTACTCAAGTTTAGTTCGTGCCTTTACTACTTAAGTGGTATGCAATACTAATCAGAACTGCATTGATATTCCCTCCTGAGATAGTCCGGTATAATAAAGAGGTCATAATAATGGCTTCATCCCATTACTCCTTTCCTCCCCTGTTTATTATTTCCGTATATTCGGTTTGTGGAGCTGCTTTTTCATACCAAATACAAATTAAGTTTCGTCCTGCTTCCGTGCATTGTATTAGTCTCATTTAAGCCCGAGTGAAATCATTTCTCTTGAGTCCTGTATATGAAATAGTGTGGCAGGCTGTCTTCGAATATTAAAACCTAAAAAAAAAAACTCAACACTTCTATACTAAAAAAGTCCAATTTAATTTACAGTCATGGACCGTTTTTTCTTCGAAAGGTTTGATCCTCAAGAATGCCAAAACTAAGTTTGAAGTGCCTAGTAAAGTTTCTGCGAGTACGATCACGAACTAGAGATCCCTACAGTGATTAGATTATGACGTAGTCTATATTGTTGCACCAAAAATGTTCGCTTCGTCGGAAGATTTAAACTCATTAAACGTTGCATGGTCGGGTAGAATCATGTTTGGTTAGGTTCGCTCTAATGAACGCGGACAGAGTTAATTCAATAATGGGGCTTTCAGTTTGACTTGACGCGCGAGTACATTATTGCAAAAAATGAATTAAATGATTCGACCCGAACTGGAGGATTTAATTGTTATTCAATGCTCTTCTGTACGAGTATAGACTTTGTATACAACTTGAAATACTCATATTAATCGTTAGCACACACAATAATTTTACTAAAACACTCTAAGGGGAATTAACGTAAAAATTGTACATAACTGTTTAAAAATTTAAAATTTGATATTAAATATAAATTTTTTAGTGTAAAACTCCGTAATATTTAATAGCAAACAATGACTCAATAATAACTGAAACTTAAAACATTTTTATTACAATACTTTTTCGGAAAACTTTAATTTAAAAACTAAATAATTAAATCGATAGCGATATTTTTAAAGTTAAGTTTATATGTAAATGGAAAACATTTTCACTGAATTTAAAAAGATTACTTGATCCTATAATTTCCGTTTTTTGACCTCTATATGCATTTTTATCAACACAAAATATAATGCAGAATACAAACAAAATTTTACATTACGTACTAATAATAAGTTGGTAACAGTGTATTTAAATGTTTACCATAGTGTACATTTTCGTCCGTCTCTGATTTCAGAATTTGAGGAATATTTGAGAAGCTTAGCGTAACTTCGCTACCGTGTCTTAAGTAGTTTAGTAACTTAATCTATTGGTTCTGTATGTATATACATACAAGTAGATAAGTACCTACATCAGACTATTCAATATGACGGGCTTTTATGAGTATTAAAATGGTTACAAACAAGTGGTTTTGAAAAAAAAACTTATAAATCGTAACAGTTAGCTTCATTAAATGGCTTTTACACTTGGCCCAAAACATTTATCGCCAGTGGCGCAGTGTAGCGGGTATGGCGGTTATCGCAAGATAACCAGATCAAGTAACGTCGAGCGTGGCCGCTGCTTGGACAGGTGAACGCTGAGCGATCCTGTCCTTGCAAGCGGCCCGCCTGCCCGGCCATTGGTGGTGGTTCGGAAGTCACCTTTAAGCCGTTGGTCCCCAGGTTAAGTGTTATAGAGGGCTTCTTAGCCCTAACTTCGCCTGGTAAAATAAGACATTCCTTACTGTTTACTTTTTAAAATTCAAACACTAAGTTTTTCGATATTTTTATTTTAATTCATAAAATTTCAAACTTCATGCACTTTACAAGAAAATCTACAAAAATTCTTGATACGTAATAATCTATCTTTAAAATGAATAATCGCCCTTAATTCAACAACTAAAAATAAGGGAGTAGAGTATTTGAAGTAACTTATGGAGTAAAATCCAAGGTCGTTTCACTATATTCAGGTGTTAACAGTATAGACTATTTACGAGTATTAGCACCGATGTGCGACAGTGTTTGAGTAAGAATCTAGGATACGAAAGGATATCTTACCTATGGTTGAAGAAGGTTAATTCAATGTGAATGTTCACCTTCCTCTTAGTGCAGCCTCTGATATGTATCACAGTCACAGACTTGACTCCTGGAATCTGGAGTCCACGTGCGTCTCAAGATACCCGGCAAAGTTAACACTGAAGACGTTCAAAACGCTTTCGGCAACCCAGTGTAATCTAGATGATGAGGTATTCTCATGTCTCATCAGGTTCACAATTGATTGTTATACGTTGTTTTAGAAACGATCCAATTCCACGGTGAAGCAAGCATACCTTAACGACAATGGGCAGGGTTTGTTCAGTGTAAATGTTGAATTTAGCTCCATTTAGCGCATTTAGGGTTTATACTGGGTAAACCAGACAAGGCTCTTTTCAACCCTGAGTGTCTCTGATGTCGAAACGATGCAAAGAGTTATATAGGTCTATACGTCTTCGTCACCATCTTTTCTGGATCTCTTCAAAAGGAACGTGTGCTCAAGATTCTAGGACTGAAGTCTGTGACAGTGTTAGATGTAGGGCGCTGTACTCAGCGGAAGGTGTAAAGGTGATAAATCCAACATTCACAACGAGGGTTGTTTGATTAGTCTGGTAAAATTTCATAAAATAATGTCTATTATTTAATGTCTCAACATGGCGAATATATTTCTTTTTAACTCGTATAATCTTTAAATTTTTCTGATCCTTTTTTATTGTTGGCAGTCGCATCCAGTTTTACGTGATGTCGGGCTGTAAAAACTAAAAATTAAACTTCGTGTTGCTATTAACGCCTTCACGGTTTATGACGTAATATTACGTTCATAGCGTTAGCGTTTGTGTGCTACTGACGTAATATTACGCATAATTATATTGTTCCTGTTTTAGTCTCTTGTAATATTGCACAGGAAGCATTTCCATGGCAACCACGTATAAATTCGGAAGTGGCTCTAGCATTTTCCACTAGATGTCGGCACTTCTTTGGTCCTCTGTCAAGAATGTTTGCATTTTAGTGAGTTCGCAGTAATAGCACAGTATGTAAAACTACCGAAAGTTGTTGTTGTTGCACGTCAACCGTCCTGGAGTATTTTATGGTTTTATTTCTAGTATGGTTTTATTGTACTATGGAAATATTCGAAGCACAAATAGTCGATTGGCTTCGTTTTAGAGATGATGACATGGAAAAGGATGATGGTAATGATTTTTATTTTCACGAAAAAGTATATATTATCTAAACCCTACAAACCCGTCTCGGTAAAAAAACAGAAACGATTTCAGCAAAAAAATTAATTTTGGGTCAAAAAATAAACCGTTAGGAGTTAAATAATTCCAGTGATTAGTTAGAAGGTGCACAATTTCAAACAAAAGCTTTGTGTAATGCAGGTGCTGCTTTGCTGATATTGGTCCAAAAACATATTCGGAAAGCATTTCAAACTATCAATCCTTAGGCGTATATCTCAAGACTCGGTGCGCAGATTCATAACGATCGTTGGATCCAACGAGCGATCAAAACAAAGGGCAGAAATTGGTGAAAATACACGGAAATGATCGTTTTCTCAACCGAGTAGGTTATCCCAACTGCTTTTTTGAAATCTTTAGATATAATCCCGATAGATTTCTTGAACAAAGGCAGAAAGCAGTGCCATAAAGGAGCGGTGTTATTTTCCCGTATTAGATCGATTGAAACGGAAGCTGATTGGTAAAGACCAAGAACCGCACGCAAGGAAGTGCTTTTCACCAGCACAACGCTCCACCGCACACTACAGCGATTACAACGGCGAAAGTGAAGGAGCTAGGATTCGGTTTCGTTTATAATCCACCTTTTACCTTCTCCTACATCCAAAACTTTAAAACTTTGCTTGGAAGAAATATTCATTGAATGAGTAAGTGATACGAAGTATTGTGTGTAGAGTTAAAAAATCATATATTTCTGTTAGATTAAAAACATAAATGTTTTGGGCCAAGTGTAAAAGCCATTTAATGAAGCTAACTGTTATGATTTATAAGTTTTATAATAGTTCTTATGAGACAAAACTCAACATATCCAGGCTGTATATATAACAGTATATGCGGTTGTTATACGCGCTTTAGTTTACATCATTTATCTAGTTGTCAATAAAAAGGCACGGAGTATGGAAAATTTTAACTGCAATGTTCATCGTCTCAGTTTTTGTGAAGGTATGAAAAAAAATATCATTACCATCAGCCAGACCCGAGAGCGGCAAAAACTCTGTTTGTTCTTCATTAATTACTGAGGAAACAATTACTTTGTGTCAACAGCTCAAGCGAAGCGACGGGTCATTTCGTCAACAGCGGTGGAACGTTTTACCTCTTAGACACACTGGCCGAGCTAGTCTGTATTTTAAAATTACATGACATAAAAACTTGGTTGATAATTAAAGTGCCAATAGTTAACATTAAGCTGTACAATGTGATGTAAGAATTTATATTTGTTGTTGGATTTTTCACTAATAAAGTCAGATTTATCATTGAACATATTCCGAATATGTACAGTCCAATACATCCCAATGCTTTCAAAAGCATGTTGATTGTGAAAAGTTAATTACTTGTTGAAAAGCTATAATGGTTCCGCCATTGTGATGGCTTTTTTCTAACAATCACGAGTAATAAAATTGTAAATATAATTGTGATTTTCTTTAGAAAATGGTCTTTTCTTCACTAGTTTTATTAAAACCTGTATCGGTATTTCAAATCGCCATTTCTTTCAATTTTATCCTCTCCTTTTTCAAAAGAAACCAGTGTTATGAATTCAAATGTCAAATACTTTAAACCTCAAACATTTACTGCCCCTGTTAACTTGTCGAACACATGTTCCACTTCAACTATTTACTTCAAACAGTCTAAACCTATGTCTAACTGAGGCATGTATCTAGGTCCCTTGTAGGCCGGTGGATTGCTTAGTAAACGTTGTTCTAGTGAGTTTAACTGTTTACCGTAACAATACGTTTCGAACTGGAAACTTATAACGTGCCACATATCCAACAATGTGGCTCGAACTCGGAAGCTCGTTTATCGACGCATATTTACTGTAACAATATGTTTCGAACTGGCAACTTATTACGTGACACATACTTCAACAATATGGCTCGAACTTGGAAGCTCGTTTATCGACGCATATTTACTGTAACAATATGTTTCGAACTGGCAACTTATTACGTGACACATACTTCAACAATGTGGCTCGAATTTGGAAGCTCGTTTATCGACGCATATTTACTGTAACGCATATGTTTACTGTAACAATATGTCGAACTGGCAACTTATTACGTTCACATACTTCAACAATATGGCTCGAACTTGGAAGCTCGTTATCAGCGCAAATTTACCGTAACAATATGTATCAAACTTGAAACTTATTACGTAACACATATTTCAACAATGTAGCTTCAACTTGAAAGCTCAGTTATCGGTTCAGATTTACCTAAACAATATTGTTCTAACTTGGAAGCTCGTTTTGGTTGAACAGATTCACTTCGGAAATACTTTTGAAATGTGATGATATTTGTTTACTTGTTCTCACTACTGTCCAGACTTCCTTTATTTCATTTTCTAGTTTCCAGATTAATTATACTTCGACTAAAATCAAGTATTTTATTTAATGAATATATAATGTCGGACATCCTTATTGTATCGCGGTGAACTGTTTGTAGTGTAGGGATTCTATTGTCCAATGTCCAGACAGGGGCAGGCGGGACATACGGGCTGCAGGACACTGTGTCGCCTCCGTAATGGCTCTCAGCTGGCCCCCTCCCCCCACAACCCCTCACAACCCCCATCACACTCCACTACATGTCCCCTCGTGTCCATTAAACTTTGCAGTTGTCCAGACTTATTTACGTAACAGAAAAAGCTATTAGCTGTTTTATATACGTTGTTATTATTTATTATGAGAAATTATAAATTGTGTCTCCGTATGCTTTAAAATCACGTATTTCTTTTCGTGATTAAAGATGATTTTATAAATTTATGCAAATTAAATATTGTGCAATACTTAGCTATTTAATTTGGCGCTGAATATTAAATTATTTACACTATGTCGAACATGGTCATTTATTTTCGTTTACTTTAGTTTTAATTATTTATTTATTCTTCCAACGGAATTACACTACTAGTACACGTAAGTTAAATAAAGAGTATTAACGATTCTTGTATAGATTTCCCTATGTGTAAATAATATTATCTCATAATCTCACACACTGACACATATAATTCTTTTATACTATACGTCTTCATATCTCATACTCTGAATACCGTATAGTTTTTTTTTCTTATATAAAAACCCCTCATGTGTCTCTTGTATCATCTCATACTCTGAATATAATATGCAGCATTATTAGTTATATAAAGTTTAACTCATACTACATTGTATGAGCGGTATTCTTTTATTCTTGGCATACCTCAACACCTCATATTTGAAATCATAGCTTAATACTTAGACTAATTCATTATTATAATATTGGTGTTACGTCAGTTCTTTCGGAGACGAAGGATTTTCACTACTCTTTGTTAAGCTTTGAACTTATCACTATATTCTAACTCAACTCTATTCAAATGCTTTGATTACTCACACTGACAACACACATGCTTTAACGAATTTTACGTACTGTTAAATTCGCGTAAGCGTGTGTTTGTGTGATAGCCTTGTCGTTACATAAAGCTTGAACTTATAACAACCTGCAAACTACCGCTTAATTGGGTGTTCGTACTGCAAACTGCGCCGTAGCTTGGCGAGAGTACTCATGCAAATCAGATTTGTTGCATTGTTATTGAAGACAAAATTATAATTTGGTTATTTTCCTTATATCGTTACTACGTTAAAATATTAGTTGGTTATTATAGGTCTTACAAGCTTTTGTTTCATTAAATTTATCTTATTTCTTATAATATGGGAGCGTTGATGTGTCTGTAGGTTGTAAACTTACAACTGATATTTGCTCTCCTACAGTATTCCTTATTTATTTATTTATTTGCAACAGCAGCAACCATTTCTACAAATGATTACAATAAGTACATGCAAAATACAATTTAGCAAAACGACAATACTTACATAAATATTAATTAATAAATACGCTAACTTATAAATTATACAAATTTGCAAGTTTGAAGAAGACATGCAGTTGCTATTAAGTTGCTACATTGTACAACACAGTATATAGATATAAAAAAACTTTACGGTAACAACAATGCAACGCGACTAGAACAACAAATTTTAACTTGCATATAAAAATATAAATGATTAACAAAAATAAATATCTAAAAACGTAACATAGCATAAAACATAACAGAAACATAACCGTGCATTCTAGCCAAGGAACTGACATGAAATATTTAAATTAAATACCGTCCTTTTCTTTGTCCTTTTTTTTCTGTTGCCCACGTCTCCAGAATTGTATTATAGGTCTAAAATAATTACAGGATCGGAAGGAAACAAATTTTAACCAATTTATTTCATAAAAGTGGACTGACTGTCTAATAAAAATAGAAAACAATGCTGGTGGAGGTTACGATATTTTTGACAATTTGGTTAGGTAATTGTAAATATACTTTTTAATATTTCAGCACCTTGGTATAAGGGTTCGTAGCTATAACATTTACAATATAACGGCAAATTATTTATAATGATTGACCGTATTGTTGTGTCTTCTATAAATATAAAAGTACGAAGATGAGTAATTGAAAACCTTTTATTGGACAAAATGGCAGTTTTGTTGTTATAATATTACCAAAAAAGAGAACCAAACACATATAGGATAAACCAAATCTATATTGGTGCTCAATATGCTTCCCATTGCCTGCACAATGTCTGCCACAATTCTCAAACTCATCTGAGCATATCTTGATCCAATATTTCTCTTACCATCGTATTGTATTCACTCAGTTCGGCTCTTGTCGTCCAACAGTGATGGGGGGGGGGGGGATAAGAAAACAATTTCACAATATGGACGCAGTGATGTAACGTTTTAATGTCAGCTGAGTACACAATTTAGAATGTTTATGTGTATAAGTTTTTTTTAATACTAAAATACAAAACGTTCAGTAGAAACATTGCCACAAATTATTGGAATACTGGCAGTGACTTAAGGCTTTGCACGCAATTTATTAGGTTTTACATGTGTATGAGTACTTCTGGTTCGACTTAATTATATTTCCGACACCAATGTTGAGTTTGCCATGTTGCCACAATTAAGAAACCCTGCCAAAAAGTGTATATTAACGACATTGTAATTTACTACGGTTTGAGAAACGGATTCTGTCAACTGAAATGGGTTTTATAACAGTCTTTGTATACTGCAAGTTAGATGATAATTTTGTCTTTTATATCCAATACTTAATATTTTCTAAAAACTTACAGTTAAATGTATACTTTTATTACTTTTAATTTTCCTGCCTGAGTATTGTTTATTCTCTGTACGACAGTAAGAGTTTAGTGTCAGTAAAATTTGGATTATGAGACAAATATTATCATTAAAATATTGGTTAAATTAATTCAACATATGGCTGTGCAGTCATAAATTAATGTTTACACAGAATAGTTGATTACATGTAACAGGCTCTTTCAGTTAATATTTCGCAACTTCAGAGACCAAGATGAGATTTTTCGCTACTTATATGAGAGGAGCGTGGCCCAGAGGGACTGTCAAAATAAAAAATGGCCTATATTCCTTCTTTCTTTAAGGAGCATTAGTATTGATTTCATTTCGGGTTTCTGAAGTACGATCTCAAATTCAATGATGTTGCTGAAATTTATTACACGAAAGGACTGGTGAACTGAAAGAGCCCATTTTGATATTCGCAATACATAAACATAGAAAAGTTTTTGTTATATGTCAGTAAAATTGTTTTGAATAGTTTACGCGTGAAATCAAAACGAACAAAAATAGGCAGTCAGTCGTAGGTGGTTGGTCAGCGAATGAAGACCTATTGTGACCTGTATTCTGGTGGTAATAATTAGTGTTGTGTTTTGTTTATTATTAAGTGTATTTTTAGAGTTAGTGAAGTTGACAACATGGTGGTAGCGATTTCTGGCTTTTAAGCTAGTTTGTAATTATGTGTCAGGCTAGTTATTTAATTGAAGAAGATATCACATTGGAGATCTCTAAACGTAGTGTAACTGAGTTTTTGTATCACTGAACGATGGAATTATCCGGAAAAACAGGAAATTAACAGGAAAAATCCTGTTTCCATCACAATCCTTCCATTGTCAAAAACAAACATAAAACATACAAAGGCACTTTTTCATTCATGATATTATTAGGATTACATTAAAAGTTGTGTTTATATTAGACCTAAATTAGATAGTATGTATAATTAACTGCGCCGGTCGGCGGAGAAATACATTTTATTCTCACACGTACTTCGTGACAGTCTTGCTGCTGACGTTTTTTAAATTTGAGTCTTTGACAGTGACGTTGTGATGTCGAACAAGGTAAAATAAAACATACAGTTAGTGAGTGTTTCTGTGCAGTATCCGGCAAAGGTAACCTTTGATATAAACGAATTTCGTTGCAAAATGTCATCTTCTGTTCCACTACCGAGAATGAAATCACAAAGTTACTTTGTCACCAACATGAAGGGTCTGTAATAATTTAATCTTGCATGGTCTACTATCAGACGCTACGACTTACGGTGCAAATATGTGCACACGACGAATTTACCTTTGGGATGACTCTGTTGGATGCTAGCCCGATATCGTCTAATTTGACCAGTCGATTTTCCTTACAATAGACAGTCTATGCTCAGGAGGAATTCTGCACTTCGTCGATGAGAGTCACACGTACAATAATCACCAAAAAGGATTTTTGCTGTGCAAACGCCAATTTAACAATGAACTATGAGTAGAGTACGCTATAGCCACATACCGACAATCAAGCCGACTTGACGATTCCCTCTGTTTAACAGTTTGCCGCTCCATCAACATGGTTTACAAGCTGAATAGCTAACATAATTTGATAATTATGCAGTGTTGAAAAACTCCTATATTATAATTCAGCCTACTTTCATATGTTATTAAATATACAGACATATATATGTCGAACTAATGAGTAGAGTACGCTATAGCCACATACCGACAATCAAGCCGACTTGACGATTCCCTCTGTTTAACAGTTTGCCGCTCCATCAACATGGTTTACAAGCTGAATAGCTAACATAATTTGATAATTATGCAGTGTTGAAAAACTCCTATATTATAATTCAGCCTACTTTCATATGTTATTAAATATACAGACATATATATGTCGAACTAATGAGTAGAGTACGCTATAGCCACATACCGACAATCAAGCCGACTTGACGATTCCCTCTGTTTAACAGTTTGCCGCTCCATCAACATGGTTTACAAGCTGAATAGCTAACATAATTTGATAATTATGCAGTGTTGAAAAACTCCTATATTATAATTCAGCCTACTTTCATATGTTATTAAATATACAGACATATATATGTCGAACTAATGAGTAGAGTACGCTATAGCCACATACCGACAATCAAGCCGACTTGACGATTCCCTCTGTTTAACAGTTTGCCGCTCCATCAACATGGTTTACAAGCTGAATAGCTAACATAATTTGATAATTATGCAGTGTTGAAAAACTCCTATATTATAATTCAGCCTACTTTCATATGTTATTAAATATACAGACATATATATGTCGAACTAATGAGTAGAGTACGCTATAGCCACATACCGACAATCAAGCCGACTTGACGATTCCCTCTGTTTAACAGTTTGCCGCTCCATCAACATGGTTTACAAGCTGAATAGCTAACATAATTTGATAATTATGCAGTGTTGAAAAACTCCTATATTATAATTCAGCCTACTTTCATATGTTATTAAATATACAGACATATATATGTCGAACTAATGAGTAGAGTACGCTATAGCCACATACCGACAATCAAGCCGACTTGACGATTCCCTCTGTTTAACAGTTTGCCGCTCCATCAACATGGTTTACAAGCTGAATAGCTAACATAATTTGATAATTATGCAGTGTTGAAAAACTCCTATATTATAATTCAGCCTACTTTCATATGTTATTAAATATACAGACATATATATGTCGAACTAATGAGTAGAGTACGCTATAGCCACATACCGACAATCAAGCCGACTTGACGATTCCCTCTGTTTAACAGTTTGCCGCTCCATCAACATGGTTTACAAGCTGAATAGCTAACATAATTTGATAATTATGCAGTGTTGAAAAACTCCTATATTATAATTCAGCCTACTTTCATATGTTATTAAATATACAGACATATATATGTCGAACTAATGAGTAGAGTACGCTATAGCCACATACCGACAATCAAGCCGACTTGACGATTCCCTCTGTTTAACAGTTTGCCGCTCCATCAACATGGTTTACAAGCTGAATAGCTAACATAATTTGATAATTATGCAGTGTTGAAAAACTCCTATATTATAATTCAGCCTACTTTCATATGTTATTAAATATACAGACATATATATGTCGAACTAATGAGTAGAGTACGCTATAGCCACATACCGACAATCAAGCCGACTTGACGATTCCCTCTGTTTAACAGTTTGCCGCTCCATCAACATGGTTTACAAGCTGAATAGCTAACATAATTTGATAATTATGCAGTGTTGAAAAACTCCTATATTATAATTCAGCCTACTTTCATATGTTATTAAATATACAGACATATATATGTCGAACTAATGAGTAGAGTACGCTATAGCCACATACCGACAATCAAGCCGACTTGACGATTCCCTCTGTTTAACAGTTTGCCGCTCCATCAACATGGTTTACAAGCTGAATAGCTAACATAATTTGATAATTATGCAGTGTTGAAAAACTCCTATATTATAATTCAGCCTACTTTCATATGTTATTAAATATACAGACATATATATGTCGAACTAATGAGTAGAGTACGCTATAGCCACATACCGACAATCAAGCCGACTTGACGATTCCCTCTGTTTAACAGTTTGCCGCTCCATCAACATGGTTTACAAGCTGAATAGCTAACATAATTTGATAATTATGCAGTGTTGAAAAACTCCTATATTATAATTCAGCCTACTTTCATATGTTATTAAATATACAGACATATATATGTCGAACTATGAGTAGAGTACGCTATAGCCACATACCGACAATCAAGCCGACTTGACGATTCCCTCTGTTTAACAGTTTGCCGCTCCATCGACATGGTTTACAAGCTGAATAGCTAACATAATTTGATAATTATGCAGTGTTGAAAAACTCCTATATTATAATTCAGCCTACTTTCATATGTTATTAAATATACAGACATATATATGTCGAACTAATGAGTAGAGTACGCTATAGCCACATACCGACAATCAAGCCGACTTGACGATTCCCTCTGTTTAACAGTTTGCCGCTCCATCAACATGGTTTACAAGCTGAATAGCTAACATAATTTGATAATTATGCAGTGTTGAAAAACTCCTATATTATAATTCAGCCTACTTTCATATGTTATTAAATATACAGACATATATATGTCGAACTAATGTCTGTGTATAAATTACGTTACGCAATATAGTCACTTTGAACATTGTTAAATTAAAAAATAGACTCTTTTTGGATGTCACCTTTAGTTAGAAAAGGGATAGAATTTAGGATTTTAAGCAGGGATATCAGAAGCTTACCACCATCCTTGTGGTTCTGACATACAACTGGCCTGACCTCCCATGATTGACATGTGTTATTAGATTATTTAATAGCACATTCTGAGCAAAACATAATAAGAGAAACATTTGCAATAATTCAGAACGAAAATTATGTATGTATTATGTAAATAATTATTTACAATCGAAGAAGGTATAATGAGCTATGTGTGGTCATACTGGGCGTTGATTGATTAACTTCAGCCAACCACGATACCTCCCCGTGCCCTAAAACTCGACTGTGAAAGTTGATTATAATTGTTAGTTTCTGTCTAACATCTGTTGACTCAATTTGTCTCATTACAACGAGGATGAATATCTCAATAATTTACTTATACTAACCGTGTGACAAGTGACAGGAAAACATAAATGACATTATTTAATAACAAGAATTAAAAGTAAAAGTACAACTCAGCATAGCAGATCTTAATTCATACTAGCCGTGTCAGATATTTTGGTATTTTACCTTTTGAGCTTCATTGTTAAATTGTTAATTAAAAAAATAACACTTGAAATTGTTTTTATATTAATGCTAATATGTTAAATTGTAATGAAAACCCTAATAATAGTGCAGCGCTGTGGCCAATAGCACGTTGTAGCGGATACGGCTGTTATCGCAAGATCACGGATTCAGCAACGCCGAGCGTGGCTGCTGCTTGGATGGGTGACCGCTAAGCGATCTTGTCCTTGCAAGCAGCCCGTACACAAATATATAAGGTAATTCCCATATATAGTAGACTTTTTTCAAATAAAAAAGTTTTATTAATCGGAAAGGCAAGAAGATTTTTATGTCTAGTATTATGATTATTCTTATTTTTGTATTAGTAGTGTGAGCATTTTAAATTTTTAAATAGCGGTCGGCAGCTCTCTCTCAAATTTGCACCAACCATTGCTCTCAGAACTGCTTTTTGGGCTATGAAAACTTTTTCAAAATCAGGAGATGAACCCCAGAGTACAATATGGAACCAACTATACTTGTACTAACTTTTATTCTACACTTTTCACTAATACATGGCCACCCTGTCTACAAATCCCTAGAGAGTTATGCAACAGTGACGTATAGGGGATCACCTATTGGTGCAGTCAAACACACTCACTGTACTTGATCCTGAAGCAATATAAGGTGTTTCAGCATGACGTTGCTGATACCACTACAACGTACCCGTTATGTCTGATAAGACTTCTTTAGTATTTTTAACGCAATATCGACCTCACTATCTCGTAATGGTTTGTGAAACTAAACGTTTAAAAGTGGATTATAGCTCATTAACGTCTCTTACAAAATGGAAGTAACGCGCGAGCTGAGCACAAAGTTAGCCTCGTTTCCTCCGTAGCGTTTATTACTGCTCAAAGTTCACGACATGAATGTGTAACGAGGGCCATGTTGTTTTTGTTTCTCGTTTTCCTGTCTTCTTGTGTCTCTTCCACATTAAAATGTCGCTATATATATCGAGTCGTCATTCATTTTTATTTAATAAATGTTTCTCTGTGTTAACGATGGCAAGTCATTTTAAATATAAAAAATTATATTAGTGGACCTTATAGCGACAGGTTCTTCTTAAAATTATGTTTTTGTACGCTTGCCTCTCCGTCTGACCGTCTGCCTGCCTGTATGTGTGATAACTCTTGATAGTAATGTCCTAGAGAATTGAAACTTGATACAGGTTCCTCTTGATTCAAGGAAACACTCTACTAGTTTTAGGGTCTAGAGTTTAAAATCATTAATCAAGGAAAACGTTACAATAACTTTTTTAAAGACTGTCGTCACGTTCTGGTGGATCTTTCGATATTTCATTATATCGGTGTATTATGTTTTGCATTCAAATCGTATTCTTGAAGTTAACAAAGTTTTAGAGAAATTTGTTTCATGCTGCGCTATTGCTGCGTGTTTATATAAATTTATCACATTTTACTTTGAAGAAACAATTACTTTGTGTCAACAGCTCAAGCGAAGCGACGGGTCATTTCGTCAACAGCGGTGGAACGTTTTACCTCTTAGACACACTGGCCGAGCTAGTCTGTATTTTAAAATTACATGACATAAAAACTTGGTTGATAATTAAAGTGTCAATAGTTAACATTAAGCTGTACAATGTGATGTAAGAATTTATATTTGTCGTTGGATTTTTCACTAATAAAGTCAGATTTATCATTGAACATAATCCGAATATGTACAGTCCAATACATCCCAATGCTTTCAAAAGCATGTTGATTGTGAAAAGTTAATTACTTGTTGAAAAGCTATAATGGTTCCGCCATTGTGATGGCTTTTTTCTAACAATCACGAGTAATAAAATTGTAAATATAATTGTGATTTTCTTTACAAAATGGTCTTTTCTTCACTAGTTTTATTAAAACCTGTATCGGTATTTCAAATCGCCATTTCTTTCAATTTTATCCTCTCCTTTTTCAAAAGAAACCAGTGTTATGAATTCAAATGTCAAATACTTTAAACCTCAAACATTTACTGCCCCTGTTAACTTGTCGAACACATGTTCCACTTCAACTATTTACTTCAAACAGTCTAAACCTATGTCTAACTGAGGCATGTATCTAGGTCCCTTGTAGGCCGGTGGATTGCTTAGTAAACGTTGTTCTAGTGAGATTACCTGTTTACCGTAACAATATGTTTCGAATTGGCAACTTATTACGTGACACATACTTCAACAATATGGCTCGAACTTGGAAGCTCGTTTATCAGCACAAATTTACCGTAACAATATGTATCAAACTTGAAACTTATTACGTAACACATATTTCAACAATGTAGCTTCAACTTGAAAGCTCAGTTATCGGTTCAGATTTACCTAAACAATGTTGTTCTAACTTGGAAGCTCGTTTTGGTTGAACAGATTCACTTCGGAAACACTTTTGAAATGTGATGATATTTGTTCCAGTGTACAATTTCGGTATTTCTGGCATATTCCGGTTTTCTCAGTTTTGTGTATTTAGTCGGAAATTCAAAGTGGGTAATTGCCTCAAACATCCTAAATACCTTCCAGCAGTTTCATTACAACTATAATGGAAAGAATATCTCATGTGGTGTTTTAGTTAAAGAAGAATTTTGAATAAATATGCTCGCGCACACGTATTGAACATTATGGATTTGTGAATTCTCATTCTGTAACTTGTCCAGAATTCTTACTATTTGTCTGTAAACAGTTGGCCCAAGTGATCAGTTTTCGCGACAGCATCTCCTCCAAACTTCCTCAGTTTTATATATTTATATCTACCATTCGTAGTCATCAAACCTTGTTTTGCATTATCTCCTTCTTTTACCGTACATCGATAACATAATTATATCCATTTTATCAAGGTACATATTTCCTTGTATTATAACCTAATATTATTAAATTACATGATATACTTTAATGATAACATATTTTTCCACTACATACGTTACGTATGGCCTTATATAAAGTCATATATGAACAGCTATCTATGAATAAAATTACAAATAGTTTCAGAGAAACAAATCTATACTCAATTCGCAATTTAGAGTTCAACATAAATTACCAAACAAATCGAAAGACAATTTGAGTTCGTTGGAAAACCCACAAGTAGTAAACAAAATGTCAAATAAAAGACAAGAATTCCACAAATTGACTATCCAGGAATTTAAAACTCCGGTTTTTTTTGAAGCTATAGAAAGAGTGTTCTAGTATGCATGTATCCTAAAAAAGTTTATATCCTAACGATAATAAATATTATAACAATTTTCGAGTACACGAAAATGTTTTGAAAATAAATTATTATTTCATTTGTCTCACAATCTAGCCAATGGCGTAGTGTGGCGGTTATTGCAAGATAATCGGATCAAGCAAAGTTGAGCGTGGCTGCTGCTTGGATGGGTTACCGCTGAGCGATCCTGTCCTTGCAAGCAGCCGCCTGCCCTGCTGTTGGAGACGGTTCGGAAGTCACCTCTAAGTCATTGGTCCCCAGGTTAATTGTTAGAGAGGTCTTCTTAGCCCTAACTTTGCGTGGTAAAATAATACATCTTTTCTTTACAATCTACCTGCTTCTTCCGACTGAGCCGGAAGGACTATTTTGAAATACTTTTGACTCCTGTATCCTCTATGTACTATTTACTGACAAGTTTTTTCTTATGTTACAGACCTTCAGGCATGGGTTCCCGTATCAACCTACAATCTACCTGCTTCTTCCGACTGAGCCGGAAGGACTATTTTGAAATACTTTTGACTCCGGTATCCTCTATGTACTATTTACTGACAAGTTTTTTCTTATGTTACAGACCTTCAGGCATGGGTTCCCGTATCAACCTACAATCTACCTGCTTCTTCCGACTGAGCCGGAAGGACTATTTTGAAATAGTTTTGACTCCGGTATCCTCTATGTACTATTTACTGACAAGTTTTTTCTTATGTTACAGACCTTCAGGCATGGGTTCCCGTATCAACCCACGGCGGTGGCGTTCGACCCCATACAACACCTGCTGGCCATCGGCACCAAGGCTGGCTCCCTTAGACTGTATCCTTTTACAACAACGAATATAAGAAACATAAGAAGAGCGCTAGAACCCATACACATCCGATATACGACTAACATTGAATAGGGCATTGATAAAATGTGGCGTAAAACTATAGAGAATGTCCAATGTAACATAGTTAAAAATATTATATACCTTCTAAACTTCTACTAAATTTTTAGTACTTTGTCATAAAATCAATCTTTTGTAGTATCCAGAAGTATCCAATCCCAAAATTACAACGTATTGCATCGTTCTATAAAATAACATGTAAAAACTCAAATATATTAAGTATACGGCTTGTTTGAAGTACGATGCTTCATTTAAATTACAAACTACACGTTTTTAATAACACGTGTATTTTGCTACGGCGTGAGGAGCGGATAAACAACACATTGCACTCAACGAATATTGAGCGATAATGTTGAATCGTTGAGTAAATATTCCTGTCAACAATGGCTAATAATAAACATTATTTGTATTTCCATTGTATTCTTGACAGTGATATCGATGAATGTTAATATCGGCAGTTCACTGTATCGATTATTGGCAGTTATTAAAATCGCGTACAAACTCCCAAATACGAGTACACCGAACCGTGATTGCAATTGCATCTCTCTTAAGTCCTTGATACATCTATCTCCCTTTCCACATCGATGGCCAACCGTGGACAACAGATGTTGATCTCCGATACAGGTAAGATCTTTACATAATCTTAATAGATGTAATTAATTTTAAAGTACAGTAGCTTACTTTGTGTACTCGTGAAAGAAATTTCTATAACATTCAAAATCGTGGTTACATGAAGAATACAATGGTGAAAATGCGTTTTTTTTCAAGTTATTGTTCAACCAAATGTTGTAAGCGAAGTTTCTGGATGAATATATTGTTGTGGGTGAGTTTTCTATACACCGAAAACGTCCGTATGTTTATTATCCGTAATTACCAAAAATGAATAACTTAGAGGATGGTCATGACATCGGCTCAGATTAGTAAAATACCCTTCTAATTGAACCTATTAAACCCGGAGTCGATCAGTGCTCTTTCACCAAACTAAGGAACTGGTTTATAAACATTTAACCAGTAAACTTCAACCATTTTATTATAAACTTTATTGTTGAGAGTAGGCTTAATTGTTTCTTGGTGGGACACAATGGAAACCTTGCCAACAAATTTAGACGTTGATTGTTAGTTTCGTTCTTTTTAATTGAATAAGTGACACAATAAATCACAGTTTATAAATTAGTTTAACAAAAGAAAAGGACGACAAACTCTGGATAAATATCACAGAACATATATGTTTTTAACAATTTTTATAACATTTTTCATTTTAATTATATATTATATATAATACAAAACCAACCCTCGAATTTCTTTAAATATAGCCAAAATTTTCTTATCCGCGCCTAAAAAACAAAATTAATTACGAAAAGTAGCCGATTTAGTTACAAAATCTCTAAAGTACCGGAATAACTGATTCCTGCCCCTTAGATCTACGAGCACATACTTCTACCCCTCGTACATCTTTTAAATATATTAGAGATATGTATTTCTAAAACGTAATATTTATTCGATATAAGGTAAATAATAAATTTAATTAATAGTGTTTATGTCTTTTTAGATTGATACAATATTTGAAAACGTTTCTTTTCAATGATGTAAATGTTTTCCAGAAACACTTGTTTCTAAACATCACTGCAGCTTGCACACTACATATTATTAGAAATGTGAAACCAATAGTGTAGACATACGTTTCACTGTAGAGTCCGGTAGAAAGTAGACGCAGCTTACGGGGAGATAGTAAGTTTGTTAACTCCCCTCACTTCCTGTCTACCGCGAACATATTCCTTCCATTCCAGTAAACTTGCCGACCGAATGCGGCAAGTTTGCCGCAAGTTTACAGGATTACCAGTAAAGTGACCGAAGCGTAACATATTCGTATCGCTATTTTCTCAAGTTATTTAGTTGTTTGCATTTTACCAGTGGTTTATAGTCAAATACTATTAAATATAATAAAATAAAAGTTCCAGATTTCGAACATTGTTTCTTGTCAATATTATTATGTGAATGATATTTTCGAAACTCAGTAAATTACGCCATCAATAAGATGTAATGTCAAAATCACTTTGATCAAAATAATAATTATAAAAAAAATTACATAACAGGACCAATGGCGTTAGTAGATCTTAAAAATGTTTAAAAGAGTACAATCTTTTCTTTTTTTAAATACTCCCTCTAGATCCCTCTACTCTTCCAAATTAAATTAATGGTAATTAGAAAAAATATGAGGTTTAATTAATTACATGCATCCAACGTTTTATAAAATTGGATGAACTATTAAATAATAAAAGAGAATAAAAACACCTAACATTTAATCATAAGCTTAATTAGTACATACACATGCAGCGAAATTGGCATTAAATAATAATGAGAAAGCCAGTAATAACGTGAGTAATAACACATAAGCAGTAATATTTCACTTATGAACTAAGCAATATTAATAACTATAATTAAATACAGAATTTGAATACATAACGTAAATTTAATTATGTAAACATATTACACTTAGTCGGAGACATTGATCAATACCTTTTCTTAGGTCATAGGTCACTACTGTCCTAAATTGTTTGGTTTATTAGAAAGAATGCTTTGTTTACTTTTCTTCTTACTAATAATGTTAATTTGAGATTCTGTAAAATGTATTTGATTTGAAATGAGAGGAAAAGGTGCAATATTTCAAATTGTATTTTCCAAGAGGTATGGTAAATGTAAGTATATTAATGAAATGTTATTACTTCTATGGAAGTTTCCAGTGCCGGAAACAAGCTATATTGTTTATTAATCCAAATGAAATTCGTTATTCAACAGTCTAAACGCACCCTTATCATAATCACACTGTTTATAACGACCATTTAAATAAACAGTATTTGCATAACATTGGTGTTGTGATTGATATTGTATAATATTTCAGTTTTATTTTTAAATACATTCTAATTGCGAAACAAAACTGCAGGATTAATGTTACTCCCATCGTTTTTGTAATCGAACACTCCAGTTGCACATAAGCTCGATAGTAACAATGCGTTGAATCTCTAATGAAACAGAAGTGGATGGAATTCATGCATAATAAAGTGGAAACCCCACGTGCTCGGTGTTTGAATCTAATTTACGATGTACGAGCTATAAACGTTCTTGTTTTATCCTCAATCGTATTTCCACGATTGTCTTCTTAACTACGAAATTTGTACCAAATTGTTTCTGTATAAATATTTTGCTTTCCCACTCCAAGTACGCTTTCCTGTGTTTTATTTTCGTGTTTATTGCTATACTAGGTGCTTCTGTAAGTCTTTTAACTGTGTTTATAAATAGAGTCTTCAGAACTAAGCTTATTGTAGTTTAAATTGTTACTAAACAGGTTTTATATGATCTCTGGGAAATCATAAATCTACAACAATAACTTCTTAACGTAGAATCGGCATTTTACAAACTATTTTTTTACGTGGCTAAGAACATAAATGGAAGCAACTTTGTAAGCAAGCATAAAAAAAGAAGAGACGATGTGGTGGGCGTTGTTACCAATACTTCTGACTCATGTTAAAGGTGGTTCAATGTAGTTTAAATTTAGGTATTGTAAAAATCTTTTCCTTTCAATATAAGTTCAAATAAGAGAAGTAGAAAATATTGTTCAACAACGAGGAATTACAGTAATTTAAAGTAGGATATTTGGGACTTGAATCTGGCTTAGATACAAACGGCCGAAGAATTTTTACATTATGTATTCGTAGTACCGTACATGGGTTATGGCTTCAGGGAGTGATTTTTGATTATGTATTACTTTATTTTTTTTTTTACAGCATGTATTTTCATTCCTTCAGTCATCGTATCTCGGTTTTCTTGTGGTCTGAATATAAAATACCGTAAAACTATGTTTCAAATACCTAAACTATCTCTTAAAAACACACATTTCATGTCTCCATAAAAGGTATTTTAAAGGGTTGTAACCAAAATATTACAAAAAGTGGATAAAATATTCCAAAGGAAAATATATTAAAACACTTAGATTGCTCCTCCATTATCTCTGATTAAAGTTATCAACTTATCATATATCAAATATATTGAATATATTTGAATTTAAAAGTGTTAAATATGTATTATTTCTTTGATATGATATGATAGATCAGGTGTAATTGAGCTGTTTTGTAATGATATCAAAGCTCAGTATGTGGAGTACAGGTGAGAAAACTCCAAAGAGAAGAGTACAAAAATTAAAACTGTACAACCAATTGAGATTTAACAGTTTATAAAAAGTTTAAATGCATAAATTATACAAATTTATACAAAATTATACAAAATGCGATTAAGGTTAAACCCAATAAAAAATAAAATCTAATTAATGAATTGATCGAATAACTCACCAAATCCCAATCGACAAAGGAACAATTCGCAGTAAAAAAAATAACTCAAACATATACCTGAGAGTTAAAATTGGTTTGGAAAAAACATTTAGTTTAAAACTTTATGTAATTTCATTGTACACGTATTATGATGTAAATTATGAAGACAAAGTTAAACTTTGATAATTGCTAGAAATAAAGGCCTTATTTATTTATTTGAGTTATCACCAAATATTCTTCTCTTCCCTATTTGTCAAAAGTATGATTTGACGTAATCCTCAGGAAGGTGTTTCATCAGCGCGGTAACAATGCAGCAGCTGAGGTAGGCACAGTGAGAACGTGTCCTGACTGGATAATAGCCTCCCCGGAATATTACATTACATCACTTTTCCTTCCACTCTTTAAATAACTTGTTTTGTCAACTAAAGCTTAATTAGGGATAACAGTGTATGTTGTGAAATACTGTACGTATTTATTGATTTAAATAACAAGTCTATTGGCGTTTTTAACTTGCTAGATGAGATAAGTACACAATAAACTGTTTTCAATTTTCATTACTTTATTTAACACAATTATTAAGTTTCTCACGCAGCATTAACAAACAACATTGAGGCATAATTTATTTCACGATGTTTATTATATGCAGTATAAACGTGTTTTATTTCTTCGGTATAGAATATCTTACAAATATACTCGTACAGTAACAAACTATGTGCGCCTTTAAGACGAATTTCAGCGCATTCGGGAATGAAATTTATTTTCATCCTGTGCTAGGTATTGTATTGACAAAGAAGTTTCTCTTCATGACCACTTCCTGTTTACGGTTACTTCCTGTTTAAATATTTAATATTCTGCATATACATTTCTCACACTTTGTTCTTAAGTTAGGCTTCTGTTGACTATAGATATCTTTCCACAAAGAGGTGAAAATATCTCAAAATATTAATTGGTTTAGCAAATATTCGATGGGGTGTGAAACAAAAACATAGATGACAAGTCGTTTCTTACTCCTATTGTTTGCATTATTAAAAACACAATTTTAATAAAGAAATTGTGGCGGGCAGGAGTATTTTTTTCTCTTCTGATTGTGTCCCGTTCTTTAGAGCGAAGTCGTATCTTTCTCAATTCTCGACTACGATGACTAGAGGTAATTTTACGATACTCACTACTCTAAAAAGTTATATGCAGTTTTAGGAGCCGAACTGTGAGAGATTTGCATGAATGGTGGACATAAAGACAGCATAATTCCTTCTGTTATTGTCATGGCGGAGATTTGAGGTATATTTCTCGGCGAACTATCGAACTCTGCCGTAAAAGTCTAATCGGTGACGCCTTGAAAACTTAGATTATTTTCTTGGAACAATCACATGTAAAGAGATTTAACGTTACAGTTCATTTCTCATCTTAACCTAGAATTCATAGCGTTATCATTAAAACTCTTGCGCCTTATGTAGGCAATTTGTAGAAAACCTTTGTATTGTTTCTTGTAACTTCCCTGATGCTCATTTATGTCATTCAGTCAGTGAATCCATTCCACTCGTTCAGCAATATCACATCAGTGGTCGTTATCGTTTGTATAAGATCTTGTATCAGTGCCCTTTTGGGGATGGAGAAGTTGTTAGACATAAGGATTCGAGCTTTCGATATCACTGCTTCGACTATTGCTATGCTGAAGAAGTAATAGTCGTAATTACGTGATATTGTCAACAACTTTGACACTGTATAAAGCCGCGATGCCTCTCAGATGGGCTAAACCCTACTAATGGGGTTCAAATATTCCAAACTTCAATGTAAGGATGTTACTTGTTATCAGCCACTTATTCAACTCTGGTGTCCTGTATGAAGTTGGGCATCGAGATTGTTGACAAGACTCGAACCGTTACAGTCTGTAAACGCATGAGAGTTTTACGGCGCAGCACCCAGAATTTGAGACGATATGTCTTTGTCTTTGATATGCCAGATTTTGAGGTTTCTTTCCGACGTGGGTTTCTTGACAGGGACTGTCTTAGACTTACAGAAGAAAGATGCCATCGTAGTTGTGCCATACAGTTATGTTACTCATGCATTTCTTATCGGTTGAAAATCATATTTGTAAGATTACAGAAAACCCGTTTACTTGCCTCCCACCGATACGTTCAATCAAAAACACTCTTTCTACAAAAAGATTACAAAATTTCTCTCAAGAACTGTGTTCCAGACATGGACAGTTCCAACCACTACATACGTGCCCCACGAGTAACCCGACAAACTTCTCAGGTGGGTTCCTCTCATCAAAATAATCAAAACGTTCAATAAACATATGCCCGGAAATGCTTTGTTTGAAGAGCTTCGCCTGAATGCCTAGCATAGAACGGAAATAAAGCGAAAGTGATTTTTATGCCGTAAAGATAGTTGTTAAATTTATCGGATTTGATTTAAAATGAACTGAAAAATTGAATAAATTACGTCCCAGACCTGTGAGACCACCCATTTTTGAGAAATCAGACAAAATATGCAAAATTCCGTCTCGAAAAACATTCTTTGATTAGGTTTTAAGGGGATTCACCACTGAAAATAATGAAAAAATATGAAATTTTCAAAAAAAGTTTTTTTGTCATATTTTGTTATTTGGAACCTACTGAACAAAACCATAGTATCCTAAGACCTATATTTTAACCCTAAGTATGAAAAAATAACGTTTTTTGCAAGCGCGTCAATGTCCAAAATTTCATATTTTTACTAGATACCTTATTTTTTACTAAAAATATCATAATTTATTTTATAAATTTCATTATAAATATGTAAACCAGATATTTAAATCTAGTTTAATACGCATATCAATCATTGTACTGTTTTATCTTCATTACTCTATGCTGAAGAAGAAGAAGAAGTAGTAATAGAATAAAAACAAAACAATTTGTGTTCTGTCATCTGTTATTCTACTGTTGAGTTTCAGGCTGTTTGTTTTGAGTGAAGTTTAGTTCATTTTTATGCCATAAAATATGGGAAGAGTCAAAAATACAAAAAAAAATGTTGCTAGAGAAATAAGGACAATATTGCAAAGCGGTATGAGGTGCAACTTGCAACCTACGTCACCGACCGAACTCTGTTTTATTTTACAATGTATATATAAGTATATTTTATTGAACACTGACATAATAATATGACCTAATATTGATGTATAATACAACCTTTTGACCTAATATATTGTGTAAATTTATTTCAGAACCATAAACTAAAAAAATATACGTGATATATTAGTGTTGAACCTACGTTTACTTTCTATTGCAGTTTTCCGAAAGTTTGAATTTCGATAAATTTTCAGACAAAAATCGATATATCTTGGGAACTAATTGAGATAGAAAGTTCATATTTTTACCACATATTAAGTAGATCTTTTTCTAAATATTTAGGTAGAATTACATATTTAGGTATATATGATGAATAGAAACATAATGTTATATATACGCATGTTTTTCTTTTTTTTTAAGTCTAAAGTTTACTAAATTATTTTATTAAAACGACTAATGCTACCATGATAAATCTACCTAAATATTTAGATTAGATCCATATCTTCAAAATTAGACCATAAGTATTGCAATATGTTGGATAGTTTCTTAGATATATCAATTTTAAATATGGTCTGAAAAACGCGAAAAACCCCCGTTTTTATTCGCTGTAGGCTGTATGTGACAACTATTTGGCCGTTTTATATTTTTGTATTTTTTGTTAGCCTACTACACACTAGAAAAAAATGGATAAGCTATTTTTATTGTGTATTTAAAAAAAAGTATGTTTTCAGTGGTGAATCCCCTTAAGTACATCAACTACATTAAATTGGCAATAAACACGCAAACTGTTTAACCAAAAGTGTTAGAGAATTTATTTCCGAGGAGAATAATGTAAAATATGCTAATAATAAACAAACACAATGTTTTAAAAATTAATACTAATTGAAATCAACACATATGAAAAATAAGACAGAAAATGCAATATCTGTTTATTAAATGAACATTCTTCGTAACAACAAAACATTGCAAATGTTTATAATTATCCTATATTATATAATTCCCTTCGGAATTAAATTCTCTAACACTTTTGGTTAAACAGTTTGCGTGTTTATTGTATAACACACCAATGAAAAACGGAATAGTTTGGGATATAGTTTATCTTACCGTATAGTGCATCATGTCGTGCTATAATGACGTCATGATGACGTAGGCTGGGATCTATTTCATGAAGGCGTAGGATTTTTTGTGTGTTTTAAATAATTGTCAATTAAGTTTCCAGTTTCTGTAAAATAACCTAGAAATTTCAACACGTTATTTTTGCACTCTGTACAGTGTCATCTAACTTAAGTCAAAACACAAAGTTATGTACATTTTTAAATGGAAAGTTGTTTACAGTATTTTGCTAGAAATAGTAGTGAAATTAGACAAGTTAATGAAAAGCCTTTACATTTTAATTTTATAAAAGAATGCAAATAATATAGATGCGATGAAATTAATTTTCAAAAAGGGAGTATTTTATTATGGAGTGGAAAATAGCAAACAATAATGAAGTGCCTGGCAGCACTTAAGGGGCAACGAGATTTTCATTTCACTGTACTTGTACGTTCCGGTATCAATGTTGTTACAAAGGCCAACCCACTTACGTTGCCGGCGGCTTTGCACTGTTTTTATTTCATAATTAAATTTTCTCTCTTAAGTTTAAATAATACTAGCCTGAATGCCCTCCAAGCAGTTGTAGAAAATTTAAACGAATTTTCATATTTCTAATACTCACAAATAGAAAATGGCTCCAGACCACAATTTTGAGTCCCTTTATCTCGTTTTACCCCGGATTATTTATGTGTCTGGCGGCTAGTTTCAAGTGATTCAAGCTGAAAAGCTATGACTAATTAATTTATCAATTAGAATTTTTAAATATTTTAGTTTTAGCCCAAAGTGTCTCCCACTTTAACCTTTACTAAAGCATTTGTGCACCTATTTTCTAAACTACTCGTACTCACGTATTTTGATACAGTTTTCACTATCAGCTTCTGTATGAACTAGGGCATTTTCCTAGATATGATACACCAATATTTTAATCATAGAAAGTAGAGAAACGTTTGCATAACGCAAAAATTTATATATTCGAGAATTAGGGAAAATAATTATAATATTTACGAAATGTAATTTAAAGTTAACTGGGTTAAATGTAATTCTGTTAACACTTTCAGCTGAATTTCACTTAAGAGACTGTAATATTTATGTACATTTAAATTGTGGAATATTTTTAATATACTTTGATTGATCATGTTGGAAAGACGAAGTTACTATCTAATTTTACTATATATTGAACCAGTGATGAATTTAAACCATCTAATGCATTGGAAATACTATGTAAACATTTTGAATGACATTTTTGCTTAAGCTTTAGAAAAACAAAGGGCAGGCACTTTCTTACTCTTATACCGGAAGGAGAACACAAGCGACGGAAGTATTTGCTTTTTGACCGAAGTGGTATTTTTAAGATTATGTATGCATATATTTTCTGACAGTATTGTATCTGAAGATCTCAGGCTAGATTTTCTGAACATGGAAAATAAATCAGAAAAGGATACGACTGGAAGATTATATGTGAATTATTTTTATGTGTCTTTATTTTTTGCCTACTCATCGGAGCAAGAACCTGGATTCTCGGTTCAAGAACTCGGAGCAAGTCATGAAAGGACCTTTATGCTGTTTGCTTTAATGACGTAATATTTAGAATTCGTAATGCTGGGCTAGGAATCGCTTGCTGTCAAGATCCGTGTTATATCCACCATAATAAGGCTGGGTAGTGGGCACTATATCTCAGTCGTGGCACAAGGACTTGTTAACACCAAGTAAACTCCAGCTACTCTACAGTCATCCTCCGCAGTACACTAGGTCTCTCAGTTAACCCTTGCACCCAGTATCTCGACATTAACGATTAGTGGTACGCTGCATCTACACATCCATGGGATTGCCCAAATATAATAGTACGTCAATTTTTGCTGTACTCAGATCTCTCTTGATCTTTTATTGAATTCTAGCTCTTATATATATATATATATATATATATATATATATATATATGTGTGTGTGTGTGTGTGTGTGTGTGTGTGTGTGTGTGTGTGTGTGTGTGTGTGTGTGTGCGCGCGCGCGCGCGTGCGTTGCTTTTCTTTGTTCTTGCCGTAAAAATTAGTGCAATAAGCCAAATCTATATTTGTCATCACCCAAAACTCGTAACTTCAATTGGAGATAACTTCTTCAACTCGTAACTTCTTTTTCCTCTTCTTTTCCAATAACAGGGTTTAGGCTGTAGCCTGTTCCATCATCAAAATTTAGGATCCTTTCCACCTTTTCCTGGGTCTTTCTACATTTCGTTGTCCTTCCGATTTCTAATGTAGAACAATTCTGGGTATTCTTCTAGGAGACATTCTGTCTAGATACTGTTCCCATTTCTCTCTACAGTTTTCTATATTTCCTTGTATACTGTCAATATTAGGTTAATTTCTTATTTATGCATTGTGTTATACGTGAATACTGTGCCTCATGCAGCCTTAAACCATTTTAAAATTTAATTTGCAAAGCTTCAATTATGGCATTGTATTTTTTTCGTTACTGTCAAAAACTACTATACGTAAAACGTGACCTGGGTGTGGTTTCATACAATTTTATTTTTGTTTCATTTCTAACTTATTTTGAAGGCTTCTGTTTGTTCTTCCGCATGTTATCTGAAATTTATTAATGCTGTCTGTCTTTATCATATTCATATGTTATACTATGGCCTAAGTAATTAAATTTACTGCTCGTTTATATTGTTAATGCTCGATGTATTCTGATATTAATTGATCTTACAGGCTCTGTTCTTTAAGGGGAGCGCGAACGCCATTTAAACATAATGTTAACTGTGGGACACATTACTCAAAGACTAAAAGAGATATCTAGATGAAAACTTTTACAGTACTTAGAGGACACCTTTTGCTAGGTCGTGGTGAGAGGATTTTTGAGTACAACCAATAATAATATTATTTTAATTTTTTTTTTAATTATACTTTATTTTTTACAAATTTTATTTGATAAAAAAAATCAATATCTCAAACGTTAGTGACTCAATTCAAATATGATCTCACAGGGAACTAGCTTAAGCCCATATAAAGATGTCCTGAAAGTTTCATTGGTCTACCTTTAATACTTTTTTACTTATGTGTCTTCAAAATATTAAAAATGCAACTTTCGGAAAATCAACAAAAACTAAAATAAAATCATATTTTTCCTATTTACTCACATTTAGCGCCCTCCAGCAGCATATGCTGGGTTGTCTGGGTCTTCTGCATCTTGGTACTGGTCCTCAAGTCTCCTTTTAAGCAAGGTCCTGCTCTGTCTGATCTTTTTTTCCAATTCTTCTGCGGCCTTTTCACTTTTATGTATTCGGAATTTGTCTAGGCGATGCATAGCCTCAATGAAGTGCTTACCTAATTGTAGCCCTAGGTGCTCAATTACTTTACATTTGCTTGAATAGCCATCATTGAAAGACAATACAGCATCTTGGGCACCAAATTTTAATGTTGGTAGGCCTACGAAGGTCCTTTTAGGCACACGGGTCCAAATAAGATTATTCAAGGCCTCGTTTGGGTTTTGTGTTTTACCAGCTAAGCATTTTTTTAACAATTCAGGTTTAGAGAGATCTCTAAATATTGGCTTTACTTCTGACATTATGATTTCAGGAAGGTGAAAGTGCTTGTCGTGGTCATATTCTTTGCCCTCACTTTCGAACTTGATGGTTGTCTACAGTCAATATTAGGCCTATCATCCAATTCAGTTTGTTTACTTAGCTTTACAACATTTAACTTCTTTATAGACAACTTCCGTTTACTTCCTATTTTCTTTTTATTACCCATTTGAACACACTTCAAAATAATAATTAGGTAAATCACAACCCAAACACACCACTACTAGTTATTATATTCTCAAATGAATTATTTATCCTCGTAAGACAATAAACACAATCACATAACCAATCACAACAAACAGACTTGTTGAATACTCCAGATGTCAACCTATACTCATGACTGCCAACCTAACAAAACGTAGCAACTGAAAAAAAATAACTAGTAGCACTATAAAATGTAAAATGATGCTAAACACAAATGTTGTTGCAAATATCTGCTAAAAATTACGTTGCAAGCATACATTTAAATAATTTTCTATCTAATTTAGAGCTTTATATATATATATATATATATATATATATATATATATATATATATATATATATATATATGAAGTGTTATATATCACTGGAAAGAGGAATTTCTAGAGAATAATAATCAGAAAATGTATTTAAAAAATTATTTGGCGTTTGGGATGCCCTTAAACGACATTACTTTTATTTTGTTTTCTCATATCCTCATTCAAAAAACATACGCTGGAATTAAAGTCTGTAGAAAGATCTATTTACGTAACATATTATTTGCAGCTTTCAATTTATAATTTTAGAAGACGAGAATACGTAGCATCTAATGAAAATAACATGAGGATAAGGGAGTTACGGTTCGTAAAGAATTCATGGAAGTATTTAACCCTAAGCATTTTCAAGTTCCTGTAGTACTGTATTTAAATATGAAATACCATTTCGGATTTATTTCCAACTGTTTTTGGAACTTCAGGAACCGTGTTGTTCTTTAAATAAAGAGCCCATACAATTTGTCTCGAAAATTTGAGATCCCTGTGTTTATCACGGACATCGAGTCTTTGTCAATTGTTTATCAAAGAAAACACAATCAACAATGGAAAAGAAAGCTGACAAAGAAAACACCGCTGGTAGAAAGCGCCGTGCTACGTTCTGTCTTGCTTTCATCTGTTGAACATCTCACAAAAACCCTTTCACAGTGTAGCAACTGTTGTAGCCCCGTACAATACTGGTGTTCCAGGTGCCGGGATGACAAATTGCCTGTTTACTCCTGAGTGTTCTGTCGTTTACCCAAAAACTTCCAGGGAAAAACTGAAAACCTGTACATAAATATCACGAGATTTATAAATTATGGAACATGACTAGCTAAGGTTTCTACTTAGAAATTGGAAGTAAATATTTAATATTTTCAATTTGGATGGTTTCACTATTGATGGACATTACTGTGTACTGGAAGAAGTATATGTGGACCCCACCCCTTTAGTTTAATAAACAAGGCAGTGTTAAAAAACCATTACGTCATTTTCAAAGTAAATCCTGCACAGTTGGTAACTTTACGGGAGATCGGGGTATTTTCCATTTTGGTACAATCCTGTAAAGAGCAACTGCAAACAAATTACGTTATGGAAAACTATATATTGAGCAAAATCTATTTTGAATGAAAGGCATTTCTAAAGTATAAAATGTTTAGACAATCACACTTGGACTATAGTCTGTACCTAATGAATTAGTCATAAACTGCAAATAATAATGAGGCGTAGAGTCGTCTGAATTATGTTTGGATTAGTTTGATTATGGTTTCTGTTTATGTTTGAAAACAATTACTTTAAGTGTTTATCGTTTTTTATGGTTATTTTTACATGTATTTACAAATTTAGTAGAATGCCGTTCAGTTACTGGATAAGTTATATATACATATGATTGATCACTTGAAATTGGCCAATATACAAGTACCATTAGATTCAGCTAGCCTTCCGTACCCCTCCAATGCAGTAAATGATTCTGTGAACGATTAAAAATAACGTCGCTTCGTTAAAAAAAAAATAGACTTACCCTAAAAGATTTATGTTTAGAAAACCCTTTACAAAATATTCCCTATTCACTTTTCTTTACAAAACTAGATAATACGTTAGCCAAAATACCTCCTTTATTACAATATTGTCACAAAACAAAAACGTCATTGTAGCTTTTGGTATTGTTTTATTACAACAGAACATTGTTATATAATTAGCAAAGGTATTAAATTTATCGGTAATAGTTTTTCACGCCTTGGATAAAAGCGTACAAAACTAGCGGTACTATGCTATTTTAATTTAGAACCACGTATTGGATGTAAACATTATACAATACAATAGTACTGTATTATGGAAAACGCATTTATCGACAATCGTTTTAGCACTACACAGTCTGCTATCGAGTTATACAGGGTGTAAATTAAGTCCTGATATGCCTGGATATATTCCAAACGGATTGAGATATTGATGTACAATCTTCACCATACCTATTAAAATACTTTTTTGGAATTTTTAAAGGATAAGAATGGTCTCCGCTTTTTCAAAGGGTGGCAGAGGGAGGTCACTGTAACTTCTTTTTATAATCCAGTGGAAAATATTTTTACAATCCAAAAAATTCAAAAGAGTATTTTAATTGTTATGTTGAAGATTTTACATCGATATCTCTATCCGTTTGAAATATATCCAGGCGTATGAATACTTAGTTTACACCCTGAATATTAAAAGTGTAGTATTTAATTGGCTGAGCTTCAGCGCAGCCTATGACTCATGGGGCTGGAAAACATTTTTCATTTCTGTTTGTCAGTCCGCACGATATCTCGAAAACGAGCTTACCTATACACTTTAAATTGTGCAAGAACTTTAATTTATATTTGTGGAATACGGAGTTCGTTCTAACATATCTCTCCATGGGATTTGCCTGAACGTTAGCAAATAGTTTACATTGATCTCATGGGTAACCATGATGGTAACTAGAAAATAGTAGAATACATAAATTTGTAAACAAACTCGGTACATACCCGAGATATTCAACTTGTGCCATATTAACACATGTGGCCTAACTTTCCCACCACATACAACATAGTTTTATAGCGACTTGGTGTTTAATCACTGATATGAAACCCAAATTAATGAACAAAAATACTTAATGTATCATGTGGCAAGATATATTGAGAAATATCTTATGTGTAGATTTAAAATTTTCCTCAAAAATTCATGTGTACAAGAAAAAGTTCTATGATGCATCATTATTATGTCAACTTCTTGTATGCAGATTGTCTGTCAATAAATCTGCAATACATCTACAGGTGGTGTGGCCTACTTCTACCTTGTATAACGTAATATACTAAAATTATTTTCATTTTATTGATGAAAAATGAATGTTCAAATATTTTAATGTATTGCAGATATTTCAAAAGTACCCGTGTAATAATAAAAAGTACTTAAGGTGCGGTTGTAAAAAATTAAATGTGTAATTAGGATTATGAAAAGGCTAGCACAAGATTCACATTTTATATGTACATTATTGCATTCGTACAAAATTTTTAAATTAATTAATAAGGGTAGTTCTCTAAGGCGATTTCCCATTGCAATTACACGAAGGGATGTAGTCCATAGGAGATTACGTCAGGCCAGTAATTGAATCTGTATAAGAACATCGAAGTACTGAGTAATCGCCTTAGTTTTCACCCAATTAAAAGCACAGTTTAAGGTGTTAATAAGAAAAGTACACGTTATCGAGCGTCCAAGAGTTCGGAGATTTGTCGGAAAATACAGATAAATCGTAGGATGACAGAAGCCGTATCTGAGTTATGGTCGTGTAAGCTTTTTAGTCCTTTGACAGAAGATTGCTTTATCTGCTTCTGGGTCTTAAGAGATGCGAGTTTTTATTCTCTTTGCGTTTTGCTCGTGCTACACCTGATGGGATGATTTAAGACTTACGTTTATTAAAAATTTACTGAATTTACAATTCGACATATTCATATTTCAACTTATACGTGATAATACATTTTTTTATAGTTCAGAAGTCTTTAAAATTGTTATAACCTTTGTTTTTTGTAATTTTATTATCATCGTCATTTAAGAACCAGCTGTACTGGCAGCTATATTGATTTCAGCACTACCGTGAATAATGTTAAACTTTAATACTCTTTGGACCTTATTGTCAGTTTTAGAATATCTCATTTTGAGGATATGATAAATTAACAACTAAATGTTTTTCGATATTTGTATTATATACTGAGAAGAAAATCTCAAACCTTTTATACTTTTGCATTTAATTAATCAAAAAGAATACACTGTAAAAGAAAACCTAGAATGCGTTTGTTATCGTCGTTAAATGTGTATTAATTGTGTCTTTAAAATTAAACACATCCCATAATTCTACGACCAAAAATAATAGCATAATAGTTTTTAAAGTTTAACATTGTCTTATGGTTAAAACCCAAGGTCTTTTCACTACAACAGGTTATAGGGAATTAAGGAAACTAAGGAATTATAATAAAATACCAATGGTTTTTTCAGTTTCAAAATTAAATAAATATACTCTGTTATTTGATAGTTGATAGTAAAATAACAGTACAGACAGCGTTAAATAAAAACAAAGAGGTCAAGGCACTACGCGAAGATAACGTAAAATCCAATTAAAATCATCGTAAGTACCAGAGTAGGGGGGAGGGGTTTCCAACTACGTTAATAAGAAACAATCACAAGTGAATAGAGTTGAAAGCCGAGTAGTAATATAAATGCAGTTTCCAGGAAATACTTGACTAAAGTAGTTTTACACTTGAAATAATTGGAGCTTGTCCTTTCATCAGGTGATCTTGAAAGGTTCTCAAATAATTAAAAATGATGAAGACTAAAGTAATAATGACAGTCATAATTCAAGTTCACGTTAAAGACGGCTTGAGTCTCTTTATTGGTACTAGAGTTTAATAATGTAATTATCATCCGGTGCCGCCCCGCGCCGTGGAGTATTTGAACTCCGTTAAGACTAATAGTCATAAGCGGATTATATCCCTTCGGTACTAAACTCTTCCGTCTTAACGATGTCGATACGGGAAACTCTACATTTATTCAGGTTTTCACAGTATTTTGATTCTTTTATTTTACATAATCATTATATGTTTTAACCAATCGTGTCCCTCTATAACATTTTGTATTACTATAGTTTATATAGGCTGTCATGACCGAAAGGTGCACTAAATGCAAAAGAGAATATTTCCGCAGAATATTGTAGATAGGCAACTGAAGTAACGAGTCTGTAAGCTAGTAATAACTACCACTGAAAGGTGCATTAGCTACAAAATAGTGCATTTTGGGCAGAATGTTGTAGATATGCAACTGAAGTAACGAGTCTGTAAGCTAGTAATAACTATCACTGAAAGGTGCATTAGCTACAAAAGAGTGCATTTGGGCAGAATGTTGTAGATATGCAACTGAAGTAACGAGTCTGTAAGCTAGTAATAACTACCACTGAAAGGTGCATTAAATACAAAAGAGTGCATTTGGGCAGAATGTTGTAGATATGCAACTGAAGTAACGAGTCTGTAAGCTAGTAATAACTACCACTGAAAGGTGCATCAGCTACAAAAGAAAACATTTCCGCAGAATGTTGTAGATAGGCAATTGAAGTAACGAGTCTGTAAGCTAGTAATAACTACCACTGAAAGGTGCATTAGCTACAAAAGAGTGCATTTTGGGCAGAATGTTGTAGAATGCAACTGAAGTAACGAGTCTGTAAGCTAGTAATAACTACCACTGAAAGGTGCATTAGCTACAAAAGAGTGCATTTGGGCAGAATGTTGTAGATATGCAACTGAAGTAACGAGTCTGTAAGCTAGTAATAACTACCACTGAAAGGTGCATTAGCTACAAAAGAGTGCATTTGGGCAGAATGTTGTAGATATGCAACTGAAGTAACGAGTCTGTAAGCTAGTAATAACTACCACTGAAAGGTGCATTAGCTACAAAAGAGTGCATTTGGGCAGAATGTTGTAGATATGCAACTGAAGTAACGAGTCTGTAAGCTAGTAATAACTACCACTGAAAGGTGCATCAGCTACAAAAGAAAACATTTCGCAGAAATGTTGTAGATATGGCAATTGAAGTAACGTGTCTGTAAGCTATTAATAACTGATTACTGAAAGGTGTATCAGCTACAAAAGAAAACATTTTCGCAGATGTTGTAGATAGGCAATTGAAGTAACGAGTCTGTAAGCTATTAATAACTGATTACTGAAAGGTAGTAATCAGCTACAAAAGAAAACATTTCCGCAGAATGTTGTAGATAGGCAATTGAAGTAACGAGTCTGTAAGCTATTAATAACTGATTACGTGATACTGAAAGGTGTATCAGCTACAAAAGAAAACATTACATTCCCGCAGAATGTTGTAGATTAGGGCAATTGAAGTAACGAGTCTGTAAGCTATTAATAACTGATTAACTGAAAGGTGTATCAGCTACAAAAGAAAACATTTCCGCAGAATGTTGTAGATAGGCAATTGAAAGTAACGAGTCTGTAAGCTATTAATAACTGATTACTGAAAGGTGTATCAGCTACAAAAGAAAACATTTCCGCAGAATGTTGTAGATAGGCAATTGAAGTAACGAGTCTGTAAGCTATTAATAACTGATTTACTGAAAGGTGTATCAGCTACAAAAAGAAAACATTTCCGCAGAATGTTGTAGATAGGCAATTGAAGTAACGAGTCTGTAAGCTATTAATAACTGATTACTGAAAGGTGTATCAGCTACCAAAAGAAAACATTTCCGCAGAATGTTGTAGATAGGCAATTGAAGTAACGAGTCTGTAAGCTATATTAATAACTGATTACTGAAAAGGTGTATCAGCTACAAAAGAAAACATTTTCGCAGAATGTTGTAGATAGGCAATGAAGTAACGAGTCTGTAAGCTAGTAATAACTACCCACTGAAAGGTGCATTAAATACAAAAGAGTGCATTTGGGCAGAATGTTGTAGATATGCAACTGAAGTAACGAGTCTGTAAGCTAGTAATAACTACCACTGAAAGGTGCATTAGCTACAAAAGAGAGTGCATTTGGGCAGAATGTTGTAGATATGCAAAACTGAAGTAACGAGTCTGTAAGCTAGTAATAACTACCACTGAAAGGTGCATCAGCTACAAAAGAAAAACATTTCCGCAGAATGTTGTAGATAGGCAATTGAAGTAACGAGTCTGTAAGCTATTAATAACTGATTACTGAAAGGTGTAATCAGCTACAAAAAGAAAACATTTTCGCAGAAATGTTGTAGATAGGCAATTGAAGTAACGAGTCTGTAAGCTATTAATAACTGATTACTGAAAGGTGTATCAGCTACAAAAGAAAAACATTTTCGCAGAATGTTGTAGATAGGCAATTGAAGTAACGAGTCTGTAAGCTATTAATAACTGATTACTGAAAGGTGTATCAGCTACAAAACAAAACATTTTCCGCAGAATGTTGTAGATAGATATGTAACTGAAGTAACGAGTCTGTAAGCTTGAGTAATAACTACCACTGAAAGGTGCATTAACTACAAAAGAGTGCATTTATTGGGCAGAAATGTTGTTAGATATGCAACTGAAGTAACGAGTCTGTAAGCTAGTAATAACTACTACTGAAAGGTGCATCAGCTAACAAAAGAAAAACATTTCCGCAGAATGTTGTAGATAGGCAATTGAAGTAAACGAGTCTGTAAGCTATTAATAACTGATTACTGAAAGGTGTATCAGCAACAAAAGATAACATTTCCGCAGAATGTTGTAGATAGGCAATTGAAGTAACGAGTCTGTAAGCTAGTAATAACTACCACTGAAAGGTGCATTAGTTACAAAAGAGTGCATTTGGGCAGAATGTTGTAGATATGCAACTGAAGTAACGAGTCTGTAAGCTAGTAATAACTACCACTGAAAGGTGCATTAGCTACAAAAGAGTGCATTTGAGCAGAATGTTGTAGATATGCAACTGAAGTAACGAGTCTGTAAGCTAGTAATAACTACACTGAAAGGTGCATCAGCTACAAAAGAAAAAACATTTCGACAGAAATGATCTGTAGATAGGCAATCGAAGAACGAGTCTGGTAAGCTTTTAATAATCTGATACTGAAAGGTGTCTCAGCTACAAAAGAAAACATTCCCGGCCAGTATGTTGTAGATATGCAACTGAAAGTAACGAGGTACTGTAAGCTATTAATAAACTGAATTAATGAAAAGGTGTATCAGCTACAAAAGAAAAAACATTTTCCGCAGAATGTTGTAGATAGGCTATTGAAGGAATAAACGAGTTCTGTAAGCTATAAATAACTGATTCTGAAAGGGTATCAGCTACAAAAGAAAACATTTTCCGCAGATTGTTGTTGATATGCATCTGAAGTAAACGAGTCTGTTAAGCTTTGTTAATAACTACCACTGTAAGGTGCATTAACTTAAAAATGAGTGCATTATGGGAGCAGTTTGTTGTAGACTTTCAACATGATTGGAACAAGTCTAGTAAGTAGTAAATATAAACTACATCTGATAAGGTGGCAATTAGCTACAAAAGAGTGCATTTGGGCAGAATGTTGTAGATATTTGCAACTGATGTAGTAACGAGTCTGTAAGCTAGTTAATAACTCGCACTGAAAGGTGCATTCGCTAAAAAAGAGTTAGCATTTGGGCAGAATGTTGGAGATAAGCCACTGAAGGTAACGAGTCTGTAAGCTAGTAATAAACTACCACTGAAAGGTGCATCAGCTACAAAAGAAAACATTTCCGCAGAATGTTGTAGATAGGATATGAAGTAACGGAGGTCTGTAAGGCTGATTGATAACTGATTACTAGAAGTGTATCAGCTACAAAAGAAACATTTTCGCAGTATGTTGTAGATAGGCAATTGAAGTAACGAGTCTGTAAGTTATTAAATAACTGATTACTGAAAGGTGTATCAGTACAAAAGAAAAAACATTTCCGCAGAATGTTGTAGATATGCAATGGAAGTAACGAGGTCTGTAAAGCTATTAATAACTGAGTACTGAACGGTGTATCAGCTACAAAGAAAACATTTTCCGCAGAATGTTGTAGATTTGGCTATTGAAGTAAACGAGTCTGTAAGATATTAATAAACTGATTACTGAAAGGTGTATCAGTACAAAAGAAAACATTTCCGCAGAATGTTTGTAGATATGCAACTGAAGTCGTAACGAGTCTGTAAGCTTGTAATAAAACTACCATGTAATGTGCATTAGCTACAAAGAGTGCATTTAGGGCAGATGTTGTAGATATGCAACTGAAGTAAGAGTCTGTAAGCTAGTAATAATTACCACTGAAGGTTGAATTAGCTACAAAAGAGTGCACATTTGAGCAGAATGTTGTAGATATGCAACTGAAGTAACGAGTTGTAAGCTACTAATAACTACACTGAAAGGTGCATCTAGCTACAAAAGAACATTTCGAGAATGTTGTTAGATAGGCATCGAGAAGTAACGAGTCTGTAAGCTCGATTAATAACTGTTACTGGAAAGGCTGTCTCAGCTACTAAAAGAACACATTCCGCAGAATGTTGTAGATATGCAACTGAAGTACGAGGTCTGTAACAGCTATTAATAACTGATTACTGAAAGGTGATCAGCTACAAAAGCAAAAACATTTCGCAGTAAAGTTTGTAGATGGCTATTGACAGTAACGGAGTCTGTAAGCTATTAATAACTGAGTTACTGAAAGGTGTATCAGCTACAAACAAAACATTTCCGCGAATGTTGTAGATATGTAACTGAAGGGGGGGGAACGAGTCTGTAAGCTAGTAATAACTTCTCTGAAAGGTGCATCAGATACAAAAAGAAAACATTTCCGCAGAATGTTGTAGATAGGCAATTGAAGGAACGAGTCTGTAAGCTATTAACTAACTGATTACTGAAAGGTGTATCAGCTACAAAAAGATTAACATTCGCAGAATGTTGTAGATAGGCATTGAAGTAACGAGTCTTGTTAAGCTAGTAATAACTACCACTGAAAGGTGAATTAGTTAGCAAAAGAGTGCATTTGGGCAGAATGTTGTTAGATATGAAACTGAAGTAACGAGTCTGTAAGCTAGTAAGAACTACTCACTGAAATGTGCCATAGTACAAAAAAGAGTGCATTTGGGCAGAATTGTTGTAGATTTGCTAACTGAGGAAGTAATGTAACGGAGTCTGTAACGCTTGTAATAACTACCACTGAAGGGTTGCATTAGTACAAATAAGGGAGTGCATTTGTGCAGAATGTGGTAGATATGCATAAGAATAGTAATCGAGTCTGTAAGCTAGTAATAACTACAACTGAAGGTGCATCAGCTACAAAATGGAGAAACATTTCCGCAGAATGTTGTAGATAGGCAATCGAAAGTAACGAGTTCTGTAAGCTATTAATAATCTGATTACTGAAAGGCTGTCTCAGCTACAAAGAAAACATTCCGCAGAATGTTGTAGATATGCAAAACTGAAGTAACGAGTCTGTAGTAAGCTATTAATAACTGATTACTGAAAGGTGTATCAGCTACAAAAGAAAACATTTCGCGGAATGTTGTTGGATAGGCTATTGATGTACGAGTCTGTAAAGCTATTATTAACTGATTACTGACAGGTGTATCAGCTACAAAAGGAAAATTTCGCCAGAATGTTGTAGATATGCAACTGAAGTATTACGAGTCTGTAAGCCTCAGTAATAACTACCAACTGAAGGTGCATTAACTACAAAAGAGTGCATTTGGGCAGAATGTTGTAGACATTCATAACTGAAGTAAACAAGTCTGTAAGCTAGTAATAATACCACTGAAAGGTGCATTAGCTACAAAAGAGTGCATTTGAGCAGAAATGTTGTAGATATGAAGCTGAAGTAACGAGTCTGTAAGCTAGTAATAACTGCCACTGAAAGGTGCTGCATTGCATTATTAGCTTACAAAAGGAGTGATTTGGGAGGAATGTTGTAGATATGCAACTGAGTATCGAGTCTGTAAGCTGAGTAATAACTTCCACTGAAAGGGTGCATCAGCTACAAAGAAAAAACATTTCCCGAAGAATGTTGTTAGTTAGGCTTTGAAGTAACGAGTCTGTTAGCTATTGATAAACTGATTACTGAAAGGTGTTGATATCTGCTACAAAAGAAAACATTTTCGCAGAATGTTGTAGATATGGCAATTGAAGTAAACGGTCTGTAAGTTATTAATAACGATTTTACTGAAAGGTGTATCAGCTACAAAGAAAAACATTTCCGCAGAATGTTGTAGATATGCAACGGAAGTAACGAGGTCTTGTAAGCCTATTAATAACTGTTTACTGACGGCGTATAGCTACAAGAAGAAAAACATTTCCGCAGAATGTTGTAGATATGATATTGAGTAACGAGTCGGTATGCTATTAATAACTGTTTTCTGAAAGGTGTATCAGCTAAAAAATGAAAAACCATTCCGAAGAATGGTTTTAGATAGGCAACTGAATTAAACGCGCCTTTAAGCAAATAATAACTGATTAATGAAAAGGTGCAATATCTACAAAAAAGACCAATTTCCGTGTAATGTTGTTGGACCAAGTATACTGAAGTAACGAGTCTGAAGCAAGTAATAACTGACCACTGAAAAGTGCATTAGCTACAAAAGAGAGCATTTCCGCGAAATGTTGTAGATAAGATTTTTGGTGGCCAGGGGTAAATTAAAGTGTGGTGGTAAAGCCACGGTCGAGCGAACCTGACGGGCTGCTTCAGTTACTAATTGCTCGCCACCAGTTTCAGGCCGGGACGCCCCGTCGCTTCAGCTGGTATTACATACGCTATCTACTCGGTTATACCTTTCAATTACCCAGTTCTTCCAGTGATACAGATTATAGTTGCTTTTATAACGTAGCGGTTATTAAAGCGTTTTGCCTCTATCGGTTATCGTATGAAACTCAGTTATAGCTCGTATAAAAGTTCTCTGTGTCCCCACACGTGACACCGCGGTTTACGCTCTGTAAGCCGACGAGTGCGCCTCTATCGGTTATCGTATGAAACTCAGTTATAGCTCGTATCGTATAAAAGTTCTCTGTGTCCCCACACGTGACACCGCGGTTTACGCTCTGTAAGCCGACGAGTGCGCCTCTATCGGTTATCGTATGAAACTCAGTTATAAGCTCGTATAAAAGTTCTCTGTGTCCCCACACGTGACACCGCGGTTTTACGCTCTGTAAGCCGACGAGTGCGCCTCTATCGGTTATCGTATGAAACTCAGTTATAGCTCGTATAAAAGTTCTCTGTGTCCCCACACGTGACACCGCGGTTTACGCTCTGTAAGCCGACGAGTGCGCCTCTATCGGTTATCGTATGAAACTCAGTTATAGCTCGTATAAAAGTTCTCTGTGTCCCCACACGTGACACCGCGGTTTACGCTCTGTAAGCCGACGAGTGCGCCTCTATCGGTTATCGTATGAAACTCAGTTATAAGCTCGTAATAAAAGTTCTCTGTGTCCCCACACGTGACACCGCGGTTTACGCTCTGTAAGCCGACGAGTGCGCCTCTATCGGTTATCGTATGAAACTCAGTTATAAGCTCGTAATAAAAGTTCTCTGTGTCCCCACACGTGACACCGCGGTTTACGCTCTGTAAGCCGACGAGTGCGCCTCTATCGGTTATCGTATGAAACTCAGTTATAGCTCGTATAAAAGTTCTCTGTGTCCCCACACGTGACACCGCGGTTTACGCTCTGTAAGCCGACGAGTGCGCCTCTATCGGTTATCGTATGAAACTCAGTTATAGCTCGTATAAAAGTTCTCTGTGTCCCCACACGTGACACCGCGGTTTACGCTCTGTAAGCCGACGAGTGCGCCTTTACATACATGACGCGAGTTATGAAGCAATAAACTTACACGTCATGACCCACTTCCCCACATCTCGGAAACTTGCCAGCAAAATTTCAGATTAAAGTGGAGTAACTTTTCTCCGTACTTCGTGCTTTATATAAGTAGATTTCCTGTTTATATACCTTTTAACGACGATGTTTAAAGTGGGATCTTTATAATAATATTCAACTTGTTATTGTTATGTACACAAAACAATCGCTTTCCATCTAGAAGAGTAGACATTTTTTAAACTATTTTATGTCATTTTAAAAACCTAAGCTTTTTAAAAACTTAGATCTACGTCTAAACGTAGATTGGTACAGATTTTACTGTATTTTACTTTTTCAGGTTGGTGTTGACAGCGTTTTATTCTTCTTTTGGTAAGTGTCTCATTAACTTCTGTACTTTCAAGTATACAGGGTGCACCGGAACTGTCTGAAAATGTTATGTGAAAATTGTTTCACCGGAAAAGATATGTAGCGATATAAGAATCGTAAACAAAATTTGCTTAAATCTCATGACTGATATTTTCTATTTATTTGTAACTACCCATGCTTCCGATGTCCTGATTAACGCCAAAAATAATTGATTCTCCTGTTTCAAATGTGTTCATTTCAAAAGTTTCATGCTAAATTTCCAGAATTTAAATATCAGCAAAAAGTCTGAGAGTACAAAAATACATCTGGTTATTCCATTAAAACCAATTAAACAAACACAAATAGGAGAAATACTAGTATTTTAGTTAAGTTGCAACTTATTATTAAAGTGTATTTCAACTGAATTTCCAGCTTATTGCTTTTAAATCTTGCGAAATTACGAGATTTTGTTTTGAATAACTTGACATTCTTCAGAAGTTTTTAAATAAAGGTCTAGTGGCTATTAGTTAATTTGAAAATACATTTTTAGAACGCAGACAATAATGTAACCAGGAATTGTATATATTTTATATTTAGCTGTACTTTTTGTGCCGATTAAAGTAATAAAAATTACATTTCTACAAATTACAAGGTTTTGAGCTACATTATGTTATTTTATACATCACACCTGCATATAGACATACAAAGATGTGGGGTATTAATAACCGTCGCATATTTTCATACCTGTCGTGCAATCTTTTAATTACAATATTAATATAAATATTTAATTAATTGGCGCATTTAGAACATCAGATAACGTAAGTCACGTTTTAGACGGGGAATTAGAACCAGTTAGTTACATATATAGTCGACAGCGTTAGTTTACTTATCTTTAAAGAAGTTAAATTCAGCATTTGTTTACATCAGTTTATTACAAAAAACGGCTTTAAACATGCGGGTACCTGTTTCCACATTGCTTTAATGAAAAGTGGACTTTCCTGCGTTTGGTTGGTGATGGAATGGATACAACCCGTTTTGAAGCAAAGCTTTTTTAGTGTTTTGTTTTCCATGTATTTCGGAAAAACCTAAATGCTGTAACTGTTTATGATATTTTTGTTAATAAACTTCTAATAACTTCTGTGTGCAATAAGAAGTGATGGAAAATGTAACAGATTTTCTTTCTCTTAACGATATTTGTAACCACTGCAAGATATATCGCTTTTGTAGCATGTGCAAAATACCGCCAATCATCCAATCGTGATGTTTAGTTAACATTAGCACAATAAAGAAACATGCGTTCCGAAAAATATATGTAATAAAGGCGTACGGTACTTAATAAAGTTTTTTTTCTGATAACTTAACTAATATTTTGTAAAATAAACCGGAAACCAAAAAGTGTGTTTATATATCGTGTTAGACAGCTGACGGCGACGGCTATTTTGCGGTACAGAAGTAAACAACTTTCCACGTTACGTGTTGCTATCGAATTAGCCTTGTTAGGGCTATGTGCGATTAATTTAATTTATTTTTATAAATCCCCTTACTTTAATTGAATTGTGTGCTCTTAAAGCCAAGAACGACATTGAATCTAGTATTAAAGCCTTGAGCTATAATTGCTCTGGTATAGGTTCCAAGAATCAACGCGTCCTTCGCACCGCTGCGCTGAACCGTTCCTGGATTCGTTCAGTTCAGAGAACTGTTTCTAATGCTAATCTACCGTAAGTCTGTATCTATGTTTGAGTACTGACAACTAAATATTTATTGTACAATTTGGTAAAATACTGAAGTTATTGACGGAATTATAACCATCCCGGAAGATTTTATTTGAAGTGGAGTCTGTTCTCCGCCTTCCATGAATACGTACTTACTGACTATATTCTTACAGAATATTGTAAATATAAACAATAAAATTTTATATTTCTGGTCCCCGAATCATTTTATCACGTTGTCACTCATATATAATATATATATATATATATAATATATAATATATATATATTATATAAAATATATATATATATATATATATATATATATACATAACAGAACTCAAACAACAATTATATATATATATTTACAACTAATGAATATATATATATATATGGACAACAATATCTTACATATATTTTATGTGATTTTTTACCTCTGTGTACAATTGTAAATACTTTATACTCAATAGAATTGTCTTCTAAGTAATTTGTCACTATGGTTACACTATTTGTGCTAAAATACTGTTTCTTTTAAATGTTAAAAATTAAATATTTTAATTGTTTTGATAATTTTTGTCCACTTTGCTTACTCCCAGCTATTTAATTATGATTATAGAAAATATATTTTGCCATGGCAAAGAAAATTTTATATCGTATCCTACATCGAAGCTACTTATGAATAAAAAGGGAGACGCCTATATAAAATAATACCTGTTCTCAATGATGTTAAACTATTGTAGAAATAAATATATTGCAATACACTCAAATATTAAGATACTTAAAATTTAATATACAAAAACGTAGTTATGTGGATATTTCAACTTTATATTTATCAGAAAACTCTTTTTGGCATGATCATTTTCGCTGTTTTGCCAATCACATTATGACACATGTCGGAAACATTGTTTGAAGTTTTTTTGGTTGTCAAAGAGCTTACAATTAACTCAATTAACATTTCAAACATAACTATGAATATTTTTAGGAAAGATTTCCATTCAAACGAATTATGTAAAATTGCGATTAGCCTATGTGGTAGATATAAAAATTCATTACAAGAATCGAAAACATTGAAGTTTTTGGTCGTCAAAGAGTTTACAATTAGTATTTATTTAATTAATATTTCAAACATAACTATGACTACTTCGACGATAGATTTTTATTAAAAAATGTATTTGAAATTGTGATTGTGTGGTATATAAAAAGATTCATTACAAGAAACATAAGAGAGTAACTCAAGAAGAAATTTAATTCAAATTGGGATTTGGGACGTGCTAAAATATTAACAGACTGTAGAATGTCAAGTAAGGGGGATGTTGTGAAGGACCGGAGCAGAACGCGGCCCACGTTTGTCTTACTGGGGGAACAATGGATGATGGACACATTGTCAGTTTCACTGAGAACACAAGATCCATTGTAAGACATCACTGTCGTCGCGACGGTTTGATATGAACATGAATATTCATCTGTAATGTTAACATAGACTGTTACATAAGTTTACTTACGTTGTTGTGAATTCGTATCATAAAATTAACTCATACTTTTGTATTATCATTCCTGCAATAAAAAATATTAAAAAAAACTGTCACAATTTATTGCTACAGTATACTCTTTGTCGAATATAATGGCATCCAATAACTGAAAAATATCAATATAAAAATGACATTAATTTGTTAAATACAGTATTATCGTTGGTAATAACGTACATAAACATCCAAACTATATTTTTTTTATTTCAGTTGCCTTTATCTTCATTTAAATAATTATAATTTATATGTACAAGTTGTGTTTAGCGTTCTGATGTTAAAAATGTCTAATTTACAGTACATTTTGCGAAAGTAAATGAAACTTGTAAAACGGTCATTAAATATTTGCCAGTAGCTGACATTTAAATATTTATTAATATAAATCCCAGCTGCACTTGGCAACGATGTGGTCATTGTCTCCACTAAGTCCCGAGTTCTAATCCAGGTTTGGAGACGGAATTTTCGCACTCTAACAAATTATCATATGAAACTAACCTAAAATGATGCTATAAACGGTTCCGGCCTAAAAATTTGAATCGTACACACAAAAATAAAAAACCCGATATAAAATAAGCATGGTGTTTATTTCTATAACGATAATAAACAATATTAAGATTCATGATTAATAACGTAAGCATAGGAATAACATTTTAATAAACTTACATTGTTTTGAGCAACCCATTTCAATATTGCCAGGCATACAATTGTTTGTAAGGTGTAAAGTAGGCCTTATACTGCTGTTTGAGTTATTAATGTACATTAACAATTATTTTTATTATGAGCTTAAAAAAGTTTCACAACATGCATTTAATTTCGTTTTCTTGATCATTTATTCATTAATTGCTTCTCGCTAATTGTCTTCGGTTAAACCCAATGTCATTGAAGTCTTTGGAGTGTATATGTAATTCCCACCATGCACAGTTTAAAAACAAAAAAGGAAATTTACGGGTTGAAAATGAAGGGATTTGTATAAGTAATATAAATGAAGCCTTAATCGTCGAGGACACAGTGTAAATTGTTGCGTTTTAGTTTTAAGGACTAAATAAAAAAATATTTGTGTCTGAGTGGTTTGAAAATCTATTAGTACAAGCTATGTTTAACCAATTTCCAATAAGGAAATTACGTTAGCTTGTGAAGGTGAAGGTGACAACGCGTTCAAAAATTTATCGCTTGAATTCTATTTATATTGAAGTTCTGTTACTGTTATTAGAACTTCAACGCCGTGCTTTGTTTTTATAATTCTTTTTTTTCGAATTGGATTTTAAATTCTCCATTGTTAATCCTTTTCAATCAGAAGAACTGAACGTTTTGGGACATGTCAAAGCCAGGTTATATTATCTAACAGTGTTCATTCTCCACAACTCTATGATGAAAGCAGTAAAATAGTTACAATCCAGCACTAAAGCCCATAAACAGCGTCTCTTTCTACAAACGTAACCCTTAACGTTTACAAGGCTCAGTGTCGGGTTATGGGTCTGGCTTCACTTTAACACCCCGTCTCTCGTCCTTTGCAGACAATCTCCCCTGGCTTTGTCTTGCCATCATCATGAAATGTTTAATATTGTGCAGCTTTAAAAATTATATAATCACGTCAATAATTTACAATCCATTTGGTCCTCTTACATTTGGTATCGGTTTCAGATGCAAAATTGGTAAGAACTCTTAGCGGAAATTTCTTTATAGGAATGCGTTATTGGAACTATATGGAAATTCATAGCGAGCCCAGAGCGACAGACATGTGTAAAACAGGGGCGGGACGTTATAACCTGAAAGTCGTGTAGCTGATTCCTCTAACTGAGGTGGAAAAGGTGTTATGCAAAAACATCGTATTATGTCAATAGCATTCCTGTCTGGTTGTTTAAACGCTGTTACAGGCATATTTTGAACCCACTCACTACATTAACTAACTCACTGCTCTTTTAGTATAGGAGTTCTCTCTTCTTCCTTACAATCTTTAAAGGTACCTAATTCAAATATTTTAAGAAGGACTCTCCATGCTTCACGGGGATCAACAATATTAATACTGCCACTTTTGACTATAATGTACGAAAACGCTTTCTCGATAGGCTCATAAGTTATTTCGACCGATTCAACATTGTGGAGGGGTTGTGGAGGGCATATAAGTATGTGAGCAGGTTCTTTCTGTTTATTGATACACCACAAGACACTGCCATAGACACTAAACACATATGGAGTCCGTAGTCTTCTGCTTCGGTGGTTGACATCGTACCTAAATGCTAGGAATCAAACGGTCAGGTGGAATGCGTACATTCACGAGCTATCTCACTGTGTCATGGTGTCCCCCAGGGATCTATCCTTGGTCTTGTATTGTTTATCCAATTGTCTACAATCTGAGCACGTCAATTCAAAATGGAAATATAATTCAATATACAAACCCACTCTCTGTGTCACACAAAAACCAAGAACAACTTGGAAATCAAATCTACCTACAACTGAATTCCCCTATCCAAATTTTCAGTAATATTAATCCAAAAACTAAATTGTTCTAAATAAAATTGTATAAACTTATTTTTAGACGTATCGAAATTGAAGATAGACCAATATTAATGGAAGTCGACACCTTACGTGAGGAAATTGATTCTACCCGGTTCCTAAGAATATACTTCGACAGGGGTTTGACCTGGAACGACCATGTCGACGGCGTTGTTCTTGGGTTGCGTCAGGTATTTTTGTGGTACGCCTTTAGGTGTAAAAAGGTATATTTGAATTCTTTCTAAATTACAAGTCAGTGTCATTCAGATTTGCGTTCAGCGAGCTCAGTCTACTGACTTACAACTTCCTCTACATACTTGAGGTATCAGTCTACTGCCACTTTTAGTGTGAGATATCCTGGGATATACATGAGAGTCAGAATTAACATTCGCTTCCAACATCATAAAACATCTGCATTTGAGCGCCCTCAATCTATCTCAAGTTGATGCCGAGCTTATAAACCGGGTCACCGAGGTAATCAAAACATTAAATAACCCAAAAACTTTCAAAATCCATTTTAAACGTCACCAGGTATCACAAGCCGACCCATTCTGTTGAGAAATTCGTGGTAAACCCCTCTGGTTATTTAGCGATTAGATTGACGATAACATTTTTTAGAGCAAAAACTCGTAAGTTATCATTGCCAGCCGATAACACTGGTGCTACATACACTTTGTGTAAGTGAACTAATATGTGTATATGCATGGGCGTGGAAAAGGCAATGTAACAATTAGATGAAGTTAAAAAATGACTTTTGAAGTGGTATGACATTTATGCGACTGGAATACAACAATTTCATTTCAATTCGTTACCTTGTTACGTTTGTCGTCTGTGTTTTATTCATTTAATCCTTCCATCCAAATGACGTTACATCGGAGTCACGTTTATATAAATGGGAACGGTTTTTGTGTACGAACGGAGCCTAAAAGTACGTATATTTTGTATCTTAAACACGTATTACGTACTCACATATTTTTCTTCACCATCATTTTCTTAAAAATGATAAAAAGAAGTTTATAATCACCAGTGTACCAGTGTGTGTATTAAGGTATTGTATAGACATGATGAATCAATCCAGAACATAGGAATAGGGTTTACTTCGTTATGAACGATGTTTATTTTCAAATAATAATATTTCACTATTGGATTTTTATAAAAAAAAGTTCTCATTTATATTCTGTATGGGAAGCGCATATTTTCTAGAACGCTGTAGATTGATTCTGTAAGAGATTTTTTATTGTGTCTAATAGTTACACCATATTTAAATTTTTAAGAGTAGTTTTATTTGTTTTGCTTTAGTGTTTAAAAATAATAATACATTAAAAGAGTTACTGTTAAGTTATAGTATTTAATTTGTTTTCTGAATTACACTACATAAAAACATAGCACTGTGATAAAACGTTTCAAGCTTTTGACTGTATAATTTAATAACACTTTTTGGTTAAAGTTTTATCATTCAAACATAGATTGCATTTTAATTGTATTTTAATTGTAGATTAGAAACTCTATTCAAGCTTTTTTTCGTGAATCATCAAATAGTACGAATTACTAATTTAGCTACATTTAACAGATTTTTACAGTATCTAAAATTTGACAGTTACAGACTTGACTTCTCTGGAATTTGGAGTCCACGGCTGTTAAAAATGATATTTTTAAAAGTTGACATTTTAACGTTCAAAATGAACGTGCATACTTTCGAAATCGGAGACACATAGACTACAAAAGAGCTATGTCTGCTTACCCAGCAGCCATCCAGTGTAATGTAGGTGAAGAGGTGTTCTCATTGTCTCATCAAGTGCACAATTGAGCACACTGCGATGTTTTAGACGTGATCCCAAAGTACGGTCCTCCCATAGTAATTTTCATCACTAGGAGCCAAAGTGACGGTTTTTGGTGAGCAATCGTGTTAACGAATGATGCAAAGCCGAGGTCGGAAATAGGATTAAGCGTTTGAATACATTTTTGCCTTGTGTTGTCAACAACGGTTTTATCTTTTTTCGAATTTTACTACGTTATAACTCAACATAGCAATACTGTCAAGTTTACACATAATACACAGCTGTGTTTTGTGCATTTACTTCTACTGAAACAATAACAAAGTTTGAGATTAGTGAAATAAAATACTAGAGTTGTGCGCCAGTTGATTTTTCAGATATTTGTTACGAAGAACGGTACTCTGGTACTATCTGGTTCTCTGTATTATCAGGAGGCTACTTTGTCCTTATCTACTACGTGTTACTACGCGATATAACTAGGTTTATATTAGGTTATTACAAATATGTTACTAGTAGTACCAAAGTTAAAATTAACCTTTACGAGCGCTCACGTGATCTGATCTTGAATTTGAGTAATATCTCGATAGATGTTTTTACTTTTTTGTCAGAAGTGTGAGGTGGTACTTTTCCGACCTCAGATCGCGTGCCTAATCGCCAAACTTGATCTGACGTAGGAAAAAATAAACTATCTGAGACGTGATCTGAGAGCAAGAAAGTACCGTTTGGAACTTAAATAAGAGGTGGCGGCCAAATAAAGCTAAAGCAAAAAAAAGAAATACATCCCACGACGCAGTACCTAAATTCAAGCTCAGATCACTTGAGCGTTCGTAAATGCGAACCTTAATTTTTTCTATTTATTTCCATCAGATTTACAATATACACAAGAACAGAAAATATACACATAATATATATTATTAATCAAAAGGAACAAGTAAAATTAGCTAAACAGGTTTCCTATAATAAATTGTTATCTTATCTGCCTGAGGAAAGGTTGCTAAAAGGAACCTAGTCTACATAGGCTATAATAGGTCTACATACGCAATGTGGCCTTTGCGTAGACCCGAGTTGCTCAAGTAAAAACAATAATTGCAACAATGAATTTGAACTATTATTGTTTGGTTTAATAATTGATGAACCCCAACTATATGCAGCCAATGCCAATGTATTTCTTGAGTCAATGTGACGGAGTGTGTCCGGAGGGGGGTTGTGGCAGAGAGGTAGCGATCAAAACCGTTCATAGTAGGCCTCTATCAGTGACTCGGCCTCCGATACAGGTAAATGAAAAATTATGTTATTTAGCCTATGCGTTTTTGTTTTAATAAAAACCGAAGGCGCAGAAAAAATATTAGTGTTGTTTAAATTTGAAGAAATATTTCGATATACAATTTGGGAGACTTAGTAGCAATTAATTAGTAGTTGAGATCGATTTCAATCATGTGAATGTGAAAATGGAGAAAAGAGTAATAATAAGTTTGTTTGTATTTTAACTACTCATAGTAGATAGGGACAGAGTGGCCCCCATATAATTACCATAATACCCGAAAAACAATCACTTTATGGACTAAATTACCCACGTGTTTACGTCCGTGAGCTGTTATACTCGTAACGATGCATAAAGCGGTTGCCATTGATGCCGGTATTAAGAACAATATTAACAGAGAGAAGAGCAGTGCTAGTGAACCTGAAGTTGAATAATTTGTTGGCGGCAAGTAGCGCTCGGCCCACGCAGACCGGAACTGGCCGCCATTGTCACAATGTGGCTGTCGCCATTGTGGTGAGGCCACAGCAAATTACAATCGAGAGCCACATTGTGGCGTCACTTCCGCCGTGTCAGGATGTGTGTGTCCTTCCCCCGTCCCTCTCTCGCTCGTATCTTCTTCCTGTCACTGAAAGGGTTCATTTCATATAAAAATCGTTTTCTTGCGAACACCTACTTCGGCATTATTATCGGCCATTATTATTAGACACGGTTACTTTAATACTAGGCGTTACACAGATGTTGCACAGTAATAATCAATCTGCTAAACGTGTGCAATCCTATATAACTAATGATAGTTTCATTTTTGTACATAAAACATTGAATACTTAAATAAGGTAATGTTTTTAATCAATGCTTATACAAATTCGGCCCGTAACATGAGTACGTTCTAAATGTGCGCGTTCACGCTACGCTAGCAGAACTAAAATCTTCCGCGTTGTGGAGACATGTTCAATCAACAGATGTTAAACAAAACTCTTCTAATTTTGTTGTGTAAAGGCAATGAAGCGAAGCCCCGAAGTCGGAATCTACATCTGAAAATGTCACACCTGGATACACCATGTGGACAGCAGTAATTACAGTGTGAATTGTAATAGAAACAGGAATTTGATTTTAAGATTAAGGAATAAAGAGATATTTGGGCCTTTCGCCATTTTAAAACATCATTAAATGGGACTGAGTTCTGCAATAACTTCGTAACTTAAATAGACATATATGTTAAACCTGTGTTTGAATATATGTAATAAGTTTAAACCAATTTGAACTTAATGGACTTAGTGGTTTTGAGCGATGAAAGGGCAGACACCTATGTAAATGTGTAAACTTTTACAATCATAATATTAGTAGGATAATACTAGTGCAGAGGCTGTCATACTCAATTATTATGGGTGGATATTTATGGGTGTTTATTGCTTATGCCACTTTCAAACTTGGTGCTCTGTCTTCATATAATCAACTGTTTGTAACTATTATTATTTATTACCATATTTAATTATAGTTGCATATACATTTTTAAGAATCTACACGAAATTTGGCATACTTGTACCATACAATAAATAAGTACACTAGTCTAACTTAAGGGGGCGAATGCTATTCCAGCCGTACACCACTTTGATTACTATGCAAGCTCTGCTCTAGATGCATACATATGACACAATTATATAAATTAATAAATTAGTATAATTGCACGTATAATGTGTGCTCTAATAAATAAAATTGTAACGTATTAAATATTAGATAATTTTCAGTGCATGAGAAGCGAAAAGTGTATTTCGTTATTCCTAGAAAACCTTTACATGGTAATCAACGATATGTGGCACGATACGTTATTCCTTACAATTCTTTCAATGCCATTGTTATTGCACGTATAAGACGTGAAAATCAGTCAAACTCATTGTGAGTGGCTAATTTGTATAAACGTCTCTTCATAAATAGGTATTGAGCATTGTAACCCACATCCATTCCATAAATCATTAAATTATGACTTTGCTGCAAAATAATATGATACGTATTTGTATTTAGTTTTTTATTCAAGGTGATTTTTCGTTGAATATTTTTAAAAACCATGTTATTTACTCTCGTTTGAATAATTAATTTTAACCTCGAAGTGTCCCAAATAATACTTCATCGTTAGTCTTTCCTTTCTTGAATAAGAAAAGATTGTATAGAAATCTAACCTTGGACCTGGATTATCTTAACGGACAAATTATCTATAATTTGTCACGAGTATGGAAATTAATGCCTTAAAATTAATCTCCCTGTCTCGGGTGTCGGACGTAAAAACTAAGCCACCTTTATAAGTAGCCTATATAAGAAATAAATCACAACACAATAAGGTGGAAAACAAGTAAAGAGGTAAATACATCCGCGAAGCTTGCAAAGGAATCTTTAGTTACTGTATTTTTGTCATGCATTCCTTTATGACTTCATTCTTATTTACTACATTTCTCCTAAACATAAATCAAATACTTCACAATTATTTTTATTGAAAGAATGAATTCAAACAATGACGTCTTGTAGGCATGAGGCAGGGTGTTGATAATTTGGTACTGTGGTTGGAAGGACGAAGCTATTGAAATTTGGTTTAAAATAGAACACTGCGAAAAGAACGAGAAATAGATGTGTGTACGTAGGCGTGAACTTCATTGTTAGAAACAGCAATAAATTAATCTTCGTCTTAACATGTTATTTTATACAAGTATTATTATTATATACATCAAACCAACCTCATACAAATTTCCATTTTACATCACCTTTAATATTGTTCAATTAACAATATGAGCTGATTTCAAATCAAGGAACGTGTTGTAATATAATAGTTGAACCGCTATTTTAATTTTTCTTAATGGAACTAAAATTTTACTCCGGACTTTTGGATTAAACCTGGAGAGTCTTTACTAGAGTAAACGCTCTTACAGAGTAACGATATAATAGTTGGTAGCAAGGCATTCTAAAAGAATTATAGTTTGAAAGGCTGAAATTAGTATTTTATGTGTATTATGCATAACTAGTATTAAAAATGTGTTGTTTATGCATTCCTACTTACAGTATACATCAAGACTCTGCTATTAAAATATTAGCAGTGGCAAAATGTATTTTTCTCTATGATAATATTGTGGTTAAAAGGCTTATAAAACTATTGAAACATTCGACGTTATTAGTGTTAAATGTTTTAATAAATCTTCGAAAACATAAAGCTTTAAGCCAAATTTTTAACAGAAACACGAAAGAAATTAATGACTACGTTTCAAATTAGTCGCCTCGCGAAATTGCGTGTACGAGTGAGTATCAGTGTAAAGAAACCCACTCGTGTTGCTCCCGGCACCTCAGTGTATTTTTACCATAATTAAACCTTTTCCAAAGTTTTTAACTTTATTACTGTCGTTTATATGTTGCCCCGAGCTTTCAGGTTGTCTAGCTAATTAAGCGAACGTAATTACATTTTTTAGTTTTATTCATGTAGTAGAGATTGCAATTAGTTATCATGTAATAGTTTTTGTTTTTGTTTTATCAATGTGTAAAAATAGTTTTATGGAAATAACGAAATAAAAAAATTGTGGTTCGAAATTCTCATCTAGGAATTCAGGTACAACCAAAAAACCTTAAATGTAATAAAATGCCATGAAAGAAGCAAAACAATCCTATTAATTCATCATACACTTAGCCCTTTACAGTGCTGTAGAGAGAAACAAATGAGTTTTTATAACTATAATAAATATATTTTCAATGTTCAGTAATCTTCAGTTCTCTCCTTGTTGTCTCATATGCCAATATGTAGTAAACTGTATAACTTGTATAACTGATTTTTTTTTCAAATAATGTTAATACGAAAGGCCTCACAAAAATAAAAAACTTTATGTTATTGGAGAGTTTGTTTGAATTAATATATCATTTCCAATAAGGCAAGAGCTTCAAGAATGTTAATCAAAGTTTGAAGTTCTAGTTTTTTGCTTCTATTTTAAATATTGTTTTGAGTTCTAGAAACAAACTGTACTGTAGTTATATTTTTTACCTGTTTTTAGTTGTGCGTGCAAAAACATGTATAATTTAAGGTTTATGAAATATTATAGGCTTCCCAGAACACATTTTGCTTTTCTCTTACTTTCACAAATAGCAGATTTGTTATTTTTTGTTGTAAGTCTAAACGGCTGCCATATTGAAACGAAGTGGCGTACCAAGTTGGTCAACAAACTTACCCATAACATTTATAAGGTCAATTTGTGTACCAAGTTTAAAACTTGTGTGGGTATACAAAGTCTACTTAAAATTAAATGTACTAAATCATACGATAATAATTATTAGGAAATGGTACAAAATAATTTTAAAATATATACATATATACAGTTTTGTTAGACAACATTGGTGATTAATCGGCAAGTAGCCATAACGATACGGAATTGTGTAATTCCATCATGAAGTTATTACTATTATTTCACTTAAATAATTAAATTATTACAGAACCAAGCATTTGCAATTAGGCATATGAAGTGACAAAAGTGTGGTGATATATATTATACAATTACAATTAACAATGACAATTTTTTATTAATACATTTTTACTTCCTGTAAATATTTTACATCTACCCTAGTTGTGTTGTTCGTAGGGACCACATCACACGTTAGTTACCGTAGAATAAACAGATCTTTAGAAAATATGAATCAGCGAGTCACGGAAAAACAATCTTTGTGTTGATTTTCTTTTATTCGAACAGTCATTATATAAACCTCGTTTTTCATAATTGAGGATGCCATAATTAGTGTTGAGGTAACTTTTGTCACTTTTCAAGTATGTAATATACAAGAGAGATTTTATAATTTTTTAAATCCCAGATGGTTTATGAGAGGATAAAAGTATGCTACCAGTGCCTTTTCAAGAGAAGTTCCTTAAGAAGTTTTTACACTCTTAAGCAGCTATGAAAACGGTGGATCTGAATGTAAATGAAATTGTTTAAATGAAATCCGACCTGTGACACGTTTTATATTTGAATGCCAAATAAAGTTTTCCAGTCTTACATGACATTGGTTTAATTAAAACAATTTTAATTTATGTTATGTTTTTATACAAACTTTTACCAAGGAGCCTCGGGTCATCTATAATAGTTGTGGATGTAATACTGTCAAGTTATGTACCTACGTAATTTTATAGAGTTAATATGTTAAGATTGTTTCTTTAAAAAAAGCGCATTTCAAATACGATGTATTAGTGTAACCTTGATTTCTCACAAATGAGATTTAAAACCTGTGCGAGTTGTCTCGGTAGAATTAGTCTGCAGTGTCCTGGCGGAGAGCGGGCCCGAGGTACCGCGGTGAGTGAGCGTCTCTCTAAGAGGATTGCCCGTCGCAATTAGAGAAGGCGGGAAAAGAGCCTACGCGGGATTAAAACATTATAATTGAATTTTTTAAGAAGATTACAGCAAAAACGCATTTATTTCATTGTTTCCGTTAAGCAAATACGAATTTCCATTTAGACACTTTCTTGATACCTCCTGCAAAGCGATAATTTCAATCCCCGCAGGTTCTATGAAAGCTTCATTAATGAAGGTGAAGGCAATTTCCACCATATCTTCTCTATTGGTTATTACCATTAAGGTCATGACCAGTTAGTTGTTTTTTAAACTGCCAGCAACGTAAAAAAAGAGGAACAGATATAAATTATAGGATTAGAATATAGGAAGTGAATTGTAGAATTACACTGGTACATGTATACGTATTGTTCCTTTTTATTTCTCTCGAGTCCCGCATGAGGAAGAGGTGAAAGGACCACCAGACTCCACCATTGTCTGGACCTGTAGTGATAATTTTATTCCACGTGATGAAGTTCATATATTAGGAATATCCTAGTTGTCGATGCTTCATAAAACCAATTTTTCAGGTTAACTGATTATTGACTTAAAAGTGTCGAAATTATAGTTGATGACGACAAGATGATTGACGTTAATATTGCATCTCTTACACTTAATACTAATAATTAGTTATCTCGACATAATCAACAGAAGAACTGTACTTACTACCTGAATATCAGTTGCATGCAGGTCGTCATATCAGGTATACAGTGCTCTTCTTTAGTGTCGAACAACACACGTAGTGTTCCTGTACACACAACGTAGCTATGGTAGAAAAGGGTTAATTTAAAGTGAATGTTGATTGTTTACGCCATTTTACCATTGGCTTAGTGTAGCGTCTGAAATGTGACACAGTCAGACTTCACTCCTGGAAGCTAGAGTCTATGTCCGTCTTAAGAGATCCAAAATAATCCAGACGCTCAACACGAACTCTTTGCACCGTTTCGACATCAGAGACACCTAAAGGTTTGTTTTTTTTACCTAGCAGTCATCCAGTGCAATCTAGATGAATAGGTGTCTCATCAAGTCCACAATAATTAAGGCTTTCGGATAATTTCTAAAACATCGTAAAGCACTCAATTCTGCACCTTATGAGATATCTTATCATGAACACAAAAATGGATGGCTCATGGGTAAAGCAAACGGACATCTTTTATACTATAGGTGTATCTGGTGTCGAAACGATGCAAAGAAGTTGTGAACATCGTCGTCGCCGACTCCTTTTGGATCTTTTTAGACAGACATGGATCCCGCATTCAAGGAAAAGTTTGAAAGTGTCAGATGTCAGACGCTGAACTAAGCGAAAGGTGAAATGGAGTAAGTGCTCAACATTCAGATTGTTCATATGACGGTCACTCAGCATCGGATAAATACGCTGTATGCGTGACGCGTACTGTATCGTGCCTATTCATACTGATATGTCAACAGAAACTCGACATTAACCATCAAATTATCTTGTTACAGGGTGCTTTTGGGTGTAACCTACAACTTCTCTAGTAGGTAGCTCAGTCACAGAATCATGATGTGAGGGGATTCTAGATCAAACGTTCCTATGATATTCCGTCTCCAGTCGACACATCTCATTCGGGTTATGTTGTGTAAGGTTTAGTTAAATAAAGGTTTTACCTTTGAATATATATTTTAGATTATTCTGATGTATTGATTGAAATTTGAATTGTCAAGGGGGAAAATTATGATCCTTAATACGCCACTCCGATTATGTCATAATTGATCAAAAACATTTTAACGCCTTCCGTTCATGCATCAAAAAACTTTAAGCCTGTCCTTATTACGATCAAATACAAATCCAGTGTTAGAAATTGTAAGAAACCAAACCATTAACTTTTATGCAAAGTATTTTACGGTACTGACGAGTTCGTGTAAAATTAGGAAGCAATCTTTTGAGCTAGTTTTAGAGCATAAGATTCTTTAAAAACATGGAAATAGTACTTTTATGATTCCCAGGTTTAATTTTACCTGTATTTGACCTGTCTTTAAATTGTAAATATTATTTTTATGACAGCTAACCGCATAAATGTTGTTTATATTTCAGCAGTATGTAGCCATCCTACCCTTCCTCATATATTTCCATGACGTTTTCTCAGTTTCTTTCACTTTTATTTTGTTATCAACGTAAATAATAATAAGTGTCAAAACGTCTTAAGAAAAAGACGCAGATTCTCTTTAATGAAAATTAACTGAAAAATATTTTTAGGCGTTGTTGTTACTGTCTTCAGAGTTAGGTAATACTACCTAAAACCTACCTAAACCCACGTGTTTAATTCAGGTGAATAGTAGAAGATAGATGTCCCCGGAGACGTTGCACTAAGACGACAGTGGCAGCACTCAGTGTAATGGACTTGTCACCTGTGACCATTACTCCAACCTTGGACACTGCATTAGTGTTTGTCGGCCAACTTACAACTAACTGCGTTCACTCACTTACACTCGACATCTAGGTCACGTCCACCAGTTGATGGAATGTCGTCTGCATTCAGACTTTTCACGTCTTAACATATATTACATGAAAATTATATTAACATGAAAATGAACGGATGGTGGTTTACTTACAGCTTTTTGTGATCTGATGTCCAGTAACCACGTTCGTAGACACTGACTTGTACGATTACTGCTTATATACACATGTTTTATACAATGTGATAACACTTACGTCTGACGAATGGATTAGTAAATATATTACGGAGCTTTCTAAAGAAAGAATTTGCATTGTATTATACCAAACAACATGTTTTCTCGAAATTGGTTAATTTCTCCATAGTAAGAAATCGAACCTTAGTCGCGCTAGTTTGGTGTAGGCCGAAATGAGATAGTATCGAAGGGGTTAACATTTAATTAAACTTTTATCTTTTGCATATCACATTTTTCTTAGCTTGACACATCGTTAGACACATAAATGACAGTTACACCACCTTCAGACATCAAAGTCATTGAAATTCGCCTAATAGGTTTCTGTTTGGTTATCTGATTTTGGTTTATAATTTATTTAGGTGTCTGACATTTTTTATATGTGTCAAGCTAAGAAAAATATATCTTAAAGAAGTAATAACCCCTCACCATATTTCAACCTTCCCCAGAATTAGCGTGTTGTTGGATTTTTTTCTCAAAGAAAAGTTTTCTATCGATTTAAAGAAAAGAAAGGTTGTATAGTTATAAAGTACACATCGGCTCTCGGATATAGGACTGTATAAGTTAGATGATAAACTGATTTTCCCGTTTGATTTCCCTTTGAATTTCCCTTCTGGATTTTTTGTTTTGTTTTTGTTCTCTGAGGACAAGAAGCTTATAAATTGCACTTATTCCTATAAAAACCTTAGCGCTGCTTCCGGAGTGACAGTATATTCTGAACGGATAAGGTGGTGGTAGGGGCCGTCCCTGTAGAGATTTGTGCGGAAAATGTACGGCACTAATCTCGTCATGTCTCCTCGTAAGAAGGGAAAGCCAGCTCTGGGCCAGCCTCTCCAGTCAAAGCACGCAGGGGTGGCATACCCTTATGCCAAGGCTGGCAAGAACCTTTGACTCTCAGGGAACGAACCCTACCAACTCCAACAGTTATCTCCCGCAGTAGACTAAACCTATCGATTTACCCTTACGCCCCAGAATGTCAACATTTGCGGTAAGTGATGTGCCGCTCCTGGGCGTACATAAGGTTGCCCAGATTTAAGTGACACATCTGTTTTTGCTGTGCCCAGTGTCGGTTCAACTGGAAGGTGTAAACTAGTCAGAATTTAACCCTCTGGGGACATATCTATCGTTACTATAGTAGTTAAAACGAAATTGTTATGTATCCAAATATGATACCGAGTGCCAATACACGGTTAGTGTTTACAATGCTGGAGGTAGCGACAGTGCCGGCGTGTTTGTTTGCGCTCTACGTGTGTGTTTGTCTTGCCATGTTTGCCGAGTGTTTGTATTATCTTTGGGGCAGGACAAACACACGAAACTTCTTCCCGACCAACTTGTGCTTCAAGTTTGCTGCCGTCATTACGGTTAATTTAACTACCCTCAAACTAATTATTCTGTCAATTTTGCACGAAAATGTAAATGTTCGTGATGAATTATTAACCATTGCCATCGAAATATGTTATATTAATTACTATCCTCTTTGTACGCGCATCGTAGAATACACATTTATATCACTTTCACCGCTATATTTCGTATTTGTGTTTAGTTGAAAGACACCTGTGCTCTCAAGTATTTGGATGTAAACCGTAATCAATAGTCACTTTTCTATACAAATAAAAGTGAAATACTATTCGTTGATACTTGCATTACTCAACCAGTCTGCACCGGTTTGGATAGTTTGTATTTTAAATATCCATAGTAATCCAAACATATATAGGTTCCATTGTTGCCAGAAAATCGTAAAATTCCATTGCTGTTGTGAGTAGTAGTAATGTAAAGCAAACAGCAATAAAATAGTAATATCCAACTTTTACTAAGGATGGAGCTAGTGACTAGCCGCTCTCTACGTAACTACTACTACTACGAATAAATAATTTATTCAAACAAATTGTATTGTACTTAATTTATTTCCAAGTGGTACGTTTACCTTAAAGAAATACAGTATAAAAAGTACGTTAAATCTTTTTAGATTTCTTCCTTCCTTTCTTTAATATAAAAAATTAAGCCAATAAATTTTACACAATAAAGGAAAATAGGTATGAGGTTGTGCGTTGGGGATAGGATACTGTATACAAAATGAGTAAAAAATAGCGGTAAAGATCAAGAATTAAATAATAAAAATTAGTTATTGTAGCATATGTAGTAAATAATGTACTAATAACTACTTACGTATGATACGTTTAAAAGTTTAACATAAATATTATGCTGTATAATACAAAAAAATTTATTCATGATATACAATTAAAATGCTAGGCTTAAACATGTGACATTAAATATTATTAACAATTATTTTATAATGCTATAGAGTTGCTATTTTAAATATTATTACAACATAGCAGACTAGACTAACCATACACTAATTTACTATCTAACATGTATTCATTATCATCTTGTCCGATTAACCATACTCTATTTTTTGTTTAGAAAATATATTTTATGTTCCTACTATTTTTGACCAAGTGGCAATAAATTATATGCCGTCGGAACTATAAAATAATTTTGTAAAATGTGTGTTTTGTAACTGGATCGGTTAGCCCTGATGAGGGATACGATAATGATTAGCTGTACAGACATTTATTTAATCATTATACTGGACCAAGGCAATGGGCAATATAGCGAACAAAGGTCGGAGAGCAAGGATCTACACTGTACATATCATACTGTCTAATAACGAAAAATACAATTTCAATCGAAGACAGAATGTCGAGTCGTCTGTGAGACAGGTAGATGTGTCCTTTTAGATATTTAACAGTCGCAAATATTATAGATGTGATGGTCTGGTTGTTTGTATATCGAATCTAAAGTAAACAATTAAATCCGTAATAGTTCGTAAGAAATATTCTTTCTTTCGATTAGTGGAGAAGGTTTTTGTAGCAATCAACTTGGTTTGAATAACAACTCATGTTCACCTTTGTAGGAATTATCGTCAAAAGTAGTATGTAAAACAAATAGGAAGACTTGGAGCTTTGTTCAACTGTAAACGAAGGATTTTAGAATATACAAGATATTTTATTTCGTCCTAAGATACCATATCCTAAAGTTGAGGACGTAGTTCATAACACCCTTTGTATTTCAGTATTATTTCCCGTATTCGAAATACGGATTTCTGATATTACTATAGAGTTGCTTGGAACCAGGCTTACTATCCAGATGTGTAGAGGTTCCCAATATGACCCGTACGTAGGATCACGAAGTTCAACTAATGAGTTAATTAATGATTTATTTTTCGATAATGATTTATTTTCGATAAATATTTACAATTTAATCATAAATTACTCATTTGAAAATACTAAACCATCTTTAACCAGTTGCGATGGTTTAGCAATACATAAAAAACATAACTTAGAGTCTACCTTTACAAAATAAATATTGCGACGAGCTCGTGCAACATCTTAACCAACACAGTATGTACACTACCTAAATCAACAAAACAACATACAAAAAACAATAGTCAGAACATAATTAGACAAAAGCAAAGCTTCACTTCTAATAAAAAAATATGTGACATCATAAGTAACATAACAAAATGTCGTAGCTAAGATATATAATCAAATTGAAATTAACAAAGTTCCACAAAAGGAAATACTAATAACAATAATGATTGAACTGTAATATTGTACTAAGTATCTGTAAAAGAAACAAAAATAACAAAAATAGCATAATCTTACTCAAAATATTATTTCAAACTTATTCACATTCAGCAAAATATACCAAATCAGACTATATATATATATATATATATATATATATATATATATATATATATATATATATATATATATATATATATATATATACAGGGTGTATATTATGTCTGGAAACACCCAAATATATCCTTTAATAATTTAAATATAAATTTGAAACCTCTTACAATCGTGATAGAGATTGGGCATCTACTTTTTGGAACAATGTTTTGTTATGTCACACCAACGGGGGACGTCCTGCCGAGGGTATCATGAATATTCTTAATGGAAGCCTATACCTTGTGATACATAATTTTAAAGGTAATAGCTTACTGAATTGAATGCCACAAACCGCATCTCAAGGGAATTATTCTATCAGAAAATAGAGCATTTTTAGTATTGAAAATTTACTGATGTTCAACAATGTAATTTTAACATGGTTCTTGCCACAAAATGTGTTACACTAATTTTTTAGCATTTTTTTAAATGTTCAATTAAATAAAACAAAAATTTCATTTTAAGCTGGTTCTATTAGCACAAATTTGCCAGTTTTTATTACAGTACAATTATGGAAATACTTATGTTATTGATTTCTTATTACAAATAAAAAATAATGTATGCTGTTAGAAAAGTCTTACAACAAACGTTTTACCTGCATTTGGTGTCAAAGCAATTGTTCGAACTGTGTTCCTTCTACGGTTTGACAATGAGCCAATCTTGTGTAAAAAGATTCGACAGAGTTGCCTAACATTTCTTCAGTTATCAAAGCAATCTCCTCTATAATCCTGTTTCTTAGGTCTTCCAAATTATGAGGCTTTCTTCTATAAACATTGGATTTTAAATGACCCCATAGGAAATAATCGATTGGTGACAAATCCGGAGATCTTGGAGGCCATTCGATTTCTCCTCTTCGGCCAATCCATTTATGAGGAAACCTTAAATCCAAATACTCTCTTACCTGTCTCCCATAATGGGGTGGAGCACCATCCTGCTGAAACCATACATTATCAAAGTATTCTCCTGATGCAATTTGAATAGCTGGGATTATTTCATTTTGGAGCATATTGTAGTAAAGTTCGGCATTTAAATTTCCATTGATGAAAAAGGGTCCAACAATTTTGTTACCTAAAATTCCACACCATACGTTCAGTTTTTGTGGTTGCTGTGAATGGGACTCAGTAATCCAATGTGGGTTTTCACTAGCCCAGTAACGGCAATTGTGCCTGTTAACATTGCCATTTAGGAAAAAAAGTTGCCTCATCAGAAAATAGTATGTTGGTCAGAAAATCTCTATTGTTATCACATTTGCGCATCACAAGTTCACAAAACTCAACTCTTCTGTCGTAATCATCCTCACTTAACTGTTGGACTAAATGAACTTTAAATGGTTTATATTTATTAATTTTGAAAATCTTACTCACAGACATAGGGTGCATATCATGTTGCTGTGCAGCTTTTCTGAGCGATGTATGTGGGTCTTCAATAAATGTTTGCAAAACATCTAGTGCATGTTCTTCATCTGTTGCAGATTGTATCCTACCCGACTTTGGCCGATTACGTACACTCCCTGTCATTTCAAAACGCTCAATAGTTTTTGATATTGTTGAAACACTTATGGGATTCCTTTCTGGGAAAGTGTCATTAAACAAATTACAAACTTCCCGATAAGATCTTTGACGATCGCCATATCCTCGCATCATCAACAGAGTAATTTGTTCTCTTTCAGACAATTCCATTAAAATGCCAAATAAAAACTGAACTACTGTAATTAGATAACTTGTTGACAGCAATGCTTCAGAGACACTGATTAACTCGACAGGAATGATATGACCTTTGTCCATTTGTAATTCCCAAGCTTAGACCTGTCTAGTGAAAGCTCCATGCTCAACAAACTGAAACCTGTAGACCAGATGATTAATAACACAATAATGTTTCTCATAGGCTAGTGACCTTTGTCTCTTTAAACCTTCCTGCTGACTGGAAAACACCAAGTACAGATTCATAAGTAATCAGAGAAAGTGACTCATAAGTTTTATTCATTGTAATAAAAACTGGTAAATTTGTACTAATGAAACCAGCTTAAAAATAAATTGTTTATTTTATTTTAATTGAACATTTAAAAAATGCTAAAAAATTAGTGTAACACATTTTGTGGCAAGAACCATGTTAAAATTACATTGTTGAACATCAGTAAATTATCAATACTAAAAATGCTCTATTTTCTGATAGAATAATTCCCTTGAGATGCGGTTTGTGGCATTCAATTCAGTAAGCTATTACCTTTAAAATTATGTATCACAAGGTATAGGCTTCCATTAAGAATATTCACGATACCCTCGGCAGGACGTCCCCCGTTGGTGTGACATAACAAAACATTGTTCCAAAAAGTAGATGCCCAATCTCTATCACGATTGTAAGAGGTTTCAAATTTATATTTAAATTATTAAAGGATATATTTGGGTGTTTCCAGACATAATATACACCCTGTATATATAATAAGATGTACAGTGACATTTCTATTACAGTTTGGAAATTACAAGTCTAGAAGAGCAATTTATGGTTGTACGTTAACACAATTGCGTTAACACAGGTATCAGCTAAGGTAATTGCTATTACATGTAAACAATTTTCTTAATGCACTCTAATGTTCAGTACATTATATAGTTGCACACCCTAAGATGCATTATGATCTGTAAGTCTATAAATACAATTCACCAAGAGTTACGAGGCTGTAAACTAACATGTGTTTTGTATGAACCATTTATACTGGGATCTGGTATTGTCTCAGTACTTCTTCATGTATGGGTGGAAATATTGTTCTGAACGGTACATACTCGATGCTCTTCGCTTAAGGTTTAAACGCGCAGTTAACCAGTGTTTCCAGTTTTGAGTGTCTATCACCCTTAACTGCAAGAGTAGCTAAAGCAGCAACCGATTCAGAAGACTTACCGAAGGTGGAATCGTTGATTTACGTCGAAAGATTATCCTACCTCTTCATTGCATTTATTCCTGAAACCATTAATGCTAATATGTTTCCTGAACAGAAACTCAAATAAACTGCACTGTAGTTGGAAAGTTCATCTACGAGTCACCATCTCGTATAAACCAGGGTCGTCAAAACTCGCAACGTTTGATATTTTGAAACCCAACAAAATTCATATACGAGGAACTATCTCCTATAAAGCAGGTTCATAAGAAAGTAACAACTTTTGATATTTTGAAGTCCAACAGAGTTGTTATTGAGCCTATCCCGTATGTACTTTTACATATAAAGTGGTTGCAAAGCTGAGAATTTAGGATCAGTATTTCTTTTTTTCCGGTTGAATTGATTTCATAGAAGAGACCAGTCCGCTTTCAGCCAAAAGCCCGTTTCTACATTCCCTGTTTAAATAGGAGTTATTGATTAAGTTGGCTAATGGGACCATGCGTTTCACGCCAAAATCCTTGATTTTATATTTTCTTTCTAAAAATATGTCAAAAAAATTGAACCCTGCTCTCGAATTTTAAACTTTTGAGTTTGAGGCCACCAAAACCTTTCAGGGGGCAACACCTGAATATATTTAAATATGTAATAAACTAAGCACTATTTACCTAAAATCGTACTTAAATTCAATTTTTGTTTTTGCAACTAAATAAGAATTACATTCACGAATTTCCTCTTCTTTTTGCTCTTAAAACAATTACATCATATAACAACTATTGCATGTTTGAATCTTATTTGTTGTTTCTTTGGACAGATAAAAACTACCAAAAATAGAAAATAATGCCCATATAAATAATTGTTTTGTTAGTTTAAAAATTGTACAAATAAAGGGTATAATTTAAGACAAATTTTAAACAACAAACAAAAAATGTAAAATCAAAATAAAAAACACACAAAACCAATCATTATAATCCCAAGGTTGGTTTATCGCGTAGTGCGAGTTAAATCCACCCACTTCTGTTCGGTTACATTAGATTGAACAATAAGACACGCTCAGAATCAGATGGCTGTTGTAAAACTTAACCGACGATATAAGCTTGAAGACCGTGTGTTAGACGTCGCTGTTATATCCACATTTACATTCTGTTACAACCCTAAGCGGAAAGCAGCGAAGTGGTAGCAATCCAGCAATAAAGCCCATAAACAGCTCTTTTCCAACCAACGTAACCTTTAACGTTCTCAAGGCTCAATGTCGGGTTATGGGTCTGGCTTCACTTTAACAGTCTCTCTTCCTTTTCTGGCAATCTCCACTAGCTTAGCAATGGCATAAGCTCAATTTTATATTGTACAAGACTTTGGGCTACTATTAACTCTTTTGGGATGCTGTAAATAGTTCTGTAAAATTTAAATTTAAAACATTTGTAATTAAATAATTTATTAGCTTTTTTATACTCAGCTTTTTAATATTTATACATTAGAAGTTGAATGCATTTGTATACATATTTTATGTTAGCCACCAACTTTATACAATCGAATATGAAATATAAAGGCCGCACAGCAATAGATATTATATTATAATTAATAGAAAACATCAAAGTGCGTGAATAAGATTGTGACAAGAAGCAGATTTTAGTACATTAACACGAATTAAAAAAAATTCCCATAAGTATTGATGATGGATGTAGAAATCTCAATTGGTATAACGAGAATGTTCTCAACTAATTCGCACGAAAACTAAGTAAAAAAAGTGTCTATATTTTGTCAAAAGAGAGAGCAGTTTTTATATGTTTTTAGTGTTGGATTGCTAATATTTCTTCTGTGCACTCCGTTAGTTTTATAATATATGTATATTATATGTATATATATATATATATATATATATATATATATATATATATATATACATAATGTTTATACAGTGTGAGTTAAAAGTATGGATACACTTTTTTTATGGATAAAGATGAGATGGAGGTATGGAACTTGGAACTAGGGACACCTTTGTAGGAAATGGAAGTAAACTTTGTAGTCACAGTCACAACTTGGTCTGTTTCCCCACAATGGGAATTAGGTGAGGAGGTACGGCTCAATATTTTTAAATGTAAAGACCCATTAAAGTGACCTCATTTGAAAGGTCTTTATAGAAGAAAAACTAGAGCTTTCTAACTAAACCCAGTACAAAACGGCAGCTCATTAAAATTAATTAAAAAATTATTGAGGGAAAAAGATGAACATCCACTTTCAGAAGATAAATAAATTCAATAGACAACCACTTTCCTTAAAAACTCACACTGTATAATAAAAATTACTAACTTAAGGCTTGAATTAGTATATTCCATTCCTCGAATGGAATATTGGTATATTGATCTGTATTCTAATTAAATATGCCATACTGTTGCAGTGCAAGATCTCTGCATTAAGTAATTAAAATTATACGTTATTTAATCTCAAATTACTTCCTCATTTCACAATGTTATAGTTAATTAAAAGACGTAGCATTATAGTATATTACTACGTTATATTTCACTGGGTAATTCTAACCGTATTGCAGATTGTTACCCATAACGGAAACTCTATAAATATGATTAAATATTAACATATTATTAATCTCTCGTGTTTGAAGTACTGAATTCTTTAGTATAAGATTAATATTATCCACAGTGAAAAGTTTTCAGAACATCTTAATTACATTAGTGTGAAGTATAATGAAGTTGTCTAGAAAACCAACCAAAGCTTCCTTACCAGTTTTGTTTTTCTTTTGCCAGTTAGTTTCGTACAGTCTTCTAAACTTAAATGGATTCATTTCATAAAAGGTACACTTAAGGTTGGGTTTCTGCAAAGTTTCCAAGAGCAGTACATCATGCTCCGTCGGCCTCCATTTAAATTGTTGTCTGAAGTTGGGTCTTGTTTAATTTTACCGTCTTTCATATTTCAGTTTAACATGACAATGCATTTACGTCAAGGAGACGACTCTTTTAATCCAGCGAGAACAGCGCGAGAGTGAGACAAAGTCCAATTTATTACAATCCCAACGTCAGTTTAATGAACAATACTTTATAGCAGCTTTTAATGGTGCTAAACTGTTATAAATTATAATAATTGTAGTTCACAAAATAGCACACAAAATATTCTGTCAATTTTAATCTTATCATTTTATAAGAAGGTCCATTTATTTTGTTTTCAACTCTAATATGTTATATAGTCTTATTGAAACTCGCAATTATAACCTACTTTTTTAATCCAATTATTATTATTGGTATTGTTTGTCATTTTCTGCGGATAATTAACAGGTTATTTTGATTAATTTAAAGATATTGGGTTTAGGGTTGCTAGACAGTTTAATAAAATTAAAACAGATTTTTACTTGAAATTACAGAACAATAAATGTTTAGATATTGGTTGTTTAAAACTAATGGAAGTAATTTTCATTAAAATTATATTCAATACTTTTTTTGTTTGAAGTTTGTTTTTGTCGATGGAAGGATTGTGAAGGAAACATGATTCTTCCTGGCATTTGCCATCGTTTAGTGGTACAAAAAAATCAGTAAAACCAAGTTTCGACATCTACAATCTAATCTCTTCTTCAGGTAAATAACTGTTTTAAACAACCTAAATCTTCAAAAACGTGTACAATGCATGCTAAGTTTTTATTTGGTTGTATTTAGTTTGTGTGCATTGCCAGTAACTGAAAAGGAAACTCCAGAAAAACGGAGAAACATGATAAGAGGAAAGAAAATATGGAATTTGCGCTGATATCACGACATAGACAACTCGACTGTCTAGAATAACCATAGCGGAGATCGTATATCAAAATAACTCCACTGAAACTAGTTGTGATAGTGATAAAATGTTGCTGACCGTTAATTGCTGTCTCAGTGACAATTATCTTGATTTTTATATATTTTTCTGTGTGCAATTATTGCTTTTCTGCGCCTATCTTACTTATATTCAGCATATGTGCATGTAGGCACCTTTATCTTGGTACACAATTAGTTGTAGGACATTTCAGTACAATCTGTCCAGGCTGATGTTTCTGAAATGACCACGAGTCTGCGTTTATCATTTTGGCTTAAATCCGTTTTTTAAATTTTTTCCGAAGAGGGCTGTGCTCTGTTAGCATTTTAAGATCAGTCATATATCCTTCTTACCTAGGCCATCGATTCTTGTCCAGTACTTTCAATAAGTATACATATTCCAGTACTTCATAATTGTACTGTGCAAGCGTCCAATGCACTCTACTTACCTTCAGTATCATCGTTCCTCAACAATACCGACCAATAGCTTCTTTGTTACAGTCCTGTGAGTACAAGCGTAAACATGAACTAAGGAAAAGAAAATGAGTGTATGGCGAATTGCATTCAAGAATAAAGTATTGAATAAATCGATTGTTGTTAAAATTAATATGTTGATTCTGTTGATACTGACTTCAATAGATGGTCTAGGTTGAACGGAAATGTCAATTATCATCGATGGGAACTCCTCGAACTCTTTATTCACTGGTCCGTTTAAAAGAGATTGTCAATGCGTAGCCTGAAGAAATTCTTATTTTGACATGGAAAAGTATATTTACGTTAGTAATTATGAGGGCCGCTTCAATGGTCTTTTATAGTATCTGTATTTAAGTCAAATAAAGTTAGTAATAGGCTAACAGACCACTACGATTTGCATATACTCGTATAATTGGATGAAACTTTTTTATTCTCCAATAGAAAAAGATACTATAATTATTCAAAACCTATTAATTACAGTTTTAATTAGAGGAATATAAAAGAACAATTTTTCACTTCTATATTTCTTTAGGAAGGTTTAAATATAAATTAGTAAATTTAAACAAAATTATGAAAAGTAAACAAAAATCAAGAAAACATAAATGTAAACACAGTGCATATCATAGTTCAGCTGACGTAAATTTTTCTAATTTAATCTTGGAAATAGTTAATTTTTGTAAAGGAAGGAATGGTACTTGTAATGCTTTATAAATTTTGTATCTATACAATTTATTTAAAAGTTATCTTAAATTTAGTCCTTAGTGTTTTGTCTTCAACATGATTTTATGAGCTTGCTTCATGTGTTTTAATTTTAATCTTTTGTAGTTTTCATCAGGACATAGTGGTATTTAATGTATTTCTTTTAATGCAAAACACTCCTCAATTTTTTCTTGCTTATGTTCTAGACAATCTATGCCCTGTCATACGAATTCTTAAATGATTAAATGTTTGACCAATATACTGTTTGGAACAAAAATTTCAATTAATTTGGTATATTACATTTTTAGAATTACAGTTGATGTTGCCAATTATAGGATAGTTCATGCTAGTATTACTGCAAGTGAAATCTCTTGAAGAAATTATAATTTTACATGTACATCGTGATTTTTTACACGTATCACATCTATCTCTTGTATAGTAAATAGATTTTGGTTTGTTACCCAACTTATTTTTTGATTTTGATTTTTAGAAGACCTCCATATTAATGGAGGTCTTCTAAAAATTACTCTTGACGATTTTATGTAAAATTTGAAGTATCAGGGGAACTTTAAAGTAAATTAAAACCATTTTTATCATAGAATTAATTTTGTGTAGACCAGGAAAGAATTGAGTACTACATCATAGAAATATTCAAAACTTCATTCATGCTTAACATGATTTTTCGTATTTAAATAAGAATTTTTGTCAAAACAGGATGTTTTATCGACATCATTGTCGAGATAAGGATAAATTCGAACACTGGAAACGGCCATTATATTTCGTAACGATACAAAGAATTCCATGATGTTTCATCTTCATTTGGTGTTATTTAAATTTCTGAACATGGAGTACATTTATAAGACGAATCTTTGAGCTGAAGCAAAGCCCAAGTAACAGCTATCCAGAGACGCTAGGCACGAAGTGTGTCACACTTTATCCAGCAAACCTCGCACGTAAATACAAAAAAACGCTATGAAACACCCGAGAACTCATCATCCCTCCAAGGCTGTTGGCGATATTAAACTTTACGTTATAGCGATGAGCTGTGTTAAGTGTCTTTTATACAGGCTTCCTTCTCGCTATCTCGCAATATGATGAAGCAAAACATTGTAGCTGTATCGCAGCCTTGACTCTCATTATTGTACTGTGTACACATTTTAGGAATGCCTTATACAATAATCGACGATTGGTTATATCGTAGTATTTATTACTTATGAAGGTGGTGTTTTAAATTCCAACTGTACCAGTACTACCTGCTTTATTTAACAAGGACTCAGGACTTAGTTCAGTATGAATCCTGGTATCTTTAGAAAATACTTGTGTTGTTGAAGTTCCCATATCAATTCAAAGCTATATTCAACAGAAAAGTGCTATCGCTGGCGAACTTGCTCGGATATTTGATGGAGTTGCAATTGGTGATTACAATTGAGGCGTAATGTTCAACCTCCCTTCTTTTCCTATTTATAATCAATGGGCAAGTATTTAAACCATTCCCATTATTTATCAAGACCCATTATTTATCCCATTATTTAAACTTTGTAAACATCTTATAAATTTTTAATACCTCCTAGCAGACTCTTAAAGCAGTCTTCAGCGTTTGTTTAAAATCCTATCCTGTAGCTACAGTTCAATCGGAGAATCATAAAATCAAGGTCCCTCATAGCTGTCACTTGATTTGTTTTTTGATTATTTTTGGCTCCAACAGTTTGAATTATTTTTCTACTGTTCTCCTGAAGACAAGTGGTTAATCGATTGTTTACAATCTATGTATTGATGACTCGCTTTTTTGAAATTCTGACCATTTCCATGATGTATACGAGTAATAATTTGAAAGTAAAAACGTGTGCCATTTCAAGTCACTGGTTAATTGCATTTCGTTTTTGTAAGCGCCTATTATTTTGAAATGGCTGTGATGGTATTTTCGCTGTCTGTTCCAATTCAGCATCACTCCGAATGGGGATGAAGAGCAACACTTGTTAACTTGTCAAGTGCAGCCGCCCAACTGAGCGGGTTTACATTTATCTAACCGATTACAACACAGCCTTAGGTGCGAGTTAACTTTACAGCTTTATTGCCCTAAGGGTGATACCACCCTTTTCATTGAACAATAAAATTAATTGGTTTTAGCTCAGTTAGTGAGGATATAAAACTATGTATTTGTGAATAATATAATGTTGTTTTGAATATATTATTACTTTATTTATTTAAAACTAACACTCCAATAATATACTTTTTTATATTTCTGTGGGGCCTTTCGTACACACTTTTATGTCAGTTATGTGGGTCTGATTATGTGCTCATTGAGTACGAAAGGCCTCACAGAAATATAAAGAAGTATATTATTGGAGTTTTTGTTAATTTAATAACTAATATTGTTAAATTAATAACTAATTCTAATAAGAACAGAGTTTCTAGAATTTAATATTACTGTAACTGTAAGGTACTATAAACCATTGCTGCAACATAACAATATGTCAAGATAAACAATCATTCTTAACATATTTTTTTTTTAAGAGAAAGATCAATCACTCTTACTGACATAGTAGTTTATCCATTTGAAGTTTTTGTTTACAAATTTTGATTTTAGCATGCCCCTATGTTTCAAAACGTTATGGAGGAAGAAGTGCCGATATTTAAAGTCGATATTTAAAATCTTCAAATTTTGGAAACACTTTTAGTAGATGTTATTGAACATATGCTATATGTCTTCCGATAAATTAAAAGTTAGAGTAAACGAATACGGTACGAATACTGCATGTATTGAGTCTAATGTTATTATTACACGTGTAACTTGTTATCCTTAGTGTTTTTAATTTTTAGATTGAGTAGAACCTTGAAATATTTTTATTTTAATGTTTCAAATAATACTTGAAATAAACTATCACTTCTTTATAATGTAATCAACCAGAAAACACAAGATAGCTGATGTTTATAAGTTTGGAATGGAGGTTTCAAATGGCCACGGTCCCCGAAATTCCCCATAAAACATTAATGGGGACATTTTAAAACTTTTTTTCGCCAAAACATTTATCACAGTACACACAATTCGGTATTGGATTGATTGTGCGCATGTGCTAGAAAAATAGTACCAAAAATCTTTTATTTTAAGCAACCAATCCGTTAAAAAGTTTACACTTACGTGATGAATACGATCGATGTGCAAGAAGTCGTAACTCAAATGCGAATAAATATTTTTAGGTATAACATAACATATTATTGGTTTTAATTTTTGAGTTTTTTTTTTAAGACAATGTGTATTATAAAATTTAAGTTATTTTTTTGTTGAGTACTTTACTGCCGTATCGCTGACGGTGTAGCTAGCTGTGAAATGGTGTCAAAGGTATTCTTCGCTAGCTTCTTTGCATTCAAATCAAATTTTGACTCCCTCTCGCGATTTTTACTATCATCCAACTGTGGTACTGGGGCGTATCCCAGATTTGAGTTATCCAAATAAAAGGTATTTCGGTTCTAAATCTGAATATTATATTATATATTTTAAATATATTTAAAAATCTGAAACGTTTTAGTACGTTCATTGGTAGAGGTTTTTTTGCTAAGTAAGCCCTTTACAGTCTAAAAATTCAAATTAATTCCTCCGAAAAATGAAATATGTTAACATAATGAAAACATGTTTGTGTAAATAATCACGTAAACGTAATATTCTCCATGAACTCGAGTATATATATATATATATATATATATACTTATGCACATACAACATACGGGCTATACCCAATATTGTAGTGAGGTGAGAGTAGTGTAAAGAAAACCAAATAAAGCAGTCACTGATAGGTTCAGTTTTTGTGAATACCCAGCAGGTGAGCTACGGCCCAACATCCGCCCACAAATCACTCTCTGCCATTGCCTCTGTTGGCACGCTAATAATCACTTTTTCCCTCTTCTTGCCTTTTCACCCCTTTACGCGCTATAGTAGCGATGTAGTAGTACACTAATGCATAGTGATTTCACCAAATTACTTACTGCATCTATTTCCTTTCGATTTGGATGGTTTAGAAAACCGTTTGGTAATGGAGTATGAAAAGTATTGGAATTCCTAGAAACTCCTTCCGTCCATAGTCGTGGCTTGCGATCACTCGGGTTTCCCAATTGTTTACATTCCATAAGTTTCAGCTACATATAACATTTATTATTTTGTTGTTTTAAGCGCTTATATATAATTTTAGATAGTTAAACCCCAGTTTACAAAATAACTAGTAACCGCTATTGCCCACATGTATTCATACAGTTTAATATAAATATTTGTACGAGTTTAAGTGAGAATATTACTGACGTACATTAATCGTCAATACATGAATCGTATGTAATGGAAATTTATTGATTTGAATCGAACATGCCATTTAAACATATACACTGGAATTTTCCTCCGATTATTAGTTCTGGGCATTAGTGCTGAATATAATTAATATATTTAGTAAATTAAGTAACTAATTTAGCAATAATTTCGATTATACAGCAGAGTTTTTCATAAATTTGAATGACCTGATTCGATTAAAATTGTAACTTCACAATAATTTTTTCATTAAAATTAAATAATTGAATCAAAAATATAAAACGCAACAAGGTAACATGCTTTGCGAAACAAAATAGTAAGTCTATAGTATTTTCAAGATCTGTATAAAAGCGAAAAGGTGAGATTGTATTTTTAGATGAATAATCAAGCGTTTTCAATCATTTATGCGATCATATTAATCATCTGTTATTACAGTGTAATTATTTGAACCGAGAAAACCCTAAATGATTTTCGAATATTAATTATCCAGGCCTCATAACCAAGCCCCTGTATAATGTAGTTTTCAACATCATCAGTGAACACAAACTAAACGTGGAGAGCCGGTAACAAGTGGCGGTGTCGTCTCGAAGGAAATCGAAACAGAATGATTTCATTAAAGAACGAAGGCGCAAAGTTTCTTCTGACTTGAAATGAAAGATTGCAACTTTTCAGGCAGGAAAGTTGCAGTGTTGATTTACTGTTTTCATAAAATATTAACTTTCCTTTTTCTCTGTTAATCTTGATTTCACGCGATGCTGTTGTCAATTTAAGAGTTGTGACTTGAAATTACGCCTTCTTTTCAACCACCCCTCCCCCACTACCACCAACCAAAGCTATGTTCATGGGTCTAAATACGATCACTGAAATTTTCAAATGTCCTATGACCTTATAAATGCTGGCTAATTGCAGAATGTAATTTATTCTACATATACACATACGTTACCATAATAATACACATAGTTGAAGTTGAGTATTTAGTTTTTAAAAGAATAATTTTTTACCTAGGATATTTGTTACTTTTTGTAAGTACACCGATAAAGATTTGATAGTATTTCTATAAACAGAGTAAACTTTGAAGAAAATAAAACTCCATGTTGTAACTATAGTAGTAAGCACCGATCTCTAGTTGAAAATTATGGACCATGGACTATATTAAAATAGTATTTTTCAGTTTCCTTACAATTGATTTCTCTAAATCTCATATTACTTTACACATTTGTTTCTTTATACATTACACTCGTATAAATAATTGCACTTCTCTATCAAAGCGACCGTACTACTGACTTAATCAAGTGTCCATAAAATTACTCAACTGAGAGTCAATAATTGCATTTACTTTACCAGAAAATGGCTTGATGACGAGTGTATTTCCTTAACATCAGGGCTCCACCCCACAGTCCTTTGTAAGATCTGTTTGAACTAATTCTTTTAAACTTTGCCTAAAAACCTAATACCTCAAAGTTATTCCTTAAATGGTGGTATTTTAATTTATTCAATCTAATTTTGATTGAAATTTATAATTCACAAGTTATTTTAAATTTTACTTACATTCGTATGTATAGTTTTAAGTTTGTTTAGGAATTGAACCCTTTTAAGACTGTTAGAGAAATACGACAAGTGAAAATAAACCCTAAGAAAAAGTCGTACCCCTAAATACAATTACCGAACTCTTTCACTTTATCAAAATTCACAAATGTTGAAAAAAAGCGGTTTAAAGTCTAAATTAAATGTGAAAATATTGTACTAGAACTCAAGTTAAGAAGTGCGACTGTCAACACTAACATACTCTCGTTTATATGTAAAGATATAACGGCAATGGTCAATGGTGAAACGCTACTCAACTCTCCTCGGACGAATGCTACTTTTATCCCGGTTCTAATGCTCAAAGTTCGGCAGACAGCTGGTGACAATAATATTCAAGTCAAATTCCAGCCCAACTTAAAATTAAAAGACAGTCGCGTTCCTCTGAAGGAGGGTTAATTGGTCCAATTAGGACTCGTCAGTTTTGACTGAGAGCTTTTCTGAACCAGTTTTAAACTCCAATTTTCAAAGCCTTTCTTCTAGGGATAATGGGGATTCTAAAGACTTTATTGACTTCTCACTCCTTCGTGCCGAATTAAAGTTTTCATTCTGTTATTTGTTACACTTTTAGTCTCTGAATATTGATTTAATTTTCATATTAATTACGAATACTGAATCTAGTATCAATTACAGATTTAGTTGCGGAGTTGTTAACATTGTTTACTTGTAGTAGAAACGTTCTGTGTTTTTCCTCGTTAGAAAAATAGCTTTATAGTACGTGTTGCAAAGTTTCTTAAGCTGTCTAAATAATCTCCCATTTATATATTTTTTTATTTAATAGCTTTTATTTCATCCAATTATATGTCAACAGTTCGTAAATTTTATGATTTAATTATTTATTATTATTCTGTTGATCATACGCGATACCATTCTTGATTATTACAAATTGAATCTATCTAGATGTTCTGTTATAGTACTACTTATGCAATTTTATATCCGAGATATATCCCAGCGTCGCTTTTATAGAAAAAAACTTAACACGGAAATGTCTCAATTTGTCATCTATACTCCAAAAGAAATGTGGCATGAGAGGCAGTGTAATTTCAATATCGATCGATCGACCTAGTCTTTGAGGCGTTAGTGATATCTTGATAGAGCACTGTGTATAGAGCCAGCTGGTGTTGATAGTTGATACGTCCTAATTTGCCATCAATATCGTGAAATGTGACTTGATAGACGGTGTAATCTCAATATCGATCGTACGACCTAGTCTTTGTGGAGTAAATGATATCTTGATAGAGGACTGTGTATAGAGCCAGCTGGTGTTGATACGTCCTAATTTGCCATCAGTATCGTGAAATGTGATTTGGTAGACGGTGTAATCTCAATATCGATCGTTTGACCTAGTCTTTGTGGAGTAAATGATATCTTGATAGAGGACTGTGTATAGAGCCAGCTGGTTTGATACGTCCTAATTTGCCATCAGTATCGTGAAATGTGATTTGGTGGACGGTGTAATCTCAATATCGATCGTTTGACCTAGTCTTTGTGGAGTAAATGATATCTTGATAGAGGACTGTGTATAGAGCCAACTGGTGTTGATACGTCCTAATTTGCCATCAATATCGTGAAATGTGACTTGATAGACGGTGTAATCCCAATATCGATCGTACGACCTAGTCTTTGTGGAGTAAATGATATCTTGATAGAGGACTGTGTATAGAGCCAGCTGGTGTTGATACGTCCTAATTTGCCATCAGTATCGTGAAATGTGATTTGGTAGACGGTGTAATCTCAATATCGATCGTTTGACCTAGTCTTTGTGGAGTAAATGATATCTTGATAGAGGACTGTGTATAGAGCCAGCTGGTTTGATACGTCCTAATTTGCCATCAGTATCGTGAAATGTGATTTGGTGGACGGTGTAATCTCAATATCGATCGTTTGACCTAGTCTTTGTGGAGTAAATGATATCTTGATAGAGGACTGTGTATAGAGCCAGCTGGTGTTGATAGTTGATATGTGCTAATTTGCCATCAATATCGTGAAATGTGACTTGATAGACGGTGTAATCTCAATATCGATCGTTTGACCTAGTCTTTGTGGAGTAAATGATATCTTGATAGAGGACTGTGTATAGAGCCAGCTGGTGTTGATACGTCCTAATTTGCCATCAGTATCGTGAAATGTGATTTGGTAGACGGTGTAATCTCAATATCGATCGTTTGACCTAGTCTTTGTGGAGTAAATGATATCTTGATAGAGGACTGTGTATAGAGCCAACTGGTGTTGATACGTCCTAATTTGCCATCAATATCGTGAAATGTGACTTAATAGACGGTGTAATCTCAATATCGATCGTACGACCTAGTCTTTGTGGAGTAAATGATATCTTGATAGAGGACTGTGTATAGAGCCAGCTGGTGTTGATACGTCCTAATTTGCCATCAGTATCGTGAAATGTGATTTGGTAGACGGTGTAATCTCAATATCGATCGTTTGACCTAGTCTTTGTGGAGTAAATGATATCTTGATAGAGGACTGTGTATAGAGCCAGCTGGTTTGATACGTCCTAATTTGCCATCAGTATCGTGAAATGTGATTTGGTGGACGGTGTAATCTCAATATCGATCGTTTGACCTAGTCTTTGTGGAGTAAATGATATCTTGATAGAGGACTGTGTATAGAGCCAGCTGGTGTTGATAGTTGATATGTGCTAATTTGCCATCAATATCGTGAAATGTGACTTGATAGACGGTGTAATCTCAATATCGATCGTTTGACCTAGTCTTTGTGGAGTAAATGATATCTTGATAGAGGACTGTGTATAGAGCCAGCTGGTGTTGATACGTCCTAATTTGCCATCAATATCGTGAAATGTGACTTGATAGACGGTGTAATCTCAATATCGATCGTACGACCTAGTCTTTGTGGAGTAAATGATATCTTGATAGAGGACTGTGTATAGAGCCAGCTGGTGTTGATACGTCCTAATTTGCCATCAGTATCGTGAAATGTGATTTGGTAGACGGTTAATCTCAATATCGATCGTTTGACCTAGTCTTTGTGGAGTAAATGATATCTTGATAGAGGACTGTGTATAGAGCCAGCTGGTTTGATACGTCCTAATTTGCCATCAGTATCGTGAAATGTGATTTGGTAGACGGTGTAATCTCAATATCGATCGTTTGACCTAGTCTTTGTGGAGTAAATGATATCTTGATAGAGGACTGTGTATAGAGCCAGCTGGTGTTGATAGTTGATATGTGCTAATTTGCCATCAATATCGTGAAATGTGACTTGATAGACGGTGTAATCTCAATATCGATCGTTTGACCTAGTCTTTGTGGAGTAAGTGATATATTGATAGAGGACTGTGTATAGAGCCAGATGGTATTGATAGTTGAGTCGTTCTAATATGTTATCATGATTTCGATTTCTTTACCCCGACCAAGAAATTCTATGCATCTGTACGCGTAAAAAGTATACTTTGGCCAAAAGGCATCTACTTCCATAGTTTTTTCTTCTTCTAGTATGCGGAGAGGAGTTGAAAGTTCTTGAAAATAAGTTCATTGAACATTTTAAAATAATCGTTTATAATAAGTTATGTGTGCTAGAAGGCTACTGTAGTGTGAGAAAGACGGTTCGTTGAAGCTTGTTTGTGTCCACCCACGGTTCCCAGGCGGCACAGTGAAAATGGCATATGCGATGACAAGGAGCCAACCAATTTTGAGTATCTTACGTGCAAACATTCACAAATTTAAAAAAAATGTAGATTGTATAACAGCGTTTCCAATTCATTAAAGGTTTACTGAATTTAGTTTACTGAATTTACTGCAGTTTGCAGTAAAAAGTCCAAAATAACACGTTTGCAATAGGCATTACACTACTGATTTTTTTTAAATATATATTTAATATTTTCTAAAATTTAAATGTAAAAAAGTGTTCCTTTTTAGTGAACTTCACATAAACGTGTGAACAACTGTTTGCTGTTAGTTAAATTCGGATTATGTTTCATAAATATTATCATTATGTTTTTGAATTTTAAACTATTTCGGGAAACATTTTTAATTTTTCCTTTCATAAACCTCGGACTCCCAACAAATATAAAATAATATGAATTAGCAAAATTTTCCAGCCGTTCTTGAGATTAGCACTGAGTACACATCGATTATACTAATCAAACTACCAAATAAACCCTATTTCATCAAGTGAATTAATAGTCAGTCTGAAATTAATAGTTGATCAGTAGAGCACTCGACACAAATGAAACAATTATATACCAGTAACTGGGTCAGTTCAAGTCCCGAACCTGATTGTCAGTATATGACCCTTTGTCGACAAACCGTCCTTTAATGTCCTCTTAGTTTGGGGTTCAGCTTACACATCAGTGGTTCACTGTGAAAGAGCAATGTTTTTCATGCACCGGTTCGAAGATCAAAGGTCTGGTCACACACTAGCACGATTACCAATATCTAGTTTGGTTCATTAAGGTGCACCTTCGTGTTGCAGTTTTACTTCGCTTCGATTTTACACTAGATACACTAGTACTCCTTACGTTTGTTTATGTCAAAGACAAAAATGCAATAAACACGTTGAACCACCAGCACTGTTTGCAAATGCCGGTTTGTTATCGTGGTCTTCAATATCCTTTATTTGCGGGGTTTGGTTCCAAGTCAAACGCCGCAACAGTAAATACAGGCGTGTTGCGGTTCACTGTGAACGACATTTGTCAAAGTTTAATCGTAGTACCTTAATATATTGTCTTTCCATCGAAATCAACCCGATAGTGCTATTCTACTCTCGATTGTGACTTTGTAACTGTAATAAAGTCGATTCAATGGACACGTGCAGTTTAAACCATCGAACTGTATACAGCACTGAAAAATTTCCAAAATGTCTGTAGCGTCTAGTAGACATCCAACTCTACTTTTGGTTCACGCGTACATCATTATTGTAATGAAATTAAAATTTTATCACTGCTGGATTTGTAATTTAAACCTAAATGCATCCAGTATATCATACAGCAGTAATGTATCTGTTTAATTCTTGGCGAGAACCGATCCTTCACTATCAAGAACTCGACCCCTAGGTCTGACCGTGCGGTTATTATTATAATATTTGGAGACTTTAAACTAAGTTCCCCCTGGTCCGAGAAATTTCGAGTTCTAAACATAAAATGGAACTCTGTCCGACTTTCTGCCGGTATGTGCTATATTTTATTCGTTGTTCTTTTTTTAACGTTTGTTATTGACGAAAGAAGGTTTGAAAGGATAATAGGATTTAAGTTATTTGCCATCGCTAAATTTTAAAATATGTTTAACTCAACGTTTCGAGGATTGACGTCCAAACCTCTTCATCAGGTGTTTAAAAACTTAATGCAGAACATATACTTGAACTAACAACGTGCATTTTCTTGTGTCCGTACTTAAAGCTGTTGTCCGGTATGATTTTCCAATTTTCTTTTCTTTTAGTGGCACTATGTTGACGCACGTTGTAGGTTATAAGTACATGTTATGCATTAAGTTGTTTACACATAAGGAAGAGGGTTGATTTCAATTCACGAAAAGTAGTGTTATATAAGCGTGATTTGTAACATATAAGGTATTTGGTTGTGTTCATACGTTCCGTCAGGTCTTTCTATATACCTTTATATCGGCTTATTATGTGGGGTTTTTCTTTTTTTTTAGCCTGGATTGAAAGTTTCTTGACTCAAATGGAGGTTTCTAATTTTCAAATAGTTATATCTCTGCCCCAATTTTGGGTTTAAAAATCAAATGACAGTCCGTCCGTCTGTCTGTTCGACAACTTGTTACGTTCTTTCGGGTCCCTTGATTGTATCTGTTTATTACATTATTTATCCGTGACACATTTGTTCCACCATTGTTTCGGTCAGTCACCTGTCAGGATACAAGCCACCTATCACGATTGTTAATTTTGTTTGGTGCATAATGGCAAATTATAAGTGGCGTATTATTTCAACACCTTAAAGTTTGAATCTGATAGTCGGCTTCACTTATTAGTACATCCACAACTTGTTGTATGCCTCAGCTGCGGATTTAACCATGCTTGATGCGATGGCGTTGGTTCCACTTGGCTATAATTCAATAGTATAGGGTTATTTAACATTTGTGAAGACTAACTACGTTTTCTTTAAATTGATAGACGAATTTTCACTCTCAATCGATTTTACATTGTTAGCCGCACTAGTTTTATATGGGATCGAAATGGGAGGGTAGCAAAAGTGTTAAAAACACCATATAAAACATTTTTAACAGGTCATGTTTTTTATGTAAAAAATAGATACCAGCTAACTAAATTAAAAGACTTCAAATGATTTTCAGGCCATTTCCAGTCGTAAGTTTAAAAGTGCAACTGTATTTTAGGGAACTTAATAAAGAACCGAATAGACATAATTTATTTATTTGTTTATTCTTCCAACGGAATTACACCTGTAGTACACGTAATAAGTTAAAAAGAGTATAAATGATTAATAGCACTAATATAATGTATACATATATAATTCAATAATAAACAGTGTTAAAATGAATAATCAACAAAACAGCGAATTAGTAATAAATATAAGTTAACAAATAATCAACAAAAAAGTAAAATAAAAACAAAGACAATAATAAATATTTAAATATAAAATACGAGCAACAGTAATAAATGTGTGGTGTATGATAAGAACTAAATAACAACTAAGTGATAATTACGAGCATAAAAGGTTTTGCAGTGGTCGGTTGTATTGTGTAACATTATAATAGCAAAAGGTTCGTCTACGCTTCCGAGAAGGAGCGGTAGAGTTTTCCAGAGTTCGAACAACCTATAGACGTCAATAAATAACGTAGAGTATTGTAGAGGATGTTGTGCATAAGACCGAACTGGTTCATAAGAGTAGATAAGTTATTAAAATGTGTGGAACAAGATTTAACAATCCATTTTCTGGCCTTGACAACGTAATCGCTCTCATTAAAAGTTTTAACAGCCTCTTTACTCTTACTTTGTTTGCTTAAGAGCTTATCCAACTATAGAATATTCGTTATTACACAGTTTCGCCGAAGTGAAACGAGCGTAACAAGTGGAGGGAGCTTTACAGTTGAGCTAATTTCATGTTCATGGCCGTTGCTCGTTTATTGATTCTTTATTTGTATTTTTATACTTCATTCTTTTCTCTCTATTGATTTCGTTAAAAATAAAACCATTACAAATCAAGCAAAGTAGAATGACCGTTTAATATATGCTGTGTTTAAAACACTCATTTGGCAGTTCTATAGCCTGCATGTTTATATTTCCATATGGACGTTTAAATTGGCAGAAATCATTTATTTGTGTGATATTGTGTAGTAATGAAATAATTGGTTAAAGACCGTTATATACTTACAAGCGTTGGGCCTGTTTTGGAGCGTTATTTATCTGACTTTTATATACGTGACATGATTTCGCTGAGGTTGCGAGATTTCAAAAATTTCAAATAAAATTCAAGTATATAATTTTAAACGTTTTCAAAATTTAAGCACGTTTCATTCTTAATGTATACTGTAAACAGACAATCAGACAGATAATCAGACGAAGAAGATATTTCTCCATCCTCCCATACAGAAAGGAAAAAAATATAGGGTTTCTATAACGCTCAACCGAATCTGATGGAATGACATCTCCCTTTATTGAACTCAATTTTTTCTGTGTACAAAAGAAATTTTTTGCAAAATGTATATTCCAAAAATGAAATCTTTCTCAAGAAAACCTACGTAAAGCTAGGCTACAGTAACTCACAGTCAAGTCCCAGAGATATGCACAATCATTGAACACGACGTTGCATATGTAGAAATGAAACTATGCGAATGATGTTAAGTCTATACCTCAATTTTATTCTTTCTAGAGATATCTTGCTACAAATTGACAAACAAACAGACAAAAACGACAGAAGAGGAAATTTTCCTGCCTCCTGAGTGTTAGCAAAGTATACATCAAATTTCAAATACACGGTTCAGTTCATCCTGGAGATATCTCCCTTAGTTAATAGGCTATACTAACACTCAGCCAAACTCTTTTAGAGACGTGGTGCTTCTTAATCGAACTTGATCTTCTCTACCTAGATATGAAATTTTTTATTCAATTTACATTTACTCAAGTGTACATAAGTCGATTAGTTCTCGAGATATTTGATGTACGGTTAGTCTACGCTAACACTAATCCTGTTTAGGGACACGCACCATCGTGAAACGTAATGTTACCCGTGTAGAAATGAAACCTCAATCAAAATTTTTAGTCCATTGTTTACGTAGGTCTCAAGGCCTCGATATTCTGCCCAAAACAGACACGGATAGAAGGACGCAGACAAGGAATGGTGCATGCCGGAAAATAGACCGCTGACGCTCAGCCAAATCCGGTGGATTGTCATGTACCATCATTGAACTCGGTGTTGCTTATGTAGAAATTAATTCCATCCTTGGATTTAGCGTTCAATATATAGTGAACCTGTGAGGATCGACAGACAAAAGATAAATATCTAAAATCCGATGGTGTCTTTATTAACGCTCAGAAAATGGAAAATTTATGACAAGGAGCGGGTACATCACATAGACGCCTTAAACCAGAGCGGCGAAGGCGTGCGTATGCCTAGTTCCATTGCCCGACTGACCTCAGTTTCACGTAGTGAGAACACATTTGACTCCTGTAGTTTTATCTTGTGGACATATACGTAATAACTTTCTTTGATCAAAGAATTTATTTTTCTTTCATCCCTGACAATATTATTCGTACTTTATCGTGTAAACATCAGCAGTATAACCTAGGTATGGTGGGAAAGGTTGATTCAATATGAATGTTGAGTTAGCTCCAGTTTGACGACACAATGTGAATTTTTCGTTTTAAGTCTCTTCGTCGCCAATTTGTTTTTATTTCTCCAGACGAACGTGACTCCAGATTGCATAAGTTAAGTCTGTAACAGCGCCAGATTTCAGACGCTGCACTAAAAGGAAGGTGAACTGGAGCTAAACTCAAAATTCATCGACATTAGTTTAAATCGTTTTAGAAAAGGTATTATGATTATTATCAGTTTTTAAGAAAGAGCAATTAAGACAGTTCTCCCATAGGTATAATTTCCTGGAAAAGTTTTTAATTTTATCTTTATAAAGCAATACCAAATATTAGTGCTTCCTGTACCCGTAATATGGCGGCAGTAACTTCTTGGCCAGAAACTAAAACTCCCGCTAACTACGTAATACGCAGTTTCTAATGGGTTATAATCAGTTTCCCCGGATGGAATCCTAATTGTTCCACGGCTCCATCATACTTAGTGGTTTATAATTCAATCCCAACAACAAACTCAGCCTTGCTAACTTGTAGTCAATTACAAGAGTTGAAAGTGAACTCGAGCGGGATCGCAGTCGTTGTCACATAATGACGTCATTGTCTTGGGTGTTCAATATTGAGTGCACTTGGGATTATAATAAATACTGCTTCAAGATAAATAGTAGGTAGAGTAAAAACCATAATACAGAAAATAATTTGTTACAGCTCCCCGGCGAATAAAAGAGGAATGGTGTCATACTACTAAGTGATGGCTTCAACCACTCATTCAAATTCCATGATTGGACATAGACTACATACTGGGTGTCCCAAAAGTCCCACCCCCCCCCCTTCTAACTTTTGAACGGAATTAAACAAACCAATATCCTTTGGGAGGTAGTTATACAGGGTGTACATAAAGTCCTGCACAGGTATAATATTTTCTGAACGATAACAGATAAATCAACAAGATTTGGTACATCAACACTACACCTAAATATCTACTTTTTGAAGGAATTATCAGTTTTCTGTAATATCATGGGGACGTCCCGCAAGGAGTCACAAGGAAATCTTAAATAGGAGCATATGTCAATATGCACATCATTTTAAAGGGCTTATCTAGCAGAGTTTAATGCCGCAAACCGCACTCAAAAAGATTGATCCAGTACAAAATGGCGGCTACTAAAACAAGAAAAACTAGAATAGCCTACTATGAATAGACTGGCTAATACGAAAGCCAAACTGCGACCCAAAGATATTATTCGTTAATATTAATATTAATAACTTTCTAATTATTGTTACTGTTATCAGGTTTTCCCCGTTATCAATATATTAGGACCAAATTTGTAACCCTTGAGGATAACTACCGTCATAATTCACTTCTGTACAACTGACAAGCATAATGTAGTTTTTAGCTGCAGTATTCGTTTGGTTGCAGTTTTGCTTTACTGGGGTTAGGGTTACTAATAAAATGTAAAAATTTTGAGTGCGGTTTGCGGCATTAAACTCTGCTAGATAAGCCCTTTAAAATTATGTGCATATTGACCTATGCTCCTATTTAAGATTTCCTTGTGACTCCTTGCGGGACATCCCCATGATATTACAAAAAACTGATAGTTCCTTCAAAAAGTAGATTTTTAGGTGTAGTGTTGATGTACCAAATCTTGTTGATTTTATCTGTGATCGTTCAGAAAATATTATACCTGTGCAGGACTTTATGTACACCCTGTATAATGACAAATGATGATTTTGCGCTACATGAGAACTTAGCCCCTCACCCAAAATGGGGGGGTTTGGGGGTCAAGTCAAAATTTTAAATGCAAACCCACATTGCAAACATCAAATGATAAATTTAAAGGTCTTTATGAAAGAAGAACAATGCCACAGACTAGAGGTCTCTTATCTCAATCCAGTACGAAACAACGGCTTGTCAAAGTTTTATTGAAAAGTTACGCTAAAAAACACTATTTTTCTTAACTCATCTGTTCAGACTTATTCTTAATACTAAGTAGTGCTAAATTGAACTTAAAATAATTAAACTTACCGTTGAAATCTTACCTCAACCTTTTTTAATCTCAAAGTAAATGCTCAAAATGGCCCCCATTTACTTCTTGGCAAAAATAAAGTCTTAATTCAAGTAAGAACCCGGTAGAACCCATTCTTGTCTATGTAGAAAGTTACTTCCGTACAAAATTTCACTATTATAGGTCAGTTTGTTTCCGAGATATCGTGTACATCCAGATACACAGACAGAAATTAAGATTTTCTAGCCCCTACGCTATAACTATCAACCAATCAGGCCTATTACATTTTATTTTGTAATCCTAAATTCAATTGTTTTAAAGTTACTTCACCACGAATTTTAATTGTAAAGTTACTTTTATTCTGCAGTATTGTTTCGACCGAAGTACAATCTTAGTGATAGCCTATAATTCAGGTAATTTATATGATGAGGTATACATTCATACAAAAGTATTACCTATAGTACCTATACTCATTAGAGGAGTTTAAACTATTTTTCCGAAGTATATATTAAACCGTTTTTGGATTCCCACATTTGTTTAAATCTCAGAACAGAAAATGGTACCCAAGAAAAGTTAACTGAGCAAAGTATCGATCTATGGTTAACAACTGTATCATCATCTCATGTAAATATGACGATACTTTAACTATGGACACAACTATTTCTTATTTGAATATCACCAAAATAAGGTGTCTGTTTTATAAAACCAAGGTATATATAAATTGTAATAAATCTTAACAATATTATCCACTGCATGTTACCACCGATTACATACATCATAACTTAGTTTGCTCATGTACTGTGACATACAATACCGCCTGAACAACGATGTAGTGTTTGGAAAACATGTTTTCTGCTCAGGAGATGAGAACAATGATAAATAATGTTGCATAAGTGTCATATATTCCATTTAAGCTTATTTCATTCCATGTAACAGATAAATGTGTTTTCCATTCAAAGATTTGTTTGGTAAATCCAATTGCAATTCAATTTAAAAAAAAAGACGTATTGCGTTCCCACCCTAGTCCTTTTATGTCACGAACTAGTGAATAATAACCTATATACATAAAACAAAGTCGGGTCACTTTCCAAATTAGGTTTCATCAAGGTAGGTTTCCATTTATAAATCAAGACTCACTGAACGGATTATAATGATCTCTGGATAGTTAGGTCTACTGATCTAATAATTATGTTGATTACTGGATTCGTATCCGCCTCGAATAGCAGAATAACTATTAAAATATCGTAAAAGTTCACAACAAAAATCAGGTAAATAGAAATGAAAAAGTGTTTTATATATAATAGTAAATTATGAAAGAGCCTTTTAAATGAACTGTGCTGTGTAAACATTGTTTAATGACAGCACAACCGTATGTTTACATTCATAGTCTTGAATAGAAAGATCACCTCTTATATCCTTTTTTTACAACCACTATTGAGCACAAAGTAAGAATATATCCAGATAAAAAAATTTGCCTTACAATATATTCTTAACTGTACATTTAACAAGTATTGAGTACTGTATATAGCGCTTGGTCAGTACAGTAATGCATATATCAAAGGCAAAGTTATTATCTAACTTTTAATGTAAATTTAAAGCCTGTTATAAAACCCATCTTAATTATTTTTTGACATAAGTATGCTTCTCAGATCTGTATATATAAATTTCCTTGATCGGAGAAACAAGCAGAATTCAACTATAGCAAAAAAGTATCAAAACCGGAAAAAATTGCAATGGCTATATTTATTGGCCGTGGCAACAAACAAACTCAACATTGGCCTCGGAAATATAATTTACTTGAGCCAAAGGTGCTTCATACACTTGTCTACGAAATTGCGTGCGAAGCTGCGGGTAACTGCTAGTATTTTCTTACAAAAAAGTGTCGTATTATTTTAACAGATTTCCCTCCATTGACTGTCAGACGTTTATCATAATCACCATAACGTATTTAGGTACGAACTAAATATTCCGTCTCTATTCCTTTCTTGATTCTTTTAGGCTTTTTGTATAATCGGGTGTTTTATGTGTCGTTATTTGTCTAAGCTTATAGGATTACCTATGTTGCAATACTGTTATACTTTTATTTTCGGTGCGTATGATGTTTATGTTTCTCAGCGTGCTGTCCAGTCTAAACTTTCACACACACGATATAAGACTGCGACTCATGCAGAACCAGTAACTTACTTTCTCTACCAATGCTTAATTCCAGTACCTTTTATAAGTTGGAAAACAATTATAAAAAAATGTTTTAATATTTGAAATTGCTAATATGTAAATGTAATTTCCCCTAATGCACGTTTTTCTGGCTAACATAAATCCAAATTTAATGGTTGTTTCCAAATTATATTTGGTTTCGAAAATTGTATTCATCCAATTAATTTGATTTATCAAGATTATAATCTCATTACAAATAATAAAAAGTAAGGACTGTTACGGAGCAGACTTCTCAATTAAATGTTTGCTTTCGTTGCTTTTCTTGATCGCTTTACTGGAATTGGGAATTTAATATTAATTGGCTGAAGTTCCCAATTAACGCGTAAAGTAATCCTCTTTCTTCTTCCTTATCCCCCAATAGATTAATTTTCACTGATGTGCTACACGACCTCTTGACTGCACCCCTCCCAGCCCTAACCTTCTCACCCCTCTTAACCTACGTCACATACTCTTGCTTTTGCTACTATCATAATATTGTCCCAATGTTGTGTTGTGTATGTTTACTGAGTACTTGTATAAATTTAATGTTTTATTTTGACAATATTATAGTGGGAAGATTACGTAATAAAATAAATTTTCCTAAGATTCGTGAATAAAAATTAGTTTTGATTATTTCTTTCTGCATCTTAAGTGGTGTACATGTATAACTGGAATTGAAAAATGAAAAATATACGTGTTTTGCGGTTTTGAATAGTATCTTTAAATCATTTTATTAGTTTTCTCACTTGAATATTGGCTACCGTAACTGACATGTAGATTTTACACACGTACATCTATTGCTCATAAATCTCTGAATTAATAATTGAAAATCTATACTTAATTATTAGTTGAATCTTTACAATATTTCCAAATGTATTGAGCTTGGTTCTTGAAATACTGTGTATATAATTACTGACCGGTTAATTGTTAAATCTTATATAACATAAAGGCCAGTATAGGGCCTAGAAGATTACGTTTTTATAGACCTCAATCGTGTAGTAGTAGTAAGACAAATCAATTATTAGAGTTAAAATTAACATACTCGACAAAGTTTTCATAGTAAAAAACTTTAGTTCAAGCATTTATTTTGTTTGATTTATTATTTGGACGATTAATAGGAATTTATTTCAATAACTCTCATGTCTAAATTGTTTAAAACAATTATCTAAGTTTCGCAACTACGGCTTCCAAATAACGGGACCTATGAAAACGATTTTGCCGTAATGTTTACCTGTTTAACTAAACTTTCTACTTTAACATGCTAATGGGTAAAATCGTTAGCCTGCCTCGACCAATAAATGTTGCAATGTAGCGGTAGCTCGAATTGTGAAACATTTTTATATCAGCTGATGTTTAATGTGGACAAAAGATTTAACAATTCAAATAACCTTTTAACTATACCACGCCATTTTATACTTACCCAATTGTCAACATCTCTTAAGGTTTTAAGCCTCCAATCTATAAATGAGGAGCACGTATTGGGTGCGATTCATTTGCATACAAAAGTACTAAAGAAATTTGTAAATTGTAAAATGTTCAGGCTAATACTTTTATAGACTAACTTTTGGACTATGTACTCCAGGCTTAGATGTTATATACTCAAAAGAGAAAATATAATTTTGCATGTTCTCGCATTAAATACGCCGAGTGTAAATTATTCGAAAAATTCAAATACTAACGTTTTGGTTAAACTATTATAAACATTGTAGAGGTATTTCGTAGTATTCTTAGTTTCAGTTTGCATACTTTATTTTACATTATTAAACAAATTTATACACGCACAATGATACGTTACTTTTGGAAACAAGTATTTGAATTGGATTTCTGTGTAAACAATTTTGAATCAATATTCTGCTTTATGTAAATAAACATGTTACACATGAGTAACATATTAGTTTTTAATATTGTTTGTCAAAGTACTCGGCTTCCAACTGTTTCTAACTGTGTTTGCTTTCAAATTCAACGGATTAGATTGGTATTATTCATGTGCCATTCAGTAATTATTTGATTGAGTGCGTCAAAATTTTTAAATAAGATTTGAGAATGTCATTGAATGCTTATGGCCGTGACTGACAAAATTCTCATTATTTTATTTGTTCCTAAGTAAGGCTATGTTATCTTGAAAATTCAAATAATATCATTTTTAAACCCACAGACACATAGGTTACGTTTCTTAACATTTAAACTAAAAAGCCGCTTATTCTGTTGTTATAATATATTTAATTATTTTTATCAAATTTTAATATTTATTACTCTTTATTCTTGTAACATTTAAGTGTTGGTGTTATTTCCAAGGAAAGTGAGGCATTTCAACAAAAAGATCATTACTGAGGATCATTGTGTTATCAACTGAAACAGCTCCTCTGTCTTTTGACTTGTTCTTGGAACTGTTAATCACATTTTCTTAGAACCGTGTTCTCTCTTAAGACCGTACTCTTGTTCTTGTTGGGCTTTAACTGTGAGATTACCACAGGCAATTTTTGGCTCTAATACTAAATTAAACAAACTCCTTTTTCATTACAGTATTGGATGTATAGCCGGACAAAACATTATTCCTTAAAATTAATTATTTATTTTTAAATCTTAATCCAGCTTACACGTTAAAAGGGAAGATGATTTACAACTATATATATTGTTTATATAGTTTCAATGAGGTGTGTAATTTAAATTTCATTTTGTTTTCATTTTTTTCCCAGGGAAAATAGTAACAACTTGAGAGCATGATACAATCTCACTCTTATTTTCACGTGATACACGTAAAAGAGCTTCATCGAGAATCCTTATATCTGAACAGCAAGATAGCACTGAGAATCTCAGAAGCCCTAGGTAGGTTTACGTGAAACCCCTATTCTGGCACTTCGTCCTCTTAGAAATGAGATACAACACTCTTAGACAAAGTCTCGTAAAAACAAAACCAAAAAGTGGCGCGAAGGATTAAAAAATCTGTGGTTACAGTATAAAATGTAGTTGCAATAGGGGGTACATAGGGGAAACAAAACTACCATTAAATGGAAAATACGAGAAAGGGGCTAACAGAAAAGTAAAAAATTGCACATCATTTTTGGTTCGAAGATCGTCAGATGAATTGAGATTAAGTTAACATAATACATCGGGAACCTCATTTGTTCAAAAGGAAATTAATTGAGGTGCCATACATTAAATTGTCAAACCAACCATCAATTTAAATTAAACCTCTTTGTTTGCCAATTCTGAAAAATAAACTAACAAGATAACCTTAATTACCAAACAGATTTGAGATTTTTAATAAACCAATGCGGAGTCACAGTATGGTTTTAAGAAGTCCATCTAGAATGAACCCATAATAAAAAGCCCCAATCCCGCCTTTTTGCCGCGATCTTGGTTCTGCCTGTGACCTGTATCCCTTAGTTCAGTTTCAATAATTAATTTTTAGTTTTATTAAAGGCACGTTTTATAGTTAGTGTACATAGAGCAAACACAACAACATGGTGGTTGTGGTTCCTGACGTATACGTGTTACAACGCTCTGGTATTATTTGTTAATTTTAACATAGATTGTAGTTAAGTGTTAGGTTAGTTATTCACCTGAGGAAGAGATCAGATTGCAGATCTCAAAACGTAGTGTTATTGATTGTTTTGTCTCATTGAGCGGAAATTAATTGCCCTATAAAAGTGAGATTGGGAAGAGAAATTGGCCCTGTGAAGTTACAAATAGATTAGTCTTGCAGGTCAGAAGTAATTGAGGGTAAAAGGAAACTTATTAGATATTTGAGAATTTCTTCTCAAATAACTAAAGCGCATATTGGCTCTCAATTGTAATTGGAGGAATGGATAGGAATACAAATTAATGCACATTGTCTGCTATGGAAACCGATACTAACTAAACTTGATCTTCATGAAACTGGCAATTCTAATTTTACCGGTTAACGTTCCATTTTATTTGGCCTCAATAAATATACAAGTAATAAAAAAGTTTAGTAGTTAAACGAGTTATTATTTTGTTCTAATATTAATTGCAAATTTTCCCACACAAAGAAATTTATAAAAATGCAATTTCAATTTTAAGACGTTGCGGACTTAAACTTTAGGATTCCTCCACATTGGTCTCAAATTACACGAAATTTAACATTTCTGAAACATTGTTGTGCTAAACTAAATAAAACAGTTTAAATAATAAGTTTAAATCATGTTTTGAAGGAGTGCGAGGCTACATAGTATTCGCATGACTTGATAAGTGTAAAATCAAAATTATGTCAGTTTTGTATTTGTAGCCAAAAATATATCTTCCTGAAGAAGGTAAAATTGCACGTGTGACTTAGAGAAAATTCATTCATTATTAGTTCAAGAGGTCATCTTCATACGATCGTGACCAATTTCCTATGGTCAAGGGCTCTTGCGCTCGTTTGTTTTCTCAAACTGTAGTGAATAATTCTTAGAGTCGTATTAGAGCCCAGTCCCTTAGTTTTTGTTCTCTCAGTTACTTTAAATGTGCTCTACCGCTAACTTTTTGTGGGTAACTAATTTCGAGTATCTAAATTCAATAAAAAGGGTTTGAATGCCTTACTGCTGCAAATCTATAGTAAATATCAGATAATACTCATAACAAATTGTAGCACATTATCAGAGATTGTGTTTCATCCTTAAAAATAAAAAGAAACCTGCGGACACAAAATTAAAAATAATAATTTTCGGTCATTTCCAATCGTTTAGTGATACAAAAAAATCAGTAACACTACGTTTCGAGATCTGAAATCTGATTCCTTCTTCAGGTAAATAACTAACCTAACCCATAATTATAAACTAGGTTAAAATAAACAATTATACCGGAGCGTTGTGTCAAGCGGAAGTCAGGAATTACAACCACTGTGTTGTGTGTCAACTTCACTAACTCTAAAACTTGGATTTATTAAAAATAAACACGACACTACTTATTAAAACTGAACTCCAGAATACAGATCACAATAGGTCTGCATTCGTCGACGAACCACCTACGATGTATCATGATTTGTATCACTGAACGATGGCAAATGTCAGGAAAAATCTGTATCCTTCACAACCTTCCATCGTCAAAAACAAACTTTTAACAAAGAACTGGAAGAAATATTTAAAAATGAGTAGGATAAAAATATCTTGGTATTACTCTGGTGTGAGAGCAATATCCGTGCCAAATGATGCCTACAAAATCAAATATAAACACGCACATTTCTCAGGCTGACGGTTAGAATCGTTTATTACGAGCACTCAACGATTGTTATCGTTTTCAATGCCGCAAACCGCCAAGATTGCTCTCTTATGAAGCTTTTGTGGGTAAACGAGTATTATTGTTGTGCATACGAACGTGATAGTGCGCTCTTTCATATGCAAAGCGGCCACTTTGAATCAGGTATTGGGACGTGGGCTGAATAAGTCAAGTTTATGGGGCAATCTGGACGACTTCTTCGATATCGAGTAGGCATCACATCACCATCCTTTTTTTCTTTATGACTGCTAAAATTGAGCTATTTCAGAAGAATAATTTTAAGAAAGTCAGTCGTAATAAAATCGCAGTGGCTTAGGTTTAAAATTACCTTATAATATGAAACGCAAACGTTTTTTATTCATAGTTAAAATTTTATTTACGCCGATAGATGAATTGACAAAGCTTTGAGAGCATCCATTCGTTATAATTTAACAAGTGGAAACATAACCGAATAAATCAGATTACACATAAGGTAAAATAAACCTCATTGAAAATTAAAAAAAAAATTGAATCGAGAATGACAACTTAACAAGACCTAATATCGTGCATATGACTAAATTAAAAATTAAAGTTAATTTCTCTTAAGATCTTCTAATATATCATTATGTTTATAAAAATATTTCATATTTGGTACCATGTACCTTTTGATATCACGGCATCTAGTTTTTAGAATAATTCGTGTCTATGCTGAAATCATGGAATTAATAAATGGTCTGTCTGTCTCGAAAATGAAATTATCTATACACTTCAATCTTTGCATAAAGCTTCAATTTATTTGTATGTAACACTGAGTTCGGTGATATTTTTACATTTTGTCTTGTGTAACACACGCTGAGGAGCGAACGCTGTTACGCGACATGTGGTGTGGTGTACTCCTACATGTGTACATTGTGTATGATGTAAAAATACTAGTAAATATATGTTGTAGGGTTAAATCACGTATCCCCAAAGGTTGAAAAAGAGTAGACTTCAAAGGTGCGGTCTAAGATATATAGGTTACATTGATGAAACACTGAACAAATAGACTGGCTCAGTCTGACTATATTGCTCTGAATGCAGTTCCTTTGAATGTATTATGTCAAAACAAATAACATCGAATTGGACTGTCAGTTACATAGAGACGAAGAGTAACTGACCCGAAATGTATTTACCTTTTGTTTTATGAAACCCGTTGAAAATGCATATTGATACGGACCTTTGTATGGTACTTTAAAAGCTATGTATTCAACCGTGTATTCAATTACATTCTCCCATATCAGGCAATAATATGTTGTCGTATTATTTTTAACAAGGTTTAACTCATACATATATTATATTATGAATGCGAAAGTTTGTGAAGATTTTTAGGTGTTTGATACCCACAAACTTGCAAACTATGGTGTACAAATTTGGACAGCATTACTTACCATTACATTACATATAAGGATTCCATCCATGGGATGGTACCAACTTATTACACTCTTGAAAGTTGATTTAAATGACATTTATTCACTGTTAAGATAGGTAAATATGTTTGACAGCAGGTCGAGTTACACAACGAAACGTACTTCGTATTTACGAGTATTTTGTATTTGCATGAATAAATATTAATATATTTTGTTGTACAATACATATAGTAATGAAACATTGTATTATCTAACTTTTATTATAGATAGCATCACTGACGAATTACACCAATTAGTTCACTCTGGTTTTCATTAATGAAGAAAAATTGAGAATGTGTACATGTAATGTACAACAAATCTGTTGCCTTTGCCATTGTGGGACGTTACATTTACAGTAGTAGCTGGAGGAAGAAAAACGTAGTCCGCGCACTAACATGATTTAACGAACCATTCGCTTCGTGACTACACTTAAAGGAAACAAGCCAGCGCCGGAAACTCCTGACTCAGCAAATGGAATCACAAAATAATAAACAGACATATATATAGATGCATATAGATGCAATTTTTTATGACAAAAAATTGCACGTGGACATCGCCTCAGTTTTTCACTGATTAGGCATAAATATATTGATATCACTAACAGGGATTGAGAAGCTAGGGCATGCTGTACTGTATCATAACTTGGTAGCGAGGTGGTTAGTCCTAAAAGTATTCATACATTTTCTTTTAGGGGATTAAACTAATCGTATATATTTAGATTAAATCGGGACAGTTTGAAAAGTTCATGCCTTTGTTTGTTTTAGTATGCTCGCGTAAGTTTGTCCACTTCATGTTATCTCGGAACCCGTTGTATGTACAGTGATGAGAGTTAGCATCAATGTGGTTCTACTGAAGAATAAGGTAAAACAGTAAGGTAGGATATTTCGCTCTATCTTTTATACCAGAAGTGGAATTCAAGCTCCGGGGGAAAACACTGTTTGACCGTAGTAGGCTTCTCAGTCCAATGATTAAATTTTGTCTCAGATTTAATTGGCAAAACAATGATTCTTTTAAAAGAATAAGAATAACTAATCATTGGTTACATATTGTTCACCAAATTTTTAAAAGACCATTCAGATTGAAAAAACCCAAAACAATTTTGAAACTTCCTTCGACCTAAAAGAAATTATTTATTTAGAAACAAATCTTAAACATACTTTTTAAATTTAACACATTTAAGGAACGATGACAGTGCACATCAGCTAATTTTATAATGTGGGCAACCAGGCAATCTCCGTATAAGACGAATCTCTTTTTCTCCTTTTTAAATTGTATTTCTTTGTTTAAAATTACGAATATTTTACATAAAATCTGATGAAACATTTGGTGCTTATTGTAATTATTCATCTATCATAATTATTATTATGTTATTATTTATTGAGTTTCAGTTATGTTTCATTTTTCACTGGATAAGTTTAGGGTCCTTTTTGACAATCTCTTCTGAATCGCTTTGTTGATGTGAGATGAATGGCAACTGTTATAGCTTAAGTGTTTAAATGTGTTAATGTTCTTTATAGTGATCTTACATTTACAGTTTTTTTTTTTAATAAAATTATATCCTTAAAACCGTTCCGATTAGAATTCAATTTAACTGCTAAAACTCTTTATGCAGGCCTATATACAGGTATGTTGTTTATTCGAGCATAATATCTCTTTCAATATTATCGTCGGTAATATAATTAAATCAAACTGGAAGTCCTCATACAAAAACCATATGACGTTGAACCTATAGCTAAGGACCGCTATATTAAAAAACACGCAACTGAGAAAACAAAAAATTGTTTATATTCTGACAATATTATATTATTTTAGACATAGCTCAAACGTGTAAAGTTAAATTTCGAAAAAATAGCGTAGAAAAGTTTTTTTACTATTTCGTAATAAAACAAAACATAATGTAACTTTGTAATAATTGATAAACGAAAAGTCACAATTCTCCAATAATTTTTTTTTATACACGAGGCCTTTCAGCATCAAAGAATGTGTATGTATGCATCTTTGATGCTGAAAGGCTTTTCGTTCATCAGTTATTACATAGTAGTGTATTACAATAAGAAGAGCTCCTCCTTTAACTAATGTAACTTCTTTCGACTTACTGTCAGTTTTAACATTGCGTAGATTGACTGAACTATCGGAATTCAGAGACAAGCAAGTTAGATGTGCAAATTAGAGACGTTGAAGCTGCACGCCGCAATTCTGACTTAAATATCCCATCAAAGGGGTGAGCACATCTCAACTTGTAATCGCAGTTCAGAGTTAAACAGAAATTATTCGGTTAATTTCATCAGAGAATCCTGATTAATCCGGTTGTGCGTGACGTAGTTGAGAAGACCGGACGAGACCCGATACGACCTTGAACACCCGCCATCGTCCTGAAGTTTGTAGATACACCGCACTGTTGTGGGCGGACGTAATTAATTGCTAGCGTACCTGTTCGTCCATATCAAACCGTACTGGACCTGTACTTGTGTACTATAATTGAAACGGTATTACAGTTTTATACAGTTCTCCACTAAATCTAACATTGTATCTTAAATAATCTTTTTTAATGATTAATCAAACGTTTCGAACATTCACTAACAGTCATTGACTCCGCTACAATTAGTCCACGGGCTCCCATACCTGAAATCACTACTTCGCTTGTTTCCTCTTCGTGTCAGTAACCATCAAGCGAGACCGAGCGAGATAACTTGTTTCTATGAATACAACATCCACTGCTTGTACCAAAAATGTATTGCAAGTACTGTAAATTTATTACTCCGACAAACATATTCACCGTCGTCCCAGTCCACTACCGCAGTCAAATAAGTTAGCCTGGTTCTTTTCGTTCAGCTTTTAACTTTTAAGTTGACACACAATTACATCGCACACTTCAGACACAATGTTAACATTTTTAATTTTACTTCTTATAACTATTACTACTTAAAATTTATCAAGTTAATATTACAAAATGAAGATCATAAATGAATGCTTTGTTTGTTATGATGATAAAAAGATTGTGCTGGAAACAGAATTTTTTTTTCACGATTCCTTATCAATGAATGAATTTAAATTAATAAGTCACCGGTTATGAAATCCATTTTACAAAATTAGCTCGTAAAGAAGTACGAGCAGTCTCTGTGCAGTCTGCTATGGATGTTCATCAACCCAAGCATGCACTGTTACTATAGGTTGTTCGAGTCACGACAACCTATACAGTTGTGTCTACGTACGGGTCGGGCGTCCAGTCAACCATCGACTATGTTTCGAATGTTCACTAAACAGTTTTGATAATTCTGATTTAATTCTGTTATACGCTAAACATTTGAATGTTGAGCTTGACTCCAGTTCACCTACCTCTTAGTGAAGCGTCTGGTGTCTGACGCCGTCACAGGCGTGTCTCCTGGAATCTGGAGTCGTGTTCGTCTGAAGAGATTCAAAAAATTCGACGACGAAAAAGCTCACAATGAACTCTTTACATCGTTACGACATCAGAGACATCCAGACTGCAAAATAAAGTGTAATCTAGGTGAACAGGTGTTCTCATTGTCACATCAGGTGTACAATTGGAAGGGGCACTAAGAGGAAGGTGAATTAGAGCTGAACTGGACATTCACAATGAATTACCCTCCGTTATTAAAAAATAATAATAGCTAATAATAGCTCCGTTATTAAAAAAATGTTTAATCTTTGCATGAAAAATGTTGAAAATGACTCCAAATACGATGTATAGTACTCATGAAATAGCAAAACTAACATTTAAATTCCAATGGATTATATTGAAATCACTATTTCATTTCTCTAACGTATTACACTTAAACACGTAAAAACATTTAAATTCGGTGTTCAGACTCTCCTTTAGTTTTTCATGGATATCATATTTTCTATAAAATAATTTAAATGTGTTAACAATTTTTACAGCTTCTATACGAAACGGTACCAGTCGATATGTGTCAGGCAGTATATAGTGCAGTGGCCAGCTGTGAGAATGTGTGTTTAGTGGTAAGGGTCGATAATTTTTCAGGGGCTACGCAAAACTGGACAGATTAGGCTATAAGTTTATGGTCAGTGAATATGTAATAGGTTGAACAAAGAACTGGTTTAAAATCACGGATTGCCCTTGGAATCAATCATCATGTTAAGTTTGTAAATGACTCTTCATTAAGAAGCTCCCGAAACAGTATTGTTGTAAACGGTTATCATCATACATGTCTACCTCCTTAGCTCAAAACGTGTTTAGTAACAATCTTGAGTCATGACATTAGGCATTATAATAGTAGTAGGAGATTCATTGCTTCCATACTGCTGCTTCTCATTCTCTAGTGATATTTAACTTAATCGTGTCCCTCAGAATATAATAAAAGGATACAGTACGCGCATCTTTACATTCAGCCACTCATTTTTCTCCATGAGCAATCGCCACTTACTAATATCATGTGCACCAATGTCTCTCTACTGTAACAATCAACTGTTACTTTTAGTACCTCATTGTAAAACTCTTCTCCTCGAAAAATCATACTTATCATATCAGGATCCTCACTCTACATCACTAACTCTTCTCTTTCATTTTAAGTCCTGTCGTTTCGTTTCTTGCATGCTTTGTTTACTAAAGTTGTATTTCTTTTCTTAAAACAGACTTTCCATCATAAACCAAACTATTTTTATAGTAAATTAAGTTACTATCTTAAATTAGTAATTCGGTGTTTCTTTCTATGATGCAATGCATGTGCCATAAAATTGTTGTTTCTTACTAAGCCAACTGAAATTATTTCATCAAAGGTTTTTATAATAATGATAAATAATTATACAATAAATAAAAACCTTATAAAAAATTTTAAATAAATAACTATGTTCCTTTAAAGTTCTCTCAAGTAATCTACTCTCAGTCTCTCTTATTTACGACGTAAAAGTAGAAAGAGAAACTTTACTGCGAGTGCCTATGGTCAGTGGTCTAGGAAGTCGATGTTTGAATATGATTTAGAGACAGCGAATGGTACAAATCTTGTCTTTTTCATTATTACTTCTTATTACTACTTTTGACCTTCTACTGTATCGACTCTCACCATTATCATTTGATAAGGTCCGTGCAGGCCAGTAGCCAATGATGATGGGCTTGAAAGAGGACCGCCCTCTCCGTAAAACAAATCTGAGAAATGACTTCACGAAGACCTCTGGAAGACTAATGTTGATTGCGATATTTTGTGGTAATTATATCCGTCATTTTTTTAATATTGAGATGGACGATGTAGTAATTACAAATGAAATAACAATTGTGTTTCGATTATTGTGCTCAACAATTCTCTGCAAATGTGATCGATCATAATCCTACTAACATACCCACTTATATGAGCATATTTAAAACTCAGTACTTTTTAGTCATCTCAAGTAAAATCCTAATAGTTATTGAATATTTTTAAATCTAATATTGTTATTTTTTCGATTTTTTAGGATTGGACTACAAATAAGAATATCAAGCTTGCAATCCTATCTCTTGCATAGTGTATTCTTAGTTAGAAGTTTCCCCTTAATTTTCAGAGCAAGAATACAGTATTCTAAAATGAAGTCCCGTCTACCCAGTTAATTCAGCTGTGCAAAGTCGGCAACAGCAACACAGGATACATGCACCTTTCTTGGTTTAATGCTGTATATTTTTATCGCTTCCCCTCTTTATTGCAGTTTCGTGTACATTTCTTTCACATTCCTTCTACAATCATCCTCTCTACTTTTTTATTTTGCTATAGGCTTGTGTAAAAGTAAATTAAAGGTGAAACAAAAATTATTCGACAAACAACACATTTAGAATACGTATCCTTAATATTATTTTTTTTATGTATCCTTGTTTATAAACAGTCATAACATTGTATATTGCATCATTTTAAACCGTTTGAAATAGATGTAAAGTCTGTGTGATTCAAACAATTGTTTACATTCTTGTAAATGTGATGCTATTAATTATAAAAGATCATGACCTCTATAACCAGACATTACTAATCTGATTTATTTCTCTGGTGCTTGCATAGCAAAATATGTAATACGATACTATATGGAATAATTTAATAACCAAATATTTTTAATATGTATCAAAGGCTTTTAAATTGTGCAATTTATTAATTCAGTATGGAACAATTAGGGACAATCCATCCAGTGAATTCCACTTTCCTTGTGTAATTTTGTGTATTCCGGAAATTTGCTTCATTTTCCTTCCGGTATTAATCAATGCTATTAAATCGCACCCAACTAAACATTACTATAGAAATTAATCTATCGAGAGCCCATTGTTGTCGTCATATAGACACTGAAGTATGCTCAGTACTAACACTATTATGCTCTTTAGGCATTCACCTTATAATCTGAGATATTAAGGGTTAAATGCAATACATAATTGGCTATTCATAAACCATTTTATAGTGCTTTAAAACTTCTTGTGGTAATTTACAACGATATATACGGTAATCAAGGTAGTATACAATCCAACATGTTGTTGAAAAAATATATAACCTTCGCAATTGTATAACTTTCTTTACGTATTTACTGGCTAAAGTTAAGAAAATATACGAACCAACCTGTTGACAACATTAAGGCACAATCGAGTAAGTTATTGCAGGAAAGTGTCAAGTAGAGAATAACTGTCGCTGAACTGAACTCGGGAGATTAACGACATCATCAAGCGTACAAACTTGGCGAGAGTTTCTGAATTTGGGGCTTATTGAGCGGTTGAATCGCAATAATTACACAATATTCACGTATGACATCAACCCTGGCACAATCTAGTAAGTTGATCCAGGGAAAATTCTAATGGAGAACAAACTGTTGCTGAACTGAACTCGGGAGATTAACGACATCAACAAGCGTACAAACTTGGCGGGAGTTTCTGAATTTGGGGCTTATTGAGCGGTTGAATCGCAATAATTACACAATATTCACGTATGACATCAACCCTGGCACAATCTAGTAAGTTGATCCAGGGAAAATTCTAATGGAGAACAAACTGTTGCTGAACTAAACTCGGGAGATTAACGACATCAACAAGCGAACAAACTTGGCGGGAGTTTATGAAGTTGGGGCTTATCGAGTGGTTGAATCGCAATAATTACACAATAATCACGTATGACATCAACCCTGGCACAATCTAGTAAGTTGATCCAGGGAAAATTCTAATGGAGAACAAACTGTTGCTGAACTAAACTCGGGAGATTAACGACATCAACAAGCGAACAAACTTGGCGGGAGTTTCTGAACTCGGTGCTTATCGAGCGGTAGAATCGCAGTAATTACACAATATTCACGTATGACATCAACCCTGGCACAATCTAGTAAGTTGATCCAGGGAAAATTCTAATGGAGAACAAACTGTTGCTGAACTGAACTCGGGAGATTAACGACATCAACAAGCGTACAAACTTGGCGGGTGGTTCTGAACTCGGTGCTTATCGAGCGGTAGAATCGCAGTAATTACACAATATTCACGTATGACATAAACCCTGGCACAATCTAGTAAGTTGATCCAGGGAAAATTCTAATGGAGAACAAACTGTTGCTGAACTGAACTCGGGAGATTAACGACATCAACAAGCGTACAAACTTGGCGGGAGTTTCTGAACTCGGTGCTTATCGAGCGGTAGAATCGCAGTAATTACACAATATTCACGTATGACATCAACCCTGGCACAATCTAGTAAGTTGATCCAGGGAAAATTCTAATGGAGAACAAACTGTTGCTGAACTGAACTCGGGAGATTAACGACATCAACAAGCGAACAAACTTGGCGGGAGTTTCTGAAGTTGGGGCTTATCGAGTGGTTGAATCGCAGTAATTACACAATATTCACGTATGACATCAACCCTGGCACAATCTAGTAAGTTGATCCAGGGAAAATTCTAATGGAGAACAAACTGTTGCTGAACTAAACTCGGGAGATTAACGACATCAACAAGCGAACAAACTTGGCGGGAGTTTCTGAAGTTGGGGCTTATCGAGTGGTTAAATCGCAGTAATTACACAATATTCACGTATGACATCAACCCTGGCACAATCTAGTAAGTTGATCCAGGGAAAATTCTAATGGAGAACAAACTGTTGCTGAACTAAACTCGGGAGATTAACGACATCAACAAGCGAACAAACTTGGCGGGAGTTTCTGAAGTTGGGGCTTATCGAGTGGTTGAATCGCAGTAATTACACAATATTTACGTATGACATCAACCCTGGCACAATCTAGTAAGTTGATCCAGGGAAAATTCTAATGGAGAACAAACTGTTGCTGAACTGAACTCGGGAGATTAACGACATCAACAAGCGTACAAACTTGGCGGGTGGTTCTGAACTCGGTGCTTATCGAGCGGTAGAATCGCAGTAATTACACAATATTCACGTATGACATAAACCCTGGCACAATCTAGTAAGTTGATCCAGGGAAAAATTCTAATGGAGAACAAACTGTTGCTGAACTGAACTCGGGAGATTAACGACATCAACAAGCGTACAAACTTGGCGGGAGTTTCTGAACTCGGTGCTTATCGAGCGGTAGAATCGCAGTAATTACACAATATTCACGTATGACATCAACCCTGGCACAATCTAGTAAGTTGATCCAGGGAAAATTCTAATGGAGAACAAACTGTTGCTGAACTGAACTCGGGAGATTAACGACATCAACAAGCGAACAAACTTGGCGGGAGTTTCTGAAGTTGGGGCTTATCGAGTGGTTGAATCGCAGTAATTACACAATATTCACGTATGACATCAACCCTGGCACAATCTAGTAAGTTGATCCAGGGAAAATTCTAATGGAGAACAAACTGTTGCTGAACTAAACTCGGGAGATTAACGACATCAACAAGCGAACAAACTTGGCGGGAGTTTCTGAAGTTGGGGCTTATCGAGTGGTTGAATCGCAGTAATTACACAATATTCACGTATGACATCAACCCTGGCACAATCTAGTAAGTTGATCCAGGGAAAATTCTAATGGAGAACAAACTGTTGCTGAACTAAACTCGGGAGATTAACGACATCAACAAGCGAACAAACTTGGCGGGAGTTTCTGAAGTTGGGGCTTATCGAGTGGTTCAATCGCAGTAATTACACAATATTTACGTATGACATCAACCCTGGCACAATCTAGTAAGTTGATCCAGGGAAAATTCTAATGGAGAACAAACTGTTGCTGAACTGAACTCGGGAGATTAACGACATCAACAAGCGAACAAACTTGGCGGGAGTTTCTGAAGTTGGGGCTTATCGAGTGGTTGAATCGCAATAATTACACAATATTCACGTATGACATCAACCCTGGCACAATCTAGTAAGTTGATCCAGGGAAAATTCTAATGGAGAACAAACTGTTGCTGAACTGAACTCGGGAGATTAACGACATCAACAAGCGTACAAACTTGGCGGGTGGTTCTGAACTCGGTGCTTATCGAGCGGTAGAATCGCAGTAATTACACAATATTCACGTATGACATAAACCCTGGCACAATCTAGTAAGTTGATCCAGGGAAAATTCTAATGGAGAACAAACTGTTGCTGAACTGAACTCGGGAGATTAACGACATCAACAAGCGTACAAACTTGGCGGGAGTTTCTGAACTCGGTGCTTATCGAGCGGTAGAATCGCAGTAATTACACAATATTCACGTATGACATCAACCCTGGCACAATCTAGTAAGTTGATCCAGGGAAAATTCTAATGGAGAACAAACTGTTGCTGAACTAAACTCGGGAGATTAACGACATCAACAAGCGAACAAACTTGGCGGGAGTTTCTGAAGTTGGGGCTTATCGAGTGGTTGAATCGCAGTAATTACACAATATTCACGTATGACATCAACCCTGGCACAATCTAGTAAGTTGATCCAGGGAAAATTCTAATGGAGAACAAACTGTTGCTGAACTAAACTCGGGAGATTAACGACATCAACAAGCGAACAAACTTGGCGGGAGTTTCTGAAGTTGGGGCTTATCGAGTGGTTGAATCGCAGTAATTACACAATATTTACGTATGACATCAACCCTGGCACAATCTAGTAAGTTGATCCAGGGAAAATTCTAATGGAGAACAAACTGTTGCTGAACTGAACTCGGGAGATTAACGACATCAACAAGCGAACAAACTTGGCGGGAGTTTCTGAAGTTGGGGCTTATCGAGTGGTTGAATCGCAATAATTACACAATATTCACGTATGACATCAACCCTGGCACAATCTAGTAAGTTGATCCAGGGAAAATTCTAATGGAGAACAAACTGTTGCTGAACTGAACTCGGGAGATTAACGACATCAACAAGCGTACAAACTTGGCGGGTGGTTCTGAACTCGGTGCTTATCGAGCGGTAGAATCGCAGTAATTACACAATATTCACGTATGACATAAACCCTGGCACAATCTAGTAAGTTGATCCAGGGAAAATTCTAATGGAGAACAAACTGTTGCTGAACTGAACTCGGGAGATTAACGACATCAACAAGCGTACAAACTTGGCGGGAGTTTCTGAACTCGGTGCTTATCGAGCGGTAGAATCGCAGTAATTACACAATATTCACGTATGACATCAACCCTGGCACAATCTAGTAAGTTGATCCAGGGAAAATTCTAATGGAGAACAAACTGTTGCTGAACTAAACTCGGGAGATTAACGACATCAACAAGCGAACAAACTTGGCGGGAGTTTCTGAAGTTGGGGCTTATCGAGTGGTTGAATCGCAGTAATTACACAATATTTACGTATGACATCAACCCTGGCACAATCTAGTAAGTTGATCCTGGGAAAATTCTAATGGAGAACAAACTGTTGCTGAACTGAACTCGGGAGATTAACGACATCAACAAGCGTACAAACTTGGCGGGTGGTTCTGAACTCGGTGCTTATCGAGCGGTAGAATCGCAGTAATTACACAATATTCACGTATGACATAAACCCTGGCACAATCTAGTAAGTTGATCCAGGGAAAATTCTAATGGAGAACAAACTGTTGCTGAACTGAACTCGGGAGATTAACGACATCAACAAGCGTACAAACTTGGCGGGAGTTTCTGAACTCGGTGCTTATCGAGCGGTAGAATCGCAGTAATTACACAATATTCACGTATGACATCAACCCTGGCACAATCTAGTAAGTTGATCCAGGGAAAATTCTAATGGAGAACAAACTGTTGCTGAACTGAACTCGGGAGATTAACGACATCAACAAGCGAACAAACTTGGCGGGAGTTTCTGAAGTTGGGGCTTATCGAGTGGTTGAATCGCAGTAATTACACAATATTCACGTATGACATCAACCCTGGCACAATCTAGTAAGTTGATCCAGGGAAAATTCTAATGGAGAACAAACTGTTGCTGAACTAAACTCGGGAGATTAACGACATCAACAAGCGAACAAACTTGGCGGGAGTTTCTGAAGTTGGGGCTTATCGAGTGGTTGAATCGCAGTAATTACACAATATTCACGTATGACATCAACCCTGGCACAATCTAGTAAGTTGATCCAGGGAAAATTCTAATGGAGAACAAACTGTTGCTGAACTAAACTCGGGAGATTAACGACATCAACAAGCGAACAAACTTGGCGGGAGTTTCTGAAGTTGGGGCTTATCGAGTGGTTGAATCGCAGTAATTACACAATATTTACGTATGACATCAACCCTGGCACAATCTAGTAAGTTGATCCAGGGAAAATTCTAATGGAGAACAAACTGTTGCTGAACTGAACTCGGGAGATTAACGACATCAACAAGCGAACAAACTTGGCGGGAGTTTCTGAAGTTGGGGCTTATCGAGTGGTTGAATCGCAATAATTACACAATATTCACGTATGACATCAACCCTGGCACAATCTAGTAAGTTGATCCAGGGAAAATTCTAATGGAGAACAAACTGTTGCTGAACTGAACTCGGGAGATTAACGACATCAACAAGCGTACAAACTTGGCGGGTGGTTCTGAACTCGGTGCTTATCGAGCGGTAGAATCGCAGTAATTACACAATATTCACGTATGACATAAACCCTGGCACAATCTAGTAAGTTGATCCAGGGAAAATTCTAATGGAGAACAAACTGTTGCTGAACTGAACTCGGGAGATTAACGACATCAACAAGCGTACAAACTTGGCGGGAGTTTCTGAACTCGGTGCTTATCGAGCGGTAGAATCGCAGTAATTACACAATATTCACGTATGACATCAACCCTGGCACAATCTAGTAAGTTGATCTAGGGAAAATTCTAATGGAGAACAAACTGTTGCTGAACTGAACTCGGGAGATTAACGACATCAACAAGCGTACAAACTTGGCGGGTGGTTCTGAACTCGGTGCTTATCGAGCGGTAGAATCGCAGTAATTACACAATATTCACGTATGACATAAACTTTGGTACAAGTTTAGCATCTACACGACTGCTCAATGAACGTTGTAATTTAATGTTATTAACCCTTAGTAATAAACATACTTCACCTGGTACGATTTAAGCGGGCATCCACGTTGCACAGTCTCTGTAATACTAATCATAGTATAAATCAGAAATAAAAATATTTTGTTGAAAACATACGTAGTTACGAATTGCATACATTTTCTTGTGTCCTCTCGCCGCGTCACTTTGCAGATCACTCAACATTTTTTAACAAGCGTCTATACAAAATCAGATAGGAACTTAATTGGATGGTGTCAAGCTAAGTAGTTTCAATTGTATTTTACCCTCTCATGTACAATATGCCGAATAAAATTACAAGTCTGAAATTCGCATTACAAGTAAATTACCAATAAATCTATTGTATTACTGGTACAAGCACTGTGGGACCGTTCTTGGGAGGAGGGAGGTGTAAATAAGTGACAAAAGATTTTTTTTTATTGCACGGGCATTAATCTAAAATGTGACTTCGCTAAGTTACATCCATTATTAGAATAGTGGTACAACCTTAATTTCAATTTCAATTGCACTACATACCATAAACAAATAGTTATGAATGAATTTCTGCTCCAACTTTCAAAATTTCACAACTAACATACTCAATAAAACAAATTATGAAGATTTGTTTATATTTTTAGCCGGAATCGCTTTTAATCAAATGGTTTACTGAATTCTTTATTCTTAGCAAATCTCTCTTTAACTTAATAATTCGATATTAATACTTTAACAAATATATGACGCACCATGAAAAATATAAATAGTTAGTTTAGTACCAAAAGTAAACTTCTAGTGATTTGAGAATAACTGCATGGTAACAGTTGAGTTTTAGTAATCAAGTGTTATAAACTTAAAAAATCTACTTCCCGATGATGGATGCTTGAGTTTTGACTTCGGATGAGATGACTTACGTCTGCACCATGTTCTTTATCAAAAGCCACCCTTTCATTACTTATTACTCACTAAAGTAAAGCGTTCTTTATTTATTTATTTCATTACATTTGATAGTTAATTTAATGGGATAAATAATATTTATAATTACCCTCATTTTTTTGCACGCTCCGAAAAGTTTTAGATGTTCAATTTTTCTAATTTTGAGTTTGGCTTTTTTACAAATTAAAAATCCATTTGTGAGGGACATTTAATTAAATACATTTTTAAATATATGAGATCGTAGCGCATTTATACACTTAACTTTAATTTCGTTTCATATTGCAAATATTTCTATAATTAACTTCCATTAAGTACTTTAATTAATTAAGTATTAAATTGTTATACTTGAAATGTATACAGTTAATGTTTGTAATAACGATGGTCTCATAGAAAAATTGTTTGGTATGGAACAAAATGTACAGCAAAAAACTGTATGTATATTTTATTTGGAAATGGCAGCGGTGACCTGAATCGCTAGAAGATGAAATGCGACAATATTGTTGATTGATTAATTTATATTCTGTTTTAACATCGATAGGAGAGCTTGACAAAGTGATGTAGATTAAAAATATGTTTCATAAAATGTTTTTGTATAAAAAAAATCAACTTTATTGTTTTCACAAACGTTAAAAATGTATGTGAAAACTTTTAAAATATACATCATCACGTAATAACATTGTATTCCTCTTTGTTTCTCCCAGTTCTGATAGCATTGTTCTGTCGCATGGTTCGTATTGTTAATTAATCCCTTGCTGTATGTTCCAGGGAACAAATGGATGAGCCCATGGTCTGCATTATGCCATCTGTTCGTAAGTAAAAAATATGGATTCCCCACAATTAAGTTTACAACTCGTACAGCATACTAGACCTGCGATCTTATACACCACTGCTAGGCACGTTTAAATGTAATAAACTCTTAAACTTTCATTTCATTTTGACTTTTTGATGCCGTGTAATGAACTTAAAATTTAATCGTCTGAGTAGAGACCAATGTAAATATTTATTTATTTTTAAAGTGTGTTTTTTTATTACAATCCCCGTATATATGATATACAATTGACAAATATGGTGTGTAAATAAGGTCCTTAAAGTTTTAATGTGTAAGTGATATTATGATTCCGGAGTAACACTGTCCCAAATTAGTGCTATAAATAATTACATATTAATACAACTAAGATTTGTTTGGTATGCATGAGTCAAGGAACACTTTTGTTTACTCAGAAATAATTTATCTCTTATCACACCATATCACTTATACTGTGAGTTTTTACCTTGATTATTTCCCCGTTCATATGATTTCTCACAAGGCCAATATACAAAAAATACACTACCGTATCTTCCAGCCAAATCCCACGGAGTGACATGCGCCATCATCGAAATCTATGTTATGCTGTAGAGGTTCGTTTTCTAGACATCACGCGAACAGCCGGCTAGACAGATGGACAAACACACAGAGTGGCAGACAGAAATGAAATTTTTCCAGCCCCTCGAGTGATTGATTGCTAGAAGTCATAGATTATGTTGTTGTCTGAAACATGTGTGCTTTAAAACAGTCGGATACACCGTCTTTATTACAGTATCCAACATTCGTTAATGTCAAAACTATTCGGGTATAACTTGTATAGTTAAATCTGCGGATTTTGGTTGTTACTAATATTTTTAATAGCTAGTTCATTAAAATTAACAAAGCTATAAACTATTTACTGTGGTTAATATGGAAAATATTTTGTAATCGTCTTTCGAGACCTTTAAAAAAATTTTCAATACAATATTTTATTCAACAGTAGTATTTTTCCGCCTGCCAAGTTTCCACGCTTCCAAATCTCAGGTCATCAAAATCTTATCTTGGCTTTTAGTTAAAAAGCGTAATTTTGTAAATATACTGGTCTTAATCCGTATTATTTTTAGTACAAAACATTAGTCCGACCAGTTCAAATTCTATTTTTTTAAATTTTATAATCCGTCTAGTTAATTTATGTGTTACCGGAATTTTTGTTGCTAAGAGGATTTAATATTAAAGTTTAAAACGTGTTCTGTTTTTTGGAATGAATTTCTTAACAGATACACTTAGTTTAAAATTTTTAATTCCCCCATCTAACAATCGGCTTAACATTATTTGCTTAAAATTGAAAATATTCGTTCATTTTACTTGTAAGTAGTAGTGATGAGTACAAAAAAAACAAAAAAGCAAACAATCGTAATTAATACATGTTATTTTGATTTTTATATCAACATTTACTTTATACTTTATACCATGCCTTATTGTGTGATAACTGGTGGCAACTATATTCTTTATCCCACATATAAATTCTCATGATAATAAATGAGTGGAAGAATGAAAATTGTATAGATTTTTTCTCCATTATATAATTCTCAGTTCAGTTTTATAACTGGACCAACTTATCCAAAGCCTAACTGTGTCATAATTCCCAGTAATTAGATTCCTATATACCACGTGCCATACATTACCATGACAATGAATGAGTGGAAGAATGAAACTTTTATAGATTGTCTTCTCCATTATACAGTTCTCAGTTCAATTTCATAAATGGACCAACATCTCAAATGCATAACTGTGGTCATAATTGGTGGGAACTAGATTCATGTATCATGTATGAGGTATAGATTCTCATTACAATGAATGAGTAGATTAATGATATTTTTATAGACTGTTTTCTTCATTATACAATTCTCAGTTCGATTTTATGAATGTACCAACATCTCCAATGCATAACTTTGGTCATAACTGGTGGAAACTAGATTCTCATATATCATGTATGTGGCATAGATTCTCATTTCAATGAATGAGTAGATAAATGATATTTTTATAGACGGTTTTCTTCGTTATACAATTCTCAGTTCAATTTTATGAATGTACCAACATCTCCAATGCATAACTGTGGTCATAACTGGTGGAAACTAGATTCTCATATATCATGTATGTGGCATAGATTCTCATTTCAATGAATGAGTTGATGAATGATATTTTTATAGACTGTTTTCTTCGTTATACAATTATAAGTTCGATTTTATGAATGTACCAACATCTCCAATGCATAACTGTGGTCATATCTGGTGGAAACTAGATTCTCATATATCATGTATGTGGCATAGATTCTCATTTCAATGGATGAGTAGATGAATGATATTTTTTTTCACCATTACACAATCCTTAGTTCAGCTTTATAAATGGGCCAACAGTATCGATGTGAGGTACTGAAAGCCAGTCAATCGTAGCCACGAAATCGATCAGATAAGATTTACTTGGAAATTCCACTTGAAAGAAATGTTTAGTGAGAGATTGATGAGCCATTCCCGGTCCCGTCTCCCAGAACTCCCCGAATTCTGTTACAAATGACTGCGTGCCGTTGTTCCCGTGCCTCGTGTATAACGCTCATATCTCTCTCTGATTGGCCCGGACCGACCGACTGAGTCATTTGTTCTGTCCTTGACATCGCTATCAGTCAGACCTTTGTGCTCAGTCCGTTTTATCTGGACAGGTAAAGGTGGAATTACCTTGTAACCATCGAAAAATATTAACTTATTTTGCAATTATATGTTTCATGTAATTTGCAGAGCTTGTTTATTTAGAATTTTTTTTAAATTTTATTTAGCATTATCCCAAAAATATATTTTAATTACTGCACGCAAGAAAAAAATACAACTACCAGTACTACAAACACACTAACATTGAGTAACTATTGTGTGGCGTAGGACGCTTTTCTCATATATTGATTGTGGACTCGTAGATTAACGAATATAACACTTTCTTATTTCTTTATCCGTAAAAACCTGGTACAAAGTTTAATATAGTAGGCTATTTTTATTACATTTGGTAACTGCTTTTAGTTACACACGCAAGGATTCTAGTGTTTGCGATAGTGGATAAATATGTTTAATACGTGACAAAACAATATAGTACGCGAAACGTTTTTGTCCCTGGTAACCACAACTAAAAACATTCATTTCGGGTTTATGGAAACTTACTTATAACAATACCACTTAAAGATTATTTCCTACCGGATTAAAATTTTTCATTGTATAAAACTAAATTGATCCTGAATGAAATAACTTCGTTAGGATAGTAAATTTTGTTGTTTACGCCTGTACCTAGATATCTCTTTGAAAGTTAAAACGACTGTTATAACTACATTAGTGTCAGGTATCGCGCGATCTATCCGTTCCAAATACAGAGGATTAAAGCTTACAATCAACTGGAAACGAGTGACTGTTATATCGTGATCTGCTCTTTTCAAAATTTGTTATTGTGTTTGACACTTTTGAACTAATGAGTAAATAATTTTTAATTACAGTAAGTAACTTTGCTGTCGACGGCTGGTATTACTGTCCTTATTTTATTACAAATTGTTAAAAGCTCCAGACTTTAAAAAATATTAGTAGTAAAAATCAAATGTACAAGTAGTTTGAAAGGCTTCAACCATTATTTATGCACCAATTTATTGCGAGTTGTGAGAATAAACTGACGCGTAACTAGGGCTAGTAAAAGGTATTTATATTAAACTATATTAAACCTAAAAACCTGTCGGGTTAAAACGAGGGATCCAAATCATATATATATATATATATATATATATATATATATATATATATATATATATATGATATATATATATATATATATATATATATATGGTACATTGTATATCGAAGAATTGCCAAAATCCTTTGAAACCCTATTGATAACCGAAAAAAGTATCTCCAATATAGACAAAACGCACTGAACATTCCTTTACAGTGTTTCTTTCTGGAATAGTACAGCTTGCTACTATTATAACATACCTTAACAGCGCAAACATGCGTATATTTTTTTGTCAAAATTATGAAATATATCCAGTACTTGACATGTCTCGAATAAATATTTCAAATATGTATGGTAAAATGTGCTTGATAGTTTTCATTAATCTTGGTTAATAAAAATTACAAAGTTTATTGCGAAGTCTTTTAGGTGCGAACTTGTGCCAGAGTTGACTTCATACGCGAATATTGTGTAATTACTGCGATTCAACCAACCGATAAGCCTCGAGTGCAAAACTTCCCGCCAAGTTTGTACGCTTGTTGATGTCGTTAATCTCCCGAGTTCAGATCAGAGACAGTTTGTTCTCTTCACACTTCCCTGCAGTAACTTGTTTGATTGATGTCATACATGAATATTGTGTAATTACAGTGATTCAACCCCCCGACAAGCCCCGAGTGGAGAACCTCCCGCCAAATTTGTACGCTTGTTGATGTCGTTAATCTCCCGAGTTCAGATCAGCGACAGTTTGTTCTCTTCACACTTCCCTGCAGTAACTTATTTGATTGATGGCATACGTGAATATTGTGTAATTATGCGATTCAACCCCCCGACACGCCCCGAGTGCAAAACTACCCGCCAAGTTTGTACGCTTGTTTATGCTGTTAATCTCCCGAGCTCAGTTCAGCGACAGTTTGTTCTGTACTTAACACTTTCCTGCATTAACTTACTTGATCGTACCTTACAGTAATCGGCAGGTTGGGCTGTATATATTTTCTTATTGACTATGAATACTTAGTCCAGCTCACTCAGTGGAGCATAAACCATGAGTTTGTGTGGCGTTTTTACTACCAATCACGAATCTTGCAAAAAATTACGTCTACAAAGTTTAAGTGCGACCAACAGTATTATATTACGTATATTTTATGAAAAATTTTAAAATACTGAATGTATGTGGTTTTTGTGGTGTTCAAGTCAGAAAGAGCGATGGAAAAGTTATTGTTTATTCTACACTGATTATATTAAAGAGGAAGGCAAGAAAACGCGCTTCAGTAGTTGGAAAAAAATAATACTGCAAACCTGCGTCAACGCGCATCAACACAGTCATTGAATATTTAACTTGAGATTTATGGAACATTTTTCAAATTATGTTTTAGTATAAGTCTTTTAGGCGTTTATATTTCAGAGGTAAATAATCTATGCAGTTCCTAGTATATGAAGAGCTGGATATACTAGAAACATACATAATAAAAAGAATTAAATTCAATTGCAGTAATTAAAAAAAAACAACGAACATAAATTACAAGTTGTAGGAATGCATATCTCAAGTCCGGTGGAGGAATAGAAGAATCGTGTTAAGTCTCCGGAGCAACTACCTAATATTGAGATCACCTGATTGTTTTAAATCATATTAAACTTACAAATTAATAAAAATACCTTAACATGATGATTTTTTTCATAGTTAATTTTGACCAAAATAGGTGTACTGATTTTAGAAAATATTTTATCTAGTATATCATTTTATAGTTAAAAACTGAGGCTGCCAGTATTGAGATTCTGCGTTATATTGTTTATATAGTTCTCTTGTTGGTTACCAGTTACGATGGGCGTGCCCCAGGGATCAGTCACGTCAGCTATTACCTTCTTGATTTTAATAATGATTTGTTTTTGTACAGACAAAGAACAGTGTTATGTTAGGAAATAGCGCTGAAAGCTTTGATTGTATTGAGATCCTTACACTGCACAACGCTTATACTTACGGTTCCATTCTTGCGTGAGGTTTCTGTTTAGACTACTTCGTGCAATGTACTTCATTTTCTTCCGGTCATGACTTGAACTTGTAGAAACACAAGTCATGGACTTGAAAGCATTCTACAGCATGTATCAATACGATCCTCGAGCAAGCAGATCTAGTTCTAGCATACTAACTATGATTAGTACAGTAAATCAATTTTAAATGGAAACTAAGCATTTCAGCATTTGTTAACATATATTTTGAAACGTACTTTTACTGCTAGTCGGTTGAAAAAAGTTTTCTAATATAAAGTATCTTCTTAAATCCCTAAAATGTAATTTTTAATTACATATATTTTCCATAGTTAGTACATTTTAACATTATTATTAAAACCCAAAACGTTAGTGAAATATAGAATACCTCAATATTTCGAATACGAGGTTAAGTTAATTAGTTGAGCACATAGTAATCTCAAAACATGCCTGTTTTTAATTGAAGTGGGAGGTAGACAGCCCTTTCAAATTACTTAGCACAATAATTATTACGTTTTTCGTGTTATCTTGTTTGCTAACCCTGCTTACTGCTAATTTCGTAAACATGGGGCTCCACTGCATACGTTTATCCTCGTCTTTTATAAAAAATTATATCTTTTAAACCAGTTAAGATAAAATTATGAAACTTGAAAATTGTATTAACCTTTGAACCTTTGGTAGACCTTTTAAAAAATAAAGTATTAACAAAATCCTTTCACCTATTTCAAAATGCCGTTTGTTAAAAATATTTAAAATAAAGTAACAAAATATCGGTATAGTTATAAAATATATGTATATGATACCAAATATTTAGTCATTTTCCTACTAATTCCAACGGTACCTTTTCAAATAAATCCGTGAACGCATAAGCGAGCACGATTACTTTATAAGTATGCTTGCACAAGCCGGGGAGCAACTAAGATTTTGTCTTTTATAGGCATCAGCTGTTTTAAATAGGTTATTGAAATGTTACAAGAAACCAACTATTTTTAAATTTGTATGACAATTTCTACGGCACTTTTTCCAACGAAATCCGTCAACGCATAAGCGAGCACGGCTATTTTAAAGATACGCTTGCACAAGCCAGGAGCACCAAACATGTCCCAGTTGAGAGGTATCAGTTGTCTGTTGCTGTATAAGCAGTTCTAAGTAACCTACTCCTGTAAAAAGACAACTAACGTGGGATTTACAAAAATTTTCAAATTTACATTAAAAGTTATATAATAACTTTATCATTGATTTTTGAAGTACAGTACTGACCTATCATTCCATACTTAATATTTGCTAAATGTAATGTAAATTTTTATTCATACTTTTTATTTCTGAATATATAAGAATATATTTCTGAATATACTTTAATCTGAATATTCTCTTCCTTTATGCTCAACAATGGTTGCAGAAAATGTTGAAATGAGAAATGTTATTACTATCAAGCGTACTATATGCTTTTAAGACTATAAAGGTAAACAAATTAGTGGTTACTGCAATTAAATACAGTTGTGCTATCATAAAACAATGTTTACACAGAACAGTTGATTACATTTAACAGGCTCTTTCAATTAATATTACGCAACTTTAGAGACCGAGATGGGATTGTATGCAACTTTAGAGAGTAGCTGAGTGTAGCTTGGAGGGATTTTCGAAGTAGGAATAGGCTTAGGTGTTAACCAGGAACCCTAAGAATTGTCCATGTAAAGTTTCAGTACAATAAGTTTAGTAGTTTTTACGTGATTGAATAAAACACACGCGCGCGCGCAGAGAGAGAGAGAGAGAGAGAGAGAGAGAGAGAGAGAGAGAGAGAGAGAGAGAGAGAGAGAGAGAGAGAGAGAGTGAGAGAGATAACGTTAGATTTCTATATATTAATGTAGATTAAAACGATACACGTAAAGTGACATACCCGTTATGGACCAGGTAAGCAGAATGCTGTAACACAAACACGGAGCGTTGGACAACGATTTGTTTCCGAGACATCAAGTATGATAATAACAACGAGCACGGAGAGAAATATGGCGGAGCATATTCCGACGCCACAACAAGTAAGTTTGCAGTGTCGAGTTTGCTTTCATCAACTTTGCTCCCAGTGTTCTTTCTTCTTTGTGATGGAAACCAATGTTTCTGCAGTAGTTTTGGAAATGAAACAGCTGATTCTGATTCACTTCATTATTTATCAAAACTTCTACACAATCATTTGTTTGTCTCTCCTGCTATGAGAGTTGTTGTTTATTCTTGTCACATTTGGTATTTTACTGTGCGTATTAACCCCTTTCTCTGCCGAAATATTATTTTTTCCCTCATGCGATGTTGTTTATTTCTCTTTTGCATTTGATTCTACGATCATAGTGATGACTTTTCATTCCATTCCCAATCAAATTCTGCATATCTAATTTAATTTTGTGATAATTGACCATATAAGTCAGATTGGATCTAGTAAATATTCCTAGTTCAGTATTGACCAAGCTATATCAATTTTGCTTCTTTCCACTTGGACTCACGTATCTAATTTTCTTAATTACTTTGCACTATATTGTGGGTGCAATTAAATTACTTAATTATTTCAAGGTTAGATTATATAATCGGGTCAGTCTGATTGGTAATCAGACAATAGTTTTGATTTGATCAACTAACAAGTATCCCATGACCTCAACTATAGTTTCATTAACAAATAAACATTTTAGTATTTTTATTTTTGAAGTGTACTAAAGTTGGGTAAAATAACACCATGGTACATTCGTGGATTGCTTAGGGTCAAGAATGTCCTCACGTGATAGAAAATAACTGTGTACACAGTTGTTTGCCCAGAGTATTTTACAGTTCCACGAATTGAAAGTGTTGAATTTTGGGAGAAACTGAAACTCATTTTCTCAACTACATGGGTATAGCCTCTACTTTTCTTTGAATCTAGGGTCAGGGTTCGTTCAGATTCCAATTAACTTTCCCCAACAACAATATGCAGGACTAGATAAAAGTGAATTCTCCATATCTAATTCAGAGTTGGTGGTGTATCAGATTCTACCGTTGTTATCGTACAGAAATGCCACGGAACCGTGAAGGTTCTTACTGTTGGTCAGTTGCAACAAGAACCTGTGAAATCTACCATTGCACTTAGTCTGAAAGTATCTTAGCTCTGCTTATGGAGTGACAGGATATTCAGAATTGGTAGGGAGCATCGAACAAGAAATACCATGATATTTCTTAGTCAGCGGTAGGGACCAAATCAGTCAAGATCCCATGTTACATCCACCTAGCTAGTTCCACGCCCGTTCTATCTTTCTTCAGTTAAAGCGGACAGGGGAGGCAATATCCCTCGCGTGCTTGCAAAACCTTGTATCTCTAAGTCTCACCCATTCTAACAATCATCCTTCGCATAAAATTGACACATCGACAAGCCCTTCTATCCCAGTATATCGACATTTACGTTTAGTGATGATTAGCTCCTGGACAAAAAAAAAAGCTCCTGGACATGATGCCGATCCTGGGGATGTTACCTCCATGTAAGTGAAACATCGGTATTTGTCACATTCAGTGCATTTTCCTCTGGCTGTTTAAACCAACCACCAACCACAAGTGAACCTCCTGTTGGTTAAGATGGGTGGACAGACGTTCTAGGAAGTCACAGTCTTTCGTCTTGTTGACTGATAGTAATAAACCTTTTTATCCTTGTACGACGTTTGGGTCAAATAACACTATCTGAGAAAGATTTATCACTTTTTTACCTTTTTGAAACGCTCCAATTCCTTGTCCCCAAGCTAAACTAGCGCAACTGACGGTCAATGTCTGTATTAGAGAGAAGTGCTCGGAACCTAGGTCGTATTGTTATACAAAACTAAGTTATATTGGTATACAAAGCTACGTTGTTATACCATAACAATTGGCTCTCGTCGTCCATCCAGACTGCGATGTGAATAGTACAATCGTGTCACCGTACTCAATCATTGGCGCGGGATTTGGTGGTCTCTTGTCGCGGGGTTCTTGATGAGTTTGACCTGTCAACTCAGCTGTTTATAGAACTCGTGACTAACTAGGATTCCGCGGGTTTGCTGCATGAACTTCTACTCGCCATCGATCCCAATGGCTATCGTAATATCTCTTCTTCTCCTGATTGTATCTGTGGTGGTCTTCGATTGCTTCCTTCCATTATTCCAAATTTAATGAATGCTAAAAGTATTTTGACGTGTTTTCCAATCCATGTTAGATTGGTTATTTAGAAACACACGTGTGGCAGAAATACAAAAATGGGGTACAAAATAGTTTGTGGATAAAAGGTAAAGGCCCTGTGCGTAATGGGTAGCATTTTCACGTGCCAAGTGATATCTGAGATTTGAGTCGTATGTTAAATACAAATTTAATGATTATACATATATGTTTTTCGGATGGTATTGTACATTCTCTCATGTATTTGAGTCTTTGACGGTAACTACGGTCGTGTGGTGATTTTAATGTTCTCATCCCGTTCTTAATCAAGCTTAATATAAAATTTTGATTTTATGATAAAGGATATATCCTGAGTGATATTGAGCCTGGACAATTTTCCTTGCTGTGTTCAAATACTTGTGTTCTATGTTTATTAGGATATGTTAATTTACATATTTTAAGGGATGTTAAATTATTTAAAACGTATATAACTGCATTTCCTTTCACATCAAGACTATTTAATTGAACGCAAAGTTATCTCATAAACAAAAAATAAATATATTAAAGGAGAAAACATTATGGTTTTAAACTGGCTAAATTGCCGTTGAAACCTTACAGAATGTTTCTGGGCTTAAATGAAAAACGTACTAAGTCCACGTTAGTGTTTCTGGTTTCATTGGAGTTGAAGTGGGATAATCCGGTGGAGCAACAGATGTGATGACGTCAGAGCAGCGAGGGGAAGGTGTGAATGCGAGTGTTTAAGTACTTAACAACACATCACATTGTTTGTGTATTTAGGGGAATTATACTCCAGCGTACAAATACTTTTATCGCTCGGCTGAACACTGCACCGGATCAGTTAAATCCCACCATTTTATCAATTATTTAAACTATTTAATTTAATTAAATGGATTTATTAAGTTTTATTAGATTACTTGAAATCAGCGCTATTTGAACAACGGTTGGGAAATATTCTTTATAGTAGTAATTAAATTTGCTTATGAACCCTTTGACGTAACTGTTTGTACACATATTATTTTGTTTAATATGTATCGTATTCTTTAATTTTTCTAATTTTTAACATAACAAGGGCTTGATTCAGTATACATTTATCCCTTGAAGTCTCGAATGGAATATGCGTCATACTCGTGGTAAAATCCCAAATGCATGCTCCGTATCATTTTATTAACATCATATAAATGAGCGGTGCGCTTTTCATTAATATCGTAACGAACTCTTCGTTTGCTTCTCTAAATTTCATTTCACAGTCAAAACCCAAACTTCTTGAAACAAAACACCATAAAAAAATAATTGATTAAATATGTGTAGTTGCCTAAAGTTCGTCCATTCTGTACATATTTGAACCACTTAAACGTATCTCGTATTTTCTCTCATACAGACAGTTATTGTGCTACACAGGTATATTATTTGAAGAGTAGTTCCTTGTATAAACAACACAGTAAGTGTCTGGTTATCATTCGTAATGAATATTATACCAGTAATTGAGAATCATAAAGTCTAATGTATTGAAATACACTTGGCCAGCAACATTTCCGTGTCTTTTGAATAAGCTGATAGACGATTCCTCTCAAATTATCTTTAAATCTCTAGTGGCGAGATAGGAATGTCTTGTAGATATTCACGTACCTTGCTGATAAGCCTTGCGGTGTGACGTGTTTTGTTAAAGTAAAACTTCTAATTTATCCCAATAAGTGCATTTTATTCAACAGGTCCGTATTATTTGGCAAACATACTTTATAAAGAGGAGTTAAAACTAAGTTGTGAGCATCTCGCATTCATTTTGAATTAAACCGTGAAATAAATATTAATGGTAATTAATAGAAACCGCTTCACTGCAAACAAAATATGCAATTCCAAGCATGTAATTTAGACTTAGGTAAAATTTCAATTCTTTGAATTATTTTCATTTGTTTTGTAAGGCTTGGATTTGACAGTATTTTTAATGAGTTAGGACAAGAAATAGTGAGTATACTCTTTTTGCTCAACATATAGATTATGTTTAAAAGTGAAGTATTTATATCAGAACTTATTCATTCCTAATAAAACTAATACACGGATTATTGAAGGACTTGACAGACCGGAATTTATTTGCCAATTTTAAAGTCACTAGAAACGTGTAGTTCAGTCAAACCCTTTTTACAAAACTATTTCTAAGCCTCCTATACAAAGTTTAAAAGTATTTTTTCATGAGTGCAAGGTTTTAGGTAATGATAATACTGGTTTGGAACAAATTTAACTCTTTTGCTTCTTTTCTAATGTTTCAAAGAAATTTTTATTTGTAACCTTTAATAATTCTGCGCAAATTCGTTAACTTTACGGGAAAAATTAAATGAAATTAAACACTATGGAAGGTACATGTTCACATGTGGCATAATCTTTTATACCAGAAAAACTGTATATCATGTTGAATAGGTAAATTTTCACATGGGGTATAATATTTTATACGAGAAATACTGTATGTCAGGTTGCATAAGCAACTGTTCACATGTGGTTTATTTAATCTTTTATACGAGAAATACTGTATATCAGGTTGCATAAGCAACTGTTCACATGTGGTTTATTTAATCTTTTATACGAGAAATACTGTATATCAGGTTGTATAAGCAACTGTTCACATGTGGTTTATTTAATCTTTTATACGAGAAATACTGTATATCAGGTTGCATAAGCAACTGTTCACATGTGGTTTATTTAATCTTTTATACGAGAAATACTGTATATCAGGTTGCATAAGCAACTGTTCACATGTGGTTTATTTAATCTTTTATACGAGAAATACTGTATATCAGGTTGTATACAACACAGATTGTATTATCTGGAGTTTGGAGGCTAATACAATACACATGAGTCTAGGTTATCAAAGTATTACAATATACTGTTGAAATTTATATAGATATAACAGACGGCCTGGAGAAAAAAGTTATAAATACTTTCTTATAGGCATTGAATTTATATGTTACAGTTGACGGCAAACATATGCCATTTTGCATGGCATTAATTATTCAGTTAGATTCATGTGCGTAACTGTTCATAATAAAGCCTGGAGTAAATATTGTACGAGTAGAGTTTTGCGAAATTCCGCTCCACAAACAGACTGCCACAACACGTTATAACGTCATAGTTGCGGTTATCGGTCCAGAGCCCTGGAAATCCAATTACACTTCTATTGTCTGATCTTTAGCGACGGGATTATTGCCGTGTGTCGCTTGTCGCTTTATCGGACATTTTATTGACAATTCCGATAGCATAGCTTACCTTGGAAAAATGCAGCGTGAATTTTTGTATCGTAATGAAAACTCACTATGATTACAAATAGTGTGTAATACTTTGGGTGTTGACATTTTATTGACAATCCCGATAGCATAGCTTACCTTTGAAAAATGCAGCGTGAATTTTTGTATCGTAATGAAAACTCACTATGATTACAAATAGTGTGTAATACTTTGGGTGTTGACATTTTATTGACAATTCCGATAGCATAGCTTACCTTTGAAAAATGCAGCGTGAATTTTTGTATCGTAATGAAAACTCACTATGATTACAAATAGTATGTAATACTTTGGGTGTCGACATTTTATTGACAATTCCGATAGCATAGCTTACCTTTGAAAAATGCAGCGTGAATTTTTGTATCGTAATGAAAACTCACTATGATTACAAATAGTGTGTAATACTTTGGGTGTCGACATTTTATTGACAATTCCGATAACATAGCTTACCTTGGAAAAATGCAGCGTGAATTTTTGTATCGTAATGAAAACTCACTACACTTACAAATAATGTGTAATACTTTGAGTGTTATAAAAAACATTGACATCAAAAATTATTAAAGTTTATCCAAATTAGGTATTTACTAAGTAATTATTCTTTCGGCAAATAATAATTACAATTACACGACTACGTGGTGTGATGTAATCAAAACGTAACGTTATCATAACGTAATATACATTTTGTCTCGGATACCGCTCACACTCTGCAAACAACGTGTAAGGAAGGTTGTTATAAATTGAATTAATTTTCCCATTTGTTTCTTAAATAGTGACAATAATTAATTATTATAAATTCCTAAACTTCACTAATTCGTTGAAATTTGTTACAATTATTTATAACGGTACTGAATGAATACGTGAAATTTGCTGTTGTATTTTTTTTTTAAACTTGGATTTTTTTGGAAATCCTGAGTGATTTACATGCGTTAAGAAAATAAACCGTAATACTATTGTAGTTTTTGTAAAACCGGAAATAATATAAAATTATATTATTAATTTCAATTACTTTTTGATTTTTCGTTGCTAGCAAATCATCGACTAAACTTTTCTCCTCAGATCTTATTAAAGTTTCATGTGATCTGTGGACTAGTACGGTAAATCAACTTCGGTCGGGGTTTCACATTGGCAGTGTGCCACTGTACGGAGGAGGGTTATGGGCATAGAATTTATCACATGAATTCCTTTATCTCATCCCGTAAAAACTGCGTTTCTCCGAATCACATGGCACAAGTACATCTCTTCGATTTTAAAGTATCTTTTATTTTCTGCACCCTTTCAAAACTCTCTTTTCTTCTGGGCTATGTTTACGATATCAATCCAATCCAACAAGTTAGTTGTTAAATGTGTAAATGTGGACAGCGGATTGAATTCGTTTGTAGACAAGTTATTTAATAAACTAATTTAATCCCAAAATGGCGTGTACTTTTTAATGGTAACGTATAGTGTTAATTGGATTTTAACAACTTCTACTGCGTTAGCGAAACAAACAACCAATGTGAATATTTGCGTAATTCCAGGGATCCATATTGCTAGATTTCCTGCAATTGTGTTGATCCTCTCTTACTCACTTCCATATTCTATAATTTATTATTTTATTGCCATCTTTCATATTTTTATAGATAAAAGGATTGCGTTTCTAAATGAAACGATTGTACACATATATATTTACAACCGTAATAAAATAATGCATTATAGAATGTTTAAGTAAAACAAGGAAACACAACGAAAATAATCATTTAAAAATCATTTAATACTTATGTTGGTTGTGTTCAAGAACTATGTAATTTAGTTTTACAATCAAATATTGTCTTTGAGAAAAAAGTATAAATTAATATTGGCCACCATCCTAAAATATTTTACAATTTGAAACGATTTAACACATTTTAAAAAAAAGTGCAAAAGTTGGATTTTATTACATAATGTTTTTTTGAAGTTTAATGGATTGTGTAATGCAATTTATACCTCTGCATTTAATAAACCAGCGCATATCAAATATGTGAGAGATTGTGTTATCCTACAAAAAAACTATTCCGATGTTTTCACTAAAATTCAAACATTGCTGTATTGCAACTGCTGATATACAATACTTCTGCCTAATACGTAGATGTACTAATTGGGAACTGCCTTGCCCGCAAGCTTGTGTTATGGCAGCCCATTTACTCTCCCTTTGATACCTTGTAACGCAATGGTCTGTCTCAGTCATGCCTTGAGGGTTGTCAAATTACGGATATTCGGTATTCCAGTCACAGGCTGCTGTTCTATTGTTCGACGCACACTGGCTTTCGCGTGATCAGTTCTGAGTTAATTGAAATTATTAGTTACTCGTGATATGGACTCCATTCTGGTGTTTAATAAATTCGTACAATACGAATTGATGCACCCTCTATTATATGGGGTAAGCAATAATGTTGTCATTTAGCAGGTCAGACAAATCAGTCCTATTAAGGTACCAAGCTATTTCGTGTAATTGGTGTACTTATGAATCCATATGTTTATTTAGGTGATAAGAAATGTGTAATGTTATTCTCTTAATCTCCGTACAATGGCTAGAAAACCGTTGTTGAGCTGGAATATTAAAATTGATGATGTAAGTATACAGTTGCAACACAAGGCATATCATTAACTTTAAGCTTTGCACCTTATGTCTTATGTTCCGTTATAAGTCCATAAAATATTTAAATTTAAACTACGTTAAGTGAATGTATTATTTTTACAAGATCGTCAATGCGAATAAAACTATATTCGGACTACCCATTCAAAAAAGTAACATTTTACCCCTGGTAAAATGTTAACATATATGTTTGTGTCCACTTAGAAATAAAATTGAGATTAATTTATTATAAACCACCAACAAACCCGATCACAAATTCCTTTAACCATCAGTACGGAATGCCAGGTGTCCTTCGGAAAAAAACACCCCTGGAAATATTAGCTAAATTCAATCCCTGGTCACGGTAGCGCTCCAATCTCGATGGATAATAAAAGGGATCTAAATCATGTCTGTTACACAGATGGGTTGAACCATGTTTGCTTCCTGGGTATAGACAGTAACAGTAAGGCATAGAATACTGCTCATGTTACTTAGGTCGAGTATATGACTCTGATGATTGCTGCAGCTAATTAGGAGCGTCTTGTTAATTATCAGAGCACATACAAACCAAGGTCATTCTGTAATCTTTGCTATATCTGTTACACAGATTGGTTACATCATGTTTGCTTCCTGGGTATGTTTTTACACAGTAAGATATATAATGATGCTCATATTACTTAGGTCGAGTATATAACTCTGATGATTGCTGCAGCTAATTAGGAGCGTCTTGTTAATTATCAGAGCACACACAAACCAAGGTAATTCTGTAATCTTTGTTATATCTGTTACACAGATTGGTTACATCATGTTTGCTTCCTGGGTATGTTTTTACACAGTAAGATATATAATGATGCTCATATTACTTAGGTCGAGTATATAACTCTGATGATTGCTGCAGCTAATTAGGAGCGTCTTGTTAATTATCAGAGCACACACAAACCAAGGTAATTCTGTAATCTTTGTTATATCTGTTACACAGATTGGTTACATCATGTTTGCTTCCTGGGTATGTTTTTACACAGTAAGATATAGAATGATGCTCATTTTACTTAGGTCGAGTATATGACTCTGATGATTGCTGCAGCTAATTAGGAGCGTCTTGTTAATTATCAGAGCACACACAAACCAAGGTCATTCTGTAATCTTTGTTATATCTGTTACACAGATTGGTTACATCATGTTTGCTTCCTGGGTATGTTTTTTACACAGTAAGATATAGAATGATTGCTCATGTTACTTAGGTCGAGTATATGACTCTGATGATTGCTGCAGCTAATTAGGAGCGTCTTGTTAATTATCAGAGCACACACAAACCAAGGTCATTCTGTAATCTTTGTTATATCTGTTACACAGATTGGTTACATCATGTTTGCTTCCTGGGTATGTTTTTACACAGTAAGATATAGAATGATGCTCATATTACTTAGGTCGAGTATATGACTCTGATGATTGCTGCAGCTAATTAGGAGCGTCTTGTTAATTATCAGAGCACACACACAAACCAAGGTCATTCTGTAATCTTTGTTATATCTGTTACACAGATTGGTTACATCATGTTTGCTTCCTGGGTATGTTTTTACACAGTAAGATATAGAATGATGCTCATATTACTTAGGTCGAGTATATGACCCTGCTGATTGCTGAAGCTAATTAGGGGCGTGTGCCTAAGTATCAGAGCGGACACCGAGGTGTTTTGTCATATAATACATTCTTCCGCTGATGGCTTAGTTTTCCCATGCTATATGTTAGTAGCATTCTCGTTTTATACGTAATGTTTATATGTATACACATAACATCAAACGATTACTTTTACTTACAATTTAATGTGTACTTAAATTATAATTCGCATTGTAATAATTTACAGATTTTTATTAATAATAATTTTGTAATCCTCACATAATTCATGGCAAGGATTTATTCCGCATTCTGTATTTTATTACACCGTATCGAAATAATTGCAAGACATCTTTTGCTGTAGATACCAGTGGTCCTACAAAGGTTTTGTCGTGCACACAATAAATATATTGATATTTTTAAATATAGTTTGTAATTACGCTATAAGTGAAAGAAATTGTTTGTTACCCCGTGGATGTGTTATATTTATACTCCAAATCAGTCAAGTTAAGTTATGCTAAATTTACTGCATTATACTCAATTGGTATATTCAGTAAGGGAAACGAGGGGTTCCTGTCAGTAACCCTTATAGTACTTTATGTTATTCTGGAATTGTTGGGTGAAGAACAAGCGTTCCCCTCAACAGTTGCTTTCTCAATTTTCATTAATTATTCCATTGGAAGTATCATATGTGTAGTTTTAATAGGGGTATATAACAAAAGCACTGAAACTGTGTCCACGTTTTCCTTAACTCCTCCACCAGACTGGGACGACCGGGAGTGGACTCCCATGTGCGTCACGAGACGGACGCTGCAGTCGTCCAGATCGTGTTCCTGATGAACGAGGGAGCCCTGGTGACCGCCACCGCTGACGACAGCCTCCACCTCTGGAACTTCCGCCAGAAGAGGCCAGAGGTCGTGCATAGTCTCAAGTTCCAGAGAGAGAGGTTGGTAATAATTATGTATACAGTTATTACCTCAGTGAGTCACAGCTGTACAGGTCGAGAGATTCTATGTGGCTCTAGGCCCGAAGATGCGCAGTAGTCTACTGGAGATGTGGAGTGGAGGGGGAAGTCGCGAGCTCATCTGTGAGCCGGCTCCCCTCTGCCCCCCTTGTTACTAGCCGTGGTTATCCTCTCGCGCATCTTGGAAACAACATGGTATCTCTCGGCTTGCACGTTATCTGTCTTTCCTCTTGCAAATGCTCTTGCTTATAACACTCGAGTGTTATATAATTTATACCCTTCTCTAGATTATCATAGTTGCAAACTTACGATAGTGCGTTAATATTCGGGATTGTCTGAAAATAAATATTTAGAAGACTGTTATACATGCTCACAGTCTAAAACATGTGCATGGCATCCTTCATGCCTGATTCGCAAGTGGCCACGTGATCAGCCTACTATACTGTATACTATAAATAACTTATGCCAAGCAGTAGGCAGATCACGTGGTCGCTCCAGAATCAGGTTGCTGGGGGGGGGGGGGTTACAGTTCCAATCGTTCCATTCGACCGACCAGTTGCTTAAGTCCGTTTTCTCTAAATTAATAATACCTTTGACTCGGGTAATGTCATTGATAATACCGTAAACTGACATTTAGTGGCCATTAACAATTTATAATAATCTAATAAAGTGCTTTATAGTTAAAACAATTTTACATATAAATTATTTAAAACTTTAGAATGTTTTCAAACTGAGACTTTACATCATGAAATAAATGTTGTTAAAATGTGTATGGATTATTTTAATATACTAATATACTTAATAAAGAATATTTAAACTAAAATGAAACTAAAGAATGTGTTTTTTTTTTTATTTAAATCAAGCAATTCACATTATTGAGGTAAGACCGTTGCATACAGTAAGCGTAGCTGAGTGAGAGAGATGTTACCGCACATCAAGCTTCCTGCCAACAGGATCTACTGGTGCATGTTTAAGAAGACAAAAGTCTCGAATGCGTAATCTGAGGTCGGGAGCGCTGCGCTAATCAGAGAATGGATGTTTTTCATTTACGTGTTGCATTCATTTTAATGCGAGGCACTGCTTAAGTAGGCGATTAAGATTAAAACCTGTTGAAATCGAAAAACAATGTCAGGCTCATTTGGGTCCAGTGCTCCTAAATATTCTATATAAATATAAAATTCGATAATAAATGTAAATGAAGGCAAAATAAAATTTACTTCTGCAACTTACAAACACTCACAGTACACCTTTTTCCAAAAACATTTGTGCCACATGGGCCACATAGGCTTGTGCGTGGTAACGTTTATTTCTTATTGATGCGTACACGAGATATTATAACAATTATCATACTGATCATAACAAACAATTTTGTACAAAAATAATTACCGAATCTCAAAACTAAAATAAAAAAACAACTTTAATTGTTGGTCCACAAACCTCATAAATAACATTACAATTACTTTATAAGTCAATCATATTTATATCAAATCGTATCAAAGGAACAAAATAAGGTATGTTATTTGTTTTTGAATTAAGTATTGAATAGAAAAATTACTTATTAACATTAGTTAAAGCAACATTTGGGTTATTTTTGAGGTATTAAGATCCATTGAAGAAAAGATTATAGGCGCAAGACGGCCATAGCAAAACGTAATTAACGTAAATTAGTCCAGCAAATAGATGGAATCAAAAATGTCAGTCTAGTATATTCGTATAGATGAGAGCCGATCTCCCTGCCAGTCAGAGGTCGATTTTTTATACGAACAGCGGCATCTGCAGGTTCCTTATGTGTTTCGGAATATGTCTGAGTAAGAAATTTTTAATGTAATTTGGATTGGTGTAATTATACCATTTTACAACTCTAGGGGTCTGCAGACTTACGATTTCTTATTAGATTATGTGTGACAGGGGTGACGATCTCCTGCATGTGACTCCTTGCGAAAACCAGCAGGCTTTTGATATATAACTGCCAAAATTATAAAACAAGATAGTCGGGTATCTTGTTGTGTTTTTTTAAAGCAACCTTAATAACTGAATAAATTACTAAAAACCAGTACTATTCTATGATACTATAATACGCTTAACTATGTCGAGCTTTGCATTATCTGCTCGCCAAACAGGGTCCGGCCTAATTCTCTCTTTGGTCCGCTGAGCCGTGGATCTATTGCCAGCGCCGAGTCAACAGTTGGCGCGTGCAAACAAGAATAAACCTCAGAATCAATCTGCCTTGCCTTTGTGATCCCCATCGCATTGATTCAAATCAACCCTTGATGGCTTATTGTTTGGAGTAAAGCTTTAACGGGCTCACAGTTGTAATTCTGGTAAATCTTGGGCGTTCTCCTGATCCGTTGTCTTTTATAACTCTTTTTAAAGTATTCGTCAAACTCCAGTTGTATATGAATTGGTTACGTGTTTTTTTATTTATTTCTCAATCGTAAAGCGTTGCTATAGGAGCAAATCAGATTTAGGACTTGCAATAAAATCCGATTGTGCTATTTTTTTTTTTTTTTTTTTTTTTATCCCAAACAAAACCCAAATAATTGTTTATGTCAATTGCTTTACACACAGTTTAAGTGGCACACTATTCCATAAACAAAATGTATTAAATTATTACTTTATTTTGTTAAAATTTTTAGTAAAGTATTTAAATTCAATAAACGTTTAAAAAACATTACAGTGTAACTGCAAAACTGCGGGTGGTCTGTTCTATTACTATTGATAAGCCAAAAGAGACCGGGCTGAGATAGCATTACATAGATACGTTATGTAATTACATTACGTAATTACGAAAAAGGTTAACTTCAAGTGTGATATTTTTGTATCCAGGTACTTTACTATGCTTGGTGCTTTACCCAACCTAACAAGGAATTTTATCGAATATGTTATCAATAGAGAAATACCGAGTGGTTGTGCCGATTTGGGCCCGGTTTTCGATTAACCAAATTATTGTTAATTGTTATTTATTGTATCGTTATTTTATTCTTCTTGAGAGGACGAAAAAGTATGTTATGTGACATTCTTCCCCTTAGTGTGTAATACTTTTATTAGCAAGGAATGTAGAAAGCAGTTTACTAAACATACCGCCATGAATATTATTACAGAAGAGTATCATTTTAGTATGTAATGGTTAGAAATCCGGATAAAACCGTATGGTTAGTGTTATGTGTTACTCATATTTTCTGGAATCACTTGAAATGTTGTAGATCATTTCTAATTTCATACACATAAGAGTACAAGTAATGGACGTTTTTAAATTTTTAATAGCATAGAGTTTAATTGTCTATAAAGCGTCAATTGTTATTAAAACTTAAATATTTGCATATTTTTTAATTTGAGTCATATTTTTTGTTCACAATTTTTGAAGTGAAAACTTCTTTAGGCGCGTTGAGCGTTTTGGTAGAGGGTAAAATCCTCGGTTCGCGTCACCGACATGCTAATGATACTAACCTGCATGAAAAAGTCAGTCTCGCTGTGGTTTTTTAACCGTAGACTTGGCCGCGGACTACTAACCTACATGAAAAAGTCAGTCTCGCTGTGTTAAAACTGTCCCGCCGGAGTATGAAAACAGACTGCGAAAATCAGTGACCTTTACGGCTTCCTCTCGCGATTTAAAAGTGAAGCCAATATCGTACAATTCTGTAAGACGCGTCAAATTAAAGCTCTTAATATTGGCAATCTATTGGTTACATTTTTAAATATTAAAAAAATTTCGAAATAATTTTGATTATTGTTTACATTTTACATAGCGTTTACAATGACAAGAAAAAAGTAGTAAGCGAGGATTTTTTTTATTTTTTGGTCAGACAAAATTTGTCAGCGAGAAAGTTGTGTGAAAATAGATGAATATTTTTTTTGTAATTTATCATTTTTTTTTTTGGAAGTTTAGTTTAGCCTGTAGTAGCGTATGAAGTGATGAGTGAACGTTTCTGCCGGAACTGTAGTTGGCGCATTGGCTCACTGATACCGTATTAACTCAATAAATTAGTTTATTGTGCAATAAAAATACCTTTACGAAAGAACCAAGTTAATTTAACTAATTCATTAGTTTTAAAAATATTGTGGGTTTAATTGTTATTGCAATTATATACTTTATCCGTAGCAATAACTGTATTATTTACAACGGTGTTCAACTCACTGTTGTTCACTCGGTGTTTACTCACTTGTATTCTATGTTTAACTAACTATTAATATTGAGCAATTACAACAAGTATAATGATTGCATTGAACTTTTTTTCATTAAAATAATATTCTTTAATCTTACAGTACTTTTTTATTAAGATATTGTTAAGATAATTGTATATTAATTATTTTTTCAACCACTTTGTATTTATATTTTGTTCTTGATTTGTTTAACCCATCATATGTAACTAATAAATAAAACATAAAAAATTTCATATAATTTTTGCATATAGTTTTAATTACTCTCAACTTAATAGTTCCGTTTTCACTTCTATCGGCAGTCCCACGACTGCTACTGTTTTATTTTTATTGTATTTAAATTTGAAATTCTTGATCCTTAGTTAGTCTGTTGGTCTTAATGTTAAACCATACCACTATGCTAAAAGGAATTAAAACTGAATATTTGGTGAACTGCTTCTCCTTTTTCAGTTAATTTTAAGCAAAAATTAGAAACATTTGTTATGATGGATTCTAACGATTCTCTGCTTAATCAATTCACGTTCATTGTCCTGTAAGGTCAGCTTTTTGAAGATATTTTATCATTTTTCAACTACCAGACGTATCAGTATCGTTGATTTACTTAAAATTTCAAAATTTTTAATCTCATCCTTACATGAGAAAATCAGCGATTCTTTTTAGTATTTATAGTACTTAATTTTATATTCAATAAACTAGACGTATTTGATTTATTTGTTAATTAAAGAGACGCCAGTTTTAGTAAGCCACAAACGTTTGTAGTAGAAGTGGAAGTCACGTAGAAGTCATCACCGCAGTAAATTCACAACACAATATGCGCTCAGGAACGCTTTGTGTATAATGTATAGGGCCCAAGACTGTCACACCTTCTACATACATTGTCCCCTTGACGCTACACCAGGCCTCGAGACAAATGGTGGAAGACGTAACGGATTGACATTAGCTAATGGAAGCTATTTAATGTCGATGTACTGTATAGTAAAAGATTTGCAGTGGCAAAAACACTTAGGTAATAATTTCAGATCGTAAAATATCAAAGCAAACACAAAATTTGCACAGGGTCACAAATTTAATACTTCGAGCAAAACTGAGTCAACCAACTGAAATTAACTGAAATTGAAGTTATATTTTGTGATACGTGCAAAAAAGTAAGTGAAGTACTAACATATTATACATTTTGAAAAAATGTATTTCTATTAGTTGTGACGTATTCGGTTTACATTTCAGGATAACATACATGCACTTACCGCTGCAGAGCAAATGGCTGTACGTTGGCTCGGAGAGGGGCAACATCCACGTAGTCAACATCGAGAGCTTCGTACTGTCCGGATACGTCATCAACTGGAACAAGGCTATCGAAGTGTAAGTACCTTCTTCCTTTTACAGTGTACGCGTGTGTTATTAGTCCAGTCAATGAACATTCTCCCGTGTATTTATCTCATACAGGATAAACTGATGTTTCATGGCGCAAAGATATGTGTTACATTAATCGTATTTTATGTCAAATTAATTTTAAAATTGATAAAATACGTCCCAGACCTGTACGACGATATCTGAAATATCAGACAAAATATGCAAAATTCGGTCTCGAAAAATATGTTTTAAAATATATAACTTTAATGATTAAATGACACGCAAACATTTTAACCAAAAGTGTAAAGAATTTAATTTTGAAGAGGATGGTGTAAAATACCCATCAGTTTCCCTTTATTCCCGTTGATAATAGGACTCCCAGAAAATCTGACGAAATCTTTCGCTAGCTGTAGTTCACTAACAACCCGTAATATAACCTTTTTCATTACGTTGATGAGAGGAAACCTTCGATAAGTTTGCCGAGTTACGCGTGGGACACCCTGTATGTATAAGTGACAGTTCAGCTAAGCCTAAACTATAGCCACTATAATGTATTCAACAATATACTAACTACATGTTCTAACTTCTACATAAATGTGATTTTGGGTCTTCTCTATAACTCGCTTAGTTTTTAAGCAATTAAGTCCTTCAAAAAATCATTTTGTATTTTTTAAGAGCTATAATTTTATCTAAATATTTTGTTCAGATCTTATTTTTTAAAAGGTTCATGCTAAAATGGCTCAAAAAAGGCACTTTGCGGGAATGCACGCAAGCTTTAATTTTCTAACTTACAATTTTTGTTTCATTAGTAGTTTATGAGTTATTTTAAATAAAAGGCGGTATCGCCATTACGATAATGAATTTTTTCTCTTTAAGCTCAATTTCTTTCAAAATAATATACTTTAAACTAGTCAAAAACTCAGAACGTATCATACGAACGTAAATACAGTGAGTTGTAAAGTGCCAACGATTTTTTTCAAATGGGGTGGTAGAGAGGGTGAGATTTTCACTATTTTTTCCGACGAAAGGATAGGAATTGATATTACTCTCTTCATAACTCGCTTAGTTTTAATGCTAGGAACTTTTATAAACAATAAAAATAAAGGGTTTTTAAAGAAATTTTAAAAAGATTCTCTTGCTTTTTGGTTAGCCTATTGTACGTAGAAACTTTCCATTTTGCGTTTGAAAATAACAAACAACCTTAAACAAATAATACTTCCGTTTGTATTGGGTCTGCTAATATTATAAATACGTGATTTCTTGTTTTTTATTATCTATAATTTTTGTTCCCAACAGATTTTTCAATTTAATGTTTTTTTTCCAGTATTCGCGAAAGACTTCTGAATACTGTTTTTCCTGAAAACTGATAATTTCACTCGCGAATAATTCTAAAAGTATTAATTTTCTAAAAATCACTTCATAAACAAAAGTTGCTTATAATTAGTCAATTTATCGATTTCCAAATAATGTTCAATATATCCACCCCAAGGAAAAAAGCGACCCCCGGCACAAGGTAGACTTTGAAGTAGAGGACAAGTAGAACCTAAATCCAAATTGTTATGAAAATCGGTGCTGAATGGCATAAATACACAGTTTACACTTTTCTTACCATCATCTACTGGACTAATTTGTTGTCGTGGCATCTGGTAGTTTTGTAGGAAGATAGTGGCGGTCCACTGCTCTTCAGTTGGCGTTTAGTGAATGGAAGGTCTCCATTGTTATTCTTTAAGAAAACTGAGTTTTAAATAAGAAATATCAAGTCATCGCTGTCCAGCTTCGCTTGTTGTTTGGTAAAAAAACATCAATCCGCTTTTCATGGTAAAAAGACTTTTTTAAGATTAGTGCCACTTATTATTCGGAAACTTACGAGTCGTCTAGACGCCTTCAGTTTGTACCGATTAAGTTACATCAGAATGTAAGGATTAGAGTTTAAAGTTACATAGTTTACTCTAGATTAAAATGTAAATTGCTGCAATAAATTTATTCTTTTTTATATGTAACTTTAAAAAATGTACTGAATGAGAGTTTCGATTCCTTTAGTTTCGATGAGAGTTTCTTTTAAATTAATTGTCAGCAAATATAACTCAGTTCCATTACTTTCAATTGGAAATTTCCACTATATCACAATTTTAGTCACATATTTAATCGATTATGAGTAGCTATTCTAAAAAAAACACGTAAGATTTCCTGTAACACACATTCCACTCCAGTGGCAACAAAATACCCCCTGACCACAGAGAGGCTAGTGATTTGTCATCTCATTTCTTCTTACAACCGACCGTAAACGCACAGGTATCGAAACCCCGGGGGGTTTTACGTCATGAATGTTAAGACCTGGTTGTAACATTTATAGGCTCTCCTCCCGAGGGTTGATTGCCCCCCCCCCCCCCGCAAGGTACAAGCTCTCTTACACGAGCAATCCGATTACTCGCTATTGTCTCTGCTGCGAGCAACACAACACTGATTTAATGATTCTATTTACGTTTTATTCCTCCATTTTGTCGTGCACTTGAAGCTAACAATCTCAGTAACCCGGCCGCCAGTCGAAGCTTACGAGAGGGTTTATCGTGGATCATAACTTGGCTTTTAAATCAATTCCGCGCAATAAGTTGTTTTATCAACTCAAATGCTAGTGCCGTTCTCGCAGAGCTAAACTTTACAATCGTTTGTGCCTTCAGTTGGTTTTTTTTATTATTATAGCTTCGAGTTATTTTGTACTTACTTGACCACTTGCTTGCCACTGGATTATTACGATTATTTAACCCGATTATTGTTTATCCCGTTTTACAAATTTAATAATCTATTTAGTAAGTACCTTAGTTCACTATATATGCAAGATCATATTTAACAGCAATTAAATATTTGTGGAGTCGCCTGATGTTGAAGCCTTTGGTCTCGAAAGGCCTCGTCCAAAAAATAAATAATTTGGGAATGTATTGTATTGTTTACATTTAGTAGTAATTAAATATAGTTGATATATTATTTCGCATTTCTTGCTATGTCGCTACATAGCTAACATAAAATATTTAGACTATTGATGTCACTAATTTGTTTACAAAACTTTAATTCAACGCAAAATTTCGATTATTTCCGAAGCTTTCATATCCAAGTTATAATTTTATTTTCTTACGTAGCTTGTAATTTTAATAATGTAATTAAACTATAGAAAGAATATTTTTTAACTATATTATTAATTAGCAGTAACCAACCAGTAAAATGTATTATTTTGATTACAAAAGTATACTTTTAGTGCGATTTTACTTTTTACCAAAGTCTCTTTTCTTGCTTTAAGTTAAAAAGCAAATTAATGGGTTCAGCCGCTTTACCTACTTAGTCCTTCAAAAACTGGAAAGTCTCCTTCTGGATTTGCTTTTTCAGGGTTAAAACACAGGAAAGTACATAGAATAGGTATGGCGTATTTATATAATTAACACGTGTCATTAAATAATACACTACATGCAACAAAATTTGTATAAAATAAACTCTGAATTGTTACCGTTATTTCTGTCTTACGGTGAAACATGTATCATAATAACGCAAATAGCGATGACCTTTGAAAGGGCATATAAACCAAGTCTAAACATTGTTCGTTACACACACAATTTAATTTCCAATTACACAATTGTACAAATGCCATGCCGCGTATTATTATGTGAATACGACGGTCTAGTCAGAAGGAAAGTGTTGTACCGCATTTGAATACTACACCCAGGTTTTGTCACACTAGAGTATATTTACGGCCAGAAAAGCGGTAAATTACGCAGGTCGATAAGGTCGAGTGTGTGCGTGCCTTGGGCGGTATACGTACGATGACGTCACGTCTAGCCGACCCTCCTCGCCATAACTCACCTGACGGAAGTCGTGTCTCGTATGGAACTTATGTTATTATATGGTAAACAGTAGCGACCACGGTACTTGTACCATACTAGCTAGGAATACGCCATATGAAGTGTTATATAACAGCCTTCGCTGACGATAAATGCAGAGTTTCAGTCCATCTGCATTACATTATAAAGATAGAACGACGGACGATCACACAGAAAAGAAAATTCATACATCCCTCGGCAAACCCAAAGAAAACTTGTGGCAACCTACTGAGTGATAGGATTCAACAAGACGGCCAAATTCCGTGGTTATGCTTTTATCATTATAGAACTCATTTTGTTTTATGTATAAATGAGGTATTGTGCAAAATCTAAAGTCCACCGATGATAACTTTGTCGAGCTATCTTGCCACATGATACAAACACTTTTTTCATTAAATTGGGTTTCATACAAGTGCTTAAATAATAAAATTCTTCTCACCAAAGTCACACAAAACGATGTTGAAAGATAGTAAGGCTACATGTGTTAATATGTCACATGTTAAAATTCTCTTATGGGCGTTGTAAGTTTGTTTACAATTTTAATTGTTCAGCGATATTCGTGTTCCCATCATGGTTACCCATTAAACCAATGTAATATTATTCGCTAAGGCTCAGCCAAATCCAATAAAGTGTTAAGTGCACCATTGTCAAAATTTGTTTTCCACAAATAGAAATGAAGCTTTTAAAAAATTGTAGAATTTAACAATTTACCAGTTCTAATAGAATCGGTTATACAATTAATTTTGATGCAAATTTAAATTAGATCATTTTTCCTGTTTCACTAGGGTAATCCACTATTATGCTACGAAGCAATCTGTTTTGCAGTGAACTATTTTCCTTCCCTGGAATATTTATGTTACAGGGATATTGTTCAGTATTGAGGGATCGGTGGTGTATTTCTAACAAGTAGCCGCTATCATCTATAACCTCTAAATTTATAGCAGGGATAACACGGATAAAAAGTTACCCTTAGCGGAGACTGACGAGTTCTTAGCTCTAGTGACTGATGCAGTCTGTTTAAAGAGTTGCCTTTATTAATGAAGGAGCCGAGGTAGTTACAGTAACGTCTTAATATTGTCGAAACATTGGCATTCTAATCCGTGTCTGCTTTGTACTAAACATGTTCTTGGGGTTTACTTGACCTAGAATCGGCTTGCCACAAAACAGAAGGATACTTTTATAGTGTATCGCACATGTTTTATTATGTTTTATCATTGACTAGAGATAAAAATAACAAATATTACTCTTTTTAGGTCACAAGGCCAAGAAGCGCAGCAACAAATTTTATCTCAAAACAACGATTGGAAAGATAGTTGAACAATCTATACAATGTTAATGTTTGGCTTTAAAATCAATAGACCCTTCCTTGGACCTTGGGTATATGTGCCAAATTTCTACTTTCTAAGACCTTTCTATCAAGTCTTACCGTACGGTCGGGTAGACAAACGGACAACGACATGATTAGGGCCTCCCCGATAATAATAAATGTAATGTACTTGTCACGCCACTGTTACATATGCTGTAACCATTTTTGTACTTAAATAACAATTGTATCACATTGTACGGAAGTAACCAATCTGGAAGCTCCTCAAAATCCTCTTCTGCAAGGTCAAAGTGCATTTCTTATTAAAACCTTATTTGTATTATGGGAATATTATGTATATTCTATACGTACGTGACTTTAATGACATTCATTAAAAATTCCTCTAAGAATATATTCCAAAGCAATGTTTTTCGAATAAGCTTTAAAATCCTGAATTTTGTGAAAGGGAGACAATTCTTCAAAAAATAAAATATCTTTCCTAAGTAGTTTTCAGTGTCGTCTCGTCTTATAGAATTTTACTGTTACCCAGCGGATCGTTCAATTCTGCATTGTTGCTTTGTACCATCTTCCCAGGTCGGAGAAAGTAAGGAATAAGTTTTTGATCAATAAAAACCAACAATTATGCTAAAAAGTTTGAACTTTTCTTACATCCAACCGCAGTTGCACAGTGTAATCACTGGTTAACCTTGAAATAATTATAATTCCACCTAGAACTGTAAAGATACCGTTTTACAACCAGTGGTGGATACAAGAACGAATCAGAATTCACGCCGGGTGACGTAACAGCCTATAAAACCACCTCTCAGACCCGATACCGCTCAAGAGGCAGATGGGTTTAGTGCCGAAGTAATGGGGTAATCCACCCTGGGGAAGGAATAACATTTACTGTATCCCCTCGGCATTTATAAGCTCTAACCGGGAGATAGTAACGTGTATCGTGGATTACAGTATATGTTTTCTTGTAAACGGAACGAATCTCGTATGAATGTGAAGTATGAATAAACACCAGCGTCAAGAAGGGCTTCTTTCTTTTTAAAGTTCTCATTTTTAAAGAGCTCATCTTGCAAGCTGTCCGATAGTCATTAGTCATCAATTAGTTCTGTAATTGAACACCACTACTTCTTTTGTAGTCTATGTTGGGATTGTGGTGTATTTGCTTATAAATCAACAGTACCCGTTTTTAACTATACAGTACACACATTTGTAACACACACCAAGTTGTGAAAGATTTGAACTGAATTGTTCAACATTTACTAGTTTCAGGAAGCAATAAGTCTGCACTCGAATATCGAGTTGATAATACTCGATATTTTTATCCTGAGAAGAGGCGAAGGAAGTGGAACGCGTATTTGTTTTCGTGAGGATAAGAAAGAAGAAGATGTTTTTTCAAAGTATTAGGTACAAACAAGGAGTTCTCGAGTGGAACTGAAGTGGAATATGAGTGTATCCATGTTTTGTTGAAATAATGACTCTCTGTTACTACACTATACTTAGTGCTTAAAACCATTTAGTACAAAATTGCTAATTTTTCTTTTACATTTTCTTGTGTCCACGGGTTTTTAACCACCGCCTTTATATTTCCTCCCATTAATAAAATAAGTAGTTAAATTATATCAAATTTGGCTCAAATGCTTTTGATAACAAGGCCAGTTACTGAAACTTTTAATATAATAAAAACCAGCAGTTTTTCTTAAAAATTATTAGAATAACGATTTTAAGAGAATATTTAACCCTTAGTTACCCAGAGTTATTCAGTTTTTGATTTGTTGGCTATTCGCTGAGAACCTCAATGTGGGCCATGTCTTGCCACAGTAAATTTGCTCTAAATCAGTTATTTATTGTTGTATTTAAATAATTTTTGTGTCATTAGAATTAAGATAAAATCCTCTTAAAACTGTCATTCTTGTAGTTCTTAAGGCAAACTGGTGGTTTTTAAGGTAGTAAAAGTTTAATCGTTTTAATAGACGCCATTTTTAAAATACTAAAGATAATTTAATCATATTTTTCAGTAACTGGCCTCTTTATCAATACATTTCAGCCAAATTTTGATTAATTTAACATATTAATTTTTGAGATATTAAAAGAAGGGAATCTAAGCATTGGATACCCATTTTCATATTATTAAATATGATTGTTTTGACCTGAGCAATAACGTGGTATAACTTTTTTCATAGAGTTACGGGACACCCTATATATATATATATATATATATATATATATATATATATATATATATATATATATATATATATATATATTTGGTAGAAATATATAACCTGTAGCAGATATTTATTAAAAGGAGAATTTGTAAAAGTTCACTGCAAGAAGACCTTTAAACGAATATATAAATATTATAACTAATAACAGAGACAGAGCCAGTGTTATTCAATCACACAAGCCTGGGGATAAACAAGCAGGACGACCACACTCTGGCTCGACCGGACCAACACAGACATTTACAAACAAAACACCCCTCTCCAACTCTGTCATTACAACTGTATTTGTATTTGCTTGTGATGATTTGAAACTTTTATGAAAAACTTCTCTGAGTCTTTGACAAACACATTAAAACAAATCAAAGTCTTTTTTGTCCCCATTCGCCACTTCACAGAGAATTTCCCAACGGCAAGTCGTGTTTTTGCTTTTAAAATGTACACACATCGCTGATTCAGAAGCGGTCACATTAAAGTTCTTTTTACTTTTTACCACGTCGGGTTAATTCGTTACTGGAACTTTTACACGTCAGTATTTTTACACGGATGAATAAACTGTGGTTCACTATTTTTCTGACCAGTCATGTTTTGCAGGTATTGTTAGTGTTATTGGTACTTAAGTACAAACGGTTATGTAAATATTTCATTTAAATCATTATATTCGAAAATAGTTATACATATTTTTGTCTGAAGAAGTATATTTCATGTATGGGCGTTTATAAACAGTTAAAAATATTTGAAAAAACTTTTTTTTATAAAATAAATCGAATATTTCATTAAGGGAAGGTTAATTGCAAGATAAAAAACCGTAATTTATCAACTATTCTGTAAATTCTGCCCCAAATATTATATTTGCAAACAATCACTCCATTCAGAATAAGAATGACCAATCATCTGTTTGATGTTCATCAACATTCTGAGAGACTATTATCTGTACATGTGATTCCATACAGTGAAAATAAACTAGAAAATTGATCCAACCTAAAAGGAATTTACCATTAACAGTCAAATCCAAACCGGGTACTAATGTGATCAATTTAAGAAATGTTTAAATCGCATATCAGTTCATTTTAAAACCAAGAGTACCAGTTAAACGAAAGACGACTCTCTTCTTATTCATTTAAATTCAACTTAATTTCTATTTCCCAATATTTTAAATATAAAGCTGATGGGATAGTTTATATTTGTTGAAAAGTATATTTTTGTTATAGCGTATTATTTAATGGTTTAAGAAGTTTTATTCCAGCAAGTCTCTTACTAGCACGTGTATATATATATATATATATATATATATATATATATATATATATATATATATATATATATATATATATATGTACATATACGGAGTTTTCATAAAAGGGTGTCAAAAACTTCTGTGGCTTGTATTATTAATAGTTCTAGAGATATTAATATTTTAATTTTTATGGCGGTTAACAGATAAACGAAAAATGTATCCACCTATGTTTATAGGACACATTTTTTGGGAATGATGATGAGTACCATCAACCACAGAAATGTGCGTGTGTATGTCTACATTTCCATATTCTGTATTTCTTTGAAAAGCACCTTTTTACTGTTATAATTTTGGGTGTTTTCAAGACTTTATTAATATAGAATCTACATTTGACTATCAAATATTATCCTAGAATTTTATTGATAGCTTAAATAAATTTGCTTGACTAGCTATAGTTGACGCTAGGTGAAAGGTGAGATAGCTTGACTGTCCAGACATATTTTCAAGTCTTCTAAGATAAACTATGTGACATTCAAAGCGTCAAGGAGAAATCCTTTAATTGTTTCTAGCTATAAGGTTTGTCTCTTCCCGTCTGGTTTTGCGTGAAATACGGATGAAATATCAATCATGCGTGTCACGAATTTTGAATGTAATGTACCTTTATATAAAATCCAATTTGAACGTAAGAGCTTCCCGCGTAATCTTCTTCCAAGGTGAACGTAAGAGTTTCCCGCGTAATCTTCTTCCCAAGGTGAGAATTGCCAGCGTAATCTACCCAGGAGTGGTAACATGACAATACAAGTCTTTTACTGCAAATAGCAGTCACATACCCTTTAGGAAAGAAGCATTTGACTGAATAGCAAGGTAGAAAGTATTTTTTGCAAATTGTACATATTTAACAAAAAGATATTTCCTAATTTTGGATCTGAAAACTATTTCTCTCAGTAATTCCATATTTGATCTCTGGAGTATACACTTAGAATTATCTTTTACATTGCTACAACAAAGGCTTATACAGCCATTTTAAACGTCCATAGGATTAACATACGTTAACGATGGTATCACAGCAGGCATGATCTTCGATCAATAAACATAACTTGCCTTCTCATTATTACAATTTAGTAACAACATATTTAGAATAACGGAGAAAACTTGCTTTATGAGTTGTGGGGAACTTAAACACATTAGGTATGCGATTATCCAGTGTGTGATCACCTGAAGTGCGTTATAAGAATTAAAGTTTATTGTTTAATGTATTATTGTTACATACTTTGCTACAACATGGGAATCATGCTGTCTGAACTAAACAATGCCTTTCGTGAGTGTTTCAGCAGAGAACAAGTCATAAATACTGCTGCTAGAAGCCAGACTGTGTTGTCTGCCGTAGCGATGTTTCCGTGCACGCGCCGAAATATTGTTACATTTTCAACAATAATAAATCTGTGTTATTTTGTAAACATTCTTTCAAAACAAGGCTGGTCTTTTTACTGTATATACTATTGTGCTACTAATTTGCTTTCCGTTTTGGAAATGATTAGATTATAAATAACAAAGAGACTATTTCCCCGTAGGCACTTACGTAATGCCTCTGCTCGGTTTTTAGATATCGATACCAACCGGAAGCAGGTTCTAAACGGCGGTCCGTCTTATATGAAATTTCGATTATCCGAAATAGCCCAACAATTTTGGAGAATCGAATCCTTGGTGTATTGTGTACCTTACAAATACTAAATTTGCTGCAAAATCCGCATGTTCATTGATCATTCGTTTCGATGTTATCAACAAACATACCTGTAATGTGGGATTTCGTCAAAAAATTTACGATTGTTATTAGATTGTGTGAAGAATCTTAGAGCGTTGGATAAAGGTTTAATTTACTGGTAAATTAGATTGTGTGTTGATTAATTAAATTAAATCAAGTTTCAATGATCTAGGATTTCGTCTGCGTTAAACTTGCATTGGATTTTCATCGAATTCTTAAATATCTGTAATGCTGTATATTTGTTCGTATTTTTCTTTTCATTAAGTTTTCGTTTAATTAGATTTTATCCAAAACTCAACTACCCTTTTGTAAAGTTAGTGATATCAAAACCATTTACAAACTACTATTTAGTAGTGGATTACCGGAATCGATGGAGCCTGTGATAGGGATGAAACCCGTCCGCTATAGACTCGTAGTTGGATTGGTGATTGTGCTCTTTTTATGTTTCAACGTCCAAACGTATTCATTTAATGGTTTCCATCTGATTTTTCCACACTAAAATAGCACAGCGTTCTCTATCAATCAAACGGTATTTTTCGAATAGAGATTTTTAAGTGCTTCGAAACAGTACCTGATCTAATGATTCAAATATAAAATAATCTTTCAATTTTAAAATTACGATGAGTTTTACATTCAGGAAATACCGAGACTTCTTTAGCAATGTATTTTTTAATATAATAAACTCGAGGTGATTTTAATAAACAAAGGAAACCATTTAAGTAATGTTTAAAAATGCTTAGTCTAACGTTTTTCCTTGTTCTATTACTTTAAAATTAAGTTAATTGGCCTTTCTTGTCACTGAAAAAAAATAGAAAAATAAAAATTTTATTAGTATAGAAAAACCCGTAAAATTATTTTTTGGCTGTATAAGTAGGAAAGTCTCTTTGTTTTCATTTTATGTCAGTAAGTGGATCCTCATATTATAGTAAAGTACCGGTTAGTCCATGTATTTGGAAATTATTTTGTTATTAACCACTTTCGAGCGCCGCCGTTTTGTTTAGGATTAACCTTTTGAGGTCTAATTTGCGGCATGACGTTCTACTATTAGACCTTTAAAACCACACTTTTATTGAGTGAAAAACCAAATCCTCTATTTTCCATTTGCATATAATATGGAGAAGCCACTTATGCAAGAAACTGGTTTCTTGTTAAACAGCCATTCTGACAAACCAGGTAGAGAATGTACTAACCATGTCTGGATAATAACTCTCAAGAATCCACTTGTGCTGCTCTCTTTTCAGTACCTAAGCTTTGAAAATGTGCTCTTGCGTTTTGGTCAATAATAATACATTTCATTCAATTGCGTCCATGCCTGATGTATTGCTACCATTCACTTTGTAATAACATACTTTGGTGTAACATAAACTATTCAGAATAATAAATTGAAAATCAGATGTTGGAAAGTCCATAAGTTCAGGATAATCGTGATCATTATGATTTATTGAGAAATCACTCTACAGTAATAGCGGTTGTAAAACAAGTAAAATGGCGTGAACGCCAAAAGGATGTTGATGAAGAGGGCATGTTGACGGCAAGTAATGGCAGCCATTACACTGAGACATTACTGTAATGTTTCCCACCCTGCTGACTTAGCTTTACATTACTAATCACTGGTTTGTCACGTTATACACACAACTGAATCGTATTGAGGTACTAGATTAGCGTTCGTACAATTCAGATTGGAACTAAACATTTGTGTTGCGTAAATATGTATTTATAACCTTAAATATTTCTCTGATTGAGTTGCTGGCTGAGCGTCACAGAAAAGTAAAAAATGTAGTTCTCCGTGCCTCTAGTTTGGTACGAGGGCATGTCTCTGTCATTGGTCAATGTACATTTTGGCAAACAATGCAATGATGTTTCCTGAATGTAGAGGCTTGGCAGAGTAAACAGTTGCAAACTTTTGAAAGCCGGCCTGCACGACTCTCTGAACTTCCACTTTGCAATTACGCGGGTTGTTCTGGCAATTTAAACACTCTCGGGAACTGTGTGCTGGCACAAGGACCCCACAACACCAGTCCGTGCGTGTGGTGGGATGAAATAAATCTAGACATAATAACGCGTCTTTCGAAATTGAGTAGGAAATTATTTGGGTACCTCAAAACATGAGTACCTGAGGCTAGTTAGGAATAGACGTGAGCGTTTCATGACAAAGTTATCATCTTTTTGTAGTATTTGAGTTTTTCTTCTTGTTGCCTTAATTCAGTACGTTATTGCATCAACAATCAAGGAAGATTTAATAATAATAATGGATTGTTATATTTAGTACCCATTATATGTTTCTATTGCACCACTAAAAATGTTGTTGTATGTTGTAAATAAATAATAAAATCGTTAGTTTCAGTCTCTCCAGTTAAACTTTTTGTACTCACGAGCCTAAAAAGTGGTTTTATGGTATGGAGTAAAGTATTTGAAATTCGCAAAGAGCATTATATTTGTATACATTAGATATTATTTTCTACTGCAAATGCAATGCCTCATAAACTAGTAGTGCAAAATACGAGTAGAATTGAAATTTCAATAATTATACATCTCAAAACAACTACATTTTTTGACTTATTAACTAAAAGGTTGCAGTGTGTTGTCGATGATGAAATTTTCGAATGTTGTTGTGTTTTTAATAATCTTCAGAGTGCAAGCCGTTGTCTTTAGCAGTTCGATTTTCAATGGCGTTATATAGGTTGTCTAAGAAATAAGCGAATTATGAGCGTAACTGACTTTAGGGAATAAATCTAAATTTGTCTGATATTATAAAATATTAGTCAAAACGTAAATTATAATTTGTTCAATACGCATTGCCTTTGTAAGGCTTGTCTTAAATATTTTACTTGTACCATAAAATATGCCTTTTTTCAAAAATGTTCTTAAAACTTACAAGCTACAGCATTTTTACCTAATTACTTGTCTTAGTAGATCATGTATTATGAAAAATGAAGTTAAAGGTGTTATCAATTATTCTAATGAATTAAAAAAATCAATTGTTACCAAGTTTGAGAAATATAAAAATAATATTTGTAGTATCTCTGTTTCCATAACTGAAAATTGTGATTATAAAATGTCAGTTAACTTTAATGTTCAAATTGTTTAAATTTTGAAATATTCCACACCACGTGCTTTGTAACTGTCTTCGCTGAGTGTTTATGAACCATTTTAAGTTATACCTCAATTAATTTTTTTAATTTTCTGTGGACAGGCAGACAGACAAATATACAAAAAAGAAATGTTAACATCCCCCTATCAGGCAAAAGTAAGTTTGTGACAGCTCAGCTAAATACTATGGAGGGACACGCCTCATCATCATAGAACTCATTTTTGTTTATTTAGAAATGAGGTTTCATGCAATTTATAAGCCACAATGTAAAAATGTTAGCATATCATATGGTTGTACTCAGTTTGTTTAAAAATGTATTTATCCTACGAATTTCTCGTTGCCTCATGGTTACCAATGATGCCAATTAAAAGATGTTCGCTAGCGCTCAGCCAAATCCAATGGAGAGAAATGCCTCATCATCGAACTCAATATTGCATACATAGAAATAAAAATACTTGTAAATTTTCAAGTTTATCAATTTGTTTTCAAAATATCATGGAGACAGACAGAAATAAAATTATTTTAGTCCATCAAAAGGATACGCTGAGCCAATTAATAAATTATATATTTTAAAATTGTACTATAATATTGTCAATTCGTTTGAAATTAAAACTTTGCAAATGAATAAACAGTCTTTGAGTTTGTCAGTTTCATTCCGGAGCAGAAGTTAATAATTGAGGCAGGCTGCGAGAACCAAGGGAATAACTTTGTAAATTATCATCAGAAACGGTTGGGAAGGACTTTAAATTAAACCTAACAGAAACCCTTGGGATATCTGATAAATTAATGCAAGTCAAAGAAAGGTATAAACCGGCTCGGCCCGGCATGCTCCGCTGTTGTAGCAGAGAGTTCTCTAAATCTTCCTTCTGATTGTCTTTAATATTCTTCGCAGGCTGTTAGCCGAACAATATCGCACTGAACACCATTTAACAGTTTGTTGGTGTAATACTCGCTCGTTTGTATTACACATCGGTCATGCAGCGCCATTCATTCGTTGCACATGAATTATTGATTAGGATCGGATACGTTGGATACGGTGATCTCCACCATTGGTCATTATTTAGCTACAATTCAACTGGCAGGTGTCAAGCTGCTCTTGCTAGTCTGTTGAACCGTATTTATTTACTTTATTTAGTTGAAAAATTCAGTATTGCCACACGTGCTTAGACAAAAAAGTGTAAAAGACCATCGAGAACTCTTTAGACCAAAACATAATTTTTGAAAATATTTTTATTTGAGTGTTAGTAAAATAAAGTTCTTCCAAGCTCTTACAGCAATGTTTAAATTCAGGAACCCAAAATTTCACAGTGAAAAACAATGGTGCAGAGTCCCCATACACAGAATCTAACTCATCTTTGATTTGCGAAGGCGTATTGCCTTTAAACAGCAGATATTTTATGATAGATTGACACTTGAATTTGTCATCAATTGTCACAAAAAAGTCATATAAACTTACTCAAATGACTGTTACATAACAACTTGTGCGTCCAAAATTGCTGAAACTTTGGTGAGCAACTTTCAACAGATGAACAATGCAATTCAGTACCTTTTATTTACGAGTGCTACCGTCTACACTTTTAGGTCGGAAACTCTTCATACCACCGTCGTATATATATGTTTTTCTCTGGAAAATTTTAATTCAATGAAATGTAGAGAAGTTTTCTATTTAATTTATGTTATTTTGTATACATATACCACTGTCAAAAGTAAGGGACACACTCAGTTAACTCACTTGAATGACATAAATTTCGTATGTTTCAACATATGTTCCAGTAAGTCGCATTAGGCCAATAAAACACTCTGTGTAAGAGGTTTGAGTGTGTTTTAAGCCGTAATCAGATGGATTCAAACTGTTTATAAGCCTCATCCGACTTCAACTTTTCCAATCGCCGGATCATTGCCCGCTTCAACAAATATTCGTCAATTTTTAATTGGTTCTCTAACGAACGAGGTCGCAGAAGTTTTTCGTTTAGTAAGTTTTCTGTTGAAACATTTACAGTTTCTGAGGCTGCAGGGTTATGAAATATTGTGAAAATATCTTTGATGAGGCTAGTGATATCTTTTTTATAACAACTTAGCAAGTGATATAAAACTTGTGCTAATAGAAATTCTTTTTTTAGATAGTTAAAATCTCGGTTGTTTGTAAGTTATACCAATAGTAGTTGGTATACATATATTAAGTTGTACCAATATAGTTTATTTTCTAATTTATTTTAAATAGTTTATTTATTATATATGTGATGTATTAGAATTATTAATATTTTCATACTCATTTCCATATTATGTTTACGTTTATTAACTAAAATATATTGTCTTCTCATCAGACTATTATAGTACATTTTAAATTAATAGATTTCAATGTTAAGGATATTGTTGGTTAAAATCATGAATTTTTTACGTAAGAAAACGTCCAATGACACTTTTGAAATGACATTCAATATTTATTTTTTAAATAGTGATTGGGATAAATACAAGCACAACAGAAACCGCACAGCTCGCTATAGATCTATTAGGTTGTAATCAGCAAGGTGTTGAATTTTATTATTTTGTCGCGAAGAATTACATAATGTAGAAATCTGTCCTAATAAATAAATATCTTATATTTAATTGAAACATAAATCAACCTAAATGGTGGATCCACAGGTTATAAATTTTGAAGAAAATATTTCACGTTTTAAGAGCGCCATGATGAAAAATTAATTACAAAATAAACTTTTGAATTTCATTGACTTCAATAGTAGATTTGCGGAAATATTGGTTTTAACGAAGATCAATACTATTTTTTCTCGCGTGCAAACTCGACAAAAGGTTTCTTATTTTATTTAAGTCCCATAAATAAAACATACAATAAACTTAGTTCATAATGCAATTTAACATTAAGAAGTACCATCTAACTTGTGCTCTCAAAAATACAAAAACTACATCATCACTCTTAAAGAAATATGTGTTTATATTAATTAAAAGTCAGCGCGGGAAAATGGCTGGAAGAGTCTCAAATGGAGTAAAGTTTTGGATATAGGATTTTTATATACATTTGCCATTGTTCAGTGATACAAGAAATCAGTGTCATCCATCGCGTCAACATCCTGTCTTGGATTGTCATAGGATTTGCTTACAACAATGGGGTAACAGTTCGGAACGAAGTCCCTATGAAAACATTGTCTGAGTTTGACTATTATCTGCCTGCTGTTGTGCTGCAACACACACAAATTTAATTATAAACTTAATTGTTTAAGTTCAGGCAACCATCGTGTCAACATCCTGTCTTTGAGATTGTCATAGGACTTGGGTATAACAATGGGCTGGTCGGAATTAGCAACAGTGCGGCGCGGAGTTACTAAGAAAACATTATCTGAGTTGACTATTATCAGCCTGCTGTTGTACTGCAACAAACCCAAGTTTAATTATAATCTTAATTGTTTAACTTCAGCCAACCATCTTGTCAACATCCTGTCTTTGAGATTGTCATAGGACCTTATTGTCTGACTTCGACTATTACGTAGCCTATTGCACTATTGTGTATCCCGCTGTTGGGCTTAAGCACTCGCAAGCTTAACTGTAAACGTAATTTTTTAACATCAGACAACCGTTGTCAACAACCTTAAGGTATGAAAAACTACCACTAAATTTTGTTGGTTTTGTTCAAACAAAATGTGTCTAATTATGTGTTAAGGTTGATTTAAACTAGACTATTGATCTCTATAACAATTCATTTATGTTTATGTTACACTGCACTGTCGTTTAGAAAGATTAATGTTATTATCTACTGTAAATGTGGTTAGTATAATCTCCACGGTGTCTGTTTAACACGTATCTAGATGTTTATTTGTAAAACTTGTTTACATTGAGTACTGGTCTGATGGACCGATAGCCGGTAATGGCTAGTTCAATGATTAAATCATATTCGATGTGTTTTGCTGGTTTGTCTCGGATATAAATTATTGTACGGGTATTTCTAACTCTATCCTGTTCCAGTATATATACCACACACGTAACTGTGTTTTGTGTTTTGACCGATGCTCAAAGTACTCTTTTTTCAGTTTATGAACAATTAAAGGGTGCAAAATACTACGAGAAAAATTGGTTCTTGGCTGAGGTTTTCGCAAAACGTTGCTATCGTATCTTTCATGTTTTCTAACCATGCATTCGATGTCTAACAGCTTCATCAAGCTGCGGACGCCCCTAATGAATGCAGTCATCTTTTATAGATGCCTCTGATGTGTTTACTGGTTGTAGTCTAATAAAGTGAAAATTAAATTGGTAACCTCCGTCTAACACTTTTACCATATGAGTGTGGTGTGAAATATGACACGTCGACGGATGGAATAAGTACGGAAAGCAACAATTAATCCGTGAGGTGCTTGTATTCCCCAACCTAATAATGCCTTAAAGATTAATGAAATATAGTAAATAATGTTTAAAACTGTTGAATTAACTTAAAAGTAACCCCATAGTATAAAAATGTAACGTGCCAGAAAATAATAACCGACATTTGTGAAATACGAACTTTATTAATAGATAAGTGTCAAAATGAAGTAAGGCTTTGGCTACTTGAGTAGAAATCAGTAACGTGCCGTGTGTTAGTTTAGATAACCACCTGAGGAAGAGGTCAGATTGCAGATTTAGATACGTTGTGTCGTTGATATTTTTGTATTACTGTACAATGGCAAATGTCCGGAAAAAATCTTTTTTTCTTCACAATCCTTCCAGCACCAAAAGAAAATTGTAAACAGTGATTTGTGCTAATGGTGAGTAAGACGATCCGTATAAAAGGACCTCCTACTTTTGTTACTGAAACCTCTTCACATCTCTGAAGCATTTCCAGTTACAGCAAGTAGAGTTAAAATCATTCAGAGTCCAATCATGAGATTTACCGGGTTACCGGGGCTGGTAATTGGGTGTTCAGTATGAAGCAAAGTGGAAGTACTTCCCATTCCAGTCCCTAAAATGCGCAGCATTCGGAAATTCCCTCTGAAACATGTCGCATTGAATTCCCTCGTTACTTGGCTCACAATTCCTCTCTCGTCTGGAATGTTATCAACGACAAGTTCCTGGAATATGACGAATATTCCGTTTCATATTTTATTTATTTTATTTATTTTATTCCTCTCTTGATTTTCAAATTTTCATAAAACTGTTGTAAGTTTATGCATGTGTATCATTTGCTCTCCGAGGTTTGCGGACTAATACATATTTAGTAACTGATATAATGTCAAACGGCTCTGCAGAACCGGATTTACAAATTACAGTAACAAACTACGATCTTGGAAATTGTTTTTATTTTTTTAAGTCAGCTTTATTGAATTATTGGATGAGTACATTTTTTTTGTAGATTGGTCGGTAAATGTGGTTTGTATCAGCCACCAAGTACCAATGACATAGGTAGAACGTACTGAACTACAATCTTGAGATTTTACATGAACAAAATGTCAACATTGGGATACTTAACTTCAAAGAGTCTCTTTGAAATGTGAACAAACGAGGATAAATTAATGTCGGGATGGGCTGGAAAATTAATTAGTTAAGTTTGAGTGGCAATGTAATGCAGAAAGATAATTACGAGTGTATTCAAAAAATCATACAGTGAAGCTAAATGCAAAGTTATCGTCCTGTCTCGGTTGCCAAGTATTATCGTCGTTCCCAAACAAAAAATTCATAAAAAAAGAATTTCAATTGGCAACTACAATTATTCAATACAATTTCCAAACACAACACAGCATTACAAAATATTGCAATCACAAGAACTGCGACTTACCCGACGTACGCTCAGCTGTTCAACAATGCCCAGCTGTTTATATTACACATTAAAACCATCGAATTATAATAATGGAACGCGCTCTGGGCCGGAGAAACCGAGCCGAAATCCTGGGCTGCGTTCCGAGTCTGCAGGCGCTGGAAATGGGCAAGAACTAACTCCGCCCATATGGCAGGCATTATAGTAATGATCTAACATCACTTTAAAAACGCCTTCTATACTTAATACAATTGTTAGATACTACAATTTATTTATTATTACAAATGTTAGTAGCTGCTTTTCACCGTGGATTTTTATTTTTAGTTAAAAAAAAACGGACTTTTGTACAATATTAAAATAACTGAGATTTTGACTTTTATTTTTCTTACAAAGTCGGAAACAAAGATTACAGGCATTAAAATATTTCCCAGATGAAAAAAAACAACTTTTTATTCACAGTATTTTATTTCAAAGTAAACTACATAAAATTTACAAACATGACACACTTAATCTACGTGTTAGAAAATAAAATTATTTTGACCAATTTTTGCTTTATTTCTAAGTTGGATTTCTTATAATGTCAAAAGTTTTCTGTTTTTTGGATGTGATGAGATATTATTTAAAATAATAGTTTAGTCACAGTTTTAATTAAAAATAACTCGTGGCTTTCAGTGAATTCGTCAACTTAGAAGTGGTCGCATTTGTTTGAGATAACTAGAGCAAATAAGAATATTTTACAATTTTTAATACCGTACATCATCACTTGATCTACTTAATTTACCCTTAGATTTAAAATCAATAAAAAGTTAATGTGTTCTAAGATCAGCATCATTGGTATGGAGTACAGAACTCAGTGAGTTCTTGCCCACTTTAAGCGCCTGCAAATCCATGGATACACCAGTAACGCACAGCTGTGTGCGACCGGAAAAACACAACATGTGGCTTATGGGCAGTGCGCGTTCCAGTAGTATAGTTCGTTGATTAAAACACTAAGTTTGGGATGTTTTTCTAATAATAATGTACCTTAATATCCTTATTTAATAACGTACCTTTCCCGACGTAGATCAAAGTATGCGACGGAATTTCATGCAAGGAACTCCCGAGGAAGTGGGCAAATGCTCTGTCATCGAATCCAAAAAAATTTTAATTGTTGCAAACAAACGACAAACAAACATGAACTTGACAACAAAACAAACAATCAAACAACACCAACAAACGAAAACATGAGTCTACTACCGAGTAAGAAGCTTGCATCCGTTACAATAAACGGAGCATGCGTAATTAGATCCTCGAGATCAAAATGGTTCCAGCGAATGTCGTAATTAGTGCCCAACTCTCTGCTTGGTTTTGTTAAGATATAACGTCCTAACAAATTTGCCACGAGAAGCAAACGTGTGTGCAAGTAATACAAGGTGAATTAAGTATGAAGCATCTAACGTTGTCCCACAGTCAGGCTTCCGTATAAATCGCTAATATAAAAACTATCAACAAGGATAATTTGTGCTTATTCATAATGTGTTTCATTCTCTGATACTCAAAGGTTATATAAGAAATGTTATATTATTACTTTGTTCTTTTATAATTTCTTTTACTTTTCTCTTAAATATTTTTTAATTGTACATTTCGGTTATACGTATTTAAACAGTTACCGATTGAGCTTCTTAAATTTATGTGTGCTGCAATTCATAATTTAGAATAACATGGAGTAATTGAAAATTCAATTTTCTTGAATTGGATAATACCCTTCAAGATAATGACTTTGAAGTGTACGTTGGGGGCGGATGTTGAATATTAGCTCGCAAAGGTGGCAGTAGCGATATCTCCTTGTTATTTAGATAATATCAAAGAATGTTCCTTAAAATTACTATAACCTTCTACTGAGTTTTGTGCAAATTATATTTCTATGGTAACTTTTATACTGTAGTAACATTCGTCGTCGAATGAACTAGACTGTGTATGAAACAAAACATAAACCAATATTGCCGTAGAAAAAGTAATACTATAGTGCCGATGCTTTGCAACTAATTATTTTTGCAATTGAAACTCGGATCGATGTCGGAACTATTGTTTGTTATCTAAATGAAAATGTTTGTTAGTTATTTGGTCGGAACGGTACACAAAGGTTAATTAAGCAGAGCCCTGAATATCACTATGCACTCACGCAGATTAGTATTGTGATATTACTATGTAAATATTAATCAATTCGCTATTCCGAAATTGTATCAATCTGCTGTATTAATCTACCGATAGCGAAACACAGGACGATAGTATTGAAAGTAATTTCCCGTACTGATTTATTAAAAGTGTTATGTACCATTCATTTTTTTGTTTTACCTGTAATAATAGTCCAAGGGCTGAGACATAATTTGCATTGTATAAGCACACAACTTCGGATTTCTTGACATAAATGTTCGGGGAATTTCCCCTAACAAATACATTGATCATCAGCCACGCTAGTGTTCGCAGAGGCCGAAATGTAACAGTATCAAAAGGGTTTAAAATGACAAAAGATCATTTTTTTCTCAGATAATATTTTTGTAAGCTTTACACACTTAAAATTAACCGTCATACACGTAAATAAATGTTAAGTCATCGTAATCTAATCATATACAGACTTAAAATTGCTAATCCCAGTCTATTTATCTAGTGTAATGGCCTTGCAATTTAACTATTATTTATGTATCTAGCGGTCAGGTTTAAGTGTATCAATCCAGGAAAAAAAAATAATCCGAAAAAATTTTTATTACAAGTTTAAACTCTTTTTATACCCTCCACATTTCGACCTCTGCCAAAACTAGCGTGGCCGGCAATCGAATAAATTCTCTATCGATCGAGTTGTGTGCTCATACAGTGCCAATTGGTTTTCGTCTCCAAGAATATATGTATAACACACCGTACTGCAGAGCTAGGTAGATAGAAATTTACTACGTCATATATGTCGTGAACATAAACATGTATTAAACATTATAAAAGGCAATTTCCTTCTATAAATCAAAGGAATTAAATCGTTTGTAAAATTCACTTGAAGTTGTGTTTAGTTATAATACATTGTATAGCACATGTATGGTGTTATTGAAAAATAAGTGTTAGATGTTATTTACAAAAACAAACTATGCAATCGATAACTATGTTCCTTAGTAAAGTAATTCTACAGATCCCATCGCAATATTGTTTATGAACGTAACTTGTGTTTCTCCTGGGTGGATACAACTCAGAGTGTGTCTTGTAATTGATAACTAAGTTCCTTATTGTAGTAATTCCACAGATCCCACCGCAATACTGTTTTCGGGCGTAACTCGTGTTTGCTCCTGGGCGGAAGCAACTCGGAGTGTGTCTTGTAATCTGATAACTAAGTTCCTTATTGTAGTAATTCCACAGATCCCACCGCAATATTGTTTATGAACGTAACTTGTGTTTCTCCTGGGTGGATACAACTCAGAGTGTGTCTTGTAACTGATAACTAAGTTCCTTATTGTAGTAATTCCACAGATCCCATCGCAATATTGTTTATGAACGTAACTTGTGTTTCTCCTGGGTGGATACAACTCAGAGTGTGTCTTGTAACTGATAACTAAGTTCCTTATTGTAGTAATTCCACAGATCCCATCGCAATATTGTTTATGAACGTAACTTGTGTTTCTCCTGGGTGGATACAACTCAGAGTGTGTCTTGTAACTGATAACTAAGTTCCTTATTGTAGTAATTCCACAGATCCCACCGCAATATTGTTTATGAACGTAACTTGTGTTTCTCCTGGGTGGATACAACTCAGAGTGTGTCTTGTAACTGATAACTAAGTTCCTTATTGTAGTAATTCCACAGATCCCACCGCAATACTGTTTTCGAACGTAACTCGTTTTTCTCCTCGGCGGAAGCAACTCAGAGTGTGTCTTGTAACTGATAACTAAGTTCCTTATTGTAGTAATTCCACAAATCCCACCGCATTATTGTTTACGAACGTAACTCGGGTTTTTCCCGGGTGGAAGCGACTCGGAATGTGTCTTGTAATAACAAATACAGCCCAGAGAAGCTATCGGTGCTACCAAGTTAAACAAGCCAGCCACTGTCAGGACTCGCGTCAGTTGGGCTGACAACCAGACCGAGTCGCTGCGTCAGCTGACTTGCTGCTGCTCTGTAATTTTCCTTGTGACACACTGACTGCTGCAGAAGTTCTGCAAAACAACCCAGTTTCGCTCCGTAACTTTGTAATATCTTATATGGTTTCGTCTGTCGTCATCTAAACCATATTTATGTATATATTTTTTGAGGAAATGGAATCTATTTTACAAATTTAGAAGAACAATAATTTTTTTTAATCAAGTTTAGTTTATTTTGCTATATTTGGATTCCCTTTCTTAAATGTACATTTTAAAACATATTATCAGACTTTTAAATCTAAACACATATTGTAAACAATATATTAAAAATGATTAAATAAAAATAAAAATTAGTTGTACGGCCTTGCATGACTCTATGATGGGCATATTGACGTCAACGTCTTCGTGCCAAAAGAATAAAGCACAGAGTAAATAAGTAAATAGGGTTTACCAACTTCACTATACGCTTCACCAGAAGAATTGCTATGAATATAAGAAGGAACTGTGGAAGGAAAATTAGATGTATTACAATAGTTATGCGATGCTTCCTGAATTTTCTGATGCATTGGTTGAAATTTTAACGAAGTAGGAAGTTGACAGCGGATATAAGACTGTAATACGTGAAGTGAAGTGCAGAGGCCTCGATATAGAATCGAACTTGGTTACCACCATGTATAGTTGTAGCTGTTAAAGCTCTTTCATAGTATTTACTGCGCCCTAACTCGTCTAGCTCCAGACATGGGCGGGAGTATTAGATAAAAGTCCGAATGTTTTACTGTTCTAAACACAATTTTCCAACACAAGTCTGGCACAGACGGCTCTGGTAAGGCGTAGCGCGGGAAACTATTGTAGAATCTCTGTTTAATGCAGTGCCTTTCTAGGAACTTGTGTGTGATCTGTCTTTGAATTTAACTTTTAAATTTGTTGTAATCCTAAAACGAACTGAATTTCCTCGATGAACTTAAAGTTGTCGCCTTTTACTAAACCCTACAAAGTGGAATCTTTACTGGGTGGATAGTTATTTTTGTATGGATTGAATACGAAATGTAAACGTGAAAACTCGTCTTAAAGTAATAACGAGGTATTAAGGGCACGGTAAAATACTGTTCAACTATAACCGAATTAAGTGCAGTACCGTAACCATTTTAAACTTGTGAACAGTTGCTCAAAATAAATTAATATATTTGTCACAGTCAATACAATTGCTTAACCGTTTTAATAGCTTCAACACTTGTTGTTCTATTAAAAATTGTGACTATAAATACCCTTTACAATTTTCATTCATTTATTTAGACCTTCAAACATTCGGTACCATTTTTAACTATGAAAACGTCAACAATTAATTTATAATTTAATATATAGTCAGTGTTTATCACATACAATTATTGGACATTATTCACTTAATAATTGCTGTTGTCAATGTAGGTTTGAGCAAAATATGACAAGAAGTGAAAAGTTCTGAGTTGTTTACTTTATTAGGATAAAACCATACTTGTACAAGATTTTAAAGTATTAATTTTAGAAAGTTTATCGGTATTTGGATATAATTAAATTTAATCTTAGTGTTAGGAGTGAGACATTTTAATATTGACATCCATATTAATAATGGTAGAGTCAAGCAGAGTATTTTGTGCAGAGCGCCTGAGTCAAATTTGATGGCAATTCATACACAACTACAATATTGCCTGGTAATATTTGAAGGCGTTCCTAGTTTTAGTCCAACTTTTGTAATGAAACTACTTTGAGTTTTAAACAAGACAAACATAAGATCAACATACATAGGCCTATGATCCCATATTTGGCCGTAGAATATGTAAGATTTTTCAATTTAATTATTAGGTTTATTAATTAGTTGTGATAGAGTACAAACAATTTTAAGGTTGTTTAAATAAATAACAAATGACTCTATAAAAAAACTGGAAATCGTTTGTATTTTACCTATAACATAATGCATCCTCAATAATTCTAGGAATAAAAAAATATGTAAAATTTAATTATGTTGTTATGTGAGTTAAAATGAAGGTGACCACCAGAGTAGCTTCCTCTTAAAACATTTTACTACTGTTTACACAGTATATTTAATAATAATGCATTTTAAAATATTAAAAATCAAATATCGTATCTATTTTAAACTTTTAATACATTTTTAATACATTCACTGATACTGTTCCAAAAAGTGAAGTATGTTGCCCATTACGATTACTCATGAAGTAACTAGTGGATCAGTTTCTACAAGGGACGTGCTGTAGAAAGTCTAGAGCTTACATTGTATACTTTTACATTTTCACTATAGAAGTTACATGTTTTACATTTGAATAAAATTACTGGGTTGAAAGTCTATACGTACGGGGTATGGCGTTCAGTAATAGATACTTTACGATTTACGTATATAATGATCTAGACGAAAATAGCCAATTTTAGTTATTTCAAAATCTGTAATTTAATATTCACAGATGTGATTTCCTAGCCTTTTGACCTAGGCTATTAAGTCACTATTGTAATACTGTTAAACAGAGCGAAGAAGATTGCTATTATTCTGTATTCGAGTCAGGAAAGTGGGTTTATTTGTAATTACTGAACATTTCTTTTACAGCACTAAAACCGCGTTGATTGGAAGTTGTAACAATATTTAGTAATTTCATTTGTCTTCAAGATAAAGTTTTTTTACAGTAAGCCATAAATATTCATGTTGAATAACCATCGAAGACGCTGTGAAGGATATGGAAAAATCGTTTTCGAATATAATTTACGAACGTCAATTTATATGATTGTTCATCTAAATTGTTCCTGCAGATTCATAACTGCACCTATTCGAGTCCTTTATTTGGAGATACTAGTTAGGTGACTAGCGTAGAAAGTAACCATTTTCATAGTAAAGGATAATTAGCTTGGTTTCTTTATATCAGTTATTATCTGCTATCATCATACGCTTGCCTTCACAGGCAGGTGTTCATTTCGTCAACAAATTATCAGATTCAGTTTAAAAAAAAAAACACTCCAACGCTTAAGATGAAACTCGTTTGAAACGCGTTTTAGTGTCACAAACATTTTATAATGTTGACGAGTTTTTTTTTTCATATAATTGGGAAACCACCAATTAAAAAGTTTGCAAATTGTATATTTGAATTAGATTTCTTTTGGTGTGTGGGACACAATTTTTAGCAAGTAAAAAGTAAAACATTGACTTGCCTTGCGTTTTATAATGTTCCGGCAATAAAAATCTGATTTGATTTGATCTCCGCATCCCGAATTATCTTACTAAGAAAAACGCTTCTTCATTTGCTGGTAACAACGTGAAGAAGTTTTAAAACTAGTTATGTATTTGGAAAAGTATAATAATATGTGTGTGGAAAACAACAAGCTGAAAAAAACTATACGTTTAAAAATAACTATAAAGTTTGATCTCCATACGTTGTGCAGATTCGACATGAAAAGGAATTATATGGTAAATATTAAATTTGCACATCACTATTCGATTTATATCGGTGAAAGTTGCGTCAGAGCCTAGCCTGACAGAAGGTGGAGTGGGGGAGGTGGTGGGGAGAAGTTTCAAAGGATCTGAAGGCTAAGCCACATCCACAACTCGGGGATTTGATGTACATTAATGATAACTCAGCCGCTTTGCTTCTGCGAGCTCCTCCACTCTTACATAATACAGAGATATGACGTCAAGAGCTCCTCACAGTTATATAATAAACCTAAATGGCCACTTATCAGTAATATCGCCCACTCTGTTGGACCTCTGTACAGTACGTACTTTGCTCAATCAGTATGAACAGAATGTGGCTTGCCTTTTGACCCGGTATTGACAGTGTACGACTTTTACACACAAAGTACACTCAAATTCCAATACCAACTTAATTGGATTGCATATCTAAAGCAGCATTAAAACGAATTGTGACCTGAGGCGTGGTCGTCCTAATTCATACGTTTAAAAGTCCCTGTATGACCCACTGTTTATGTTTTTCAACGTATCGATCTACAGATAATTGTCAGGCCGTATGCCATCAGGACTCAGGTTATCAATTCGGCTAAGTTATGCGTTTTGACTGCTATAAACACTTGTCGACTAAAACAACTGAATTTACTAATGTACCTCCAGCCTACTCGTATTGTGATTACATTACAACACGGGCCGAATTGTAGCGGCAATCATGTGTGCCAATTCAATACCAGACTCATGCAATGCCAGTGCAATCCCTTGCCAGTTTAATTCAATGCCTGTTTGCAATTCTGTGCTGGCGGGAATGTATGTGTATCTCTACCAGTACGAGTAGTTAGTTATTATTTCTGTTATCTTCATTTTCACCTTTATCCAGCCTTCGTGCGTCATCTACATTCACCGAAAAAGGCTCTACGTGGTCGGGCTCAATTAAGAGCTGTAATATTCTCGTTCTCTGTTATAAGATAATTATTAATTACTCTTAATTTCCGTAATTAATTGCTATTATCTAACACCATTAATGTGGAGTTCTGGAATAGGAGGCCGTAATCCTTTCTTACAGACCACCTTTAATCTAATATGAATGAAACTCATTAATAATTTTAAAATATTAACAGGCATATTTAAATTAGATATTAGTCCAGTCTTTAAGCTACGAGTTCAGCGTAATCGTACGTAAAAGGAATTGTATTGTGTAGTGGAAACAAAAAATATCCAAAATTTCATATTTGTAATGTTTAGGATAAGATAATTGGCTAAAAGGTGCCCCTTCCTCTTCGAACGACTGTTCCGTGTCCCTATGCTTGTATGTATCCTCTCCTTTCGCTCTCTGAAAGTATGCATAAGTCTGTCCTATGTAACCATGAAGGAATATAGTGTATATAGGAATATAGTGTCCTTGTTTTCCAATTCACTATAATATCATATTTCCGTAGTCAACAGCCCCGATTCAGTTAATAACTTCTTAGTACTGCACTCATGGTTTCTAAGCACTGCATGGTTTCCTTAGTTAAAATAAAACTACCACATTATTAAGTTCTTCGAAATCGTCACTGATGCTATTTGTTGGTAAAGGTATATAGTACTTTTTTCTAGCTATTTGCAATATTTAGCTACTTTAAGCTACATTTTGAGGTATTTCAAAAACAAATTTTAAAGTAGAACTTTCAATATTCTTATCTGAATGAACTCGGTGTATGAAAAACTATTAAATGGGTAAATTGTAATTACTTTGAGCATTTTAAATGTAAACAAATGTTTGAGCCATTTTTAAAGTATACATGTATTTGACAATATTTTGACAAATGGTACAGTCTTGTAGTATTTCAAAACTTAAACTGTCTTTTATTTCATTTTAGTGTTTAAGTTGAAGTTCATATAAATTACATGAACGTGACAGGTTTGGTATTTTATATGAGATGAAAGAAAAAACATTCATACAACCAAATTTTTCTCGTTTGTTATACTAAATCGATATATTTTATTTAAAATAATAACCCGCTAAGTTGACCTATTTCACTTTTATCATACCATATTTGAAGAGAAATTATTGTTATTAAAACGTAATAATGAAAAGCTCATTCACACGAGAGTTTTAAATATTACCGAGAATAATATTTTTTATAGGTTATTAGTTGTTTTTGGAAAGAAAAGAAAACATTCATATAGGTTTTTTTATTTCTAGAATTATTAAATGTTTTAAAATTTGAAAATTAATTATTTTACTGACTCTGTGTTCATTGTTGTTGACAGGTCATCATTGTCTTGTACAGAAACAAAACAAATGACTGACCTGTATGTAAAGTGTGATTCCACAATGTCAGGAGTAGAGAACTCATTGTGGTATCATTGAGGCGGGGAGGACTTGTTTAATTACTCGCCGCCGCTTTTAAAACGCAGATAACCAATATTTTACTGCTGGAGTGGAAAGTCGCTGTTTACTTCCAAACTAATATCAACCTTTGCAATATTAAATTGACTTCGTGGAAGAGCTCTTTAATTACGCTCGGGCTCATCAAACCGTGGATTATTGCTTATAACATTTGCTCTTAGATCAGAATTCAAACTAACATCCATTTTTGTAAGAGATGAAATAAGATTTACATGACTTAATCAAGCTACTAAGCAGTGTATTAGGAAATTTATATGTTTTGACTGTAATATTACTTTTTTAGTACCATACAAAAATCTATTGTTGCGAAACTTGCATACTGCGTCTCTTCGTAGGTCAACCCCAGCATGCATGTTTCCTCGGCTGTTACCATAAGTCATACCTAAACAGGTATTTTCAATTTGAACAGGGGAAAGTGTTATACCAAATCATATATATTTGCATATAGGTTCATGATTACAGTTATCTCATCCTTCTATAAATACATATTAGCAATGTTCTTCTTCTTTGTTCACTTAGAACAAAAAGGTAAGAAACCTCTCATTTCACTTAGTTCTTAAAACGACCTTTGAGTTTGTTCCCGCAGTGACAGAATATTGGAGATGTGTAGGGTGGGGGTATGGGTGCTTCCTGTCGACTTTCCATGGGGAGGGTGGGCACGTTATATCCCAGTTGGGAAGAAGGGGAGGTCAGCTCTGTTCCATAGCCTCTCCATTCAAAAATGACGGGACACAGCACTCCCTCTTGTCCAGACTTAGCCTTTAGCGCTAAACGTGTTACACCCACTTCCAGAGCCATCCTTTGCAGTAGACCAGACCTATCGATTCACACTTTTACGCCAATATATCGACGTTTGCGGTTAGTGATTGGCCGTTCCCGGACTTCCATATAGTTGCCAGAGGAGAGTGACTATCGGCTTTTGCTGTACCCAGCGTACACCAGCCATAAGTGAACCTTTCTTTCCGAGGACACGTTATAAGTGATTTAATACATACAAATTATGTATTAAACAAATATTGCAATAATTATCTAAATTGAAACTCTTTTTGATAACAGAGTCCCTCTGACACTAACTGTGTGATTGATTTATATTATTCACTGAAATAGCTTACAACTTTTTGGCATGTAATGTAATTAGAATATAGGCGTTTTAAAACATATTTCAAACACAACAGCATTAGATACAGACAGCGGTCTACTAAACATATCAAACTGGGCATTCAAATGAATCAAATGACATATAGTGACGATGGTTAGACTCGGACACCTCAGCCCTCATGAGAGCCACAGTTGGTGTGGTCCCCCTCTAATCAGCTGCTGTCAATATGACATGTTCCACTGTGTGTGTGTCTGCAGCTTTCTGTCGATCTGTAACATGTGTAGAGTAAGCTTGTCGGTTTGGTAAGTGTAAGTTTTTAAAGTCACTACACAGTTGTGTTTTTTTTTTTATATATAATTTACTCAACTTGAGTTTCTTTGGTTCTTGATTAAAATAGTTGACTCAATGAGTATGGGGTATGATTGTAATGTATGATATTTTGTTTTCTATAACACTTGCACACATTCGAGGTCTAGCCTACTGCTGAGGACGAGTGTTGGAATGGATGGAGGTCCTAAGATTGTTGCTAACCTAGACACGAATGAATGTTGTCTCCTACCCGCTTTGGCTGGAGAGGCTGTGAAACATAGCTAGCCTCTCCCTTCTTTTAAGAAATAAATAGAAACATCATAAATGTGAAAATTTTCTTACCGGTGGTACAACCTGGCGGCAGCAGTTGCTCAGTTAAGCAAGTTAGTATACAGCCAACCTCCTTGTTAGAGCATACTCCTTGCGATATGTCGTGAGTTTAAATGGTAAAATGATTTCTGTTTGTCATCTTAGGTATTTTTTGGAACAGCATGAGTTGTATACGCGATATTGTTCCCAGGCGAGATGAGTCCGGAATGTGAATGTTTTTAGCTCCAGTTCACCTTCCTCGTAGTGCAGCGTTTGGATCTGACGCTGTCATAAAAATACACACAGAGCTTAAAGTCTGTCTAAAACTTCTTAGTTTGCACATAATTGTGCACCTGATGAGACAATGAGAACCCCTCTTTACCTAGATTACACTGTTTTGTAGTTTAGGTGTCAATTGTGTCGATACGTCGCAACGCAGATAGTTTGTTATAAGTTTCTCCGTTGCCGCCTTTTCTTTGACTCTTCAGACAAACAGGATATTCAAGGAGTGAAGTGTGAACTCAATATTCACACTGAATACACCCTTTCTACCGTAGCTACTGTATGTGTAGTCTGGAATTATATTCGACAGCAAAAAAATTCTTATCTATTAGGAAGTGCTGCAAACCCTGTACGCGTCGAGGAAAGTATTGCAATTTCGTATGTTTGGATTTTATTTAGCGATTTGGTCTCAAGAAGTGTAATAAGACATCTAATAGAAAACAAAATTTAACGTAAGGAAATTTTAAATAATTCTACATAATTCATAACTTTCTTCGAGTCACGCAGTCATTTACGTTATTTTATTTTGATAAAAAGGACAATTCTGTTTTTAATTTTACACATCGTTAAATAGGGTTTTGCACCAGCAATTAAATTATTTTCCTGTATAAATTTGTTTTATTTTAACTCTCTTGTCGTCACCCCCGTATGCTGTCCTGACTCTATGTCACGCCGGTATATACTTTTTGTAAAGCACGAGTGCATAGGACAACTGTGGTGTAGCGGTAAAGCGTGCAATTACTTGGTAATGTTTGTAAAGGAAGTCATTACATTTCATATTTAATAGGTGGATTAACACGTACGCGTGGGTAGGAATATTTTTATGGCCACTCTTTTTTAAGTGCTGGTTCACAAGGACCAGCCACTACTTGAATAATAAATGTCCAGGTGCAATGAATTCTTTGATCTTGGTTTCCTTTCATGTTCTACCTGTTTACTTTTGCCGGCTTTCACTTTTTTTTATTTCAAACGGTCATGTCAATAGAAACGCATTCCAGGAAACGCATTATATTACTTTGCTGCGTAAATTATCAATTACAAACTTTTGGTGTGGGCATACTCACAAAGTAAGTATTTTACGATAAATACAGTATAATGAAGAATCGAAGTAACGGTTGAATTAAATGTAACCTTTTACTGGCACATTAAGTAATGGCTAATTAATAGATTGTACTGAGTTTCAGCGATAGGGCTGGCTAAGCTCCCAACCCTATCTGTATTGACGTAAAAATCTAGGAAGCCCTTGACTATTGGACCATTAGTTAATGACTCTAATTAGTCATTAATGACACCTAATGTCACTAGGTAATGCTCCAATGGCCAAGGGATTCCTACGAGTATATTTTTGCGTCAATATTGATAGGTTTGCGGGCTTATCCATATTGGTAAATCGCTGAAAATGCAAATTTCATTGTTTAACTATCATTAGGCGGACCATTTCTCCTTAAGCTTCACGTCAAACCATATGTGATTTGTGACGCATTAAAAGGGATTCCAGTATTAGCCATACGTTGAGTAAAGAATCTGGAAATCCGCGTAGTGGTCATGTGGGTGATAGAAGATTTATTTCTTTGGGTAATTTGCTGTGATCTAACCAACTAGAAATAACTATTCCTACGTACACGAATTTGATGAATAACTTATCTGTAACGATGTAACGATTGATATCTTGTCTAACCACTGTAATACTGTGTCCGGGGTAAACTGGAAACCTTCAGAGCAGTTAATAAAGACTGATCTAAAAATAAACAGCTGTAATGGTGGAACGCTATTGTCTTTGTTGCGCATGCGCATAGCTAACTGCTCCGTACTTGCGCGCATCTGTCAGTATCTTCACTCACCTCACGGCCTCTTCACTCTAAACCTGTGCGATATTACTATCCAGCGATATATGTACTATTGTGAAAAGATGGAAAGTTCTAATGAACCATTTATTTCTCTAATGTAATCATATTTCTCCTTTTGACAATAAGTGCATTTGAAACCTCAAGGCATAGCATTTATACATACATGCAGATCACATAAGTACGATATGAGTTTTATACGGACCAAAATCACGATATAAGAAAACCAAAATTACATTTTAAAACGGTTTAGGTAGTATATTTAATTTAAGTGTTTCGAATAGTTCCAAAAGTACGTGATTCTTAAGTGAGAACAAGTTCAATATTTATAGTGCGTTTGAAATATCCACAAGTTTTTTTTTATAATAAAACCACTGATGATTTATTGCCAAACAATTTTAGAAACCTTTAAATAACGGAAATAATAATCCATTCGGGATATGAAAGCATCAAATCTTATTCAATAATTCACAGTAATTAATTGAAACCTTTTAGTGTACCACTGGCTAAATGTAATATTCCGAAATACATATTTGTAATTCACCGAGCGACCTCTTGGCCACAGCGCGGCTAATGGAGTGGCCTGCCGTCTCTTTCATACACATATTTACATTACGTGTTGTCCACGTAAACCAATCACCGCTAATGGTTCAACCTGTAGTACCTAGTTAATTAATTTTCACCTCGTAATATGTCATACAACCTTGTGTTGTAAATGGGAGTCACTACTTGAAAGTTATAAATAATATTGACAATCCGTCTTGCAAATGAATGTCCTAGAGGCATTAAAAGTTATAAATCCCCGGTTCAGCTCGCGAAGGTATTTGCCGTAACATAAAACCTTCCTTATTAGTTTGGTAATAAGGTTTGTATTCCTGCAAAGCTCATTTTGATCGAGTAAAGCTCTTTTACGAACTTGGCTCAGACTAAACTTTCGCTTTGATATGGAATACAAAAGTTTTAACAAAGCTCTGACTTCATTTTATGTACAGCAAAGTTGTGTTTGTTTCCGCTCATTTAAAGTTGTGTGTAATGTGGCAGACTTACATTATTTGTTCTTAAGTTGTTATTTGGAATGTTAAAATAATGGTTTTCCCCGATTCTGGCGCGCCCTGTAACAAATTACAGTCAGGAGTTTGTTTAGACGTAACTCAATACGCTTCTACTCTTCTTATCTTTAACTTTTTTGTATTGAATTCTTCAAAGTATTGCCACTTAAATTCTACGATATCCGAAGCGTAAAGAATAAATATTATTTTCACAAGTTAAACATTTATATTATACAGTTATGTATGTACATTTTAATTTCCATTGTAGAATTTTTCTAAATCAAATGGCCTTTACGAAATCACATTTGTAAAATTTTAATGTTTTATTACATTTAGTTGTGCAAGTGAATAATTAAAAAGTTATTTACAATGAAAAGAAATATTGTTGTAGAGTAAAAAATATAGAGGCACAAAAGTAAACACATACTAATATGAGTAACTTCTGTTTTAACTTTAACTTAGTGTGTCTCATATGTTTAGCCGTGATTGCCAATCAACCATATACTTAGCATATATCGTTTCGCTGTTGATAATCTTCAGATACACTTACTACATAAAACATACACATCTTTGGAGTTTGGGTCATTAATCATTAAAAACTCTGGATTTAGGAAGTTTCAAAGCAAAATTAAGCCCAAATAATGAGTTTTTACAATCACCCCATCATGGCATCACATTTAATATACCCTGGAATAATTACAAATTGATACAGTAAATTTAATTGTTCATCTGAGGGTTCTTGATGATAACCATCAGAGGCCACATGTAATATACCCTCAAGCAATTATAAATTGATGCAGGAAAGTTTCATTGTTCATCTGAGGGTTCTGATGATACTCATTATGGGGTCAAAAGTACCATATCCTAGAGTAGCGGATATGTGTGTATGTGTGTGAATTGTATAATTTGCAATCAATCAGTGTGGTAATCAACAACCATGATTGACCTAACTGATTCTTGGATGAAATTCCATTTTTCATATGAGGGTTCTAAATGATATCCATAATGAAAGCCACATGTAACACATCCTGTAATGTGAGACGGTATAATTTGCACGGGATGGGTTGCAATCAACAACCGTCATTGGCCTTACGAATTGCTGGAGGAATTTCCATTGTTCGTGTGAGGGCCCTGGATGATAACCGTGATGGGAGCCACTTGTAACACATCCTGGAGCTACAGTGAGACGGTATAATTTGCACGGGATGGGTTGCAATCAACAACCGTGATTGACCTTACGAATTGCTGGAGGAATTTCCATTGTTCATGTGAGGGTCCTGGATGATAACCATGATGGGAGCCACATGTAACACATGCTGGAGCCACAGTGAGACGGTATAATTTACAGAGGACGGTATAATTTATCGTTTTAAGGGGACGGGTTGCAATCAACACCCGTGATTGACCTTACTAATTGCTTGAGAAATTTCCATTGTTTAAGTGAGGGTCCTGGATGATAACCATGATGGGAGCCACATGTAACACATCCTGAAGCTGTGAAACGGTATAATTTACAGAGGACGGTATAATTTATCGTTTTAAGGGGACGGGTTGCAATCAACACCCGTGATTGACCTTACTAATTGCTGGAGGAAATCCATTGTTCAAGTGAGGGTTCTGGATGATAACCATGATGGGACCCTTATGTAACACATCCTGAAGCTGTGAAACGGTATAATTAACAGGGGACGGGTTGCAATCAACACCCGTGATTGACCTTACTAATTGCTGGAGGAAATCCATTGTTGAAGTGAGGGTTCTGGATGATAACCATGATGGGAGCCACATGTAACATATCCTGAAGCTGTGAAACGGTATAATTTGCAGGTGATGGGTTGCAATCAACACCCGTGATTAACCTTACTAATTGCTGGAGGAAATCCATTGTTGAAGTGAGGGTTCTGGATGATAACCATGATGGGACCCTTATGTAACATATCCTGAAGCTGTGAAACTGTATAATTTACAGGGGATGGGTTGCAATCAACACCCGTGATTGACCTTACTAATTGCTGGAGAAAATCCATTGTTGAAGTGAGGGTTCTGGATGATAACCATGATGGGAGCCACATGTAACATATCCTGAAGCTGTGAAACGGTATAATTTGCAGGGGATGGGTTGCAATCAACACCCGTGATTGACCTTACTAATTGCTGGAGGAAATCCATTGTTGAAGTGAGGGTTCTGGATGATAACCATGATGGGAGCCACATGTAACATATCCTGAAGCTGTGAAACTGTATAATTTACAGGGGATGGGTTGCAATCAACACCCGTGATTGACCTTACTAATTGCTGGAGGAAATCCATTGTTGAAGTGAGGGTTCTGGATGATAACCATGATGGGAGCCACATGTAACACATCCTGAAGCTGTGAAACGGTATAATTTGCAGGGGATGGGTTGCAATCAACACCCGTGATTGACCTTACTAATTGCTGGAGGAACTTCCATTGTTCAAGTAAGGGTTCTAGATGATAATCAATATAGCAGCCGCATGAAACTTGTACAAAGCATGGAAGAGACAAGGTGCGGTGTTTGTAGTGATGACACTATTGAATGACTAAAGTTTGTATTTATAATTTTATCAAACGTGATGTAGTGAAATTTTAAACAAGAATGATTTCTTTCTCAATGTGAATCCATTACTTAATATAATTTAAAATGAATTGGTTATTTGAGGTCTTATTCGAATGAACAGTGTGTATATCTGATTTGACACTATTAATTATCATTCATAAAACATATGTATAAAACTATAATTAGGTTATAAATCAAATGTAATTACATTTACAATGTATTACACAATTAAACACAGTAAATTTGATTTTTGAGAACATTTTTTATTGCAAATATCAACAATATTGAAGCTTGAATGTTCAAATACAAACGTTGCCTTGTTTTTTAACGGGTAACATAAATAGTAAAATGGTGCCATATAAAAATTTTAAAGCATTACAATATTACAGATACAATGTTTATCTATTCACATTTCAACGGTTTAACCAATTAAGCAAGGAGTTTTGCAAGCGAAATATACGGAAGATATTGTTGGCTTTGTTTTTTTTTCCAAAATTTAGGCTTAAGCCGAAAACAGGAATTTTAAGTAAATGATCATGTTGAAAACCAAAAGAGTTCATTGCGAAAGTAAATAAAAAGAACACAGTTTTTATGTTTACAACTGCATGCACTTTAACGTAATATCTGAAGTGGTGCAGTTTATTTCACAATTTATCGGTTGCCTCTTTGAGGTTATGTTAATTATGTATGTTTACATAAATTCACATTTAAAATCTATTGTCAAAGTTTGGTTTTGTGAGGAAGCCGTTTGGTTAACTATTGTGCGATAATACGTTTTCCATTCTCTCACTTACGATTTAAGACTCCTTAGATGGACACGCTGTATATACGCAACTTTCTCTAAAGCTCTTCCTGAATTTACAATGTATGAATGGAACCACTTCACCAGCAGCGTCCTACCTCAGTATCATAGTGTTGACTTGTAAGATGTAGGCCAACGCTAAACAAACATTGCCGCTGTACTGTCCCCTCGTTACGTTTTTACATATAAGATTTAGTCTTCTTACTTAGACTTTTCTCAACATTTTATGATTCTAGATTATCTGTTTAAAGTTTGTTATTGACGATTGAAGGTTTGACAGGATAACAGGATTTCGGACATTTACCATCGTTATGGTTACAAAAGGTACAACACAACGTTTCAAGATTTGGAATCTACCCTCTTCGTCAGACTATATTATCGTTAAAACTATAGTGGTTTAATTTATTTTTAATGTTAGGAATTTGTATTGACAACGAAAACTGAATTTGTCACAATATGTAAAACTCGGTCTTTAAGTTTGTAACACTTACTTTTTTTAATTTAAATAACAAATGTTTTAATTTTCATAAAAATAGGATTTTTTATAAATAATATTATTTTAAATACGCATGAATTTTAATAATTCGAAGAAACCAAGTGAAATGTTTGAAGTTAAAAGACATTGTGCCATGTTTCAATTCGAACTGTTTTTATATTATTTTAAATATAAACATCATAACGTTACATTTCCTTTATTTTTATGACGGCTAAAACGGATTTTCTCAATATAGTTCGTATTGTAAATATCTTCGACTGAGTGCCATTGTAGTGGTAAGATATTTGTGGCACAACGATATACGAGTAATTTAAACTAAATCTATAACACGCAAACAATTCGTTAAAATCTCATAATATAAGCTTTGCGCTAATGTATTAACAAGGTAGGAGTCGGATAGTAGGCTTCGCTGAGTTTGCGTGCAAAATTTTAACTCTATAGCTCATTACATTTAAGCAGTGTCTCGCAATAGATACATAGACAGACAATCGTAGATAAAAGACAATTTTACATCTCCCGGCAGACAAAAGAGAAACTGTGTCAACCTACTGACTCACAGGCTTCAATGATGCTCCGCTAAATTCCATGGTTGGAGATGCACCGATATATAAATCATTTTTGTCTTCTTACAAATGAAGTTTCATACAAAATTTTGAGCCTATAAATAATTTTTCTCGAGTTATCTTGCCATACGATACATTCACAGTTGTTTATTTTTATATAATAACTAGCTGTTTCCCGCGGGTTTGCATGCTTTTCGTAAGCTTTGCCCGTGTATGTGAACTTCTGGTTTAATTGAATTATATTTACAACGCCGATGTAGAGTTTGCCTTGTTGCCACGATCAAGAAAATATGTTTATGTTTATAACCATTGTGCACGTACATGTACTTTATTATAAAGTGGTCTAACACTCAAACTTTAAGTTGAATCAGAAATATATCTTAAAGACAGATATACATAATAACTTAGCGCCTTCAAAATAGTGTTTGGCTATGTAATATACGTAATTGTAATTGCAGTTTATAGTGTGCAGGCGCTTTGAAACCTTTTATCTTTTGCAGCGCCGCTTGGTGGTGAGTTCATCAATGGGCTTAGCTTATAAACCTTCTCCGTGGAAAAATACGTATACATACACATTTTCATATTGGTCTGTCTAATATTCTGCGATTCCATAAAGGACAAACATTCATTTATATATATATATATATATATATATATATATATATATATATATATATATATATATATATATATATATATATATAGATAGATAAGTTTAATAGGAATGTTTTTCTTGGTGCGCTCAGATGAATGCAAGCTAATAATCTTTTCTTTTACTTCAGTTTACTTTCAGTTATTTCACTTAAAGTTTAATTTTCTTAGCCACGGGAATATAAACCATCCAACTTGCAAAATGTCCTTTAAGGTTTATTCACAGTAAAACCGAACTAAAAAATATTGTTCTTAAGTTCAAGTTAAATTTAAATATAATAAAATCCTTGAAACTTCTCAAAAAGTAATTTATTAATAAAGCAACATTTTTAAAATCAAAATAAAATTTCTTCACTTTCAAAGGTTGTGTAATGAAGTAAACCTAATAACTTCCTTGAAATGCGTTATTAAATCTTAATTATACCAAAAGATATCCACTTAAAAAGTTTCCTGAGAATATTCACTTTAGAACAAGACTGTTCCTGTTACTCCTTGTAGCAAGAAGTGTAGCTCTAGTGATCACAATGTTCCTCTACCTTAATTTAAAATATATAATTTATACATTTATTCGAAGTATATTTTAATATTATTAATATTCAAAATATATTTTACTGTTTTATATGGAAACTTAGTTTTAAAAAATAAATTAAATAAATGATTAAGTCAGTTCGTTTGAAAATTAAGTTGTTAAAATTTATTTTACTACTTTTTTATTATTTTCATAAAGATTGTGTTGTACTTTAAACTAATTCTGTAATTTTTTCTTTAAAAATAACCCAGAAATTCTGTACTAGTAATGTGTAGGTGTTACAACCATTTATACTCACTTCATCAGAGGACACATACTTCTATACTCTCACAAACCGGGTAACATACTCACTTCAATCTCATATGTTCACGATTGTTTCCACTTCTTACTTTCTACGCCAATCAACGCGTAGTTCGGCCTCACCAGTGAGTTGGTATTGTTAAAGACAACAAGCATTCAGGGATCTTTGTTACCAGAGCTGTACTTACTCAGCTATCGTTCTGGTTAGAGCCCGATACCAAACACAATCGAGGCTGCATCCAGAATTAAAGACTACGACCTACACAACAGACAACTTATCCAATGCTATAAGTTTAGGCACGAAAGAGGTGAGCATTCGGACTACCATAATTTGGTTGGTCTCTAGGTCGGATCTCAGAACTAAATGAAACGGTCCCTCGACTACAGCACACCTCTTCCTTATAAATGATTTATCTCCTGTGTAACTAATACAATGAAGTGTACAACAACGCAAGATAGCACTGAATTCAAATCAGGTTTCCGACTTTTGCCGTTGACTTTCCGCTGCCTTATTTTTTTCTTTTTACTGTACGAATAAGCTACATATGCGTCATGTGTTAAAATATCATATGGTTGTACTCAGTTTGATTAAACAATTATTTATTCTGTTTATTTTCTCGTTACCATCATGGTTGCCCATAAGATCGATATAAATATATTTCCTACGCTCATCCAAATCTCATGGAGTAACATGCACCATTTTCGAATTCGGCTTATATATAAATTAAGCTTCATGCAACACTTCAGGTCTATAGGTCGATTCGTTTTCGAGATATTGTACGAACCGATAGACAGAAATGGCTCCACTTCGCTAATGTTCAGACAATGAGATCAGTATATAGTTACTTTGTGTTTTATTTCACACGAAAGAAAAATTGATAGCCCACAACATTGTTAATTTGGTCAATTCACGGTCAATTTCCAGCTCCCAGCGTATCCGCAGGCGTACATGATGTCTTGATCTCATTCTATAATCTAAGGTGCCAGCGTACACGCTGCCTGGTGCCCAAGTTGCCAGCGTACAGGCTAAATTACTAGAATTCGCTTCCAAACTACCACCGTGTATCTTTCTTGACGTCCAGATAGTTTGCCGTACATGCTGGCCACAGATGACGTTGCCTAGTTTCTTTTAGACGGACTGAACATAAATAATAAATTATTTCAGCTGTTGTGTAAATTCAAAATACCCTCAACGCGATGTAGGGGAAAAGAAGTTTCCACAGTGCGGTGTCTTGTAAAATTGATTATACGCAGTATTTATTTTAAGAAAAATGACATTTTTGTCACGTTTAATTTAAATTTTTATTGATACTTTAAAAATTTTACTAACTGGCAACAATATTTGGCAGTATATTTTGGCCACGTTATGAAAGAATTGGCAATAAATATTTTATACATTGGGCAGGCGATTCGGCTATTACGATATATTCTGACCTTCGTCTACAAACCGTCCCTAAAACCAAATTCTGTAGTAATTGCTGTTTTTAGGTTTTTTCAAACTTTTTATCTCAATATCATTTTAAGACCCACTATTTTGTCAAAACTGCTGAAACATGCGTTATTGCTTTTTGTAATATTCGTTTGTAGGTCGTTATTCTTTCCAGTATTCAACCATTCCAAAATGTTATTGCAAGGTTATTTTTGTTAATCTAAAATATGTTTTTCTTTTTACTCTTCACAAGTAATATTATCACTTTATAAACCGTAAAAATAAAAACTTTTGATGCAAATCTTGACATTTTCCAGAGTATTTCACATGTTTACGACTCTTGTAACAGAGCTGCTTTAACAAAAATAGTTTGTTTTCAAGTTTTCTTATCGTCAAAATTTTGAAAATTATAACGCTTATAGAGTTTTTTCCTTTTATTGTGATAAAAAGGCCAAAAACCAAACACGGACATTTCGGACGACCCTTAAGAAGCTTCGCTTACACAGCCAATAATTTAGTAGAATTGATTCCTGATTTCTTATTATTAGGTTATAACATAAAAATCTCCAACTTCTCATTGCATATTCAAAGTAACAGTCACAGATCTCTTAGCTCGCGCAATAGTGTAAAATACGAGTAAAATCCGTTTTATTGCAGCGTCTTTTAAAAACAGCAATTTACTGTGCAAACTTGAATATTAATTTAAAGAACTTAAGTAGTAGTAATAGAAAATAGTGTTGTGTTTATAATCGTAATTAGTAAAGAAAATGAGCGTAATTTATAAAGCATGTCTCCTATTTGTTTACAAAACAAAGCAACTTGAGACGTAATTACGCAAGCCACTACCCTGGCAGTATGAAACTCTGAACAATTTCTCAACTCTAAGGAAAAGCTCTTAATTAAAGTTTCTCTGTGAAGTAAGCTTAGTCAGCGAAATGAATTATTAATAAATACAATTAGTTCTAATCGAGAGGAAATTTTTTATCGTATTTACTATGGTCTTATTGCAATTCTTTATAAATTTTCTGGCATTGTCCATATAGTTTTTGCCAATTACTACCACCGAAATACTCATCTCGATGTAACCACTCATGTGATTGGCAGTCTCAGTGCATTAAACTTTTACCGACATACCCTGTACAATGACGATGTGTGGACCCAGTTTAAATCGCTTACCATAATCATCGATATTTCATATATCGAATAATAAATTGTATTTATCAATCGGTAACAACTTATACCATAAATAATTAAAACATTAAATGAAAATTAAAAATAAAAACATGAAATTATAGATTTTTACGGAACCTTTTAGAAACTTTCACACAGTTTATTATCCCTAAACTCTGTTTAATTTTATTTTCTGAAATAACTGTCATTGTTTTTAGTTGAAAATCACAACAATTATTTGTTACCTAATTTAATATTATTTTTACAAATTAAGTAGTATTTTTTTTCTTTATAAAATCAATCAGCATCGATTAGTTATATTGACGAAGCAAACTTTTAAAGTATCGTGGGTGGTAGTGCGTTGTGAGATCTTGCTGATTACCCACCCGAATGGCAAGGCTTTGACACCTGAAGAATAAGAACTCGCAAAGATTTCAAATTATATCGGCGAATTCACAATAAATCTAATTTAGAACCTCGACACAACATTTTTAAATTTTATTTATTGTTAATTCACTGTTATAATTTACAAAAAAAGTAGTTCTTTTACAATTGCCTAGACAAGCTCTCTGCTGCCTGTACCATGAATAAGTGGTATCACACATACATTATTTTAAGTTTCAAAACTATAAAATGTCGTCAGAGAGCGTGTGAACAGTTCCGTTGTAAAGTCTGCTGAGACTGATACATCAGGTTCTCAAAGGGGTTTTAAGGTTGGTACATTCATTATTCGTCCTTACAATGTATACATTATTTTAAGTTTCAAAACTATAAAATGTCGTCAGAGAGCGTGTGAACAGTTTCGTTGTAAAGTCTGCTGAGACTGATACATCAGGTTCTCAAAGGGGTTTTAAGGTTGGTACATTCATTATTCGTCATTACAATGTATACATTATTTTAAGTTTCAAAACTATAAAATGTCGTCAGAGAGCGTGTGAACAGTTTCGTTGTAAAGTCTGCTGAGACTGATACATCAGGTTCTCAAAGGGGTTTTAAGGTTGGTACATTCATTATTCGTCATTACAATGTATACATTATTTTAAGTTTCAAAACTATAAAATGTCGTCAGAGAGCGTGTGAACAGTTCCGTTGTAAAGTCTGCTGAGACTGATACATCAGGTTCTCAAAGGGGTTTTAAGGTTGGTACATTCATTATTCGTCATTACAATGTATACATTATTTTAAGTTTCAAAACTATAAAATGTCGTCAGAGAGCGTGTGAACAGTTCCGTTGTAAAGTCTGCTGAGACTGATACATCAGGTTCTCAAAGGGGTTTTAAGGTTGGTACATTCATTATTCGTCATTACAATGTATACATTATTTTAAGTTTCAAAACTATAAAATGTCGTCAGAGAGCGTGTGAACAGTTCCGTTGTAAAGTCTGCTGAGACTGATACATCAGGTTCTCAAAGGGGTTTTAAGGTTGGTACATTCATTATTCGTCATTACAATGTATACATTATTTTAAGTTTCAAAACTATAAAATGTCGTCAGAGAGCGTGTGAACAGTTCCGTTGTAAAGTCTGCTGAGACTGATACATCAGGTTCTCAAAGGGGTTTTAAGGTTGGTACATTCATTATTCGTCATTACAATTACATTATTTTAAGTTTCAAAACTTTAAAATGTCGTCAGAGCGCGTAGTGAATCATTCCGTTGAAAAGTCTGCTGAGACTCGATAAGTTTCAAAGGGGTTTTACGGTTCGTGTACATTCATGATTTAGGCATTACAATGTATACATTATTTTAAGTTTCAAAACTATAAAATGTCGTCAGAGAGCGGGTGAACAGTTCCGCTTGTAAAGTCTGCTGAGACTGATACATCAGGTTCTCAAAGGGGGTTTTAAGGTGGTCCATTCATTATTCGTCCTTACAATGTATACATTCATTTTTAAGTTTCAAAAAAACTATAAAATGTCGTCTAGAGAGCGTGTGTGAACAGTTTCCGTTGTAAAAGTCATGCTGAGACTGATACCATCAGAGTTCTCAAAAGGGGTTTTAGGTTGGTACATTCATTATTCGTCATTACAATGTATACCCATTATTTAAGTTTCAAAACTATAAAATGTCGTCGAGTAGCGTGTGAATCAGTTCCGTTGTAAAAGTCTGCTGGAGACTGATAAATCAAGGTTCTCAAAGGGGTTTTATTTTAAGGTTGGTAAAGTCATTATTCGTCCTTACAAAATGTATTAACATTACTTTTAAGTTTCAAAACTATACAAATGTCGTCAGAGAGCGTGTGAACAGTTTTCGTTGTAAAGTCTTGCTGAGAACTGATACATTCGGTTCTTCAAAGGGGTTTTAATAGTTTGGTACATTCATTATTCGTCCCTTACAATGTATACATGAATTTTTAAGTTTCAAAACTATAAAATGTCGGTCAGAGAGCGTGTGAACAGTTCCGTTGTACAGTCTGCTGAGACTTGATACATCAGGTTCTCAAAATAAGGGGTTTTTAGTTGGTACATTCATTATTCGTCCATTACAATGTATAACATTATTTTAAGTTTCAAAACTATAAAATGTGTCGTCAGAACCGAGCGTGTGAACATTTCCGTTGTAAAGTCTCTGAGACTGATACAGCAAGGTTTCTCAAAGGGGTTTTTTAAGGTTGGTACATTCATTATTAGTCATTACAATGTATACATTATTTTAAGTTTCAAAACACTATTAAAATGTCGTCAGAGAGCGTGTGAACAGTTTCTCGTTGTAAAGTCTGCTGAGACTGATACATCAGGTTCTCTAAAGGGGTTTTTAAGGTTGGTACATTCATTTTCGTCCATTACAATGTATACATAATTATTTAAGTTTCAAAACTATAAAATGTCGTCAGAGAGCGTAGTGAGAACTGTTCGTTGTAAAGTCTGCTGTGGTGAAGGCCCTTTTTTTTTTGTTTTCTTTTTCTTTAGGAAATTTAAGGATTTAGACTGAAAAATACATCAGGTTCATCTCAAAGGGGTTTTTAAGGTTGGTACATTCATTATTCGTCATTATCAATGTATACATTATTTTAAGTTTCAAAACTATAAAATGTCGTCAGAGAGCGTGTGAACAGTTTTCGTTGTAAAGTCTGCTGAGACTGATACATCAGTTCTCAAAGGGGTTTTAAGGTTGGTACATTCATTTCCTTATTCGTCATTACAATGTATACTTATTTTAAGTTTCAAAAACTATAAAATGTCGTCCAGAGAGCGTGTGAACAGTTTCGTTGTAAAGTCTGCTGAGGACTGATACATCAGGTTCTCAAAGGGGTTTTTAAGGTTGGTACATTCATTATTCGTCCATTACAATGTATACATTATTTTAAGTTTCAAAACTATAAAATGTCGTCCGAGAGAGCGTGTCGAACAGTTCCGTTTGTAAAGTCTGCTGAGAACTGATACATCAGGTTTCTCAAAGGGGTTTTAAGGTTGTGGTACATTCATTATTCGTCATTACAATGTATACATTATTTTAAGTTTCAAAAACTATAAAATGTCGTCAGAGAGCGTGTGAACAGTTTTCCGTTGTAAAGTACTGCTGAGGGCTGATACATCAGGGTTCTCAAAGGGGCTTTTTAAGGTTGGTACATTCATTATTCGTCATTACAATGTATACATTATTTTAAGTTTCAAAACTATAAAAATGTCGTCAGAGAGCGTGTGAACAGTTTCGTTGTAAAGTCTGCTTTGGGGGAGACTGATACATCTGGTTCTCTCAAAGGGGTTTTTAAGGTTTGGTACATTCATTATTCGTCATTACAATGTATACATTATTTTAAGTTTCAAAAAAACTATAAAATGTCGTCAGAGAGCGTATAGTGAACAGTTCCGTTTTGTAAAGTCTGCTGAGACTGATACATCAGGTTCTGCAAAGGGTTTCTAAGGTTGGTACATTCATTATTCGTCATTACAATGTATACATTTATTTTAAGATTTCAAAACTATAAATGTCGTCAGAGAGCGTGTGAACAGTTCCGTTGTAAAGTCTGCTGAGACTGATACATCAGGTTCTCAAAGGGGTTTTAAGGTTGGTACATTCATGATTCGTCATTACAATGTTTAACATTATTTTATAGTTTCAAAAAACTATAAAATGTCGTCAGATGAGCGTTCCGTGAACAGTTCCGTTGTAAAGTCTGCTGAGACTGATACATCAGGTTCTCAAAGGGGTTTTAAGGTTGGTACATTCATTATTCGTCATTACCAATGTATACATTATTTTAAGTTTCAAAACTATAAAAATGTCGTCAGAGAGCGTGTGAACAGTTTCGTTGTAAAAAGTCTGCTGAGAACTGATACATCATGGTTCTCAAAAGGGGTTTTAAGGTTGGTACATTCATTATTCGTCATTACAATGTATACATTATTTTAAGTTTCAAAACTACTATAAATGTCGTCAGAGAGCGTGTGAACAGTTCCGTTGTAAAGTCTGCTGAGACTGGATACATCAGGTTCTCAAGGGGTTTTAAGGTTGGTACCTTCATTATTCGTCCTTACAATGTATACATCAATTATTTTTAAGTTTCAAAAACTATAAAATGTCGTCAGAGAGCGTGTGAACAGTTTCCGTTGTAAAGTCTGGCTGAAGCACTGATATACTTCAGGTTCTCAAAGGGGTTTTAAGGTATGGTACATTCATTAATTCGTCATTACAATGTATACATTATTTTAAGTTTCAAAAGCTATAAAATGTCGTCAGAGAGCGGAGCGTGTGAACAGTTCCGTTGTAAAGTCTGCTGAGACTGATACATCAGGTTCTCAAAGGGTTTTAAGGTTGGTACATTCATTATTCGTCCCTTACAATGTATACATTATTTTAAGTTTCAAAAAAACTATAAGAAATGTCGTCAGATGAGCGTGTGAACAGTTTCCGTTGTAAAGTCTGCTCAGGACACTGATACATCAGGTTCTCAAAGGGGTTTTAAGGTTGGTACATTCATTATTCGTCTTACAATGTATACATTATTTTAAGTTGCAATAACTATAAATGTCGTCAGAGAGCGTGTGAACAGTTCCGTTGTAAAGTCTTGCTGAGATCTGATACATCAGGTTCTCAAAGGGGGTTTTTAAGGTTGGTAACAGTACATTATTCCGTCATTACAATGTATTGGGACATTATGGGTGGGGGGGTTAAGGCGGGGTGGGGGGGGTTGGCGGGGAGGGTGGGGGAGGCGGAGAGGCCGGGGAGGGGGGGGGGGGGGGGCGGGACTATAAAAAAGGGGGCATCGTCCAGAGAGCGCAGGGGCTGGGGGCGAGGGGGGGGTAGGGGCTGGGGGGGCGGGGCGATCCGCGTGGGGGGTGTATGGGAAGGGGGGGGGGATCTGCTGAGACTGATACATCAGGGAGTCGGGGGTGGCAAAGGGGGGGTTTTGGGGGGGGGGGGTTAAGGTTGGTACATTCATTATTCGTCCTGGGACAATGTATACATTATTTTAAGTTTTTTTGCAATTGTCTATAAATGTCGTCAGAGAGCGTTTTTGTTGTGAACCAGGGTTTTTCGTTTTTAGTAAAGTCTGCTGAGTTTTTCACTGATACATCAGTTCTCAAGGCGTTTATTTTGTTTTAAGGTTGGTACATTGGGTGGATTATTCGTCATTACAATGTATACTATTTTTTTTTTTTTTGGTTAAGTTTCAAAACTTGATAAAAATTTCGTCAGAGAGCGTTTTTTGTTTTTTTTGAACAGTTTTTCGTTTTTTTTTTTGTAAAGTTTTGCTGAGACTGATATATCATGTTTTTCTCAAAGGGTTTTTAAGGTTCTTTATGGTGACATTCATTATTCGTCATTACAATGTTATACATTATTTTAAGTTGTTTCAAAACTATAAAAATGTCGTCAGAGAGCGTGTGAACAGTTTCGTTGTAAAGTCTGCTGAGACTGATACATCAGGTTCTCAAAGGGGTTTTTAAGGTTTGGTACATTCATTATTCGTTCATTACAATGTATACATTATTTTTAAGTTTCAAAACTATAAAATGTCGTCAGAGAGCGTGTGAACAGTTCCGTTGTAAAGTTTGCTGAGACTGATACATCAGGTTCTCAAAGGGTTTTAAGGTTGGTACATTCATTATTTGTCATTACAATGTATACATTATTTTAAGTTTCAAAACTAATAAAATGTCGTCAGAGGAGCGTGTGAACAGTTCCGTTGGAAAGTCTGCTGAGACTGATACTTCAGATTCAAGGTTCTCAAAGGGGGTTTTAAGGTTGGTACATTCTTTATTCGTCATATACAATGTATACATTATTTTAAGTGTTTCAAAACTTATAAAATAAAATGTCGTCAGAGAGCGTGTGAAACAGTTGCCGTTGTAAAGTCTGCTGAAACTGATACATCAGGTTCTCAAAGGGGTTTTAAGGTGTTGGTACATTCAATTATTACGTTCATTTTACAATGTATACATTATTTTAAGTTTCAAACTATAAAAATGTGGGCGTCAGAGAGCGTGTGAACAGTATCCGTTGTAAAGTCTGCTGAGACTGATACATCAGGTTCTCATTCAAAGGGGTTTTAAGGTTGGTACATTCATTATTCGTCATTACAATGTATACATTATTTTAAGTTTCAAAACTATAAAATGTCGTCAGAGAGCGTGTGAACAGTTCCGTTGTAAAGTCTGCTGAGACTGATACATCAGGTTCTCAAAGGGGTTTTAAGGTTGGTACATTCATTATTCGTCATTACAATGTATACATTATTTTAAGTTTCAAAACTATAAAATGTCGTCAGAGAGCGTGTGAACAGTTCCGTTGTAAAGTCTGCTGAGACTGATACATCAGGTTCTCAAAGGGGTTTTAAGGTTGGTACATTCATTATTCGTCATTACAATGTATACATTATTTTAAGTTTCAAAACTATAAAATGTCGTCAGAGAGCGTGTGAACAGTTCCGTTGTAAAGTCTGCTGAGACTGATACATCAGGTTCTCAAAGGGGTTTTAAGGTTGGTACATTCATTATTCGTCATTACAATGTATACATTATTTTAAGTTTCAAAACTATAAAATGTCGTCAGAGAGCGTGTGAACAGTTCCGTTGTAAAGTCTGCTGAGACTGATACATCAGGTTCTCAAAGGGGTTTTAAGGTTGGTACATTCATTATTCGTCATTACAATGTATACATTATTTTAAGTTTCAAAACTATAAAATGTCGTCAGAGAGCGTGTGAACAGTTCCGTTGTAAAGTCTGCTGAGACTGATACATCAGGTTCTCAAAGGGGTTTTAAGGTTGGTACATTCATTATTCGTCATTACAATGTATACATTATTTTAAGTTTCAAAACTATAAAATGTCGTCAGAGAGCGTGTGAACAGTTCCGTTGTAAAGTCTGCTGAGACTGATACATCAGGTTCTCAAAGGGGTTTTAAGGTTGGTACATTCATTATTCGTCATTACAATGTATACATTATTTTAAGTTTCAAAACTATAAAATGTCGTCAGAGAGCGTGTGAACAGTTCCGTTGTAAAGTCTGCTGAGACTGATACATCAGGTTCTCAAAGGGGTTTTAAGGTTGGTACATTCATTATTCGTCATTACAATGTATACATTATTTTAAGTTTCAAAACTATAAAATGTCGTCAGAGAGCGTGTGAACAGTTCCGTTGTAAAGTCTGCTGAGACTGATACATCAGGTTCTCAAAGGGGTTTTAAGGTTGGTACATTCATTATTCGTCATTACAATGTATACATCATTTTAAGTTTCAAAACTATAAAATGTCGTCAGAGAGCGTGTGAACAGTTCCGTTGTAAAGTCTGCTGAGACTGATACATCAGGTTCTCAAAGGGGTTTTAAGGTTGGTACATTCATTATTCGTCATTACAATGTATACATTATTTCATCTAATGTGACGAAAGTTCTATATCCATCTAGAAGCGTTTTGAAAAATGATCTGTAATGAACAGCAGACAATTAGTTGTGTAACGCTTCAGCTCTCACGCACTCTCTTTCGCCTTTAATTTAGGTCTAAATCTAAAATACAATACTAATAAACTATACGATACATGAGTAAAATAAAACTATAATAACAAGTTATTATTACTATACAACAAATAGGTATAATCTTTCAAAAATTACACCTACATACGTATCGTACCAGTTCGACGTTTTGAAGCCAGGAAAAATACAATTTGTAAATTACCTTTCAAAAATATTTAATTTTTTAGTTACCCGGCTGAGTGTAAAGACGAAAATCACGTACAAGTATTATGTTTACAATTTGAAACGGTCTATACAGTTAATACAGAGCATATAATTTTTAATAATAAATGAGGGGCTCAGTGGAAAACTAGGCTAAGTGACATTTTTTAAATTTTTCGAATAAGCGCATTTTTGGAATATAGATACTAAAATTTATCATAGAAAAATTTTCCAGATCTCAATTATACATATAAACAGGTGAAACAAAATTACAAAAAAGTTCACTTCTGAAATAATGCCAACGCCTTAGAGGAAAAACAGTCTAAGTGATCATATGATTTTATTCTGTATGTTGTTAGACAGCCAGCTGTTTTTGTACACCAGTCTAACTGTTTGTTGCTAAACAAGAAGGTTATGTTGGACTTGAGATGGAGAAGAAAAGTTTATTTAATAATAGAAAGCTCCTACTTGAAGCTTTATCAGGTATGTAATTGCATATTATTATACTTGTTGTTCATCATATAAATACTATAAGCCTTTATTGTATCTCAACATGTGATTGAACCAAAACTATTGAAGGTTAAACTACTACATGGCTTTACTAACAATATAGTTATTGAGTTGGATCTATATTTGTTTATTTAATATTTTTATAGTGAAATAAGATCTCACCCAACCATCAATTAGTTAATATAAAGAGAAATTGACAAATAATTCCAGTCTTGGTACAAAGAAATCAGACATTATAAGGAAGATCACATCAATATTTTACTATTTACCTAGGAATGTGTTTTGTTGTTGTGAGAAATACAAATAATTTTATTCATACTGAACACTATAAAGTGTGAATATCACAAATTTACTTTAACATATTGTATCAGAATAAGAAATGACCAAAAATATTTTAGTGAACATTAACAGACTGTCTAGATCTACTATAAAATAGCCTCGCCTAACTGCCACAGAATGCTGTCAGTATAAACTGCCAACTGGGTCTATTCATAGCTATTTAATAAGAAACTATAATCTTGGTAGGCTTATTTAGAAGCTTAATATAATGTACAACTAAACTACCTCCTTCAGGCACACAATTGCTTGTACATTTTAAAAGTTTGCTTATTTTGAAACCAGTTTTGCTTTCAGGAACTACTATTTTACATACTTATTTAATGGCTTATAACATAAACTTTCTTTTTAGATTCTGATGACTAGTTCTCAAGTGACGGTGAAGAGGAATGGCTTCCAGATGATATTGTGCCCCCAAGTAGTGAGGATGAGGACTACATTAGTGCCTAATAAGAAACGTAATACTGGTAGGCTACTCAGCAAATTAAGTGGAGTAGTTCAGTCAAGTAATGTTGAATTATCAATTGCAAAAGCATTGGCCCCATCAACGACAAATGGAGGCCTTACTGACAGTCTTGTTTCTAGAGAAAACAACACAACCTGTTTCCCCAATAATGTAATGATTGATGAAACTTATTTCTCACCTCATGTTACTCCTGAAAAAACTAGAAAGAGGAAGAAAACCCCAAGTAAAAGAGAAAAAGCTAAGATAAAGGGTAACATTGGGCAAGAATATATTGGGAACAAAGGAATAACTAAAAGAGAAAGGGAAGTAAAGCCTTATCCGCATAGCTGCCGTTATAAATGTACAACGAATTTTACTGAAGAGGACCGAAAACAAATTTTTAATGGTTTTTGGACTTTAGGTTCTTGGGAGCTTCAAACTAGCTTCATATGTGGGCAAATACAATTATTAAAACCTAAAAGAATCCGAGTTAATGCAAACAAGCACAACTCTTGCAGTAAAATCATTACATTGAAAAACATTAGAGTGTGCAAAGAATTCTTTCTAAAAACATTAGACATTTCTAATTGTAGGTTCAACAAGGCTACTGAAAGACGTAATGAATCAGGTGTTTCACAAAAATAAAAAAGAGGTAAGAGTACCCCACCGCAAAAAGTCAGTGAAGTTAGGAAAACTGCTGTGAAACAACACATTAAAAAATTTCCCAAGTATGTGAGTCACTACTCAAGAAAAGATAATCCTCACAAAAAATACCTGTCTCCTAATGTAACATTGAAACAAATGTATAACCTTTATTGTGATGAATGTAAGGAAAAAGGTGATGAACCTGTAAGACTATGGCTGTACAGGCAAATCTTCAACACATCGTTTAATCTATCTTTTCATCGCCCTCTAACAGACACATGCAATAAATGTGACGAAGCAAAAACTGCTATCATCCAAGGTGAAAAGAATCCAATGTTCAAAGAAACAAATGAGTGTAAAAAAAATCATGAAAAAAGATACACACCTCAGAATGGCTGAAAAAGCAAGAGAGTCCAAAATGAATGCAAAGGATAAATCCAAAATTGATGAAAAATTGTTACCTATATGTTTTGATTTGCAAAAAACCTTACCAACACCTACTTTAACCACTAATAGAGTGTACTACATGCGTCAACTATGGACACTAAACTTTAATATTCATGATATCAAGAATGGCCTTGGTCATATGTAGCCTATATATGGGACGATACAGTTGCAGGTAGAGGCTCTAATGAGGTAGGATCATGTTTGTTAAATTTCTTTAAAACTAAAGTTGAAACTAAAGGCATAACATATGTCATTGCCTTCAGCGACTCATACAGTAGCCAAAATAAAAATAGGAATATTGTCAAGTTTTACGTGTATGCTGTCAAAGATTCTAGTTGCCTTGAATGCATTGATCATAAGTTTTTTGAACCTGGACTCGTTTATGGAGTGTGATGAGGACTTTGGGGTTATCGACAAATACAAGAAGCAAGTTCCCTACATCTTCATACCGAATGAATGGAAGCAGGCCATATGCAGAGCGAGTAGGAAGTTTGTTGTCAAGGACATGTCTCAACATGAATTCAAGTCAATATCAGCCATGGATGAAATTATTGTACCCTTTAGTAATGTGAAAAAGGATGACAAAGGAGCACCCATTACGTGGTGGCAAATAAAATTGATTCGTATAAACAAGGATGACCCATTGACAATGAATTTCAAATACACATTGGATGAAGAGTGTGAATTCAGGAAAGTGTCTTTGAAAAAGGTAAATGTAGAAAGGCCTGTTAATGTAACATTGGGGCTGCTCTATTCGCAACCGATACCCTTGAAGTATCCTAAATGGAAGGATCTACAGAACCTTTTACCTTACATTCCACCTTGCTACCACAGCTTCTATCAAAATCTTCCTCATTTACCAGGACATCATAAAAAATGTAAAAGTAAAACACAAGACCCCCCCCCCTTCTTCAACAAACAATGACTTGATCGATGACTGGAACATCCTTGCCAGTGACTATGAAGATGAGGAACAATCATCTAAATAGCCTACCACCGTCTAAAGACATTACAATAGTATCTCACCTTTCAATTGAATACGAGTATACAAATAGTTGTATAAATACGATAATAAACCTCATTTTTCATGTTTAAAATTTCTGTGTATCATTCAAAACTTAATAACATCAATACATAGTTGTTCAAGGAAAAGAAGTCTAAGTCACTTAGACTACTTTTACAAAATAAAAATGTAAAATCAAAGTAGTCTAAGTGATTTTAAAATAAAAAATTATTTACTTACTTGTAAATAACCCATAACTTCGTTATTAACCCGTAAGTAAATGTGACGAAAATTACAAAAAAATAAAGTCATACGAAATATCTACATGATACGGTAATAAAAATCAGGTTATGTGAAGAATAGAATTTTCCATGTACGATCAAACTTTAGCAGTGAATAACTCAAATAGAGGAAAATGTCACTTAGCCTAGTTTTCCTCTGAGCCCCTCAAATATACACCGAAATTATTACGTTTTACCAGCTTCTTCTTGTTTAAATCATATAAACTCAAATAATTATGAAATTTTATTTTTGTGACGCCTTTCGTGTTTAATGAACACATCATCAGAACCACTTTTATTTCAGTTATTTCAGGGTCTGATGATGTGTTCCTTGAACACGAAAGGCATCACAGAAATAACATTTCATATTTGTTGGAGTGTTAGTTTAGAAATCAAGTACAAAAATGATTGTAGGAAACATTTGTCTGCATTGAGGTACCTCGAACAAGTTGAGTATTATCCTCGCAGACAGCGCGGCGAACGAGGTGTGGTGGGTGGTCAGCGGGGCCTCTATTAATTTATGACCACAGTGCGGCGGGAGGGGGTGGAGAGGGACATGATTGAAACCTCAGCCCCTATTACAACATCATACAATTCCTGCCCTGGCTGACCGCATGCCATTACTGCTGATGGCGCTGTAATACGTCCAGCCAGGAAATTAAAGTCAACTTTACTTTCACGAAACTCGTCCGTGAGTGCTTTTATTAAATACGAACTTCTATGTAATAAAACTACTCTCAACAAATTTTGTTTTTTATGTCTGAATTAGTGTTGATTTATTGGAAATTTAAATGTGTTAACAAAATCTGAGAGAAGTACAGTTTAAAAGTATACCGGTAAGGTAGGGGCGGGTAAGAATGCGCACTTAACAACTTTTTTGTTATAAGTGCTATAATTAAACAGTAACAAAAATACAAAACACATTACTTTTTTCTATGCCTTATGGGCAAACATATAAATGAAGTAAAAACTTGAAACTTTATGTTAATATAAAAAAACAAGTATTTTTGTATATCCTTACATGTGCGCAGTCTTGACCGCATGGTTGGGTAAGACTGCGCTGAATGGAGGGTAAGAGTGCGTGGCCTGGCCTAGCAATGGTCACATGTGTAAGGTCCTGACCCTACGTAATCTGAACACGCCTCATGCCACCACTGTTCGCACTGCCCACACTGAACCCAACAGTCTTCAAAGCTTTCACCACAACCTGCACAAAATGTCTCTTCTTCTTTTCCGTTTACCATTTCTCGATTTCCTTCTGTTTTCTTAGTTTTTGCAGTTTTTGGCTCTCCATCCAAATCCAGGTTTCTCTTCACACCTTTACCTTTTAATTTCTTTTCCTCTTTTATTCTCCGCCTCTCTTCTTTTTCACGCAACTCCTGCTCCTTTTTTCCCTTTTTTCGTCTAGAAATTTTTTTAACGGTGATCCCGATATTATTTCAAATTTTTTGGCTTGCACTTGTCTTTTTACTACTTTGCATTTAGGCAACGGATGAATTTTCAGAAGTTGTTGACCGATAATAGTTTTATTATCTGAATTCTCGGTTAAATCAGTTAAAGAAACAATATTACTAGATGCCTTTGTTAATTGTCTTTCATTAGATGTGACGTTCAATTCATTCTGTTTCATTTTCATCTCAATGGCTGCTTCGATGCTTGTTAGTGTGGAAGATGGCCCTGGTTGAGATATATAATTTTCAACTGTTGTTTTATTAACGGACTCATCACCACCTTCTTCATTTTCAACTTCCTCTAAAACCTCTTGATGATCAATTTCTGGTTGGGGCCTATCCGTGACTGAGGAAGGCAAAAAATCTTCATTACTAAAAACATCTGGATTATACGGATAGATACCAGTTGCTCTAAAGCCTTTCACTGCTTTCTCAATAGTTGACACTCTGTTATACGCCTCTCTAAACAATCCACTAATTTGATAAGCGGTTACACATTGTCCAGGTTTACTTACCATCCATTTTTCAACTTCAACAGAATAAGCTGTCTTGAGAGGGCCAAAAAAACTTTTATCTAGGGGTTGAATTTTGTGACTAGCGTGGGGAGGCAAGGACAGCATTGTTATGAAGTTATCTCTACAGAAATTTACACCTTCAAGAGATATATGAGTGGAGTGGTTGTCGAGAAGCAATAGAACAGGGTCATCTTCAGTGGGTTTTTTTTATGGCGAGCGAAGTGCTTCAGCCAGTCTATAAAAATATTTGAGTTCATGTAGCCACTATCAGAGATTAGAGGAAGAGTGCCTACAGGGGCTTCAACGTAAAGCTCTGGTTTCATCCGTTTTCTAGGAAATATCATAGCTGGTGGTACGTAGATGCCTGTAGCACTAAAGCAAGCTACAACTGTAACATTTTGACCTCTTTCACCAGATGTCACCTTACTAACTTCTTTTTTACCAACTGGTGATATCACTTTAGGAGTTTTGTTGGGGACTGTGGAAAGCCCCGATTCGTCACAGTTAAATATTCTGTGGGGAGGGAATTTTTTTTCCTCGTAGACAAATGGTGCGCAGTCTTGGCCACCCCATTAATGCGCAAACTTACCCGCACAGCACAAAATGAACATAACCTTAAATACTTCACAGCCCACTTTGAGTGTAACTCTCCAAATTACATCATTTAAGAGCTGAATACATGGCCTTCACAATGTGTGTAATGAAAGTCATCATTAGTTAGTCTGAATGACACAAATAGCTAAGAAACAAAACAATATTATTACAATGAAAATACGAAAACTAATTTCTTACCTGTCACAAACGTAAAACCAGGCAAACTGAAGCTATTGACTGTGAACGGCGTATGTGTGATCTGTCCAATTGGCGGGAAGCAGATTCTCTCTGATCAGGCTTGCCAACTTAAAAATATAGCTATGCGCATTCTTACCCGACTCTACCCTATGACTTTTTATTTATTGAATCCTTAATCCTGTGTTCAAAAATAATTTGGGTCGCCGTTAAAAGCGTGGGGCGTAGCACAGTTAGAAATAGCACAGGTTCCGATCATGTATGTGACCCTAGCACTGTCTTATCAGTATCATAGACCGTATACTATATCGACTCGAATCTCCACCTTATTCTGGTTTATAAGATCCTCGCACAAACCAATGGCCCATGAGGACGGCCACAATAAGGTTTGAAAGAGGATCTGCCTCTCCTTTAAAAGAATAAAAAAGTTTTCAAAGCGGTTACGGGCCGTTACCCAAGAATGTGCACAAATTAATTAACTATCGTGAATACATTAGGAATATAAGTAGTAATTATCTCAAGTAAGTTGTCGAGAGAAATTATTACTGACTGTTATTACGATAAAGATAAATACACGCCAATTATTACGCTAATTACCTGATTTGCTAGTTATTGATAAATAACATTTACATTAATTAAAAACCAAATACTTAATTATAAATCAGAATTGTTTTAATTCTTCTTGGCCTCTCTTCTTTCATGAGCGTTGTATGTGTTTTATTTTTTATTTTGCTTTCAATTAACATAATTTATGTACAGATTATAAGCCGCCGTGTCGAATTATTGCTAACAATATTAAAATTTGTTATATTTTTATTCTTGTTGTGTAGAGCCATCGAGTTAAAGTGAAATATCGGCAATTTTTAGTTGCGATGTGAACCGAATAATCCCTTAGAGATTCATTGTTATTTTCTTAGAAGGAATATTAGCGCATACTGATTGACGCCTCTAAAGGGTGGTATGTTGATATAATATTCTAAGAATGTGACTCGTTAGACTGTCACATACTTAGAAATCCCATTATCTTGAAACGTCACAAGATAAAAAATCTTGCATATAATCTTGGTTCTAAGAACTTGACAAAGTTTAGTAGCAATTAACTAGAAATTCTGTTTCTAAACATATCTTCTTATAATAATTCATTGTTACTGTATTCTTCTGAACATTTTGTTTGGTTGTTATCTCAAAATCTTATGATATATCAAAACCTATGTAAATACCTGTATTGCTGTAAATGACCCGAGTTTTCTAAAAATGTTCATTTTACCCTACAATTCAAAATTAAATTCTTTTTCAAAATTTTGACCTGACGCCATCTTGAAAACTTAAGGGATATCGAACAGTAATAAAAACTTTTGTTGAAACTCGTAGATTTTTTTTTCAAATTTGTTATTTTGTCTATATAGGTTGTGTATCTCGTATTATAATGCATAATTCCACAAATACGTAGGTACTTGTATTTGATATATTTTAATTTTCGAGTCATATGGCGGTTTTTTGTTTTTCTACAATCATGGTTCCTAGAAAGGAGCCATGATTGTAGAAAATTTAAATCTCTTCCGGAAATTCCTTGATGAATTTATTACAATAGGCTGACTACAAGCTCTGAAATCTACCTTAAACGTATAAGATAATAATGGCACAGGTCGCGTAAGTATAAGAACACAGAAAATAGCAGATGTCTTTTATAGAAATTGTTTTTTCCTGTAAATATTGTAACTTCAAGAGTTTTGTGTAGCTAATCTGTCTTAAATTAGGGTATACTATTGTGTATCATACATATCATGTGTTGTACTCGTATATCATAGCAGTGGCTTTAATTATGTACTCATAAATTGATTATGTAATGTTTCAAAAGGGGAAATCTCATAATTTGTAACAAATATTATCAAAATATAATTGATACTTTCATGAAACAAGTATATTCTTCTATTTTATTTGCCTTACGCTATTCTCATTATTTTTAACAGCCATTGTAAAACTTCTGAGCTCCAAAACTGAAAATTCAATATTTTTGTTTGTTTAATATTGAGCCGGTTCAATACCTATATCTCCCCGGCTCATGTGTGTTTTATATAGTGTATGTGTGTGTGTGGTTTATTGGCTGCAGAGGCCACTGACCTTTTGAAGGCGTTTGGCCTTTCCGGTAGAGTGGCGTCAAGACTCCTAGCCGTGGTGTACTGGTTAGGAGTAGCTCCAGTTTAAAATTTTGTTTAATTAAGTGTTTTGTTAGTTTTGCCGAGCTGTTTTCCTTCTGACATGTGCGGCTAAGTTTACGGCCCCTCACTGATGAGTAAGTTTTGCTTTCTTTTAAATTTTAGTGATTATTTTTATTTTTCGAACTGTGAAGGTTAAGAGCACATGGTTTTTCCAAATTGTAGTTTTGCTTTTTATTAAATTTTAGTACTTCTGGCTGTTAACTAAATTTTTAAATTGGCTTTCAAATTAATTCTCTTACACTTTTATTAGTTTTCACCCTTTCTATTCGGCTTAAATTAATTTTCTGTCTCTCAGTGAGGACCAGTCCTAGGCTATATGTTACAGTTCATTTTTATTCTGCAGCCAATATTGTTTGTAATGTGTCACTTGTTATGTAGTTTTTGTAAACAAACCCAGAGAGACTGCTGAAGGTTCATTTTACTAAATTTTTAAGCCTTTCTGAGAGATGTAACGTTCTTCGGGTCTTTTAGCCCATTACTCCCCCTTATAGCCTACTTGGTTAATTTAAGGCCTTCTGCCATCAACTTTTAAATTTAGATTCCTGTTAATAGGCTGCTACTTATGGCCATCAGTTTTTTTTCTAATAATTAAATTTTTTTTACCAAGAGTAAAACGCTTAAATTTTTGTTCTGTGATATTTTGAAATTTTGGTAATTTAACTTAACTTAAAATTCTTGATAGATAACTTTTGGCAACTTTACTTTTATTAAAATCTATATTGTTTGGCAATTATTTATTAATTATTATTAACTTTAAAAGGGTACTAGGCTGAAACCTGGTTTCAGGGTCCAAGAGATGAGTAGTTTTTCTCCTGTCATCTCTCCATCATGCGTGGTCGCAGAGAACCTTCGCTTTTGCGCTCTGCTGAAGGACGGCCACCATGATAGACATTTCTTCTAGTCAACATCTGTGATACCCTGCTCATATTCTTTATTTATTTGTTATTGTTATTGTTGCCATTTATATAGTTTATATTTTGTTATTTAATTTTAAGTTAGTTTTAGATATTATTTAGTTATTTCTTGGATTTCATTAGGAGCCCGCCCTTAGCCGAAGGATACCGGGTGGAATTGGCATTTCTTGTTTCAAATTATGGCGTTTCTAATTTTTGTATGCAGGTGCACCTGACAAGGATTGTTTGAGGTATATACTATTGCAGGCACTTTTTATTTTTTTTTATTTATTTTTTATTTATAGTATATATATATATATATATATATATTTATTTATTTATATTGACTGGATAGGCCTATGTTATGTCTTAGTGAATGAACCTGAGTATACTGACCACGGTGTTCTTTATTTTACCTAGTTAGTTTTGATCCGGCATCCCGTTCGCCACCATGGGCGCGCGCTTCCCTGATGGTTTGCTGTGGGTGGGCGAGCGGCGATGTACCGGTTTCAATATATAGTTTGGTTTACGTTGATAAGTTAGTCTCATGAAAGAAGATGACAAAGATTCGAGTGCTTGCGTGTAAATAAGATTGTATCAGGAGTTGGCAACCAAACCCCAAATATGTTTAAGCTATATTTGCTAAACAAGTAGACTGATACAACCCGGTGTAATAGGTTTCTCTGTGCCATCACTTTGACTGGGTCTACAGCGAATTAAGAAGTTACGGTTTGTAGCGATAGGATTGGAACTCCATATTACTGTTGACAAGTTTCATAATAATTCAGGACAGATGAATAAGTGACTTATTTCTTCTTCAGAAGTTGTTTAGTGCTTCTTGAATTACTTCGGCCTACTTTGAAATTTCAATCGCCACGATGACTGAAACCGTCTTCGTTATCTGTTTCAAAGAGTTTTACTGCCGTAATTTTGTCCCAAACTATCCACCTTATATTTCTTACTAGTTTTATATTAATTATCCATTTAAAATACATGGAGTGGTGTTGAATTAAAGGTCTGGAGAAAACCCGTTTGACGTTTCCTACTTTTCAAGATGATTTACACAACTTTGTCACACTTGCCTCAACGGGTTACTAACTTTTTATTCTGCTTGTGAAAATCTCTCTGTCCCGGTGCTGAAGACAATTCCCACGAATTTTTTACATCCTCGCTATCCTTAATTTTCAGGCCACGAAATGTCTGTTTAAGCTAATCCTACATAAACATGATTTGATTGGTTGTGTATGCCGTACTTAATGCCTCCTTTTCATATATAAAACTCTCTATTAATTGATTTTATAAATACCTAAGAGTATTACAAAACGTGTATCACAGCCATCTCTCTTTAAATAAATTATTAATATTTGTTTAGAGAATATTGAGTAGAAGAAACTCAATGGCTCACGAAATCGGATTTTGGGAGCAAAATGAGTATCACTGAGAATGTAATACCAAATGCACTCAAGGTAGTTTGGTATGTTTAATGAATGGCGTTGCTTAAACTGTGTTGATACGTTCCATTTTCCATGTTTGTTTTCAGTAAAATGTACTACATTAGTGGTAGACATGGTGAAGAAGTATGATGTTAATGTTGCCATTATCCAACTCCGATAACAATGTTGTAACACAATTAATCTTGGGGGATCTACTCAAACAGAGCAAAGTTTGCAATGAGCACCTCCCCCTCCCCACCACCACCTTAAAGTGACAGACAGCCCCATCTGGTTGGCATATCTCAAACTTCCCATATTCATCAATCCTGTTTTATAGTGCTTTGTTTTGGCAACTCCATTGAAACTTGAGACTTGTGTTGAACCCGATGAGTAGTCGTCTTCGTGCAACGAAACTATAATCATCCAATATCGATTTATTGGTACTGTCTAAAGCAAATCCTGTTTTGAAACACTCGATTCTACTCTGCAACTGTTTATATGCTAAGTGGTTTTGTATGCTTATTTGGCATTAAAACCTCCTTTTTAGGTTTTAAATACCACATACAACATTTCATAAGATGAAAATGTTTGGCAATTGTTTACACTATTAGTCCCACATGAAGATTCATGGCCAGGATATTTACATAACATAGAGGCCGGTCAAGTGATCTATTATAATACTTGACCGGCTAAAGTACACAATGGTACCGACAAATTTTGAACGTTTAGACGTGTTTCTTTTTCGAACACATTGTTGTATTTAAACTAAATGCGTGTAGTAAATGACATGTGTACGTGGGAAAGCTGCTATTAGCTACACGTCCAAATACGGTATAAATGATCTTTAAGAAATTATCTGGCCATAATCGTTCCATCACATACATATGGAAATTATAAAAAATACACTATCACAGTACCATGAAAACTATCAGTAAGAAGAATAAGAAAAATATAAATAGGGCAGAAACGGTAGGTATTGCAAGTCTGTACTATGTAAACCAGTTATTTTCATAAAAGATCTAAATATCAAAACGAATACTATCGATTTATGAGAATACACATTGATTTCCCACCTTTTTCAATGAGTTATGCTCCAGATATTCAGTAACTTCCATGTAATATTCATCCATCCCTAAAATGATGCAACGAGATTCTATCTAGCACAAGGCATATGATAACCATATATTAAAATCTGTTTCACTCTGAAATTTATATTCTTGGTTTAAGATTTTTGTTGAAAATGAATGGTATATAAGAAATTCCAGTATTGTAAAGGCTATTCGCTAGCGTTATTGTTTTGGACAATAACCGAAAAACGGCAACATTAGGAAACTGAAATCATATTTAGTAAAGCTTAAATAGCAAGACACAGATCTGAAAACATAGAAATCACCACACACGATATGTTAAAAAAAATTATTTTCAAGGCAAACATCATAGTGATGTTAAACATTAAGGTAACACGAGAAAAATCGAGTAATCATTCCTTCATTTTTTACTCCTCACGCCCTCAGGTGGATAAACTCATTAGTTTATCTATCTACAACACAAAGTTGGTGATCAGCCAACATTTTTACATTCCTTGTTTGTAATTCACGCAGTAAACCTTGTTAGTGAGTTATGGTTCCAACGCTCTTCCCTATTTATAATTTTCAGGGAAATAATAACGGAGTCGCAAATTCTAATCTAGTGTTAAATTTTTAACATATCGTTCCCGATATACTGTTGGCATATTAACAAGATAGACAAACGTGATTATGTGTACAATTTTTCATTATAGCTTTGATTATGGAAGGGTTGATTTTATTGTACAGAAAATAGGACATTTTTTACATTTGTCAGACTTTAGTGATACATAAATTCATTACCACTACGTCTCGAGTATATGTAATCAATATCTTTCTCTACTAGATAACTAATCGAACACATAACTGGAAACGAAATTAAGATGAACTATTCATACCAAATGTCCTGGCCGAATGTAATCCACCTGAGGAAGTGATTAGATCGCAGATCTCGAAACGCTGTTGTACTTTTGTATCACTGAACGATGGCAATGTCAAACAAATCAAGTTACCTTTTTCAATTAGAATTCTCCACTTTTCCTAGTTTGTACCTTTTGTGAATACATAAAAAATGAGAGATCAACTGAGTGGTGCTTAAAAGTGACAGTTTTTAGCTGCCCCAAAAGTTAGTTATTCCTATGTTGTAAGTAGTTTATTCTGGCTTATACAATTTTCAATTGGCAGTCATTTTTTACTGGGCTAAGATAGAGACCTCTAGTTTGCGTTGTTTGTTTTCTTTTATCAGGGGCTTGAAAATGACAGGTCACTTGATGGGGGTTTACATTTAAAATTTTTGAGCTGCCCCAAAAATCCCCCATTTTGGGTTTGTGAATGAAGCAGTAATTATGCCCAAAAAGTACCTCATAATATAACATAAATGTGTGGCGAGTTTAGTTTTTCTCGAGTGAGCCGTTACAATATTAGTCGGGGGTCTCCAGACTTTTTATTAACCCTGTATTTAGTATTTACCCAAACCTTTATTTGAAAAAATTGTAATTATTTCTTAACTACATATCCTAGAACATTCAAAATAGTATCAATATTTTTGTATTAAAAAGGCGATTTTTATCATTCTTTTTATTTTTTTACTATAATCACTCGTCTTAAAGTTATTAGGCTTAAAAAAAATTGTTAATGGCTGCCATTTTGTTTCTATAAATATTATTTTCAAACTTTTATATAATATTTACAGTAATAAGATCATTAAACCTGATATCTTAAACCATTTGTAGGTACAAATTATTTACTAAAAATTACATACAGCCAGACCGACAAAAAACTAATCAAGTTAGGACCATACATTATATAATGAAATGTGTTGTGTTTTCACCTGTATTATACCTTGGTAAAGTTTTGGTCATTAATTACGGAACACTCTGTATACTTTTTTTACTTCTAAGTGTAAGCTAACACTAGAAAGATGTGCAATTGTTAATTGTTCTAGAGAAAATACAGATTAGTTGTTTTTTTTTTTTCAACAAAATAATAAGAACATTATTAGAATATATTGTGTGGATTAAAACATTTCGTAACTTCTATAAAACCATAAAAATAATTCATATTATAGCTTAATGAATTTTTTATGTTTATTTTTTACGGTAGTTACATTGTTTTTATATATACAAGAAGAACGACATTGTCAACGGCTATTTTGTATTTAATTATCATTGTTTGTGACATATCTATGTAGCATGCCTTCGTGAGTTTTTTTATTAATTTTTCCTGCATTACGGAAATTAAGAAGCCAACATCAGCAGAGTAATAAGCTACCCGTATCATATTCGGTTAATTAAGTCATCACCTCGAGGCAGTCTCTACGATAGATGATTAACTGTGGTGAGGCTTTGATGTGCTTAAGTGTAATCACCACAGAGTGATTATTAGAAGCAGGCGGTGTAATATATACTCGTACATGTATCGGTAACACTCACATCACTGCAATAAACTTCTGCACCTTTGATAAACAACACTGTTAAACAGTAGCTACCGAGACGAGTGGATTTAGCCGTGTTCGAGGAAGGTATTTAATGTATTACTAAAACTATTATATAAGCACTGTCTTGTTTCCTTAAATATTTTACTGTAATATATTTGTAATAGGTTTAATTACACCCGAGCTTAAATGTGTTTTTGTGAAAAATACCCGATATTTGTTGTGAGTTTTAAGCCTATTACCTTTTTATGGCTTCATATTTTAATACTGTATATGTATTTGCTAATTAAAAGTTTGTTTTGTAACGAAATAAATATGTTAATTGTTACTATTCATTAGTATATAATTATTAAACCGATACAACTGAGTATCCTAGGACCTAATATGACGTAACAAAATAGGTGGCGCACAAACGGATAGACATACAGACAGGCAGACGGACTTGCCTTTGACCTTTTGACCTCAACATCAGTATGATTCTTCCTTGGACCATGAGAATCCTATGCACCAAGTATTATTTTTCCTCTGACACCTTTCTATCAAGATATATCGCACAGACGAATGATGAGACGTTTACAAGAAGGCTCTATCGGGTCCTTAATAAGTTAGGAACATGAATTAATCGTCAATTAATCATTAAATTAGATCATATTATTAATTGCACTAATCGAATTACGTGTCCTGTGCATCGCAATCCCTCCCTTAGAAAATGGTTGAGAAACAAAAATGATAAATCATCAAAATGTTGTTGGCTTAAGAGGAAACCCATATATGCCAGTTAAGAGTGCGTTACACGAGTCAAGAGTGACTGGATCAGCAACTCGTAGCCATCCGTTACAATGATGGAGGCAGCCGTGCAATATTTCATTGTAATCGTGAACAATGAGTTGGACTTTGTGGCAAGGAAGACTGGCTGCTTTATTGCTAATATCATTCTGTCGACTTAAATTCAATTGCGTTTTTCTTGACCGAATTATATGCTGAATCTACTTTACTCCGTCTTTGTTGGCTAAGCCTTAGCGAAGGGAGGCCTCTCTAGGGGCTGAAGAAATTTTATTTCTGTCTGAATGTCAGCACGATACCTCGAAGATTAAATGGTGTACAGATTTTAAATTTTGAATGAGCTTCATTCCTATATAGGAAACACTGAGTTCGATGATGGTGCATGTCACCCAATGGGATTTGGCAAAGCGTTAGCATGTGTTTTACATCGGTCTTTTAGGTAACCATCCTGGCAACGAGAAAATCGCAAAATAAATCATGTTTATACCTATTTCTTTATATTTAATTTGATCCATAAAGTTATTGTTTTTCCTTACGTTATAATAGAGATTTGTACCGTCAATGATAATAGTCACGTAATTAGCCGCATAAGAATATTCATGGATCAGATTGCTATTTTCTGGTCACATTAATTAATTGTGAAAAGTTATTGTGGACAGCTATTTAAATATCTGTTTTTATTTATCGTTAATGGTGTTATATACAATTCGCAATCCTCTAAATTCTTCCATGCATATACAACACATATCGAAAGAGCGTAGCTATAACAAAACGTGACATAGCTTGTTTACATTCATGAACAAACAAAAATATGTAAAATCATGTAGTGTTCTACAACTATATATTTAATTACAAAAAATACGTAGAGTATCGGACAAGTGTAAGTGGCGAAGCTGTGTAATAGAACTGTGAAGCTGTGTATTGGACCTGTAATTGGTGTCCGCACATCTAAGATTGCGGCCATTGTGGTTGTTACACTGCGCCCTGACAACTTGTCGACCCATCGACCCAGAGACAGAAACAACTGTTTACTGACCGCTCCTGCTCCCGCCAAGTGCACTCCATTCTGTTTACTTACTATTGATCCTTGTTGTTGTTTCACTGCGTCCTGACCACTTGTCGACCCATCGACCCAGAGACAGAAACAACTGTTTACTGACCGCTCCTGCTCCCGTCAAGTGCACTCCATTCTGTTTACTTACTATTGATCCTAGTTGTTGTTACACTGCGCCCTGACCACTTGTCGACCCATCGACCCAGAGACAGAAACAACTGTTTACTGACCGCTCCTGCTCCCGTCAAGTGCACTCCACTCTGTTTACTTACTATTGATCCTGTTGTTGATACACTGCGCCCTGACCACTTGTCGACCCATCGACCCAGAGACAGAAACAACTGTTTACTGACCGCTCCTGCTCCCGTCAAGTGCACTCCACTCTGTTTACTTACTATTGATCCTAGTTGTTGTTACACTGCGCCCTGACCACTTGTCGACCCAGAGACAGAAAGAACTCCTTACTGACCGCTCCTGCTCCCGTCAAGTGCACTCCACTCTGTTTACTTACTATTGATCCTAGTTGTGGCTGTTACACTGCGCCCTGACCACTTGTCGACCCATCGACCCAGAGACAGAAACAACTGTTTACTGACCGCTCCTGCTCCCGTCAAGTGCACTCCACTCTGTTTACTTACTATTGATCCTAGTTGTTGTTACACTGTGCCCTGACCACTTGTCGACCCAGAGACAGAAACAACTGTTTACTGACCGCTCCTGCTCCCGTCAAGTGCACTCCACTCTGTTTACTTACTACTGATCCTGTTGTTGTTACACTGCGTCCTGACCACTTGTCGACCCATCGACCCAGAGACAGAAACAACTGTTTACTGACCGCTCCTGCTCCCGTCAAGTGCACTCCATTCTGTTTACTTACTATTGATCCTGTTGTTGATACACTGTGCCCTGACCACTTGTCGACCCATCGACCCAGTGACAGAAACAACTGTTTACTGACCGCTCCTGCTCCCGTCAAGTGCACTCCATTCTGTTTACTTACTACTGATCCTGTTGTTGATACACTGTGCCCTGACCACTTGTCGACCCATCGACCCAGTGACAGAAACAACTGTTTACTGACCGCTCCTGCTCCCGTCAAGTGCACTCCACTGTGTTTACTTACTATTGATCCTGTTGTTGATACACTGTGCCCTGACCACTTGTCGACCCATCGACCCAGAGACAGAAACAACTGTTTACTGACCGCTCCTGCTCCCGTCAAGTGCACTCCACTCTGTTTACTTACTATTGATCCTGTTGTTGATACACTGTGCCCTGACCACTTGTCGACCCATCGACCCAGAGACAGAAACAACTGTTTACTGACCGCTCCTGCTCCCGTCAAGTGCACTCCACTCTGTTTACTTACTATTGATCCTGTTGTTGTTACACTGCGCCCTGACCACTTGTCGACCCAGAGACATAAAGAACTCCTTACTGACCGCTCCTGCTCCCGTCAAGTGCACTCCACTCTGTTTACCTATTATTGATCCTAGTTGTGGCTGTTACACTGCGCCCTGACCACTTGTCGACCCAGAGACATAAAGAACTCCTTACTGACCGCTCCTGCTCCCGTCAAGTGCACTCCACTCTGTTTACTTACTATTGATCCTAGTTGTTGTTACACTGCGCCCTGACCACTTGTCGACCCAGAGACAGAAAGAACTCCTTACTGACCGCTCCTGCTCCCGTCAAGTGCACTCCACTCTGTTTACCTATTATTGATCCTAGTTGTGGCTGTTACACTGCGCCCTGACCACTTGTCGACCCAGAGACAGAAAGGACTCGTTACTGACCGCTCCTGCTCCCGTCAAGTGCACTCCACCCTGTTTACCTACTATTTTCCTAGTTGTTGTTACATTTTCTTAGATGAAATCTTGAGGTGATGCTTTACGAAAGTGTTTGTTGCAGTTGCCGGAAGACACACCCTGGGCCGGTGGTACATCTCAGTGACAATCCCCTGGATGCCAGTAAAGTGAGTAATATTACAGTCAAGTCGTTTAATGTTGTGACTAGTATCATTACCTAAAGCCAACATCGATTGCATTAAATTGTGTTCTTGGCGCCTTCCTTGTTCTTCGAGGATAAGTTCGATCGCAAAAACTTTTACAGACTTATTGCTTCCTTGCATTGATATAAATACATCGTTTTTTTTTTTGAAAAGCTATAAATTAATTTCATTGGATTTGTTCAAAACGTGTTTTAAACATCTTGTGTAGTGCTGATTATGTTGTGACATCATTTTTTTATTAAACCTCTTTTTTACTCAATGTTCCAATAACATCTTAAATTTCCACAAACGTACCTAGTTCTATTTCATAGTTTCCCATAGGAAATAGATTTTAAAGGATTCCTCTGTGTTACTGGGTAATACTATAAGTACTACAGAATATGTAAAACTCATATCCTAACGTACGGAATTCTTTTATTAATCTGCAATCCTTTGGACTCCTGAATAAAAGGGATAGATATTTGAATTATAGAAGATAGTGATTCTCTTTGTTTAAAGTTTGTTTTTGACAATAATTGTGACAGTATCAAAGTTTTTTCGGACAGTCAGTATATTATTGTTAGTGATTGTTGTGACCTTAGTTCAGTTATAATAATTAGTGTATGATTTAGAGTTAGTGTGCATGAAGTTAACACGATACTTGTTTGTTGTAATTTCTTACTTTTGTGTTTTAAAGTGCTCTAGTATGATTTGTTAATTGTAACCAAGATTGTAATATTGTGCTAGGTTAGTTATCTGTCTTAGGAAAACATCAGACTGCAAATCCCTTGACGTACCTAGTGTTACTGATTTCTTGTTCATTGCACGAAGGCAAAAGTCCGGAAAATCCTATTTCGTTAATGAAATCTAATAAAGTTTTCACTATTGCCCTCCTGGTAGTAGCAGGGCCTATTATATACAAGGATAACAGCCAACAAATACCGAAATCAATGGTTTTCAGTTTTGTGATGGCATTTTTGTCAGAAATGCAGGTTTTGTCTTATTTAAAATGTGCAAATTTAAATGGACCTACGTTGGAATTCAGTTTGAAATGAGTTGACGATATGATAAGGTATTCAATCATGAGATATGGCAAACGTTCAACAATATGAATATGTTTCCAGTAGGCCTACATGTATTTGGTGTGGCGTGAGCGACTATTGGTCTATTCAGGGTTCTGCCTGCCTAGCTCGAGTTAACTGTGTTAATACTGTTATAAAACTTACTAATAAAATGCGATAGAATTTATGAAACATAACTGAAATTCATGTAGGTCTCATAGGTAGGCAAACACACTATAAACAGTTACTCCAGAGCATCTACACGCTGCCCTCAAAGTCAAATATTTAAGGTTCGGATTTTTCTGGAGACGGAAATACCTTTTAAATAAGCTTTACGCATTTAAGTACCTAAATAGTTGGTTTCCTGTCACGTCCATATTTGACACAGGAAGATGTGCAATATCTATATATGAATATTCTGTATGGACTAGTAGCCTCCATTTAGAAAGTTGTTCTGGAAACAGCGGTGCCTTCCAATATACATTAAGTATTTAAGGATTTCGAGACTGTGCCTGTCACGTCCATATCTGCATTGTCGCGTACATTGAAAGATGCGTGCTATGCTATAGACTATTGGCCAAAGTTTTTACATCCAACTTGGCTAGAATTTATAGAGTACTTTTTTGACCACTAAAAGATTTTGAAAGTAACACTTTTTCCTCAGTCAATAACAGTTGTTACTGATTATTCGTTGAATACAGATTATTGTAACCTTTATTCTAAAGTCCATTTTAATGATTAGCGTATGTTTTACTCGTTATAACAGAATGCAGTACCATCAAACCGCCGCTCCACCCCTACTGCTCTTTTGGCTTGTAAGTTAAATTAAGTGTCAAAAGACATGTGAGTCTGGCTTTGTACTCCTGTGAAAGCTTCCCTTTTAAACTATTTCATGCATTTAACAACGCTGGCTTTGCTGCAAGACCCCACCACCCCTCCCCTCCCCCTCACTCCTGACGTTGTCACTCACCGCACAAAGTGAATGTCGGAACCAGCCCTTTGAGAGTTGATGTATTTTTACAGTCGAGTTTACATTTCATCTAATGGTCCGTTTTGATAGAATAATAAATATTTTTCTCGTGTCAATGGGTTCGTTTTTGGTGAGTTGGGTGTCCTTGTGTTAGTTTGTTTCATAAACATGAATGATAGTTTGGTTTTGAAATTTATTTGCTATTCGTTCAGTCAATACTTATACTACACAAACATATATTATTATATCTAAATAGAACATAATAGAAAAGTGAAAGCTCTCCTCTTACTTACTCATCATTAATTCTCCAATTTCCCGATATCCTAGAAAGTTTAAACTTGACACAAGTATGCCTCATGCCTTAAATAGAAACACTAAAGCATTTTCATAAAGATCGATCGTCCTTTGTTAGGATGGAAATGGGGTTCCAACTCCTAGAAACCCTATATTTCGTTTCTTAACTTCTCGATGTCCTATAAAGATGAAATATGACACACACGCGTCATACGCTCTCCAAAAAACCAATACCACGTTTTTTAATGAAGATAAACCATCCATCGGGGTATAAATGGGGTTGCAATCCTTAGAACTATTTGTTTGATTTTATAACTTGCCAATGTACTAGAGAGATGAAATTTGATACTCCTGCCTCATGGCTTACATAAAACACCAAAATACATTTCATAAAATTCACTGATGTTGAAATGGGGGTTGCAAGCATTAGAAGAAATAGGTTTTTACGGCTTCCCAATGTTCTATAACGATGAATTTGACACACATGTTCCTCCTCGCCTACATAGAAAAACAAAATCTTTTTCAAGAAGATCAATCACTTAGAGGGGTTCAATTGGGGTTTCAACCCTTAGAAGAACTATATTTTTATTTGTACGACTTACCAATGTTCTAGAGAGATGATATTTGACACACACGTGCTTTTTGACTTACTTAGAAAATATAAATAATTTCATAAAACTCAAATATCTACAGGTTCTGAAACAGGGTAGCAACCCATAGAAGAACATTTTTTTACAGCTTCCCAATAACCTAGAAAGTTTTAATTTGACACACATGACCCTTATCACCTAAATAGAAAACAAAATTATTTCAAGAACATCAATCATCTACAGTGTTGATGATGGGGTTTATAACACCCATTTCCCTATATTGTGTTATAACCATATTTTTGTATTTCCAATTTTTTTATGTTCTAGATAAATAAAATTTTATACACGCACGCCTCATGACTTACGTAGAAAATTAGAAGAAATTCCTTAAAAGCAGACATTTACAGAGATTAAGATGGAGTGGTAACCCCTAAAAGAACTATATTTTCTCCCAGATGTCATACAACGATGAAATTTGACACGCACGTATCTTATGTTTACAGACAAATGAAAGAGTGTTTATGAAGACCAACCACCCATACGAGTTGAAATGGGGTTGCAACCACTGGAATAACGATATTTTTTTCTTTTAAAACTTCCCGATGTCTTAGAAAGATAAAATTTGGCACGCAAGTTCTTCAACAGTAAAACTAATAATTTCCACAAAGATCAAACAACCTTAGCAGTTTAAATGAGGTTTAAATGCCTATTTTTTACATCCAGCTGTCTTATATGTATAGAATGACCATCCTTTCAAACGTGTTTTATGTAATTACGTTCTATCTTCGAATTATATCTTTGTGTATAACATATTACTTTTAGTATATTAAAAATGTGGTGCCGCTTTCAAAATCTCTATGATATTGACCTTGAAAACTATCATTTTATCACATTGAAAATTACATTGTTTCCTTGATTTTAACACAATTATTGAAATCTGTTTTTTATTTTAAAAAATATATTATTCTCTTCAGTAGAAAATGATATTCACATTTTATTTGTGTTATTAGAAATCTGTTATTATCTATAGGCCTATAATGTAAAACGCGATAATTTCAAGCAATATTCTATGCAACTACTTGAATTAACTCATGCAAAGTAGGGGTGAAATTCATACCAATAAATTTCAAGCATAGACTAATGCTTCCAGAGAGTAATTATTCATGGTAAGTACAGGGTAGCTAAGTACACGATAACAAGGGTCATGATAAGTACATTCGAGTAGCTACCGGGCAACTAAGGCCACTCACTAATAACGGCTGATCTAGATCAAGCACCTTGGAGCACTTGCTCCCTTCTGATATAAGGCCTAAGCACAAGATAGAAAGCAAACATGAGTTCCCTAAGCCTCTCATTTAGTTTTTATGAGCTCAGTCTGTTTAAGGGAGTTTTCACTTTAAAGTGTGCTGAATCCTGTCGTATTTTATCTCTTTTGGATTTAAAATGTTTCAAACTAGACGGAATGAAGGAAAATGTATAGTTTCCAATTAAGTAATTACAAGACCGTCATTTTCATTTGTTATTCTAGACTAATTTAAGATTTCTGAGATGACATTGTCACATCAAATTGTTCGTTTTTAACCGTTTAAAAATATTCCAGATAAAGTGTGCAAAGTAATAAAAACGGGCTTGAAGTTGTCTATAATATCCCAGGCATAAAGCTATAAAGACGAGTATTGTCTTTGGGTGTTTTTATTTTTTGACGTGACAACGTCTTAAATTAGGTTGCGGCTCGGAGTCACTCATGAAAAAGTGTAACGCCCGGTAACGTTACGATGCCCGTCCAGTGGGTCCGCCGCACGGGATCCGCACGGGATAAAGCAGATAACTGTGGGTCCGCCGCACGGGATAAAGCAGATAACTATGTTTATTCGTGAAAATGTGGAGTGCTTAGATTTGTCATTTACAACAACTACAACAATAAAGGTAAATAATTGTACAGTGATATTTCATTATCGTAAACTATGATTGATTGATTAATTGTTAGATTGACACAAAAGTTGAGAAACTGAGTTTATAGGTTATGTCATACTATTGACAAATGTACAACAATAAAGGTAAATAATTGTACACTGATATTTCATTATCGTAAACTATGATTGATTGATTAATTGTTAGATTGACACAAAAGTTGAGAAACTGAGTTTATAGGTTATGTCATACTATTGACAAATGTTGATAGTGTTAAGTAAATTATTAGTTTAAATCACTCTGCAATCAATCGTAATTCAGTCGATTGAGAAGAAACAGCGCGTATTGCTAGTCAAACATTTAAAATAACAAATTATAACCTCTAACCTGTCATAACAGTGCGACCAAACAAACGAACTAAACCGACCAATCACCACGCGCGGAGTTAGAATTTAACTGTGTTTAGCAAGAATTTCAAATTCCAATTTTAGTAAATGTTTTATTCAACTTTACCATTTACAATAACAAATTTTAATTAATTTCAAATTATGTACAATGTTTTAGTAAACAAAATATATTTCTATAGTTAAAATTTGTGCAATTCTTATTTTCATTCAATTCCTTGTTCCTATTGTGCAATTTAATAATATTCATATCAATAAATATTCTACCGAGAAAAAGACGTTGTCACGTAAAATCTTCGCCCGTAAAACCGACTTTACAGGCAACCATAATTTTTTTTTTAATTTTTACCATCCATTGTCCAGACTAAAAACCCTTTTTATCTGATATGACGGAGTACTCGCTTCGCGTATACTCTATTTCTGATCACTCACCGCTGGAGGCTGTCTATTACATCACAGACATGATCATTAAATTATCAATATCAATTTATGCATAATAATTCATCCCCTCTTACTAAAACATCACCACGACGCACCACAACGACAGTACCTACAGCCCGAACCATTTAGCAAGAAGGCCGTGGCGGAGAGGATGACACACCCCCACCACCGCCCGTAAATAACTACCCCTCTCGTGGTTCGACTGAGTACAGTCCGCTCCAAACTCCACGCGCCACTGACAGCACTACTTTTAATTTGGACTGCACCACATTCTTTCGTGTGAACTGGAGAGGGAAGGGTGGCTATTGCGCATGCGCTGGCCGCACTTCGAGCTACATGGTTTGGGCTGTACAGCAGCAAAAGTTCCTCTCCATCCTCACACGCTACCTCGGTATATCGGTCGTACAATGTAAACATCTAACAATCGATAAGTGCAATTCGATAATTCTAGTATTCACTTACACCTGCGTTCAATTATAATAAGCGACACAATATATATAAAAAGTGGTTTAATAGTCAATCGGAGCAATTTATTTGATGAAAAAATATAAGCAGACTATTGAATTTGCACATCGGGTTTCTTAACACTAATTTTCAGGGTATAATCTAGAGGTCATGTATCTAGTTTGTAATGACTGAGGGGTTTTATTACATAAGCAACCCGGTCTGTTTGTTACATTTGTTTATATATATAAATAAACACATTGCCATTGGGAGCTAAACATTGCCTATGTTACGGTATTAGTTTTGTGTGTAGTTTATCGAGATATTTTTTAATTAGTCAGTATGTGCCAGTAATACATATTTTTGGGGATGAGCGGTTTAAAGCATTGTATTTAGAGTTAAAGAGTTACTACTGATAATACAAAAGATTCAGCCCATGGATTTGAAATGATTAAAATAACAATCAAATAAATCACTGTCGAAGAGATGAGAGAGTTATGTCAACAAGTTGTTTGTTTTCTGTCATTTACACAAACATTTTCACAAATACTCTTCACTCAAGCAGAACATTCAATCAAACCGTCACCTTATTGTCTTAGCCTGAAACAGTTTCTTCTTACTAACTAATGGATTTTTATTTGAAAATTATTTATATTCATCAGATCTATAAATTTAATCTTTATACGCCTAATATATTTCAAACTCAAATACAATTATCAATGTTTCTATTTGATAAAATAGAACCCAGCGATTACGCGATGTTCTGAATTCATTCAATCTAAATTGGTCCATAGACTCGCCAACGAGGGTGACTGCTCACTCGAGCACAGCCATCGACAACATGGTCACGAATCTCTCAAACATCTCGGTCTCTGTTTTGAACGTTGCGATCTCTGATCACTTCGCGCAGGAGATTGTGGTCTCTGGATGTTCCCTCGTAAACGAAAAAAGCACCTTCAGCATTAAGAGAGACGTCCGACCCCAAAATGTCAAACTTTTAAATAAAAGTCTCCAGAAGGAATCCTGGAATTTTTTAAATAATTTTGACTGTCCGGATGCAATGTTTACGGCATTCGATAAGTGTTTAAATTTTCATTTGGATATGTTTTGTCCATTGAAAAAAATCAAAACAATAGGGAAAAATTACAAAAAAACCTGGATCACAAAAGGCATTCTTGTCTCAAGGGATAAACTTAAATTTTTTCACTCAATTTTTATAACATCTGAAAATGAGAATTTTAAAACTTTTTATCAAAATTACAAGAAAATTTACAGACGAGTCATCCGAGCTGCCAAATCCTATGAAATTAATAAATGTTTGCAAAACTCTGATAACATATCAAAAACAGCTTGGGAAATCATAAATGGTTACTCTAAATCTAATAAACCAAATAGCTCTAAAAACATCTCAATAAAAATTGATCAAACAATTCTTAAAAATCTTTTCGAAATAGCAAGCAAATTTAACACTTTTTTTCTCAAACGTGGCCGTTGTTGATCCAGTTTTACCAGTTCATCGTCCTCGTGCTCACAACCTGCAGGGACCAATGTCATCCTTCGCTTTGACCCCTGTGACGGAGGTGGAGGTGGTTCGTGTCATTCAGAGACTGAATTCCAAAAGATCCTGGGACATCAACGGAGTTTCAATGTGGATGTTAAAGCAATGCTTCAGGCATTTACTAACACCACTAACAAAATTAATCAACCGTTCATTTCAAACCGGAATCTTTCCATCAAAATTAAAAACTGCAAAAGTCATTCCGATTTTCAAAAAAGATGATCCCTTACAAACCAACAACTACCGTCCAATTTCTATTCTGCCGGTGCTGAGCAAAATTTTTGAGAAACTTTTCCTGGAACAGCTCAGCAGTTTCCTCGAAAGTTTTGATATTCTCAGCCCGACCCAATTCGGATTCAGAGAAAAAAGGAGTACAGTAGACGCTGTAACTAACCTCATAGAACATGTTGTCGATGGACTGGAGAGGCGTGAACACGTGCTCAGCGTATTTCTCGACCTCTCCAAAGCATTTGACTGTGTGCATCATGAAATACTTTTGCACAAGTTGGAAAGGAGAGGTGTACGAGGTCTGCCTCTAAAATGGCTTGGATCATATCTTAGTGACCGAGAGCAGTGTGTGCAGATCTCGGGAGCCTTATCCTCAAAAGCAAAGATCACCCATGGAGTCCCGCAGGGATCTATCCTTGAGCCAGTTCTTTTTCTGCTTTACGTAAACGATCTGAACCCATCGATCCAGAATGGAAAGGTGGTTCAGTATGCTGACGACACGACTCTCTGTGTTAAAGCCAAAACACTTCAAAACTTGGAAATAAATACTTTTTCTGAGTTGAATTCCTGCATTCAATTTTTTTCTGAAATAAACCTGAAAACAAATGAATCAAAATCAAATTTCATGAAATTTTCGCTAAGCAAACGAGAATCTGAAACAAGACCTTTAGTATTTGTGGATGATCTCCCGCTCGATGAAACGGAATCAACAAAATTCCTAGGAATGTTCCTAGATCGAGGACTAACCTGAGACGTTCACGTGGATCATGTCTGTGCCAAGGTTGCATCGGGCATCTTTGCCCTTCGCAATTTGGCTAAGCACTGCCCTATTACGGTATTAAAAACGGCCTATTATGGTTTAATTTATCCCCACTTGGGATATGGAATCAGACTTTGGGGCAGTTGTGCACAGCACAAGCTGGAGCGAGTCTTCAGGCTCCAAAAAAAGGCCGTAAGAGTAATTTTGAATTTAAACAATAGAGAGTCGTGTAGAAGCGCGTTTAGGGATCTGGGCTTTCTGACTTTGCCCTATCTCTACATTCTCGAGGTGATCCTCTACTCCGTGTCAAGGTGTGCTTTGGTTAGGGGACGGGATGTTCACCAACACGGGACGAGAGGCAGGGACAACTTGCGCGTCCAACAGCACAGGACAAATGCGTTCAGAAATTTACCATCCCAGGTTGGTGTCAGATTGATCAATAGTCTCCCTGAACACATCAAACAAAAAAATGGAAAACATTTCAAAACTCAGTTGAAAACTCTTTTAATTTCGAGGGCATTTTACTCAGTTGGTGAGTTTATGATGGGTCGCTGGGATGATTAAAACCTAAAATTCTCAAAGACCATCAAAACAAATAAATTTGCCGGGCCTGTAAATCGTGTGAAAGAGGCGTGAGTGATACAATGTATGTCTGAATGGTGTATTGTCAGTATGAATGATTAGGTTAGGTAGGACGATTGTGATACAATGTGTGCATTGTCTGTTCACAATAAAGTTTATTATTATTATTATTATTATTTTACTATTAAAGACTTAGAAGAAATGTTGGTTGATTTGATGTTAGTTTTCAATATGATGATTCAATATATTTATCAAAACAGTTAATGATGTGGGAATTTTGGGCACGCTTACAGTAGACATGTGTAAGGAATCTCTCACTTCGATCATGCGGCACCTCGAGGGGAAGCAGTTCATGTGGACACAACTTCTCTCCATCCGCATGTAATTATATCCTGACTCTCACTGATTCAGCTACTGATAGGCTACGAGTCAGGACAGCTGGTGTTGTGGGACTTGCGCACACGCACGGCAGAGCTGAGGTGGCAGTGTGCCCAACCTCTCAAGTCGGTCTCGTGGCACCACGAGGGGAAGAAGTTTATGTGTTCACACACAACGACTCTCCCTCCACGTGTATTTATATCCTGACTCTCACTGTTTCAGCTACTGATAGGCTACGAGTCAGGACAGCTGGTGTTGTGGGACTTGCGCACACGCACGGCAGAACTGAGGTGGCAGTGTGCCCAACCTCTCAAGTCGGTCACGTGGCACCACGAGGGGAAGCAGTTTATGTGTTCACACACAACGACTCTCCCTCCACGTGTATTTATATCCTGACTCTCACTGTTTCAGCTACTGATAGGCTACGAGTCAGGACAGCTGGTGTTGTGGGACTTGCGCACACGCACGGCAGAGCTGAGGTGGCAGTGTGCAGAACCTCTCAAGTCGGTCACGTGGCACCACGAGGGGAAACAGTTCATGTGTTCACACACAGACGGCTCTCTTACCACATGGAATGTCAGACAAGCTCCTAAACCCATCAACGTCACTCTTCCTCATGGTAATCTTTTAGTTTATGTTGTGATGTTTAATACCATAAACGCTCCATGTCATGCAGTTGAACATAGTTTCCTGTGAAACTCATTTATTACATTTTTCATGGGAATATTGCAAAACAAATTTCTTTTTTCCTATTAAGCCTACACTATTGATGATTTTGAAAGGTTTTATCTTATCAGCATTGACATGTTAGATCAAATCACATTTTTTTATTATTTATGTACTAAAAGTATATCTACTTTTAAAATTCATTTATTTCTATAGGAAGTGTAATAATTGACCAACATAATATCCTAAGAAACAACCAATTGACAATCCAATAAAATTTATATTTTAATCTAAAATAAATCACTGTAGCCTACATTCAACCATGCTTTTGTTACAAAACAATGTGAACATCGGAAATAATTGCTAAAGATACAGTACTTTAGCATCAGGCTCGTGGTAGTAGGAAAAAAAATCACAGTTTAAAACAAATGTCGTATGGTATCTTTAAACCTTTACATAGTTGCTCAACACGGTCCTGAATTGAAACGTGATTGCGTAATGTCAGCTGCGCAGTAACTCCTTGGGTGAACGAAGTGCTTTGGACTACACTTTATATAATAGTTCAACATTGGCCTGGAGTGAAACGTGATTGCGTAATGTCAGCTGCGCAGTAACTCCTTGGATGAACGAAGTGCTTTGGACTAAACTTCATATAGTAGCTCAACACGGTCCTGAAGTCAAACGTGATTGCGTAATGTCAGCTACCCTTGGGTGAACAAGGTGCTTTGGATTAAATGTCATGTAGTAACCCAACACAGTCCTGAAGCGAAACGTGATTGCGTAATGTCAGTTGCGCTGTCACTCCTTAGGTGAACGAAGTGCTTTGGACTAAACTTCATATAGTAGCTCAACACGGTCCTGTAGTCAAACGTGATTGCGTAATGTCAGCCACCCTTGGGTGAACAAGGTGCTTTGGGTTAAACTTTATATAGTAATCAAACACAGTCCTGAAGCGAAACGTGATTGCGTAATTTCAGCTACTCCTTGGGTGAGCAAGATGTTTTGGGTTAAACTTTACATAGTAGCTTAACAGAGTCCTGAAGTGAAACGTGACAGCGTAATGTCAGCGTATTTTATGCTCGTCGCATGCCACTTCGTTAGATTGTCGTAAATTAATTAAGAAAGTTAAAATGATCGATTGTGTATAATTTTATGGATGGGTCGTATGGATGTACATCGATGATTGAATAAAATTCACACTCTCAATCAAGGCTGAGATTATAATTATAGTTGTTTGGATCAATTCCTGCTGTTTAGCCTCTCAGATTAACCTTCTCATTTTCAAATTTAAGTTTCTAATTGAAATATAATTTTTTTTACATAGTTACATATTTGTTATACGAGTTTTTAGGTATCAAGTGGATACCTTCGAATAGTTTAAAGCTAATGCGTATGAATCTTTCCAAGCGTAAAATGCGTACACATCGGTCTGATTCCGTGACGTCCTCGTTATCCTTGCCAATCAACAGAGCTAAGGGTATAATTTGTTAAATCTTTTGCCTGAACTCACTAAAAATGTATTACTATAAATTGTTTCCAAATCCAAGTACGTAACTTATGAGAATTAATTGTGAAAAGAGCCCTAGACAGTAGACGCAACTTGTTTACTACAGATAAGGTACGAGCCAATTACTTACCAAGCTAAGAAGATTGGCTGATTTCCAACATGTTTACAGTAAACTGTATTTCTTCACTGCAATTCTGTATCGTATTTCTAGTAGTCTAAAGTTTTGAAAACTAATAACCTAATAACAGAAAGTTGCTGACTGGAATAAATCTGCCCAGGAACAGGCGTTATAGGAACAATCAAATGATTCCAAACTTTAGAAAGGGGAATCATTTATTCAACCAGGTCGCCGGTCACAACACATAGGGGCGTAAGTGTTTTTTCCCAACTTTTCAGGAGAGCAGAAATACGGAACGCGTTTTTGAAAGCTCTTAGTATGCATACTTATTAATTAGTTAGATGAGTCCAAATAACGTTTTCTTTTAGTTTAAGAATATTCATATCCTGATATAATTTAATCAATATATGGCTTTAATAATATTAAATAAACAATTTAAAAAAAATGTGTTCCACTTACGCCCTTTTGTGTTTTAAATATTCATACAGTTTTATACTTACGCCCAAGGTTGTAATAACACATTTTTGAGATTTAGGTTCAAATTTTAATTTCAAACATTTCAAAAGTAAATAAAAATTATTCGAAACTTATATAAAATACGTGGAATCACTGTCAGTAATAGTTGACATGTTAATGTATAAAATACAGGGATTATAAAAATTAATGTAAAGTAGAAAGTTAAGTATAAAACTAGTTCAAAAGTAAAAATCCTTAACTAGTATATGTGTCACTGACCACCCAAGGTACAGAATACAAATCTTTTTATAAAATGATGTTAGGGCTTATAAAAACTAACACATCTCTAAAAGAAGAACACAATATTCAAAACTTTGAACAAACTTTTTGAATCATAGTCAATCTTAATTAATCTACGCTTTAGGAATGAGGTAAAGACTTGTAAAAGTTAACAAATTCAGAATTCCTAATTACAGGAGTGTCACCTTCACATAGGGACATCAAGTCTTTAAATTTATCAGCCGAAATCTTAGGCTGTACTTTGTTGAGTTGACCAAGAGGTTTTTCAAAAGGATCTTCATTTAGTCTTTTCAGTGTTATGGATCGTTGAGATTCTTGTAAGTGTGAAGTTTTAAAAAATATCTCATTTGGTTTAGTCTTATTTACTCCAATTTCAACAACTTCAGTCTAGTTTATCGAAGATCCATCTTGATTGTCCTTTCTTACCTGCAGGATTCGTAAGTCCTTTGAAAAAGTTTTAAAGTCTAAAAAGTCACTACTCTCCATTCAAATTACATCGTATGGGTTATTAGATCTCGCCAGTTTCATCACTGGTACTAATTGTGAAGGCACAAATAAGTCTCCAGCATGTTTTATGGCATAACCAATTGCACTATGGGCTGAATCACCCTCACTTTGCCCATGATTGGTTTCAAAAAATCTGAGAGTTACCTCTTCAATATTTGTCTTGACAACTACATAGAGGAGCATTGCTACAACTATTGTGTTTTTGTTCTGTCCAAAACACCCATCAGAAAACAGAGACACTTTTTTAATGCCGTGTTGGGAACAGGTTTCTAAATACTTGAACAGACAAGAGGAAATTTCTGCTGATCCACGTTTACTAATAGCCTCATGCCAAGTAAAACAACAAAAACGTTTGTTCTCAAGGGTGTAAATTGTAAAATTATAAACAGCCAAGCGCCTTTTGTAAAAGATGGCTCCTTCATTACTTTGGGGTAAATAAATAACTTGCTGTAAATGGAAAACAGCTACTGAATGACTCTTGTTTGCAATTGCATTTGTTTTGCAGTCATCCTTTATTTGTCTCACTCTTTGCTTCTCGTTTTTTTTTTTTTTTTTTTTTTTTTCCTTCCTGAGGGAAGAGGACAGTTTGTCCCCGCACTTAGTCCTAAAAGGACCTTTGCGCCTCCCTTACTTTAATTTGTGCCCTCAAAGACCGAGGCTTTTGCAAAAACCAATCAGATTTAAGGGCTCCTGTTCTCTAATGTGTTTTTCTTTCACTACACTGTCACCTTCTCTATACATTGAGCATAAGCTGCATTTGTCTTTCTTTGGGCGATGAAAACTTAAGTTAAGTTTATGAAACTCATTATTATATTTGACCATGCTTGGTATGTTTCTACCCTCATTTTCTGCACAGAACATCCTGTACATCCTAGCTAAATTTAATTCCTCGTGAAGGTACTCCCTACTAGTTTCCGCTCTCACATAATGCGATTCTACTCTGTCAAATTTATTGATATGGCTCACTATAAGTTCTGTTTGCTCTTTATCATTTTCCATCATTGATGTATGTCGACCTCCCCTTTTTTCTGGCTCTAATACACCAGTAGACTGTAGTTTTGTAAGAGTAGTCCAGACATTTTTTTCACTCACTCCAAGTGTATTCAGGAAAAACACTTTACAGACAAGCTCTAGTGTTTCGTTAGACGAAATCACTTACACCTCACGTGTATCTCATAAACCGTTGGGAATTGAGTTACGCCAATTTGAGACATGATAGTACCCTATCTAAGAACCCTTCTAGTGGTAAAATCTCAAAATCGCAGTTTTTCCACTTACGCCCTTATGTGTTGTGACCGGCGAGGTATTTAGGAACATGCCTCTATTTAAAATATCGCCCTTGAATACTTTCGAGGTAGTTGTCTTTACCAGGTTTCCTAAAGGCGTTAACGTGTTACAATATTGTCAATGAATGCAAAAGTAGGAGTATAGACAGACATGACATCACTCCCTTATAATTTCGGTGAAATCCTATTTTATAGGTTATCAGCCATACTAGTTGACATTTGAGAACACTTCAAGTGGTTACAATCAAGAACCTACTAAAATAAAGTTTGGCTAACTCAAATTTTCATAAAATTGCTGTATTATAAAGATATATAGAGTTTAACAATTTTTTAGTAAGGAAGTAATGAATGTAGTTTTATGTTTTGGGCCCCATTACTATACTGTACTAAATTGTTATGATGCAGATTTGATTGACTGTAAAAAGTCCTTGATTAATTAATAAAATAACTAACTACTGTTTTCTGAGTTATATCCTAAAGCCCCTGAGGAGTTTATCCTGCAATAATGAATCTAGATTTCTACATTGGTAAATTCTAAAATTTCCTAATTTGTATTTAGTAAACTGCTTCTAAAATATATATATATACGAGCTTTTTAGTGTGTAAATGTATCATAAGTTTTACCTATTATCATAAGTGTGAAATATATAGTTTTTATTACAAACCTGTATTATGAAACAAACTTTCAGTTCCCTTGATGGAACTGTAAAAATAAAATGTTACAAACCTATTCAACTTATACAATTTAACTTGTAAAACAACTTAAATACTCATCAGAAATAGTCTCATGAGAAATTTTGTCAATAAAGTATAAAATTTACAAATTATAGCATGGTTTTTTTTCATTTACATTTATAAATATATAAATAATTCAACTTATATGGTGATAAAATATTTATGTATTCTTATGAATACCGTAATGATACAGTGTTAAAACCTATAGGAAAAAATAAAAACTATTTATAAGGCAAACAAATAAATTCTAGCAAAACAAATTCCTGTAACGAGTTATTCTGCTAGCAAAAGGGAAATTAGCAAGTTTAAAAAGATAGGGTGGGAATGTTGAAGCAATCACAATTCTGCTGTTTGCCCAATTTAACAGCCTTTGTTGCCTTAATGTAACTGTAAAATGAATTGCAGTGAACAGCTGGTATATAAGAGAGAAAGAAATTAGCTCTACATCTGTCTCTTGAAAGTTTGGAATTTGTCTTTGTGTTCAACAAGATTTTATCTGTCTTTAACCAACTTAGCCCTTTACCCTCACCCCGAGCTGACAGCTCTCTGTTGTTATATTAGAACATTCTTTTTGTTCCTGAACTGTATTTGTAACAAAATGTAATTTTACTTTTTCAGCCAAAACGAATAAAGACGGTAAACCTGAAACATGCAAACCTATCCAAAAAGTCGAATGGAAATCTTCAAGATCAGGGTAAGCTATGAAAGTAGTTATTATATTTATTATTTTGTAAAATTTTCTTACAATTTAATTAGCATTTATAACACTACAGTCTATGTGAATGTTGAGTTTGCACCTGATCACTTTCCTCTTAGTGGAGCATCTGAAAGATTTAATTTACGTACAATAGAAATAATATGGTACTAAGTCCTGATCATATTTTGTATTTTTCTAAATATAATTCAACAATCCATTAAAAAAAGTTTGACAAAGTGTAAATCCATGGTTAACAAAACTGTTAAGCTGGTCACTAACGGCCCCGAGGTTATCAGTCTACTACCATTGTACATAAAAAATCATCTAAACTGGTATGTAAGAGAAATTATTTTAATTACATCAATATAGCCAGCCTTGTGTGTGTAAGGAGGTTTGCATTTAAGGACATGGTTTGAACATGGTCGACACTATACTATACAGTGTTTGTAGTTTGAATTGCATAGTTTTTCCTGAGTCCACAAAATGAAAACTATAGTATTCTGATTAGAATAATCATGTCCCGTTACTTAAATATTGTGATAATTAATTTTTTTTTGTAATACGCAGGGAGGCATATGTAATATTCTCGGGAGGACTGACGTATGACAAAGCCGGGCGGACACCGAGTATAACAGTGATCCATGGCAAGACAACGACGGTGCTGGAGATGGAGCACAATGTGGTAGACTTCATCACACTGTGTGAGAGTCCTTGGGTCAGTGGTAAGTATAACAGAGTGCACGCTGAGTATAACAGTGATACAACAGTGCTGGAGATGGAGCACAATGTGTTCGACTTCATCACGCTGTGTGAGAGTCGTTGGGTCAGCAGTAAGTATAACAGAGTGCACACTGAGTATAACAGTGATACGACAGTGCTGGAGATGGAGCACAATGTGTTCGACTTCATCACGCTGTGTGAGAGTCGTTGGGTCAGCAGTAAGTATAACAGAGTGCACACTGAGTATAACAGTGATACGACAGTGCTAGAGATGGAGCACAATGTGTTCGACTTCATCACGCTGTGTGAGAGTCGTTGGGTCAGCAGTAAGTATAACAGAGTGCACACTGAGTATAACAGTGATACAACAGTGCTGGAGATGGAGCACAATGTGTTCGACTTCATCACGCTGTGTGAGAGTCGTTGGGTCAGCGGTAAGTATAACAGAGTGCACACTGAGTATAACAGTGATACAACGGTGCTGGAGATGGAGCACAATGTGTTCGACTTCATCACGCTGTGTGAGAGTCGTTGGGTCAGCGGTAAGTATAACAGAGTGCACACTGAGTATAACAGTGATACAACGGTGCTGGAGATGGAGCACAATGTGTTCGCTTTCATCACACTGTGTGAAAGTCTTTGGGTCAGCAGTTATAAAACAAGATGTCCAATGATTGTGTAAGTGATTCATAATGTTATGCTCTATCATTTAAGGCAAGGAATGAAATATGTGTTTTTAAGATATATTTCTGTCTGGCTCTCTCAGTTTGGTAAATCTCAAATACCAACCACCTGCTCAGACATCTTATTACTTAAGCTAATGTTAAGCAGATTGTATAGTGTATTAGGTGTACCATTTTTATGTTTCCAGACTTCTAAATCGTAATAAATATGATTTTAAATTATAACTGTTTAATTTTGATTTCATGTTACTGCTTTACTTTTTTATTGACTAGAGAAATATATCTTCGTTTCCATTTTTTTCTTTTTATGCATCTTCAGAAACAGGAATGGTGTCCTGATTATGTTTATTCACTAATATCATGAATTTCATTGTCATTGATACCAATTATTATTTTGATCAACAAATAACATTTTGGGCTCAAACCTTCATATTAAAGTATTCTCTTCAATACCATATCAACACATTGAGCACTAGACTACAATCTGTGAGACATTTTATAAAATATTTTATGTTTATTCTTAAGAGAAAAGCCAATGGTGTTGAGTGCAACAGTTTGTTTGTAGCTAAACACACAAGGATGAAGAGTCTTGTGTAAAAGCTCAGTGTTTCCATAACAGGCAGATCGAACTCAGAATTCGGCCAAAATGAGGAAATGTTTCCTAGAAGGTTACATGGTGAATTGCTTCTTTTACCTGCTGTCCCCCATTTTGTTTGTTTCTTTACTGAATAATCTTTATATATTATTAATGTCAGGTAACAGCTTAACCGAATAAGTTAAAATTTTTATTTACATATTCATCCCTGCAAAAAAGTAAGGTGTTTAAAAGGTTTAAAAGTTTTTAAGTAGAGTATCTGACAATGCTGTAGATATGAAAGAAAAGTTACAAGGGGAAAATCGAAAGCCAGATCATGTAAGAGAGAACTAACCAGGTATCGAGCAGGTCTTGCAGAATGAATGCTCAAACTTGTACAATTTTCGAATAACCAACAATATATTCTTAAGTTGCGTAATATTTTATTCTTGTATTTATGCAACAAATCAGAATTGTTCCATTTAAAATTTAATCAAATTAAGATGTATTGTGTTCTAAACTTGGCCTGTTGTCCAAATTAAGCTTCATACAACCATTACCATCTGGAACACATTAGACAGCCTAACCTGTGGTGCTACTTGCCAAACTGCTATCACAAATGTTCATGCCAGTAACATGTTCTAAACTTGGCCTGTTGTCCAAATTAAGCTGCATACAACCATTACCATCTGGAACACATTAGACAGCCTAACCTGTGGTGCTACTTGCCAAACTGCTATCACAGATGTTCATGCCAGTAACATGTTCTAAACTTGGCCTGTTGTCCAAATTAAGCTGCATACAACCATTACCATCTGGAACACATTAGACAGCCTAACCTGTGGTGCTACTTGCCAAACTGCTATCACAAATGTTCATGCCAGTAACATGTTCTAAACTTGGCCTGTTGTCCAAATTAAGCTGCATACAACCATTACCATCTGGAACACATTAGACAGCCTAACCTGTGGTGCTACTTGCCAAACTGCTATCACAAATGTTCATGCCAGTAACATGTTCTAAACTTGGCCTGTTGTCCAAATTAAGCTGCATACAACCATTACCATCTGGAACACATTAGACAGCCTAACCTGTGGTGCTACTTGCCAAACTGCTATCACAAATGTTCATGCCAGTAACATGTTCTAAACTTGGCCTGTTGTCCAAATTAAGCTGCATACAACCATTACCATCTGGAACACATTAGACAGCCTGACCTGTGGTGCTACTTGCCAAACTGCTATCACAAATGTTCATGCCAGTATTTGCTACAATTGTCGTAGCAACTTCTGTTACTGTTAGTTAGTTAGTTCAACTGCACAAACAGTTACTGGATAGTTTCTGTATACTTAGCTAAGACAAACCGATCTTGGTTTACATTTAATTAGTATCCCCTGTGTTAAAAATTGTTAAACAAACAATTGCTGTATAATAAAATATTTACAGCAATTTTAGCAAGTTCATTTTCAACTTTGCAGTTTTTTTAAAGATACATATATATTAATTAACTTAGTCAATATCTTTTTCTCTAAGAACAATAAGCACAGAAATGCTTACAATGGCAACAAAGGAACACAGTAGAACAATACATGAACAAAATAAATTTAAAACATGAAAAAGACCCAATATGGAACAGCCTGAATGAAAACATGGTGAAAAATTACCAACTATCCTCTTTTTATTACTATTTATATATCTGAAGAAAGATATATGTCGTGTGTGGAAAGATAATCAGAATTCCTGTATTTAGTTATAGAAAATTAATTAATGACTAGCGAACTTGTTAGTTTAATCACGTTATCTATGTTCAATTCACTATATTCTCAAATGTCATTGTGAATTTGAAAGTGACCTTATTGACAGAGAGTTTCTATTTCATTAGTTGTGTTATTAGCAATTATGAGAAATAAGATTGTTGTGTAATTAGAATATTATAGCAATTTTTATATGATGTTTTTATAAGCACTACTCTATTTATTTGCAATTGTTATTACTATTTAGTTATGTTACTAAAATAACCTGCAAAATGGAAATAAAATAATTTAACTATGTTGTAAAACAATAATTAAAATTTTAAATAGAATTTAATCACAGGTACAAACTGTTACAAAGTTCAGCTACTGTTAAAAATACATTAAAATTTTTATATGTTTCTATTTTCCTTAATATTTCTTCCATATTATATTCACATACATAAAAATTAATTTTAAAATTGTGTGATAAAAATTATCATTAGTGATTGGGATACAACTGGAGATAAGGAAGTAAAGAAACAATGACTGATGTTGGACAGATCTGCAAGAACCATACGCCATTGTGGTTCTACTGCACAATGACCTGGTGGTGATAGACCTGTTGAGTCAGGGGTTCCCCTGCTTCGAGAACCCATATCCCATGGACCTGCACGAGTCTGCCGTGACCTGCTGTACCTACCTGGCGGACTGCCCGTCTGACCTCATCCCCGCCTTCTATTCGGTGGGCTCTCGGACCCAGAAGCGCACAGGCTTCAGCGAGCGAGAATGGCCCATCTGTGGCGGGGAGTGGAGCCCTACGTCTTGTAGCTACAATGAGATCATTCTCACAGGGTGAGTACTGTACAGTCATTGTCACAGTGACAATCGCAATAGATAAAAATACAAGTAAAAAATATTCAAGCACGTACATTTGTTGTAGACCGCAAAATAATAAAATGAAACTTAAAATGTATCATTGCTGCTGTTTCTATGCATACCAAATTGATAATAAAGTCCGCGTAAGCTGGACTATGTTTTATATGGATCTTTGATCATATTCTCTTTAAGGTACATCATCTGACATTACCACACTTTGAACATTCTAGTTGAGCGGTTTCTAGTGTTAAACAGCAGAAACTTTGATTAGAAATACTAAAACTACAAAATCACTGTTATTTACTTTGTATTTATGGTTGTCAGAGGTTACTCAATGAACGAAAGCGAGAAATTGAGGGTAAATTGAAAACAATAGATCTGGACTATGATAAAAATAGTCCATTAAGAAGATATAAATGCAAACCAATCAATTCTAAATAATAAAATTTAATATTGTTCCAATAAAATTTAGTTGTAAATATTATACATTCAATATAAAAAGATTTGCACTATTTTTCTATTATTTCTATCAAACATTTTATATTGAGTAGCCTGTGACAACCGTTTGTACTACAAATCACTACAGAAAAAAAGAATTGCAAAAAAAAGAAAAGAATTTGTAACTGGAAGTAAAATATAAAGCAGGATAGTGCTATTTATGGCATTCAAAACTGTCTTGCTCATTGTAGTATTTGTGCCACATAATTCCCATATGAACACTAGGGCTCCTGACAGTAAGGCGTACCAGCAGTAATCATAGATACATATAGACAAGATTTATTTAAAGATAACATTCATAATTCACATATTATATAAAATTGTATTCTCACAGGTGTATGTAACATTATAACCTATGTGATAACTTTTAAAAACTAATATTTTTGGAAATTTAAATAAAAAATATATTAATTTTTAATCATTCTTAATGTAAACAATCTGAACAATAGGAAAGTTAACAACAACTTATAGTAGAGGCGTCTAAATATGTATTATATTTACACACACAAAAAATAATCAACATAAAAAACATGTCATTTACAAGCAATTTTCTTTAAATGTGGTGTTAAATAACAACATGTAAAATAAAATAAAAAGTATATAAAATAGTGATAGTTTTTAGATTTTGTAAAAATAATTTAGAATCGTATTCTGTTTTATTATTTGTTGTTTATCTGGATGCTTTTACCATGTTTATAGAGATGGACCAATGTATATAGTTTTATTCACATTGTAATTAAAGTTTCTTTTATTTGTAAGGAGCCTAATCTAAATGAATTTTTCAAGGCAATTTCTAAAGCAAAAAATGAATCAACATCACAAATGTCACTAGTTATTATTGTTTAATATATTTTTTATTTTTTATTCCTTATTGTCATTTTGTATTAGTCTTAAAGTATACACAAATATTGAATTTCATAGTCAACAGTATTATTTCAAAATAAAATTATTACTTTTATATATAATATTAAAACACATTCAAATATATTTATACATACACAATTTCTTAATACTGTCAAAAGAAAACATTCTGCAATGAATTATAAATATTGGAGCTCATGTAATAGTTAAGAACCATGGCAACATCAGAATGGTTCATTTCAAAAGGAGAATCAACAAGATTTATTATGGCCAATTCTAGTGTGTAGTAATTAGTGGAAGCTACCAGTTTACAAATGGTGGCTTTGTTTGTAATTGTGATACAGACCTGTAATTGATGCGATGTAACGGTGGCCGAACATGCCCTCCCCCTACCCCCCCCCCCCCCCCCCCCCCCCCCCAAACATAAACCTGACACCTGAGAGAAACAGAAACAGGTGGAACAAAACTTTGCGATACAAAACACGTCAGCACTGTTGTGCGTTAGTAGAGGCAGCTCATTACCAGTTGGCTAATAAGCCTTCTCCTCACCCATCCTTCTTGTTCCCATTGATTCCTACTGCCTGTATCAGTAAAATAATTAAATAATTTTAATTTCCAATTTAAGTTTATTTTAATAATAACTGCTTGTAATAAAATTCATCAGTTAGTATGAAATTATATGTCAATAAAAAATACTGTACTTACATTTCTACCTTTTAAATATTTTTTTTCACTGATGTATCCTATATTGATTTACTTTTGAACAGAACTAAAGAATTATAAATACGTAAAAGTTTAAAAATTATCAACTGAGTGCTTGATATTAAAATAACATTTCTATTAATCCAATTTAACAATAATATAAGTTAAAAACTCAAGACAATATAAGAAGAGAATGTGACACAAAGTGTTAACAGGATACTAGTACAGTAACTCCTTACAATTTTCAACTCCATGATTTTTCAGTAATTATACGCATAAGTGAATTTATGCATGTAGATGGAAAACAAAACTTAATGAAATGTAATTGTACTTGTACAAGGCTTGCTTTATTTAATTTGCACCTGTACGCTAAAATTCACTTGTCCGTCATTCATGTACATAATTTCTATTAATACTTGTGGAACGTTGGTGTCTAAAATGTGTTAAATTTGATCACTTAACTGTTATCTTCAATTTATTTCCTTTACTTAGTTGTATGATTTGCCTATTAGTACTATGGGTGGTTAATATTACTCTTTGAATGTTAAACCTGAATTAAAGCCAAATCTAAGTCACACCATTTAAAAATGCAATGGTGATTTACTAGAATTTGGGCTCAAGTATATTTGTGTGTAATTGTAGTGTAAACGGTAGCATCTGATCATCTGTTATTGACGTATGATGAGACTGTAATATTTTGTTGACTGTAGGCATGCAGACGGCAGTATTAAGTTCTGGGACGCATCCGCCGGCACGTTACAGGTTCTGTACAAGCTCAAGACCAATAAGGTATTTGAGAAACCTCGGACTCGCTCCGTGGATGGTGGTGCAGAAGAAGATCCCTTTGCGATACAGCTCATCTCCCTCTGTCCCGAGAGCAGAAAACTGTGCGTGGCTGGCGCAAGCAGCTACGTCATTCTCTTCAAATTCCGCAAGCTGGAGTCTGTTTCGGATACGTGTGTGAGTAATATAGGACTTTTAATATATAGTAGAATTTTAACACTTAAAATGGAACATCACAATGTGGAATAAAACTGTAGTAGTTTAACAAATTGATGATTTCTTATGGTCTTTAAATTATATACTAACTGTAGTGTGAACACTAGTACTCAAAATAGGCAGAGATTGGCTATCAAATTAATAACGTAAGAAGAAGAGTTTGAGGTAGTAGCAAAAATAATGCTTGAATCTAGTTGTGTTGATATATTTTTGTATGTGGTGAAAATGAAAACAAATGTCTAAAAGAAACTGAAGAGGTTGCTAGAATAAAAACCTATAGATTTGTAGCATATCCTAGAGATGAAGAATTTGAATTCTCTATTCTTTACTATCCTTTGAAAGTGAAGTGCTATATGTTGATTTCTTATATTGCTACAACACTTTTATGATATAGAATTGGTCAAGCTAAATAAGTTTTATACTCAATTTAACCATTTACATAAATTATTACATCCTTTGTTTTAATGAGTAGTATTCATATTTTTTTATGAATCAAAAATAATAATATTAAATCCAGAAATCTCTAGACTTTTAAGGTATGGTAAAGAATTGTTTTTAATATGGGGTGTATGTTTTCGATAAAAGAACCTGTGTAATCTTTTCTTTTACATTTTCTGTTTTATATAAACAAAATTATTAAAACAATTTATGGATCTATTTTTGTTTTATAGTAATATAACATTGATAACATGTATGCCAGTTAGCCTATAAAATTGTTTTACAGTTATTGGTATACAGGCAAAAATGTTGTTTGTAATTTGTATTTGTAACTGTATTTTGTTTCTGAAAACATGCTTGTAGCAATAGATCTTCTGGCTACATAAGACAATCCTATACTGTGTAATTTGTATTTGTAACTGTATTTTGTTTCTGGAAACATGCTTGTAGCAATAGATCTTCTGGCTACATAAGACAATCCTATACTGTGTAATTTGTATTTGTAACTGTATTTTGTTTCTGAAAACATGCTTGTAGCAATAGATCTTCTGGCTACATAAGACAATCCTATACTGTGTAATTTGTATTTGTAACTGTATTTTGTTTCTGAAAACATGCTTGTAGCAATAGATCTTCTGGCTACATAAGACAATCCTATACTGTGTAATTTGTATTTGTAACTGTATTTTGTTTCTGAAAACATGCTTGTAGCAATAGATCTTCTGGCTACATAAGACAATCCTATACTGTGTAATTTGTATTTGTAACTGTATTTTGTTTCTGAAAACATGCTTGTAGCAATAGATCTTCTGGCTACATAAGACAATCCTATACTGTGTAATTGAGGAGTATATCTTCTATAAAGTTTAATTTCATAACTCTAATTCTAAACTAATATAGTTAGCAAAGTTGTAATATATCAGAGATCATAATTTATATCAATATTTGTATGTGTAATACCATTTAATTACAATTAAACCACTCTTTTTTATATATTATAGACTTTTTATAAGTGCAAAAAATCTGGTATATTTTGTTATAAACTCCATGAAGTTAAATATTTTTAATTTTGATAACCATGCTCTAATGTAGAATAAACAAACCAACCAAAATTGTGGTCTCATTAGGTTTTATGTAGTCCTTTGTGCACTTTTTATTCACTTCCAAATCGAGCTATGGGTTTTAATCATATATGAATGGACTGAATCTATAGATAGATTAAGACCAATTCTTACTGTATGAGTTTTGAAATGTGTAATAAGTATCAAGATTTTGCAATGTTTTGTTGTAAAGACGCTGGAGATCCCTATAGTATACGAGGTCAATGAAGAGCCGGAGTGTTCGCCCGAATGTGAGTACCCCCCCAAGCCCAGCCTCACCGATCCCGACAATAAGAAGGTAAGCTTCTTTCTCATACCGTACTTTATGTCCTCGTAAACATATAGAACATTTAACAGCCGGCTGAACTGGTGACCATCTTGCCTATAGCACCATAAGAACACACTTTAACATTCTTATTTTTGTTCATACAATCATGGAGGGTATCTCAATTTAAAATATATGATTAATGCATCCGATAACTTCTTTTTATATTTGTACTGCGTATTCAGAACAAAATTTCAAACATTTTTACTTCACCATTGGGATACTTAAAATTGAACACTTTTCCAGGAAAACAAAAAAAAGTTGAGGTGTGTATAAATTGTATCTTTAAAATGATACACCTCCCACATTTCTGTGACAAAAAATAAGAAGTCAGAAGTATTTGAGATTTAATATTGTTTTTGTGTGGGGTAAAACCTTGAGTTGTTTTACTATATATAACTCTCACTGTGCTGAATCATTAATTGATATAATCAGAGACAAAATACTCAGATTTTAAGTAAAAATCTATTCTCTTTCTTTACTTCTTGTTTGAAATCAAATAAATTAATTTGAATTGGAAATTAGTTGAAATAATTTAACTTGAATTAGTTATATCTAAAAATATCATGCTGTACTTTCTTGCACTGTTTCTTGCACTGTGTACACTTGTTATAGTACAGAATTGCTCAAGCTTAATGAGATCATCTTCTTAGAGGATGATAAATTCGACCATTTTCCTTGATATATATTATCAAACTAGAACCATATTTATAAAGTTCATTTCAGGATACTACGTTGTGTATGCTGACGCTATATACCAGGTATAGAATGTTTACAATAAAATATATACTGTTAGTATACCATTTCAGTAAGTTGTTTTAATATGAATTTAAGTATATAAATTACATTAAAATTAAAATGATATAGGATTATGTATACATTTATACTGTTCTGCACCATATTACAAGAATCTTTAATGAAACTTAGCTCAAGTGAGAAATAAGTTGAATCTTCCGGTTAAAGCAGTACAATATTAAGACAATGTCAGGGAGATAAATGGCTGACGCACCATTACAATAACTCTCACTGTCGACTCAACACTTGATTTAATGGCCCACTAATGACACTCGAGTTGTGTCTTAATGCTATCACACATTAGCTCTCTTGCACGATCGTGTTCAGCTATTTGTAAATGGTCTATTGCTGTTGTATACACAAAGTAGATAATGTAGTTCATTGTGCGTGTGAAGTGCAATGTTTAATGTTTGATGCCGCTCAAATTGAACGCATCTGAGTTCGTTTGTTGTTTCCAGTCATCGCTAGAGTACACTCTGCCGGTAAAAGTGCGGACTGGCGCAACGAAGAAGCCGCCGGGATTCCAAGCCCACCTGGTCTGTATCACCCCCATCATCAACGGAGATACTCCCAGCAACATCTCGGCTCTCAGTATCAACTCCTCATACGGGCTGTTAGTATTTACTCTTTACTGTACAGTGGCGTAACTAGGAGTTGGCTTTGGGGGGATGAATCTGATTTAGGAACACACCACGCATCTGGGGTTTAGAATACCTGAATAAATCTAAATTTAAATAAATTAAATTGGCCTAATTCTAAGTAAAACATTTAACTGCTGCATTTCAAACAAATTACATTTCTGTTAGACTTTTTTAATTTTTAGTACTTATGAGTGGTTCTCTATCTTATTTTCCCTACTGGTAAGTTTATCATTACCACCTATTAGTAGGATTGATAAACATTCTGTATCTTTCTGAGTTTTCATAATGTATTATAGCGGGTTTTACATTTTGTTTGAATACGTTTTAAAAGAATATATAATTAGGAGTCACTCTATCCTTGTTTTACACTTAACCTCAATCTGATGAAAAGCTTAGTCTGTTTTATTAGTAGAAACAGTACCAAATAGTGCAGAAATTACCACTTTGCTTTTATTGCTTTTCAAATCTAACTGTTCAATAATAATGTATTTTATCTTATGTTTCTTTTATTTGTTTAGTGGGTTAGATGTATTATTCAGTCTTATTTATATTGTGGGTTATACAATAACTTTAGATTTTTTTATTCAAATACCATAAATTTATGACATATTTCTGTCTTTTTTTTATTTTTAAGCTTAGACATGCTCTGAAGTAACTGGAGAAATATTTGTAAGGCTTTTGGTGCTGCGTACAATGTATGAGGAATGTTGCCCCAAGTGTACCCGAAGATCAGCAATTAACGCCTGTTGATGTTGTGTTGAAAGGATGGCATATGGCAACGAGGTGGGCCTGGTAATAGTGGACATTGTGCAGAAATGTTGTCTGCTGAACATCGGCACACCTGACCTGTACGGGAATGCCGACCCGTACCAGCGAGTGCCGCGCTCGCCCAAGCGCAATCTCCTCTGTGAGGGAGAGGGCGAGCGGTGCCGGTCCCCCAGCATCGACCAGGTAACGTCCCACTCAGTTCTCTGCCCTTTCTGTAGCCACAAGAAAGCAGGGTAGTTCAGATCACATATTTTTTTTCTAATTTCTATTGTGAAAATATATTATTTATATAATGAATTTTAAAATATTTTCAAGTATCATTAGTTAATGCAATTATGTTGTGGGTATTGTTTTCTATCGGATTTGTAAATTTACGAGTGTTAATAGTAATGGGTTATAATGTATGGTCAGTTTGTGCGTTACTTGACCACTTCATGAGTTATGAATTAGTAATGAACCAATTATCCACCTATTTTGCTAATTTAGAATTCCGTATGGAGTAATAATTTTTTGAAAATGGCTGATTTAGCCATTGAGGATAATTATGTATTACATTTAAAATTATTTTTGTAAATAGTCATATTTTTTTCTATAAACAAACCTTCTATAGAAGTAACATAACAAATTGTTATTGATCATCATAAATTGTAAATAGGATTTAGGATTGTTAGGTTTTGTGATGAAATAATTTCTGAGAAAACTTATTAAAATCAATATAATATTGTGTTAGATAACAAATAAAATTAGTAATTCCAAATATTTGTTAAACGTCATTGATTTATTATGAAGTACTTTGATTCAGTACTTGAGACTATAATGGTGTATCTGAAATCCATTTCAACTATCAGAAAAAATAGTATTAAGTAATGGCCGAGACTAAAGTTTCACTCAGTTATCTGAGACTGTAGCATTGTCTCTGTCATCTGAGACAACAATATTCCACCATTTTTAATACTATCCTGCTTTCTTGATAGACTTTATCATTGAGTATCACACAACACACAGATTTCAAACTGTTTTCTAACTTTATGGTCAAAAACTTAAAATTTAAAGCTCGAACCGGTTTTGACACCTGTTGTTGCTGTTCGTATTAAATTCGTTCAATTATTTAACAACAGTTTTGAAAAGTTCGCACATACGTTTGTACAAGATTAGTATCCAATAATAAAGTCTGATATTTGTATTTTTTATGTTTATTAGAGCTATATATTTTTTCCTGATGGTCACATATTATTTCTAAAATATCATTTGCTTTTTTTCTTAGCATTCAGTTTTCCATACTAGGCATTATTTAGTTAACAGTGCTTATCAGTTGTTTACTAAAGTATTAGATCTTTTAAATTTAAAAATAACATCTACTCTTTTTTAATCTTCTGTTAAATGTTGTGTTGTTATTTTATTAACATCATTGTATACTTATCCATTAAGACTGAAATATTTCCCAGTAACCACCTTTTCACTTATATTTTATTATAATTTATTTCAATAATTATCAATTTATAATATTTAAAAATAATCTGGAGTACATATATACATAGCTCTGTGCTCGGAAAAAACTGCAAAAGAACAAAATTACACATATACTCTGTAACACTTCATAGTTTTCAAAAATGTATATCATCAACAAATCATTCATTAGTAAAAATAACTCCATTGCTCATTTTAATATACTTGAATACACTCTCTTCAACTTAGACCAAATAGGTAGCTTATGGAGGCTTGCTAACAGTCGTTCTTTTGATTAGAGTAGTGCAAAATAGGCTTTTGCCAGCTTGCTGCCCTGTGGTGGTTAGTGCAGACTAATACATCTCGTATTTGAATAATCAAAATAGCAAACTAAATTTATATTCAAGAATAAATAACGTATTGATTAGTTTTTTTGATAAAATAATTATTGTTTGAAATATTTGAAACCCAAAAATTTACTCTTTTTTTGCTAATCTAGGAAATTATCTTTACATGTAGTATGTCAGTTCCCATTAAATGATATAAATGTAAATGATTTGTCTTTTATATCAGCAAATCTTATTAGTTCAATTAATTTATTTTCAAATTAGTTTACAATAATTAAATCTACTCAGATTTCATATAAAATTTACTGTACAATATTTTTACTTTATCTACAATACTTTACAACTGTGAAATTCTTCTCGCAGGTGTAACTGTTACGCACATTTCGAGCTTTCTCAAAATCAGTTAATTTTTACAAAATCGTTTTGTTTTGGCTAGGTTCAGTGCATAATAATGTCAATAATACTTTACAAAACCACCTCTAATTATTCATTCATAATTTAAATTCCCCTCATTATTTACAAGATGTTCATGGTTTTCAATTTCATTTAAATATAAATTTTAAAACTCAAGGTATTTCTCACTTAACAATTGATAGATCTCTAATCCTTCAAATTTCAACACGTTTAAAATTTGTTTTATTTAAATAGTAGTTAACTTTAATCATATCATTTTAGCATTATAAAACATTAATTACAGAATAATTAAAACACAAAAGAAGTATATCTTGTTTGTAGGATTATGTTTTGTTTAAGTTGTTATTTTCCCTCTCCTTTTCCCTCTGATCGCATGAGTAGATGACTGACTGTGATGGAGAGGAGGATCTGGACAAACTGCTCGTGAGTCCAGGAACCCTCTACTCTGCGCAAGTATCACCCATCCCTTCGGATGACATTGAAACTGCAGAAGATGCCTTCACCTTAGTTCAAGAAGATGCAAAATCTGAAGAAGTGAAATCAGAAGATAGTGCAAAATCGGAGTTTGCCACAAAGACTGAACGTAGAAGTAGCTCTTCTTGGAAAGGGTTCAGTATAAAAAAGCAACTCAGTCGTGTTGATATGAAGTTGAAGCAAACATTTTCTGCACCGATAGAAAAAACCGGTTCAAATAAAAGAGGGTCTGTTTTTTATTCTGGTTCGGCTTTAGTTTCTCCTGGCGATAGGGAATCAGGAGACGTGTCTCCGGATGTTTCGAACAGTCCTGAGAGTGAAGAGTTGCCAGCAATAGTCCTGATCAAAGAACCAGACACCGAGGAGACGGTGGGGGAGAATGCTTGTGCCGTGCGACCTACAGAACTACAACTGTTTGACAGTCAGGGGAAACCGATCAGGCCTCCGAGAAAAGACAGGAAGAGAGTGTCGGTGGATCAAAAAACTCCAAATAACAGAAGTGACACGAGACTGCTTTCAGTGCCTAATATCAAGTACAGCCATCAGCAAGGGTTGCGAGACCTGCGGCGCAAAGAGGCGATGAGGCAGACCAACCAAAATAACCAAGCGTTCGGCCACATCATCCGTAAGATCAGTAAGTCTATAAACAACATAACTTCATACATAACAACTCCGCACTCTTTCTACCTTATCTGTAAATTCATACTTCATTGGATGTTTTGTGCTTGGTTTCGGGTGAACTACTTCAACTTATAGTCTTCACCTATTTCAGTAAAACACAGATTTCCACTACTTTTGAATATTTTATGAAGTTCACTTAGCACTATCCTCATGATCATTTTACTCATTCCAGCTGTTACTGCATGTAACTTGTAATAACTAATAGACATTGTGTGGTAAATACAATGTAAAGTTACATTTTTGAAATATCTAATCAATAATTTTGTAACTTCTTAGTACTTAACTATTATATTTTAAACTCAGCTCATACTTAAAAAGACATAAAGTTTTTATTTTTTACCATAAAATAATTTAATTGTTTTATATATTCTATACTGTAGTCTTACATTATACAAATTTAATTTCAACATGAACTAGTCAGTATATTTTATTTATATGCAACCAAGCAACAAAATATACCAAGTTTATTTACAAAATAGATGCTAATAAGAAATATTATTCATATCCTAAAAATATTGTCAGTTGATAGAAATTTACTTTATTTTGTTTGTTTGCTCTAGCTGGATGTGTTTTTTGGTTTATTTTTAGGGATTCCAATTAAGTGTAAACATGAAAAAAAACATCCTGACTATTTAATTTATTAATTGAAATGTTTTAAAAGAATAACATTAATCTGTACATTTGTAAGGCCATTATAAAATGTTAATGAAACAGAAACGTAACGTTTTGAGGTCAACAGTTTACAAATGAGAATCATTCATTCTCGTTGATGATATTGAAGCAAGTTTTTCAATTTTGTAGCATTTAAAGATGGCTAATGTCCTTTAACATGCCGTGACACTTCATGTTCTCTAGTTGGATAAAAGATTGTTAAACTAAACTTTAATTCATGAATTCTGAACTTGTTAATAAAGTAGAAATTCGAGAATATGGAATGAAGAAGAGATCGTATTATTGGTCTTTAAACTTTTTTGCAACACTTAACAATGGCTAATATTTAATCATCTTTTAATCACCCAAGCTCAACAAATTTTTGTTTCTTTAAAAGAAATAGCAAATCATTTTTTAATTTAAGAGTAGCATGTAAGTTTGGTTCGGTACAACAAAACACGTGTTTTAACAATACTCAAGAGTAATTAGGCAAAACCTATATCAAGCACATTAGAGGAAAATTAATAAATTAATAATGTATAGTTGACAAACAATAACATTGCACAAACTTCTAAAATTTTGTGAATCATAACAAATTTAAAAATGATGAAGTATAGTCATGTAATCATTGTTTCATGATTGGTTTCCATGTTTTGCCTGCAATCCACATTATAGTAAACCTTGCTTAACTAAAATTATTAGTTAAAATAATAACCAAAACTGTTTAATACATTTTGAAATCATTAAAGATATTTTCAGATTAAATTGAAAGTTTTTACTACTTATTGTATATTTTGGACTTTAGTCCTTTAATATTGAGAGAATGTTTCAAAGATTCATAGACTGCGTAGAGCAAATTTGTGTGTGTGTTTTTTTCACAAATGTTTATTTACCTTCTTTACAGTCACCTCCTGATATTCAAACTCAATATTTAAAAAGTTTATATGCATTGCAGATGTAATTAAAAATTTATATTTGTACACATGTTTACATAACTTCCTCTTGATTCTTTCCATAATTTAACCTTTGACGACTAATTTTTGAGTTTTTAATTGAAGCGAACATAGTGAATTCCCTATGTATCGGAAGTATGCAATAAATGTTTTTCAATTAATACAGTTTGTTCACATGTTTACAGAAAACTGTGGGTATATAACCAAAATAAGAAAATGTCATGTATGTAAACAATTAAAGTAATGAAGTATTATTGTTTCATAAATAAAATGTTTCTTTAATTTCTAATATTCAATGGCCATGTTTTTGTACACCATGTGTCTGCTGCCTTCACTTAATAACATCCTTCATTTTTAAAGTGATCAATCCCAGTAGAAATTGTCACTTACCACAGTTAAGATTCTAGAAATCAAGTTGTTAATTTTGCTGTATTCCATTAAATTTTTAAAAATTAAAGTAAATTCTTTTATAAGTTACAAAAGTTAATGTAATCCTCTGTTGTGTACATTTTTGTGGAACGTTAATAAAGTTTCAATTAAATCATTGAAAAGTTTCTTTGATCCAATTGTATAAAAAGTGTATGAAATTATTCAACTTCTCTTTTTGTCTGTCTAAAAGCTATATTTCTATTTCTGTAAATCAATCCTTAAGCTTTAGGAGTTCATAATGAAGAGGAGACATTGATTATGTTTAATAACATACAATAATTCAGATAGTATTTTATATTTTACAAAAATGGGCATAAGTACTCTTTTATAAATGATCATCTATTAAATCTAATTGCCATGGATGAATTTAAAATTAATGTTACGATTTATTTTAGTGAAAGGGGCTAATGTCACTGATTATCTTCTACAAAATCATTGATTTTAAACTAATAATATTAATATAAAACAACTGTGTATTAATGTTTATATAATTATAATGAAATATTCAATGTATTTTTATTTCTTGAAATAAATTTGAACTTGAATTTATTAGTTCGCATGGATTGATTCAGTTACTTTTACTAGTTTATTGACTTTAAATAAGCTGTTTAGTTGTTGTTTGTATATTTTCTAACAGCCTCAATTGACTATAGTTATATTTTTAAATTGTAATTAACAATAATTTAATTAATTGATGTATTTCTTTTTGAATTTCTTCACTTTTGTAATACTAGTGCTTACATTGTTATGACATGAACCAACTTCTCAGAAGATACTTATAATTTTTGAAGAAGTACTGTAGCTTGTGTGGTAGACTCAGATAGTATTAAACCCATTTGCATCCAAATGATAGGTGTTGTTACTGTCTTTTAATTTAATTTTTGCTTGGTTTCTTTTAGTCATCAAGTGTTATATATTTTTCTCTCTATCAACAATTTTTTAATGAGAATTTTAGTTTAGCTATAGAAACAAATGTCTTTTGTTGACATCCTAAAAATGGTTTGGTGTATATTTGGTATCTGTCTGTTATGCTTTTAGTATATTTAATGTATGGAAAGTATTATCCTCTTATTACTTGAGAGAAATCATTCTGAACATTCATTCCAAGGACTTCTTAAATATTTTAACATGAGTAAGATAACACCTAAGTTATGGATAAAATCATTTTATTTTGCTATGGATATGTTCCTCTTGTGACATAAACCTTCTTGATGAGTAAGTTCACTCTGCAATCATGTGAATGCATGTTTTTCATTGTAATTTTGTACCTAGTCCTAATCTGATCTTTCATTATCTGAGCACTTCAAGTTTCGGTTGGTTTTCGTTTTTCATACCAACAAACTTCTATATCTCATTTCCTTTGCAAAAACTTTGCAAACATCGATACTCCTAATGATTTCTCAAAATGAGTAATGTTATACATTTTTAGTTTTTTAACTTTCTGTTCTAGATGAAATGTTAGAGATAAGTTTTGGCCCTCGATTCTTTGCTAGGGTAGGCCAGGAAATGCCAGCTTAGAGTTGGCGTATGAGTGACGTCAGATGTAGATGGATGCAAGTGGGTTGTTTCGGAGCAAAGTAGACTATGAGGCGATGGCTCTCGGCTGCCTGAGAATGAATGGGCCGACTCCCCTGCCTGTAGTGTAGTGAATGTCCCAGTAGTGCCCAGTCCACGACCCGATCCCGACTTGTGTTTAAGTTTTCATTAATTGATTTAGTTTTCAGTTGAGTTCAGTTACTCATCCCATGGCAGTGTAAACCACCAGTTATAACAAGGCTAGAGACTAGTTTTGTACAATGGATGTGCGTTCTGTGTGTTGTGATTGTAAATAATTTCACTAACTTCGTGATTGTTTACAGGCCCAGGATGCTACTGCTTGTTTTCCCTTTGTCCTTCTTTATCCTTTCCAATCATGAAGTGCGGTCATTTACATCCCCTCATCAAGTTCAAAGTGCCTGAACAATCATATTAATCATTTTGTTTTCATTTGATTTAAAAAGTATTAAAAAACTAATAAGTTGGCCAGTAAATCTTAAAAAAAAAACATTCTAACTGGTTATTTAAGTTGAAATTAAAATGTTACATAAATAAAAGTAACCAAGTCACTTAGTAAAATAATCAAAACCGTCTTAAAAATTAAGGAACTCTTCTTATTCAATTTACAAGAGGTTCCTATTTTATTTCTTCTTGAAAAAGCTGGCCACACTTGTACATTAAAAAGGCAAATCAATGCCAAATAACAATAATATTAATTCATAACCAGTTTTTTTGTATCACTTTTTTACATAGTGTCAATTAAATAAATAATAAATGAAGTGTAATAGAACAAACTAACTATTTCAGTATATACTACCAAACGCAGTAGGTAAAGAGTTGTTGTGTCTGCAAATATAATATTTTATGACTATTCCCAAGTTCCTTCTACTCTGATAGAACACAATGAGATTTGATAAACTTGTGATATTGTCATATTTGTTTCCTATTCATTTACATGTACTTGGCATACTGAACTTTTTACCTTACTGCCCTTTATTTATTTTCATTTGTTGTTTGTAAACTATACATCATCATGCCTCTTTTATATTGATTGTACATTTACTAAACATATAATTATTGTATTATTCTTTTGATTTTTCAAGGATTCGGATGGAGACCAAAGCTGCCTTAAATATTTATTCGGTATTTATTCTCAGTGTATGTCTAGTCACTAGAGAGTCCGTAGTGGGCTGACCAGTAACAGTGATGCTTCTAGTCCCGTGTGACAACTGACCTTGCCTAATTGGTACCGTACCTCCATCCCATATAGCGACACTAACAACTGACCTATTTGCTTTCACTGACCTCCTCCTCACACCGTGGGCATTGTTCAAATATTCATTCTGTTTTGAGAAACCAGACCAAAGAGAAATAGGCCTGTAATCGCCAACAATTTTGCACTCCAGCTGCCTTTTAAAATATAGTGTGATAAAATCCTTGTACAGTTTTCAATGCTAGTATATTTTACAATTTTTCCTTTATTAAACAAAAATGGCTATATACAATATTTTAGAATTCAATTTTAATACATTTTTAAATCCTTGTTTTATCACACTATGTTTTTATTATTTGCACAAGCACACTGTTTGTCAGTAAATACTATTAGGAATATTGTACATTTGTACACTTATTTTTGTATTCTTACCAAAGATATTTATTGTTTTGTAATGTTGCTGAATTAGTTGTAAATTAAATTGCAAATTTATTTTAGACCTTAAGAACCTATTTAATTTTTGAAATTGGTTCTCAGGGTTTGATATCTCATTTTTAATTAATCAGGAGAGAAACTACTGTGATGTATTCTGGTTAATACAGTTTTGGTAATTGGATTGTTTCTTGTTTTATTAGTACGCAATATCAATTTTAATTTTTTATTTAAAAATTAAAAAGTTAGCCGATAAATAATATTATTATTGTAAACTCTTGTACAGAACCAAAGAACATAAAGATTGATTGCTAAGTAGTTTAATGAATAAGTGAACAATGTCCACACTTCTGACGGGTGGGTGGGTGGCAGATAAACGGCGTGTGTGTGTCGCCGACGGGCAAGCAGAGTGGGTCCCCCGCGCGGCGAGTGTTGCCAGAGCCGGTACGCCGCTCTAAGTCGCAAGGTACCAGCCGCAAGCTCCAGAAATGCTTGAGCACCGTATCCTACTCTGATGATGGCTTGCTACCCCCGCCGCGGCTCTCCCACCAAGACCGTGCCAACCTCCTCGTGTCACGACAGTATTGCAGTTTTGGTAGTACAGTCACCTTTCAAAAACTCTGGTCGTAGTATATTCTGTGGTCGTCGAGTTGTGGTATTATTATCAGTTCGTAGCGATTTTTGTGTATTTTATTTTACATATGACACTTGCAAATTGTCCACACTGCGCTTTGCACTGCTTGCCAGAGTGTGTAGAAGTCCCTCCTGCCAGTTTTCTAAAGTTTTATCAATAAAGTCTACTACAAATTTTAAGTTTTAAACATAATTTATATTTAGATCAACATGACATAAAATAAATACTACTAAAAACCCATGAAATTTGTCAATAATGTTTTTCAACTAAATCTCTATATATTAAAGTACAAGTTAGTTAAATCGTTAAAAAAGTCAAAAAAGTTAAAGAATGTCTTATTTTACCAAGCAGAGTTAGGGCTAAGAAGTCCTCTATAACACTTAACCTGGAGATCAACGGCTTAAAGGTGACTTCCGAACCACCACCAATGGCGAGGCAGGCGGGCTGCTTGTTTGGATAGGATCACTCAGTGGTCACCTATCCAAGCAGTGGTCACGCTCGACATTGCTTGATTTGGTTATCTTGGGATAACTTTCGTACCTGTAACACTTCACCATTCGCGCTTGTTAGTTTTTAGAGTATTTAAAAACTTTCAGTATATAACTGTAATTTAAAGTAGTTCCCTTATAACTAGTAAAGATTTATAAGTTTCCATTCTGAACAGCTTATGAATTTTTTGTCATTCAAAATCCGTAACATAAATAAAAATCTTCTGTTTCTAAAGAACGTTTATATTAAAACTTTTAGCTAGAATTCATAATAAAATCTAATTAGATATCTGTTTTATTTTGGTACAAATGTACAATATATATGAGCAACATTTTAAAAATCTAAGTAAAATATTTACCAATACAAGAAACGTTAATTAATGAAAACTTAATTTAGCTTCAGCACATAGTGTTAATATTTGAAAAGCTTGTATGTAAAATAGACAATTACAAAAAAACTGCATGAGCTGCTTCCACAGTGCTTCCAAACTACATGTAAGCTAACGTCCACATTAAAATTAGTCAATATGTTTTCATTACAGGTGTTGTTATACACTGCATCATTTTTACAAACTAATCTAATTGAGTGATTTAAAAAAGAAATCATTGATACAAGGATGAATTATAATTAAATTAAGAAGATCTTAATCAGAATTGTTATTCTGAGTCAAAATTTTTTTAGGAATTCAGATTAAATTCATCATAACTTTTCGCTCATTTCATCTCACACCGGCTTGCGCACAATTTGTAAGTGTCATGTAGTCACTGCACTACACAGAGTGCGCAGTACTCTGCGCCACTGCGCAGACAGTAGAAGCTGTGTTGTAAGCGCGCAGAAGCAGTTAATGGCCACAGTATTGTCAAATAAACAACAATAAATCAACAAACAACAATAAAACAAATTACAATAAACAACAATCTCCAGCCAGCAGGTCACTCTCTGCCTGTTTAATCCTCAACAGTAAAGTGTTTGGTCTGTTCTGGTCTAGTTGTCGTCGTTCTCTCTTCTGTTTGTAGCAAAATCTCTATCTTTGTTTATGTTATCTTCCCCGTTGCAGCATGGAGCTGAATACAACAACGTGTTTATTTCCATGGGTGACGTACTATCCAAAACTTGTCGTTTTGCTATCTTGCTATGTCTATGTAGTGTTTGAGCTTGCTAATACCTCCACTGATTCAGAATCTGCCCACAATTTAGAACAATTGGTAGAATTGTTTGGCACAGACGCTAGATGTAGAGTTAAGCATTGCCATGTTATAAGTAATATGCTTTGTTAACGTTTTAAATATGCTATATGCTAGTAACAAGTGCAATATAATTCTGGTGTGATAAACCACTCTATGTTCTGTAAGAACACTTAATTTATTAAGATTATAATCTGCTCAGTTCACATTGGGTCAATACATTACAACTTCAAACAGAGAATTTTTTAAAAGAAGTTAGCATCAAATTATCAAAAAGCTGACAAGCTCTAGGAGTTTAATTGCTGATTGGTTAATCTTCAGCTATGCCGCATATAGATGTGAATTACTGGCTCTGTCATTTTCAGTTTCACATATTTTGACTGAAGGCTCTCCTTACTGAAGCCAAATTATCTTAACATTTTAGTTGTACTGTCAATTGTTTGACCCAGTGTGAACCGTAAATATTTTATGATAGTCTTGACATCGGCCATGTAGCCTAAGCCTAAAACTCAAATGTCCATTGGTTAATCTTGATCATTTTCTGTAAATTCTCAATTTTAATTTTTTTTATACGTTACTAGTCATTATATATTGTCACAAACGTAAGTTAAATCTGGTGTATATGTAATTTTCCTTTACCTCATTTATGTGAACTTCTTAAAAATTTGATAATTTGTGATCACTTAGAAAAATGCAAACCACTCACCAAACTGTTATTTCTTAAAACTCTGATACATCACATTAAATTGTATTTTTAAATTATTTTCTTGTTTCTTACATGATCTTTTGTGGTTTTTATTGGATTTGGACGAATGAGCTATCAGCAGAATTCTGAGATTTGGAATAGTTTTGTGCCGATAAGTACAAGAAGTAAAATGGAAAATAGTAATTAAGGGATATCTGCTTGTAATAGTAATTTCATGTTAATTTTATGTTGATGTTATCTTAGAAACCGTGTGTTGGTCGCAAATGATCTGTGAATGTGCTGAAGGGGAATTTCTTATGCTATTGCTCTTGATTTTGAAAATATACAGCATTCTTTATCTAGCTGAGTCCTATAGCTCTCTTCCCTAATTGTATGTTGCGACAACAGTGTACGACATGACCTCAAGTATAGTGGAAAGGTTTACTTTATGGTTTACTGCCCTAACATATCATTTGTAGCCACTACCCCAGTGTCTATTCGTTACAGTAAAATCCAGGACTCATGGACCTTGTGTGATATTTCTCTTGATTTGTGTGTAATACGTATTCAAAGTGAATCAAAATGAACAAGAATAAATTCTGGAACCTCTGTGTGATGTTCCGAGTGGAAGTGACTTCGTTGATGACCAATTTGATTCAGAAGTAGAGGATTCTCTTGAATAAACTACCATAATACTAAAAGTGAATGATCTAGAGATGAATCTACTTAAGATTGACCAGAAAACATGAAAACAGATGAATTGAAATAAAACTTATTGTGATTGTAATTTGCCATCGTATTGGCAACAAAAAATTATACTTCGAAAGTGCTATTGTTTTATGTTTTCACATTAGGTATAAACTTTATTATACTATTAGAACCCTAAAATACTATTTTTGATTACAACATTTCAGATTATTTTTTAAATGAATGTGTCATTTTAAAGAAGCTTTTTTGATTAGTGTTTGCAATATATTGTTTTGTTTGAAAATATAATGTTTACAAGTAAATATGTAAATACTTATTTTGTACGTTCAATTTATTGTAATTTTTGTATGCTATAAGAATTATTTTAAATTCTAACCAGTGTTTTCTTGAGGTTATTCAAGCCCGGTTTCCCTGACTGTGCGTGTCAATTGACGTTCCAGGAAAACCACAGCTAATACATGACTAAAAATAAAGAAGAATGCAAAAAAATCATACTATACATTTCTTGAATTTTAGCTTTTACACGTTCATAACGACTATACCTATCAGGTACACGTGGTTATTTACAATTGCCATTGTGTACCCAGGTACACACTGGCTTTTTGTAAAGTGTGTTGTGCGCCGGATTGGTACTCGGAGTACTACAAGGAGTTGGGGGGAAAATTTAACGTAAGCATAGCTCAAGATGTACTTTATTTTAAAATTGTTAGACCATCCCCCATTGTATTTGAGGAATTAATAACTATCTTAAAAACTATTTCTTCATTTCAGTATTTATTTACTAAGTTTAACTTTCACAATGTGAGGCAAGACAAGAATATTAAACCACCTAGGACAGGACTTACATTGTAAATGTTTTTAACTTTAAACCAACATAATTTTTTAAAGAGTGAACCCTTTGAGATCGGATTTGCAGCATAATAGAGACTTTTAATTTGATGTACTACTTGACCTATCCTCTAGTTTAAGGTTTCCTTCTGACTCCTTGCGAGCCATCTCCCTGACACGATAAAAAAATAGTAGTTACTTCAAAAAGTAGATTTAAAGGTGCAGTAATGATGTACCAAGTTTTATTGCTTTACCTGTAAACGTTTGGAAACTGTCAAGACCGTATGGGACATTTTTTAAATCCTGTATATTGAGTCTGTAATCAAAAACGAATACATTACTGATTTTCCCTGCACCGTGGTTTTAGTTTGTCATTATCTTTACTTTAACAGGTGATTTCAACTTCAGAACAATAAAAGATAAAATGTTTCGATAAAATGTACTCATACTCAAAGTTTTGTTTATTAAGTGGAGTTTATTTTATTTTTATCATTATAATACAAGTGTAATTAATTTTTTTGTCGTAAAAACTTTTTTTTTATCTTGGAGAGTGCTGTGGTTCCTATGGCTTCTCTCCTGAATCCACCACTCTCTTTAGTGATTATCTGGACTCAATTATATTATATGAATCTACAATAGTTTTCATTATTTCAGACTCATGTGAAGCAGTGATAGTCTAATAGAGACATAATATGGCTGTTCTTACTAAATGTGTACATTAATTTCTAGTTTTATTAATATTATGTAACAAAGGAGAAAATGTTATATAAAACAATATTGATTAACATTTTTAGTATTTATTTAATAAAACTTTAGTATAGACTAATGAAGTAACTGTTATTGTAACTTAATTATACTTTTACAATTGTTAAAATTATTTTCTGACGCAGTTAATTATTTTAGTATTATATGTTCCAATTTGTCTTTAAATAATATTCGCAAAGAGAGGTGTGTGTTTAGTGATAATCTTTAGATGTCACAATAGTATTAGAAGTGTACTAACCAGCTTATAGTTGTCACTACTTCAGTTCTAGATGGCATAGGGGACCAAGATTCTGAATCAAAATACAACATATATTTACTTTAACTTTTTAATACACTTTTCATTTTGTCCACTGTGTTCTTGGTTCTGTTCTTTACATATTGCTAAATATCTCTCATGTTCAATTAATTTGTTTATGATAATTTATTTTACAATCACTTTATAGTTTCTTGGTCACTGCTCCTTCTCCTATCCTTCTGCTTGCTTTCAGTGTTTTAGCATGCCTCTGTCTGTGGTCTGCACGCCCTCACTTCACTGGAACGATCAGACAGTTGTACATTCGTTCATTACTTGACTTGACTTTGCCAGCTTGGCTACAACTGCTGCTGCCCTGCTTCATTTTTAGACTTTTAATGTTTAGAATTAGATTAATCATCCGTTTAATTACCTCTTTCGAACTTGTATAAATGCATTATTATCAAGGAAATTCAAATTCACCACTTCTTTGACGATCTTTTTTGGATTAATTGTCATTTTTGGCATCTATATGTTTTATGATCATACTTGTATATTTCTGTCTCTGATTTGTTTTAGAGTTGTGTATTGCCTTTTTTCTACTAACCACTTAAATTATTGATTTTTCATCAAACTGTTGTTTTATTGAGAACAAAACTGAGAGCTGAAGTGTCACTGTCAGTTTCAAGTTACCCAGAGATATCTCAGTGTTTAGATACAAGTGCATCTTTTACTCCAAGTTCTAAGAAGGTGTTTTCTGTGATATGTTTTGATCATCAGATTGGAGATAGTTAGAGTCACAATAATAAAATCATAAAAGAAAGTGATTACATTATATAGTTATTTATTATACAAATAAATTTGTAATTTACTCCCACCAGTACATATTAATTTTTATTTATGTTGTGAGTCATTTTGACGAAACATTTAATTGTAAATAAATAACATTTTCAGTCAACTTCTTATTAATTAAAATGTTCAAAAACATTATTCATATAAAATATTGTTGAAGATAGAGCTTGTATTGGCTACTGTTTACTTAATTACATTTAAAACACATAAACCAATATTTAAAACTTTTATTTTTGTGAGGCCTTGCTATCGAAAGACCTCACAAAAATAAAAGTTTTAAACTTTGGTTTATGTGTTTTAAATATAACTATGTAAAATATTATTTTTGAACATTTTGAACATAAGATTTTGAACATTTTTCACAAAGGCATCAAACGCCAATGTATAATTATGGATTAGATAGTATAGGTATTGCAGTTTTTAACAGATCTCCAATATGATGTTAAATTAAGGGGCTTTTACAGAATAACACTACAGTCATACTTAATTGATACTAATATTTCTGAAGTACGAGGGGATACCCAAAAGAAACCGGAATAGCATTGCCGTGGGTGGAATTTGTGTAGTACGTATTTATGCTGCTAAACATGTATAGTACTCATAGCCAGTTCAGTGCCGCCTGTATTTTCAATCTGGCTTGTTCCGTTTATCTACAGTGATTGCTTTTGTTAGTACTGTTTTGTTCATGTTTTTTTTTTATGATGGCAAGTTTAAGTGAACAAGGTGTAGCTCTGAAATTTTAATGTTAAAATAATACCATGATCTTTGACAGAAAATCTGGACCAGTTTCATGCTATTGTTTAAAAACACAACATGTTTCAACTCAATGTCCCTTTTGATTGTCAATCAGAAACCGAGGAATAAACTTGGCAGCAACCCTTTTCATTCCCAAATCTTTCATTAAAATTTGCTAAACCGAGCTCCAAGATAACCCAGTAATCTCTGACAGTTGATCAATTGTCTGTCGATAATTTGTGAGCACAAGCTGTTGATTTAAAACAATATTTTTGTCGATTCCGGCAGTTGATGGACGTCCGGAACGAGGTTTGTCATCAATTGACATGTCGCCATTTTTAAATCGAGTAAACCACTGGTACATTTGAGTTTTTTCATATAGTCATCTTGGTCAGCTGTTTTCTGTGATAAAAACAGTTTCTTTTGGGTACCTCCTCGTAAATAAAGAAATAAGAAAATATTGTAGTGTAGCCGAATCCAAACGTAAATTTAGTGAAATCAGCAATCTCGTAAATAATTCTCTATGTACTGCTCAATGGTGAACAGGTATTGTAGAACCCATTGTTACTGGGAGTTTAGTAACATATTTTAGCAGTTATTAGCAGCTTTCAAATGGGGAAATGCTGTAAGTTCACCATCTAGTGTTGTGTGTTTAGAACATTAAGTTTAAAATAATATAAATTATTTATATTAGTCCAGTGGGGGTGGACTGGGCCAAGTCTTCCCTTAACGTTGTCAAGTATTACAAGAATAGCACTGGTATCACTGCATCTTTACACACGGTATCTCCATTCTAGCACAACGTTTCTGCATCTCATCTTCACTAAATCATCCGTTTGATATGAAAGGAAATAATTAAGTTCCATCCTTTGTTTTATTTGTCAGCAGTTCCTTAATATTAGGAACTATAACTAGAACAGCTGTTCCACCATTACCCTGAGGGAATCAGCTAAAATGCAACAAATGAGGATTATTTTCTCTGTTGTTATTTTACTTATCATTCGTTACAGACATACTATATTCTCCTTATTCCGGTTGTCTTTTTTAATCTGATAAAACATTTTTCCATACACTGAAACTGATTATGATGCGATAGTAGGTGTGACTGTCCATAGACTATTTTGTGAATCAAAGATGAGAATATTTGTATGATTAATAATTATTACGTTTTATACATATATTCAGTGCTCGATTTGAAGTGAAACTCACCAGAAATATTTTTACGTTCAGATACCTCTTTTAGAAAAATAAGTATTTTTGGTTTGTGCAGGAAACTTTCTCCTGCACCTCAAAAATGCCTAAGAGCACTGTTTGAGAACTTATATTTTCAAACTTATTCTCCTGATCCCTTCTTCTTGGAAAGACACCCCACATACTCCCGGAAGATTACAGTTCCGTCATCACTAGTTCTAAAAGTTATAAATAGAAATGAGTATCCCCACAATAGTAGGATTCAAAGGCCCCTCTCCCAGAGGTTCAGAAATACTGTTCTGTCTCAAATCGAGTACTGTGTATACATATATGTTAGATAGATAATAAAAATCAATTTTTTACCAATGAAATTTATTTTTATTCATGATTCACCAATTTTATAGTTAGAAGTCACACAGCAAAGCACAAGCATAATTTTTGCCGAAGAATCAAGTGGAAAATTATAATTTGTATAAATCTACATCTTTTACTTCTTTAGGTGAGTTCGGCAGCTACTTGTTTTTCCATCTGTGTGTATAGCATATAAAGGAAGAACAGGTAGCTTTCATTACATTATTAAAGACTTTTAAAATTTCAATTTTACTAATAAATTTAAAAATGTTCTTGTCATAAATGTTGGAAATTGATACAACCAAAGTAATATCCTAAAACATGTCTAATCTGAAAACTTATGAACCGATAAAGCAAATATAATTGTTGCTACCTACAAAAAAATTGGGAGGTTTTATAATCTATATATCAACAGTAAAGTATTTTGAACAAAGTTGATTTAATATATTAAAGTTTATTTAATATTTAAATGTTTTTTTTTAAATAATTAGTGATATTACATTTCTTTTGGAAAGTGGTCATCAATGAAATTGTTTTACATAAATATGTGTAATCTTTATTGAGCTCCTGATCAAAAGTTTAATGGGCTCAAGGTCTGGAAACTTTTCAGATATTTGGTATTGGACATTGGTTTCTTAGAATCTTGCTGAAAATAATGGAGCCACAGAGAGGTTATATGTATGCAATTTTATCCAGAAAATGCATGGTTTTATTTTTGCTATGCTTCCAAATTACTTTCTACTAACACTGATTAAGGCATCATGAACAAATGCACAGCATTGAAAAGGTTAAAAAAAGATTCCTTGCTACAGTGCTCCTGATAATTGGATACTTGGTTTGCATGAATCCCTGTACCTAAGGTGTCAATTAAAACAATGACCAGGACAAACTTTAGATGACGATGGGTCAACAACAGGATCTTACTGTACTTGCCAGTTGGAGAACATCATTATAGTTTTAAAAGACTCTTTGCAGTAGTTTTTGGTACTATTTGGTACCCATCACTAAGCTAAGATTTAGTAACCAAGATAAAATATTCTAAATACCCCCATGGGTGTAGAAAATCTCTTTCAGAATAAGGGTAAAAAGGGTAAAGCGCCCTACAGTGAGTTGCAAGTGTAAATTTAAAATGGTCCTTCTTGCTTATGCATTGAAGGATTAGGTTAAACAATTTTTTGAGTTGTATTGAAATAACTTAGTCAATAACTTATAGGATTAAAACTTTTTACACCCGTCTTACAAATCTTACAATAAAGTCAATTATAATATTATTGATATTAAATGGAATTATTTGAATCACCACAATTTTTTTAATGTTGATGTTTGACTTCTTTTCACGGCTTCTTTAACATGTAATAAAAGTTCTTATGGTATGAATAAAGTTGTTACGGTAAAACAAGTAGTACCGTTGGAATTATTATACAAATTTAAATATAGTTTGTATCTTGTAAAATTTGTATAACCCATGTAAAACAGCTGAAGTCTATCTAAAGACAAAATATTTGCTGCTCTCAGCTTGTGTATGGCCCTTCTCACTTATACATTGAAGGATTACGTTGAAACAAGTACCGTTGGAATTGTAATAAAAGTATTAAAATAGTTTGCATCTAATACAATTTTTATAACTATACTATTTTTTTATCATTTTACTTAAAACAATTTCAACAGACACTATTTTGTTAATATTAAAGAAAATAACACAATTTTTGGCCTCTTATCTATGCAAACCTATGTGGTAAATTGGGGTTTTTTAGCTTAATTAGTTTTAGAGATAATAATTTTTGTATAAGAAATACAAAATGGCGGCTATCGGCTAAACGAGACATTGTCTGCCAATATTTATTTGTTATTTTTTGTTTGAAATAATGAATACAATCACCCGCAGAAGTTTGTGAACATCATGTACAGTTAAGTGCATCATGAAAGACATGCAGACCCAGTCACATCGGTAAGCTCTTCAGTTAGTGTGGAGGAGACTCGAATTTATGTAGCACCTGGGTAAGAAAGTAACTATGCTACTACGTTATCTGTCTTTATTGATAACAAATTGTGAAATCATTGCATTGATGAAAATATTGCAGCTATTAACCCTCCATCTGGCGCTAAACGGAGTTTTCCTCCGTGTATGTTTTATTATTAAAAATAGTACTACTTTTCTGATGTCGGCAGTCGTTTTCCCGCAGTGTACTTCACGAGCATCTTTCGGGGAAACGAAACAATACCCTCCCGCTTTTATTTATCAAAATGTGTCAGTATGAGGTCTACTTCCGTGCGTGACTGGACGATTCCTCCGTGAGCGCCCGATGGTGTGTTTGTAGTGCTTGGACGAAATCTCCGTGAGCGCCTTATTGTGTTTAGTTTTTTATGTTGTAATAATCCGTGTGCGCCTAAATGTGTGACCTGTGATGGTTTCTTTTTAAATTATACCATATATTTTATTTGAATTTTTTTGAAATGGAGAATGAAGACGAGAGACTTGTCAGTACAGTACCAGTGTGCTAGGGAACATTTTAGTAATGATTATGGAGTGAACATTGCCGTTATAAGAACCAGAAGGAAAAGTTTTTGAAATTTTGTGCAGTGTGTAAAAAAAATTTTTAGTAAAGAATAAATTTTTATTTCAGAGCAATAATTGACGTTACAATTGTATAATATCTCAAGAATTGAAGTAAGTTGTTTTGTAAGAAGTTAAAAACTAAGTTAATTTCCATACATATTTAAAGTAGGTTAAACATTTTTACAATTAATTGCATTATTCCTTACAATTAATCATGTTGTTATTATACAATAACATTTTTTAAGATTTTGAATTTCTTATTTCGAAAATTCATTACATAAGAGTGTAATTTTTATTATATTTCTAAAAATGAATATATTACATTGTAATTAAATCAGTATGAATATTTAAACAAATAAAAACAGTTTAAACGACTATGATATCCATTATTCGCCAACCTGGAGGAAACCTCCGTGAGCGCCTGATGGTGTTTCTAATTTTAAGCGCCCGATGGAGGGTTAATATTGTTATTACTAGTAAAGTTTATATAAATTGATTATAAAGAATGCAGTATTTAAAAATAAATTTTTAGTCATTTTTATAGTACCTGGCTACTGTGTTTATATTCGATTTAGAATCTGCTATGTTAAAAAAAGTTTTAATACAAGTTTCAATGAATATTGTTTTATACTGAACTTGGAATATGCAACTACTCCTATTTTAATCTCTCGTGTATATTTTGGTGAATTTTTTAAAAAATAAAATTAAATGTTTTTTGTTTACTTTTCGAATTTTTTTTCTTTTCCCAAAAATAGTTTTCCTGCCAGATTTGGAACCAGCATCCTAAAAGAATCTTAATATTCGGGAGAACTACATATGAATAGTCCCAGTGACTACTCTGTTGTGAACAAGATCCTAAAAAATTGATTTTCCACACCACATATAGAAAAATTCTCAATTATCTAACTTTATGTTAATTAGAACTTTTGATTTGGAGCTTGATTGGAACAACATATTTATATCAATTTCACCAAGTGCCACTTCCAATAAGAAATGTGTTGGGATTCTTTAAATGACCTTGAGTAAAAGTTCAGTAATGCCATAACTAAAGTAGAATACATCATAAATAATAATGTAGCCTTTTCAGACTTTTGTGATGTGTCTGAAAATGATAGCCTCGCTATTGAAAGGCCTCACAAAACAAATAAAAGTTTTAAATATTGGTTTTATGTTTTTCATGTAATTTAACAGTGACCAATATAAGCTCCATCTACAGCATAAATAATAATATATTACAGTGCAATAAATGTAATTACTATTCATATTTTACCAAAATTTTTTTTTTTTTAATGATAAAATAGTATTAAAGGTGTATAACTTTATACTTAAACTATCAATGATATAGCATTGTAATTACGTAATATTGGTTATAAGTCTTTTGCCATAGAATTATCAGAATAATAAAATATGGAAAGTTTCGATTCACTCGATTATAATAAAAAATGTCTGTTGTAAAATCAGATTTTCAATAATAAAATGAAGGCCAATAAATGAAATTAACCAGTGAAAAATATATGTTTTCTTATATTTTTTAAATAGAATAAACATTTCTTTAAACTTACAGATGATTAAACTTAAGTTACAATTGTAAAACGCTGTGCGGATGATAACTCATTCTGGTGCACCCTTGATTTATGCATTGAAATAAAGTGACATTGAAGTATTTGAAAATGTAGAACCATGATTTGTGCATGAATCATCATCTGATCAGACCATGGGAATGGTAAAGGGTAGCGTAGAGTATCTACTGCAGGCATGTGCTTGCCGCGGTCATTAGCTCACCTGCTCGCTCATTCGCTTGCATTACTGGCTCGACTAACATAACCAGTAATATTCACCATAGAAATCTATAGCTCTGTGTCATTTACATTGTAGGTTCAACACAGATGTTAATGATTTACTTTAATCTTTAGTGTAAAACAATTTGTGTTTCACTTTATATAATACCTCTTAAGGGGAGGTTTGTTTTTACAATATGTTCTCTTTGTGTAAACAATTGGATTTTGGTAAGTGGATATATTACACTATATGGTTGTAATAAGAATAACCATACTTGAAGAAACAGTAAATATCTTGCATATAAAATGTATAATCTTTGACAATTTTGCTGTTTTGAAAATATAGCTATACTTTTTTTCAAAATTACATTGTTAATTGGAAAATCAATATTCATTCCACGTTTTACTCTCATATGTTTAGAAATTTTGTTAATTATAGTTGTAGTAGATAGATAATTTCAAACGTTTTAAAAAATTATTTAAAAATGTACCACAGTTCACTATTATTCCTAGTGATGAAGATATCATTAATATGCTTTTTTAATTTGTCTTTTTCTACAAAATAGATACATATCAATATTCTGTCATAAAAAATAATAATGTCTGAAGTGTGTAACAATATTGTTTCAATATAAACCATAAGATTATTGCAGTGTACAAACTGACTCAAGTGTCTGTTACGACAGATAAGTTGGACAGTTCGTTCTCTCGATCTCGGAGTTCCAGCATGTCCAGTCTGGAAAACATTAGCTCCGAAGCTATCCAGTGCCTCTCTTTTGCTGATTCCTATACAAAAAAATCAGGTGAGACTACCTTAATTCGACAAATTATTGTAGGCTTAGGGGTGATAAAGGTTGCATTTTTTGCATGTCAACACTTCTTAATTCATTCACTGCGCCAAAAAGTATAACAAGGATTAACAGATGCAGATAATGTTTAGGTATTTAGCGCTGCAAGACAACCCCGATCAGGGCTATTTGAACCGTATGTGCGCAGGTTCACCAATTGTGTTAAGAATTTCATAAATAGTTTCTCTGAGGAAATAACAATTCCTCCTAGGGTTTAATTTGAAGAGGGGGGTTGATAAATTGTAGAATATTCCTTAACACACTTTCCAAACTCTGTGTAATCTAAATTTTATTATCTTAGTAACATCAAAATCCTTCAGGAAGGTGAAATGTGAACCTACCCTAGCGTCTGGATCATGTTTTAAGTCTATTTTAAGACTTCACAGGTATTTAACTCTTTAAGCAGTTGTTTATAAAAATATATTTAGTGCTAAAAATTTGGAATTAGTTTACAGTAAGAGTTGTGTAGCTATGCCTGTCACCTTAGCCAGTATGGGTTGCGGCAAGGCATGCTGCAGGGAGACCTGCATTCATTTCTGCAAACATAGACTAGCCAATGTCCCGCTCACCTTCCCCTCGCTGGTGATTAAACAAAGACCAATGTTTTTATGCTTTGTTGTACAACTATGGCCTGCTCCAGTCATGCACACAGCTATATGCCTCCCACTGTATTGAAAGTTGTTTTTACACAATACATGGAAGTATTCACCATATAAGAAGAAATAAACTTATGATAGTCTTGTTATAATGAAGATATAATACAGGTGACAGTTAGTATTTATATGTTTGGGAATTTACTCCTGCCACATCAGTTGCAAGACAAAGTGTTTCAATAAAACAATTTACAAATCATACTGTATATACAGGAATAGGATGTGTGCAAAACGTTCAACTGTCAAGAACAATTTCTCTTAATAATCCCAATCGACAATGGATGGTTTGAACTATGAACTATGAATGTCCCTTCAGTTAGAGGTGTAAGTACTTGTATTAGAGATGAACGTAGAGTGATGTGGGCTTGTTGCCCACAGAAGCCAGTACCTACCCGACGCTGTGGGTGGGCACGAGTCTCGGCTCGGTGTTGACTGTGATGCTGAGTGTACCGGCTGCTGGTGACTCTCGTCTCTCACAACCTGTAGCTGTCTCTCCCTGCGGCACCATATTCAGGCTCAAGGGCTGCATCCTCACCATGTCCTTCCTCGACTGTAACGGTGCTCTCATTCCCTACTCTTATGAGAGTTGGAAGGACGAAGGCAAACAAAGTAAGTCAATCCAGAATGTTTGTGTTTATACTGTGTTCACTTTAGCATTACTAATCCACTTAAAAAAATCCATCAAAATATTTAATTACAATAACTGATTGTGGAGCTATTATATTAAATTTGAAACATTCATTCATATATTCATATTTTTATTCTTTATTGCCTAAAAACATTAGTTACAGACAAATGTTGTGAAACAAAAATAATTAAAACAACTATTGACATACATTGTAAATGCTTCTTGCTTATTGGAATATTATTCATTCATTTAAAATTCAACAATACAATAATTACAATTTATTTTTGTGAGAACTTATGCTGTCAAGGTAAGTATCATCACACCCACATAACTGAAAACAAAGTCTCTGCTGTTTCTTTGCTTCTTATGTAAACTAGAGGTCCTGCCCCACTGTCCTTCAAATTATTATTTAAAAGTAAATGGGAAAGTTCAATTTTGAGATTTACTGAATTGTTTGTAAATAACCTATTTTACATGTCCTAGAAGTTATCCACTTGTACGAAGTGTGATCAAAAAGTAACAGGAATTTTTAAGTTTCACAGGTTTGGAAAGTCCGATTGTCAAGATTTTGTTATTTTGTTGGTACTCATGCTCCTACTTCCTAAGTTTAATACAATTTCCAGCTGTATTCACTGTTTACATTTTCAGTTTCATCTGCTAAGGTTAGACGTGTTTTATAAACTCAGTGATTTTTGTTCATACAAAAATTTATAAATAAATTTGTATCAAATTTTTTATGAAAAATGAATGGTAGCAATAAGTAGCAAAGTGTGAAAAATTTTAACAAAGCTTAGAACAACGTTAACCAATAAAAAAGTGAAAGAAATTGTTATGAACAATTGCCTTATTATGATCAGAGCTGATAATGTTGGCAAATTAATTTGTTCATGCCATGACATTTTTTCAAACATTTTGTGTATGAAATGTGAAGACCAAAATTTGTTCTGAAATTGTTGCTCAGGAGCCACTAAATAAAGTCAACGACGATGTAGAATTACTGAAACATGTTATAACAGGTAACGAAACATGGATTTACTTATGTTATATCATGTGGTAACTAAGGCTCAATCATCCCTGGATCATTAAGAATGAAAAGGTTTGACAAATTCAGAAAAATATGAAGATTCTTCTGTGTGCTTTTTCCATACTAACTGTGTTCTTTGATTTTAATGGCTTAGTGCATAATGAATATTCTTGGCACAACGTCAAATGGTCTATTGCAGGAGTACTAACTATTGCATGGGGTTTTTCACCTTGACAATACACCTACTAACACTTCATTGCTTCTATGTGAATTTTTGGTCAAAAGCAGTACTGTAACAATGCCCACAACCAAATATTTGGTTATAAAGTTCAATTGAACAAAATTGAGAATGCTCGTAAGGTACTTTAAAATGGTTCCTTTGATTAATTATGACCATCACTTATCTGAGGAGCACTTGATTTGCTATTTAAAAGGGATATACCCATGATATCCCTGTAATTCAAGTAGTTGTGTGTGAAGCCAGAGTTAACAGGTAGTTATCTACACAACTAGTCTATTTAGATTTTTTTCTGTGGTCATTTCTTAGCCTACAGCTCTAGTGAGAAATTCAGAACTGCATCTACCCTTTAAATTTTACAAACCAATAGGTTTGCTAAGCATTAAGTCTTCCTTGGTTCCTACACATGGGATCAGATAGTTCCTGGATAGGAGACATCAGGTTTACATCTTATTCTTTGCTTTGGGTCTTCTTCACTAGCTGCTGTGTACCCACAAATCTTTAGCGTTCCTTCTATGGTCTTTATTTCTTCTTCTTATTCAGCCTGGCCATTACATTCCTTGACTCCATATTTCTGGCTATTCTTACCCTAAACTCCTATAATCCTAGCCCTCTGGCCTTTAGCCACTTGGACTCTTCCTGGCAGTTAAGCCCATCAGCTCTGGATACATTAGGACATTTCATTTGGGATCTCTCTTTTATTGTCTACTTGCATCAGCTTTCTCTTAACAAATTAAGAACAAAGTGGAATTTATTCATGTGACACCAAGATACTAAAGAATTTATGATTATCATCAATGCTGCAAATCAAATTTTATACTGGATACATGTTTTTCTGCCTATGCTGCACTACTTAACTGTCACCTTTCTTAGTAACTACCAATTCTGGTTTAAATGTATTTGAGAAAATTGTGAGCAACATTTAACTACTTACGATTGATACAACACTGGTCATGTGTTGCAGGGACGCCAACTAAGAGCAGTACGAACAACAGCCGTATGTCACCGCCACTGGGAGCGTCCGAGGTGACGTGTGATCGGCAGTTTGTGGCCCTGGTGTCAGAGAAGCAGGCCCGGGTTGTGGCTCTCCCCTCGCAGAATTGTGTCTACCGTCAGCAACTGGCAGACACCGACTTTGTTGTCAAGGCAGAAATTATTTCTTTGAAAGGTCAGCACCATTATAATAGTTTATACTACACATAAGAACCTTAAGGGAAAATGTCAAATGGTAGTAAAAATATTTGTTTAGTCTCCATAAAATCTCTAGCTTGAATAGTTTTCAATGTAAATTCTTATGCTCAAATTAGGCAGAAGCACATAAATACCATTGTTAAGGCCGTTTCACACCGCGGTCACACTATGTCACGTTACGTAAAGGGACAGATGTCGCGTGACAGACGTACAGTTCACACCGCCACCGACGTCTGTCAGATACTGACTGGTACATGCTCTGTCAGTCGGTTTAGTTGAAGCAGGTAACATGGCAAGTGGTTCGTGGTGCGATAGCGCGTTCACTAAAAATGTGTCTTGGTTGGATGACGGCGATAGTAGTTCGAGTAGTGAAGAGGAACTCATGCTGTTGTATTCGGTTACAAACCGAACGCACTGGGTACACTCTATCAACCAAAGACGGGAACAGTGCAGCGAGTATCATCATCTGATGAAGGATTTGGAGCTAGAAGATGACAGATTCACAACATACTTTCGGCTATCTAAACCTGAGTATGAAGAGATCTTAACATTGATATGTAACGATATTAGTAAAAAAGATACCAACTACACAAGATGTATTTCCAGCAGAGAAAGATTGGCGCTATGCCTAAGGTACGTTTACTAATCTTAACAACGAAAGAAGAATTTTCAACTATAGACTTTGTAGATGTAGAAGAGTAGTTGAAAATGCTTTTCGCATTCTTGCATAAAGATGGCAAATCTACTTCATACCCTTAAACTGTAAGCTGCACTTAGTAAACAAGATAGTCAAAGCAACAGCCGTCCTCCACAATTATCTTTGCTTAAAGGGATCATTTTCTCCAGTAGTGACGCCTGAGGAAAGTTTAGAAGCTTATGACAAAGCATGGAAACCTATTCCTCGTTATGGTGCTCAGACATCTAAAGAAGCTACCGAGATAAGAAATCACTTTGTTAAATACTTCATGTCCAAGAAAGGAAGTGTGCCATGGCAGTGGAACCACATCTAATGATAACCAAAACAACAATTAATTGTTCTAACAATTTGTATGTATTCTGCTCTTGTGTATGATTAAGATTTAAAAAATATGTTTGCTAACAGTTTGTGGCATGTAGTAAGAATGATTATTCTACTGTCTGTATATGAACATTATTTAATATGTAATTTTCCGTTGAATCACTTTTGTATAAACATAATGCCAATTTGTATTTAACATGCATGTGTTTTTCTTTTTTTAAGTCGTGTTTTTTTACCCTTGCGAGATTCTGTACTAAATTGAATTTGGGCTGTTCATTAAAGAGTATAAATGATACAAATGTATTCTAATATTAAAGCCAGTGAAATAGATATTAACATGCGTTTATGTTGTCAATATTATTAAACTATACTCAATTGTGAAGGGTTATTTTGAAAGTTTTTAAGCTTGAACAAGTACAATTAAGAACTACTTACTATTTTGTTCCAGATGCTCTGCTATTTCACCCCATGCTGTGTCCTTTAAATTGCTGTCTCTATACTCCTCCAAATCTGTATTCCACAGCAGTGGACGCGTTCTGACGGCTTCAACTAACTGTTCTATAATAAATAACAAAAATAGCAATCCAGCTTCTTGTAAAGAGTTACAGCAAAAACTGCGCGACACGTGCACGGCGGGATTGTGAGCCAGTGCGCATGCGCGAGGCCACAGACGTCGACAGATGTTTTGAAAAGATCGCTCTCGGAGCGATTCCGCAGATTCGTCTGCCGACGTCTGTGGTGTCTGTGAGGTTCTACGAGGTTGGTGTGAATTACACCATTAACTATGGAAACAGATCTTTTGAAAAATTGTCACGTTACGTAATGTGACCGTGGTGTGAAGCGGCCTTTAAGAGTACAAATAGAGATAAGTATAATGAAAAAAATTAATTTTTAAATACCTTAAATAAAATAAGCAATCCAACATATCTTCTTATTTTAATTTAATATTTACATCTTTTTGAATTTTTTCAAAAGATTAAGACTTTGGATTGAGAAAAGAATTTTTAGTGTAATCTTGTGACATAGTTTTGAGAATATTATCTTATTGTAAGTAATCATAATCCATAATTCCAACTTTTGAATAAAAATTAAAGAAAATAAAGTATATATATATTAAGTTTTTAAATTTGTTAACTTGAATAACTGCCATTTTATAATTATTTTTAATTTTTTAAGCAAAGAAATAATGATTTGTAATAATGCTTTCAAATTGTGTACAAATTTTGAGATCAGAACCTACAATTCTCAATTTATTTTTGTACATTCAGTATTTTAAGGCAATTTTTTACTGACTATTATTTTGAATTTTTTTATATGAAATGTAAGCTTATGTAAAATTTGGGAGAGGATATGGATTTATATAACCTTTTTCTGTCAACTACTCATGATAAATGTGAGGTGGCCTGGATGAAACCAACAGTTTAAACATGGGTTATCCAGAATGTAACGTCATTTTGAAATAGGAAGCAAGCCAATGAAGATGCAAAATTGTTACTAAATACATCTGAAAACCATACATTTTCTCTGTTTTTCCTACATAATTATTTAACAGATTCAAGCACATGTCACATCTTTGAACAGTCCTTGGAATACCCTATTCGTAAACATCATGGGCTGTATGATGACATAAAAAGGTGCCATTTGAACTTGGCCAACAGTTCCTTTGTTCTTCCTCTCTGAGGGTGAGCGTTGTCATGTGCAAACACAACACCACATGTCAGAAGGCTATGGACACCTGTTTTGTATCGCTCTTCCTAGTTGTCTCAAAGTATCGCAGTAGACTTCAGAAGTGATGTTGGAAGCATGTTCCATCATATAAACTAATAATATACCATTAGCCAAAAAACTGTAAAAATAACTTTTCTTGCTGTCGAAGTTTGACGGGCTTTCTTTGGAGAAGCGGTATGTCGCCATTGCATTGATTGCTATCTCAGTAGGCAACCCAACTCTCATCGCTAGTAAAAATCCTGTCCAAATATTCTTCTCCTTCAAAGTCTTACTGAGAAATAATGTACGGCAGAACTCATTCTGTTTGGTACCCAACAAGCACAAAACTTATGATAGCCTAGTCTTTTTGTCACTGTCTCATGTAAAAGACTGTGAAATTTTCAGGAAAGTGATTGGAAAGTTCATAAATTGTGAAGTGACAATTCTCACAAAGTTTTTCTTTCTTTCTCTTTGTTCAGAAGTCATCACTGACAAGAGAAGCCTACCACTATTTTCTTTATCATGAATATTTGAACTTCCATTCTGATTAAATCGCACCCATTGATGGTTTAGACCTTCACTAATAATTAGACCTACCCCATAAAACCACCAATTTTATATTTGCCTGGATTTTCTATTACAGCACTCATGTTTCCAGTTTATAGCTGGACAAACATCCAAACATTAATGCTCACTCTGCTTTGCACATAGAAGCGTACTAAACCACTGTACACACCAATGTCAATGTGTCATTGCTACCCTGACTACTTCTCGTCTTACGTATAAACGTGGTCGCTTTCTGCATAAGCATCAGATTTATATTATTGTGCGGAAATTGTTATTTTGGTAGTGAAGAAAATCTCTAAATGCTTCTGAACATTATGGTTTGATAATCGAGTTTACTAGTTCATAATCAGTTCTCATGTAGATATGCAGCTAGTTTACTTCTGTATATAAATAAATGATGATGAATAAAGTGTGATGTCTGAATTGGTAGTAAATTGATCTAGACTAATTGCACGAGTTATTTGAAGTTAGAAATATATAGTGGCTCTGAAATTCACACAAGCCTGACAAAAATGAATGAAGAGATCGTTGTCGATAAGCTAAGTAAATGTTTGTGAGACAGACAGTGTCTGCTTGGTGTGCTACATCTCCAGCGGTCATGTGACAGCCTACAGTCTACCGAGCCTCAGGCCTCTCATAGACGTTGACTTCCTGCCCCTCCCCGATCTCAGGTAATCTCTCATGTTTATGTACCATATCGTGGAATATTTATTATTAAGTCAAGTTTTATAGTTCATAAATAGGTAAAATTTTATTCTTAGTAGTAGTTCATTTAACATGATAATTAAGCTAGAAAAAATTTTGCTTCGTTTTAGACTTTGAATGTAGTACTTTTAACACATTCATGTTATTTTTAGTTTTTAAATTAAAAGCTGTCTATAGTGAAAGGACCATATAGGATTAATGATCTATTTACCCCATAAGAACATTGTTAAAACTCAAAAATTTTGAAACTTATTTTAGCCTTACACCTTATGTAATAATTACACATTTTCAGTTTTTCTTAAACAGTGTATTGTTGTTGGATTTAAAAAACAATAAATAAAAATAATGTTAAAAAGCTATTATCTAAGTTTTTTGGTTCACAGTATGTAGAAACATTATTACTACAATTGAAATCTTAAAATTTATTAGTCTTACTGTAGAGAGTTGTTCCAGTCAACACCAGATAAACCAGAAAAAATTCATGATAGTATGACACCAATGTGTTAGCCTAAAAAAGCGTTGTACACATTTTAACATTTTAGTCATACTTAGAAAATTAAACAACTACCATAACTCTATGCTCAGAATAAGGCATACTAGTCATTAACATTATTCTTATGGGACTTTTATCATCATAGTATTATAATTAGGTTGAATTATCACAGTATTCTTTTTTTATCGCCTAGTTCTCTGAATGTATTGTAGTTGTAGACTTATTTTAGATTGAAAGGTTTTTATTGCTGAATACCATGCTAAATAAATTAACAAGTAGCTAATTTTAGTATAATACTCAATATCTACTTAGATATTTTCATAGTTTCTTATTTTATGTGTTTTTAGAGGAGAGAAAAATTCCCCTGTACAACATGTGATGTGAAATAAGTAAATCAGTATAGTAAGAGGTGGACAGTACTGATATTAAGTGCTCTGGTCCCAACAGATTTCCAAGCTGCACTATAGTTTCATTGGCAACAACATAAATTAACAGTATGGGGAACAAGGAAATAAACACTATTTTGAACTTATTGTACTCAATAAAAAAGTGTTCTCTTTTACTATGTATATTGACTAAAACACTGTGACTAGAACAATGTAAACGTAAGCCTTTCTAAATGGCAGTGAACATTGTGATTTACGAGGGGTATTAGAAAAATAAGGTTCCCATGATTTTTTAAAATAGACAGCTATATATTTCTACTTGGTGTTATACATCAATTTAAAACTTAAAAGTTAAGCTATTTTTTCACATAATCACCATTTCTGTCCAAACACTTTTGTAGACGATGCTCCAACTTTTCTATCCTCATGTTGTAGAATTCTGCCGCCAATCCTTTGAGGAATCGAGTAACCTCTTCCTTGACTTCATCATCGGTACTAAAGCGTTGGCCACCCAAGTGTTCCTTTAATTTTGGGAATAAGTGATAATCACTTGGGGCTAGGTCTGGGCTGTAGGGGGGATGGGGCACAATAGTCCAGCCAAAATTTGTCAGCAGTTCTTGAGTTGACGTGAGACATGAGGTCGAGCGTTGTCATGGAGAAGCCTCACACCACTGGACAATTTTCCTCTCCGGCGGTTCTGGATCACGCTTCTCAGTTTTCTTAATGTGTCACAATGTCTGTCAGAGTTTACTGTTGTTCCATGAGGCAAAACGTCGATCAAAAACAGGCCCTTCCTGTCCCAAAAGATGGTTGTCATGACTTTCCCAGCAGACTGTGTTTGCTTGAATGTCTTCGGCTTAGGTGAAGTTGAGTGACGCCATTCACGTGATTGCTGCTTGGATATGCTTCTCACCATAAACTTGGATTAACTGACGATGAATTTCAATAGGTGATATCTGTTTTGCATTTAAAAAACGTATCACAGCATGAATTTCGCATCTGGCGGTAACAACGATAGGGAACTCCATCTTCGAAGGCAGCTAGGCCGGCACTGTTGGACGTAGCGAGGCGCGAGTGGTATGGATAAAGAGAGATACAGCTGATGAGTAAGACAGTGTTGCCAGATTTCTCCCAACATATCGCATTCTGTCTCGGCGGCATAGGGAACCTTATTTTTCTAATACCCCTCGTACAATGTTGAAATGATCGGCTGATATCAATCATCTGTCTGGTTAAAAAAAGCAGCTGAATGAAACAAACAAAATATTTTTAGTAGGATAAAATTCCATTAACCCGGCATCTTAATGTTCGACACACTTAGTAATCCGGCATGCCTTTTGGATAAAGTAACTTTTTCCTGAACAATTAAAAACATCAATCATTTAAGATGAAACAATATTGTTTCTGTTCGTGACGAACACAGCGTTTAGGTAGGCATGAAGAAGAGGCAACCTGTGTTACCAGTTGCACTTTCATATCAATTCAATTGTGTCTAGTAATGGTAGGTAAATTTCACAATAATTGTGCTCAGTACAAGTTTTTTATGCAAGGACAACTCTAAACAATGACACAGTGTCTAGAGAGGCTGGCAGTGGCAGTATGGTACAGGGCTGTGATGATAAACCATGATAAACCTGAACCATGTTCCGCCCAATTGTTTATGATGCATAGGCTACACTCTGTATATTTGGTGGTATTGATGGTATAGTATTGATGGACCATTTAAACAATCGTTCTTATAGATCCACATTTAACGAGGACTACCTGAAGATTATATTTTAACAATAAAAACATGTATTACTGTGATTGCTTATTTATTATGTCCACATTATGTTTTATGTATATATATATATATATATATATCCAATAATCCGGCATATTTGATAATTCGATATGTCTCAAGTCCTGACTCTGCCAGAGATTAACGTAAGTTTACTGTAATGACAAAAATATATAATGATATTCCTCATTTAACTATTCAGAAAAATAACTGCTTGAAATAGTTTCAACTGTGGTAGATAGATCACATAGAAATACTGTCTACACAAAAACGTAGCGTTCAAGTGAAACCACGCTGAAGGGTTAATGCACCAATAACATGAGGGATAGATGGATGGACCATTTGACCATAACAGCTCTTACACTTCTTATTCCACTTACTGAAAATGCTGCTAAGATTAGAATTGTTTGCTTGCCTGAAGAATCTTTGTGATGAATGGCATGATTCCTCTAACTCTAAACTAACCAACACCTCCGCGCTGTGAAATGATTAGATGTTATACCACGTGGTCATTTACAACAAGAAGACAATATTACTGGCCTCAAACATTGTACATTAGAGAAAGATCCAGTTATATTTACTGGTGACATCAAAACTTTACTACCTCCAGAAAATACTGATCACTCAACGTAGATGCATGAACACCAACCACAACAACATAATTTACTTGTTTTTTATCATACAAGGATTTTATCATGTTTTTCATGATGTGTCAAATAACTGCTCTTTTGCTAACGTCCAGCCTGCCAGCCATTACTGCCATCCCCAATGTATTGCATATAGCATCATGACATTTACTTACTACAATCACCTTTACACTGGAAACTTTAAATAACATAAGCAGAATCTCTAATGCATGGTAACTGACCCAGCACAGGACATCTTGAACCCTTTTCATGCATATTTTTAAAGAAACCAGTTGATTTGAAACTGAAGGAGTTCAACATAATTTTGATCTGGGATTCCAAGAGAAGCAGAATTCTCCCATGCAATTGAGATAATGACATTCCAAAATCCATAAATTTGAGATAGTGAGTTGCCCTGCCACACCACTCTACCTGAGATGATGACCTATATTTTCTGCAGCCTGTTGAGCTGCACCCATGATGATAAAGGCTAGAGAGGGAACAACTAATACACCATCATATATCCTACACACTTGATAGCACCTACTAATTGCAAAACTAAAAAAAATGACAAGGACGGTGAAAAGAGCAAACAAGTTTTAGAAGGATTTTAAAAACATCTTCGATTTCTGATGATGTTTGGGTTATCTCATCTTCTTGGGTTATCTTCTTCCTGTAATAAAAAAATTGCTTACCACATCACTGCGTACGGATGTTTGAAAATGAGCCCCCACAATTATCGAGAAACAACGATCGGTTTGACTGTGGTTAGATAAACGACAAATAACTGCAAAATTGTATAGATTCAATTGGTTTTAATTTATTAACTGGTTGTAGAGTAAATTAGTGGCATGCAAACAAAACTGACAGCCACCAAATTTGTTAGGTCTTATTTTGTGTATAAACCTTAAAAATGTCTTCAGTAGTTAAAACATAGATAACTTTCAGCAGCTCACACAGAATTCTTTGAAATTTTCACATTCCTCTGTAGTCTGTATGTCTATAACAGCTCCAACCAATCCAAATCAACAGTCATGGATAACTAGATAAGAAAACCTGCTTTTGGTTTCCACCAAACATTTAATGAATTGTTATATTTATAAATGCTTGATTTGTTTTAATGTTAGCATAGATGGTATGAAGCTGGTGAACAGTACGCTTAGGCTAAGTTGACAGTTGCAGTACATGCAGTTACTCAGTATAGTTGCCATTGCTGGAGGGACGTTGTATGCAGACAACGTAGTGCTAGCAGCTGACTTCTGTTAGAGTCGTGGTAGACGTTATGAATGAGCTTCCACCCACTCACTGCTGTAGACCTTTGTGCTTTCATTTCTGATTATTGACACAGCTAGCAAAAGTTTTTTGTTTTCCTTCAATTTACAGTATAGTTGTTTTAATCACACTAGTTGTTGAACCCGTGAGTTGTTAGTTGTGCATAGCATAAGTATTTAACAGCTGTATCTCACTAAAATTGGTCAAATTAGAGTGTGTTAGACCAAGTTTGAAGCTATGAGGCATATTTCTAAAATAAGGGTTGTTTGGTAATATAAAAAAAGAAAAAGGTTTGTGACAAAAGTCTCTTAGGTGGTATTAGTTTATTACCTTCCTACCTGACTTTTTTACATAGTCACCATGTGATTCTGAAGACTTCTAGTAATACTTTATCAGCTTTTTTAAAGCTTCTGCATAGAAGTAAACCAACGAGGGAATTGAACCAGTTGACAGCGTCAATCTTGAGTTCATCGTTTCAAAGCTTCACCAAGCTACTTTTTTAAGTACACGAAGAAGTACAGTAGCAGGCATGTAGCTGTTCCCACGACCTTTGCTAGTGAGGGTGGCGGAGAGGTATAGTGCTTGGGAAAACAGCGTGCATTTCTGCAAACGTAGACTAGGCAATGCCACCGCTTACCTTCCCCACTCGCTTGTGATTAGCGTACAGTATACAGACCAATCTGTTTTTATGCATGACTGTACAACTTTGGCCTACTCCAGTCATGCATACAGCTATATGCCTCCTACTCTAGTCACTAGGTGCAAGATCAGGACTATTTGGACGGTGTTCAAAACAATCCTGTGAGTGTGTGGATGTGCATTTTAATAAAGAAAGATTGCATCAGACAACAGTTGCCTACATCGTCGATTTTACATATTTAAATTTAGTAACCACTTTAAAGTACACACAAAGTGTACTTCAGATCATGAAATTCTTTTTGCTCTCAAAATAATATCATAATGCTCACTCCACAACAAGCAGAAAAAGCAATTGCTACGTTGTGATGTGTATTCACCAGCTGGCAAACAACTACTGAATGAAAACAACATCTGTAGTGTCTTTGTCAACAGTCAATAGATGGTGCTGCATCATAAACTGTGTTCAGTATTCTGTCAATATTTAAATATAAGCTGACAGCCCTTACTCTAGTAATATGCCTCATATTACTTGTGCAAATATATGTTATTCCCAATACTCTTGTTATTTTCAAACTGAATATAAATAACTGCTGAATAATACAAAGATCTGCGGCAATGGAAAATATTGTTGATGTATAATAAAGGTTTTGCAGTCTAGTATTATTTCTAATCTATATGTTCTACAGAACAGTACATTTTATTGTGTGTTTGTTCAATATGTGATTTTATGAGTCAATATAGCAAGAATCTAATGATCCTGTAACATTAACAGTATACTCCTTGATGTGTCTATTTATACTGATTATCAGTTATTACTGGAAATTTTAGGGTCAGAAATCTTGGTACTCTTTTGAGTAATCTCTTTTTAATAAGTAGTTTAAAAAAAATTACATTGATGGTTTAAGAAAGCTTTATGCTTCAATTTTTAATATCAAATATGGTATTAATATAGTAATATTTATTTTACTCTTTTGGGTGGAATAGTTCTGTAATAGGTATTTCTGTTCTGTACCATTTTATTTTATACATGGAATACTTTTTTTAATATACATTTAAATATAGAGATATTTTTAAATACATTTTTTTAATACAATCCAGTTATATAACACTTATAAATTTAATAAAAATACAATGTTTTCTAATCGAAGTTAACAAAAATGAGAAATAAATCAAATAAAATTATTTTTGAGAAATTATTATTTGATTTATTTTAAATAATGGTAACATGATGTCAAAATGATGATTTACCTAAATTTATTATATTGAGTTTGCGATTTTTAGATAGTAAATAAAATAATATAAGTTAAATGTACAATATTGTATGATTTTGATTTATTTTCAATAATTTAGTTGAACTCATTCAACTAAATTTGCTTACATGCAGAAAATTACTCATAGTTCTATAATGCCTCAGGCAGATGTTTTGCAGGTTAAACATTGATTCATAGTCTTTTATACAATTCTGATCTATCTTTCGATAAGGCAGTTGGCACAACATGCACTCAATGCCCCAAGTTAGAGGTCCCCCTGCCTTGTGACACCTGTATGTATGTACATCACTAACCCAAGAATGTCGCACCTGTCCACTCACCTCACTCCCCTCTCACACCTCAACATGGCTCCAGATTTTACCAGACAGATCACATTAACCGTTTTCAACGAACCAAAAAATACAATGGTTTAGAACCTGTATTTTAATTTGTATTCTGTGTAATTCTTGTGAATTTGCTAAGTTACATAGAGATTTGCAAAAACTTTATTTCAATTATAAGAGTATAATTGCAATTTTTAAACAGACATCCAAAATGGACCCAGAGTACACAAATAAATTCATAATACTTCAAAATATTCAAATAAATTATTCAAAGTTCTATACGGCTTACCTCATTTAAATGTCTTAAATGAGTTATTATAAGTATATTAATTTATAAGTTTTGGCATGCATCAATGTTTATCAACTAAATTAGCTTTTTTCAATTATCCTTACACGTATAATTTTGTTAAATATTTCTTTTATGCTAATATATATATTTTGGTAAAAGTCCTCTGGATTAAGTGGTTTACCTAGGCTCTGGGGGGAGGAGTGAATCTGATTGAAAAGCATACCACACCAGAAAGAGGGAGAGAGTATGGAATAAATCTAAATTTGAATGTATTTGACATGCTTATTGAAAATAAAACGTTTAGCTGCTTTATAAAAACTGGATTGCTGTTAAATGGATATTTTTATTTTAGGGAATTCTCAACCCCTTATAGTTACGCCACTGTTTGAAATCTGTAAAACAGAATGGTTTTTGTGTGAAGTATAACCGATAATGAGTGATATCTGTCTGGTAAGAGAAGGGGTGTAGACTAGACTGTGCTATGCTGTGCACCTTCCTACACAGCTACTGAATGTAATGTGGTGGTCAGTTTTCAGACGAGGAAACAGGGAATTGTAGATCCCATGTTGTCGATATGGGGCCAACAGATGTTTGTGAATGAGGACACAGACCAGTAAGTGGGCCACACACACACACGGCATGACATGGTACTGTGCTATCGTACCATTCATTACACCACACACCCAAACGATCATTTCAATACAAAGTCGTTTTAAAAAATCTGCATTGTTTTTCAATGTTTTTGTTCTCAGAATAAATAGTAAATCTTACAATACATTTATTTAACAACAGTATTTTAATTATTTTTACTCATTTTGATTAGTTGGAACATTTTACCCAACAGACACCAACATTTCATGGCATACAACTTTTGTTTTTGCAAACATCTTAGACCGTTAAGAGCTGCTTAGTGTTTGTGCCTGTTGCCTGTTGTTTGCTGCCGTGGCTGCATGAGTGTTTGCTTCAGCTTGTTCTGAATTATTCTTCAGCAAGAATAGTTTGTAACATTAGGATTGAAGAGTCTGTTTTCGTACATTGTAAATCCGAGAAACCATTGACATCATCCAATTTTATGATATAAGTCAAAAAGTGTCTATTTTCATGGTAGACCTAATAAGTGTGTTCTTTATTTAAAATTAATTTTTAAATTAGAATTACTGTTGTTCATTAAAAATACTGTTATCCTTCTAACCTGTGGTAAGTCACACGTCTGTCTTTTCGTCCAACACATGACATTTTCGTTTTTTATACAATGTGTTGTGGACGAATCAGCTTCACCAGTTATACTTTTTTTGTCTTTATACCAAAAAGGGTCTGTAGAATTTTGTAAACCAGTTTAAGTTAGAGCGATCATGGGATTATTTTAACACATCATTGACCAGTTTGACCGAATGCAACTAAAGCTTTTTGTTACTCTGCAACTATCAAACTTTGTTACTTTCTCATCTAAAAGTTAGTAATTTAATGTAAATATCATTACATGGTTAAAATGCAATTTAATCATTTTAATTTTAGAGTAAATGACATATTTAGGTCTTAAAATATATTGTCATTAGTTAATTTACTACTATAGTTAATAGTTAAATGAATAACTAACTAATCGTGTTATAAATGCAATTTAAACAGAATTCTTTTTATTTCTAAACATACTCTACTATTAAACTTTTGTCAAAATGACCGAATACAATGAGTCATGTTACACAAAGGTTTACACACATCGCTTATAACTAGTTCCAACCGATATAGCGTTGTAGTTTGGTTGTATTGTATTGCTGAAGTTTTTCATAGTGCTGTTGTTTTATTTATGAATGGTAAGAAAAATTTCAGCGTTACGCAATCATGTAAAATCGATCGGTTACTTCAAAGTAAACTAGAAGATATAAATATTATTTTTTACAAATTATAACGACAACATTTGTTTAAACAAAATTATAAAGCATAGTAGTAATCACAGACTAAACAAAAATTATTGGCCTAATTTTGGTAAATTGGCTAGTTATTGATATTTTATTCTTAAATTGAATGTCATATGCATTGAAGACAATATCATTTTACTGTAACGTTAAATTTATACAAACCCTTTTAAAGCTATGTTCACAAATTATTAAATAATAAAGTATTCAGTTCAAATACTATTCTATTGAAAAATAAGGACAAATATTCCAAAAATCAAAGTTCTATAAATAATAATAAAATGCAGTAAACTAATGGTAAAACAAAATCAATGTGACCTGCTCCATATCGAGCGTGGAAATAATTATCGTTGAACACAACATTTGACAGTGTGCATGTGTAGACATCATTGACTTTGTACAACAGAGAAGCGGGACTCGATTTTTCTACCCCACAATAGATATAACAGTAAGAAAGGCCAGTCATATGTTAATTACATTCTAAATAATGGTTTTGTAAATATTGATGAAATGTAAATGTTGCAGAAATTTAACAATTTTATGTGTGTGCATAACCATGGTTCGATGAAGTTTACATTTGATGGGCAGAATTTAAAACTGTTTCAGAAGAGTGTGAATATTCGCGTAGTGATAGCTTAAAATGTTCTAATGCTTGAATTCATAATTTTGTTGAAAAGAGTTCTTCTGGGTAAAACTTTTAACTTTTGTATATGCATGGTTTGAGCATGTTTTCAGAAAGCTGGTCTTCGTGCAATGCCCCTACTCAACTCTCTATCCAGTCAGTACATACATAAAGATTAAAACAGAAAACATACATTTACAAAAAACTACGGTTGAATATTATCCTTCCCTTCCATTTCTGAATTATAAAAAATTCATTTTTAGTGATAACATAATTGATAAAATAAATGTATGGATATGAATAAGCTAGTCGCAAAAATGCCAAAATATGCTGTGTAATACATACTCAGGCTGATTCTTTAGCATTCAGAGATTTAGAATTCAATCACCAAACATGTTTTCATTAAATTTAAAACACTCAATTTGGCAGAACCCATAATATATTTTTCATGTGCCTACTATTAAAATGCTCCTCAGGTAGTATTAGCTCATTAATTATTTCAGGGAAATAATCATGTGAAAAAATCATTATTGAACAATAAAATTATTGTTCCTATAAAGGTGTACCACAACATTTATGATGTAGGTAATATTTGGCATGTCAGCCACTTAAAAATGCAGTGGATAAATATAGACTAACAAACCTGTATGAATTAACATCATTTTTGCTGTCATTAAAAAGTAAATAAACATTCAATGATTAATTTTATAAATGCAGTTGAAGATTCAGAAGAAAGTATTATGCTTCATATATACTAGATTCAATTAATACTGAGCAGTCACAATACAATGCTCATGCATCCCATAATGCTTAAGAGCCATTCATGCAACTATATTGCAGAAACCACAGCTAAGCGTAATTTTCGGTAAATGGCAAGATCAAATCTATCCTGATTAATTAACAAAACGCTAACTAATGCAACATAAATCAATATTAGAATGACCAATCCTTTTTGCATGGTTTAATCTCTCTATATTATGAGCTGTTTTATATAAATCAAATAATTTTATATCAGACGTTTACAAGGATCTATTGTATTTTTGGTGAATACTTTTGATATGAAGATTTTGTTCTGCAGCTGAACTCAATGCAAATTTCCCCTTTTCACAGCATGCAATATTTTATGCCTTAACTGACATGTTTCAGGGAGATATGGAATGTTTCTTTCGGAATCTGTGTCACTCTTTCTTTACTATTTCAACTGCATTTCAGATTTCTCAAACTTTCCATGATTGGTTCTTATGATGACTGTGTTCTTGTCCCGTTGAAACACTGAATTGTGAATTGATCTTTAATTTATTCTATTTAAGATGTAAAACGTTAAAAGGAAAAAGTAAATAATTCAATCTAGTATAAACAATGTATAAATTGGCATAAAAGAAGCAACTTAAACTCTATTGGAAAAATGCTATAAAACCATTTTATTAAATATACTACTGAAAAAAATGTACTGCTTGAAAATAGTGTTCATATGTTAACAGCACGACATAAAATATCTTATAGTCATTTTAAAGATATTTAAGAGTTAAAATTATTTTATGAAATAAAATATAACTATATTACTAACTATATATGTGCTTAGCCAGACTATCACACATCTGATATCCATTAAATAGTTAATTTATGTTTCTTATGAGATGAAGTCTTTAAACCTGTACACTTTTGTATTTCAAGAAATAATATAACTTATTTGAATTCACTGAAATTTTACAAATTAATGTGTTTATGAGTAAATAAATGAAATATGTATAAATTTAACCCTTGGCGGACGGTTTATGAATCAGAGCGAAAACATACCAATTTATTTTATATCTAAAACTATTTAATACCGTATTTATTAAAGGTAAACTAAGAAAATATAAATAAAAACTCTTGAACATGATTCGAATTAATTATTTCTCAGGGAAGATTGCTTTGTGTTTTGGTAACACTTCAGTCGTATGTATCAGCATCCCTTTTTTGCCGTAAAAGTTAAGGAAACTATTTGGTATAAAATTAGCATAATACATACAAAGTTTGACATAAAAATGTATCAGAAATACATGTTTCTAAAAAATATTGTCACAAGCCAAAAACCATTAATCTATTTGTCAATATGTTTGCTGTCTGCAAAGAGTTAAAGTAAAATATGAAACAAAAAAATCTTAAATTAACTTATTTTATAAACTTAACCAATCTTTTTTGTGTTGACCAAATATGTTAGGCTGAATTCAATCCTATATTTTTAGATACTAGTGTGTATAAAAAATATTTTACTAATTTAAACGTATTATTAAAAAGATAATAATTAAATTTAAATAATGATTGGATAATTTCACCAAAGACCTGGACTGTTCTGCACTGAATGCCCCCTGAAGCATGAGGATAGACTAGCCCAGCCCTTCTCTGCGTCAGTGTTGGTGTTCAATAACACACTACAGTGTTACACACACAGACACATGGCCCACCCCATCTGTATATACTCTATCTTTAATGTATAATGTCTCGGAGAGTAAGTTAACTATATGAGTGTTATCTATTTGTCTTATTTCATCATTTTAGAAAATATTCATTATATGTTTCATTACTATGTGTTCTCTCATAGTTGCAGAACTTTCAGTTCAGTAAGTTTTTATCATTTAGTTGTTTACCGATGTGTTTAGTTTCATCCATCGTTTTAGTTGTAGGTGTTTTTATTCTGGGTGTTTGGTTTCAGTGTGTTTCAGGTTATTAATGTATCCACATTTTATTTTGTTTAGTGTTCCGGAGGTTATTACTGTTTGCTTTCGTCTTCACTGGTGCTTTATGCTTAGTTGTGTTTTATTTAAGGTTGATATAATTAAAATAATTAAAGTTTTAATTTTTATCCTGATTAAATTTTTGAACATTCTTTTATGGAAGAGTACATTAAAACATACTAAATTCCAGCATTGTACAGTGTATTTTAGTTGTCTGTGCATACAGATAACAGTACAATTGGAAAACTTTCTCTTTTAATTGTAAAAATTGTAAATTTTTTAAAGAAACCCTATTCACAGTGGTGGATCCAAAGGTAGTTACTGCATTCAAGCTAAAAAGTACAATAGAAGTACATCAACAGTGTATACCTAGTATTAGTGTAGTGTGAGGGAATTTTGCTTTAATAGTGTTTATTAGTTGGCAGCACTGATTATTCCTTGCTCTTCCATCCACATATATATATCACACACTTCTATGATGTAAAATCATTATTGGTTTTTAATGTTTATTTATAAATATTTTGAAAGTTATTAGTGGTAAATGGAAGTTGCCTTTTACGATGAGAGGTTTTACTGTCGATAAAATAAATTGAATTTTAATATTTCACTGCAGACACAAAATGAAGATATACCTTCAGTAACTGGTACGCGTTGTTCTACTGCAGAAGTTATTACTTGTACTTTCTCCACATATGTTGAGATTAGTGAATCAAGGCCTAGACCAAAACCATCTCTTGAAATAGGCACAAACAGTGAAAATATGTTTGGTGACTGTACTGAGTTCTCATTTGCTACCATACAGGGGATTTCTGGAAAAAATATTTTATCATAGGTAGTTCTCCAAAACCAATTAAGGGATTTTTTTATTGTTTGAACAGATACGTCATTTCTGGACTAAATATCAGATTTCATTCTTTGTTAGTACAATGTAAACCGAAAGTGACTGACCACTTATGTAAGCCATCAGGTTTGACTGACATTGTGCTACAAGAGTAGCCCAAGCAGTTAAAGAAAATGTTGTGCCAAACAGATGCGTGTTTGAAAAGTATTTATCAAAGTACCTTTGACACGAACAAGCAGATAACTATTGGCAGTATGATGAAAACATTTAGAGCCTGCAAAATATGGGATAAAAATGTACAGTTAGGTTGATGCAAGAACTTGTTTTATCATAATTCTAGATATCTATTTCAGAAAGCACCCAAAGCGGAAATTTAATGTTGACAATGATTTTGTTAACAAAGTAAAGCCTATTGATGAAATTTGAAAGAATTGCCATAACAGACAGTTATTTTATGGATAATCCATTAGCAAAATGCAAATCACAGGTGCATTTTTCAGAACCGTTTGTAAAAACCAGTGTCAACTTCCCTTAGAATCTTCAACAAACTTATATGAACATACAGTACAAAACTCATGCATTTATATGTTCCTTCATTGGCCGTGTTAAAAATAATCTTGATGAAGTTTGAAAAATATCCTTGAGTAGTTCCTTCTGAGAAGAAACATGGAATTTTTACATACACTGTTATATTCTGTTATCAAACTTTGGCCAGTGGGGAAAAATCCGAACCTCTTAAAAAATATGTGTTTTGAGCCTCTAAAGCTGCAAAATTACACAAAGCTATCACGAAAAGACACAAATTTTGAAAATCATTTGTCATTAAATTATTATACAATTGCAGATTAACAGAAATAATTATGCCATGCTGGGTTCAAGGGCTGATAGTTGAAGAATCACTTTCAAATGTACCAAATGAAAAGTTTCTTACATTACCTTATTTTGGGCAAAAACAAAGATTATCATTGCCCGATCTTACATTAGTGAAAGCATAGTTAATGAAATTTGTGGAGAAATTGAAACATAAATAACATTCAAAATGTGCAAAACCAAATAAAATTTATATAAAACCACTGATTTTTTGCACACTTCACACCCGAGCCGGGCTGTGTCATGTACAAACACGACAATTGTGAAACAGTGGATTCTTTGAGCTTCCTAAAGCTACTGTGAGTTTGTACAGTTTCAATATTTTACTATCAGGCAAATATCTGAAAATGGAAGTATTGATGACAATTTTAAGATGAATAAAATCATGGGTGAGATCTAGGATGATAAAGAGCTTCACTGGATATGCACTTGTACATCAAGGCATTCCTATAAAATTGAAAATGGTGTAAGCAAAGAGGTTGGAAAGTTGAACTTTATCTGGTAATGAGACAAAGGCATACTATGCCTACTACTTAAATTTTATTGCTCTAAAAGGGGACATAAATTTAAAAAATTAACATTAATTATAAACATGCCATGTAGCGTAAGTGTATTGGATTATTTAACTCAATACAGTTCTCCAAAACCAATAATGAGACTTATTATTACTTGACTACACTTTTAATTTTTTTAGATTGAAATTTTATCACTTTAATACAAAAGGAACATTTTAATTTTACACCAGAGTATCTAACTTAAAATATAAATAAAAAATAAATAAATTGAAATAGAATTCCTTTAAAATATAACTTTTTCCAAACATTCATTTGAATAACCTCATTCCTCCCAGGCACCACACATCTCTGTCCCAAACCAGTCATTTCATTAATAAAATACTTCAAGTATTCCTGTTGGATAAATGAATTTTATTACACAACATTAAAATTATTTCAACAAATACTAAGAAGAGTATCTCATTTTTTAAGAAGAACCCATTTCTGTTGGTTCATATTATTGGCTTATATGGTCATATATGTTCATTTTAGGAACAATGACTCTGTTTGGTCAATAACACAGATATTTCATTAAAATTTCAGTGTTTGTAACAATATGGTAAAATTTAATTTCACTAATAATCAAAATAATGGAGCCCTAAGTTAAAAAAATAAATCAATTATGTTGATGACATACTTGGTTAAATGTCTCATAATTGCTTCACCATTGCTACCTTGGATCTGTGTATTATCTCATGAGTTTGTTTAAGGTTTCTATAGATTAATATTAAATTTGATGGACTAAATATTTCACACTAACCAAATATTTCAAGGATTATATTGAACGTTAAAAAGGTAATTAATAAATATATAAAGATACTCATTTTAAACTGTACTGTTTAGTTAGTACAATTCCTTTACGTTATCATTTTGTAATTTTCATTAAGTTTTCTAAACAGTTGCATGATTTATTGAGGTTGTTAAATATGTCACAGTAGTCCAATAGGCTCTGACTATTTAAAGAATGTTATTGTTCTGTAATAAATAATTATTTATCTACTTGGAGAGTGAAGGAAGCATTTACTACTAACAAGGTGACTGGGCGGTGGTTGCGACAGGGATCGTGAACCAGGTAGAAGTTATTCCTTGTCTCAACTCTCAATTTAATTCTGGGTACACCACTGTGAATAAGGAATATGAATATGATTCTTGAAACTGAATTTTACCCAAAGAAAGTTGCATTATTTTGGTAATGGCAATTCTAAGTGAGTCTAAAATATATATAAAGATGAAAGTTTATTTATTTACTTTTATCGACATTAGCATTAACAAATTACAATATTAGCATTAACTAAATTAATTCATTCGTTTTCAAAACATCATGAAGTAAATGAAGTAGAAAATATTTCAAATCTAGTGCACATTAAAATTATAACCATAATTATTTTCTTTTCCCATCTTGAATTTTGATGTGGGAATAAGCCAGTCATTATTATTTTATTCAGAAAATTATTTTCTACTGCATAAAGCATTCAGAATTTTATAATCAATTTGTTTTCTTGTCAAAATCTTATTTGGACTCAATACATTTGTTCTCTATTCACTTCAGCACTGTCCCTCAGAAGTGGGGGCAGGCCAGGATGTACTATGGCTGACTCTTGTGCTATTGCAGGATCGCTCGCACGTTCTGCTTTAGCAACCGAGGCCACGGGCTGTTCCTCAGCTCTCCATCGGAGGTCCAAAAGTTCACTGTCTCCGCAGAGTTTTGGTAAGGTTTCGTTTATCACTGGAAATATTACGATATCCAATAATATATACGTATAAGGTTGTTAGAAAAGAATGGTGCAAAAATAAGGTTAATTGATTTGCTGACGAAATAAGAAAATCATGAAAACTACATATAACAATTTGTTATTTCAACAAGTCATTTTACACATTACAAACATTGTAATATTCACTATGTTTAATATGAGCACCAATACTCTTAAAATATTCATGTGATATTAAAGAATGGTGCAAAACAATACAGTTGGTATTTTTGTTTGCATTAGTTAACAAACTGAAAGCTAAGTCATTGTTTAACAACTGATTGTTGCAAAAATGGAAAGAGGATGTTTATAGTTAATGATCAGGTTGTGTTTTGTCTTTCTTGGTTGGTTGGCTATCGCTAAACCATTTTTAAATGTTACGTTGCAGTGATCACTTTGGAAATCTGACCTTCCGTTGCCCTGCTCGCTACGTTCGCTTGACTACCCTCACCATAATCCTTGTTATTCTTTTCTTGTGGAGATTTGTCATAGACAAAATTTTCTACTGTAGTGCATATTACAATTTTGCTGCATACATTAAAACCTGTTAATGTAACAAATTGTTTTGTGCAGTTTTCATGATATTTTGACTTCAATAAATAACTTTTTAACAACACTGTATTTTTAAAGTGAAACATTAAAAACTAAGAAAATTTTGGTCACAACCCTTAAGTCACGATTTTGAAGACAAGAAAAATATAAAATTTGTTTGTAATCATTCTTTTAGTAGCAGTAGGTATTATCAGCAGAATTTAGGGCCAACTTATATAATCAGGTAAAGAAAAATGGTTGAAAAATATGTATCAACACCTTTTCAACCGACCTGAATTAATACAATTTTATATTATTTGTATACCTATGTAATGACACCATTCTAATCTCAAAGACAATAAAGCTTATTGTCTATTGTCTATTGTATGTCAATTCAATTTACGTACAAAAAATTATTTAAATAGATTATACCTTCTAAAATTACACTTCCTACAATATATATATATATATATATATATATATATATATATATATATATATATATATATATATTCACCTTAAGTCATAAATGAATAAAACTCATTTTCCTCTCTGAAGCTTTAACTTGTGAATATACTGCCAAAATTTCTTATTTGTATCGTAAGGGGTTTTTGGGGGGGGCCTTATTACAAAATTGCCTACACTTCCTACTTTAAATACCTGAAAATTGTTCACTTTTCTGTCTTCAGGTAAGTTAGAGCTATGAATTTAAAATAAAACGTGTTTTCCCAACCAAAAATTTGTTTCCACTACCTTAAACCTGCCTGTTACTGTCTTCACTAGTGCAGCATTCCGGATCAGTTGAAGGCATTTTTTATATTCTGAACTGCAATATTATATCACACATGTTTCTGTGTACGAGACATATTGTCAGGACAAGTCTGGTTATGTCTTAGCTCCAGTCTGGTGGAGATGGTGGGTGAACTGTTCCTGCCACACGACATGCCCGAACCACCTAAACAGAGCTTCTTCCAGGGGCTGTTCGGGGGTGGTACACGCAATCTGGACAGAGAAGAATTATGTGAGTACCATTATATTTGTTAAAAAGTTAATTATTGATAAATTACTACATCAAAATTGGGTAACTCTGCCTTTTATGGAAAGTATTATTAAATTATGATTGTATTTAAGAATCTTAATTTTTCATTGGAGTGTAATTTTTATATCTTTTGCTAACAGTTTATCTTTGGAATAAACTTATAAGGAAAAATTCTATCAAATTTTCATATTCCAATTTCAGATTATTGTATACTTATTGCATCCCCATTGGTTAAATTAATTACAATAAAATAAATCGACAATGGTAATTGTAAAGTAAAAATTGAACATATTTTTAAATATTTGTGGAAATATTTTTGCAATTTATCAGTACTTACAAAATAGTTTAGTAACATTAATATCAGTACAAAAATATGTTAGTAAACTTTTTTTGTATAATGATCAGTTACCTTTACAGTTAGTTAAGAAGAAAATACTAACTAAATTACATGTAGTTATAAAGAATACTAAGTCTAAAAATAGCATAGGTCCTAATTTTGTTTTATTCACTTGTTTCTGTAATAGAGTAATGGATAAGGAAAATTTTTTACACAAATTACTTTTAACAATAATACCTGGGACTTAAGTGAAAGCAAACAAATGAAAACTGAACATAATAAGGTTAGACCAAATTACCATTAAACAACAATTAATTAGACTCTACTTTCTAGCTCTGTTGGACTTTGGCTAGTTAATAAAAATATGTATGGCATTTACATTTATTCTATCCATTAATGTATTTTTATTTATAAATTAACTCTAAGTTCTCTGTAAGAATAAGTAAGATAAACATGTGTCCTAACAAAACAGTTTAACTAATAAAAAATCAATCTAAGTGTAACATGTCACTAGGATATTCATTAACACAAACAAGGTCCAATAGCTACATGCTAACAATATCCTGATGGTCGTAGTTGGAGAATCGAGTGGGCGAGCATCGCGCAGTGTGGCGAAGCACATCCCTGGGCCATCAGCTCAGATCCAGGAGTTAGGCCAGCGAGCGTCCACAGCCAGCAACGAGGTGTCCCGCGCTCACCAGATGATGGTTGAGCGCGGTGTCAAGCTGGGCCAATTGGAAGACCGCACTGAGCGCATGATGACAGAGGCCGAGAGCTTCCAGAACACTGCACACAACCTCATGCTCAAATACAAAGACAAAAAGTGGTACCAGCTCTGAACTCTGCAGACCTGAATTTATACAATATTAACTACTATTTAAGAAAAGAGTTTTATTTATAACCTAGGCTAGAAAAGAAACAAGGCAGTTTGTATTGTACAATGTGCCTCCGTACTCTAATGTAGGTTGATATGATCACTATGCTAACTACCCCAAGCTTTAATATTTTTATAGTTTCAACAAGAAATCTTACAGTATTTTATATATCATAAGCAAATAGATTTCAATATTGAACTGATGTATGTAACACCTTGATCATGTGCAAGTAAATTTGTACCTTTACTTCAGTGGTGGTTCTTTCGTATCGTTTTCTGATTTAACGCTTATGTGAAACAAAGACGACCAAATTGTACTTTAACTTGGGGATTAACGAATATTTCCTCACAAATTTAACAGTATACTAAGCCAACAACAGTGTAGCTAATAAAAATAATCCTCAACTGGAACAGTACTAATAATAGACTAATAATAATTAGTACTAGTTATTAAATATATGAAAATGGAAATGACAGAGTAATGTTTTCATAATGAGGTGGTACGCACATACAATTTTCAAGGTTTCGAATACTGAGATAAATTGATACGACACAAGCTCTTATGTATAGATTTAATCAGTGGCATGCGGTGGAATGAAGCTAATGAAGCATTGATTGCTTCATAAGGTTTATACAATTTTTTTTTATTAGGAACCTAAAATTGTTAACAATACTACTAGAAATATGCCTGATACGCTCTAAAAGCACAATTCTTTGATATTGTTCCTCCGCTCGTGTTCCGTGTCTGTAGTGAAGCTGGGATGCAACCGCTTCGGTAGACAGGCTGTACACGCATAGAGTTCATGGTTAGGTGGCTGGAGGGAGCGGGAGCGGTAGTCGGTGTTAACAAGTGGCCAGGGAAGCTAGCTTCTTTTGACGGAGAAATACGAGTGATCCCGACTACTGCCGTTTGTGTCATCCGAGTTTTGCTAAAGGGCCGAATGTTTAACGCGTGACCCACTCACAGCATGGCCGCCAGCCCCGCCCTGTCCTGGCTAGGTTATGTTATAGACCACTCACGCACATTTTTCCGTGTCGTATGTTGCATAATGTTGTCTGTGTCGCTGTTATTAGGACATGTAAACTAACTACCAGTTATGATCCCCTTTTAGCAGAACACCTAAAAAAAAGCTACTGTTTTTAGAGGACTTTCAAATCACATTCAAAATAATTTGAGTGAAGCTGTGGGGTAATTTCTTCTGTTATCAATAAAGTAAGCATTGAAGAATGCACGTGTTAGTGAGATTCTCGAGTGCAAAATATTTTTCAGTACACTTAATGGAGTTGCAGCACTTTTTCAAGATCGCCAAGACGTGCTGCGTTTTTAGATGAATTTGTGAAAAGGAGATTGCCTAATGTATGCTCTACACTGAAACTACTCGTCAAGGCTGGTTAACACATTGTATAAGAATAGAGTTTAACTTTGTGAGGTTTTCAATGCAATGCTCAAACATTTAGAAGAAATTAAGGCTAACATCTTGGTTTAAGTGAATGGGTTTTTATCGGTACTGGAATACTTTCAATTTGCTATTTTTCTCTGTGTATTTGACAAACTTTTGCTCTCACTGGTGTTATTTTTGATGTTTTACAACACCAGTGATATAGTGGCTTGTAGGAAGAAAATTTAACAGTACTCATCAAAGCATTGTCTAAATTTGTGGTGACTATGAAAAAAATTATGAAAAATTATTGGAGGTTGGACCACCTACAAAGAGGGAGGAGGCAAACCAACTACAGAAGAGTGTACCATGAAATCTTTGACAATATAGATCGACATTTCCATTCACGCTAGGAAGACTACGCGAAGTTGGACTTTTTACAACTACTTGCAACAGAAATGTTTTCATAGCATGAAGATGCATTTCCGGAAACAGCTTTCAAAAGCTTGTTGGATATATATGGCAAATTTTTCGACCGTGTTCGGTTAAAATAAACTATTGTTGTTCTACTCCAGTGAAGAGTTTAAAGGAAATCCGCTGAAAGATTTGTGCAAATTATTTGAATCCAACTTTATGCTCAGATTAGCTTTTCCTCAAATTAATTTATTGTTGAGCTTTATTTACATGATTTATGTGACTATGGCCTATGTCGAATGGTCCTTTCCTACACTGAGAAGCATAAAGAATTATTCGAAAAATGCCACTGACATCAAACAGAGACTCTCTCACTTAGGCCTCATATCCATTGAGTATGAATTGCTCGCGAGATAAAATCAAAGGAAAGTTTTTTGACAAAGTGGTAAATAACTCTGAGTGTTTGCTTTAAGTAACCTATTATTGATTGAGTTACAATGTTAATGTTTAACATTTGTAAATTTGTCCTTGATATTTTCTTGTACAAATACAACTTTTCAACTGTACTATATAAGAATTTTTAGGTTAATCACATCATGTAACTTAAATGTGAAATCACAATCAATGTTATTATAATTCATAAAAATAAATCTATACTTATTCATTAAAAATAAGTCTGATTTAAAACCTATTTGTTTGTATAAATTTGCATAAAAGTTGAACTATGAATTTCTAAACTTGCCTATCTTATTACATTGAAAAGTATGCAGATATAATAACTCACACTTTACTGAAAAGCAATGTTATCATAAATTTAAAATTATTCATAAAAAGGTTTTTTATTAAATTCTTTCTACTTTTCATATAAACTTATCATAAGATGTACTAAACACGTGACATGTCTAAGTTTTCTTACACTTTAACTGCATTTAAATGTGTATAGAAATGCATGCCTTTAACCTAAAAATGTGGACATTTTTTCTCCGGGGGAGGGGGGGTGTACCCCCAGACCCTCTCTCTGACAGTACCTCTGCTTCACCCAATTAAACGACCACCGCACGCCACTGGATCTAGTTAAAATATTATTAATTTCTTCTACTAATGTACTATTAGTTCCTATTCACTCCCCAAGATTCCAGACACTATTGTTACTGTCTTAGTTTCCAGAACAATATTGTCAGCATCATTCAGTTTCCATAAGTTGTGTACTTTGGTTCCATCTTTGTGTAATGTTTCCCAGTCGTACCTAAAAGGCAGGTCCTGTTTTCCGGTGTAATAAGCGCTCTTTCTCATCAAATTGGCAATTTTGTACTTAATATTTCAGTTAAACTAAAAAAAATTAGTGATGAAGTTTTTAAATTAAGTTTTTTTTTAGATTGCTATGTACCTATATTTTTTGTAATGAACTAAGAACCCCCACAGATGAGAGTCTGTACAATAAAGATCTTTACTTTAAAGTAAAAGTTAGTTTCTTAGTTATTCTACAACTATTATTTTCATTATTCATTATAAAGCTGTGCTTGGGCTTTTGGAGGTGTGATTTTTTTTAGCCTAATTTTCTTCTGATGTAACTTGAAGATAGTGATAATCTCATATTTGTAATGGTTGGATCAACAATAAAATGCCATGGAATGTCCTGTTACGAAACAACTGCTTACCGTACAGTATCTCGACGGTGTATCTATGTATATATGTGACTTGGCTGTACTTACACATTGTGATACCTCCATCATGATTGTTATTGTATTGTTAGATGCAGAATATATTGTTTGTTGAATGCTGTTGCATTTGTTGTACCTTTTTTATTGTTATTGTAGCGATGTATAGAAGCATTATTCTTTTAATTTATGTAATATATATATAAAAACAAGTGGTTAATGTTTTATGTAAATGTATATACTACAGTATTTGCTATGGACTTTCTGATGTTCTATTACATTGTATTTAACTGTAGGCTAATTTACTTTGTCTTGAGGCCGGTAGGCTGGTCAACTCTTCGGTGGCCTAAGACAAATGCTCAGTGCATGGACTTCCTTGTAGTTTTTTTATGGTTGCTTTAGGATTCCTGTGTGGTTTGTTTTAGAAACGAATCCGGTTGGAACGATCTGAACTCCAAAGGAATCTCAGTGAGGATGATTCAAGTATGATTGAGGTTTAACTTTGGTTTGAGATTTCTGTAACTTATCATTTTTTGCTTTATACTTTAGTAGATACGTTTAAGAAGTAAGAGTTATAATTATGAATATAACTTATTAGTTATAGTTGTGTACTATTGGTTGCTAATTGTTTGGTTTTTAAGAATACTATAAAATGTTGTACTGGTATATTCTCTTACATTTTAAACCAAAGTTGAATTCAATCTGCTTAATGTTTTGAGGTTATTTACTTGGACTACTGTGCAACTTACATATTCTATCTCAATAAGTAAAGTAATAATTTCATCAAATTGTTTGAAACTCTTCATTGAGTCTTTTATTTCTTGTGTTTTCTTATCTAATTATAACAACATATCTGTTCGTAAAAGTAGAGATCTGCAATAATGGTGGAAGGGAGGCTAATTAAATAAACATTATTTTAAAATTACTATTGGATTTTAATTTAGAAAAGTTGTATGATTGGGGTTAAAGAGAAAACTTGTGACGTTGTAAAGCAAAATGTGGTCAGTATTTAGTAAAATCTCTCTGTATGCGTCAGGATATGATTTCTGATATTTCTTTCATGTTTAGTCTGTTTTGATAGTACACATTAATTCTTTGTGTGATGAAAGTTAAGTTCAAAATCTGATGGATGATTAGTTTTGTAAGTTTTTTGTTTGTTTTTGTGAAAATAATTCCAACAGTTTGGCTATTTATTACATTTTAGTATTTCCTTCTTCCATCAAGAACTAAACCCACGATCACTTAATTATTAAAGTTACTTAAATTTATAATTTTTTATTTCTATAGAGGTTGTATGTATTTAAACAGCTAAAATACTGACAGATTATCTGAGTCCTGTGTGCGCACAAGCCAACCTCAGTCTCATGATAATTCATGAAAACATGCAGTTTATTAAATTAAAGGTATAACTTTTAATTAAATTTTTCTCCATTATAAGTTCCCACTTGGTTAACATGAATTTAGAATAGTCAGGGGCAGTGACTGAAATACTGTTGAAGTTTAACCATGATTAAAAATTACTAAAAATAAAACTGTCACAGAAAGTGATCCAAATACTGAGCTAAAAGCTCATTACATAGACTTTCTCAGATTAGTTTTCTTGTTATCTGGAATGTGTGAAATCAGTGTTTATTGTTTCTCTGCAGATCTCTATGTATAAATCTACTTTTTGTATTAACAACTTATAAAGCAATTATATTTAGTTACTTTATTAACTTTTCTTATTAATGGCTCTTCCTCATTATGTATAAGAAAATCAAAATTGACACAAGACACCTGACTCTGCTGACACGCTCCTGTACTTACAACGCAACGTCTCACACGCCTATACTCTACTCTATCGTTTCTAGTAACATTACAAAATGACAATAAAATTTCAATGTGAAGGCTTACACGGTCGATGTGGTTTTGTGAGCTTCGCTTTTAGTCTTCATTGTGCCACCATCAACCTATTGTTACTTAACTCGTTGGGGATTGTATATATTCTTTTGCTATGCGTTTTTCGATTTATGTCTTCCTTGTAAATTTAAGAGATGACTAACTAGAACGATGGTCGGCCCTTTGTACATGAAATAAAAGAGTACCTAACGTTTATTTCGCTCGACTTCTGTTGAAACGCTATAGAGCTGTTTGCTACTGAATATTTTTATTGAAAGTTTTGTTGTCTATCTAAGCCGTACATTGTAGGTTAGTTTTGTACAGTGGTGGGAACAACGTGACCCTACAATATATTTTAATACTGAGTGTGCATGTGAGTGTGTGTGCGTGAGTCAACTCACCTCATTCAGCTGATATTGTGATGCCCTGTATAAAATAAGCTCGCTATATGTGGATAGCTGCTTTTTCGCCTCTTCTTGCACAAATAATGTACCAGCTGCAAACGGTTATAACGTTTTGTCGTCACTGTGCAACTTAGCGAAATACGGGACTCAAATTTTCAAAATGAAACGGTGCAATATCAAAATTAGCTTTTGTCTTATAACTTTTTGCAGCTGTAAAAGGAATCCATTCCTGTATTCGGTAAGTGTAAATAGTTACATTTAAAATCCCTTGATGGGTTGATAAAATATTTGGTATTTTTTTAAACCCAAGAGAATAATTTGAAACTTCCTTTGACTGTATATATACATAATGGTACCAAGACACTGTGTAGATCATCTTTCCATAGGGGTTGTAGCTAGCATTTGAGATGTATTCTGTAGCATAGCGTGATATCGTATCTGACCCCTAACCCTGTAGAACAACTTAATGACTTCACCACATTTGTGAAAAGTTTAAATATATTTTCTATTGTATCCTGATGAAATAAAATGTTGGAATCAATATGCTATTATTGCTTAGCAATACATTGAAATCATTCTACCCTCCTTGCTCCCATATTTCCAAACCTGCCTTATATTATTTTGTATCACAAACTGTGGAAAACTTCACTATTCAAATGAGCTTGTCCTGGGCCTACGTCTGTGAAATGTTTTAATGCCAAAAATAGTCCCTGTGTTTCCAGTTCTTTGCAAGTTTTTTAAAATCATTTTCTATACAAAACTTCTACACAAAATAAACATTGATATGAACTGCTTTTATTCTTAAGAAATGTTTGTCACTATTATTTTATATATAATAGTAAACATTTTGTCTACATTATGTTTTACACGTAATACAGTAGAACCCCTCATATCCGGCCTCGGTTTTACCGCACCTCGGTTTATCCGGCCACTTCCCGGAAGCCAATATCGAAATTTATTTACCACGGCTTGCAGACGCGCAGTTGCACGCACTAGTCTCCCACGACTCTTGCGTTATTTTGGTGTATCTATTTGTTTACATTTTCCTGTGTTGTCCTCAGTTGAGCTAATAGGTTTATCCTGTAAACACTTCGTTGATTATTTCCAGTGCGGTTAGTACAGTACAGTACAATTGTTTTGTTTCGTCAAGTGCTGTGTACTGTAGGTTGGTTTATCCGGCCGAATCGTTATCCGGCCAGGGGCTCGGTCCCGTGGTGGCCGGATATGAGGGGTTCTACTGTACAGAGAAGTTTTCAATAATTTTGCATAAAATTCAGATTTTTTTAATGAAATCCGAGACATACAGTAGTTTTTCACTTTGATCATAAATGAAAAATGTAATTGGTTTTGTGTAAATGTGGTCAACTTTTATTTAAAGAATTACTTTGTGAAAGTCTTTTTTTAATCATAACAAATTTTAAAGGGTAAAATAGAAGGATTTTTATTAATCTGCAGATTTATAATTTTTAATCAATTTTATATTGCAAACTAAATTCAATACTGGAATATAATCATATTTAGGCAATAATAATAAAAATAAATTTTTGTTTTATAACATAATTACATAAAAATGTCTTATGAAATCAAAGGTTCTGTTGTAGAAAATTTCAAAAGCAATCTCAATAAAAACCATTTTGCTTTCAAAGTATTTATTTTTATGGATATATTTTTATTTTTTGTGTCTTGCCTAACAGAATACATAAAGTAATATGAATAGTATAAGAAATGAAGCGGTAAAAACAAAAAGGTGTTTTGGTGGTGGTGACTAGCTCTTGCCATCAAAGTTTAACCTTGTTATGTAAAAATAAATTCTTTTTAACTATTCAGGATCTTTTCTGGGATTGAATACTAACAGTGTTTGGAAAAATTACTTATATTATTAAGATAAAACAATACATGTTTTATAAATCAGATGACTAAATAGATACAAGATTGTTGGTGAAAGAGAGAGTAAAGGTAAAGATTGACAGACAATCAAAAAAGGTATTTTAGCAATCTAATTACAATGAATATAACTCATCTACTTTTGTAATTGTCAATAGATGCTACAACTTTTAAGCATTTATAATAGAATTTTTATAAAACTACTTGTTTAGGCAATTATAATTCTGTTTGTAGACATAAAAAGGGGAAAAGTTTGCTTCTTGATGTTGGTGGTGGGGTTTTACTGAAACACAACTGCTAACACAACGACCAAACTGGTGTAGACTTTTTATTGCCACATCAAAATATTTATTTGTTATATTTGGGAATGGAAATGGTTGAACGGTCTAAGAGGTTGAGCTTTGGGTCTGAGTTAGAGACAGCTCAGGTTCAGATCCTGTCTGCGATGCACTTTTTATCAGTACCATCGACCTTGTACTGTATCAACTCTCCTTATTCTGTTCGATAACATCCTCCCACAGGCCAATGACCCATGAGGACGGGCAAAATCAAAAATTTACTTACTACAACCGCTCTAATGTACCCAGGTGAGTGAAATCTCTGTATTATTGTGTACCATGGAATTTATTCTTTTTGTTTCAAAAGAAACGCACTTTACATTCAGTAAATTTAATTCTATTATTAAAAAAACTATCATTGACACAATATGTCAAAGTGACAGATCTGGGTTTAGTAAGAACGAATGCTTGAATTTTGATGGGAAAGATCTAGGATTGAAATACTACAAATGTTTCAGTCAAGAGGATTTATTCTCGAAGTATAGTCAGTTATTAGTGTGTCTGGCTTTTTATACGTAATAGACTAAACTAAACTAAACAAACAATACAACTGAATATTAACTCTCTCCAGGGCAATTACCATGAATCGCCAGTGCCAAAGTCCAACTACCAGAAATCACCATTATTTGCTTTATCATATCTCTCTGCCTTGTGCTGCTATCTAAGATTGATATATGAGACATTTAATGCATTACACCATTGGCAGTCTGGCAGTCAGATGTTATTCCAGTAATTATTTCCAACTTAATATAACATTATTTTTATAGTAAACGTTTAGGTTGCTTGTTGTGTACTATGTAGATAGCCAGTGCAAGATTTATATGAAAATCCTTATTCCATTTTTAAAATTTTTGAATGATTATTAATTTTTATAATACGAGGGGTATTAGAAAAATAAGGTTCCCATGATTTTTTTAAATAGACAGCTCTATATTTCTACATAGTGTTATACATCAATTTAAAACTTAAAAGTTAAGCTATTTTTCCACATAATCACCGTTTCTGTCCAAACACTTTTGTAGACGATGCTCCAACTTTTCTATCCCCATGTTGTAGAATTATGCCGCCAATCGTTTGAGGAATCGAGTAATCTCTTCCTTGACTTCATCATCGGTACTGAAGCGTTGGCCACCCAAGTGTTCCTTTAATTTTGGGAATAAGCGATAATCACTTGGGGCTAGGTCTGGGCTGTAGGGGAGATGGAGGCACAATAGTCCAGCCAAACTTTGTCAGCAGTTCTTGAGTTTGACGTGAGACATGAGGTCGAGCGTTGTCACGGAGAACGTCCTCACGCCACTGGACAATCTTCCTCTCCGGCGGTTCTGGATCGCGCGTCTCAGTTTTCTTAATGTGTCGCAATATCTGTCAGAGTTTACTGTTGTTCCATGAGGCAAAAGTCGATCAAAAGCAGGCCCTTCCTGTCCCAAAAGACGAAACTGAAGCCCGTCCACTTCGGTTTTCATCGTGAATTTCCATGCGGCCTTCACTGAATTCTCTACACCATTTCCGAACGTGTTGAACAGATATGCAGTTTTCCCCATAATCTTCGATTAACTGACGATGAATTTCAATAGGTGAAATCTGTTTTGCATTTAAAAAACGTATCACAGCACGAATTTCGCATCTGGCGGTAACAACGATAAAGAGCTCCATCTTCGAAGGCAGCTAGGCCGGCACTTTTGGACGTAGCGAGGCGCGAGTGGTATGGATAGAGAGAGGGACAGCTGATGAGTAAGACTGTGTCGCCAGATTTCTCCCATCAAATCGCATTCTGTCTCGGCGGCAAAGGGAACCTTATTTTTCTAATACCCCTCGTACGTCTAAATTACACAGAATTTAATAAGCTTTACAACAGTGTATAACGTGTAATGGTCTCATTTGAATATAAAATTAGAAAGGTGTGAATAAGTGTTTCCCCATGGCAGACAGAGCAGCTGGATTAATCCAGCTCAGCACTATTTTCCCAAGAGAAGGTCAAAATTAAGAAAGTTTAATTTTGTCAAAATTGCTTTGATGTAAGGATAAAAATATTGTTCTGTCCACATAACGTACTTAACTATTTCAGCAACTACGTACACATTCAATACACATGAACTCTTTAACATAAAATGATTATCAGTCATTATTAACAGCTTAAATCACATCCATATTATAATGTCCAATGAGGAAATCAATTGAAAACATATTTAAGCATACGTCCAGTTTTATATTATTTTAAAGGTTATGACAAGAAAAAAACACTGAAATTAGTAGAATTAAATTTGCACTATGAATAAATGTGACACAAACTTCTTTAAACATGGTAGATATTGTATGAAGCCAATTCAACACAGTAAAAATTACATCTTTTTAATGTAAAACAACTGTAATTGATTGTAACTGGGATTGTTATTATATAATCCCTAAAGTTTCTTTTACAATAAATATTTTTAATCAACATTTAATGGATTCAATAAACTTTAACACTATATTTGTAAAACTTTACTAAAATCTATATATAGATAGATAAATAGACCATGATCATGATTAAGTTCTATTAGGTTACTAAATTAATTATCCATTCAAAAAGAACCATCAATGAAACTTTAATATAACAACACATTTAAATAGCTTTGTACACTATATTACTTTCTTTTCTCAAAGTTTACCCAAATTCCACCGGAAGGATAAACATTGAATGCTTTAGGATCATACTGGAAAGGGATCTGGGTTTTTGAGTTGAGCACTATGGAATATTGAGACATCACCATGGCAACAGCAACCTTGATTTCCAGGATGACAAACCTCATAGCTAAAAAAAAATAGAAATTTAGTACTCAGTATTAATAATGGTACTATATTACTTTCATACACTATGGCATAAAATAATTATTTTGCAGTAAATGATGTATGAGGTATGAGGCATTAAAAGGCTAGGTCAAAGTAGTTAAGCAACTTATAAGGCAGTTTGATTCAGACGCCAGAAGAAGATTCTTAGTAGTACCAAGAAGGATTGCTTCCATACTGTATTTATTCTGAGGCCTGTAGGTTTTACTGGCCCAAGAATTCAAAGGCTAGTTAAGTCAATACGACTCTGGCTCCTGAAGGCCAGAGACCTAAAGATAGTACCAGAGTACTGTAGATCTATAGAAACTAAATCCAAAACCTCCTGGAGCTTCCCAGAGATAAGGTGATTTTTATGAGCATAGGTGTTTTTAGGTATGGTTGACCCAGAAAAATGTGTATGCAGAAAATGCAAGTCCTCAATGACCAGGTTATTCCTATAGAAAGAAATCTGATGAAAGTAGACACAGATATTCCTGACAGACTTTTTCCATAATCTATTAGGGATTAGTTCCTTTTATACCCAGTGCACTCTGATAACAGAGGTTCTAGAGACTGAAGATATCTGGAGGCTTCTTGATCCCAGAGACGAGAGGCTTTAAGAGGCTAAGTGAATCTGTAATAATTCTAAGGCTCCTGTGATCAATGGCAACAACTCATATCAAAACTGAATAAATATGATATTGTCTTCCAGTTCAGAAAGGATGAGGTGATTGAAGCGAATATCTAAACATGTAGTCTAATAAATAGTACATATGTAACAAATGTACAATAGTAATGTAGATTATTTTCATGTTACGGCTGTACCTGTTTCAAATTGGAATTACACACTTGTATGAGTATGGAGCTCACTACTATACTTTTTTACTACTAGAAAATCAGATTTCAATTTTCTTGAAAACCAGCTGGAAAAGACAGTTAAATAATTTTTAATTCAATGTTTTATGACTTTAGGAAAAATTCTTTTCCATTTTAAAATTCTGAATTTCTTTCTAAGATAAATAATTTCCAAAAAATTAACATTATTTATAAATCATTGTTCAATTTTCAAAAGTCAATTAAATATTTATTAAATATTCAAAAATAGTAATTTTGATTTTTTTTTCAAAACTCATTCAGTTGTTATTATAATTTACATAAATCTTAAGAATGAAGTGAGTCTTGTGTTCAAGTTCATGACGTAAGTCATCATATTGGGTGAGATAACATTTATCTCTCGGAAGGTCTCTTCATCACAGTAATAATATTATCTTGACACATCAAAGAGATAAATAGTCTGATATCAAGTTTTATTTATAAACATGTATTTTTTATTCCAAAAATATATCTTTATATGAAAATTGTTTTGGGGTGATATCTAAGAGAAAAGGATTTCATCTTCCTGTAGTGTATAATGCTATTAATATACAAAATTAATAAACATTGCATCACTCGCATGCACACACACACACACACACACACACACACACACACACACACACACACACACACACACACACACACACACACATTCACCACACAACACACACATATATTTATAATGTTTCAAAAAAACTAAAGCTGTTTTAGAGGTTAGGATTATGATTTGTGAACATTTTACCCTCTTATACCAGAGTTATTACAGCAACTGTAGAAGCTTATTTTCCTAATGAGAATTTGCTAATAACTATATAAAAATACTGTGAGGACACTCATTATCAATATTACAGTAGTACTTACCAATACACATTCTAGGTCCATCTCCAAAAGTTAAGAAGGTACCAGCACGTTGTTTTGTATCTTTGAACCGCTCAGGGTCATACTTATCAGGATCTGGGTAATAGGTTGGATCGTGTTGGATAGCGTGTATCGGGATCACAATTTTGGTACCTTTTTCAAGCACAATATCGGTATTTGGAATTGTGTAGGGTGCGTTGCAAACTCTCCTCAAAAATATACTTTCAGGGTATTTGCGATTTCTTTCTGAAAAATACAAATATTTAATATTTAAATAGTTAATAGAACACATTTATCTGAAAAAGAACAAAAACTAAATTATATATTTTGAAATACACATAAAATGATCTAACACCTTTAGAGCTTTCACCTGCTAGTGAGCTAGGTGATTTTGAGACCCAGTAAACAATTAAACTTCTTGGTAAGACACAGAACAGCACTTTATAAATTTGTGTTTGAACTATTTTTTGTTGGTTCGTGAGTACCAATAAGGATTAGTACGTAGGGATGCTATGTTAAAGATAATTGCATCATTGCAATATCATCAACACACACACACACACACACACACACACACACACACACACACACACACACACACACACACACACATCCAATCAATATCACACCAATATTTGAATAACACAGCCACATTAAAAGGACAATTTTTAGACACTGTTATAAAGCAATAAATTTAACACATTGACTGTGGCAGACACCCTAGTGCACTTGCTATTTTATTAGACTAGGTACTTATCACCACTCAATATTAATAGACCAGCAGTGAAGGTGTTAAATAAGTAATATCAGCATTTTTTTTTTTAATTAAATTTTAGTTTGTTAAAGCAACATACACTAAATATAAATAACTAAAATCAAATTATGTTTTATACTATTTAATAAATTAAAAAAAACCCATGACTCATTAGGGTTTAATAAGGCTTAAACGAAGACTAGATAAGCTTCTTCTTAAAAAAATTAGAACTTGAAAAAAGACCAACTTTGACATTTTTATTAATTGTGACGGATAATCAATTAGTTAACAAGCACTCCTATGTAGAAAAAACCTATGAGTGATTTTTATTTATTAATTATAACACTGTAATTCTATTTGGAGATGACTACAACTAGTATGTGATACAAAATTTAAGAGAATACGAATACATAAGCAGATATGACAAATCATACAATAAGGATGATATGATTTTCCCACAATTTACAGAGGAGACTTATAGAGGACGGTGATGAGGATGGGTGATAGAGGCGTGATCATCAGGAATATACAAAGGACAGGAGAATGTTCTCGTCAACAATGCATGTCTTCTTAACAGAATATCCAAAGGACGTAGAAGATTGTGGCTCAACGCAAAGTTTGATGTTGTAAATGGCTTAGCAAGACACTGCATGTATTCTTTCAACAATTAGTTCCTTGAAAAAGCGGAGGGGTAAAAATGTTGAGGTGGAACAACAAATCAGATGGTATCAAACAAACACCAAAAACCAATTCAATAATTAAATTATGTATTACATATGCCGAGATGTTTTCACCTATATTGGACAGACATAAAAAGACATACTCGCAACTCGAGAACCGGCTGTGTAAAAATTGCACTCGCTCGGATATGCGAGCTAAAAAAGTGGACATTTAAGAAATGCTTACATTTATCTTGTCTCGCTTTCGTTTTACTATATTATGTACAACATTATTTACTTATACAGTAGACTCCCGTAAGTTCGGCCTCGGTTAGTTCGGGCCGCCGCTTAGTCCGGCCGGTCGGCTGAGCATGAGTCACACGCACTTGGCGCCAGCCAGAAAGCGGGCAGCACGTCTCTACTAACAGTGCCGTTGTATTCTTTGGTTAGTTTACTGCTCTGTCAAACAGCTCCATCAGTTCGTCTCGAAATTCATACTGGGTGGTGCTCGTCATTTTTACAGTAGACCTACAAAGTCAGTTATTTTCTTTTAGTTTGCGTTTTGTACTGTTGTTTATTTACTCGTGGGTTTCTGTGATTTCTTTTGTGTATGTACAGTACTGTTGTTTTCATAGTTTTTGTGTGTGTGTGCGTGTGTGTTTGAACAAAAACTGTTTTGCATCGTGTTTTAATCTGTTTTTAAAAATGAGTGAAATGCGTAAACGTAAGTACAAGTCAATGGAACAAGAGACTACAAGCTCTGGAGAGATTAGACAAAGGAGAATCCGTGCAAAGTATTTGCAAGGATTTAAACGTGGGCAAAAGTACAGTCAACGACTGGCGACGCAACAGAAAAAGTATTGAAGGCTTTTGTACACAAATTGATACCGAAAAAGTTCTAGAAAAGCGTTGCACACTAAGGAAGGCCAAACACGAATTGGTGGAAGATGCTCTATGGTTGTGGTTCGTTCAAGAACGAAGACGAGGAGGAACGCCAATTAAGTGGACCAATATTAAAAGAAAAGGCCATGATCTTACACTCAAAGCTTCAACCAGAAGAGGCGTTCGTGGCTAGTGATGGATGGCTCTCTCGTTGGAAAAAAAAGAGACACGGCGTACATTTTATTGGAGTTTGTGGTGAGAAGTTATCAGCAAACCCAACAGCGGCCACCGACTTTTCTGCAAGATTTTTAAAAATTATCGATGATGAAAACTTTTTGCCCAGAGCAAATATACAACATTGACGAAACTGGGTTAAATTTTTAAACTTCTGCCTAGAAAAACATTTGCCACCCCGCAAGAAACGTCTGCTCCAGGGTTTAAAACCAGCAAAGACAGGATAAACAGTCGCCTTGTGTTCAAATGCTTCGGGGACTCACAAGTTACCCCCTATTTGTCATTGGCAAAGCAGCAAAACCGAGAGCGTTTAAGAACATAAACATGGACGCTCTCCCAGTGTTATTATCGGTCACAGAAATCAGCGTGGATGGACACGTACTTGTTCAGAGAATGGTTGTATGCGAATTTGTTCCCAAAGTGAAAAAACATTTGGCAAAATCGAAACTCCCCGCCAAAGCACTTCTACTTCTTGACAACGCGCCTACTCATGATGAACATCTTCAGTGTGACGATGAAAAAAGAAATTAAACTGCTGTTCCTACCACCCAATGTAACCAGTCTTCAACAGCCGATGGACCAGGGGGTCATTGAGTGCTTCAAGAGGAAGTATCGTCGTAAGCTACTTTCGGAAGTTCTTTCCAAACTGGAGACTGATGACAGCTTAGACCTTACCAAAGTGTTGAAGTCAGTTAACATGAAGGATGTTGTGTACATGTCGGCCAAGGCATACGACGAAATACCACCATCCACGTTTGTAAAGTCTTGGAAAAAACTTTGGCCAAATATAGAAGATAGCGTAGATCAAAACAACACAAACAGCAGATGAGCCAAACAACATTCTTGATGGCGAACCTGATGACAATGCAGCTCTATTGCACGACCTTCAGCAACTACCGAACTGTGGTCCCATTGTTGAAGAAGAAGATGTTTTGGAGTGGATCAACATGGAAAAGGAGCTAGACAACGAGGTTCTGAATGATGACGAAATCGTCGAGTGTGTCATTCGCCAGAACAACGAGATGAATAACGACGCAGATGGTGCTGAGATTGAAGAGGAAGACGAAGAAAATAAAAATGAGCCACGCTGAAGGAAAAAGCAGCTTTGCAACTGGCAGCTACTTACATCGAACAGCAAAAAAGAAGCAACTGCAGTCGATGTAATTTTTATTAAGAAGTGGCGTGAGTTTGCACATAAAAAATCATTAGAAACAAAAATTCAGAAAAAAGTGACAGATTATTTTAAGTGTTAAGAAGCTAAACCACCAATGTACAGTGCAGTACTGTATTATTTTATTTTATTTCATTAGGTCTGTGGTTTTGTAAATAAAGCGTTACTCTGTGTTGTATTCTATGTGCAAGTGATTGATTCCTACACGCATTGATTCCCAACATATGCAGTATTACCGTGTTTTATTGGTAAGTACAAATTTTAAAATTAGTTTAGTAGTTAAATTCTGTGTTGGTAATGTTTGGAAAGGTTAATTTTTACGGTTATTTCATAAACTTTTATTGAAAAATTACCCTTGCAAACAATAAATGGGCATTTTTTAAATAGGCATCGGTTAGTTCGGCCGCTTTTAAGTTCGGCCTAGGGTCCGGTCCCGAGGTGGCCGAACTTACGGGAGTCTACTGTAACTATTAAAAAATTGTGAGCAAATTAAAGGAGATAAAAATTTATAAAATAATTTATAGATAAATTATTAAGTTAAAAAATTGTTCTTGGTACCTTTAATTACCAGATCTAAATAAGTCATTTCTTTGATGCCATCATAGGTTAGTATTCCTCCATACTTGGTAAGCACCGTATCAACTTCTTCCTGAAGTCGTCTCTGCACATCATAGGAGTAAGCCAACTCAAAAAACAAGAAAGCAATGACAGCAGACATTGCTTCAGACCCTGCTGTCAGGAACACTAAGGTCTGAGCTGCGATACACTGGTCTGTCATCACTGCAACAAATAATCTTGAGAAATTGTGAGTAAAAAAATTTCTTTTCTCTTTTCTCTCTTCTTACTTTTAAAAAAGCTTATGCTTATATGTTTAAAAGTTCATTTGAATTTTTTAAATTTTTCACTCAATTAACATGATCTAAAAACTATGGTTTTCATTCAATATAATGCTATAAACATTATTCCTCACTTTGTTTAGAACAGTAACAACCCTATTGTCCAATGTATCTTTCTGAGAAGTCTGTAAAATAGAGCAACACCAGATTGGACTGAAAGACTAAAGGAGATAGGAACCTAACTAAGGACAGCCAGCTTTAGAAAATTTAAATTACCACATTTTTATAGCATTAGACTGAAACCAGATTAATTAATAATTAAAGGCACTTGTAAATAGTCATTAATGAAATAAATATCCAAGACCTCAAAAACTTTTGATATTTTAAGATGAGTGCGACAGACTTCCTATGGAAGGCAAGCGAAGTTTAACTCACCAGAACAGTTAGAACACGTCGGTTCCTTGACTACTTCACACCCTACACTGGTCAGCTGGTAAAACTTCCAGATTGTTTTACCTTATCCTAGTCCTGTACCTTTTGTACTAATTACATGCAGTATTATATCATCATTGCTAGTTAAACTTGATGTCCATCAAAACCTATACACAGGTTTTGATGGAACATGTGATATGTGAAATGTAGTAATGAAGGTACCATACTCTGAAATATATACGATATTATATTATTAGAACATTCATACCACTAAATGAATTCAGTCATATTCCAAAATTGTTGTAATTTTTCATGTACGATATACTGTAGAACTGGACGTCACCTATATGAAGTCCAAATGCATACATGCAATGAAACAAATGTTCATATTGCTTTCATTTGTTGTTTTTACTAGAGATGCTTTGTCATAATCAAATCTAAAGAGATGTTGACATATTAAATTTGATTGATGATAAGAACCTATCAGAGTATGGTGAAGTTCTCACTATTGCCAGTTCACTACCTTATTTTCAAAAATACATTCAGCACAGCAGAGCTTAGCCCAAGAGGGTTCACATCTGGCTGGCTCATACTTTTCAGTTGAACCTACATTGAGTATAGAAAAACTGACATATCACTTATATCTGGCCAACCCAATGGATATCCAGGAGCAGTACATCACTAACAGCAAATGTCGAAGTATTGAGATGGAAGGGTGGATCGATAGGTCCAGTCTACTACGGAGGATGACTGTTGGAGTGGGTCTGGACATAACGGAGTGCTGTCCTCTTTCCGCTTTAACTGGAGAGGCTGGAGTAGGACTGGCCTTCCCTTCTTCCAACGCAACATAACTGAGTTTCACTACCCTCCTTATGGGATCGTAACAGGAGGGATCCCAAGTCTAATGAGGAGTTTCTCCATCTTTTTGTCTAAGTGAACAAAAATGAGCATAATTTACAAATATTTAGCTCGATAGCTGTATGAAACCACGCACAGCTAAAGAGATGAAACACATTTTGTAATTCATAAAGCATGAAATTTGGATTTTCTCTAGTAAAAATTTTCTGAAATGCATCTTTTTTACTACAGTATAAATTTATTCTACAAGACTAGACTACTAAGACTTATATAAATCAAATAACAATAAAAACCCAAGTGCAAGAAGCTGGTTTCGAACTTGAACCAAGATGGTTATTTGATATCAATGTGATATCATTCCACACATAATAAGAATTCATTTCATGTTACCAATGTCTTGTTCTTCTCAGCTTTCTTTGTTCTTTAGAAAAATCAGAGTAATCCATGGGCACTGCCATCTACTGCTGCTGGACCGTTTTTAGTGTTACCAAAACATTTATACTATTACTAATTTATTCCTTTTGGGTGGTATTTGATTCATTATCTTAGTAATCAAGTAAGTAAAGTTAATTGTTGTGAAAATGAAAATGGTTTGTGTTCTTTACACAAAAATCTTTTTAAATTGTCAGTTGAATACTTAAAAATAGGAAAGAACATTTGTATTTTACTGTGCATTGAGAAATGTAGAGATTTTCACTTTTGTACATCTTTTCTAATACAAGTTTTTTTTAGATAATACTGTTCAAGAGGAAAATGCTAAAATTATCTGTATAGCTATAAAAATTTTCATCTTTTGAACAAAATGAGTACCAGAGACAGATCATAGGTGTTGTGCAGAGACAGCTACTCCGTTAACCCAACCCATGTTAAGTGAGCAGCCCCCTTTGTGTTGTTTCTTTCCTCTTTATTAGTATTTCAGTTTTTACAATCTATCTCGGTTATGATACAGCGTAACAAAATGAAGTAGAAGTTCTTTACATTTTGACTACACAATCATTCTAGATTTAATACAACATTTATGCCAATTGAACCGTTATTTTCAGAATTACTAGTCATTTACAAGAAAGACATTAATAAAACCAACAAAATACCTTTGGTTCCTATATTTTCAGAGTCATCCATTTGGTTTAGATAAGCATCTTCTTTATCCAAACCTTGTTTCCAGTGAACTTTTAGGCCTGCATCTTCTTGCATCTTTAAATTTATCAAATTGTGTAAGAAGTCATTTCTTTGAATGTTATTTTTCTCTCGATACTGCATAGTTTCCTTTACCAGATTTATAAAATAGTCATTCACTTTATCAGGAATGCGTCGACATCCCAAGAGCTTTGCAAGTGGATCAAAGAATACCGCTAGAGAGACTTCAATAAATCTGAAGAATGAAGGATTCATTAGTTCTGTAATCATATCCCGGAACTGTTTTCCTTCCAAACTGTCATCCTTAAGTTGTAAACCAAATGCGCAAGAGGCGATAACATCAGTCATGAAGCAAGAACCCAATTTTTTGGCATCGACTGCTTCATTTTTTCTAACACTCTTCTCTATTTCAGCAATTAGCTCGTTACCACTAATGCATATCTGTTCAAACATGTCCTTTAATTTTCTGGTTGTGAAAGTTGGTGTGATTTTATTCCGGAGGTTTTTCCAAATATCTCCTTTTAGACTAAACAGGTTTGAAGCTAAAGGTTCTCTTTTCAAATCTACTTCAATATCTCTGTCACTAAAACAAGAAAAGTCTGTTACAAGGATCCTCTCAATTAAGTCAGGGTCTTTAACCATCAGTACTGGTGATCTTACTTCAAAATAACCCCCAAATCTTTGGCCATCCAAATTGTTATAAATATCTTGAATAATGTGTATCAGGGCTTTTTCTCGTAGAAAATACTCTTTCAGATTTCCAAAAATCATTGATGGCTTAACATAAGGTATGCCTTTTTTCTTCCAGTGATTGTGGGTTGCCGTCATGTAAAGGTAGAGCAATCCAACCAGGAATACTACAGCCAGAAATGCATCGATCACAGTGGAACAACTGAAAATAGCCATTCTCTGCCCCACCTGTAAACATGTAAAACTATTATTATATATAAATGAATGTTTGTCAGTATGTCCTTCATAAAATCGTAAACTATTTGACCGATCATTATAAAAATTTCTATGTATATGTATTTTTTCACGGAGGTTTATGCTATGCCCATTGATGTAACTCAGTGGCGCACCCAGGGGGGGGCTTTGGGGGCTTAAGCCCCCCCCAAGGACCTGATATATCCGACTAATAAATACTGTATGTGACTAATCATTCGTTATGTATCATCATATATGTTTTATCGTACTTTTATAAACTATAATGAATGGTAACGTTAAACCTATTTATTAAAGTAACACAGATTAAATCATAGAAATCAAGAGTTGTGAAACAAATATTTAGACGTATGTATTCACAGTATAACTGCCCTGCGCTGCTGTGTTAGCTCCCTCCATTCCATCCTGCTCTATGGCGATGACTACGTGCCGTTGCCATGGGCGACCAGCTCTAGTTTCCACAACTCTCACCAGACGCGCCCGTGCCCGCCCCGGCAGTGAATTTGTCTTTTGTCCAGTTGACAGTCGTAGTTTTATCGAATTGCAGTATAGTGTGTGTTATGGGTTGTCTGGCTGTCAAGTTCAAGCTGTGTTTGTGGTCTAGGTCTGACAAATTGGTTGGACAGTAGTCTAGTAAGTTATGGGTGATAAAAGAAAAGCTAGTATACAAAACTATTTTAAAACCGTTTGAAATGCCACAAAAATATTTCGGCAAGTAAGGAGCTGGCTGCCTACATTGTGCTGAACAGCCTGAGTTTGTGTTGGAGGATGTCTCGGGAGCTAACGTAAGAACTCTGCAGTCCGATGTAAGTCAAAATAACTTAGACATTGCTTTGTTTAAAACAAAAAAAATTGACAGACAGTGAAAAGTTAAAAAGTGTTGAATGACAGATGGGTCCCTCAAAGTAGTTTTAACTTTCCTTACAGGAAACGTACGGGACTCAACAACGAAAATTTTTGTTTTCATGGCTAAATAAATATACTTGGCTGTCTTATTCTGGAATTGAAGACTCTGCATACTGTGTTCATTGTATGCTTTTTTCCAAAAAAGAAGTAGGCAAGAGTAACGCTCAACATACTGGCCAACTTGTTGAGGAAGGTTTTTCTAACTGGAAAAAAGCATTAGAAAAATTTGAAAAGCATGCAGCCTCACAGTACCACAAGGACTCTTGTGTAAGCGCCAGCTAACTTTAAAAGAGTAATGGATAGTGAAATCAAAATCAATCGACAAATCCCTTGATAAAGGGAAAGACCTTCAAGCCCAAAACAAACGTGAAAAGAATCCTTCCGATAATAGACACTATTATTTTGTGTGGAAGGCAAAATATTGCTCTTAGGGGCCATAGAGATTATGGCGAGTTTGATATAAATCGTAGACCTGCCGAGAATGAGGGTAACTTTAGAGCACTGCTTAGAGCCAGAATTGAAGCGGGGGATCAAGATTTAAAAAAACACTTTGAATCATGTGGAAAAAATGCTACGTACATAAGTTGGAACTTCCAAAACCAAATAATTGATGCTTGTAACCAGATCATAACTGAAAAAATAGCAACTAAAGTTAAAGAGGCTAAGTTTTTTAGTATTCTCGCAGATGAAACGTCCGATGTTTCAACAATTGAACAGTTTTCGTTGTGTCTACGATACGTAGATTCTGATGCATCAAATAATTACAAATATGTGAGCAATTTCTCAAGTTCATGCCACTAACCCTCCACAAACGGTAGGGAGTTGGCAAAAAACTGTAATAAAAGGACTTGAAGATAGTAACATTGACGTCAATAACCTACGTGGCCAGGGGTACGATGGAGCGGCTGCCATGAGTGGGAAGTTTAATGGGACCCAAGCCTGTATCCAAGAAGCTCACCCCACAGCAATATTTGTGCATTGCGCTTCTCATAGCCTTAATCTGGCATTATCAAACGCTTCTGAAGTTGCACCTATCAGAAACTGTTTCGGAATAGTAGAGAGGGTGTATAATTTTTTCAACACTCCTAAAAGACAAGCCGTTTTACACAGTGTATTGCATCGGAGATAAAATGTTGAAACCAACAGGAAAAAACTGCTACAACTTTGTCCAACAAGATGGGTGCAAAGGCATGATGCCGTCTTTGTCATGAAGGAGCTTCTTCAACCAGTTGAAGTAGTAGCGTTGGAGGAAATAAAAAACTGGAGTGATAGAGACCTCTTCTTCTGGAACTCTTATTTTACTCAGCTCTTTACGTCAAGGCGAATTCATCATTTCTCTCTTGGCATCAGACAAGCTCCTTGGTTACACTGTAAACCTAAGCAAAAAGCTGCAAGGGAAGTGATTTTGGAACTATCTTCTGCAATCACACATGCTGAAACTGTACTTGAAAGCTAAAATCCATAAGAACAAATGCGGATGAAGAGTTTCACTCCTTGTTTGAAGAGGCTACCCATATGGCCAACAACTTTGGATGTAAAATCTCCATGCCCCGAACAGTTGGCAGACAACAAAATAGAAACAACACACCAGCAGATACGCCTGAAGTGTACTACCGGCGATCTATTTTCATCCCTTGGATTGAATCTTTGATAAGTTCTTTGGAATCCCGATTCATGAAACATAAAGACATATTGAAGGGGTTTGAGTGTCTGATGCCTACAGCCGATGGATCACGTGGAAAGGAAGAAACCTCAAAACTTAAATTATCTGCAGCTGTGTTGTTTTTATAAAAATGACATAATTGAAAGTGGTGGGAACAACGAAAGCCTGCTCAAAGCCGAGTTTGAGTTGTGGCACAACAGCTTTAAGACCCACACCAACACACCAAGAAATGTAATTGATTTGTTGAACTTGTGTGATAAGGACATGTTTCCTAACATCCACATATTGTTGAAAATATTGTGCACTATCCCTGTAACTACGAGTACAGCAGAAAGGTCGTTCTCAACATTACGTAGACTCAAAGACCTATCTAAGGAATTACCATGGGTGCTAACAGACTGAGTGGACTGGCGGCTTTGAATATTCACCGTGAAATAGAAGTGACCAATACAGAGGTAGTTTCTGTTCTCAAAAAATCGACCAGACGTCTAGATTTTGTCTTGTAAATATTTTAACTTTAACTTACATCTCATTTTGTAATCATTAAATTTACATTTGTAATTTAAATGTATATTTCTTTCCTTGAAAACTTAAAACTAATTAATGACAGTCCAACTTATTCCAGGATGACATTTCATAATAAAAATCAATATAAAGCTTTAACTTGTAATTTTAATAAGGTTTTAATTGAGCTAAAAGCTGGTTTAATGTAATAGTAGCCTATTAACTTAAATTTTTCTCTAATAAGATTAACTTGTAGTTGATTATGAAACAGGCCACAGACAGTTGGTTTTAGCTTACTCAATTATCTAATGATCATTGTAATACAGTGATGTACCAAATGTTACATTATTGTAGTTCGATATGTTATAGGCCAACTAATTATATATTACTGGTCATTGAAGGTCATGTAATGGAAAACTATAGGCGTACATTTTATACTTGGGAAGCCGAAGCCCCCCCCAAACCAAAATTCTGGGTGCGCCCCTGATGTAACTAGCCACCAGGCAGCGCTGCAAAAGATAAAAATTTTCAAAGCTCCTGCACATTATAAACTGCAATTACGAGACAGTAACGTATAATAGCCTAACACTGATTGAAGGCGCTAAGTTATTATGTATATTTGTCTATAAAATAAATTTCTGGATGAACTTAAAGCTTGAGTGTTAGACCATTTTAGAATAAAGTACATATACGTGTACAATGGCTATAAAGATACACTTTTTACAGATTTTCTTGATCGTGGCAACAAGGCAAACTCTAAATCGGCGTTGGAAATATAATTCACACGAACCAGAAATGCTCATGCACGGGCCAAGCTCACGAAAAGCGTGCGAAGCCGCGGGAACCAGCTAGTTACGTATAAAAATATGACAACTGTTTTTACACAACCAGAGTATAAATTTAAAATTTACTTCAATTAAAAGTTTTTTGGAGCAATTAAAAGTAACTTGGTATTATTACATTCCATTCATATGGTATTTAGAGAAATCAGTCTGCAGAACCATATGCTCTAATATCCAATACCCGTATGATATAGGTCATAAGCACTAAGCTTTGTGCACTAGATTTATAATCTAGGACTCGGAGAGCCAATTTTACATTGTATAAGTAGCACACAACGTATTTTTTCTTGAAATTGGAAGAGGAATTTTCCCTAAAAAAGGAATCAATTGTTCACCGCAATAGTTTTGGTGGAGGTCATATGGGGGGTTATTATAAGAGTTAAAAATATGAAATGTAATTTTTTGTCTGATCATATTTTTTTCAGCTTGTCACATTTCTGTTAGACATTAAATTTATACCTTTATTCAATTTAAGCAAGTAGACTAAACAAGATAGGATATACTTTATATAATATTTATTACTTATGTTGACCTGAACAATAATTTGGTGAAGTTTGCCATGAGCAATTTATGCATGTTTTGCTCCCCCTGAATTAAGCCGAGGTAAAGTTTAATATTAATATGTAAAAAATTAATAAAAAACATGTATCCCTTAATATTATAACCCGGAAGCTAGGGATCCGCTCTTACTTAACCTGTGGTAATGGAACCTCAAGCCATGTACGTTGTCGTCGATCGCTGTTAAAGTCCCACCCAGTACGACTAGTTCGGGAGTTCGGAGATATTGGTGCCTTCCCAGCTTTTTAGGAAAAAGAACTAATCGCCGCTGTCCGATCTCTCCGTAACAGAAGAGCGCCCGGCCTTGATAACATACAGTCTGAAGTCCGCTTGAATCTATTCAATGCGTGTTTAGCAGAAGGTGTGCTTTACTCTGCATGGAAGGTGACCCGCCTAGTCTTGATCCCCAAGGCTAAAGCTGCACGGGGGACTCCTTCATTTCGCCCCTTGTGTATGCTTGACACGGCGGGAAAGGTGATGGAGCTCATTCGTGCAAGACTGACCGAGGCGATCGTCTCTGTGGGTGACATCACCGCAGCAGCACGGTTTCCGATCCGGCCTCTCTACCATCGACGCCATCCAGGAGTTGTTACAGGCAGTGCGGAGAGCAGAGGACCACAAGCACTGGTCGCGCAGCGTGGTCCTCCTCGTCACGCTCGATGTGAAAAACGCTTTTAATTCTGCCAGGTGGAGCGACATGCTGTGGGCGCTAGAGCACACGTTTCACGTTCCCATTCATCTCCTGAGGATCATCGAGTCATACTTGACTTATCGCATTTTGCTGTATGATACCACCAAAGGTCAGCGGCTAGTCTCCATCACTCCCGGAGTTGCACACGTTTTACGAATGCGGCATGTGGCATGTGCGGCGGGCTTCTCTCTCTGCTGAAATCGGCTTCGCGGTCATTCCCTATAACATTGTTGCAGCTATACTTCAGGGAGAGGACACCTGGAAGCACTATGTCCAGTCTGTGCTTCGGGCGAAAAGGGTCGACCTCGATCGGCCTTAACTCTTTGATTCCCCTGACAAGGAAAGCTCTAATGTCGTAACTTCACAGGCGTAGCCCGAAGTAATGTGTTAAACAGTTTCAGGTTAGTGTCCTCGACGATGAGGGGGTTTTAGCCGGTACTCCGTGGGACAGTGAGCCTGCGGGAGTGCGGCACTATTGAGGGAACAACGAGCCTCTCAGTATTTTAATCTCATTCACACACATAATTGTAACTATCCATGTTTATATTATAACATTTCAATTGTATTATGTAAAAATCCTAAGTTTGTTCTTATTCACAAATAAAGTTATTTGCAACTATGGATATCAAAAAACTAAACGAATTCTTACTTACAAAATACTTAAATCCAAGCTACAGGATGTGTAATCTATTCTGAGCTAAACTTGCAATACGGGATCATACCATACAATGTACACCAAGCAAACTTTTGTTCTAAATCCCTATCAGCATATTGATAACGGTTAACTTTAACACAATTTGTCACTTTCACTAGATTAGTACTCTTCAACACGAGTTTACACACAGAAGAACACAACCAATAATGGTTTACTATAAACTACTTATTTAATATTTTATTACAGTCCAAGAGCCAAGAACTAGTTTGCAGTGTGTAAACACAATAAATACTTTTCTCTTTAGAAGGAAATCGTTTGGCAGGCACACTATTTATAGTGGGGTTGAAATAGGAGGATACCAAAAGTGATAAAATATTAATCAATAAAATGACCAAATATCCTCAGATCATATTTTGTTAGCTGTATACATTTTTAAAGCATCAAACACAGAGCTGCCTGTAGAGAAACAAGTCTTGATTTTGCCTTGTAAGAATAATGGGTAAAGCTAAAATCCCCTAGTACTCACTTGATTCTCATTTCTTTGCCCTGTCCAGTAGCAGACTCACCACTGCCGAGCAGGGCCGGATTTCCCATATAGGCCCTTTAGGCCAGGGTCTATGAGCGCAAGTTCCCAGAGTGCCCGGCCAAGAAAAAAATTTTAACAATATCTAGAAATCAAAATAAATAGTTAACATAATTAACATAACTTAACATATTTTATTAATACTTGTTTGTATTATTTCAGATAGGCAATCTCGTAATCTAATCGAAAAATTGTTTTTTTTTTATACTAGAGCAATTTACTATTTGTACAAAACAAAACAATGTATCTAGTTTTTCTTTAAAACACAGTTTTTGTGTCACTTTACCAAAATACTTCATGTAAGCTGTGTTTCTGAGGTTGAACCTATTTTATAATGTATTTAATGTAGATATTTATATGTACCGGCTCTATTCTTTTTAGGTCTATTAAGCAGTTGTGCTCTGTATGGAGATCTAATAGTTGTAACATAAGCTTTCAAAAAGGCTAAATCAAGCACATAAATCCTTTGTAAAACCAACTCATTTTAATTTTCATATCACACTTTCTCGTTTTCTCCTATTTGTATAATGAGGACGCCTGATGTTGCAAAGAAGTTCATAATTAAAATTATAAGTTAACAAAAATACAATTTTATTGTCCGTAATACACTCCACAGAGAGTCCTTACTTTGCACCTTCATTTTTAAACACTCGTATTAATTGAAAAAACCGCTAAATTAAATTAACACAAAAATCCAGATGATGGCACAATAATAATAGTACAACCAGCGGTATTTCAGGAAGAACCCAAATGGACCGCACTCTCCCCAAACCGTCTGAAAAATTAAAAAAAAAACATCTGACAAGGATAACTACTACTTAAAGATATAGTATATTGTACGGTTTAATTATTTGTTGTGTTATGAATTCAAATTAAATAAATAAATATTATGTTTATGACTACAGTAGTTACTTCCGCTCAAACCGTGTACCAGGACCGTCCACAACTAACTACAAATGGTCATTAGTAGGAATTATATGGAATGAAAACGTTAATTGTGACACTGTCAATATAACTAAATTTAAGTTAGAAAAATTATTATTATTTTTGTGTTGCATTTGTTAAGTGCTACAATTACCAGATACTTTAAACTCAGACCCGGCTGGATACGGCTCTGATGATTTGTATTGCTAATGGAGCGTTTCTTATAAGTAAAGTACTCGTAAAATAAGTAAAAAAAACATGTTATGAACGCTTTTGTTCATTAAAGTGGCAGCAATGGTACCTTATTACGCTACACTAGAGAAGTCATTAACCAAACTCCACCCCTTTTTTACACCACTATTATGTAATATTCCTTCGAGCTAGGTTGATGTTAAGTTTAGTTTTATTCCTTAATATATTGTAGTATACTCTTAGCCTCAAGTCCTGGCCTTTTCATAAACACCATTTATAAATCTCCTTTCTCCTTAGTATTGTGGACAGTATCACAGTAAATAATTATTTTTAATATAATTTGAAGTATGTGACATCCTCTACTACTTGCAATTATACATTCAATGTCCAATTCCTTTGTTAATGTATTTGCTTGAAAATTTTTATTTTTATGAACAAATTTCGATTTAGTCATTCACACCTCTCCGAGTCTCTGTGAGTTATTGTGTGTTCGGGTACAAAATTCCAGAATTGCATTATATAAGCAGAATCAGCTGCCATATACACTGCTACCTATAGATCTCTGTCAATTAGAGTTAAATCACTCGTCAATTTATTGACATTACAAACTATTTGTTAGTAAATGAGATCTCTTTGATTAATGCAAATCCTTTTTTGGTAACGATCTTTAATATGCCCATTATTAAAATTATAAGGGCAAAGGAGGGAGGGAGAGTTAGAGGAGGAAGAAAGCTTTGAGCTTGTTTAGCCCTCGTCCCAGTAGTTAGAAGATGGTGTAATTTAAATTCCATATACCCATCTCTTTTATCTGTTCTCGGGTTTGTCTCGTGGTTTTGTTTCTCTTAAACTAATTATTACACTAATATCATTCAACTCCTTAATTTCTACCCTTTTAATAAAATTACATCATGTCGAGCTTAGAAACAAATTTTAAAATTAAGAAAACAAAATGTTGTACATTAAGTGGAATGAAGGTAATACATACATTGCCAACATTAGAAGGAAATAGTTTAAATCCTGCAAGTATGAAAACTGAATAGGAAGTATTTACTTAAGATACAACATCGCAAAACGTAGGTATCAAGTATAAGACAGATTGATGCATCTTCAAAGCCGTGTATGTGCTGAGTTGTAATCTATTTAAGACCATCCAACTCCTCTATTCATCACAGTCATCTCCTGCTTGTGAGTACCTCTTGTAAAATGTCAAGTTGTATTATCAATAAGGATATTTATTTTTTATTTTCTTATCCTTCTATAAAATAGGCGAAAACTTAACTTTTATCTTCAGTAAGAAGTTTCTTTCAGAACCTGCTTAGTAAGGTAAGTAAAATAATTCCACACCAGTCGAAGTTTACACTTTATATTTTATATAACTAACTCAGTAAAATAAGGCAAAATAAGGATGCAACCTCGGAATGAAAGATAATAAGCTAAAAATTTGCATACGTATTTATTTTGATGGTATAAAACTTACCTCAAAAGTCTCATATAATCACGTGTACGCGTCTTTAGACATTTAAGGTCAAAGTTCACGAAAATCAGTTTTTTGCAAATATCTCGTTTCCCTTACGCTAAATGACTTTGAAGGTGGTTAGAGAAATTGTAGAACGGAAAATTTTCTTCAACTTTTGTCTGAAGTAATTTTATGTACGTTCAACCCTTTTTTAGATACAGCGCAAAGAGTAGGGGACCGCTTACCTGTATATACGATAATGCGATGTCAGCCAGTAGAATACAATAAATAAATGAGTTATATTGTTAATTATTCACTTACTATTATTATTATTATTATTACTTAATACTATTATTATTGTTAGCATTATTATCATTATTATTAAATTTTTATTATTATTTATTATTTAATATACCATATTTATAGATATTTAATTATAAATGATATATTCTCTAAAGAATACTTATTTTATTTTTACCAAACACACAATATTAAAAGAAATATTTCAAATGAAATTTAATTATATATTTATTTATTGATCCAATAATCAATTTATTAAAATTACAAACATAAAATATTTCTTTTCATTATTAATGATTAATGTTTTTGTTTTAATTTTCTTCTTGTTCATCGTCTTCTTCTTATTCTTCTTCTTCTTTTTCTTCTTCATCTGGCTGTTCAATATCGGATTCATTATCATTATTCTCGTTTACTAAAGTATCAGAATAGAAAGATTCAAGAATGTCATCACTTTCTTCATTGAAACCATCTGAAGTTGATGAAGCGTTGAGGCATGATTGTCCATTACACTGCCCACAAATTAAAGTGCATCGCAATCCTGATTTTCTGCATGCGTAATTAGAACCACAACCTTTCTTGCAATTGCAAAATATTGTATTCAGCAGTTCTTCTGGTGCTGGTGGTAATAATGTTGTTATTGGTTCCAGGAGTTCATTTTGCACTACCCAGCCGAATTCCTGGGGTTCTAAATCACTTCCCAACCAAATTTGAGTCTGATAATAGACACGAAGGATATGCTGACGAGCTGCTGTACTTGAAGGAGGAATACTTGATAACTGCACTGGTTTGTTGAGTCTTGTTGATTTGATGAACTGGGTGTATCGAAAAGACTTCTGATTTCGGAGCATTATACGTTGCTAAGAAAATACATACTCCATTTTCAAATAATTCTTGTACAGAGCAGTTTTTTCTGTTTAAATAATTGACCTGATTGATTTAAATCGTGATTTTTTTCAAACATTTTAATAAACGATATTTTACCTTTTTTATAAAGCCCAGAAGTCGTATCACATCCACTAAACGCGTGTAAAAATAATATGTGTTTCTTAGAATGAGGTGTTTCTTATTTATCGAAACTTTTCGATGAATTCAGTTTTGTCTCCACATTACCCTTACCCATTTTTTTGAAAAAAATTTCTTGTTGATGTGATTGAGCACGCCCTACCAAGATAACTAGCAAATCAATATCTTCTCTTACAATGACAAAAGTTTTTTTTAAGTTTAGACTCCTTCATCTCTGGCTTGTTTTGTAGTGATATTAACAGTTTTTAATTTGTTGATAAGCATGTCTATAAATATTTTTTATTAGATGAATGCGATAAAAATTTTTCTTGGCTGATTGGCACCTCCATTGTTTCATCAAAGCGGAGTTCGTAAGATTTTGAAACACCAGCAGTTCTTTTTAATTGTTCCATTGCTTTAATGTCCTTAGTGTAGTCTGAGTAACCATCAATAATACAACAACGATACTTGACCCATAATTCGTTTGTAAATATTTGAAGTATTTATTCAAAATATCAGAGATAGTATCATCTTTATTCCATACAACGTGATGCAAGAGAAATCCACCATCGACTATATATGTTGTAGTGGTTCGTCTAGGTATATTAAATAATAAATAATAATAAAAATTTAATAATAATGATAATAATGATAACAATAATAATAGTATTAAGTAATAATAATAATAGTAAGTGAGTAATTAACAATATAACTCATTTATTTCTTGTATTCTACTGGCTGACCTCACATTATAGTATATACTGGTAAGCGGTCCCCTACTCTTTGCGCTGTATCTAAAAAAGGGTTAAACGTACATAAAATTACTACAGACAAAAGTTGAAGCAAATTTTCCGTTCTACAATTTCTCTAACCACCTTAAAGTCATTTAGCGTAAGGGAAACGAGATATTTGCAAAAAACTGATTTTCGTGAACTTTGACCTTAAATATCTAAAGACGCGTACACGTGATTATATGAGACTTTTGAGGTAAGTTTTATACCACAAAAATAAAGACGTATGCAAATTTTTAGCTTATTATCTTTCATTCCGAGGTTGCATCCTTATTTTACCGGACTAAACGATTAAAATATATTTTATATAGCAGAATATTATATTTAATCAAGGGAAACACTCAATCCCTATTTTATACACTTAAACAACACTGTATTCTACTTGAATATATTTAAGTAAACAATTTTTTAATACTAGGGCAATTAAAATTTAAAATAAATTCTCATGAACTTCTAAGACTATTAATTACAATTTGATTCAACTGTAAATTAAGCTATGAAATCTTTCATAGATAAATAACTCTTGTAATAATTAATAATTAAAGACAAAAATAATTCTTCTTTACAAAACAGTTTTTAAAGCATAGAAAATATTAAATTTTTGTTGTTTTAATTTATTTATATTAAATTCAAATATAGCTGAACAAATGAGAACTCATTTCTTAACTTAAATTACAAACACTTTCAGCTAATTTATTTTTCAGGTAATTGCAATAAAGAAGTAAACCAATCCAACAGAGTCTTCTAAATATACCAATTTAAAATAATTCTAAGATATAATAGAATGTAAGGTGATAATAAAATGATAAATGGGTATAATTTGGTACATGGTAGTTTTTATGCCTTATGAACTTTATATAAGTAGGCCTACTATATTTTAATAAATCATTAATGTACCTCATTTTCTTATTTAAATTAATAATAACTGCATGTTTTTATAGTCATTATTGGCTAAGCTTGAGCAAGCCTATCACTCTTATCACTATTGGGGTAGGAAAACTTTCATTTCTGTCTGTCTGTCTGTCTGATAGCATGATGTCTCAAAAACTAAACATACCTAAAGACTTGAAATTTGTATGAGGCTTCATTTCTACTTGAGGAACTTCGAGTTTGATGATGGTGCATGTCCATGGGATTAGGCCTAGTGTCATATTTTACAATATTTTTATATTGGTCTTATGGGTAACCATGAAGGCAACAAGAAAATAGCAGAATAAATAAATTGGTAAACAAACTAAATATCCGCACAAGAGATTCAAATGTGTGACAATATATCATTTTGTAGTGACTTGATGTGAAGAATTGTATTATTAAATACTGAGTGAAATCAATTTAATGAAGAATGTAAATGTATCATGTAGCCAGATATCTAGAGAAAGATTTTATCTGTAGACTTTAAATTTTGCAAGAAACTTCATTTCTACATAGACAACAGTGAGTTAAATGATGGTGCATGTCCAACCATGTAATTTGGCTGAGTGTCAAAGCCTATCACTCAGTAGGCTGAAACGCAATTTCTTTGGGTTTACTGGGCGGGATTGTAAAATTTCATTTCTGTATGATTCTTTTCTTGCCTGTCTTTTTATCTGTATAGAAATGAACTATATACACGAAATGCTGCATTGACAGTCAATGAAGGCTGTTTGTTACATGACAATTTCTTCTATTCAGTTCTGCCATGTGTTAGGTTAGAAAACTTTCATGTTTAGTTTCAAGAAATTTAAATGGCAAGTCCTCTCTAAATAGTTCTATACTTAAATATTTTTATTTTTTCAGAGAAAAACGCAATATACCCCATGTTTCTGAATTGTATAATTTAATCTGGTGAAATTATTCTTTATATCAAAATAAGCAAGAAAGTTCCCATAAATTTCTGGCAGAAAAAGGACAAAATACATTAATTTTGTGATTTTATAGCTTTGATAATTTTACAAATTCTACAATAAACTTAAATTTCTTAAAAACATAAAACATTGGACCAAAAATACAGTTTTTGAAAATTAAATTTTTTGTATACTTTTATGATGTTTTTGTAAAATTTGGTGTAATATTACAAATATGAAATAATAATATAAAAACGATAGTTTATTACTATACCAGGTGGATATTTTACAAAATTATTTAATTCTGTAAATAAGAATGAAGTGCAGGAGTGTTATGGAAAACCAAGTATAATGGAATTGTAACTCATGTTTTAAAATTGTCATTTGATTTTTAAATAGTTACAGTATTATTTTGTTTTCAGTTTGAAAGGAAGATGTTTCTAAGTGAATCAATTCTGGTAGATGCTTTAGTAGCAACAGCAACCTTGCTTGGATTGTTATATTTTTACTTGACATCAACATTTAACTATTGGAAGAAAAATAAGGTGTTCCTTATGTCAAGCCGACAGTAGTCTTTGGAAACTTTAAAGAACAGTTTTTACTTCAAAAACACTTGTTTTATGTTACGCAAGATATATATAACAATTTTAAGGGAGAAAGATTTGGTGGGTACTTTGAATCAAGGACGCCTGTATTAATGATCCGTGGATCCGGCTTTAGTAGAAAGAATTCTTAATAAGGATTTTTTCACACTTCCAAAAACAGAGATTTGGTAGTTGACATCAAACGAGATCCACTCTCTGAAACTCTTGTTGGTTTGAAAGGGCGCACTTGGAGAAACCTAAGACACAAATTAACACCAATTTTTACGACTGGGAAACTGAAGGGCATGATTGAGCAGATATGTAACAGTGGAGAAGACCTCATGAATGAAATAGAGAAATCCATAGAACATAAAATACCTGTTGATGCCAAAAACCTGGGTATTGGCTTCACCATTGATGTTATTGCCAGTTGTGCATTTGGCTTACAGTTCAAGCGAGATACACCTGAGGGTAAAGAGTTTCGTAAAATGATTGACTCCTTCTTTCACCCATCAATGTTACAAACATTGAGAATAATATTGGTATTCTTCTGCGAAGGTCTTGCAAAACTCTTGGGCTTGAGACAAGTCCCACAACAAATAAATGATTACATCATTGGGCTGGTAAAACAAACCATTGCAGTTTAGGGAAAAGAATAACATCCAAAGAGCAGACTTTATTGCAGCTGATGATGAGTATGAAAGACCAAAGAACTGAAGGAAATGATAATAATTGGAAAAATGAACTTACTGGAGATGATGAATATCTCAACCAGATGGATTATTCTTCACAAAACGAAAAGTTACAAACTGGACTTAGAGGTGAGTTAATAGCTAATAATTATATTCCAACCATTCAGTTGGATAATATTTAATTAATTGTCATCATTTCCATCTCGTTTCAATTTTGTTAGCCTCTTTTTGCTTCTTTAGTCCGGTTTTTATTTTATCATTCATTTGTGTAAGTTAAACTGAGTTTCACGTTACTGAATATCTTCAGAGTACAGTTGACCGAACATAACTACGTAAGTGATCCTTAAATAGATAAGTATGTCTAGGAGTATGGAGAGGTCTCTTTCTGAAAATAGCATGCCTCACTGGTTTATAGCTAGTACATATCAACCCAAGTTACAAGAAAAATTAAATGAAAATTATTTAAACTTTATAAAATAAAATGTCCAAATTAGCAAAGTATGTAAATATATCCAGCAAAAACAGTTTTTATTTTTTTTTATTTAAAATATTCTTATTTATTTTTAATATAAATATATCAACATAATACTCAATGTGTTTTAAACTCTCACTTGAATTTCAAAATAAAAATAGTTAAAAAAGAAATATGCAATATTTATAAAAATTTAAATTATTGCTGTTTTTAATGTGGGTCTTCTGAATGAAACTAAAACTAACTGGATTTTACTTGTACAACACCAAAAGTTTAAAATTTTGCCATTTCTCAACTCTCCAGTCAGAGAAACGTGAACATTAATCAAACAATAGAAAATGGAATCCAAAAATGGCTAGCATTTCGATCTGTTTAAACATATATTACAACAAAAAACTACAAAATATTTGTGTAAAGTTGTTATGCTAATTCATCTACACATAATGTTGGTATGGCGGGAAGGGTTGATTTGCGAATTTTGAGTTCAGCTTCAACTAAGTGAAAGGTGAAATGAAACGAAACTCAACATTCCCCAATTCATCTATCTGTACACTGAACAGGAATAATTACTTGCTATAATGAGTATTTCACTGTTAATAAAATACCAAAGCATACGCAAGGCCTATACTCAGATTGGTTTTTTCAGACAACTTTTGCTGGGGCCAGGCCCACACATCTATTTGAAGGGACCATGTCGATAGACTAGTTAGCCTTATGTATTAACTGTAACTGAAGCTACTATTATTAACAAAATAGAAAGATGTTTACTGTAAACGGGGGCGCAGTAGCCGAATATCTTTTTGGGATCTTCCAAAGCTGGTACGGCCCTGATTATACGTTTGTATAATAAAAAGAACACCTACAAAAAACAGAGGAAAGGGTTCAGTGTGGAACATTTAGCATTATAAAATATGTCAGTCGGTAGTAGTGAACTACCGTCACTCTCCTCCACTTGTACTGTTCTTCATTATCGAGCAAACAATCTAACACAAGTCTTTGAGGTGAATCCTCCACTCTGTAACTTGTTACACCCTTATTTCTTTCCATAAAGCAAATTTATATTGAACTGAGATTTTTCTTTAACTAATTAAAAATTATAATGAAAATGATAATATATGAGTTGTAGCTGTGTGACTCATTTTCACAGTCAGCTTGTTTAAGTAAAGCTCCATGTTTCTTAAGGATTGTATGCTTGAGTTTCTGGCTGTTTTGGATACTTGACCTTTTTAAATGGTCAGGCGTTATTGTTCAGTGCAAGAATCATGAATTGTAAGAGTGGGTATAAGTCAACAAATTAACAACAAAAACAACGGATTGCATAATTCTATCTAGTTCTGATTTATTTAGAATTTTGGACTTAAGTTAGTGGATCCAATGTTTTGTACCATATCTATGTTGTTCTTAGGTGTAAACAAAATGTCAAAATCCACTAAACATATAACTAACATGTCGTCTAAAACAAAATTTGATCAATAGTTGGTTAAAGAGTGAAGTCACTCTTATAACCACCCATAGTTTAACTTTTTAAATCCAATTACACATGGAAAAAGATTTTGAATGGTTAAACAATCATAAACAGTCTATTGAATCAATGTTGATTATTATCGTAAAATAGGCAGTCAGCCACAGCTTGATTTGACAATGGATGATTTGATAGGATAGTAGGATTTCAGACATCATTGTCATAATATATTACACAAATTTATAACACAACTGCAACATTTTTTAGTTTTTTAATGTCTTAGGGATTTTACATCTGAAGAAAAGAAGAGATTTCAATCCTTTAAATGTAGTTTTATAATTTTTTGTTACATGTAAGGTTGGTTTTTACACTTAAAGCTGTAGCCTATATATTATTGGTTTATTTAATTCAGATAAACAACTTTGCTAAATAAAAATACATCTATATATGCAATTTGTTTGGAGTACTTATAATACTGTTTTCCATTAGTCTGTAGTCTCTGGCTTGAATAACATAATGAGACTGGTTTGATATCAGACTGACAACACTAAAATAAGTACAATAATCATAATAGTATACTGTTTTTTAAGACCATAACAATGTACAATTTCACCATGCGTTCAATGTAAAATTTAAATTACACATGCTATATTATGATGTTTGTTTTCTATTTCTTTTAGGAATTACCGATGAGTGTATTGCTGCACAAGCATTTATTTTCTTAGCAGCAGGCTCTGATCCGGTAGCTAACACTATTGCTTTTGTATTGTATGAGTTAGCCTTCAGTCCTCTGGTGCAAAAACAGTTGTAACAGGAAATTGATTTGGTGCTCCAGAAGTATGGAGGAAACATTTCTTATGAAGCTTTGAGTTAAATGGCGTACCTGGATTCAGTCATTCAAGGTGTGTATTGTTTTCAATAACTGATTATACAGTCAGGATTTGTGAGAGAGGCAACTTCCTCTAAGATACTTTGCGAAGAGATGGCCCAACAGGGATAAGAGCATAGTTTGGGAAAGCAGTAGTAAATATTTCACTTATTCAAGAGTTCGAGATAAGCCTTTAAGAAAATTAATTCAAAACAAATCAGCTGGATCTGAGATAAATTACATTTATCTGCACATAAAGTAATAGAGTGTAATAGTATAAGTTTAGAAGTGTGTAACTGAACAGATAAGTTTTAAGTGAATACGTGAAATAAAATCAATTGAAGCCAAAGCAGTAGTTTGTCTAATTGCATCACTTAATATCCAACTTGATTTTTTCTATTTACAGTATTAATAAGTTTCCCAGAAATAATTCTAAACCATTCTATCAGAAACAAGGTTGACCTATTAACCTTAACAGCTGATAAGATATTAGGGACAGAATAATGCAAGTAGTGTAGTAATAACAAGTATAATAACATGGACATAAAAATTGAAAATATTTGGAAAAAAAAACAAAAGTCTGATGCTTGATTGTTTTGTTACTCTGATTAAAAAGCTTCTGTTCCATTTTCCTAATTTTAGTATCACATATTAATCCATTAATGTGTTACATTTCATGAATCAAATAATTGTTATTCGAATTAGGTATTCACATAAATAATTTTATGGTAACTATACTTATATTGCTCTTCCAGCATTTTGAGAAATTTGCCATTTTGAGATCTTCATGAAAGTGTATGACATAAAACTTTTCAGCAGATACTTATAAACTTCATACCAGATTCAGCAGGGGGAAGTATACATAGATTAAAGTAGAAGCAAAATCAAACCTGAATTAGTATTATTATTGATGTTTAAATCTACGTTTTTCAGAGACAAATCGTAAATACTCTCTGTCAGGCTTTATGAGGAGAGAATGTACTATTCCTTACCAAATCCCAGACACAGATGTTGTTATAGAGAAAGGTACAAAAATACTGATACCGATGTACGCTATCCACAATGACCCATCCATTTATCCTGAGCCTGAAAAGTTCATACCAGAGAGATTTGAAGGAAACAATCATCGCTCAAATGGTGGCAAATATTTACCTTTTGGAGATGGACCTCGGATCTGTATTGGTAAATTACCAACATATATTTATTTATAGTGCATTAAAAATCAAGTCATTTTAAAAATTCTTAATTCTTCTAACAGGATCGTCACGGAGAGTCCCGAAATTCTAAGACTCAAGGATCAGCTACAGTTTTGCTATTCCTTTACGAAGGACCTAGAATCCTCACATCCCTCCAGATTGGCATACAGAAAATTAAGGCGTTCCTATAAAAGTGCAATAAGGAAGTCTAAGTCGGATCAACTCCTGAGTAGGATCTCTGAATCAGCAAATAAGACAAAAACCATTTGGACTCTCATTAATGACAGCAAGCCTTCCAGAAAAAATAATAATGTTTTTCCCCCACTTTGCTTGATTCTGATGACAATGAAGTTAGGGATCCTGTCAGGGTTGCCAATATGTTTAACAACTTCTTCTCGACTATTGGTCAATACCATGACACCAGTGGAAATATTTCTCATGGCCTAAGCGAAGTCAACACAAACTACTACACCACAATCTGTAACCAAGTCGCTGTTCTTGTCCCCCACCACAGAGCAGGAAGTATCGCGTGTGATACTTGCTTTAAAACCTAAGCCATCTTGTGGAAATGATGGGACTATCGTCTAAGCTTTTCAGGCAGATCCATGATTTAATTTCTTCCCCACTTGCTTATTTAATTAATTTATCTTTTTCAGTGGGTGTGAATTTCCTAATTCACAAAAACACGCTATAGTCCCACCCCTCTCTACAAGAGAGGAGCTAGGAACGTTTGTAGTAACTTCAGACCTATTTCGCTGGTTACAACCTTTTCTAAGATATTTGAAAGAATATTTCTGGATAGATTGTTGTCTTTTCTGGCGAGAAACGGAGTTCTCTCTGCAAGTCAGTTTGGTTTCATTAAAGGAAAATCAACCACTGACGCAGTTGACTCTGTTATTTCATTTTTGACACAGGCTCTGGGACTCGGGCAATTTAGCTATGGGATTGTTTTTCGACTTGACCAAGGCCTTTGATATGGTTAATCATAAACTTTTGCTAAAAAAAACTTCACTTACTTGGCATTAGAGGTGTATCGTACTGTTGGATTTCATCTTACCTGCGTGGGAGGACGCAATCAGTTCAGCTTCCTTTTTTTGGGACAGCTATGGCTGTCAAAGAACAGCCTCGTCAAAACCATGTGAGGTAATAAGAGGAGTCCCCGCAGGGTTCAGTACTGGGACCAATCTTGTTCCTCTTGTTTGTGAATGACCTCCCAAATTGCATTTCTGGTCCCAATGCCAAAATTTGTCTTTTTGCAGGACGATTACATCCCTCACAGTGAAAGCCCCCAAACCACTTGGACCTCATGACTCTGGCTTCTGAAGAAGCACAAAAAATATCCCAGTGGTTTCAGCATAACCAGCTCGTAGTAAAATAACGAGAAAACTCAAATGATCCATTTTTCTATCAGAAGTTCTCAGGATTTGGAGCAAATTCCATTCCACTTGGGGGATGAAGAGATTTCATCTGGTAAGTCGCTAAAGTTTCTAGGCGTTCAGATTGACAATAAATTAAGCTTCCACGATCATATTGAGCTCGTTTGTAGGAAACTAAGCTCGGGGATTTTTGTTATTTAGAAAACCTGTCAAAGTTTGCTGATACCAGAGTGACCTTGGCTGCTTTACTATGGGCTTATCTACCCCTTTCTCACTTATGCTGTAGTCATTTGGGGATGTGAAAGTGTACGTACAAAATTCGTTTTTAAACTCCAGAAAAGGGCGTTGAGAGCGGTTTTTGGGGAAACCGTGTTGTAGAGCTTCTTGTTAGGTCGCTTTTTAGGGAGGCAAAGGTTCTAACATTCCCATCGATTTATATCTTGTACTGCGTGACATTTGTTCACAAAAAAACTCCACCTTTTCAAAATCTCAAAATCCCCTACATCGTCACAATCTACGTCACTCCAATATGATTTACCATTCCTGCCCATAGAACAAGTTTTTTTGAAAGACATTTATTAACCAGCGGCATTAAACTATATAATGCACTCACAGACTCTATGAAAACAAAAAACATAGTCCTTCTTTTGAGAGGGAGGTCAAGCGGCATTTGGTTTACAGCGGGCTTACTACAGTGTCAGGGACTTTGTCGAGTGCTCTGGTCAGACTAGCTTATGTTAAGCTTTATGTTAAGACCAGCCACCTATGTAAGCTTTAGTTTGATTTATTTTAGCATTGACAAAAACTTTAGTGCTGTTTAAATTAATCTGACGTTTTTATATTTAATTTTATTGGGCTATTCTGAAAAATAACTTAATGTAATTAACTATTACATAATATTGTTGACGCTATTTTGCAGTGTTCTACTGTCTGACAATAAAGAATTTCTGATTTCTGATTTCTGAAAATCAGCTATCATTTACTGCAATTTTACATAATAAGTCAGTTCTAAAAATGATCTACCCATATAATCAGGGATGCAAAAGGCTTCTGGACACAATATAGGTGGTGGAAAATGTAAAATAACAGACATTTAAAACATCTCACGAAAGGCATTGATGCTACTAAAATAAACAAAAAGGACATCAATGTCAAAAAATAGGAATAACTTACAATAAACTGGATCAATATTTAGGATGGGAATTTCACTCTTAATTAATTACCTTTTTTAATCCATCTCTTTCCCATATGTAGGGTAGTTGGGTGGATTATCTAATTCCTAACTCTCTCTACAGCTCTGATGGTTGACTAATATTTGGGAACTGAAGTTCATACAGCTTCCTGGGTAAATTAAAGTATTGATGCCTCCAAAAAATGTTTTGTTTAGGCCCAAAATAACCTAGAACTCCATGTTAGGGGATGATCATGCCTGAACTAAGTGATCATACATAATGAAAAGTCATGTTATTGGTCTTATACTGTACTTCTAATACAGATTCACTCATAATGACAGATTATCTTCATAATGGGGCATCTTGTCAGTATCCACTCCAGATATTACAAGACCGTCAATCACACAGAGATCCTCTTATCTTGTGTAGAACATACCAGGTTTACAGTGTTATTTGATGTCAAGAACTCACAGTCTAACTTCATCATGTGCATGACGATCGGTGTACAGTCACAAAGTAACATGTAGTAAACCAGCTTAGCACTGGACCGTAGTGGTCTTGTACAAATATTATAGGACAGTTGTATACATTAGTCAGTAAAGATAATTCGAAGAAACTCTCGACTTTGTTTATGGAATCGCATAGTTGAGCACGACTTGAATTTTAAGGCACAAACACAATTCTGGGCTTTCTGCTAGGCTCAAACTATATTGACTGGTCTTGGATCTTCTACAATTTATGATGTCAACCTAATCTATTTAATCTAAAATAGTTCATTCAATAGAAGTGAAGAGAGTAAATAAACACATATTCATTGAAACTTTCAGTCTTCCTACCTGTGAACGATCAGTGGCTCTGTTAAACCAAAAATCTTTTTTAACAGTTCCCAGACTGGCTGTGATATTATAATTTGTTTAACAAATTACTATATTAATCATGGGAGTGTAATCTAATTTATGTATTCTGGGAATTTAAATGAAACTCCACAAGGACAGTTTTTATGTCAGAAGCAAAGATGAACTGAATTATTATAAACCATTTTTATTTAATATAACTTTTAACTTGTACTTTATTTATAAACATAAAACAATTAACAATCCTGATTTTATTTCCAGCAATGAGATTTGCACTGCTGGAGGTGAAGACATGTGTTGCCATGGTGATGTCCAAGTATTCTGTGAAGCTGGACCAGAAAACTCAAGTCCCTCTGTGTTACAATCCAAAAAGTGTATCGCCTACTCCAATTGGAGGAATTTGGATTAGATATCAGAAGAGAACTTAGATATACACAAAATAGAAATTTTAAAAACAATTTGAACAAACCGTGTTTTATTGAACCTTCTTGTTAATTTAAACTTTTTTTAAGGACAACATCTTTATACCACTACAACTTATAGCAACTGTCCATCAACTGGAAACCGGATAATTAATTATGCATTATTATGACACAACTCTGTTGACAGATAGTAAGCTATGTAATTTATGGACAAATTATCAGAATCAGAATTATCTTTATTTCTCATTATTAAAATTACAAGTATCATCAGGAAAGAAAAATGCAATAATGTAGTATAGTATAGAGATCTTATCCGCCCACAAACAGGATTACTTCCTGAATATATAGATATATATAGCTCAACCACTGTCAAGACATTTTGTGCTTTAAAACCTTTTCTACAGGATTCTCAGCTTTGGAGGTCAAAGATGAACCTAATGGGCTTTTTTTGCAAGACAAGGATTATTTTCAAATTTGTAACAGAAGTATCCCAAACTATTAGACCATATCGAAAATGTACCTCAAAAAGAGAGAAGTATGTAGTATTTGCTTTATGATTGCCACTTTGTACCATAGTTCAAATTCATTTATTGCTGAATCGCGGTAGGAAGTAGGCTCTTATTAACTAGACGCGGTGCGGGGACATTGTTTGTTCAGTCGGGACCGGCAATCAGCTGATCGGTCAGTGACGTATCGGTTGATGCGTTCCTCCCGGCTCGCTGGAGGAGAAGAGTTTCAGTCGAGTCTTGGCGATTGAGGAGTACGTGTGTAGCGGTCGAGTTAGTAGCTGAAGTTCTTTCTCTAACCCAATAGTTGGGATTTAGAGTAATTTATTTTTCCGTGGGTAAAGTCAATTTGAAGTATTTAAAATTTTTAGTGCGTTTTTTAAGATCCGATCTGCCTCCGTAATCTTCAAAAGTAGTAAGTCCCGTACCAGCGTATAGTTAATATCTTTTATTTTATAATACTGTATTAAAAATTTCTAAAGTTTCCCATCTTTCAGAGTCTGAAAATTTAATTCAAATTTTTGAAGTTTTGTGAATTAAATTTTGGTGATAAAGTAAATATCAAGTTTTGTGTTATATTAATTTTGAGTATTTTGAGAAGAGAACTTTTTATTTTGTTTTGTTAATTTAAACCATTTTTGGAGAAGTTATACATCTTTAGTTTAATTTTAATTTCAGTACCTTTTGATCAGACTCTTAATTAGATTTGATTGATTGAGTGATTTTTTGAATAAAATTGAATCAAAAGTTTGTAAACTTTGTAAACTTTTGGGTGAACTTGAATTTCGGAATAAAACCAAGTATTTCCCGAAAAGTTGTTTAATTTATAAAGTATTAGCTCCATATAAATTTAAAATATGTGCTGTAATAACGGTACATAATTTGCGCGAATCTGCTATTTCTTTTTGAGCATAAACTTGTACAACAGGTTATTTACAGGAAAGAACTTGTAAACTGGTATAAACTTGTATAATTCATGAAAGTGTGTGTAACTTGTATAAGACTTGTATGAACTTGAACATTGTGTATAAACCTGCAATAATTTTGTGTAGTGAGTAAGACTTAGGACTTAGAATAATATTGTGAGTTTGGAATATTTGATTTATTTTAAGAAAAATTATTTTAAAATAAAAATGGAGCTAGCGCATGTAGATCTGTTGCTCAAAGAGGAATTAATATTTGAAATAAACTTTTAGGGACGGAAATGCTTTTTAAATACGACGCTGTTAGAATCTTAGAAAAATGTCGAGGTCCCTTCGGAAGTTAAATATAAGGGCCAGTGCTAGTAACCGTAAAGGGGTTATAAAATAATTATAGTTATTGTAGAAAGGGTCAAGAACAATAAGGGCAGGAGATAGGAATATTGTTGAGAATTTCCTGTGTACATTTTAAAAAGGTCCGGATGTGCCCAAGCCACAATAGCCCAGCCCCCTTGTAAAAAGGATTTGTTTGTAGAGTCCGTATCGTAAAGTTTAATTACAAGTGAACCCGATAAGTGAAAGCGAAGTGACTCTGATAAGTGAAAACTAAGTGGGGCCCGATAAGTGAAAGAGTTTATGACACGGCAGTAAAGATAGGACTGGGCAATATGATTGAATATTTTCATGTGAAATGCTTATCGGAAATAACAAGGAAATATTGATCCTGGTAAAATGTTTTTTTTTTTTGTTTTTAAAATAAAGATAGCTTGTTTTCTTTTTTTTAAGGTGCATAAAGTATTAACAAAATAATAAGGTACAATTTCTAAATTTAAATTTAAATTCGAAATGTGAAAATTGAGAACTCAATAAACATTAGCCCCCCGGCAAAGGTCAGTATGTTTTTATTTTCAGGACAATTATATTGTTGAAAAGGAATTGAAGATGGGTCTAAAACAATAAAATATTGGCAATATAATTTATTTCCAAATTAACTTCAAGAATTGATTATATTATGTATTAATTTGGCCCAAAACACAAAACAAGTTAAGTATGAGAGTCCAGTAGTTTATTATAATAATACAAATAAAATATTGGAATATTAAAAGGGTGATGTGACGACGTTTTAATTTCAGCAATTGTATGGCTAAGATGAGAAGTCATAATATAAAATGCCAGTGTAAGTGTGTGATAGGAGTGTGGTTGTAAACCATGTAATTTTCAGGGACAATGTATGGCATTAATGGTGTATAAAGTAAATACACAGAGGTATTGTGATATATCATGAGATATATTTCTTCCCTGTTCCCTTCAAATGTAGAAGGACAGGGTAATTTTGGTAATGTTGTGGTGTTGTTGTCCCCTGTTCCTTCCAATAGAGAAGACAGGGTAATATTTTTTGGTATACAATGAGTTGTATTTGATAGTGATATTTCTTCCCTGTTCCTTCAAATGTAGAAGGACAGGGGTAATATTGTTTTTTTTTTTATCACTATATGAGGTTTATTGTGTGTAAACAATTGATTATTGTGCCATTGTAATCCCTGTAAATTGATTGTATTGTAATTAACAACATCTGGTAATGGTTTACATTCGTGACACTGGCGCAGGCGTACAATAAGAACACCGTGAAAGACTGACAGCCATACAATTTATACGGAGGGAATATTTTGTAAAAAGGAATGTCCTCCAAGAGCTCAATGCCTCGCTGGCTGAAATTGTTATTAGATTGGAGGAGCAGGTAGCAGTGCTATTAGCGAACCAGAGCCAGCCAACCACGAGATACAACAAGGCCGCCGCACTGCAACCGGCCCGCGCAATCATTGGAGATGCTACCTGCCTCGACCTCCTCACCTACCACATCCCTCTGCGATGGCTACCTGGGGACCCACACTGGACGTCGGACACCTTCTACCACATCACCCCTCGGACTACACATCACAGCCTCCACGTAGTGATAAGTACAAAAAGAATTGTTATTTAAAAGTGTGCATGTGGAGGGATATTATTGTACTTAGTCCGGGATGAGTGTTTAAAGGTTTAGGTTCCTACCGTGATTGCAGCTTCGGGCTAGGGGAAAATATGTACCATAGTTCAAATTCATTTATGCTGAATCGCGGTAGGAAGTAGGCTCTTATTAACTAGACGCGGTGCGGGGACATTGTTTGTTTCAGTCGGACCGGCAATCAGCTGATCGGTCAGTGACGTATCGGGTGATGCGTTCCTCCCGGCTCGCTGGAGGAGAAGAGTTCAGTCGAGTCTTGGCGATTTGAGGAGTACGTGTAGCGGTCGAGTTAGTAGCTGAAGTTCTTTCTCTAACCCAATAGTTGGGATTTAGAGTAATTTATTTTTCGTGGGTAAAGTCAATTTGAAGTATTTAAAATTTTTTAGTGCGTTTTAAGATCGATCTGCCTCCGTAATCTTTCAAAGTAGTAAGTCCCGTACCAGCGTATAGTTAATATCTTTTATTTTATAATACTGTATTAAAAATTTCTAAAGTTTCCCATCTTTCAGAGTCTGAAAATTTAATTCAAATTTTTGAAGTTTTGTGAATTAAATTTTGGTGATAAAGTAAATATCAAGTTTTGTGTTATATTAATTTTGAGTATTTTGAGAAGAGAACTTTTTATTTTGTTTTGTTAATTTAAACCATTTTGGAGAAGTATACATTTTTAGTTTAATTTTAATTTTAATATCTTTTAATCAGACTCTTAATTAGATTTGATTGATTGAGTGATTTTTGAATAAAATTGAATCAAAAGTTTGTAAACTTTGTAAACTTTTGGGTGAACTTGAATTTCGGAATAAACCAAGTATTTCCGAAAAGTTGTTTAATTTATAAAGTATTAGCTCCATATAAATTACAAAATATGTGCTGTAATAACGGTACAACTTATTGATTTTATTTGCTTTAGAACATAAAGGCAGGTGTTCAATTTTTTACTAAGGTTGTCGAGATGTGGTATCCAGGTGAAGTTTCTACATCTCTATTGTCTTCCCAAGGTATGTTACTTGTGTGTTTCTATATCAGGGAGAATTGGTATATCTGCTGCCCGTTTTTTTCCAAATCCCAATTGTTAATTTCAAAGGAAGGATTTCCAAAACAATACTAACATGACATGTTAAGAGCAATATAGGATGATATTTCAATGTCATTAGGTGTTTTTCCATATAGAATCTGGGTGATTTCATCAGCATAGAGCAAGGGTGTGCAATATTCACCAAGATACTGAGTCATATCGTTGGTGAATAAGATGAAAAGAACTGGTCCCATTAAAGTTCCCTTTGGTACTCCTCTGTCTGTTGGGAAAAGGTCAGATCTATGTAACACCCTTACTTGTAAGTCTAATTTCCACTAATTATCTTCTTCCTTGCAGAGATGTAGACTTTCCAGTAATTCTATAATAAGACAATGAATTAGAAAGTCAAAAACCTTACTAAAGTCCAAAATATTGACGTTTGAAGCTCGCCCTCCTCAACATTGTCAATAACAGTATTTATCAGCTTTATTATTGCAGTGGTTGTTGACCTCCCAGGTCAAAAATCATGTTGGTTTTTTGCTAGCAAGTTGTATTGGCAACAGTGATTTTAGAAGCCTTTTGAGAACAATATTTTCACATAGTTTTGAAAAAGTTGAGAGAAGTGAAATTGGCCTTTAGTTTCCATTCATGTCATTCCCAATGGAAATTTACCTTCCTTAAATGATATAAGAGATACTACTTCTTTTTTAGTTGTTTTTGAAATGAAAGAAAAATGTTGCTTGATATTTATTATAATGGCAGAAGTGGTTTAGTGTTGAGGGAAGATACTTTAGCAAATATAGCCTCCGCAATATTGTTACAAAATGTTTATTGAGGCAATTTACTACTTTTCATGGATTTTTATTATCCTCTCCCATTTTTTTAATTTAAGCACAGGGCAATCTTTAATTTTATTCTGTGCAGAATTTACCACTTGCCATACTCCTTGTGACTGGTTTTTGGTCCTTTTAATGAAATCGAAAAAAAAACCTTCTTTCTTAAAGCCTTCAGCACTTGGTAATAGTTTTTCTTAAATTGAACTCTCCCTGTTGCTAACAAATGGCAGAAAGTTTCTACAATTTGCGATCGTAAGCCACGCAATTATCACCACACAAATAAGAAAATAATAGAACCTGACTTTACTTCAAAAAATCCTTATGATGTGTTACAAAATGATTTTGTATTTGACAAGTCTGTTGAACAGGACTGTAACAGTGTAAACACCTCAAATGTCAGCCAGCGTTCAAACCTAAAGAAAGCTAACTCAGTACAAGAAAAACCTCTCCACAAGTACAAAACCGTTAATAGCACAAGAAAACAAAAAATGCTTGTATGTGCTGATAGCCATGGGCGCAACTTAGCTTTTCACTTGAACAAACAATCAAAATCATTCGAGGCCGTTGGTTTCGTTAGGCCTGGGGGTTTGGCTGGGCAGATATTAAATTATGATAACATTGATAGGGAGGAATTAGGTTCTGAGGATGTTCTAGTAATAGCATGTGGGTCAAATGATGTGGCTCATAATGAGGCTGAGAGAGCACTCGGTCCAATTTGCGAAACATTGAAAAAATACAGTGATACCAGAATAATACTACTAGATTTACCTTTTAGGCATGATTTAAAGGGATGGTCCTGTGTTAATAAAAAAGTCATAAAATCAAATACCGCACTTGAGAATTTAAGTAAAAAATTTCCTAATGTTTCTCTGGTCAAGATTAGTAAAGCAGATAGACTTTTCCACACAAGGCATGGAAGACATTTGAATCAAATGGGAAAAGATTGGCTTGCAAAGAGAATCTGTGAGGCACTGATCAAAATAACTGAACCGGAACTGCCCTTGTCCCAGGGCACAGACAATGACCAGACAACAGGATTACTGCCACCTTCAGCACGAGTAGAAGATCACAGCAACACAGATCACAGTATGCTGCACAATGAGACCATCAACTCTACCATTGCTGCTGGTGTCACGGACCTTACATCAAGCCCAGAGCTACTAGTTGCGGAAGAAGAGGAGGAAGAGGCATCTTTAGGAAGATTCTCTAGCGTCAGCAATAACCAAGAAACCTACACTTTAAACTCAAGTGTTTGGCCTCGTTTAATACAAAAGTGACAAATAACAATGGTTATAACATAAGTGGAGGATGTAACTATGTGTACAAGGAAAAATTAACGGAATGTTGTACATTATCAGTGGATGCTGTAGACAAGATTTATAATGCTGATGGTTACGAAAACTATATTGATAATTTAGAAATTTTAGAGAATACTTTTGTGAACAAAACTAATTGGATAATGCATTATAATGTACAGGGTCTTATTTCTTTGGCTAAAATAACAGAATTACAAATATTTGTAAATAAATTTCCTGTAAGAATAATTAGTCTCAACGAACATTGGCTTAACAAAACTCAAATATCAAAATTAAATTCTTTGGGCTGTTTTGAATTGGCTTCTCATTTTATTAGAGAGAATGGTATCAGGGGAGGTTCTTGTATTTTAGTTAGAAAAGGCATGCACTTCACTGCTAGGGATGATCTGTTGATATCTCTAAAAGAAGATTTTGTTTTTGAGAGCTGTTGCATTGAAGTTTCTGGATCCTGTCATGAGAATTTAATAATTGTTTCCATTTACCACAATACAAATGTTTCCAATGTGGATCAGTTTCTCTTGAAACTTGAGAAGCTATTTAGGGCACTTAAAAAGGAATCTAAAAGGAAGAAGATCTATATTATGTCAGACTTCAATATTGACACTTTGGAGTCCTGTAGAAATTACAATATAAGAAATAGGTTTATTAATTTATTGTCTGCATATGGTTTTGTAAATAATTTTAAAATGCCAACCAGAGTGACGAAAGAATCTAGATCTTGTATAGATAACATTACCACTAATAAGAGAGTTAATGAAAGTAAGTTGTTAAATATAGCGTTACAGCGTTGGAGAAGAGCCGGTCTTGTTTGGTTGTGCTCTGTTGAATATGTAAATTTTGAAGGGTTTTTAACAGTTTTGTGAGTTTTTTTTTTGCAGTTAAGTTGGTAATAAGTAATAGTGCATCAATGACAGGTACTGTTTCATTCATATTTTAGTATCAATAGAGAAAAAAAGGAAAACCTAATTTTCAATTCAAGATATTACAACATTCTCTTAGATATTAATCACCATTGGCACTCTGATATAGGAGCTCACCTTTGCCCTCTCAGATAAGAGCTCACTCAGTCTTCCTTCAAGACTGAACTTTGTACTGTTTTGATTAAGTGTTTTAGTTTGATATCTGTGGACTATTATTGAAAGGAAGATCATATACCCAACCTGATATTATCAGAACTTGATAATCACATCTTGCACTGTTATGGAAAATATTGTTGACTGAAAACAACTATATTGTTTTTACTGGTATATTCAACAACAGTATATCAATCTATATCAGTATATCAGTTTATCAATATTCAACACACAAATTGTTTTGTTTTATTGAACTAAATATTGCTATTTATTATATTATTTTATTAAGTATATATTGCTTACTGGGGTGAACCGAGTAGCCTCTGTGGCATTGTTGTTGCTTATTTGACCAAATTGGATGAGATGGAAGGTCAGAATAAAAAATGTAAATGTGGTAAAAGTGTACGACAAGGAGGAATTTATTGTACATGGATACATCTTAGATGTTTTGGTCTGCCTTACTCCAGTGTAAGGGATATGACAGATGAGCAACTGGAGGTATGGAAGTGCCCAAATTGTGTACAAAATAGCACTCCTGACTCACCGGATGATAGCATTCCTGAATTTTCAATTTCCATTGCCTCGGAATTAGAAAATACTTTTCATCAGGAAAATGAAAGTCTGAAGCAAGAGTTACATGACTTAAAAAATAGGAAATCTGCATATGTGTTTGAGCTAGAAGATAAAGTAAAGTATTTGGAGGAAGAGGTGAAAAATCTAACTAAAATTTACACTGTAAAGGAAACTGAGGTTCAAGAGAAATTAAAATCAGTTGATAAAATGTTATCTCTTGAAAAGAAACTGACTGCTGAAGTAATCTTACAAGCTGAGAATGACAAAGAGTTCTATGATTTAGAGAAAAACAAACTTAAAAATTATGAATGCACTTCCTGCAGTATCTACAAAGATGAATTATCAAAAATGTTAAACTCAATAAAATCGTTGGAAGCTGCATCTGAAATCTTGCAAAAGGAAAATGAAACTTTAACAAATCATATTAAAAGTAAAGATACCATAAACCCGCCCTGCTTTCACTGCTTCCCACCTAATAATAGCAGCTCAACATGTGCAGTTAATACTAAAAATAATGACCTCTCAACTAACCAGGCTTGCTACACTGGGGAACAGATATTTACTATTAATAAAACAAAACAAAAGAATTCTAGAAATTGTAGCAATTCTCAAATACAGGTTCCTACACCAAACTTTGTAACTCCCAACCCATTTGGCCCTCTAGCGGCTGAAGATGACAGTGAGTCTACTAGTAAAGCTATGGACAAGGAAGTTGTTAGAAAAAAGAATAAGAAGAAACGTACAATGTTTTTGTGCACTGACAGCCATGGTAGAGACCTAGCATGGTACATTAATAAAAAATCATCAGATCTGGAATCGTACAGTTTTATAAAACCTGGTGGCCGTGCTCAACAGATTTTGAATGAAATCAATTTAACCCTTTTAGGACGAGCGGACTATTAATAGTCCGCACTAGTTTTGCCGAAGAAGACGATGCGGGCTTTCAATAGTCCGCACTAGTTTTACCGAAGAAGACGAGCGGACTTTTATGTGCCCGCCGGTTTACGTTTGCATAATACTCACGTAATATCGAAAATACGATGAACAAAATTAGTTTTCCTTGTAGAGGCACATCCTGAGACAGGAAATGGAGTATTTCGGAACTTATCTTGGCCAAACAATACAACATATGTCTATTTTTAGAACAGCTGCACGTGAGCGCCTATTGTAGTGCCAGTCGGCGGAGCGCGCCAATTCCGTCTAGTTTGTTTACATTCAGTCAGTCACAGTGCGGTCGCGTTGACTATAGTTGATTGTTTCAGATCAGTTATAAACTTAGTGTTTATAGATTTATAGTGAAATGTGTTTTGTTCAACTTCTTTTGTGAATATGGATCAATTTAACTTAGCTGATCACAGCAGTGAACTGGACCGTGAGTTACAATACTCAGAAAGTGCATCTGAACATTTGTAGTAATGTAAGTTTTTTTGTTGTAAAACAATTATTTCTCAACCAATGTTAATAAAATTTTGTATTTAAACTGAAAACTATGTAAGAAACATAGTAATATTAGTTCCCACTGTAAAAAAATTTTTTTTTATCATAGTAAACTGAAGCCAAACTAATAAAATAAAAAAATAAAATAAAAATTCTAAAATTTTATTTAATTTTTAATTTTTCTGGTTATTGTAAATAGTAATAAATGCTACCATATTGTAGACAATTTAATTATGTACATGTGGATAAAAAATGGTGTAAGGACAATTTAAAATAATGGACTTATAATATATTTATCAAACTACTACATTTTGCCCAATTTCACCGTCGTCTTCTTTGGTATGTTCGCTATGAAATATGGTCACGTCAAAAAATGCGTACCTAAAAAATAACCAAAATTTTTGTCGTCCTAAAAGGGATGAAGGAAAGTTAGAGGAAAATAGCACCATGGTTATTGCTTGCGGCTCAAATGATGTATCTAGAAATGAGGCCAACACAGCAATTGACATCATCACAAATACTATTAACAGTATGAGTGGAAAACCAATTATCTTGGTTGACCTGCCTCTTAGGTACGATCTACCTGACTGGTCGTGCGTAAATTTAGAAATTAAAAGAACTAACAATGAGCTGCTAAGTATTAGTAATAATGTCAGCAATGTGACTCTGGTAAGGGCTAGTCAGGCAAGTAGAGGATTACATACAAGGCATGGTATGCACCTAAATCAAATAGGAAAGATTTGGCTGGCGCAGGAAATCTGCAAGGCCGCGGAGAGTACCAAGCAACCACTACCGCCTGGGTGTGATGACTCTACAGAGGAACTGGAATTAATACAACCTTTATTAGCACCTTCGGAAAACTTAACAGTAACCACCTCAAACCACCATCCATAACATGTACAGGTTATTTAGAAGAACAGCCTAACTTTAATTTGATGTTCTGGAATGTGTGTAGTATACTAAACAAACTTCCTCTCATCGATATTTTAAATAGTCAATATAAGACAGATACACTGGTCAATATAATGTGTATTGCAGAACACTGGTTGTCCTCAACTGATATTAACAATTTAGTGATACCTGGCTATGTTATCGCTGACTTTTTCGCAAGAGAAAAACATATTCATGGGGGTGTGCTTATCTGTGTTAAGGAAGGAACTGAATTTGTTTTTTTATGATAAATTGTCTTGTTTCTCGGAGGAACTTGTTTGTGAATTAGCAGCAATAATGCTGCCAACTTGGAAAACTCTAGTGGTAACTTTCTATAGATCTCCAGCAGGTAACTTATCACTATTCTATGATAAGTTATATGACATTCTGTCCTTCCTGCATTATAATAAATGTAATATAGCTTAGAGCATTATTAATAAATCTGTCAGGGCTAATAGTATGTCATCTAACTCATCTCATGTACTGGAACCTGATAGTTTTAATTCATATTTTGTTGGCTCAGTTTTGGAGACTTGCAAAAGTATTCCACCTAGCAATAATGACTATTCTTTCTACCTTGGTAAGCACTGTGCTCAGTGGAACTCTACAGTAAGCTTTTGCCTGAATGAATTTAAAGTGGAAGATGTTCATGCAGCTATACTTAGTTTAAGTAATAGCACATGTCTCGATTGTTATGGTATAAGTGCTCCTATTCTGAAAATGGCTGCCAACTCAATCTGTGAAATTCTAACTTATTTATATAATGAAAGTGTTAGGACAGGTATTTTTCCTGATGTACTAAAGATAAACAAAGTGATTCCAGTACATAAGAGGGGTCCAAAGGACCAAACTTGTAATTATAGGCCTATAACTATTGTTACAGCAGTGTCAAAGGTGTTGGAGCGGCTAGTTCATAAGCAGTTGGTTTGCTATCTCGAAACCAATAATTTACTCAGCACTTGTCAATTTGGGTTTCGAGCTGAGCGGTGTACCGTTGGCGCAGTCCAGTCCTTCATAAATGATTGCTTTGATGGTTTGGAACTAAAAAAATCTGTCAAGTTCAGATCTTATGACTTATCCAGAGCCTTTGATACTGTAAATCATCATATTCTATTAAATAAACTTAGGTCTTATGGTTTTAGTCAACTTGCTGTCAGTTTCTTTAACTCATATCTCTCAAATAGGTGTCAATATGTACATTTAAATGGCTCTATGTCAGAAACTAGGCCTGTTAAGCTAGGTGTTCCTCAGGGATCCATTTTGGGACCTACTCTATTTATTTTGTATATAAATGACTTGCCTTTTAATCTCAATGACAATTATGTTAGTACGTATTTGTTTGCAGATGACTTGGGTCTCAAGGTCTGCGCAAAAACGAGGAACGAATGTAATGAGCTACTTAGTGTTAAGACCGCAATTAATTGTAGATGATTGGTGTGCAGCAAATAAGCTCTGTGTAAATGATAAAAAAATTCAAGATTTACATATTACCTTATCTAATAGGCCTAGTGATAATGAGGACTTAAGTCTTAAGTTTCTTGGCATTTTTATACAACCCAATCCTAAATGGCAAACTCATATTGATTATGTAGCTTCTCGAATTTCCCGAGGTATTTTTCTTATAAGATCCCTTAATGGAACTATATCTGCTAAACACTTGCTTTTTATGTACTATGCCTATATTCATAGTTTCTTAACATATGGAGTAACTTTGTGGGGCCAATCTCAGATTGCGAATAAACTGTTTGTGTTACAAAAAAGAGCAGTCAGGCTTATATGTAATGTCCAGAGTCGTGAGCACTGTAAACCACTGTTTGTAAAATTAGGTGTATTAACATTGCCGTCTATTTATGTATTAAATGTTTTGTTATATGTCAGAGATAATTTATCATTATTTATTAATCAATGTGATGTTCATAGTTATAGTACTCGTAATAGAAATAATGTAGTTGTACCAAAATGTAACTTTGCTAGCACTCAAGTCAGTTTTAGATATCAGGGAATCAAATATTACAATGCTTTGCCCAATCATATCAAGGTATTAAACAGATCAAACTTTAAAAATGTTGTAAAGAAAATGTTAGTAGATTCATGTTTGTACACTGTTGATGAATTTTTAACTGTGATAAGAAGTAAGGCTATTTAAAGTAAGCTATAGATTATTTATAATATGACGTTGTTATATACATATTTTGTATTCTGACAATAAACCATTTGAATTTGAATTTGAATTTGAAAATATTGAACTAGGATTGTCTGATCATAGGGCTTTGTTGATGTCTATTGAATACAGAAATGACTTGTCAGTACAACACTTTTCGACAAGAAAAAGAATTTTTTCAACTCAGAATATGGCTTGTATGGTAGGCTCTGTTAGTAAGAGTTCATGGAAATTTTGTGAGTTTAGCACAGCACAAGAGAATTTTAATAGGTTTCTAGATAGTTTTAAAACATGTTTTGAAGTTTCTTTTCCTTATACATCTGTCAAATTTAAATGTGGTTCCCAAAGTGCATTTAAAAATAAGAAATGGGTTACGAATGGGATAATTGTGTCAAGTAAGAAAAAAAGGGCTCTTTACAAAATGGCAAAATATAGCAATGATGTAAATTTTAAGAAATATGTAAAAGATTATAAACATATTTTTAAAAAAGTTTGTGCTGCTGCTAAAAGAATGTATAACTGTAAATATATCAAAGATTCTGAAAATAAAAGCAAAGCTGTGTGGAATGTGATAAAAACTGAATTAGGTATGAATACAATTAAAAAATCTGACTGCATGAATCTCAAGGTACAAGATGAAATGTATACAGATGCTAAGCATATTGCACATTATTTCAATACAATGTTTGTAAATATAACTAAGAATATTGGTGCCAAACCACAGATCAATTCAGCTGTTCAGCTACTAAGTAACGTTTCTTGTAATAAACAAGCCTCATTTGTATTTAAGTGTGTTTGTGCTCAAGAGGTTTATAGTGTCATAATGAGTCTGAGAGACACGAAGTCTGTAGCATGGGATGAGATCCCAGTGGGAGTGCTCAAAGCTACTGCAATGTACATCTCACATCCTCTGGCTTTGATTATTAACCAATCATTAATGTCTGGTGAATTTCCCATCCAACTGAAATATGCAGATGTAAAACCAGTTTTTAAAAAAGGTGAAAAACAGGATCCAAACAATTACAGACCAGTCTCCATCCTATCCAGTATCTCCAAAGTCTTTGAAAAAATAGCACACAAACAGTTATGTAACTACCTAGAGAGTAATAGTTTTCTGTGTAAAAGTCAGTATGGTTTTCGCTCTGGCCATAGTACAGTTGAGGCTGCCTCTAATATGGTTGAGCAGATCCTGGGGGCTTTGGATGGGTCACAGAGTACTGCTGGTGTATTCTGTGACCTCTCCAAGGCCTTTGACTGTGTAAATCATTCCTTACTTGTTAGTAAACTAAAATTTTATGGGATTTTGGGCAACTCTTTAGCATGGTTTCAATCTTTTCTTCATGGTAGAAAGCAAAGAACGCTAATCAACAATAATGGCATAAAAAGTATATCATCATGGGTGAATATATGTGCTGGTGTACCACAGGGGTCCATTCTGGGCCCTTTGTTGTTCATTATCTTTGTAAATGACATGCCACATAATATTAGAAATGACCTGATTTTGTATGCTGATGACACAACATCTCTGGTAAAATGTAACAGGGAGCAAGATTTAAAATTAGAAATAATTAATTCCCTAATAGACTTAGAAAATTGGTTTACTTGTAATGGGCTAGCATTAAACAGTGATAAGACACAAATTGTAAAATTTCAGACTGTACAAAATAAGGCTATGTCCAATTTTAATATAGACTTTAAGAACTCAGTGATTGTTACAGTAAATACCACTAAGTTTTTGGGGCTAGTTATTGATAAGAATCTTTCTTGGAGACCACACATAGAACTGCTAAATAAAAAAACTGAGCTCAGCTTGCTACCAAATGTACACATTGAGAGAGCTGGTTGATATTAAGACTAGGCTCATAGTTTATTATGCTTGCTTTTGTTCATTGGCACAATATGGGATCCAAGTGTGGGGATGTAGTTCAGGTATTTTCTCTGTTTTAAAGCTCAAAAGAGATATATTAGAACCATGCTATTTTTAAATCAGAGAGATTCATGTAAAGATATTTTTAGAGATATGAAAATATTGACCATTCCATCATTGTATATCTATAGCTGTTTAATATTTATTCATAATCGCCTAAATTCAGAAACTATAATTCATCATGAACATCAGTATGGCACCCGTTTTAAAGACAATCTGCAATTTCCTCTTCACAAATTAACATTATTTGAAAGCTCTCCAAATTATATGGGAATTAAATTTTACAACAAATTACCTCTACATGTAAAGCAGCTAACACGATTCAGTTTTAAAAAATCAGTGAAAAGCTTACTAATTAATAAGGCCTATTATAATATTTCTGAATTCTTGCAGGACAATCTGCAGCTTGTGTAGTTTTAGTGAATTTGACAAAAACGTTGTTAATGTATGAAATGTTGTACAAACTGTTTTTACCATATAGTATGTATTATTAACAAGCAACCTGTTCACACAACATGTATAGTTGTATAACTGTGGATGTTATGTTGCAATAAATTTCTTGATTCTTGATTCTTGAACTGTGTTCTATTTATTCCTGAGGTTTCCTGTTTGCTCATATTTGTTCTGTGCAGTTATATAGGAGTTTTTGAGTATGAAAGTTTCTTGGTCAATAAAGTGCTTTGGTTTTTGTTTATTTTTAAAATTTTGAGTTTTTAAGGGACATAATGAACTGAGAGCTATAGAGGGGATTGAGAAGAAGCTGTAGGCCTCTTCTGCAGATGAAGCACAGGTGACATTTTCCCATTTTTCTCCAGAAAGAAGCATTTTTAAGTTCTGGAGGTTTTGTGGTCTAAGGTCTCAGTGCAGGGTGTTTGGCCTTTGAGTTAAACTTCCTATGTAGAGAGTGCATATCTGAGCTGTGTGGTCTGACAATTTTGCATTTACAACATGATAGTTTACTTCACTTGTAGTGATGTTTGTGCAGATGCAGTCTATGGAAGATTCAGATTCCGGTGTTATTCTTATGGGTGGTAGGTTGATCCGCTGGATTTCATGAGATTCCAGAGTTTCATTAAGTTTAGTTGATTTTAGATCTGGTTTTAGTATGTTTACGTTTATATCTCCCATAATGATTAGTGGAGTATTTCATACTTTGGTGTCTTCAATCGCCCTTGACATCAATTCTAAGGCTGCATCCAGGTAGCCCCGCACCGCACAGGCACGGAAGCAGTTACTTACCACCTCTGCCACAGGTTGCAACCTGAACGTCAAACAACACAACACTCATGTTTCATAGTTCTTCGAAATGACGAGTTCGTCTGCGACCCGTGGGATTGACAAGTATAATACAGACCTCACTTACCGCTCCTCGGGCGAGAGAGACAGAGAGCAAAAGCCATGGCCGCTTGCCTACCAGCCATATCTTTGAACGGCTAATCTATAATAGTCTTAACATGGTTTAGTTTAGAGTTTGCTAGTGATATATTATCGACTTTTGTTGTTAATGAATACTGATAATGTAGTACTAACAAGAATAAAATAAAGTTATTAAATCTTTAGACTACGGATTTTACCATTTATAAATATTTATAATACCATATAATTCTTAAAAGTGATTAAATTTGCTTGTTATTATACAAGCAAATATACTTCTTCTTCTTTCTTGGTATTATTATACTTCTTCTGTAATGTTTCAACCCAAATTGTGTAATACGTACCGGTATACAAAATTAGATGCTTATCAAAACGTGTTTTATACTTAACTTACCTACAAAAATAAAATAATTAACTTTCAAGTGTTTGGTGGTGAACTTGATATATCTGAGGTTATGGAATAACCCATTTAATTTTTTTTATAACACATTTTAATCAAAAGTTTACAAATACTGTAAGTCCACAATCAAAGTAAATAACTTTTGTGGTCATTTAAATAGTATCTGACTTGAAGTTTGAAATATTTTAATGCTTTATTTGACACACTATAACATGTTTTGTTTACATCAATTTCCGGAATAAAATCGAAATAATTAATAATAACAAAACAGGATTTGTGATAGTTTTCTAAGTTGCCCTTAAAGGGTTGCCAACAGCAACAATCAAGCCCATGGTATGGTCACATTTTATTTTAGCAATAAGTTTTATGTTCAAACATTTTCAATGTATAATAAATATTAATTCTGGTGGGCCATTGATATGCAAACTATAAGCATCTTGAAGTTCTCGTCGGTAAATTTCTAATTGTATGATTAAATAAAGTCTTTGTTATCACTAGTATGATAACATAAAAATCTCCAAAAACAAAATAGTTTTATTTTTTGTCGATATATATTTGTGTACGTTCAATTATTACGATGATTATTAACCAATCGCTATAACGTGTTTCTGGTATAAAAATCCAACATTACGCAACAAAAGTAACAAAATATCGTGATTTGTAAATAATATTATAACTTATATTTATAATAAATTAGAAGTAAATACATTTTCTAGCCAGTAATTAAGAAGTCAATTGTATTTAAATGTCCTGTATTTTATTTGAAAACGTAATATTTTTTGTTTAAATGATACTCGCTTATAGTAGAGTATTATTTTCTTTTAATTTCTTTAAGTAATGATTATTTTTTTATCAATAAATTTTATATGTCATGTTTCCTTCTGTTTGTTTTATAAATTATGTTTGTGAGTAAGAGAAAATAAATATTCTTATTCTATTTAACTTTAAGTTCACATTTTGTATTTTCCGTCCATGACGCCAACCGCTCAGTTGCGGTAAAAAAACACAATTACTAATTTCACGTTTCAAAATTTGTGTATTGTATACGCAAAAATATATCCTCTATAAAAATGCATATAAATTGACATGACAATATCTTTTATCATAGATGACTTGGTTTGAAATGTAAAAACATTAAAATGTACAAATTTAAATTAAAACATGAAAATACATATTGTTTAAATTACACAAATACACGCCCATATTTTCACGTAAAATATATGTATCCTGGAAACCCAAATTAGAATGTGTAAATTCAAGTTAAATGTGGAGGATGTGTCTTTAAATTCTTAAGATATAGCAATTTTTCCAAGCATCTGTTATTCTCATTAACACAGCTTCATTTTCTTGATATTCTTTTGTGTTATCGCTCCATCTCCTCGAAAAGGGTAAATTTTTGTTTATATTATAGCCGTTGTTGTAGAGTATAAAATAATAATAATAATAATGCTCTGAGATGGCTGTCGAATATACAAATTTAAATATTATTAGCATTTAACAAAATCTGGGTGGGGGAGGATGTTCCCGTACACCATCTTGACTGGGAAGTACGGAAAATGTTTAGTGGTAACCCTCCCCCCTCATTAGGTCATCCTAGATACACTTATGCACTTTTTAGGTGCTACAATTCCTAGATACTCCAACTTTGAGTTGATTTGGATTTCTAATGGAGTGTTTCTTAAAAGTAAACTAATCATGTAATGAACGTGCTTTTTCATTAAAGTAGCAGCAATATGTATCTTATTACGCTTTTCCAAAGAAATCATTAAAAAACTCCATCGCTTCATTACGTAATATTCTTTTGAGCTAAATTAATATTAAGCTTAGTTTACTCCTTAATCTCTTGTAGTATACTTTTATACTTATATTCTGGGTGTTTCACAAACATAGTTAGTAAATCTCTTTTCTTTTTTGTATTGTGGACAGTAAATAATTATTTGTAATCTAACTTGAAGTATGTGAAATCCTCTGCTACTTGGCGACCATACATTTGCAGTTGTCCATTTCCTTTGTTAATATATTTTTAAAACGTTTAAAAATCTCTACAACATTTTCATTTTTACGGGCACTTATCTGTCCCTATATATTTCTAACAGTAGAACACTGATGATTAAAGCTAGACCACCTGTCAATTCAATTGATATATGAATACTTTTGTTAGTAGATGGAATTCTTTTTTCCCCTAAGAATTGTGTTTTAATAATAAACATCGCACGGTCTGTTATGCTGTAATGTAGATTAACTGTAAGTTATTTCTAGTTCATTCTGGGTAGTAATGCGATCAAAATCATGATTAATGTAGATTATGCTTTGTTCATGATCTTTAATAGTTCCCTTATTAAAATTGTAAGGCCAAAGGAGGGAGGTAGAGAGTTAGAAGAGGGAGGCTTTAAGCTTGTTTATCTCTCATCCCAGTAGTCAGAGGATAGTGTAATTTAAATTCCATATAACCATCTCTCTTAGCTTTTGACGGGTTTACCTTGTAGTTTGTTTCTCTTAAAGTAATTATGACACTAATAGCATTCCGCTCCTCAATTTACAACTCAACTACGTCTGCCGTGCATCCTTTTTTTCTTTTCGCTTGCAAGTTTAACCTACCTCCTTCTTTATCCTACTCTCAACCTACTCCGTTTAAATTGTCAAGAATTGAGGCTGCTGGCTGATCTTTTTACGTTTATAAATTTTATTTCAATTGTTAAGAGTTGGCTAGTTACCAATAGTAATTGTTTGTATCGGTTGTTTGGTCCTCCAGGCCAGATATTGGTTCACTCACTTTAAGTTTACATTTTTTCTTAATCTGCACAGGAGCTAATTTAAAAAAAGTTTATAAAACATATTGTTTTAGATATACAATAATACAATTCAATTAATTGCATTATGTTCAAATTGATTGGATAAAAATAAAATTAATTTGACCTTTGATACTTTCCTCTATATTTTTGGACTGGCCCCGGATGGAAAGAAAATATACTAACTAATATACAAACGACAGGTGGAAGGTCAAGCAAGTTTTGACTTTGTTATACTGTGTGTTATAACTCATATCCAATAGTTATGGTTGTAGTGGCCAGAAATGGTTGTTTATGTATATTTAGATATCTATAATCTTTAAGGAAGTGATCAGTGTACAGCGTAAAGTACTTTATTATTTAGAGAGTCAATATTTCAAATTTACGAAAATAGTGCAGGAGATAACCTGTCTAGCTTCATATCTCTTTACATTATATGTGGATTTCTCTCATAGCTCATTTACAACTCAGTGGAAGCATATTATTAAGCAACAGAATTGCTCAAACATACAATTCACATTCAAAGTCAAAGTCTACATTCTTTTTTAATGCCCTGATCTCTGTACCTTGCTTCTATTGACAAACGATTGAAGATTCTTTTTAGGCCAGGATAGGAAAGCAGTCCTTGATCTTAATACGATATATTGTTTTTATTAATTAAATACTACATTTTACTCTTAATGCACACATACATCTGTATGTTGTATCACATGAATATAATCATCATATATGAGGGTAGGAAATTAAAAATTTCTTCATTGTATTTTTTTCAAGTACCGAGAGACTTGGTACTTTAAAAATTTTCTCATAAAAAAAGGCCGCGAGCCGGGTTCGCCGAGAATCCGGGGACCTCGGATATGAATCTTAAACAATTTTTCGTTTTGGTCATATGACTGTATGGCTTGAGTAACTATTAATTTGATAATGTAGATATTCGTGTTATATCTACAGTGTGTTTGATAAGACAATGCCCAATTTTCTTTTTTTCAGTTGTATAAAAATGAACTTGTTGGTTGGGCCAAAGAATTAGAGTACAAAACCAAGCCAAAAACGTTACCGGATCTCAAGAAGAGAGTACGGAAAGAAACAAACATCCCAGCACACACGATGGAAGCCTCAGTGGTAGATATACGACGGCGTTTGAAGAAACTATTTACGTAAATTGAGCTTTATATGTATGCTAGTCACAATTTCCATCATACAATAAAATGTGTTATTTAAAATATAAGGGTATTGATATATCAAACACTGTGTATGTAATGATGTAATGACTTATATAAGCATTTACGGCTTTTGTTTAGAGGAAATACTAAAAGACTTCTTTATAGACTCTTTAATTTTTCAAATACTTTTTATTAAAAATGCGTAATAACATTTTATAATGTACAACAACATGTAATACAAGACGTAAATATACGCTATATCTTTTATTGCTTAGTTTAATGGCTAACAAAAAATATTGAGGGACGCAGCCTTGAGGTTAAATGCATAGTGATCAATTGTGCATCCTCTGCTTAAACTTGACCCAAATTCCACCTTGAGGTGTCAAAGAGAATGATTTGGGGTCAAAGTGAGGTGGCACCTGAGTTTTGGGGTCCAGGGAGATTGTGTACTTGGACATCACTGTGGCAAGACAAGCTTTCACCTCGAAAATTACAAATCGCATTGCTGAAAAATAATGAAAACATACAAACATATTAGTAATTTCCATAACACATACTGTGCAATATTAAACTTACATTTTATTTATATACTAAACTAAACTAAATAATAAACACACTTTAAACGGTATAAAAGTTATCACCTATGCAAATTCTTGGCCCATCTCCAAAGGGCAAAAATGTTCCACCGTTGCTGCGATGGTGGTTGCCCTCAAACCTCTCTGGAATGAACTTCTCAGGCTCTGGATAGTTGACTGGGTCATTGTGGATTGCCAATAAAGGGATGAGTACTTTTGTACCTTTCTCTATCACGATATCAGAATCCGGTATTGTATACGGAGTGGTACACACTCTTCGCAAGAATGCACCAAGAGAGTACCTTCGATTTGTTTCTGAAAAGTAAAATCACAATAGACTATAATTTAATTTATTTAGTAGGCCTCCTTTGGTAGGCAGTAAAAAAACTAAAATTTAATCATTCATTCTCCTAAAATCTTAAGAAAACTCCTTGGTGTTTCTAATTTAAATGTATTGTTTAATATTTTCAATAAGACCATTTAATGGTGGCATTAACGTGCATCCTTAAGGAATCTTACATCCTGAACTAACATTTCTTCGATGCCGATTATCGCGTTTGATTTCAATTTTACACGCAGAGTCAAGTATTAATAATTTTAAGTGTAAGAAGAACACACAAATTATTTTGAATTTCGTATTATTTTAATTAATATAAAACAAACAGCAGTTATTTTAAAAGATGCTGAAAACTTGTCTTTGTCCATTATCAGAATTTATAGATCTAAGTATATTTCTTGGCAGATCTTGAAAATAACCCATCTTAAACTTCATTCTAAATATGTTCTCTAATATTTGTTCTGTACGAAACTGAAATTAAAAATGCCTTTATTAAAGAGATGGAGTTAGGACTGTTTCTAAGCTCTCTCTACCACTTAACCTCATATCATAAACAGTAAATTAACAATTATATAATACAGACATGTAAACCTTTTACATAATCAACTTAGAAAACAATGTAAACAAAATTGCCTAATTCACACAACATAACTCATGAACTTAATAATATACTTATTAATGAAAGATAAAGAAAAAAAGCTAACAATGCAAAATAAAAAATAAGAAGAACAATAACACATTCAACTGTTCCAACACACTGTCTGACTTCACACGCACCGCAAGCACCACCACCCGTCACCCCCACAGTTCCCCAGAAGCATGTCACTGACCCTTGCCCCGAAGCACGCATGACCCTCAATACTTGTAATATCATCAGGGAGAACGTTCCAAAGGCGGCAAGACTTAACAGTAAACAAACTATTAAAAATTGTTGATCTATGAATGGGAATTGATAGTAAAGTGGCACTCCTTCTAGTGGGTTGTTCACTAATATCGATAGATAAAATTGAAGTGATTGGACCGATAAGTAGGAGTTTTAGCTTTGATAACTGAATGTACAATGAAAAGAATATGAAATCGGCGAAGTTCTTGGAGTTTCATAAGTGATAACTGCTGAAAAAATAGTGAAACGTGCTTACGACGTCTGAAATTAAAATAAATCTAATACAGTAATTCTGTGCACGCTGTAGTCCGTCTGATTGCTCAACAGTAAAATCACTGAACACAACGTCACAGTAGTTAAGTGTGAAAATATGTAAGTGTCTTAAGCAGCATCACCTTTATATTAAATGGCAAATACAAATCCAATTTCTTTGAACTATGGATATCATCAAAGACTTTGTTACATTTTATTGTTAAATGGTCTACCCATTTCAGGTTTGTATTAATAGTCAGTCCAAGATTCTTTAGTTTATTTTGATAATTTAGTTCACGACTGTTAAGTTTTAGTTTCGGTGCAGTATCAAGATTAATAACGTTAATGAGTCTCGAGTTACCTATAATCATTGCTCCCGTCGTGTTTTCATTCAGTTTCAGTCCATGTTGTTTAGCCCAAAAGTTAACTTCAATACCCAAGTTGAGCAGTGACAGCGGTATCGAGTACGTTAAGTTAACAGCTAAAGTATGTTTATAAAGCATCGAAGTAAAGATGTTTATTTGCCGTGATTAAAGTAATATCGTTTATGTAAAGTGAGAAGAGAAAAGGCCTAAGAACAGAGCCCTGTGGAACTCCCTCGTAACAATTTTCCAGTCAGACATTTTATCCCCTTCCTTCACACATCATCGACGTCCAGTGAGGTACGACGTCTGCCTAGTTAACTCAACCCGACAAAAAAACCATACTTCTTTAATTTAATGAGAAAAGGATGTGGTATACGCAGTCGAAAGCCTTAGAAAAGTCAAAAAGTATTAAAATGGTCAAGAGCCTCTTATTGATTGATATCATTGGTGATTTTCATTAAAGCTGTTGTGGTACTGTAATTAGATCTGAATCCTGATTGGAATTTGTTCAAAATATTATAAGTATTAAGATAAGTAGAAATTTTGTTGGTAAACTACTCTTTCGAGACATGACAGAATACTTATTGAGCGTCATTCAGAGGGAGTTTGAGGGTTAGAAGTTTTCTTCAATGGGCGAACTAGAGCATATTTCCAAATATCACGGGTAACAGAAGAATTCAATGAGGAATTGAAAATTCCTACTGTAATAGGCAGAGTGATTCGCAGCATATATTTCAGAAAGTGCAGATATGTATTATCAGCTCCGACCACGTTGCTGGTCATTCTCGAGAAATTAGCCAGGACGTCAGCCTCACTCAAAGATGCAAACGAGAACCTGTCGCCCTTGGTCAGCTGCATAATCGCGAGCTACAGATTGATCTACTGAAATATTTACAAAATAATCATGAATTATGTTAAGACCGAAAGGTACAGGGGTGTTGGCATTTGATATTCCAATGCTTAGATTCTTAAACCTATTCCACAGTAACCTCACAGATTGTTGCTTAGACAGAGTACTATGAGTAAACCTACCTTGGTATTTCAGATCTGCTGTTGCTAATGATTCATGAGGCGTTTGTATGTAACCTAATTGTGACTTTGACCTCATAAGGTGCAAAATATTAGACCATACTTTAAAATGAAAGTCCAGGGGCAGGAAGTTGTCCGTGGTGCGCCACGTGGGTCGTGTCATAGACATCAATGACGTCCAGCCAAGTGTCGGGTGTAACGATATGATGAGTAGGTTGAAGTGGCAGTAACGTTAGGTTACTAGATTGAAACATTATAGTCAAGTATGCTTAGTCATATTAGGAGGTCCAGTCAAGTCCGAGTTCAGGTCGCCTATGACAATGAGGTGACTGTAACGGGCCATAATGTGGATAGGTGTGTATTTATATCCAGCAAGGAAGCCAATATTGGGACCTTCCTTGGGCTCAAGTTCCTATTTATCATTAAATGATATATTCTTCTCTAGTGAAATCATGCAGTACTAAAAAGGAGCACCGTTTTAAAGACTTAGTTCATGTCACCTGCATCTGACTTGTTACTATAAACAGACGGATATATCTTTTATGAGTATACTAATATACAGTCAGCGGATTAAGTTGTAGATTGAGAGCTTTGCTCTCTCTTCGAGTATCATCCCGGCCAGTATAGAAGACTATACTCTCCTACTAAAACTTTCCTAGCTAAGACGAACTAATAGATAGGAGAAACTCTTCACTAATATGCTACTATATAAAATTAAATATACACTTATTTGATAAACGTTAATTTCAAAATATGTTTAGTTAAAACTTTTATGTTAAGTTAAAAACGTGTAAAATGAAATAAATTATTCTTACCTTGAATGATCAAATCTAAATATGTCATCTGTTTCAGACTTTCATAAGTAATTTTGCCTTCATGTTGTTCCAAAACAGAATCAACCTCCTGTTGCAGACGCTTTTGTATTTGAAGATTATTGGCAAGTTCAAAGAAGTTGTAGACAAGTGCGTTGGCTGTCGCCTCGGAGCCAGCCGTCAAAAATACAAACGACTGTGCAGCAATACACTTGTCAGTCATCACTACAAAAGTACACTTGTTAGTTATTACTACAAAAGTACACTTCTCGGTCATCACTACAAAAATGCCTGTACAAAACATTTTGGTTTTATGTGTAGATTGTAGTTATTTGCTTACAATTAATAAAACAAAGCAATGCTACCTTTGATTTCAAGTTCTTGTTGTCCTTGTTTTGGAGTGTAGTCCATTTGGTTCAAATAAGTATCTTCTTCAGTAAGTTCCTTTTTCCAGCTTATATCTTTACCTTCAGCTTCTTGAACTTTCAGGTCCATCATAAGCTGTAAGAAATCACTTCTCTGAATATTATTCTTTTCTCGGAAGTCCATTGTTTCCTTCACAAGCTCAATAAAATAAGTGTTAACTGCTTCAGGAAACTGTGTCATCCCCAAAAACTTTGCAAATGGCTCAATAAACAAGAATAAAAATCTTTTTAACATCCTGCTCGATGAAGGAGCGGACATCAAATCTATCATTTCCCGGAACCGCTTGCCCTCTGGACTATTAGGCCTGAACTGTAGGCCAAATGCACAACTAGCAATAACATCAATCGTGAAGGCACTGCATAACTTTTTGAGATCAGCTGCTTTACTACTCTTGGTGCTCTTTTCTATTTCAGACAATAGGTCATCTCCGCTCTTGCAAATTTGCTCGAGCATGCCCTTCAATTTTCCAGTTGTAAAAGTTGGTGTAAGTTTGTTTCTCAAATTTCTCCAAACATCGCCCCTCAAACTAAACAGATTTCCAGACAAAGGGTCTCGTTTCATATCAGCTGGAAAATCTCTGTCGACGAAGTATGAAAAGTCTTTAATGAGAATTCTTTCTGCCAAGACTGGATCTCGAATCATTAGGACAGGTGTTCTTGATTCAAAATATCCACAGAATCTTTCATTGGGAAATTTATTGTATATATCTTGAAGAACATAATATAGAGACTTTTTAAATGTAATTTGCTCTTTTAGGTTTCCATAGAAAAATGTTGGTTGGATGAAAGGAATCCCTTTTTTCTTCCAAAAGTCAAATGTTACAGTCATGTAGTAATAAACCAGTCCTAGTACAGTAGCTACTCCAAGCAAAGCATCTACCAAAAAGGAGCCTGTTAACCACATATTTGTTCCAAATCTGTGAATAAAAAAGAAAGTTAGTTTCAATTTTTACTACTCATCAAGACAAAAGGAGCGTTAATTATGCTTTTCAATTAATGATTTTGATGTAAATCCACACATATGTTCAAGAAAGTTGTATACAAATGGTTTTAACCCTAAAGCTCTCCACCCTTTGAGTTCAAAGTCTATCTGTTAACAGTTCTCTTATTAAAAGTTTATCTTGATATTGACTAAAATCCTTACATTTACAAAATATACAAGATTTATGCGCAGAAAATATATTTAAGGGCGGAAAAAACTCCCACATCGTCTCCAATCAAGAGGTTTGAATTAACAACAAAACATACACAAATAAAATGTATTTAGAATTACCCTGAATACAAGTAGTGATCAGTACCCAGCAGGGATCACTTCTGGCTGGTTTATACCTACCAGTTGAACCCACCACTGGGCACAGCAAAAACCGATGTGCCACTTCAATCTGGGCAACCTTATGGATGTCCAGTAGCGGCACATCACTAACCGCAAATGTTGAGATTCTGGAAATCATGGGCAATTCGATAAGTTTAGTCTACTGTGGAAGATGACTGTTGGAGTTGGTGGGGTTTGTTCCCTTACCTCAGAGGTTCTTGTTAACCTCAACAAGGGTGTGCCACCCCTGCCTACTTTGACTGGAGAGGCTGGTTCAGAGCTGGCCTCCCCTTCTTCCGGGATGACTTTGAGATGTAGTGCCCTAATTCTTCCTCATGGATCTCGATAGGAGGCCGCACCTACTCCCTAACCTTACCCATCCTGAATATCCTGTCACTCCGGAAGCAGCGCAAAGGTTCTTACAGGACTAAGTGCAATTTATAAGCTTCTTGTCCTAAGAGAAAAAAAAAAAAAAAAAAAAAAGTAGTGATCAGGTTAATTAACCCCAATAACTGAAATGTTATTCTAACAGCGCAAAATGAAGTAAATATAATTTATTAGTACAATCGACTATGATGTATGTGTCTTTGTAATGTTCTCGACAGTTAAAATTGGAGAATTCAGTATAAATTTCAATACTTTGGGTCTAATAAGGGGTGATAAAAGTAAGCTATAAACAAATCATATAAATGTGATGTAATAATAAATATCCATTATTTCCAATAAACATGGTATGACACAAAAATGTAATAAAACAATAAATATCAAAACTCAATCTGGCCTTTACATGTTTTGTAGGATATATGATTGAAGGTAAAGAATGTCTACTTTTATAAATTTGTATATTGTCTAGTTCAGCTGAATAATAAAACAAGAATTAACTATAACATATAAAAGTTTAAAATTTATTTTTATACAAAAATAATATAAAACTATTAACTACATTCTCAATTTAAAAAATGCATTTAGTTTATGTTTACTTTATGTGAAACTGATGAGTTTCATAGTTAAATTCTAATCAAACAGATAACGTATATATACTTTTAAAACTTCGCTTTATGCTTTATTAAACAACGCTCTGATGTTCTAAACAACGCTAATTTTACTTTATCTAACACACATTAATATAAGTTGTTTCTAAGCTCCTTCTTGCTCTAATGAGCAAATACCAAATATTATCAAATATTCGTCATGATAACCCATAACCTGTTTGTATAAATAAACAAATTATTTACTCCATAATCCAGTCCATATTACGAGTGATAAACTTAATAAACAACTTACCAGTGAACGTGATGCTGAATGTAGCCTACTCACCATTTGAAGAATCGACACTGAATCCTGCTCATTAAAACAGTTTGACCTTGAATTCAATGATTAGATAGTGTCATATGTGTACCACTTCAAATGTGTCAAGTAGGCAATGTTTTGATAGGCTCAGAAAAACTGAAAGTCACGCAGTCTCCTGTATAATTTAATATTTTTATGCAAAACTGATAAATGATAATTCATCAGTATTCCCTCGTACCTAGAAAGTAGATAAACATAAACATACATCACGTTTTAATATAATGATAACTTTACTTATCTTATCTGCAATTTCAGGGTTTTTTTAAAATTTGATTTTGTTCTTACATTACTTGAAGTGCACTTCTAAATTCATAGTCCAAAATATATTGCAGAATTTTTTTCTATTACGTGGTTTATTTTTTTTTCTTGATACTAGTAAGAGCAGATCAGACTGCGCATACGGCTGTATGTTTAATCATACTTAAGCAACAAAGACATCTAGACTTACATAGTTAATTTGAATATATTACATTCAGCCATAATGCTTATTTATACAAAACTCCTTGGACATTAAAGATACACAAAAACTATTTATTATCTGTATTATTCTTCTTTTTTCGTTAATGAAAGGACAATCTGTTCTTTTGAGAAGAGGCTTCTCCCATTTTTGCAGATGCATATTATATTCTTTTTCAGGCACTTTATAGTCCAATATTCTACGAAGCTAGGATTATTTTATTTACGAAATTATGCTTATTAAACAAGTACCTACTACTAGAAGCACTTTCGGCAATATTACTGAAAATTGTCATCATGGAATAAAGAAAAAAAGTAGTGTGAACGGTCCATGTTAAAAGTCAGTATCCAGCATAACTAACATCACGTGTAAATTTGACTTCTCTCCAAAACTTTAGTGCCCTCCTTATCTCGCCAGAATTGGGAGCCCCTACTTTCTCGTACCTATTTAGAGACCCAGTTTAAAATTATCGATACGATTTTGGTTGTAGCAAAAGCTTACTATTTTACTAGAAGTAAAATGAGTGGAATCCTGTTTTTACCATCAATAGTATGATTTCATTTTGATTGAATTCTTTGTGTGGACTATCTTCACACCACTGTCTTACCTTTTTAATGAATTATTTTTATAAATTTTAAACCATTCAATCCCTAAAGTATTGTTTTTGCCATTAACACGGTGATGTATAAATAGTTATCACTTAAAATGTATCAATCCAGCCTACTGGTAAACCCTATCCCTGTGTTTCAATTAAACTGGTAAGTTATAATATTTCTGTAAAGCCAGTAAACAGTTTCTAACGCAGCCTAGAGCTCGGCACCAGAAGGGTTGCCAATAAGATTGCAGAGAAAAAAGTAAATTTGAGGTACAGTTTGCATTCTCAGAAATTTTGCTAGAATCGAGATTGGTTATTGATGTTAAACAACAGATCAGGCATATGTGTAGTGAAAATTAAGGCGTATACTATAATACTAAGTTAATGAGATTTTATTTACTTAGTGAAATTAACAATACATTATCCCTCTTTCATTGCAAATAAAAAATATACAGGTTTAAAACTGCCAATGGATTTTACCAAGAAATTGTCTCCCGTTTCCTCCAATTTCTCCCACCACTCACTTAAGGGTTATACACATACAAAATGGTGGATAACAGACATGGAAACCTAACCTATAAACTATAAAAAATCTACAAGTTAACATATTACATACCTAAACATTTAAAACCAAATTTAACGTTCATAGTACTAGTTACTACAAATTTGAAACTGTTACATAATAGAATTAGAAATACATTTATATATTCATAAATATAGAAGGGCTCCAAAAAGGCAATGAAAGAAAAAAATATACACTACAAATTAATATAAAGTACTTAAGTTATTATTCACTGAGCATTTAGGTTGGTGCTACCAATGAGCTCATAAATCGTATAATAATTCTTTTGTAGACGGCAATAACTTCCTTTTATATCAAAAGTATTAGTATAGTAACAGCAATATTGACTATTTTTCTAAAGATTTCACATGAAAATGACATTGTAATTTTCACGTCTTTTATTTTAAGCAAAAAATTAAGAAATTTTAACTTATTTCATTTACAGTAGATATAATAATTAGGCTTTTATGCTGTATTTGAGACAATTATATGAGTTAGGTACTATTGTGATCCAACACTCCAGCGATGTAACATGACATATACATATTATGAAAAAATACATTTAGATTTATTAAGTTTTAATCTGTTTCACTTTATAATTGAATAAATTTACCTTTTACCAAATGTAAAATGACTGAGATATAATGCCCACTATCCCTCCTCAAGCCTCTACCTCCAACCTTACCAATCCTAAATATCCTGTCACCCCGGAAGCACTGCAAAGGTCCTTTTGGACTAAGTGGAATTAAAGATTTCCTCCGCTTGTTTTCATATATGTTTTGTTTAATTATGATTGTATCTCTTTGCCTGTGATGAAAGGAAATGTACACAGTTGAGAAACAAATTTTAAAATGAGAATAGCAACATTTTGTACACAAAATGGAATGAAAGTGTAAATACAAGTAAGTGCCAACGTTAGAAGGAAACAGTGTAATTCCTGCAAGTATGAAAACTAAATATGGAGTATTTATTTGAGGTACAACATCGCAAAATGAGGTTTGAAAGTAAAAGACAGATTTATGCATCTTCAAGGCCAGATGTATGTGCTGAGTTGTAATCTATTTAAGACCATCCAACTCCTCTATTCATCACAGTCATCTCCTGCTTGTGAGTACCTCTTGTAAAATGTCAAGTTGTATTATCAATAAGGATTTGTATTTTTAATTTCCTTATTCTCCTATAAAATAGGTGAAATCTTAACCTTCTTTACCTTCAGTAAGAAGCTTCTTCCTGAACCTGCTTGGTAAGGTAAGTATTTAATCAATGGAAACACTCAATGTCTATTTTATACACTTATCCAACACTGTATTCTACTTGAATACTTGTAAACAATGTAAGTCTATAATACCAGGGCAAGTAAAATTCTATAATACATCCTCATGACCTCCTAAGAATAATACAGTTTGATTCAATTGTAAATTAAGCTATGAAACCTTTCGTAAATAAATAATAATTAGAGACAAAAGTAATGCTTTTACAAAGCATAGAAAATATTAGAATCTGAGTTGTTTTAATTCATTTAAATTTTTGGTAATATGTGTAAACAAATGAGAACTAATTTCTTAGCTCAAAATAACACTTTCAGCTAATTTATTTTTCAAAATGTAAACCAATCCAACAGACTGTCTTTTAAATAGACTAATTAAAAAACATTCTAAAATATAGAAAAATAGAAGATGGTAATAATACGATAAATGTGTTTAATTTAGTACATGGTTATTTGTCTTAAGAACTTTACATAAGTACTATATTTTAATAAAATCATTACCATAATGCCACTTGTTGATCACTTGTGGGGCTGGAAAAAATTTATTTCTGTCTGTCTGGAAAAATTCAAGTCTGAACTATTCTAAAGACTTGAATTTGTGCATGAGGCTTTATTTCTACATACACAAGAATGAGTTATATGATGGTACACATCCACCAATGGAATTTGGCTAAGTATTGTCAAGGCATATCACACAGTAGGATGATACAATTTTTCTTTGGGGCTGCTGGGGGATGTAAAAATTTCTTTTCTGTATGATTCTTTTCTTGTATTTTGTTCTATCTCTATAATGAAATGAGCTATATACATAAAAATTTGCATTGACCATCTACAAAGGCTGTTAAATGACATGGCGTATTCCTACCTAGCAATTAAAACATTTGTTTTGATTTTCAAGACATTTAAATGACATGTCTCCTTAAAATTATTTGATATTTTATTCTTTTTTTAGATAAAAAAAAAACACTGATAAATTGTTACTTTGATTAAAAACCTGTTCTTCTCAGTAAAAAAGGGATGTTGATTGGAGACAATGTAACATACTTCCTAGAATTAATATGTTCATTAAAAATTGCAATATATTGTTTTATTTTGTATAAAGCTACTTGTAGCTTGAGGAGTTACTTAGAAAAAATTCTTTTAAGGATTTGTTTTCTTAGTTAAATGTGTTAAATTTGTTATTCAAGCTTGGCAGTCTATTTTTGACTTGTGTATGTAGCACCATGTTTTTGAATTGTATCATTTATAATGGTGAAATTGTTCTTTATATAAAAGTAATAAAAATAGTTCCATGGATGTATTTTAGGGTTTTGGAGCAATGATTATTTTACAAAATCTAAAATTCACTTTTTTAAAACAAACATTGACCCAAAAATACAGTTTTTAAGTATCTTATGTTAATATTGCATATAAAAATACTAGGAAATGTAATTGTACTGTTATAATAAACATGGTTCCATCCATCCATTGAAATTTGGCTTAATACCAGCAGTATAATTGAATATTCTCAGGCAACTTCATTTTAACGATAAGGTAAAAAGATTTTGTTGGGACTAACATTTAATTTTGTAGGTACTCTTTTCTGATATTCAGAACAGTTTTTGTCAAATTTTGTATAATATTACAAATATAAAACATAAATAAACAAAATAATCATTTATTACTATACCAGATGGTATTTTATGAAATTATTTAACTACGTAAATAAGAATTGAGTGCAGGAGTGTTATGAAAAATCAAGTATAATAGAATAAATTGTAAATAATGTTTAAAAGTTTTAATTCAATTTTTAAATAGTTAAATTATTGTTTTGTTTTCAGTTTGGAACAGAAAATGTTTGTTAGTGAATCAGTTCTGGTAGATGCCTTAGTAGCAACAGCAACCTTGCTTGGATTGTTATATTTTTACTTGACATCAACATTTAACTATTGGAAGAAAAAAGGTGTTCCTTATGTCAAGCCAACAGTAATCTTTGGAAACTTAAAAGAACAGTTTTTCCTTCAAAAGCACATGTTTTACGTTGTTCAAGATATATATAACAGTTTTAAGGGAGAAAGAATTGGTGGGTTCTTTGAATCAAGAACTCCTGTATTAATGATCCGTGATCCAGCTTTAGTAGAAAGAATTCTTATTAAGGATTTTTCATACTTCCAAAACAGAGATTTGGTTGTTGATGTAAAAAGAGATCCACTATCTGAAACTCTTGTTGGCTTGAAAGGGCGCACTTGGAGAAATCTAAGACACAAATTAACACCAACTTTCACGTCAAAGAAACTGAGGGGCATGATTACGCAGATATGTAACAGTGGAGAAGACCTCATGAATGAAATAGAGAAATCCATAGAACATAAAATACCTGTTGATGCCAAAAACCTGGGTATTGGCTTCACCATTGATGTTATTGCCAGTTGTGCATTTGGCTTACAGTGCAAGCGAGATACACCTGAGGGTAAAGAGTTTCGTAAAATGATTGACTCCTTCTTTCACCCATCAATATTACAAACATTGAGAATAATATTGGTATTCTTTTGCGGAGGTCTTGGAAAACTCTTGGGCTTGAGACAAGTCCCTCATCATATAAATGATTACATGATTGGACTGGTCAAACAAACCATGCAGTTCAGGGAAAAGAATAACATCCAGAGAGCCGATTTTATGCAGCTGATGATGAGTATGAAAGACCAAACAACTGACGGACAAGATATTAATTGGAAAAATGAGCTGACTGAAGATGATGAATATCTCAACCAGATGGATTATTCTTCACAAAACGGAAAGTCAGAAACTGGACTTAGGGGTGAGTGATAGCTAATAATTATTTAATTATTCAATTGGATAATATTAAATAATTGTCATGATTTCCATCCTTACGATTTGATCTACCTCTTTTGCTTCTTTAGTCGTGTTTTCACCTTATCATGCTTTTGTGTAAGTAAAAACTAACAAGATCACATTGTTGGATGTCTTCAGAGTACTGATGACAGAGCAAAACTTTTAAATTTATAAAAAAAATATAATTCTTACACTAAATTTTTCCAAAATATAAAAAAGTCAATAGCATATGCATTCAATTCATATGCACTACAAAATAATAAATAGATTAATAACCAATTTCAAATTGTTTTAACATTTTGAATAGTGGTGGAACAACCTAAATAATTTTGTTACTATGGATATAATTATTTTCAAAAATTAATACATAAAATATAATTTTTACACTAAATATATCCAAAGTACTGTATACAAAAATGTAGCATAGTATAGCGTAAAAAAAACTATAACAAGTTATAAGCCAACACAAAAAAAACCATACCCATTATATCACTAATTTTTAAAATGGCTCATTGAAGACGATCTTTCTGGCAAGTTTTGTGATGTCTGTGACATCACTGTTACCAAAACAACAAAACAAATTTTGTTTGAAATGGTATATAAATAGTGAGGATAGTGTTGATTTATGTACTATATGAACTGTCAAACCACGTGCCTGTCAGACAGACATTATAATGTTGATTTCCACCCATAAATCGATTCAGATTGTCATTATAATGTCTATTGCCAGTTCTGAGGTTAAATTATACATGCTATATTATGATATTTGTTTTTATATTTTTCTAGGAATGACTGATGAATGTATTGCTGCACAGGCATTTGTATTCTTAGCAGCAGGCTCTGATCCCATAGCCAATACTATTACCGTTGTAATGTATGAGTTAGCCTTCAATCCTCTGGTGCAAAAACAGCTGCAAAAAGAAATTGATTTGGTGCTCCAGAAGTATGGAGGAACAATTTCTTATGAAGCTCTAAGTGAAATGGCTTACCTAGATTTAGTCATTCAAGGTGTGTATTGTTTTCAATAACTGATTATACAGTCAGGATTTGTGAGAGAAGCAACTTCCTCTAAGATATTTTGAGAAGAGCTGGCCCGATGAATTGAAACCAAACCATTAGTTTGTCTAATAAATTGTATCACTTAATATGCAACTAAATTTTTTTCTGCTTATATTATTAATAAGTTTCCTAGAAGGAGGTAAACCTCAGCACCAAGGGTAACCTTAACAGCTGATAAGACACTAGGGATAGAACAATACTAGTAGAATAGCATGGATATAGAAATAGAAATCTATTTACAGAAAAACTATCCAATCATAAGATTAAATCTCAACCAATTCAATTAAAGCAAGTTCTGGTATTGTTCACCTAGTAAACAACTGCAATCCATCTAATATGACAAAATGAAAATCTGAAAAGCTTCATGTCCATTTTCCTAATGTTACTATCATATATTTAACCACTGATTTATTATATTTTATGAATTACTCAAGTTATTGCTGTTTGCATTATTTACATAAATAATATTATGGTAACTATAATTCATATTACTCTTTAGTGTTCTGTGAATTTTGCCACTTTGAACTCTATATGAAAGCACATCAAAATTTACAGCAGACCCTTTATAAACCTCACACCAGATATTGTCAGGATAAGTATACATAGAGTAGGAGCAAAATCAAACCTGAATTGGTACTGTTATTGATGTTTAAACCTATGTTTTTCAGAGACAAATCGTAAATACTCTCTGGCAGGCTTTATGAGGAGAGAGTGTACTATTCCTTACCAAATCCCAGGCACAGATGTTGTCATAGAGAAAGGTACAAAAATAGTGATACCGATGCACGCTATCCACAACGACCCATCCATTTATCCTGAGCCTGAAAAGTTCATACCAGAGAGATTTGAAGGGAACAACCATCACTCAAACGGTGGTAAATATTTACCTTTTGGAGATGGACCTCGGATTTGTATTGGTAAGTTACTAATATATATCTATTTATAGTGCATTAGAAATCAAACCATTTTAAAAATCAACTATCATTTACTGCACTTTTATATACTGTCCGTTCTATACATGGTCTAGGCATGTGCTCAGGAATGAAAAAGGTTTCTGGACACTGATGCCCCCAAAAAGTACAATGTATAAAGATTAGGCTCAAACCAAGATGCTAGGAGATGGTCAGACCCAAACCAAGTGATCATACATAATGAAAAGTTATGTTATTGGTCTTGATACTGTGCTTCTAATACATTCTAATACTCATAATAAAAGGTTATCTTTATAATGGGCAATCTTGTCAACATCCACTCCAGATATTACAAGACCGTCAATCACATGGAGATCCTCTTATCTTGTATAGAACATACCAGATTTACAGTGTTATTCAATGTCAAAACTGCTCATGTACCACAGTCTAACTCCCATCATGTGCATGACGGTTAGTACACAGTCTCAAATTAACATGTAGCAACCAGCTCAGCACTAGACATACAAATGTTGTCTTTTTGTTGCCGTGAGTATTCTTTTTTGGAAGCAGTTGGACTGAACATAGTTAAAATTAAGGTAATCCTAAGCAGCCAAGGGAAGCAACAGAATCCACCCATGAAGTGATTGATATTTGGACTCCCTGCATCCTAAAACCCCTGAAACCTTTCTGTTGAAAAGTGAAATACTCTCTCCCAACCAATTCATTATTCATTCAAGATACGCATGAATGTCCTTACATTCCTTGATCTTGACTTCACCTTGAAATTTTCATTAAGGTAGTGCTATCCCCCAGAATCAATCAATTAAAAAAAAACTTTTATGTGCCATTTTACAATATTTATATTGCACCTCTATTCCTAATTCCAAACCTGGAATTTTGAGACTTCTTAGAAGGCTCTCACCGTAAGAAGGTTTTTTTAATGATAAAGCATGCTTTAACATTCCAATGTCAGTGAGAGAAATATGGAGAAATCACATCCAACAATGCACTAACCTGGCTTGAGGCATCTGTTGCAACAAATTCTGAAGCTTGTAGGTCTGAAGATTCTAACCATGTATACAAAATCAATATTATAGGACAGTTGTACTGTATTAAAGACAGTAAAGATAATTCAAAGAAGGCTCAACTTTATTTATGGTAACTGTATCGTCGAGCATAACTGAACATAATTCTGGGCTGCCTACTAGGCTCAAACTGTAATGACTGTTCTTAGATCTTCTATAATTTATGATCTCAACCTGATATATTTAATCTTAAACAGTTCATTAAATGAATGGAAGTGAAGAGATTAAATGAACACATACTCGTTGAAATTTTCAGTATCACTACCTATCTGTGAATGATCAAAGGCTCAGGTTAACCACAGATCTTTTAAAAAGTTCCCAAACTGACTGAAATTAGAATTTGCTTAACAAATTACTTTATAAATCACGGAAGGGTAATCTAATTTATGTATTCTGGGAATTTTAATTATACTCTACAAGAAAAGACTTCTTTTAAAGTAAAGATGAACCGAATTTTGATAAATAATGTTTATTAAATATAACATTGAACTTGTACTTTATTTATAAACATAAAATAATTAACAATCCTGATTTTATTTCCAGCAATGAGATTTGCTCTCATGGAGGTGAAGGCATGTGTTGCCATGGTGATGTCCAAGTATTCATGATTATGATATAATGATTATTCAGTGAAGCTGGACCAGAAAACTCAAGTCCCTCTGCATTACAATCTTTATCTTTATCACCTTCCCCAATTGGAGGAATTTGGATTCAATTTCAGAAGAGAACTTAGATACGATAAGCCAATCATACTGAAATTAATGACAGTAAATAAATTAGTATTTGATTAGAAATGTTTCTCAATTACAAGTATTTACCTTGATATTGATACTTTTTTACCAACAAAAGATTTCAGAAGAGAGCTTAGATAAACACAAGTAGATGGGAGTGTTTAAAACAATGAAAATAAATTAGTATGGCATTGAACGTTATTGTTAATTAAAACCTTCTTAAATATTAAGGATGGCATCTTTATTCCAACACAACCTACTAGCAACTGTTCTTCAACTGGAAACCCGATAACTAATTATTGCATTATTTTGACACAACTCCAATGAGAGACTGTAAGCTATGTAATTTATGGACAAAATATATTGCCTAGTGGGCAATTACCTACCTAATTGTCAAGGAGCATTGTTTACCACACCGAGAATTGAATAATCCTAAAATTAATTAACCTTAAAAATTTCTTTATTTTATTCTGGTATTTCACCAATCTGTTCATAACATATTTCATGATTGGTTATTTATGTTATACATATGCTTAAATTATAAACATATAATTATTTGTTATTAATCAAATGTATAAAAATCTTTAATTTATATTAACCCTAGAGTAGACGGGCAAAAAAAGTTACGTATCAGGACGGGCTGGGTCTGACAGACCCAAATAAAAACAATAAAAAAAATGTTTTAACCAGTTTATTAATACAAATTTATTTTTACATTAAAATACAGGCATGACTGTATTAGTATTGGCTAGTTTTAATGTCGTAATTAAATGAAGAGCTTTTATAAAAATATAGCTAATTAGATCTTACAAATTTACTTAAAATATTAAATGTTTTCAAAAACACATTATCCTTACCATGATGTGTATATAAAAATTAAACTATACATATTTTTGAAATAAGAAAGACCTAAATAATAAAATAAAAATGTAAAATCTTTCTGAAATAAAACCGATTTCTTATTATATAGGCGTAAAAAATCTACTTTTGCAAATGTACATTTCCGTATACAGAAAAGGAAAATGAAGACAAGTACTGTTCTTACTCTACAAATATATATTTACACAATAAAACCTATAATCTTATCACTATAACTAACTTAAGAAGGGGGAAAAATATTAAATTACTTTCACAAGCTGTAGGTGTCGGTTGTGTCCTTATCTTAGATCTACTCAGCGCAATCCCGGCACAGCAGTTCTGCGTGAGACAAGCACAGCCACGCTTTACACTGCTTACAAAAATACTTGGTTTTGCTGTCTTTGCACAAAGAGTACCTGCCTCGTTTTCCTGGTTCAGGGTTTTCTTTTGCAGGAATAGGAGTTCCCGAAAATTTTGCAGCTAAGGCTTGAATTTCCCTAGGTAAGTTGCCTTGTTGTGCCCAAAGTGACATGTAAGGTTGTAAGAGTGACCATCCTGTCACTTTCCTCTTCATGTTGTCCTGCTTCACAAACTTCATCCAAATCGAATTCACTTTCTGCATCATGGTCACTGTATATTTCAAAGTTTGGATCAGCGTCATCAGATTCACTCTCACTGTCTCGTAACGATAGTCTGTCACTTTCACTGCTTCTGTCAATATGTCTATGAGCCATATTTATTTAAATGTTCTAAAATTTCATTACAATAAAAAGCAATTGTATATAAACACTTTTCCAATGTAAAATAGGCGATGAAATAAAATAAGAATAATTAGAAATATCTGTAAAAACGTGACGCCAACGGACGGGCTGGGCCTACCAGACCCAAAACGTAATCAATCACTTACTACGCAAAGACTGAGACGTGGGAAACAAAAACAATGACAGCAGAGCACTATGTGGAGTGTTTTGGAAAGCTACACGGAGTCTCGCCACCTTTAGTCACTTTGACCTTGAAGCTCTGAACAAAACAAAACCGCCTGGGTCTTACAGACCCAGCCCGTCTACTCTAGTGTTAAAAAAGGATGTACACATTCCTAAAAGGGCACTTAGTTAAAGAACACCATGTTTGGTGCTTTTGTTGTACAATTGTAATTCCACATCACATTGGATAAGCTCTATAAACAACACACATGTTTTGCTTAAAGTCATCCTACTAGTAAAGAAAAATATATACTGGATAAAATTTGAACATCATACCTGGGTAAATCTTCATAAGAGGAAAAATAAAGTTTAAATGTGAAATAAACTTAACTTAAGCACAACGTGGACTGACCTAACTGAGAAAGTCCAAGCACAGGACATAAAGGAATGTTTGCAGTAGGATAGAATCAATTCTTTAAATGTCCAGACTGCAGAAAGTCTTCCAAAGGGACTATTTCATTCCAGTTGGTATCAGGAGGGATGATGATGTTTCGTTTACGAAAGGATATACAGACACTATCAGCCTTCTCTTGATAACTCACTTTCCTGATTTAAACTCATTTGTGGATATTGAGGTAGTTTCAGGGCCGGATCCAGGGAGGGGCAGGGGGGGCATGTGACCCGGGCGCCGAGTTAGGGGGGGCGCCAAATGATGGGATGAGGCCACCATAAAAAAACATTTACCATTTCTACTGTCAAGTGTCAATAGCACAATATAGTCTACGTACATACAATTTCTTACTTCAGTAAACTATATTTGCGCAAACCAAAAGAACATAGGCCTAGTAAGAAATATCTTTAAAGCGGCAGGGTATTTTCATAACTAAGGCTGTGGGTTGGCAACATTGTCTACGGCTTGACTAGGACTAGAAAGCGCAAGCGCAAGTCTCCCGCTCCCGCCCCTGACTAGTGACTCGTGAGTGTTCCCGCTTGACGTGAGCGTGAACTTTTGATGAGTTTTAGGTTAGATTTCATGTCGCAGTTGTATGAATATTCTACCTGTGACTAACATAGATCAACATGTCGAAAAAACCATCAGGGTGTTTCCACAGAAAGAAAGCTAAAGCAAGACAACAAGAGGCCGCGAAATCGTCAACTTTAATGTCATCATGGTTGCAAAATATCAAGGACCAAGGTAACTAATTTTTGTTGTATTTTAATTTGTTAAGATTCATTTTGAGTACAAAACAGTTATAGGCTATAGCGGCATAATAACAAAAAAACTTCAGTTTTAATGTTAAAAATAGTGGTTATAGATCATTAATTGTAAATATAGTTTTAGTTTATAGATATTTTATAGATTCGTTGCCTGAATGAAAATCCTCTCCCGTTCACATTCGTCGGCCGACGCCCACCACACCTTGCATAGCATAAACACATTTAAATATTCAGAACTAAATACATTAAAAAACATATACATAAAATGCTTCTTTCACTTACTTTCTATGCTATTATTAACGATAGTTTTAATACGGTAACATACGTACTAAAATGTTAACAATACATTGATTGTAATAATATCCCCTTGGCCCTTACTACTAAAACAATTAATATATCGAATAGGCTGTAGGCTAGTACTGTAATAGTATCCCAATTAAGATAGCATGTTTTTTAGCATTATTGACACTATTTAACAACATTATATTTTTGTAACGTTTTTAGTTAGGCCTACATGATTTATAAAACGTTACACAATGTAATAATTTGTTTATGTTGTACATGTAACCTACTTAAAAAATTAAAATGTTTGGTCATGTGTGCATTTATGTCTGTTGCTTACAGACGAAGCCGAACCTGAAGCAACGAGAAATAAACCGTCTGTTCAAGAGGATGTGGTGGGAGAAGAAAACGCTGGAGGAGAAGATCTCATGGACGTTTGTGCAGAGGAAGAAGACAACAATGACTTTATTTGTGAAAAACCACATACTTCGCATGCTACTGATTTTTGGGCCTCTTCTACGTCATTTCAAGAAGCCGTTTCAGTTTCAGACTCAAAAGGGCCTAACCATGAAGAACAGGAGAGTGAATGTGAGTACAATTTTAATTTTAATGACCCTGGAACTTGGCCAACTCAGCTTAGTGACAAACAAAGATGTTACATCATACAAAGGAGATGTGAAAACGATGATCATAATCCTGATTTGAGTAAAAGCGGTAGGGAGGGCCGAAACCTTACAAAAGATTGGTTTTACAAAATTTTGAAAAATGGTTCAAAGGTCAAAAGATCTTATTTGGCTTACAGCGAGACAATGAATGCTTTGTACTGTGTTCCATGCAGGCTTTTTCGTCATTTGAACACAGAACATGAATCAACAATTTCGTTTTTAGCAAGAAAGGAGGGATTCACAAATTGGAAAAAACTCAGTGACAAATTGCCAGAACATGAAAACTCCCAGTACCATAGGAAAACCTTTGTTTCATGGAAAGCATTAGAAACGTCACTTGGTAAAGGAGGGATTGACAAGGAGTTGCAGGATCAGATAAAAAAGGAGGAATCCCACTGGAGAGAAGTACTACGCTGTATACTAGATGCTGTCTTATTTTTGGCAAAACAGGGTAGTGCATTCAAAGGGACAAACGAAACTTGTAACTTTGCAGATCCAAATAGTGGAAAATTTCTCAACACTATAGATTTAATTTCCCACTATAATGAGACCTTGCGTGAGCATATTTGTCGCCATAAGAAAGGGCAACTCAGCTATTTTTCTCACACAGTACAAGATGAGTTTCTTGACCTCATTGCAAATGCAATTAGAGAAAACATAATTCAGGGCATAAAAAAAGCTAAATATTTTTCATTGATTTTCGATTGTACCCCTGATGTAAGTAAAAATGAACAAATGACTGAAGTCATTCGTTACATTAAATATACTGACGAAGGGGCCAGAGGTATGTGAAAGCTTTTTAGATTTTTTTACTGTGAGTGAAAAAACAGGCGAGGGGCTTTTTGAAAGCATTGCTAAAAAGCTCAAAGAAGATGGTCTAGACTTGATGTTTTGCAGGGGCCAGTCGTATGACAACGGAGCAAACATGGCTGGGAAATACAAGGGTGTCCAGTCAAGGATTGTGCAAGAGAACAAACTGGCCAACTTTGTCCCATGCTCAGCCCATTCCTTAAATTTAGTTGGGGTTCATTCAGCAGAGGCCTGTGTTGAAGCACAATCGTATTTTGGTATTATAAACAGCCTCTACAACTTCTTTCATGGCTCTACATCAAGGTGGGAAGTTTTAAAACAACATGTTCCCCTTTCGTTAAAATCAGAAAGTAAAACAAGATGGTCAGCAAGGATTGATTCTGTGGAGGTTATTTATAAACATATGGACAAAGTGCTCTCTTCTCTTGAAGACTTAACTACCCATGAGTTCTCATCTCCTGAAACAAGAGCTGAAGCTAAATCGCTACTTAAAAACATGAAAAGGTTTGAATATGTTATTATTACATGCTTTTGGTATTCAGTCCTCAAGAAAATTGATAGAGTTAGAAGTTTCTACAAAGAGAGGATACAACAGTAGACAATGCTGCAAGAAACATACAAGGTCTTCTAAATGTATTATCTTCAACTAGGGATTTAACTGTTTCAGAGGCAATTGATGAGGCAACATTTTTACCTAATAATATGGGCATAACAGCAGAGTACAAGGAAACAAGAAAGAGAAAGAAAAAGAAAATGACAGGAGACACACATGAAGATGATGGGCCAAATTTTACTGAAGAAGAAGAAGAGCTTTTTAAAAGATCACTTTTCCAAATATGTGATAGAATTATTAGTGAGCTAACTAACAGATATGATGCGTTAAAAATCGTTGCTGATAAGTTTAATTTTTTGTGTGGGGATCAAATAAAAAAAAGGATGTTAAAACTTTGAAAAGTAAAGCAAAAGAATTAGCTACAACATATGCCAGTGACTTAAATGAAGAAGAGCTTGTGAATGAAATAGAGAGTTTTAAATGTCATGCCTTAAATATGGAAGATGGATTGGAAGACGCAACAGCAGCATCTTTGCTCAAAATATTGCATAAGAGCAAGTTGAAAGAGGGTTATCCAAACATATATGCAGCTCTTAAAATCTTTCTAACGCTTCCAGTCTCTGTAGCATCTGGAGAGAGAAGTTTCAGCAAATTGAAGCTTATAAAAACCTATTTAAGAAAGTCTATGAAACAGCAAAGACTAACTAATTTAAGCATTGTATCAATTGAACATGAAAGGGCTTCTTTGATTTATTTTGATCAGATAATTAACACATTTGCAGCAAAGAAGGCTCGGAAGATAAAGATTCTATAATTGTTAGTATTGTTTTTTTCTAACACAATTGTATTGTTTTGGATTCATGTAAAATAGACATTTCTATTTCATTAAAATAACACTTTCTTATTCAACCTAAGTTTTATTTTATTTCAACCCCATATACAAAGCATATAGTAGTAAAACTTATGGTAAATAGTTTGGTATCGGGGGGGGGGGCGCCAAAAGTCAAGCTTGCCCCACCTAGAAGAAATGATAGATCCGGCCCTGGGTAGTTTCCCCTGTTGAGGAATACATCCTTTTTTCTAGTTGAAATAACCACATGACTAAAACGTTTTTCACTCTGGGTTAAGTATGCAGTGAATTCCTTCCAACCCTTTAAGTCTTTTGGGGGAACGGGATTTTCCCAGCCCTTCTCCAACAGGGGCTTGATTTGGTTCTACTATCCATACTGATGCCGTAAATCAAGTTTTGCCCTGAGACACATTAAAAAGTGTTAATGGAGGGGGTGAAGACGAAATTTTCATTTCTACAGCTGTTGCACTTTGGGTGAGCCTAAATCTTATCACCCCATTTGTTAAGTGTCTTTTCCACTTGAAAAAATTGTTGAGTGGTACATTAGAAGCAAAGTTCTTGTTAACATTCCTTTAAATCTTATCGCTCTTTCCAAGTGATCAAACCAGAACACCAAGAATTGCAGCAAGGTTTCCCAGCTTTTGAGAAGGGAGCACAAATCTGGTAAACAGATGGATCAAGGAGAGATGAAGGCATGGGTGTGGTGGGTTCCTACATGGCTGTCTTTCAAACAGAAATGTGTGCAATAAATCTTTGTGTCTGGATCAACTTATCTAGGAAACCGAAGGGTGTAGAAAGATCTATATCCTATTGATTAGACAAACTGCACCTTTGTATCCAAAATTGTATTAGGATGTCTAATATTATTCAGTTAAAACCTTGGCTACCTGTGGTATACTTTAGCAGATTATCTAGAACAAACTGGTCATCTTCGGTCATACCATAATACTTATTAGCATTTCTTTGAGTATAAGTAAATACTTAGATTTTCTGATAGCTACAGAAACTGTATGTGAAACAATATAAAATGTTACATTTTCTATCTCAAACGTTTAAAAGTAAAGTTTTACTTGTAAAGATATTGCATAAAATATGTTACGGCATAACCTTGGAAATACTTTTTTGTAGTATTTTAGATCTATCACTGTACCAAATTTTAATATAAAGAAAAATGTAATATATAAACAAAAAATTAGTATCTGATAATAGAAGGGAACAAATTATCAATTTATAGAAATAAAAAAAAACAATAACAAACAAATGAACTAGCCGTTGTTTGTAAACAAATGTTGTTCTAAGATTGTTACAGTTCAAAGTGTTATCTTGTTACAAAAAAATTCTAAATTGTATCAGTTTCACATTACAACTCAGATATCACAAAAGCATATGACAGCATGAGCCATGATACCACTGCTAATGTTTCGGGTGTTGAGAGTATTAAGAAGTAATACTCTTAATATTGAAGAGTATCTCCCTGTATGTATTTGAAGGGTTTAATAATTTATGAAATGGGCATTGTTTAAAGGCGGGGTGATTCAATGAGTATATTCCGTTTTGCCTTGTTTTGTTTATTGCATGCTTTAAGGTTGATATTCAATGAATCCATTCCTTTGCTTTTAATGATGATCTTTTTTCGTTTACAGAATCAAAGTGGGGTCTTCAAACATCTCAAGATTTTTGTAAAAGGTAGAGCAGGAGGTTTTGGCATATGGGCTAACTTTAAATCAGATAAGTTCACTATTTTGTCTCGTCCTGATCAGCAAATTAAAAAGATATAGTCACAGCTCTTACATTCACCTTAGCGGAAGGTGTAAAGACACTCCCCAGATGTCATGTTCCCCCCTCCCCCCCAATTGTATCATCTCACTGTGGACATTCAAAATGGATTGTAGGACTTAAAAATTGTATCTCTCTTTCTCCTTCTTGATCCCAGTTATATGCTTATTAAGTAGGGTTGGAAAAGTTGAAATCATTGGATCACTATAGTTCTGCTTTTTCAGCAATGGCGCAGCTACCCAACAATGAGCCCGCTGGATTTTTCCACACTATCATACACATGATGGACTTGGCCTCCACTCCCTGGCTTTAATCATTCCTGGTTTGATATATGACTGGCTGCATATTTGGTTGCACAAGAGCACTTAGTTGTTCGACACTGTTTAGATAGAGACAACGTACACCCGATATAATATACAAAAGAGTTGATGGCTGTGTATGGCTTAACTGATGCTAATAAAATTGTTTATCCATTCAGACACTTTGGAAGAAATCTGATCATCTGAGGCCTGTTTGAAGGAATGGGAGATTAAACACACAAGTTCTCTGAAGCAGCTATTAGATTTTTCTATGTGGAAAATGGCTACCATCAGAGGTATGACAGTTATGCAGGGTAAGATGGTAGATCCACCCACCACACACAAGAGGAAGTTTAGTGAATTAAAAATTAAGTTAGTGCAGATGGCGATTACTCTCAAGCAGAGTCTGCACTGTAAGGCATCTGCCGTAGTCAACATGTTGATGTTGCTGACTATAGTTAACAACTGCAATTGCTGTATTTATGAATTATGCATTATCATAGTCAAACTATTCAACTGTGTAACATGATTTTTATTTAATTTAAAGTTGGTAGATTTATTCAATTCTCTTCTGTTCACTATAGATATTAATTGAGAAAACCTTGTACTTAATCCTAAAAGGACTTTTCGCTGCTTCTGAAGTGACATGATATTGAGCATGGGTAAGATTTGGGATAGATGCCACTTCCATGTTACATTCACCATGAGGAGGGGTAGCAGACATTATATCTCAGTCATTTCATCTTGACAAAAGAGGATGCTAGCTCTCTTAGGAGATTTATTTGTTTCAACAAGAACTTTTATTCTGACTCCTCTTATATTAAGGTCATTAATTTAAGATTTTAAGTCAAAATAATTTTCAGAATTTTGGTTTTGCACTTTAGGATATGAATATTTTCTATTTATGGATCTCTTTGTCTGGAAAGAAAGGAAATCTTCACGACAATGTGTATCCCATCAGGTACACGTGATATTTCACAACTGCCGTCATGTACCCAATCGGAAACACACTGATCTTTCGTAAAGTGCGTTGTGCGCCCGATGAGGTACACATTGCTATGCATTTCCTTATTGCATTTTTATTGTTTGCCTGTCTTGGTGGTTTGTTAAATTTGATCCCACACTTAAATAAATACCTCAGACTATCGTGTACCCCATCAGGTGCACGGTTGCTTAATTTTTGAGATAAATAAATTTTTAGGTATTCTTTGGAGTACACACAAAAACATTGAAAAACACATTTAAATAAATATTTTTATCCAAAATTGCAAAGCCTACATACATTTCTTGTTATACTTACACCTTTAACGTAAAAAAGATTACGGTTTTCCCATTATTATTGAAATATTTCAACAACAAATAAAAAAGTCAGGAAATAAACCATTATGAAAGTTTTAAGAATAAAAACTTGTATATTATGATAAAACAAATTTTTCTACATTAAGTGGAATATAGGTAATAAATAAACCAATATTAGATGGAAACAAAGTAATTCCTGCAAAAACAAACAGAAATTATTTATTTGAGATAGTACATAGTAAAACGGAGACAGATCAATGCATCTTCAAGGACAGAATGATGTGCTGAGTTGTAATCAATTGAAGACCATTCAACACCTCTATTCATCACAGTTGTTCTGTTTGTGTCTCGTAAAATGTTACGTTGTAATCAGTAAGGATAATAAGGACCTTTAGTTATAGTTACTTTCCAAAAGTTGCTTGGTAAGTAACCCTATCAGTTCAGAACATTCCTAGGTATGTAATATATTATGTAAGAAGGGGCACATCTTCAATCAATGAAAATACTCAGCCTCTATTTTACTCTCTTGTACAACACTAAGTTTCTATTTTCATTACTAGGATATACTTATCTGGAAAAGATGATTTGTCACAAAAGTATTTTTGTTTATAACAGAACAAATAATATTTTTGTAGCCTTTAAAATGACATTTATTTAAAATCTTTAATACCAGGACAAGTAAAAAATGTAAATTACTTTCTCGTGAGCTTTTAGAAATGTTGCAATTTGTTTTAATTGTAAATTTAGTTATGATGACTTCCATAGATAATTTGGTAAATTATAAGGCATCAATGAATAAATGCACAAGTTTACTAAATTTTGAAGTTTATTTAAATTTCTCTAAAAAATTCACATAAATATTTAAATTACTGTTACATGAGATTAATTAAGAAAATTGTTATGTGCTAATAGTTGATTGCTAATTTAGCTCCTTTTGTCTAATTTAGCATACTTGAACTGTTTTTATTCTGATCTCAATTCTTTCATAATTATTATTTGTTCTATATAAACAATCCATGTTAAGACATTGCAACTGTTGTTTTTTGCTCCTGCGTTTGAATTGAATATTGTAAAGTTATAGAAGTAAAACGATTTGTCTTTTATTGTATATACCCACCTAATGTAATGTTTTATAAATGTATATTTGAAGTATTTTAAATCAATAACTTTGCCTCTATTTTGTTTAAATGTCAAAACTATCATACATTTCCACACAATTTCAAAATTACCAAAGTATTTCCTCTGTATAAAGCCAATATATTTACAATATATCTAAATTGAATTTAACAAGTAAAGTTTTCCTATTTACAGACAACACTCTACTATTTTTTTGTTCAAAATCATGATAAGAAATTCAAATAAAAGCTTTGAGAGATCTTTATATGCTAAAAAAATGGTTTGATCAAAACGTTTTTTTTCTTTAAACATTCTGAAAACTAAATTTATGCCACTCTCGCTGTCTAAAAATCAGATTGCTTTCTTCAAGACCTTGTTATCACACAGCTGGGACAATTATGTCGGCACTATATGTGGACGTAGATCTATAGAAAATGTGAGTAGTTACAAATACTTAGGCATCACACTTGACCACCGATTAGAATGGGCAGAGCACATAGAATTTCTATAAAAGGACCTCTGTAAGTCAGCTGAATGATGTTCTAAGCAGGCAAGAGGTCAGATTGATATACTATGCGTATGTCCAGTCGCTACTCTCTTTTGGAATAATTGCTTGGGGAGGGGGGTGCATACAAAACAACACTCAAACTGCTCAATATTGTTCAAAAATCTGTATTAAAAATTAGACTTAAAAAGCCACCATGATTCCCACAGGGAGACACTCTATATAGAAAAACTCAAATATTTACCATAAGACAAATTTATATAAAGAATCTCCTACTTTTTATTAACAAAAATTCCAATAACCTCTTTTCTCCAGTTTACATTGACATTGCCTGTACATAGTTTAGGGTTGTGGCTTTTAGCAATTAGATCAAACAATAATAGTTACATATCATCCTCTTTGGAATAATTGTTGCATTTATTGTTTTTATCTTGAGCAACTCTGATCTACGCACAGGCCACATTGCCTATGTTGACCCATTTCCTTAGAGCAATCTTTCACTCAGGCAGATAAGATAATAATTTATTATAAAAACTGTGTTTAGTTACTTTTATTTGTTCCTATATATAATAAAAATTGAAATGTGTATATTTTCTGTTCATAAATACTGTAAAGTCTTGTTGGAAATAAACTAATTCATTCACTAATTCACAGTTTTACTTGTTAAAAATTCAGTATTTTAAAACTTTTCGACAAGTTTTTTTTCTGCAACTACCTCTATATTATGTCGTTATGGCTGGTGCCCTACTGGCCAGTAAATGGGTTGACAGCTATAACTGGTCATTCCATTCCTACCACTACGGTTGATAATTGCAATAATTTTTCAGGTTTCAGAGTGGTAATTATTTCAATATATTCATATTTTATAAAATCATCACTTTTTATATTCAGTCAAAAACATAAAACATTGACCCAAAAATACAGTTGTTGATACATTATTTGTTAAGACCACATATAAAACTACTGAGAAAATATATTTATATTGTTATTACAAACAATATTCCATTCATCTGCTGATATTTGGCTGCATAATAGCAAAAATGCACTTTTCAGGGCATTTTAATATAATAATGAACATTAGAATAATGAATAGTCAACTAGATCAATAAAGATGACCCTGTAATGTGGAGTTAATACCATAATAATGAAGTTATTTAATGTTTATGAACCTTTTATGATGTTTATAACAGTTTTGCTCAAATTTTATGTATTGCAAATATAAATTAATAACAATATACCAACAATATTTTATTTTTATACTAGATGGATAATAGCTCATGAAATTATTTAATGCCATACAGAAATTGAATGCAAAAGTGTTATAGAAACTCAAGAACATAAAATAATACCTATGTATAAAAAATTGTCATGCAATTTTCTTAATAATTCAGTTACTGTTTTGTTTTCAGTTTGAAAATGTTCATAAGTGAATCAATTTTGGTAGATACTTTGCTAGGAATAGCAACCTTGCTTGGATTGTTATATTTTTACTTGACATCAACCTTTAACTATTGGAAGAAAAAAGGTGTTCCTTATGTCAAGCCAACAATCATCTTCGGAAACCTAAAAGAACAGTTTTTCCTTCAAAGACACTTGTTTTACGTTATTCAAGATATATATAACAATTTTAATGGAGCAAGATTTGGTGGTTACTTTGAATCAAGAACACCTGTATTAATGATCTGTGACCCAGCTTTAGTAGAAAGAATTCTTATTAAAGATTTTTTATACTTCCAAAACAGAGATTTTGCAGTTGACGTAAAACAAGATCCACTCTCTGAAACTCTTTTTGGTTTGAAAGGGCGCACTTGGAGGAATCTAAGAAATAAATTAACACCAACTTTCACGACTGGGAAACTGAAGGGCATGGTTGAGCAAATATGCAACAGTGGAGATGATCTCATGAATGAAATAGAGAAATCCACAGAACAAAAAAAACCTGTTGATGCCAAAAAGTTGGGTATTGGCTTCACCATTGTATTGACGTTATTGCCAGTTGTGCATTTGGCTTACAGTTCAAGCTTGACACACCTGAAGGAAAACAGTTTCGTAAAATGATGGATTCCATTTCTAACCCTTCAACATTACAAACATTTAGATTAATATTTGTATTCTTTTTCAAACGTCTTGCAAAACTCTTGGGCTTGAGACAAGTCCCTCAACATATAAATGATTACATCATTGGGCTAGTTAAACAAACCATGCAGTTCAGGGAAAAGAATAACATCCAAAGAGCAGACTTTATGCAGCTGATGATGAGTATAAAAGACCAAACAACAGAAGGACAAGATATTAATTGGAAACATGAGCTGACTGAAGATGATGAATATCTCAACCAGATGGATTATTCTTCAGGAAATGGAAAGCTAGAAACTGGACTTAGGGGTAAGTTAATAGTTTATAACTATGTACTCAGTTTGATAATATATTATTAATTCTATTATCGTATTTGCCATTTCTTAGAATTTTGTTTCTCCAAAAGTCCTGTCTTCACTTTATCAGTGCTTAATTACAAACACTATAACATTCACATAAAAATATCTCTAGTGGTAGAGTTGACCCAGTATAGCTGAGTGAGTGATCCTTGAATACATGTGTATGGGAAGGAGTAAGGAGAGATCTCTTTTCTAAAAACAACAAGCTACAAGTCATCTACTACTTTCTCCACACTTTTTAAGTTCCATTGAGTTCTTTGTTTAAAGTTTGTTATTGACAATGGATGATTTGAAAGGATTCTAGGACTTCTGATATTTGTCATCATTATATGTTACAAAAATGGATAATATCTTTACCAAGTTTCTAGGATTGAAATCTACTCTCTTCTTCATGTGTACAAAATCTTAATAGATTTAAAAAGCTAACAAACTAAAAAGTTCAGGAATGGAATGCCACTGAAAATTATAGTTAAGTGATACCTGACAGGTATACCAACAGCATGAAGTCCAGACTGGAGAGAATGAACCCAAGCGATGTCACTGCACAGGAGTGAAGAACACAAACACGTCACACCTGTGAACACACACTGATGAAGGTGGAATATTGATGAGGAAATCAATGTTGGCATTTCCTGTTGTAACCTGGCATATCTTCTGAAATAGAAAGAACAGGAAGGCAATGGTCTGGATGTGATGAGATAAAGACTCCTCCGGCCTTATGTTTTGGTCCTTGACCTCAATAACATAATGTGCGTACAAACTTTATTGGTTTGTATGCTGAGCAAATAAAAATTTGACTATTTCAAACCTTTCTATACTTGGTTGGCATTGCAAAATTTTAAACAGCTAAGATTTTAAAAATAATTTTGGCAAGTCTACAGAGAATGGAAATAACATGTGACATTAGGAATAAAGGTTTGGAATGGCCAAGTAGTCGTAAAAAGTCTATGAAATCAGGTTTCATTATTAATTTTAAATGCATAGTCAGTCACAGCTAGATATATCAGTTAAAACTGTGTACTTCATATGTAATATTAAAATTTAATATTATCAAATTCACTGTTAAAATTTACTGTTTTCCATTGATGTATAAAGCATGCTAATTAGGTATGATACTGATAAAACTAAAATTAAATTGAATAATTATAATAATATACTGTTTATTAAGACATGTACAGACATTTTTACATGTGTTTAATGTAAAATTTAAATTACATTATGTTTATTTTCTATATTTTGTAGGAATGACTGATGAGTGTATTGCTGCACAATCATTTGTATTCTTAACAGCAGGCTCTGATCCCACAGCCAACACTATTACTTTTGTATTGTATGAGTTAGCCTTCAATCCACTGGTGCAAAAACAGCTACAACAAGAAATTGATTTGGTGCTCCAGAAGTATGGAGGAAAAATGTCTTATGAATCTATGAAAGATATGGCTTATCTGGATTTAGTCATTCAAGGTAAATATTGGTTCAATAAATTTATTTTTGATGGAGGTATCTTCCTCTTCAGTAATTGGATAGGTTTGACCCAACTGAGAGGGGGCCACAGTTTGTGGAGGTACACAGGATGTTGTACTCATTACCTGCAAAACCGTGGTATTGTTACTCGTATTAGCAGTTTCCGTGTCCAGTTCTGGTGGTACGATTGTTTCTAATGGTGTTTTTATAACATCTTGAGCATCTCTGCCAAAGCCTAAAAAATGTTTAAAGCTTATAAGATTTAAAAAACAGAGTTTGTTGATATTATACCTGTGGAAAAATTATTATATTCGCCCTGCTTGATACAGTAAAATCTTAAAAATTAATCAATAAAATTGCTAAGTATTCACTTGGATTCAAGAATTCATATCAATAATTTAGTTCAAAATTAGCAAGGATTACATATATCTATTATGCAAGTTGAAAAGTAAAGATACCTAGTTGTTTATATGGATTTGTTCACTTTCCACAACTTAAATAGCCTATCTCACACTTGCGTCATTTTAATTGAATTATTATTCATCCAGATTTTCATTCTTTTAGGTCTAATGCTTTTTGTATTGACCTCCTTTTTAATTAAGCAATTGTTATAGACTGAATTAAATTTATTATTGAATATTTCAAAGCTACGATTTATGTTCACAGTTGTATCTGCTCCTATCAGTTCATTCCAATTTACTTTGTTTGATTTTGATTTAACTAGTGCTTCATTGTACTTGTAAAAATGCTTTTCAACTCTCTCTTTACATCTGTCCCATTCTAATTTCAATGTGATTGGATAATGGTCAGATATTTTTGACAAGATGATTCTAGTTTAAATTAGGTTTGCGTTGCTTTATTAGGTTTATTTTATAGAATACTCAAATAATTGTTATTTGAATTTTTCATATAAAATTAATTAACACAACAGAGTATTGAAGGATCTGACAGAATGTATCAAATTCTTTACCGAACTGACTGTAAACTTTTCAAGATAATTGCAACTTTGCTGCTTTTTGACCATTTAACCCCAAAATTAATAGTGATCTTCTTTTGACCAAAAGAGCCCTATATATCAGGGTTCAAGTCTCTAGGACCCTTCTATCAAGAGTAATCATACAGGCAGACATACAGAACTCTCAGAAGGGTCTTTTGGGTCCTTAATGATGTTGTGGTAACTGTAATATTACTCTTTAGCCTTCTGGGCATTTTCTTTTGAAATATTTCATGAAAGCACTATCATTTTTTTTAACTACAGAACTTGGACTTAAATTACAACAGACTTTTTATAATCCTCATACCAGATTCTGTAAAGAGAGAAAACATGGGGTAGAAGGAAAATTCAATCAGAATAAGTTTTTTTAATTAATTACATTCGACTTTTTTCAGAGACAAATCGTAAATACTCTCTGGCAGGCTTTATGAGAAGAGTGTGCAGTATACCTTACCAAATCCCAGGCACAGATGTTGTCATAGAGAAAGGTACAAAAATAGTGATACCGATGCACGCTATCCACAATGATCCATCCATTTATCCTGAGCCTGAAAAGTTCATACCAGAGAGATTTGAAGGGAACAATCATCATTCAAACGGTGGCAAATATTTGCCCTTTGGGGATGGACCTCGGATTTGTATTGGTAAGCTACTGACATAGATTTATCTACATTGCATTAGAAAATGTCATGTACAAATTAAGCATTATTTTCTGTTGTTTCATTATACTAAGTCTTGGTTTTCTAAGTGTCCTGAGCATGTGCTCAGGAGTGTAAAAGATTTCAGAACACAATGTAAGTGTTGGAAAATGCACAATGAGGAACATATCAAATATCTTATTAAACAAAACACAAGTTGGAAGAAACAGGAATAGTAGGATGGGTACTCATAACCAAACCAATTACATTTGTTTAATACTCCTCTATTCCACATGTGGGGTAGTTTGGCAGACCATTTGGTTCCAAAGAGTCTCTGTACCTCTGGTTGTCTTATCCTGCCAGTACTAGAGTTACTATGGCTACTTTGGAGAACTTGAAAAGTGATTCTCTTAAACATGCACAGTTCACACCAAAACTAAGAACCCTATTCTCTGAGACAATCAGATCTGCCCCAAGCAATTGTTTACAACTAAAGACATACTGTAGGCTACTTGTAACAAATATCCAGCCTAAATGAATGGTTATTTTTATAATTGTCCATTCTCTCAACATCCACTCTACATTAATATGAATTGTAATCAATAGTGTCAATAACACTGTACAAGGTCATCTTTTCTTGTTTAGAGACCATATCAGGTCTATAGTACGCAATTAACGTCAAGAAAACTTGTTCATGTACTATCTGACGGACTAGATGTCTATCTTACATCATGTGCGTGATTGTTTTCAGTCACAGAAAGATGTGTAGCAACCAGCTTACCACTGGACATTCAACTATCATTTTCAAGTTTCCAAGAGTATTCTTTTTGAAGCAGTTGGTCTAAATATAAACAAAATGGATCTAAACCTGGCTAGCCAAGGGAAGCAATAGAATCCACCTATCCAATGCCATTCAGACTCCCCTAATTCAAACTCACCTAAAACCTTTTTGTTAAACTGTGAAAAGCGCTTGCCCAGCAATTTGCACCACTGTGATGATTGACTTACAAAATCTTCAAAGGCTTGTTAGGAGTTCAAAGTCAGGTATGACAAATGCCAGAGAGTGAACGCCTAGCTCAATCACTGTTGTACTCACAAATAGAAGCTTGGAAAAATCTTAATAATGCCTACTTACTTGGTTTACCTACCAGTATTTTTACAAAAAAAAAAAAAAAAAAAAAAAAACAGTCATTGTCAAACCAAAATATGAGCAAAGTGAACCTAAAATCTCTAGACGTTGACATTATCTATTTTTTAAAAAAATGTATGATGAAAATTTTACATTTATCCATTTCAAAATGGTGGCAGTTTATAATGTTGACCTAAAATAACTCAAACCACAAATTCAAATTCAAATTCTTTATTCAGCATGTAGACAGAGTTAACAATGTATATGCCAAGTCAACAAATCATAACAAAATATAATAATGTCTCTCAATAAAATAATTTTACTTTTTCAAGTTTACACTATCTTATCAGCTAAAAAGTCCTTAACAGAATAGTAAGCCTTCTCGATCAACAACCATTTCAATTTTTTTCTAAAAACTGTGTAATCTTGGACTAATCTTAAGCTTAATGGAAGACTGTTAAAAAGAATTACTGCTGAATATTTTAAATGATTTTCAAAAAATGAGGTGGAGTGTGGCGGGATATTCATAATGCATCTGGGTTTACTTCTTGTTCCATACATGTGAGTCGGAAAAAATCTATTAAAAAGGTGAAAGTTTTTATGAAGAAATGATAAGGTTTCCAGAATATAAATGGAAGGAAAAGTTAAAAGTTTGTTGGAGGAAAAAAGGTTAGCACATGAGGTTCTGGATGGGACATGACAAATTATTCTTAAAGCTTTCTTTTGAAGCCTAAACACAGACTTAGTTTTGGTGCTTTCAGAACCCCAAATGGAAACCCCGTAAGATATGAATGGATAGATGATGCCATAATAAGTAGCAGTAAGAATTTCAGTTGATGCGAAACGAGCCAGATTTCTGAGCACAAAAATACCCTGACTCAGCTTCCTACATACATGCTCTATGTGGAGATGGAAAGACAAATTGCAGTCAATAATAAGGCCAAGAAATTTTACGGAGCATTCTGAGAAAACAGCTTCATCACCCAAATGAATACTGAGCAAACTTTTGCTTGAATGGCTGTTAATTGAAAATTCAATGAGTGTAGTTTTTGAGACATTTACCTGAAGACAGTTTTGCTCAAGCCAATTAACAAGTGCATTCCCTTCTAAGAATGTATCGAGTTCCAGGTGATCTCTGGAGGAATTAGAAAACGTTAGTGACGTGTCATCTGCATATAGGCACAAGTTTGGCACAGTTAAGCCCTTACAAAGATCGTTGATAAAGATTAAAAAAAGGACAGGGCCCAAAATTGAACCTTGGGGCACACCCTTGCTGATAGTTCCTTTCGTGGAAAACCTATTGCAGATGTTATTTGACGCATCAATAGAACTCCTTATCAAACTGTGCCCTTTTGACCAGATATGATTGAAACCACTGAAGTGCGACACCTCTAATCCCCATGATAGACAATTTATTTAGAAGAAGAACGTGATCAACTAAATCAAAGGCTTTAGTTAAATCAAAAAATAAGCCACTAGACCGGTTACCCGAGTCAATAGTATCAACAATGTTCTGCACGACACAGAACATTGCGTCAACAGTACTTTTCCCTTGGGTGAACCCATATTGATGTTGAAACATCAGCTTGTTGTGCTGTAGGAAACTCCAAAGCCTTTTTAATACTATTTTCTCTATAACTTTAGAGAAGGTTGAAACTACAGAAATCGGCCTGTAATTTGAACAGTCCAGATTGCAGCCTTTCTTGTACAAAGGGGTGACCATAGCGAGTTTCAAACAGTCAGGAAATATACCCATTGAAAATGAATGATTAATCAATTCACTGAGTGGCTCTGCCAGCTCTAAGACTACGTTTTTCAACAAAGCAGATGATATTCCATCTGAACCAGCGGAATTCTTTGATTTTAGGCTGCGAACCGACTCAGCAATCTCCATAGGATTAGTAGGCGACAAGAAAAACGAATTCAAAGGACATGTGCTCAAGGCAGAAGAGCTAATATTAGGCGGAACCTTGTTGGACTTATCACCCACATTAAGAAAATAATCATTGAAAATATTACACACTTCTGAGGGATCATTAACAACCTCTCCTAAATTATTCCTGATTTCTGGTTTTTGGTACTTTTTAAAGTCATGTGAACCTCGACTCTGATTAACGATCCCCCAAAGTGTTTTGGTTTTATTAGATGACGTTCTGAGCCGCTTAGCCACACTATCAGACTTGAGTTTCAGAATAAGCTTACGATACAACTTCTTGAGGCCAAGATATCTTTGCCTAAGGGGGTGGACAGAAGGCAAATCTTTCGATTCCAAGTAAGAGGATCTTAACTGTTCCCTAACCCTTATTGCCTCACCATCTAGCTTAATCCTACACTTGTCCCTACTCTCTGAAGGGACCTTTCTCCTGACCAAGGGGAAACAAACGTTGAAATAATAGTCAATGTGACTCAAGAACAGCTCAAACTTTGCATTTAAGTCAGTCAATGAATACAAATCAGCCCAGTTTTCCTTATTCAAGTAATATTTGAAGAGACTAATGTTTTCCTCTGAGAAAACACGGTTGTAGCGGAAAAGAGCTGGGGATAACTTTGAAGATGATTGAGAGCCAACAATTGCAGCCTGTGCATGATGGTCACTTAAGTATGACACTATAACAGAGCTCGAAAAACAGGGTTCAGGTATATCTGTGTATATATGATCAATCAGGGTCCTAGACTTCTTAAACTCTCGTGTATACGAACGAATGGTTTGGCGAAGACCAAAGGACAGCATATCGTTTAGTATAGTTTTGGAGTCGTTGGAAGAACCCGCTAAATCAATATTGAAATCGCCCAGGACAATTGTATTTGCACTCCCTTTCATAACCTGTGAAAGACAATCATAAATATTTTTGTAGAAGACCTCCTTGCAATTAAGGGGGGTCTATATACCCCAACTATATAAAGTTTTCCACTGCCTAGCTCAACAGAAATGGCCACCAATTCACAGAAACCTTCAACGCAGTAGTTAGAGACATCAATAAGGGAAAAGGAAGCATCTGGTTTAATGAAGAGAGCAACTCCACCCTTTTCCATTCCGGATCTACAGAACGAACTTGCCATCACATAACCATCCAATTGCAAAATGCCGAATTGGTTAACGTGATGCTCACTAATACACACCACCATTGGATTTTCTTCCTGAATGAAAAGCTGGAGAGTTTCATAATTAGAATTTAAACCCCGTATATTCTGATGAAGGACCTTCTGGGAGCTATTATGAAAGCCGTTGCGTACATCACCTGGACTGAAGTCCAAGGCAGAAGCAACGGGGGAAAAGTCACGTAGTGCTAAGATGGGGGATTGGGATGAGGGGTTGAATCGTTTCCCGACGTGAGAGCAGGAGTATCTGGTTCGGGTTCAGGTGTATAAGGTTTAGTTTCAGGAGCAGTAGGAGTATCAGGTTCAGGTGTACCTGGTTCAAAGGATTGTGTTTCGTCCTTATGAGCATTTATCTTACAAAGAATCTGATGCATTATGAAACCCAGTAGAAAATTACCCTCCTTATTCAGATGTCTACCATCCCTTGCAAGATGACGCAGTCTTAAGCAAAAGTTTAAATCAACATACTGTACTCCAAAGTTGAAACACATCAACTCTATCTGCTCATTCAACATGCACAGAGTACCATACTTCAAATCACGCCTTATTGGAATACAATTTAAAAATACCTTAGAAGTAGGGAACTTAGTTTTAACAGTATACAAAAGATCTGCCATAGAATCTAGAATTAAACGTTTGCCACACCCCCCGTTATAACCAGGTCCACCATTATAGCACAAGGGTACATCATTAGTGCCAACATTTAAATAAATAACCTTAGGCTTTTCATTTAGATAAGACATAAGTTTTTGCTTTATTGTACGTATTCTGGCTCCAGGATTCATATCAATTGTAGCACCTGAGTCGGAACACTGCTTGCCCGAGTATCTCAATAACGAATCACCAATAATCAAACATGATTTTAAAGGTAACTCATTACAACTTAGGTTTTCATTACATGAAATATCATTAACAGTCAAGGGACTATCACTAACATTACTTTTATTTGCATGTATGTTTTTCTCTTTTGGCTGATTTCGATCTGTTACAGAGACAGAGGAATGAGATATCACTGAGAGCTCCTTAGCTGGCTTAGAAGTCCCGCATACACCAGGGGTCGTGTTTAACTCTGTACAGTCGTCAACATCAATATCACTCAGGACTGCATATTTATTCCCGCACTCGATTGACACTTCTTGACGAGGAAGTTTTGTTTGTTTAGATCGTTTACGCTTTGAATTTGATTTTACAAGTTTCCACTTGTCACCTTTACATCTAACAAGTTTTACAGTGTCAACTTTACAGCTAGTAGTATGAGTATTGTTATCTAACTGAGGGGGGGATGATTGCGACTGGTTGTGAGAAGGAGTGCTCGAAGGTATGACAGAGTTGAGGGCAGGTGATGGACAGTCAGGTAAAGTTACAACATTACAATAGAACCAATCAGTGAATTCTTCCTTACGTCTAGGAGAACAATAGTAATTAACAATGAATTTTGCATTGACAATTACATTGAGACCACATTCAAAATCATTCGCCTGCTGTTGACATTTGATCTCTACTAGACTAGATTGAGGTACATTTAAATTTCTTAAAATGTTTACTGCTGAGCTCAAATTTACACCCAAAACAGAGTCAATGTGGTAAGCCTTACATACACCTCGATCAATAAATAAAAGGGACCAGTGTGTTCCAGAGTCAGCTCTCTGCTTATCAACACTGTTATTTACACAAAGAAATACATACTTGGCATTATTGAAAGTGGAGTTGGACAAAGTGTCATTAATCGCCTCAGGTGTACCAACTTTTAACAAATGAGAAACAGCTGGGTTAAACAATAAAATTTCATCTCTACCCTTCACACTATTAGCAATAGCTGAAAAATAATCCGAAATAATATGCTCCTCAACCCATTTGTAAGAACTACATTTTTTGTCACTAATATTATTTACACTGAGTTCAGCAGTTAGTAAATCTAGCTTATAACTGAGATTTTTTATAGTTAAATCGTTTTTTTCATTGGACTCAGACGACAACAAAAGCTTGGCTTTAATACTGCGAACATCGTCAGACAAGGTGTTGTTCTCGGCGATGAGCGTTGAGATGTGAAGCTCTCGCTGCCGTAGTTCGTCAAGCAACGATTGGACTTGTTTTTTAAGGTCGACAATCTCAACGTTCGATTCGTCCAGGATTTTAAAAGAGTTGTTCATTTCGTTCCTTCTCTGTTCCTTTTCTAAGTCAAGCTTCGTTGAAAGTAACTGAAGTTCATTACTTGAATGAGTGAGATCACTTAGGCAGCATTTATATGAGGAGTTTTGTTTATCAATTTTATTTAGAAGATCACTGATATGTATACTAAGGTTAGTGAAATCAAGTTCTGGATAGTTAGTCATTAGAGTGTTCAGCTCAGAAGTCAAAGAAATAAGACAGATCTGAAGATTTTACCATACCAAATATTTTGAATTCATCTTCGGTTATTATTAAATACTGTGCCTTATTTTTTTAATAATATTGCTTTGCATTATGATTAACAAACAGCTGATTGCTTGGAACTTGTGCATATATTGTTTATTCCATAATAACTAAAAACAAGATTACAGCAAATGCATACAAAGTCGATCATAAGAACATGCCTGGCATTGGTGAGTACCACAATACAGGTAAAATTAAATGAATTTGTTTACACACAAGTTCAAAACAATCAGCTGGTTGTCAACCATAAAGCAAACCAATGTACTGAGATTAAAATATGTTTTGACAAAAAACACATACATACAGATTGAATCCCAAAAACTTAAAGATTAAACTATTAATAGTTAAAAATGAAATCACTATAACCAAAGGACTGATTCCCTAAAATATAGTAGTTCTAAGTATAGTAGTTTATAGTGCCAGGACATCTGTTGGCACAAGTACGATCCTGTGTGGTCCAATAAGCTCAAACTATATTGAATGGTTTTGGATATTCTACAATTTATGATGTCAGCTTGGATCTAGGTAATTTAAAAGGGTTCATTCAGTGGGAGTGAAGAGAGTAAATGAACTCATGCACATATAAACTTTGAGTCTCCTACCTGTGAATGATCAGTGGCTCTGTTAAACCACAGTTTTAACAATTCCCGGACTGATCATGATATTAGAATTTGCTTCACAAATTACTGTACAAATCATTGAAGGCTAATTTAGTTTATATATTTTTTTGAATTTAAACTAAAATATCCAATTAAAGTATTTTTTATTTTTTTTAGAAGCAACATGAACTGAATTTGTATAAAACTATACGTTTATTAATACTTGAAGAATATGTATTTGATTTATAACATAACATAAAGTAATTAACAAGCCTGATTGTATTTCCAGCAATGAGATTTGCACTCCTGGAGGTGAAGGCTTGTGTTGCCATGGTGATGTCCAAGTATTCAGTGAAGCTGGACCAGAAAACTCAAGTTCCTCTGCGTTTCAGTCCCAAAATAGTATCACCTACTCCATGTGGAGGAATTTGGATTCAATTTCAGAAGAGAACTTAGATACGATAAGCCAATCATATTGAAATTAATGACAATAAATAAATTAGTATTTGATTAGAAATGTTTCTCAATTACAAGTATTTACCTTGATAATGATACTTTTTTACCAACAAAACCATCTAGCAACTCATACTATAACCGGATAACCAATAATTAACTATTGTATTATTTTAATACAATTACCTACGATGATGGACACTAGATTGATTTGTAGACAAAATATATTTCCCGGTGGGAAATTGTAAATATGCATTCGATAACCAAACTTGGCTTTTTCACCTTACAGTTTTCTTCCTTTTATTTCTGGTATCAGAACGATTTTGTTCATCAAATATTTTATAAATAGGGTATTTCTGGCTTTAGCTAGTCTGCCAATATAATTTAGTTTCCTTTGTTGTGTTTCTTGCTATTGCAAGTCTTATTATTGTGATTGAGGATCTTCTATATTTACAGGGATATCTCAATGTCCAGAAAAGTTCACTATCTTTATGATGCTCTATTTTAAGTCTTCATTGTAAATAATTGAAAGTTGGATGGAATCCAAAATTACAATTCCCAATTAGAACTAAGATTAAAAGGTACAAGAACTGTTGTTAGGATACAAAACAGACTCCCATAGAAATATGAATGAATGATAAATAAAAAAATAATTTTAAACCAATTTTCTTGTTCCAATATAGTACTAACTAACTACTTTATAAATTTTAACCAAATTTCTTAAATGATTTTTCTAATGTAACTTACTTCACTTTTTGTTCAAATTACAACAGCAGAATCCGCCAGATATGATTTATATTTTCAGCTGTTCATGCAATACCATAGAACATATTGTAGCAGTTCTTTAAAAAACAATTGTTATTGCTCAAAGGTAAGAAGGTTAATACTGACCAAAACAATTTAGAAAATAGATATTATAATAAACAAAATTGCAAGATAATGAAACAGATTCCATGAAATAATAATATGGCCAAAGAGGATAAACAGGAGAAAGGAGAAAAATCAGGAAGCAAGAAAACAACAAAACTCAAAAAAGGTGAAGAAGGTGAAATAAAACGTTCATTGCAAAATGATGAAATTAAGTCTTATACTATTAACGACAGTCAGTGGCAGTGTACTGTGGTGTTATTCATATTACAAACACAAGCACTTCATGATGTTCTGCTACAAGGTTTGTTTGATTTACCAACATACTTTACTGTCATTACAAAAACTACTCTTAATAACACTTCTGAGAAGGGAAAGTCCAAATCAAAAGGTCCTGGAAGTCCAAGGACTGGTAAAACATCCTTAAAATCATCAAAAATCACAAAAAAACCCGAAAAAAGTAAAGTGGTTCAGGATAATACTAAAGAGGAGTACATTAATGAACAATCAAGTTGTACAAATACATGTTTATCCTTGAAGAAGTTCATAATAAACTTAAGAAATGATGACTTGAAAAATGTAGTAAGTCATTCCTTAGATAAAAAAGCTGATAAGTCAGCAAATAAACCGAAGTCTCCAAAGGTTGTTAATAAAACCAATGTGAATGATAAAAATCCGACTCAGCCATCAGAAGAAAATTCTTCAAAAATAACACATAGATTTATTATTCTGTGGGGATTTCATGAAGCCCAAATATCCGAGGAGTTGGTAGAATTTGTCATTCCGATAAAAGCCATTATACATGTAACAGAGCCATGTGATCTAACTAAACTTAGTTCTGACAAACCCACAAACATGCCTGGAAATAAGAATAAAAATGCAGTAGCTGGTAAAAAGAAACCATTTTCTGAAAGTTTCAAAGAAGAGTACAATGCTTTCTTGGATAAAATGAATACTAAAATAACTAATATTGAATACTTAGAGCTTATTAAGGATATTTTATTTTTGAATTATAGGACTGGAGATATTGATTCCAATGTTAAGGAGAGGAGTAATACATTTAAGCTTAATATTGCTAAATTATTATTTGAAATAAAAAAGTCTTGGGAAGAATTTGAAAAGTACACTGCAAACTTAACAATACAAGATGTACCAAGAGATTGCAGAGCATTTGACTTACAAGAAGCTAATTTGTATAACACGATGATCTCAATGGTCCCTCTAGAATGTACAAGTATACCTGTACTACTGCATTGCATGGTTGAACAAGTAGGCTGGTGGCATGAAGACTATGATCTTGACAAAATATCCACTGACAACTCAACAACTAATAATAATAGATCAATGAAAAGTGAATCTGTAGTTTCACAAAAAGTTTTTAAAAATGTGAACCCTATTTTGATCAATCAAAGAGATGAATTAAAATATAACACATTTCACCTTAGCCTACCAGAATTAAATTTTCAAAATATAACCATTAATATGTTGACAAGAACACCAGTTTATAGACTCTGGCAGAGGTTTCCTCCACATCCTCCCTCTAAGTCAAAATGGTACGATTTTCAGATGCAGAAACTTAAAGAGAGCACAGAGAACTGTTATCTCGGTGTACACAAATTTTTCCTGATATATTTACATCAGTCCTTAATCAATACAATGAGCTTGGGTCTGAATTGTATTTTAGTTAATTATACAAATGATGAGATACGCATGACTGATACTGTTCGTTGTGACAAATTCACGTTTTCCTCTCTCAGTAGCCAAGTTCCAGATGATAACGCAGAGTCGTTTATACAGAGTCTGCTCTCTGAGATTGTTGACGAACTTACCAAAATGATGATGAGTCAAAGTTCTTTAAATATAACTGAGTTTAATGAGGAATGCTCGGAGAAATCTTCCAGAAGTGATGGATTTCCTGCATTGATAGAAACACCAGTATGGTATAAAGCTGAATATTTTAAAATTTCCTCTGATGAAACACTATTACTCAAGAAAAAACTTTACAAGAAAGAAAAGCTTGAGAAGTTAAAATCATTTCTTCTTTGTATGGAATTTGTGAATTTATATGAAGTTCTTGACAAAGTATATAGTGAAATAGATAACAAAATGAAAAAATATGAATTTATAGAGGAGCTCAATCTAAATACTATGAGTCAAAGTTTAAATTCAGCATTTCAATCATTTTTATTTGTTCATTACGAATATTTTGCCCCTACTGATTCAATTGTATTATGGTTTCACAATACTGACCAAGACGATATGATGTCAATCCAAAAATTTGAAAATGTTCTTGAAACACCTCTTGGATTCCGAGACTTCTATAAATTCAAACTTCGTAGAGACATAAACTTAGTTGAGCTAAGTAGGGATGATGTCGATGATAGCTTTGAAAATTTTGGTGAGGAAGTCCATAACGAAATCCCAATTCTACAGCCCTCTAATGAAAATGTTTCTGAACCTAAAGAATCTCAAGCTTTTATCACATACAATGTGACACCTTTATGGATGGAAACAATTGAATCTTGTAAGTATTTCTTCTCTCCAGACAACTCCAGTGTAATTGTCAAGAAGACAAATTACTTTGGCAGTAATCACTCACTAGTGACAGTGACAATGAAAAAAAACAATACAGCTTTAAGCTATCGGTTTGGCTCTGATGCCTGTTCAAATATTACTGCATCAATAACACTGTACAACAATACAATAATAAATTGTTCATTGAAATGGAAATCAATTCAAATAAATCCTTCATTGATTATATTGTCACCAAATAGAGATGGACCTACAATCAAACCTGTAAGCTGCAACGATTTTGAATTGGATTGCACATTAAGTGTAACTCTACCTTCAGGTTTATTGATAGAGGTAGTCCCAATTGACTCTGTTTTAGGGCCATTTTATATAAGACAAAGATATCTGGTGAAAGGGCCAACTTGCAGTAACATATGGAATGAAGATTATCGTTGCTACTTGTGTGATGGAACAGTTTTAATATTTTACTTGGACAGTTCCGTTGAAATATTATACACCAATGGAACAATAGTGATGTGTAATTCTATTGAACTTGTAGAAAACAATAATCTATCTGATTTCACAAAACATTCTCTGCTGACTCCAAACACAAATAGAAATGAGGGAAATGGACTAAAGTTGGAAAAATCTGATGGTACCGGTACTGAAAAATCAGTTAAGAAAAAGAAAAGGGAAACAAATATTTCCTTCAAACATTTGAAGGAAATATCCGAGTCTTCAGCTAGAACGAACAAAAAGAGGGCTGAAGCAAATTTAAAACCAAAAGAAGTAGATTTTCATGAAACCGTTTCATTGCCAGAATTAGAAAATGTAGGTATCACACAACCAGTGTACAACATACTTGAACATTCTGTACTATCATGGGATGGCGACTATACAAAGTTCAAAAATAGGGAACAAATTACAAAAGAAAAGCTAAAACCCTTAAGAATGGCATATGACTCGGACAATGAAGAATTATACCTGCAGCGTGATGATGGGTTTACAAGTCTATCCACACCTGATACTCAAATTGTAACATTTCCCAATGGAACAAACATAATATCTAGTAGTGAGGACGTCAAGGAGATAAATATCGTTGATGATTCGATCACTGTTAGACACGGTTTCAGTGGATATATGTTTGATCCCAAGACAATGAGAGGTTTTCTGAGAAATACAGGGGTTAGTGAAAACTTGGAAAATGGATTGCTGCCACACCCAATACTACTTTTTGATGACACAACAGATGAAGATAGGGGTAAGGGAACGCAAAGATTTGTTAAAGACGATGAAGAGGAGAACATTTATGTGTATGTGGAAGCTGAACATATTATGCAGCATGAAAACTACGCCACAGTCAGATATTCAAGTGATGATTTTAAGGCAGAAATTGTATTACCTGGTAACATTTCATTGAGACTTGGTAAAAACGGAATTTTCAACCTTGATGTTTATGATAGTGAGAGAATAATTTTGAACGATGATAGTTTACTGTTTGAGGCAACTGTTTTAAAGGACACCTTTCGACAATCATGCTCCATCGTCCATTTTGAAAATGTTTCCGATAAAACAATTGTATCGTGTCAAACAGTAGATAGTTTTGGAAATGTGTTCACGGTCGATGCACAAGGCAACACTTCTTTAGTAAAGTGTGATAACGAAAACAAAGAAGACTCTACTCTATTCTCACAAAAGCATCCAGAAAACATTGAAAGATTTTTTGTTTTCAACAGAAATCAGACTGGTTATGAAATAATACACAGTCAACATAAACAACACTACCCTTTCGCTGGGCGTAAAGTAAAAAAAGATATAATTAAGACTCCGTTCGCTAAGTACAATACTGATTTATTCAGTTCTTACATACAAGTTCCAGTCTATAAAAATAAATCTGAAAGTTATTTGATGAATTCCATAGAAAAATCATTACCAACTTTTATTGAAAAAAAGGATCTGTTGAAATTACACAAAATGCCGTCATTCATCTGGTTTATCCCTGACAGTCTGCCTATTACAGAAACTGCAACTGATTATGCCAAACAATGTGAGGAGCTCCCTGTATCGGTTCTCATAGGTAAGAGATTAAGAATCAAACCGGAATACATCATGCTAAATCAGATATTTTTAAGGTCACTTTATAAATATATGGAAGAAAATGAGAAACTCTTTAGGAAATATTTAAACTACTACCCTCCAGATACAAGACAAGAGGCAGTTTTTTCACAAGGTGAACAGTTAAGACAAGTCCTGCTCAAATCTAATAGTTACTACCTCATAGACAATCTACCCACTTTAGCAGCAGAGAGCACGAGCACCACACTATTACAAGATCATTCCACACCTGATGTTCATAGTAGTGCTACCATTTCTTAGATATATTTCACAGTAATTTTTAACTTAAATTAAGTAAAAATCAAAATCAACAAGAACTCCTTTTACTAAGCATAACAAAATGTGAAAGGTAATTCTTCATTTATTAACTTTTACTTTTATTATCGTTATTTTGTAAACTGAATAGATTCTACTGCTCGATGACTGGTTGGAACATGACAAAGCTGTTCAATCAAGTACATTTTACTTTCTTTTAATTGTGCTATTTTATTGTTTTCTATCCATTTTATTTGGGAATAAATTCCAAATATTAATGTGTTTATTATATTGGCTTTAATGGCTATAAATAGTTCATTTAAAAGACACAGCTGTAAGAATATAAAAATATCAATATGACAAATAGTTATTAAAATTATTAAAAGATTGGCTTTCAAATCATTTGTAATACTCTTGTTTACAACTATTAATAAAAATACAAAGGCCGTTCGGACAGTAAATTGCTTTTACAAATAAAACATTACACGTAACTTTTACAGCTTCCTTTTCTTATTATAAATTAGAAAGATAAACTCTTAAATTAGAGCCCAGGAGGCTTGTTCACTTCTGGCTGGTTTACTCCTTCCAGTTGAACCTACATTGGGTACAACAAAAACCGATGTGTCACTTAAATCTGGACAACCTTATGGATGTCCAGTAGTAGCATGTCACTAACTGCAGATGTTGAGATATTGGATGCAAGGGTAGATAAATAGGTCTAGTCTACTGTGGGGGATAAATGTTTGAGATGGTGGGGCTCTCTAAGTGTTAAAGACAATTGCTAGCTTAGGTATAAGTACATGCCACCCCTGCTTGATTTGACTGGAGAGGCTGGTAAAAAACTGACCTACACTTCTTCTAAGGAAACTGAGATTAATGCCCAAAATCCTCCCCCAGGATCTCACCCCTATCTCGACCTTACTCATCCAGAATATACCATCACTCTGGAAGCAGCGCAAAGGTTCTTTTAGGACTAGGTGCAATTCCTCAGCTTCTTGCTACGAGAACAAAACAAACTAAAGCTACAAGCTTCTCAATAATGATTGAATAAAATTCTACTGCTTTTGCATGTAACCAACTTCTGCAATTTACATAATCACGAGATGTGACCTCACTCCATTGATAGTCTTATTTGATCAACACTGACAGAAAAAACCGTTTCATTACCAGTGACAGTGTGGTTTAAAAATAGATTAGGAAATCGTTATTGAATGACAAAGATGACAAGTATGTACCCCATAAGTTCATCAATAATTGAACTAACTCTGAATAACTCTGTACTGGGCATGGGGAACATAAGTACCACCCTTGTAATATTGTTGTCAATAAACTTATCTGGAAATTCTTTTATTTTGCATCGCATTACACTTATTACTATCATATTGAAAATTGTTACAATTATACCGAAACTTTATTCAATATATAGTTTAGGACCACCTAATGGTCCCATACTTTTTACTTCTCAACAACTGCAATTGTACTTCTGCTACCTTTTCATTATTTATTGATAACAGTTTGGTTTTTTAATTTTAAAAGCTTATAAATTGTACGTACATTTTCAAGCTGAAACAAATTTGAGTTGAAACTAATCTTATTTTATCATTTTTTTATATACAAATAAAAATTATTAAGTTTTAAATATTGTACAGAATTGTACTTAAGTTTACTTAAAATAGCAATGTCACTATCACAACTGTTAACTTCATTCTCAATAAAAAACTAATTTTCCTGAACGTTTTCTAACATTTTCATAATTATATTTCAAAGGCAAATCAAAAATAGGAAGTACGAGGGTCATATGGAAAGTAAGTTGCAGAGGCCTTCGATTGCCAAACATATGGATATGGGTAAATGGCACTATATAGCTACTACATTCAGCATGTATCTGACAATCTCATGGTGAATGTCACCATTCTGGGCACTTTAAACTGGTGTTAAAAATAGCCGCTGCAGTTAAATCCCCCCACTGACTGTGAAGTACATGAACTAGACTATAGTTAAAATTAGTGCCTGTTGTTTCTTGAAGAACTGATAATGACGTTTTGTGATTAATGATGACGTCACCCAACAAATCAATCGTTAAGAAAACTCGATGGTATGCAAATAAAATCAATTGATACGCTAAGAAAAAATCAAAATCACAGTTCTAGTATACGGAACCATGACTGAGGCACTCAAACAAAAAGAATGGGACCAGCCATAAAGTTTCTTATCTGGTACCATGAAGTGACAAAACTTGTCAAACCACATAGTCATTGGTGATGAACCATGGTTTTTATGTCAATGTTGAACTAATGCAGTGCCTGGACATGAGGGTGCTACCCCTGCGCTTAACTGGAGAGACTGGTGCAGAGGTGGCCTCCTCTTCTTCCAAGGAGACATGATTGAGATAGAGTGCCTGCAATCATTCCTCATGGATCTCGATAGGAGGCAATCTCTACCTCCAACCTTACCCATCCTGTCACTTCAGAAACAAGCGTAGAGGTACTTTGAGGACTAAGTGCAATGAGAGGTTTCTCAATTTCTTGTCCTAAGAGATTACCAAAAAAAAGTATTGCTAAGTTGCTCCATAGTGTTCCCAACAGGAGCAGCTTAAAACGGTAGTTACAGTTAAGTGTAAACAAATTAACACATTGGAGTCTGGCTTGCTATTTGCTGTTTTTATAGCCTGGTCTGCATAAATTAATTGGTTTTCAGATTTTTTTTTTAGAAAACTGTTAAATATTATGTATATGATATTATATTTTCTTGAAAGTTCTATCTTTTCTCTTTAAATTGATTTGCAAAACTGTATTCCTATAAAATCTAATTAATTTTTAAAAAAATTTCAAAACTTATCTTTTTTGAAGAAAAATAAAAACTCCCGCATGTCTTGTTACTTGAAAACTAACTTTTGAATAAATAAAACAAGTAATTTCAATTTTTTGAAAGGCATTTACTATATACATATTTACAAATAATTTTAACTGCCAAAAAAATTTCAAATGCTAAAAAAATTATTGTTGTCGTAGACAGACTGACGACGCACCAGGCCATGTCAGTGGATAAACAAAAGCCTCAAGCGGGTATGACGTAGTAGCACCTAGCGGAATTTTTCTGAACTAACCATCAAAGCTGGCTTTCTAATGCAGCAGACGGCACTCGAATATCACTCGAGCAACTCCGTATATCAATCAGCAAAGCTGTACTCGAGTCACGCTCGAGCGCCGGCCGGGGGTTTAAACAATGGCGCTTGAGTCTGGCTCGAGCGTAGACTTGAATGTGTTAAAACTATGACTTAGTGTGACCAGAACAGTTCAGCACTGGACCATACAAGCTGTAGAGAAAGGGCCGAAAGGGTCAGTAATACCGACTAAAACTACACATCTACAATGGTCCACACATATACACACACATTGGTGGTGGTTCGGAAGTCACCTTTAAGCTGTTGGTCCCCAGGTTAAATGTTAGAGAGGGCTTCTTAGCCCTAACTTCGCCTGGTAAAATAAGACATCTTTACTTTACTTTGCTTTACATATGGTCTATTCGAGTTGTGAAATCCAACATTTAGGTCCAAAGTCGACCGTAAAGGGTTACAACTGTTTCCCTTTTTGGAAAGTAAACTAAATAGCTGACTGGAAACCAATGCATAGTAGTAACTTAACAACAAACTCACACAAATGATATATTCCACACGTGCTGTGTCAAGCACATGGGATCATGTATCAAATAAAAAAACTTGTTATAATTTATAGTCTCTTTGATTACTTGTATTCTTGAAGTAATATTAACTAAATTCAATAAAATTATAAATGTTTGAGTACATTATACCTATACAATTTTATTTATTAAAATATATCAAACTAATCTAACTTTTCCTAAACTGTATGTTTTTCAATCTTGTTAATTTATGAGCATAACAATACTAAGAATTGGAAGGGAAAGCAAACATAAACTGATTTGATCATCTGCTACTAAATTTAAAATAGTAACATTTTATAAGTGTAACTTTAAGATTTGTTAAAACATTGGGATAACATTATCTTCAAATCTTTGTAATGATTGCTATTTATTCAGCCTAAAAATATTTATTATCTGCAGTACAACAAAAGGAGGCACCAAACAGGACACAAGTAAGTGATCTTCATGAACACCATTACATTATTGAAATACTGGAACTGCAACAAACTGGTGCAGACATTGTGTGGCCAGAAAACACAATATTATTACTAATGTATTAGAACCATAGCAACTTTACTCCATCTCTTTGGATCAAGGATAAAAATCACAATAGTGAATACTTTTAATGTTTTATTATACAATAGTTCATAGCGTTGTGTTTTAAAAAAATATTTACAAATACAAAATCGTTACAAGAATAGACCAATGACTCCGTTGCAATTGGTTTCAAATAAAGGCACAACCCGAAAACAAAGCTCAGTCAAAATTACACAAAATAGTATAAAGGTGCGAGCAGCATTCACTATCCACAAGCAGCAACAACTAGCAGGAATATTATTACTACCACAGATTTCATAAATTGAAACAATTTAAATTAACTATTGATAAATCATACTATTTCTACAGATTTACACATTCAACTCTGATCTCTGTAATGTTGGTATTAAGAAACACAATAAAAATGCATGTGTATAAATCTGACGGTGCTTGTTGGTGGTGGCAAAATGTTACGTGGCAACCATACCTTTCAAATTTTTCATCGCCAAAAATTAATTTTGACAAAACCTAAAGTCCTGTTGTAACTGATGAATTTCAAAACATTAATTATTTATATTAAAAATGTCTTTTAATTAAAATTCTGTTTGGAACCAATTCTGAATAATACAATTTGCCCTTAAACAACCAACGGCCTTGTTATTTGTCACTAAATGAATTTATAGCTCCTGAGATGATATAACTAATAGTTTCTAAAGGATTATTATCCAAAAGTTGAATAAATGCCAAATTGTCTGAAAACTAAGTAAATAAATCTGGGTAACCCTTTCAGTGTAAATGTTTTGTTAGATAAAATTGTTATTTTTTCAGATGACAAACACTGTGGAAACGTACAGAACACTTCTTTGCTACGTTAAAATTTTATTTCTTGCAATTTTCTTGCTTTTAATTCTTATTTTTATGTCAATAACTAATAATAGTTTTCTTTTAAAACTACTTTCATTTTTAACATGTTTTACTTAAAATGTAATTCTGAGCTTATAGCAGAGTTAAAACTCTTATCGATGTAGATTTTGTTCGGGTTTAACAACATTGACCTACATTTATATACTGGTTTTCTATAGTATAAATATTAATATGGTGAAGAATTTTAATCACTTTGTTTTGTTTTACTACGTTTCAAATGGATGATACTATACTAAACAAAACAGTTTTCATTAGAAATAAAAACACTGTTATTATTCACTTTTCTCCTTTTTTTTTTTTAACCCTACAGCTGGCATGAAAAAATGTTCGTCGCCAAAGGTCGTCTGATTTGGCTACGACGAATAAAGTATATATGTACAGTTATTTAAATTTTAGGATATTAAGGTAATATCAATGATTTTTATTATATACATTCTGGCAGAGCATTAACTTTAATGCCTATTTATTGTCTTCTTTGAAAGATATTATTTCTTTAAAGATAGAACCTATTTTCAAAAAAAAAAAAAAAAAAAAAAAAAAAAAAAAAAAAAAAAAAAAAAAAAAAACAGTAACTGCTCGCTCATACAAAGCCATGTAACAAATACGTTTTGACGTAAAGTTAGGATGACTGTATATTTTTGGAATTGGCACAAAATTTTTTAGAACAAGTTAATGCATTTATTTAAAGTTTTGATGTAAAACTTATTGTTCAATAACTAAATATTTTACGATTTTGTTTTAATATATATTTTTAAATTCTGTCAAAACAAATTATTAACATGAAAACTAACAATAGGTTATTGATATTATAGTAGTCTCTAAATTGTTGTGAATAAATTGACATGTAATTGTTTACATTTAGACTGAAAAGGGATACATAATAAAAAACATCTGCATAGCTGTAGAAATAGAGCCGCCAGTACAGAGTGATACCATTGCCAGTTCTAGGGTTAAAATAACAAACCTTGATTATTTAAAATAAAAGCTTTCATTCTTTATTAAATATATATTGTCAATTTAAGTTTTTAACTGGTTTTTTAGCTATTAGTAATAATTATAACAAAACCAACCAACTAAAGAGAAAAATCACTTGTTTTACTAATTTCTTATGTTTGATTGAGGTATATGTTAAAAGTTAATGTTACACACTAAACATAACCACATATTAATAGTATATTATACTGTATAACTATTGAGTGCTAGCCCAGTAGTACAATCTATCAAGGCACTCATCTCATTATGAGCATGGAAATATAAAAAATAGGGATCCATTTAGTGTATAAGATTACACAAATTACATAGTACACAGTGTCACACATTTATTTTATATAAATAATAATTAAAAAAATGTATAGACTATTTTTTACCTTTGATAATATAAAAATATATTGTAAAAAATGTGTCCAACAAATTAAACAGGTAGATTAAAAATAAAAAAGACAAACATCCTGTGTGGATAGAATAAACTCCAGAATTTCTTACTTGTTTTTAATTGTTATTATGCTAAATATTAAAATGATCCAACTTGAAAATTTCCTCTGAATAAAAAAATGAATGTAAGTTCAACATGAAAAAGGTAAAGTATTTATTATGTACACATATATAATATCTTCCCTATATGTCATAAAAAATTAACAATAAAAGCCTTTCAAAAAGTGTTAAAATGGAAGCTCAAGAAGCCATTATCCAACCATTGCTCAAAGCTTGTGTGCATCAATTTATTGAAAGCTCAAACATTGGTCAGTGATATGTCTTATATTTCTAAGAGTATATACAATATACCAACAGTTGTATTGCACAATTATACATAGTAATATATCAGGGTCAAGAGTGAATTTCAGTTATTCTAAATCAAAGCCCCATCCTGGTAAAACGTATAGACAAGGTTAAATAGTAAAACCAACAAACAAACAGATTATAGAAAAAGGTATAAAACAAACAAATAACTAAGGGATGGGCTTTTGTAAGTCGGACAGGAGAAACACTATTTGGCTTAATTGTTACTACCATAACAATATTTTGATCATGATTCAAAATATGAGAATTCGGCAGTAAAATATATAAAGTTCATAGAAAAAGTTTTAATAACTCATCAACAACACTAAACCAATATACATTTTTACTGATGAAATTAGAAATTAAATATTTCAATAAAAAAGAGAGACAGCACTATATTGTGACACAACCATAAAACCCTTAATGTAATAAAATGAGGCTTTTTCATTTCTTTTGGAACCCAAGAAAATTTGAGCATACTAATGTTAATGGTTACAATTATACATAAAACATGTGCCAAAGCTATTGCGTATTTACTATAATTTTTCTCTTGGATACAAAAGAACTAACATGAGGAAGAAGAGAAGAACTAGAACATGAGTATATATCTAATTACAGATCCACTGATGAGAGAATTGTGCTTGATTTAATTTTCATCAAATCACCATAGAAGGCACCTAAACATGTAGTCCATGAGCTGTAAGCCAATTTTAATTATAAATTAAAAGTCCTAATATCCGAGCTACCAGGTTAACAGAGGTGTTTAAAATTTTCCATATGCAAGGTAGTCCAAAAAAAACACATAAACCAATGTCAAAAAACGAGATAAAGGGATTTAAAAGTAATTTTCAGTTAAAAAGTCACCCTACATCTTATCGCTTGAAACTGATTTAAGTATTCCTTAAATAGTATACTCTCTAAATAGTACTCTTTAATTTGTGTATGTTAAATTAAACAAACCTTAAACAAAAACGTTTCGTTTGATATTTTTAACCCTTTTGACGACCTCCCATTTCAACCACCACAAATATCCTGTACTGATACCACATACGGCTAAGTTGTATGTTTACATAATGTATTTTGGCCTTCAACTCCCAGACAAATGTGTTTACATTTAGATTATAAAACAAACAGATTGTAATAGTTAATTAAATCTAATCAGAACATTTTATTAGACTTTACAAGAAATTGTAAAACTCACATTATAATCAAAATTTAAAATCACTTATATTTTGTAATACACTATAATTATATAATACTTAAGCTATGTCAGGAATTAAAAAGAACTTTGCTGCTATTTAATAAATACTTAGTAAAACTGAGTTTCCTTCTCTTCCAAAACATATACGTTTATAATAATGACAGTACATAAAGTATAAAACCGATATAAATAAAAATTATGTAAACACCCCCTTTTATTATGTCCTTTAACTCTTAATACTACTTCAATAATAAAACATATAAATACTAATCTATTGATTAATATTATAGTTTTTACTTTTATTTATGTTTATAATTTTGCCTTGTTAAAGGAAAGTATGCTTTGTCTTCTTCACCTGAAAATAGTCACAAATATTTCTTGATATTTAAGTAAATCATTAGTAAATTACAATTCCTGTTTTAATATCATTTACTTTTTATGAATTTTTCAGACTGTAAGAAATTCTTAATTGCTATTTATGGATTAATATTTAATGATATGCTACATAATGGACATCAGCATTCATAAACTTCATAATTATGCAGTATGGATATTATTTGTTTTAAGTTTATTAACTAACATGCAAAAACACTAATAACATCATTCAAATTCATTTAAAAATCACTCTATAATTAGTTAAATCAAGTAATCTTTAGTAATTTTATATTTTGCTTCAAATTTACTAATGCATGGTTTACTTGATAATAGAATTTAGGAAGGATACATTACTTAAAAGTCTGAAATATTATGTTGCATAGCATTTTTACCCTGGATTAATATGTCAGTTGAATCTATGTACAACACTTTTTAAAATGGCAGTATATTGAGGACTTTTTTCTCAACTCTATTTCTTTGTTAAAAATTTATTTCTGGTATTTGTGCAAAACAATCAGTTAAAACTGTTAAAATTATTTATTGCAACGGAAGACAACTAATTCACATTTGACACTTATACAAATTAGCTAAAATTATATACAATATATTTAGGAGAACTCTTCTAATCTGTTTTTGATCCGAGTCTAAAACTATTCTAACAAGATTAAATACATTTCTTAATTATAGATAAACTAAATTAATAACTACTTAGATCAATTAAGAAGTTAACATCTTTTTGCAATGTACATTAAAAAACAATACAAAGTTGATTCGATTCAACAAATTCAGAGAGGCAACATAACAACAAAAATATTGATCACAGAATAAGATAACTATACTGATAACTCAACTAAACAACAGTTACAGTTTATCAGTAGTCAATAAGTCTACATTGTCTTCAAGTGCTTTTATTTTAATTTCACTCCTCTCCTATATACATTATCAAATACAAAATGTTTCAAAAAGTATACACGATTTTACGAATTATAAATGCAATGTCCATACAAATGAAGTAGTAAGGCGTGAGTTGAAATAAAAATAACATTAACAAGATATTATTATTTGTTCATAATTATGCCATTTGTTGTTTAGAGATTTAAAAATACAGTGATACGTCAAGTCACTATGTCATTTTGATAATGTATTCGATTTAATGCAGATTTAAGATCCCGCTATCTGAAACAGAAAATAATACAAATTAGTGTTTTTTATTCAACAAATAAAAATGTAGTTTCATATAAAAAATAATTTTTATGTAATTCATTAGCGATAGTATTAATATCAGAAAGTTTCTTCTTAGGTAAATAATGTTATATATTTTACTACATGTGAAAGCTGAAAGTTTCTGGGAACATTAGGTATGTTGTTTCAAGAAGGGGAAATTTGTTCTCTTGCAGTTGGCAGCAATGAAGTCATTTAGCATTATTCTGATTTCATCCATCCACCTTTGATAAAAACGGTGATACAATTACTTTTAGAATCAGGCTATATATTCTTATTTCTTAGTAACAAATAACACAGGAATCAGAATAAAATTTGGAACCAAGAAAACAAAGAATGCAAGAATTGAAATCAAATTTGGAATAAAGAAAAATATTTTGGCATCATAATTGAATTTTTTTGGAATTAGTCCATGACTAACCCAAAACCGCCTATTTCATGACAAAAACAAATATTGATTATCCATGTAATCCTTCAAAAGAAATAAATAGTTATGAATAAAACATAGTACTCTAAAATTAAATCAAGTATAAACCAAAGCAAGATAGTAATTCACTTGTACCAAAATCGTGCCAAATTTCAATGGACTGAAACACGTGAAAGTTTTTTTAATCACTATCCATTTAACAGTTTAAAGTTGTTAAGTTCTGGCACAAATTCACTGAAACTCACCGGAATGTCACATGTGTATAGTAGCTGCTGTGTATCTAGCCTCGCCTCTACGCCACCTCCACTGGCTTGGCCGGTACTGAAACAGGACAACATAATAACTTACCACTCTTTCAATACTTTCCTTTTTTATTCAAATTCCCATTCTCCTACTACTTATATTCTACCTTATTAAGATATGTACCTCTTTGATAGCACAAATATTACTTTAGACGACAGATGTTTCGATTATGACCACGATCTTACACTTGCTCTCATATCACATTAGAGGTATAAAAACAATAAATTTAAAAAGTGAGCTGAATTCAATTGCCATATTATTGGTTGCCGTTATTAGTTTGGTAAAATTTAAGAATTTTATAACCTCCTCAAAACTCCAAAATTTGACCTAAACCTGAAAAACATCCCCCAAACAGCCGTTGGGATGTCCTGGAGCTAACAGTAATTTGAAGTTCAAAACAAAAATACTAGCAGCTGAAAACTTCTGGTGGTACCTGACATGTGCAAGATTAGTAAACTGTATAATGTTCCGTTTTTTTTTTCTTTTTGTGACTGTCAGGAAAATGCTAATGTACTGTCAGCGTATTCCTCTGGTGAGTGAGATTCGCACCCACTAAAAACCTCACTGGTCCAGGCATCACTCCCTCTTAGTAAGCTTTCCATATTACTTCAAGAATTGCCTTCGGTTGGGCAACACTGGGGCTGTATTACCTTTCTCATAATTTCTTGGTTTTCAGCAACCCCTCTACAAAGACTAAGACAGTATTTCAACTCTGCCTGTCAGACACAATTTTTCAAACAATGGTGTCAGGTGAGAGTTCACCTGCAGCAATCTCAAGCCCCCACTTTTGTTTTCCTACCGTCTGCAGTAGAAGAACGTGCGGTTGGCATTGTCGTACTCCGCATCCCCATAGAAACACTACAAGCTTTCAAAACTTGACCATTTAAACAAGTACTAAAATTCACATCAGCCTAAAATTATGTTTATAAAACAAATGATTTTAAATCTCACAGATAATAATATATTTCCTATTAATATCACTTGATTGGGCAGTATACAGTATTAAATATAATTGCTAATACAATATTTTTCACTTTCAATACATTATGTTTTACTACATTGCTATGACAATTGATCATGATGACTATCCACTTACGTTAATGAGTATTTGGCCGGAGTAGGAGTGAGGGTTGCTGTAAGCGTACAAAGTCCAGATGGCTACCCCCGCTATGAGAACAAGGATGAAGGCAGCTCCTAGGTAGCCTGAGCCACCCATCCGCACCCCTCCATCTTGCATCTCTCCTATCACACAATAATGGCTTTGTTACAAAGTCCACACGGCTACCTCCACTATCAGAACAAGGATGAAGTGTAGGGTTCTACAGCCGAACACCGGGCTAAGGTAATGTAAGACATGACTCTCTGAGCTCAATGCTGGGCTAAGGTAATGTAAGACATGACTCTCTGAGCTCAATGCTGGGCTAAGGTAATGTAAAACATGAGTCTCTGAGCTCAATGCTGGGCTAAGGTAATGTGAGACATGACTGTCTGAGCTCAATGCTGGGCTAAGGTAATGTAAGACATGAGTCTCTGAGCTCAATGATGGGCTAAGGTAATGTAAGACATGAGTCTCTGAGCTCAATGCTGGGCTAAGGTAATGTAAAACATGAGTCTCTGAGCTCAATGCTGGGCTGAGATAATGTCTTACACATTAGTTTCTAGAACTTCACATTGGGTTTTGAGAAAAAGTGTCTAGGGCTCTTTCGATTCACGAGATACAACATCTATCTGTAGAATATTGTGAATATTAATGTTATATTTACATTTCATCTTGTGACAGCTTAAATAGTACTATTTATTTATATGTCTATACCATGAAAATTCTTACCTTTGTTAGCAAGGTTAAATGTGTTGTTTTTAAAAATACTTCCATAACTTGAGAGCCAAACTGATGTTCAAAGAAAGAGAAATGCAAACATTTCAAGAGCGATGTTAGAAACAAGTTATTGTTTGCCAAACACATCTTTCTAAAAAGGTAGTCCTTGTGAAATCAATCTATTTCTAATTGAATTTGAAGACCTTTGCAAGGCTTTGCATTGTGGACTTTTTCCTGTCTCCTTTTCTGTAATAAACCATTATTAATTAATTGTGAAATATCAGTTTTTATTAACTGACTGTATTTACAAACACTGCAGCAAATTTTGAACAATGCTTAATTTAGGTGAATATTGCTTGTTATGTATTAATTTGTTATATTTTAATTAATTAAAAAGCACAAATGCGGTACAGTAACTCATAAATAATTTCCTTCTTGTTTCTCCATGTATGTATTCACACCAATCATTATGTGTCATAATCCAACCTTGCTCATTACATGAATAATATTATTATTGCTACATAGTAAGTTAATTTTTATACCTTGTATATACACCTCAGAATTGTTATCAATCATTACTGTACTATAAAAATGGTAAACATATAATTAAATATTTTATTTCTTATGTTTGAACACATCCCTAACTTATAACTTTCACAGGGTTCCCTCTCAATCTTAATCATAAAATTCATGGCTCTTTCACAGTCTTTACAGCACAAAAATAGTAATATCACGGTCAATAGTTTATAAAAAACATTACGAATAATAGAATAAGATGGTGTTTTTCACACTGAGTGGCCAATATTAGTATCTAGTGCCAAAATGCGCCAAAGCGTGTGGTGGCCTAGGGCTCGGCACTTTGGCATTTGTTGCCAGTTTTTGTGTCTTAACTCAGCTTGAATACAAGTGTGTTCCGTTTCTCAGACACAGCAAAATAGTAAAACTATTTCAAACTTTTCCTTATTTCACTAATGATGTTGACAATTTGTACAAGAAAGAATTTACATTTACATTGACATGCTGCCAAAATGTACGTGTAAAATAACCAAATCATTTATTGCCAGGGCTGCAACACTCCGCTGTCAGCTGTGATTAGTAGTAGTGGTGTTTGTTTACGATAGTAACTCCTGCACGCAGAGATCGGCCAGCTCGCGCTTGCTCAAGTAAACAGTTCCATTTAATCTGGTACACTTCTAAATTTCCCCAAGACGAGTTACGGTGATTAGGCTTGCTTCAATTCACGTATTATTTTAGGTTTTTTCAGGGTAAAAGAAACTCACAGCTTATTCACGGTTTTCACAGTCGGGTGGAGAGTCTGAGTTCAATATTTTGTTAGTGGTGGCCATCGTGATTTTGGCCCTTAAGAACAGTGTTAAATTTCATGCACTTTTACAACCTTATTTTTAGTCACAGAATCATGAGATCTCAAATTTTAAAGGTATAACTCATTAGCATCCAAATGTTTTTTTAGTTATTTCCATATTTTTATTGGTTGTTCATAATAAAGTCTCAAAATGTTGTATACTTCATCTTTAAATACTATAAAAGTAAAAACTTTACAAGCAATACTAAAAAACGGATATGTATTAATAAGATCTTTTAAATAATACATCTGCCATAATACTACAATACAAAATAAGGGCTTAAAAGTGCATAAGGTTTAACATCGTTCATGAGGAAAAAACTCAAAGTCGTTTTACTACAGTTGGATTTAATCCTTCACAGACAGAGAAAAATCAGCAAAATACATCAAGTAGACTCATATTGATGTGATTTTAATTGTTTGCAATGGTAAATTTGTACCAAATAATGTTTGTCACAGTTTTATGACAAAAAAATGCGTGCCAAAATTAGCAAAATACGTCAACAATTTCAAAAATATTTTTTATAGAAACACGTTTTTCTAACACTCTTTGATGTAAAACTTGGCGTATGATATTTAATTTGCACCAAATAACTTTATTTTACAGTTTTATGCCAAAGATCAGAAAAATATATCCAGGCATAACAACCTTTTATAGTAACATGGTTTTTCTGTCACATTTTGATGTAAAACATAGTGTGATAGTAAATTTGCACCAGATAAAACTTTTAATGGTTTTAACATGAAAATAAAACTTGTGTTGGTTAGATATATCTGCAAACCATTCACTATAAACACAGTCTTTGGTGGACATATCCCCATTTGTCTACATTAAAGAGAAGTGGCTTCTATGCACTGTATATCAGTTAGAGTCATAATTTAGATTTACACCAAAATATAAAATAGATAGTTATACTAAGGGTCGAACGGGTAACAAATATTTCTAAAATCGGTTCAGGGCATTAAAATATGATAAAAATTAAAATACAAAAAATATTAAAATAATTGGTTTTCTGTATGTATAGGTTTTATACAAAAATATTTTTATTTTTAAAACACTGATTATTGGTACACATATTGTGAATATTGTTATATATTATAGTAATAAATAAAAATATCATGTAATTTAAATTCAAAATGGCAACTCTTAAACTTTTAACACGTTCAGTGCGGGCCCCGCGGATCCGCGGGGTAAGCGGTGGCGTAGCAGTGCGCGCCACGCGGATCCGCGGGGCGTTGCCATAGTCTCGACTATTGCTCAGTGTGAGCCCAGCTCTCGGCCGGGGACGGTTCGTACTCGTTGAGCGTGGCGTGTGGTTCCGAGTTGACCTTGACTTGTACTTCGTTTCTGTTTTCCCGCGTTTTTAGCATGTGCAAGTGATGCGTTCTTAGTGAGTTGTTTATTTATGTGTAGTGACATTGTAATATTGTATTATACAAGTTTTATATCGCATTTCACCATGTCTGCCAACCGTGCTACAGAAAATAGTGCTACTGACGATGAAGCATCAGATGTGGATAGTGAATCCAGTGGAAACACTGCTGTTGACAGTTCGGGTAGTGATAGTGAAGATATTGTAATAAACCCTTCATGGGTTAATAATACAAATGGACTAAGACAGATCCCTTTCACCGGAAACAATAGATTGCTAGTAGATGTACCAGGTAATGGTTCACCGATTGACTGGTTTTTTATGTTGATGGACGACCCATTCCTCCTCTCATTACTCCGCCAAGAAACCCAACCCACAAACTTGTACAAAATGAAGAATGGGATAAAAAGGGTGACAGAAAACGTAAAGATTGTAGGGTATGCTACAAGAATGAAAAGAAAAGGAAGATGACAACATATACATGTTCTGTTTGTCCAGGTAAACCAGGACTTTGTGCTGTCAATTGTTTTGACATACATCACAGAGGCCAGCAGTAAAAGCCATGCCCTCAAGACCTTGTAAATATTGTATATAGTTTTTATTTGTTTTTGTTTTGCACTATATAATGAAATAGTTTAAAATTGGATTGTTTTTTACGGTAGCCACTCGCGTTATTAGACTTTTTAGCCGCGCTCTGTGCGACAAAACTCTTTCCGCGTGCTGACCCCGCGGATCCGCGGGTCAATCTATGACGTCATGTAATCCGCCATTTTGGATCACAGACGTTATTATCTGCCCATAAATCAGCCTCTGATAGCAAATAGTAAGTGTATTAATAAATATTAGACTTTAGGTTCTGGGGCAATTTACATGTATTTGCCGTCAGCAGTCAACGTGTTAATATGAAATTTTATGGAAACTTAAAAATTTGACATATACATAATTTATTATGTATTTTTATCACAAAAAAATGTTATCAAATTTGTCTGAAATTGGTTAAGGATTAACTGAGTTATTATACTTTTCCTAACTAATCTTATTACTGTATTGGAATACTATTAGGTTTAAATATCCTTCAAATGTTAGGACAGTGGCACTACCGTCATAAACAACCATATAAAAGACGATTTAACAGAAGAAACGTGGAAGAACTGAGGCACAAAATCTAAAAGCGCAGGATTGATCACAAGTCATACTAACGGAGAATGTGGAAGCTGTCTACAAAGCGAAGTTCCACCCATGACAAGTAAAGCATCATTTTTACAGTTCCCTGCTGTCTTCGGAACCTGAATAAAATAAGTATTCGGCATAACACTTCCATCTGCTTCGATTTCATAAGGAATAATCTGTTTGTCTTTCGATTCAATATCCTTTAGTTGACTATCCAAGTAAATAGAAATCTTCTGTGTTGTGGAAACATAACTAACTGTCAATCTGATTCTCAAGTAAGATCTTAGTTTGGTTAAAAGCAATATTTGTTTTTTTTTACGGGGGTTCTGTCTAAGTTGTTTCTCATGAGCACACTCAACATTTTTACAGGGAAACATGATCCTCATGACCTCTTGGTTAATAAACAGTTGTATCGGTTTATTAAAATAAAAACATTCAAATTCTTTCAGATGGCTAACCTTAAAATGTCTTGACTCAATAATGCTATGGTTGAACTTTAATAATATAAAATACAGCATCTGAGACGTACAGTACTAGTTACATGAACATAATGTAAACAAAAATAGACAACACATGATAGGCGTAATGCACAATCGACCACGAGCGCAGCCAAACAAACAGTACTTTACAGACTTATACACACATAAGGAATATTTTGTATAAATGGTAGTAAAGTCTGCAAATTTATAAAGCCCTCAAAAGAGATATTGTCAATAACTATCATAATAGTAACACAAATTAAGTAGTTTTACATTAACTCAGATTAATTTCATCTTCAATGTGTAGCAATAAGGCTAGCTGAGTAGTCACTGAAGAATAATTTTATAGCAAGTCACCAGATCACTGGAATATAAAACAGAAAGTACATCTAATAATAAATCCAACCATGCTTCCTTGGACATTCAGAAATGTATCCCAATAGCAAAAATATGTTACTGTGAAACGCAATCACGTTTAGAATTAAGTATTAGTAGTGTTACACGTTTGTTTTATATACTGGATGCATGGCACCTTACTGAAACTGTCTGTTATAAATAATACCAACCACTTATACCAGAGTGAATCAACAATGACTTGTGTTATCAAGATTTCTTAGATTGTTAACTCATCACATTGGAAGCCGAGAAGCAAGGAAACAAATATAAAAAAACGTATTGTTGATTCTAAGGTTAGATTGATTCCAATAAACATGAACTAAGCCTCGGAAAAAGGTTACTGATGCCCATGTTGATTTCAGAAGCAATGTAGCAGATTTCAGTACATACCCGGTTCTACACCTTCAGCGTGAGCCACTGTCCTCCTCCATTCAGAGGGTTTATCTGTCACAGGACATCTTATTTTGTGTATACACTTTAAATCAAAAGCTTATTTGGAAAGACGTATATCGATGTGTATTTTTTTCTTATCATAATTATTACAAGGACATCTAAGTAAAATGAAATATATTAATGACAGAAAATGATTATTTGCAGTTTGTAAATTTTGTGAACACATTTTACTTTAAAAATAACAATAAGAACTTCATGATTAAAAATACTTTATTTCATATGGTTATTAATTTATGTGATTTCGTCAAAGTGACAACCATGTTGACTCGACAATTGTCTTGGTGCTGAAAGATATAATAAACATTAAACTACTGTTGGCAAGAGAAAAGAAGAGACCTGGCTCGTGCCGGCGCACAGCTGTGTACTAGTGTGTTGCCGCGCGCGGTAATTTCAGGCGCTTCGCCCCACAGCCAACCCTGCGAATTGTTTATCATAGCAATGGAACAGTGAAACAATAATGGAATTACGAAACAAGGCGCGGCAACATACTACTAGTAGCGCCTGCAAATTTCAGATAGGCCAGAATCCAGGTCTCTTCTTTTCTCTCGCCATCAGTATTGCCATGATTATGTAATATTTTATAATATAAATTGGGCAATGATAACCAAAGTTAAAAATAATAAAACAATTGCTAAACATCTAGGTTAAGTCTACAAGGATTGTACAGCAAATTAAAAAAAAATCTTTGTACATAACTCAATTCATACAATATGTAATTAAAAGGTGATGTTATAACATTAAATCAAATACAATTTCACATGGTACTGTCTGTTACTATGTAGTATAACCTAATTTTTAAAGATTCTATCAAACACATGCCTTTATATTTTTTCCACATTCTTATTCATTAGATTAAAAACTGTCAAGTTAAGAAACAATGATTGCTGCCGAATCAATGTGCAGTTTCACATCACATAACATTTCACTAGTCACATCAACCATTAGCCCAATATGAATGTGTGGAAAAACATTCACATGACACTGTTTAAACCTACAAAAAATTAACAAGAGAATTAACCATTTTCAATGTCCATTTTTTGTAAATTATTTAAATATTGCAAGTCTGGTTTTACAAAAAAGTAATTTAAAAAATAAATACTTCAGACTTAATTTTTCATATTTTCCCCCATACCATTTCCTTCTATATTGAAAATGACTTACATATATTATTACTAATACACAAATACACAAGAGTTTTTTCACGTTGTAAAATTATAATTTGTTTATTTATTAAAATTTTGATCCAATTATATTGATTAAAAGGAGAGACAAATTCAATCAGTGGCTTTTTATGACAGTTGTAATATACTGGATCAGAAAATGTAATATATTGATATAAATTAGTAACCTATATTCTTGTATATGAAATATTCTTTAATATCACAGTGCCTTCGAATGATAGGCACATGAATGGAGTGATTGATCTTTCTGACCATTCTGGAATAACATTGAAAAAGTACATTAATGAATAAATTTAACTTGAAGAATAAAAAAATTGCATACAATATTTGGTCCACTGGATAAAGTATTCCTTGATTTTCAAAGGTAAGTTTTCAAATTTATGTTCTAAAATTGAATATGGTCCTAATATGGAACAAATTGGAGTAAAATATATATACTCACCATTGTTTACAATCTATTCACCACAGACTTTCAAATTAAAATGACACAAAAACAGCTATTTTGTTATTACAGCATGTCAACAACACAGTGTTACCACAGCACAAGTAAGAACGCGCTTACTACCATTGATGCTTTGCTTGCGACATGTTGTGTGGTGTGAAATCTCTCTTTGTCAGACTACAATGATATTGTAGCTGCTACTTGGAGGATGACCACTGAGATAGGACAGCATAATGTGAACACGCTTACTACCGTTAATGCTTTGCTTGCGACATGTTGTGTAGTGTGAAACCTCTCTTTGTAAGCTTACAATGGTTGTAGCTGTTACTTGGAGGAATGACCACTGAGATAGGACAGCATAATGTGAACACGCTTATTAGCGTTGATGCTTTGCTTGCGACAAAAAAGTAAAAGTTTTCTTTCAGTTCCTTCCTGATATCCACCTTTCCTTAAACAAAGTTCTTTCATGAAACATGTACACATAACATTTTTACCATCGACTTCTATAGAAAGGCTAAACCAGGGAAAATACCTACCCCAGCAACACTCTACTCTCTGGAAATTTCAAACTATGTCAAATATAATGATAATTTCAGGTGGATTTCAAATTGTACATTTCCATGAGTGTAACCTACCAGTTTCGGGAGATGCAGCAGCTGCAGCAGCACTAGCGCTGGGATGTTGCTCCGTCTGTGCGGTGAGCTCATCACACTGCAGTGGCATCACCACCTCCATTCTTTCACAATCGTTAAACAGCCAATCCTGTCGTTGACGATCCATCCCCGTCGAGCAGCGTCTGGCTCCCGGACACCACTTGCACTGTAAACAGTACATATATGTTGTCATGCTCTTATTGAATTTACATCATTATATTAAAGGGACAAGGATACAGAATACACAAAGGTATACAATGTATAAATTATCTAAGGAAAAATGTAATTCAATATCCTATCTTCAAGAGAAAAAGTTCTACAGCTAAATTATTCTGTACAGAAGATAAACAGGATGTTAAAAAGTATTGACTGATAAGGGTGCCCAGCCAACTTCAATCATCAAACTCTTGTACAATTCCCGCATTCTTTAAACAATAAAAATTATGGGTATTTTAGTATTATCCGGAGGCCACTATTTTTGGATGAGATTTCCCTATTGGGAACCAAAATAAACTTTATTATACGTTATTAGTACTTTCCTTGTTTCATAATGAATTAAAAAAAAACGAATTATTGCCTCTGGGATTTACCTTGAACTGAAGAGGAAAGATTTTTATTGGCAGAATACATGTGGCAATCGGGAGTGGTGGCGATGCATTCAACTCAATTCTCCCCGACACCACTTCCTGATGGGAAGCAGAATACAACAACCATTCATCATAAAGACTTGTAAATTTTAAAATAGGTTAAATAAAGCCAGTTCTTTTTAATACTGCAGTTTATTTTGGTCCCGATAAGTCAAATCAAATCATTTATTGCCATTGATCATCAATATGAAATAAGCATAGTGAAGTACAATTATTTAATAACAGTAATACAATACAATGCAATACACATTTTGTCAATAATTTATAAATAAAATATAAGTGAGGTTAATCTAGGCTAGATTACATAGTAACTTATTTATTTTTTAAATTACTTTTACATCGCTATTTAAAAACTCTTGAATAGTATAAAATGGATTGCTCTGCAAGATAAAAGTTTCCTACAAATTACAGCACAGAACCATCAAAAATATTTTTATTTATAATTTTTGTTGAATTATTATTAAGAACGCAGTCTGAGAACTCAATAACACTACCAGTCTAAAGCAAATATTAGTAAAAACTGAACTATGCTGAATTACTTCAAAACCAATCTGGGCAGAGACGCAGGATGAGCAGTCCTTCTTCTCCATGCATGTCGGTAGAGCATTCAAGTAGATCACAGTCCAATTCTTGATATCTTCCTTCTTGAAGTTCACACGGTGGTATTCATAAATTGTCTTTCTCCTTACAACTGAAACAACCACACATTTATTAATCACACCAGCTTACAACAAATAATCACAAATAATTAGAGTATAGTTTTAAAGTCGCTCAAAGTACTGTATCAATGAAATCTATCTCTCTAGCCTATCTACTTCACAAAGCGGTTTCATCAACTTTAGAAATATTATTCAATAAGAGTATCAACCCTATTCTAACTTACCCTATGTCGTAGGTACAACACATTCACATGTTTGCCAAGCCAAAAACCTATTTCTATGAAAAACCAATGTGAAAATACATACATGATATTCAATAAAATTAATAGGTGTAATTATTGGTTATATTTTAGTTTTGATTCTGCATTGATTTCAACTACAGTTTTATTCATACAAACTTTTTTAAAATAAATCAGCATAAAATCCCAGCAGTCTTTAGACAGCAATTTACAAAATATTCATTATAAAATAAATCATAACCAAAACTTATTTGTGATATATCAAAATTTTTATAAACGGTATTATTTCTAACTCAATCTTCTTACATGAAATTAACTAGCAATACATAATCAACGTGGCATAGCAACTCGCTTTATTTATAAGTGCCAATCAGCTGTAGGTGACAATTAACTATAAAGTTTATTATGGAATGATTTTGAGCTGCTCTTTGACTTTTGACGTGTGGTTATTGGTTATCTTTTGAATTATAAATAAAATATTGTGAAACTATGTGTTATTTATATGTCAATACTAGGATAGTGTTATTTAGTTTGCTGTTTCAAATAATGCTGATTCAATATGCTTTAAAAAAATAATGGTTTATAAAAATTGTATATATTTTTCATTTTTGTGATAGAATTCGTCAAATTTGGTGAAGGTGTTTATTTGAAAGAGCAGTGTTAAATAAAATAATCTCATTAATGCTATATATTTTTAAATATACCTTTCATGAAGGCATAGCAAACCAATTATAACAATCATTCATAAGTCTTTTATTTTGTGTTTAAAATTGTTCAATATTAATGATGGATCATTTGAAAGAATAATGATTACAGCCATTTGGCATCGTTGTGTGTTACAACAGCTGAAATGTAACGGCCTCAAAACAGATCTTAAAACTGTTAGTTACTGTTGTTATAACACCAAATGACTACAATCACGTTATACTTTATTTTTGTTGTATTGTATATAGTATATTCTATTGTAAGGATACATTTTTCTTATTTGTACAAAAATTACAAAAAAAATTTAATTATAAATAAACAATAAATAGATGATAAAAAAAATTTTGCTATAAGCAGTTATTTTTAGTGTTGAGTAGTAAAATATTCAAAGAACTATAGAAGATATTCATAACAAGAGGGAATGTACTATATGTGAGAACATTATTAACATTGTTCAATGTGTGATTCAAATGACAAATCACTTTGATAAATTGTGACTTTTTACTGTCTGTAAGAAAATTTGGATGTTTAATTCTTACATTGCTTCATTTTCCTGTTTAAATGATTATGAAAAATACATTTTGTATGCATCAAAAATGTTATTGCACAATTATTTCTAATTGGAGTTATAAAAAAGGTTATATGAAGGCTTTAATGGCAAAACAATTTTTATTCCAAAATACACATATAATAGTATGAGCAAACAAATAAGTTTTAAGGTGCAACCAGCATAGAGTTAATGATCCAGTCAGCGTCATATACAACATCGTAATACAACAGCATCGCAATACAACATCATCATGGCACAAACATGACTATCGAGTTTTAAGAGGCAATTATCAGCTACTGTAAGCTCTTCTGTATCTATTTAATTATTTTAAATAATTAAATAAGAGGATTTTTATGAAAACTTACCATTATTGAAGTGCAGCAAAAACATATTGTGCTTGAATTTATACAAAATTATTTAATAAAAAAACATTATATTTTGAGTTCTAAATACAATCTAGTCTCCACCTCAGGGAGATAAAAACCTTCCAGCAGAAACAAAAAGAAAACTGGCATAATATCTCCCATAATGTTTGAGAAATACAATCATGGGTTTTGCTCTGAGCCAGTTTGTGTTTCAATTATGTTTATTGCAGATTTATAGTCCAGTAGTTGAAAGCCAACTTGCACTGTATAAGCACATAACCCAGGAGTCTCTTGAAATTTATGGAGAAATATTTCTCTAAGAAAGAAATTGATCATCAGCCACGCTTGTTTTGGTGGAGGTGGTATTTTTCTTAGCTTGAAACACTTTAAAAGCAAGTGACACGCATGTAAATAAATACTCAAATCAACGCCAGCTAACCATAATTTTAAAGTAACAAATTTCAGTCTCTTTATGTTGTTGTCTGATGGTGATATAACTATTGACAAATGACTAAATGACATTTAATGTTTTTAACCCTTTTGATACCTCTCCATTTTATCTCCACCAAAACTAGCATGGCTGGCATCTATTTCTTTATTAGGAAAGATTCCTATATCAATTTCAAGGAAAAACAGGTTGTGTGCTAATAAAGTGCTCATGGCTCCTACGACACTAGCAAATAACATGCTATTTTTATTCCTGATTGTAAAAAGCTTTAGTTATAATTTGCTCAATTGATCTTTTGTGTTTCTTATCTACCTGAAGAAGTGGCCAGATTTATGTCTTGACACATAATTTTTCTGCAAACAGAAATTAGCAGCGTACAGGTTGATAATAAATAGGAAGTCCTCCTAGACTGCTGGTACCCACAATACTGACCCCCAACTCCTACATACAGGATGGACAAATGTCCCAGCTGATGCTCCACCGTTCTTATAGCTCTAGTGGCCCCATCTCCTTCTGCCCAGAAACATTAATATAGCTACCTAAGAGAACCCTAGTGGTGATTTCTTAAACGAGACCTGTACCTGAGATCGAAAGTGATTATAAAACTTTATTCTCTGATACAACCAAATTATGTGCCTAGTGATGGTTGTTGTCTAAGGCGTGGTTTGACGTTATATGGACATACTGATTTACAGCCTCATTATGTGGTTTTACATCCATATAACATGCAGCATCATAACCCATCATGTGGTTCTATGTTATAGCCAATTCTTGAACTATTCCTACAAAGTATCTAAGTAGTATAGAAGAACACTGTATACAAAATAAGGAACACATGCGAAACTGTTATGTGTAGAAGACTTGGTTGCTCCACCATGGTTTAGGATCGTGTCAGTCAAAATCGCAGTGCATTCGATTGTGAAACTGATGAGACAATGATAATGCCTAGATTGCACTACAATCTTGTAGTTTAGGCGTTTCTGATGTTGAAACAATAAAAAAAGATTGTTTTGAGTTTCATCGTTCTTCGTCACTGACTATTTTTGGATCCCTTCAGACAAACATGACTCTAGATTTCATAGGTGAAGTCTGAAACATCAGATTTCAGATGCTCGACGAAAGAGAAAGATGAACTGGAGCTAAAAATCAACATTTGCAAGAAGAAATATATATATATATATATATATATATATATATATATATATATATATATATATATATATACATTGTTTTTCATTCTGATTGTGTTATTTTGCTTAACATCATCTATATCTAATAGCCTTATTTCTAAACAAAGCGATAGTATTGTCCTATAAGGACGTATTTGTGGCTTATTTACGTTATTAAAATTGACTATTCTTTAGAAAGGAGTTTGATACTATGATATGTTATCCTAAAGCTGTAAGTCGTCAAGATGGCAGCTCAATATAGCAAAACCAACCAATGGATTCAAATTGATTTTCTGACTAATAAATTAATTCAAGCATAAAAAATAATTAAAATAACATTATTTAGATTTGTTGTGAATTTCTTTATGACTATAAAAGTGAACAAATTATGAGATCTGACCAAAATTAACTAAGATATTGAAGCTTTACTAAACCTTTGTTGTATTTATACTGGCTTTGTTCAAAAATATCCCGCCTTTGCAGTTACTGCACACACAGAAAAATTGTGTCAAATGTTAAACAATGTTATTACCATACATAGTTTAACAACAAAACTGACAGGTTTTCAGGAGAGTACAGCAAAATGTACGTATCGTAAAATATAAATAACACCATAATTAATTACCAATACTTAAGAGATAGGAAATTACAAGAAACATAACATTAATATACACTGTAAAACTTATCAATCAACTCACAAAAGATAGTTCTATCAATGATGTAGGCATCGGAGAGACCAACTTTTACAGGATGCTGATCATCCTGGATCTTCTCTATGATTACCGGTACGTTTTGGTAGACAAACACAATGTCTCCGGAAGCGTGCAGAGTTGCCTGGAATGTGAATTCTCCACTATCCGGCTTGTCTTGCAACACCACCTTCTCCCATTGCACAGTAAATGCTGTACCTGTTATAAAAAAAATGAAATTGTAAATCAAAATTACCCAATTTTGAATAAAAGTATTAGAAGAAATTTTAAAATTAATACATTAAAACACAACAGTTCACATTTCTAATAAAAACCGTGTTTGAATAATAACAAAGACAAATATTCGAAGTAGACTGGTGATCGTATGTTGGAATTTGAGGTTGCCGAGAACAGTATGACTATAGTTCACTCTAATGGATCTATTAACCCATTGGCCTAGTAGTTTTTCTGGTGCTGCATGGACCTGAACTAGCAATTAATTTTGCTGAAAGTGTAAAGGTTTCTTATAATTTTTATAGAAACCTAACTAATTAAGTTATTACAATGGTTATTTTACCATCATTTTTCTAAGAAACTAGGCTACATTTTACAACTATAAAATTAATTTTTATTTAGTTTTAAATTTACTAATAATGTTAGTTATAACAAAAATGTTGGGTTTTTTATGTAAAAATCTTTATTTTAATTTTTTTCACTATTAAAATTATTTATTATCTAAAAACTGAATATATATCATTGTACAGTAACTCATTGTCATGAAAAATAAATTATATTAAAATTTTTATTTGAACATTTATTATTTAAAAAAATTATATTTAAGTACTCATCAAATGCAGTTTTTCCATCAGTTTGCACGAATCGCAGATTTTGTAGCATTCACACACAATTTGCATATAAAAACTCAGAACTACACTAAAAAAATACACTGTAAAAATAAAATTAAAATAAAAAATAAAAAAATAAAACTTCACAAACAAACGATAAACGACGTTGTTTCTATTTTGCAGGCTAGCCTTGCAACAAAACAAAATTTTACAGAATATCACATATAAATATTTAAATGGATTTTATAAAACTACTGTAATAAACTTTCAATAATATTGTCAGAAGTGCTAGCCGTAATTTTAGACTAACATAATCCTAGTATCAACACAAAATAAGCACTGGTAATAGATTACAATTATTGAAAAAAGTAATATTTTTCTGCCATAGTTGGCACACCTGAACTCACCAACAACTCAAAAGGTCTGCAGAAAGCATACCATCTAACGGGAAAAACTATAAATACTTTAAATAGTACATCGCAACGTCACCAGATCGTGCTGCGCACGTGAGTCCAGGTTCGGTCCGTGCATCAGTGCACGTGGTATATACCAGGTGAGTTTTTTAAAGTGATCCAATAGCTAACTTTTTAATTACACAACTTAGCACCACACTTTAAATTTGGAACTTGCTCAATTTTAAGTTTCACTCAGGAATACACTTTCAAATTTTTTGAAGAAGGCCGCCATTTTTCAATATGACAGCCAACTTTAAAATCTTTTATGGAACACCCTGTATTTTATGTTGTTTTTAGATTCTACTCTACAAAATAAGACATTTTTGCTTTTGAGAGTTTTTCTATATCTCTAATGGTTCAGGAGCTACGTGGACTGGAAGTTTTCATAATTTCTTCCAATATGGCGGCCAACTTTAAAATCTTTTATGGAACACCATGTATTTTATGTTGTTTTTAGATTCTAACTCTACAAAATAAGACATTTTTGCTTTTCAAAGTTTTTTCTATATCTCTAATGGTTCAGGAGCTACGTGGACTGGAAGTTTTCATCATCAGTCCGAAAAAATCCGAAAATTGTCTTATTTTGTAGAGTAGAATCTAAAAACAACATAAAATACAGGGTGTTCCATAAAAGATTTTAAAGTTGGCCGTCATATTGGAAAAAATTATGAAAACTTCCAGTCCACGTAGCTTCTGAACCATTAGAGATATTGAAAAACTCTCAAAAGCAAAAATGTCTTACTTTGTAGAGTACAATCTAAAAACAACATAAAATACAGGGTGTTCCATAAAAGATTTTAAAGTTGGCTGCCATATTGGAAAATGGCGGCCTTCTTCAAAAAATTTGAAAGTGTATTCCTGAGTGAAACTTAAAATTGAGCAAGTTCCAAATTTAAAGTGTGGTGCTAAGTCGTGTAATTAAAAAGTTACCTATTGGATCACTTTAAAAAACTCACCCGGTATATGTGAGTCTAGGCCAATAGGTTAAGCTGTGGAATGAAGATGCTATGTGAAGAAGCTGGGGCGGGAAGAGCATGGCTGTGTGAGAGAGGGTGGCAACAAGGGGTGAGACGAGTGGAGTAGAGGAGACGGCACAGCGCAGCACAACCTAGGATGGGCTGTCAACTCTACGCCAACTTGGGTGACAACAAGTTAGCACACTTCCCCCATATGGATCAGCAATCTACTTCTATTATTGGTCTCTGACAATAAACTAAAGACAATTTTGGAAAGAAAATCAAGAATTTCTGGAGTTGGAGATAGTCATAAAGTATGATTACCATTATCAACGTATTTTATAAAGGAGTCATTGCTGATGCTGGTGTCGAAGTTAGCCATGAGGGGGGCAATGTACTGTGTGGCCGCGAGCCAGGAGTGGACATACTCGCCCGTGTACAGGAACCCTCCTGTCGCTATCGTGACATTTCGCACCATGTGACCATAAAAAGGAAAGTCAAATGACAGCTTCACCGTCTGTAACAGTAACAAGTAACAGTTAAACTAGAGAACAGATGATCGGACCATGTGATTTTCAGGGATTATTATGTGAAATTATGACATGATATGGCTATTGAGAAAAAGACATGATCTAAAATTGGTAAGGAATTATTTCACGGAAGATGTAACAACAGAAAAAGGATTGATTTAATCTGTGGTAATGGTTTCTATTTCTAATACTTGATGAAAAATGCTATGTGAACATGATACACTCAATTACAATGTTAATGAGGTTCATGTACAACATCTAGTGAAGCTGAACTCGTGCTGTACTCACAATGGAGCAACTCCCGACACAAGTTGAAGTTGATTAACTCCTCTTGAGACAGCATTAACAAAGACAATCAATCAAAAACTAAAAACCTCTCACGACCATTACTGACCTCTCAATAAAATTGACCTACTCAATCGAGCAAGCACTTGATAGGTTTAAAATAAAAATGGTAATTTTCTGTAACACTTTGAATGCAATAAGCTAGTTAACTACATGCGTTTGAAGACCTTTTTGAAGGAATAATACTATATTCCTGTAATTCAGCAGAATAATATAAGAAAAGCCACTATTTATATATTATTATTTTATTATTGTGAAGTTTTTCATAGCTTTAATGCATCTCTATTTAATTACAATACTTTATTTTTGATGAAAATTAACACCTTTTCAAGTTGGGTCTTATAAAATAAAGTAAAAATTATCAAAACACCAAAGTTAACAAAAGATGTTTATAACATAAAATAATACATTCTTTTCAAGAAAGTATTTAAAATATTTTGTTAAAATACAATAAAGAGGAACATTTTAAATGAAAAAATTTTAATTCTAGATATTACAACTCCTATAAATTAAATTTCTGAATTCACACTAAAACAATTACGTACTGTTTATGGTCAGTACTGACCTTAAATAGGTATGAAGGGTATGTAGAATACTTTTATTTAAATCTGTGAAACCCATCTCATTTTATTTCAGGAATAAGCCAGTTATTTCAGGATTTCTCAGTTATGAGACACTTAATATTGAATTGCTAGTGGACTTACTGCAGCCCTCCGATGAGATCTGGACAGCATGTTGTTGATCTTAACATCATCTCGTTTGGTCATGTCCACCCAGTACGCCTGGCCGATATTGTGGTCTATCAGGAATGTGCTGTTGTAGTAGACGTGGTGATCCTGTATCAACAACATCCACTTCAGTAATAATGTGTGTACAGAAAAGCCTAGTTTAACCTAGTTTCTATGCTTCAAGTTTTAGCTATACAACAAAAAATCTCAGAATTAACAGAATATTTTCTCATGAAACATTTTTTGGTTCACTATATTGAAAACAATTTAGTATTAAATCCACATAGTTAGTATATTGTACTTGAAAATCTATCCAATACTATAAATCTATACAATAAAATCAAACTGAACATGATAAAACTAAAATACTAAGTTCCTAAAATATAAAACAACAATCAATAAACAAAGTAATAAGAAAAAAGTGTTTTATAAATTGGTTGGTTACCCATAGAACAGAAAAAAATGCTTCATCATTTTAAGCGATAGAGCAAAAAAACACTAATCATTAAAGATACAAATCCAATAAATCATGAATCAACAATAATTTCAAGTCGTATGTAATGTTAAATAAGTTTAACACGTTAACTGCGGTGGTTCCATAGTGCGTACTGTATGTAAAGACAACTCAAGACCACTCAATATAGAGCTGCAATTAGTGTTATTCCTTCAAGCTGACTTTCTGTAGATGTATTCAATAGTGTTTACATGCAATAGAACAATTAGCTATAGAAATCCACTGTTATGTACATTGTCAGGTTAATAACTAATGGTCTAGCATCTAAACAATTGTGTACTATATTCATCTCAAATTGAGTTAAATTTGCTCCAGTTGGAGTACATTATACTTGCGATCACTTAATTGCGTGCACTTTATAAAAAAAATGCTTCTGCATTTTATAGTATTTTTAATAGTGGTTTCTGTTAAATTATTCTATTGTACAATACGTATATAGAATTTCAAATGCATTAGATGTTTTAATTCATCACTGGCACAATCTGGAGTATGAATTAGATAGTAACTTTGTCTTTGCTATACAAGACATAGTGGGAAGTATTAATTTAATGAGAATGTTGGGTTCAGCCTCAAGTCCCTCTTGTGCTGTTCAGTTGTGCACCTGATGAGACAATGAGAATACCTCTTCACCTAGATTATAAGATATTTTGTTAGGGTTTTAACAGATTCCGGGAGTCAAGTCTGTGAGTGTCAGATTCCAGACACTGCACTAAGAGGAAGGTGAACTGGAGCTAAACTCAACATTCACTTTGTCTTAGTTATTTGCTTTACACTACTGATTAAGAACAGTACACTTACTATTCTTTTAATGTTTAAATGTAAATTTATGCATCTTAGATGAACTTCAGCTGAAAGCGTGAACAACTGTTTAATGTCAATTAAATTTGGATTATATGAAACATAAATAATATCATTATTTTTACTAGCTGTAAAGTATTCCAGGAATTTTTTCCATACTTCCTCATCATAATAAACCCTCCTCGGACTTCAACAAATATTGTAAAAAAAGAACTAGCTGAATTGATCCAGCCATCCTCGAGATTAACGTTTAGCAACACATTTGGTGATTTAGTTTGATTTATAAGATTATAATACTGTTACATAATACAAATTAATATTTAATAACGTTAATTTAAAAGAGTACTATTGAAATTCATAGAACTGAGAGTTATTATAGTAGTAAAATTGTTACCATAAAACAAAATTTCCATATTTCAATACTGTATACAAAGAAAATTGTCTTAAATGTTAATAATTTTTATAAAAATTGTACTACTCAATTCCCACTTTTGCTCCTTGAGGGATTTATCTCCCATTAAATACAGATTAACTTATTCTGTGTTTTCTTCCTGTCATCATGGTTACCTATAAAACCAAAATAAAAATGTGATCAAATGCTCAGCCAAATCTCATTGACTGATGATCTCATGGAGTGACATGTACCATCAACTTCATGTTGCCTATATAGATGATATGAAGCTTCATGCAAAATTCAAGTCTATGGGCCAGTTAATTTTTGTGATATATCATGTGGACAGACAGACAGAAATGAAATTTATCCATTGGTATTTTGTTAATTGATCATTGTGTGTTTTTATGAAAAATAGAATTTTCCCTTTATTTCAGCTTTCAGCTTGAAAGCCATACATAAGCAACAAATAAATGATGCATAAACTTAATTAATTTAGAAGTTTTTTACACAATAAGTATAAGTTTTTACAGATGCAATTACAAGTTCTCAGTATACTTACAAAAAAATTGAATCTATCAGGAAAACTTGCAACTAATAAAAGGAAAAGACGTAAATGAGCCCAGATGAAGTTGGCCTTGCACTTCATTGAATCAATTACTTCCTGGTCGCTAACGCATCGGTTCATGAACATTAATAAATATTTATATGAGGGGTCAATCGTTGTGTAAACGAGGAAAACTCAAGTACTCTGGCCAAACAAAATTACAGACAACCGACAAGGTCACCAGGTCTGGGCCCTCTTAATGATAGTTCCTTGATCTGAGGTCGGCAGACGTTGTCCTCTCCGCTGGCCAGTCGTATGAACGAGTTTCAGCACAACTATTTTGAACCATCGAAGCACATATTTTGTATGACGTGATCAGTGACGTAACAGAGAACAACTCTTAATTTGTGATACAATCATTTGTAAGGAAAACTTATAAGAGTTTAAGGGTACAGCCTGAAACTTAAAGACAAATAAATACTTAAGATATATAAAACGTACAACAGAAATGAACATCAAGATTAAGTACCGTACCTCCTGTTTGACAGTGATATTGTTCTGGGTCATGGTTCTCTGAATCATCTCATCCGTGTATTTGCTGATTGCCAAGTCATCGTCTGTAGGAGTAACACTTGGCCGCACATCTGCAGTCATACCTGAAACATAACCTCAGTCACAGCAACGTTTCCACAATTATAACTAATAGGGTTAAACACACTACAGACTTGGAGTCAATGAGGGTGGCTTCGTGTTCGCCCTACAGTGAATTACATACTGGCCCAGAGACTGACTCTCAATAGAACAAAGTTCACTATTTTCAATTTCTATAGAGGTAGTAGAGGTGGAATTTCACACTAAATTTCAATCCTCTTAAGTTTACTAATTCAAAAGTTATCATGACTACAGACAGACACACAAAGACAGAAATCTACTTTCGTCATCAACTAGTGAGAAAGACTCTGCTAAACACTCAGCCAATGAAATTCCATAGTGGCTAATTTCAAATATAAACATATGTTTTTAGGACAATAACCTAAATTTTACAATAAAATTTATTGTAACATTTCCTAGTATATCCATGTAGAACACATGTAGACAGGTCACAAGTTAACTGAGCTAACTCGCTCTTCAAATTCATGCAAATTAACGAAAACTGCATTATCCAGTGACAAATATCTATTGATTTTTGGATGGCAGAAGGCATTTTCTCTGTTACAAGAGCCCTTAGATTTATGTAAACACTCGTATGTATATATCAGAGTAATCATTGTGTAAAGTAGTACATTACAGCACTGTTTTCCAGTTTTGAGCTATTGTAAAAATTTTGAAACATTACATCTACACAAATTTATTTTAAAATCAATATTGTATTTAACAGACAGACAAGAAAATAGTTAATAGACACTTTTGAACTACTATACATGAGAGACATGCTCCATCCATTTTCATAAGTAATCCCATTTTTATATAGTAAAGTAAAAAAATTGGTTGTTATGAAGGTGACATTAGCAAGTTAAACTAACTTATTGAGGCTTTGTATAAAATTAACTAATCCAACACACCTCACAACACCTTCACCTTCACAGTGCCTCTATCTCTGAGAGTGTATGCTTTAAGGTGTGTACTGCAGTCAACGTGTTCATGGAAAATGTCATACAATTAACTTTCACAATATACTTTGTTTACTAACTTGTTCGTATTTTCCACATAACCAACATGGTTACCCATAAGGGTAACTAGAGTCACTTTTGAGATGCAATAATTGAGATTTACACTGATATGTACCATTTTCAACACTGATATACGAGTAGAAGTAGAGATGTACCAATAATCTCAACCCTTTTGGTGACCTTGTTGAACAGTTATCATGTGTATAGACAGAAATTGGGCTTCTTCATCAGCAACTAGTGGAAGAGGCTTCAGTTAAGGCTCAACCAAAAATATAAACTACTCACCCAGCAGGGATCACTTCTGGCTGGTTTATACCTTCCAGTTGAACCTACCACTGGGCACAGCAAAAACCGATGTGTCACTTATATCTGGGCAACCTTATGGATGTCCAGGAGTGGCACATCACTAACTGCAAATGTCGAGATTCTGGGGTGCAAGGGGAATTCTATAGGTCTAGTCTACTGCAGGAGATGCTTGTTGAAGTTGGTGGGGTTCATTCCTTAAGTATCAGAGGTTCTTGCTAGCCTCAAGGGTATGCCACCCCCTGCCTGCTTTGACTGGAGAGGCTGGTTCAGAGTTGACCTCCCCTTCTACCGGAGGGACATGACTTTGAGATTAGTGCCCAAATTCTCCCTCATGGATCTCAATAGGAGGCGGCCCCTATCCCCTAACCTTACCCATCCTGAATATCCTGTCACTACGGAAGCAGTGCTAAGGATCTTATAGGACTAAGTGCAATTTATAAGCTTCTTGTCCTAAGAGAACAAAAAAAAAAATAAACTAACTCAATAAAAAAATAAAAAAAGATCAAATAATAAATAATAAATAAACATCCAAATAATTTTTAGGCTCCTTAAAAATGTAATGCCTTTATTAACAAGTTTTAGGAGACATTAATTTGGCATCTATAGTTAAAATATATTTACCTCTCTATCCTAAAGGAGGGCACGCACAAGTATAAGGGAAAGCAAAGCAATAAACAAGCATCTCCAGCGAAACACTACAGTTGATATTTTACATCAAAATCAGTATATTTTAGTATTTACTTGACAAATAACATACCGTTGCCGAACTCAGCTGAAACGATAACAGAATTGTTCGCCGATATGGTCTGCGGAGAGGAGGGAGTGGGTGGAGTTGAGCTGAGAGGGGGTGGAGGAGGTGTTATCCGAGCAGCCGAGTTTTCCGATAAATCTGCCTGTGGGACAACTCCATTCTTGCCATCTGAAAAACACAAAAAGTTGACATAACACCATAATTTCAAAATAAAACAAATGATATGAGAACTAGGACGTACTGAAATACTCAGTGACGTCAGCCAAGGTCATGAGTGTCAAGAAGAATAAGTCAACAAAGAAACTGAAAAAGCAAAACAGAGAATTTTAAGACATGATTTTAATGGGTGTCTTTAAGATTGGAACCCACGAAAGACACTAAAAGATAACATACAAAGCTGGCTTTGGAAGTCCAGAAAGGTGAGGATCAGTATTTTGAAAAACTAATACAGTTTAGTATAGTAAACTATTGAGTATAAGAAAATAAACATTCAATGTATGGCATGATTATAACAAGAAAATTGTTGTGGAAAGCAATATCATTAGGAGTTTGACACAAACAAGACCTTTATATCATGACCCTCGTTAGTGATATATTGGTAGTTTTCTAAGATCTTTCACCGCAGGATTTTGTCACTATTTCCGTCATTAAATGTTACATCATACTCTCAAGATAACCCACTGTAACATATTTTTTGTACTCTATGGCCTCATTTATGGTTACCGATGCTACTAGTATTTCCTCCTTCAACAATTTGTGCAATGTCCTTTCCTATTATGGATTAATACACCAACTATAATATATACTATAACTATAATATACTATTATACCATTTTATATTTGTATAAAACTTTTAGGACCAGATAAAAAATTACATACCATAAAATTGTATACCCTCATTCTTTATTTAAACACACAGGAAAAATGGCACATCTGAACCCCATGTGTTTTGTAAGGGTTTCAAAAAAATCCAAGTATGATTTTATTAACAGGTTTATGGTACCAAAATATTCAGTATAAAATGCTATTTCTACTTATGTAAATTTCAAATAATATTACAAGTAGTATTTTTATAACATTAAATTGGTTTACAAAATTTTGATTAAACATTATAAAATTTACACTTTACAAAAAAAGCAATAAAATTTTAAAATGTTTATTCTGAGAGATAACATATTATGCAAGTTCAATTAATTTCGTATATTACTACAAATTTTCATACAAAATAATGGACATATAAGTTAAATCTAACCTATTAAAAAAACTCTGGATTTGCATTCAGCATTATAGCTGACAATGACGAAGTTATCAGATTTCCATATCAGGAATATACTATTATACCATTTTATATTTGTATAAGTTATTATTCACAACAAATTTTGAAACATTTTTGTACTTACCTGTTTAAATATTCAAATAGTATATGCTTTCCAAGAAATTATAAAAAGTGTTTAGATGCAAATGAATTATATCTTTAAAACTAATTAAATATGTTTCATAATTCCACAACCAAAAAAATGGTGTAATAGTGTGGAAAGTTTAACATTGTTCTTGTGAGGTAAAACTCACGGACGTTTCCCCGCAGCCACCTCTTAACAAAAAGTAGATAAGTGGTTAGTTTACTAAACAATGCTAAGGCAACATTCTGCCATGGCCTGATTTGGTGGATTGCTGACTGTCCAAACATGCAAACTTACAACGCTGATGACCACTCATTGTCATTTAATCTGCATTGTTAGAAATATGCTGGTTCCCCATTGTTGGATGGAGACACTCATTATTTTAACAAAGAGATTATTGATAGAATTTAAAACCTGACTCATCACACCATACCATATAATTGTTTTTTATGCAGTAATAAAAATTGAAAAATATACAAATTGCTTCAAATTTTATTCTGAATACAGTAAGAAGAATGTTTCACCAAAAGTTTTTGAAGAAAAAAAACAAACATGAGTCAGCTGACACGTGCCATAGCTGGCTTAATCAGCTGACTTGTATTTTCCATACTTCTCATAATCTTTTGGATTATAGTACAAGACATATCATTGCAAGCCTGGCCATATGGGCAATTACCACACCCCACTTCCCCTCTCACCTTGCAGAGTGGCCACATTGTCAAATCAGCTGATTCCAGTATGAGGCAATGTGGACATCTCGCTTCTTTCCGGTTGTTTACAAATTTTTTGTTCTTCAGCATTCAATAATTCTGAATTTTAAATTTTATTATTTTTTGCTCACATTCTGTGTCGTAGTGTAAACATGCGTTAATTTAAATCGTGAAGGTAAAGGATTGAGGAAAATGGACGAAAAGTACAGATGAGTAGTAACGATTGATTGCTGGATTGTTGAATTATTACAATTGACAATTGAGTATCCTATCACTAGTTATTCTTCCATAACAGCTGGCCACACCACACCACAACCAAGGCTTGCATTGGTATGTCTTGTACTATAGTAATTTCTATCCCGTCAGTACATCAAAGAATCTTTTCTGCATTTTACTTCATGAAGAAAGCAAATATTAAATAAATAAACCATTTGTTTTTAACAAGACAAAATGACACAATGCAGTACTAGCATTTTAAAGCGGTTCAAGTACATTGCACAGTACATCAATCAGTAGCACTTAGAGGATTAGATTTTTTTCTTAAACTTTGACTGTCTTATTCACAAAATAAAAACTGATCATATTCAAACTGAATCCACTTTATGTATTAGCCATTTATTTATGCTATTTAAAATGTTCTATGGTGTTTTCCTTTGAATTAACCTTTATCGAATACAAAATTTAACGAAAAAAAAAAACACAAGTGCATGCAATGCTACCACTTGTAGAGTTGGAAGGTTGTTTACTTAGCTTACTAAACATTTTTAATGACTCTTAAAATACCAATTTAGTATTGTATACGTAGTCACCTAATTTTAAATTAAATGATAAATATTATTGGATTCCTAATGTAGAAAAGAACAAGAAGAGAAAAGTTTACAAAGATAACCAACTTTTCCATTAATTCAACACAATTAAAAATTAGAATAATTAATTGTTAATTTGTTAAAATTCTTCACAATGGAAAATTTCACATCCTGTAAATACTTCAACTGCAAGAATGAAGGCTTTAATGTTATTAGGCAGGTACCATTTACAGTTGCAAAACTGGCCTTGGTGCTGATGGGGAAACTTCTCTAATAACACTTATCAATATTAATGGTTGACCCCTATTAGCCTATGATAACGAGAAAGCAAATTCTCTTTTGTTGCTGTTGTTTTCAGACAATAGCAAGTTTCTGCAAACTGATATAGAATCTTCTAGAACTGACCAGACCGAGCATTACTCAGAAGTTTTATATTCTTATTCAAAGCATACTGACATATATAAAACTTTTCCGCAAAAACTGCAACAGTTGCCGTTTTGGTTTTCAGTTTATAATAACAAAAATAAAGCTGGCAATTAAAATAATTTACTACATGTCACGGAACAAGCTTCGCTGAGTTTGCATGCTTCATTTCAACTCTGTAGTTCATTTCATTAGGCTAAATATTTTACTATGTCACATGTTAAAATATCATACAAATGTACTCAGTTTGTTAACAAATTTATTTAGACCGTGATTTTCATGTTCCCATCTTGGATAACCATTAAACCATCTGTCTAAGAGGAGTCAAACTGTTTATCTTGATGGCCGGTGGTCTTCAGCTAGGGAGCTTAGATGTGGTGTTCCACAGGGGTCTATATTGGGCCCTCTTTTGTTCTTAATAGCAATAAATGATTTACCTATTAATATTCAACAGTCTAAAACTTGTATGTATGCTGATGACACCAATTTTCTTTCTATTGATAAAAACTTCATTGATTTACAATTACAAGTCAATAATACTTTAGAACTAGCTTCAAATTGGTTTTCAGCTAATAACTTACTTTTAAATAATGACAAAACTAAATCAGTTCTGTTTAGTCTTAGGCCTGTTACAGATGATATTGAGTTTGATAATTGTGTTAAGTTTTTAGGTGTGTACATTGATTGTAAGCTGTCATGGGCAAAATACATTGAACAAATATCAATTAGGCTATCTCGTGTGATTTATCTATTAAGACGTCTTGTGAGTTGTGTTCCTAAACATTATATTGTTACTGTTTACTATGGTCTATTTCAGTCAATAATTAGCTATGGTTTGATTTTCTGGGGCAATTCCAGCAACCTTAAAGATATCCTTTTGATACAGAAGAAGGCTGTTCGAATAATTACCAAGTCTCACACAACCTGGCTAATTGTAAACCACTTTTTATTAATTTAGGTATTTTAACTGTTTTTAATCTCTATATATTTTATTTATTGTTATATATTCATAAAGATATTTTATCATATAATGTAAGGAATGAAATCCATGAAAAATTTACAAGGCATGGTAATTGTCTTGATGTACCCTTCACAAGATTGGAAAAAATTAGATCTAGCCATACTATAATGTGTATTAGACTATATAATAAGTTACCACTCTCAACCAAAGATTTATCTTTTAGTCTCTTTAAATGTACGAGTTAGTTACATAGATATCTCGTAAGTTACATAGATGGCTGGCTGCTCATCCCTTCTATAGTATCGATGAATTTTTAAACATGCCAAATTCAGAAATTAATGTTTTGTAAGTTTGTTACATATGTAAGATTTATTTATTTTATTTATTGACTATTTATTTTAGTTTATTTATTTAGTTTAAGATTTTATTTGATATTTATCAATGTTATTTTAATTCAAGAATTAGGTATAGCAAAAAATGATTTTATATTATCTATTTACACTAGTTAGTCCTACCTAAGTAGTATAAACATTAACTATGACAAGTTATGATTTGTAACATAAAATGATGACCATGTCGATTGCTATATGCCTAAAGACAATAAAGATTTTGATTTTGATTTGATTTGAAACCAACGTAAAAATGTTCACTAACACACAGCCAAACCCCATGGAGTGGCATGCAGTATCATTATTAAACTAAATGTTGCTTTTATAGAAATGAGGCTTTATGCAAAATGTCAAGCCTATATATCAGTTTTTTCTCCACATATTGTGCAGACAGACAGACAGACAGACAAAAAATATGTAGAAATAAAAATTTGTCTGCCCTTGAGCAATAGGAAAATGCAATAAGCAATAGTTCAATGTGCACCACATGCAATATCCTAAATTTACCTTTAACTTTTATAATGCAAACGTACACTCAGCACAAAATTCCAATGCCAGAATTAAATTATGCAGACTTATATTTAGAAACAAATGTCAGGCCCTAATGATTTTCTTTAGATATACTTTTAAGTTTTGCCTGAAGCTTTTTTTATTATTTTAGCGATTGTTGCATACTAATACTAATGTAGCTTGTCATGCTTTGTTTAATACATCAAATTGATTAAAAATAGATTGTATTCATGAACTTGGGGTATCTACAGAATACATGAGAATCTCATATGTTGGTTTAATTTATTTGTTTCCTTTCTTGGTCAAAGCATATATGTGTATAATAAGCTGAAATCTTTACTAGAAAAATAGTAATAATTACATTGACATAAATAACAAATACAATGAAAGACTAATAAACAAATTACCTACGCGAAACATTAATATTTCTTTTGATAAGGTACTATATAGGCAACATTTTGTTATATAATTTGAATTGTTTACTTTTTTTAATCATACAATTATCTTGTGCCATCATGTTTCTGTAGTGAGACTACGTTGCAATGTTACAACCTATTTTTAATTATACATAATATACAGGATTAGGCTGTCCATATAAAAAAACATTACAACCTCTGGTTTGAAAACAAAAATATATGAAAATAACCTATGGATTGGAAACGCTAACCTGATAACTTGATGTCCTTAGTCTGTCGGCTTGGAGGGATGTTATCCTGCAGGTTAGGGTTGGTGAGGAACCTGTTGTGGCGCGTGTACTCGTCCAGAGGGGAGTCTGGCACATATCGCCTGTGCCTCTCCACGTGTGGATCTGCGTCCATAAGAGACAGATGTGGCACCCCCTCCAACTGGCCATCTATCCTGTACTGCAGCGACGGGTGGGACCATCCTTAAACAAGCATCATACACTAGGTTAAGATTGTAGAAACACTAAATTGTAGCGTTTTGTAACATTTTACTACATTAAAACCTACCTTAAGCATTACAGTAGCATTGACGACATTTAAGGGGGGTCGGGAGGTGAAATGGTGGTCAAAAATTACTTTTTTTTTGTGTTTTTATTGAATATTATTCTGCTTTTCATAGCGGTTAATTCAAGACCAATTTCATGAAAATCGGTCAAGTAGTTCTTGAATAAATTTTTTTTTTTTTCTAAAGGCTGTACCTCAAAATTTTTGGTGAGAGTTTCAGCATTGAGTAGACAGTTTTTTATATTGTACTATAACTCTTTATGCCAAAATAGAGCTGTATTACTGTTACGTTTTTTGCTATTGGTACAGTTGTTTGTCACCTGGTTTTTCTTTCATTACCTTGTTTGTTATTGTTTTCTTCTGTTTATAACCAAGAATAACATTTCAAATGTCCACAGTTTATTTTCTGAAGTTCCTGGTGTTTTCTGTGTGTTAGAAGTTTTATTTCAAAGGTATTGCAATGCCTAGATTTTGTAACAAAGTCTTTAAAAGCGTCAGCAAGTAGGGAAGCTAAAGTGGTGTTTGTAGATAGTGACTGTGTGAGAAGCCTAGAATCTAGGGGCCTAGTACACAAAGCCAGAACCTAGGACTAGTGCACTAAGCCCAATTCCTCCAGAGCCTCAAAAGGAGAGTTTGTCTAGTAAAGAAAATTAGGTTCTTGTCTTGCAGATTACAATAAGTACTAAGGTAACTGTGGCACTAATGACATTGTAAATTTGCAAATTCTTCAAAACCTGCTATTGAACAGAACCAAAGTGAATCGCTCAATAACATGATTTGGGCTCGTGTTCTCAAGCGAACTTTTGTCATGCTATCAACTCTAGAATTAGGGGTATATGATGCTATTGCTGTCTTCAACAAAGGCAATATAGTCAGATGCGAAGTGTTTGCTAAATTAGGGATTGTACCTGGGGTAAACTGTGTATATGTGCTTCAAGACATGGACATGCTACGCATCAAAAAAGCGAATAAAGCCGTCGATGAAATAGAAAAAAAGTGTCGAAGACAGACTACACTGGCAAAAAAGAGGCTAGAAGACGACTATGACGCAGAGGAAGCAGACAATCCCTCATTTGGTGCAGAAATGCATTTATTTAAAGCAAGTTTAGTTGCTAAGCTAATGGATGTTCCCAAATAAATGGCTTTTTCCCCCGAAAATGAATTTTTTCGGTAAATAAGGAACAATTATCTCCAAAACTATAAATTGATAGATCAATAATTTTTTTTTTTATCTTGGAGAGGGCATTATTCTACACATTTTAACACATGGATTTAATAAAATTTCAATCAGAAAATTTTTTATTGCGACTAATTTATAAAAATTACTGGTAATTTTTAGAGTATTTTTTTTTTAATTGCCAAAAAATCCAAAAAATATTTTTTTACAAAAATCTTGTGTTAAAATATGTATATTGTTGTGCTTTATCAAGAAAAAAAAAGTTCTAAGTGCTATCATTTATAGTTTTTTTTGGTAAATGTTCCTTAAAGTTTGAGAATTTAACATGGGCTTAAATGGAGCTCCCGACCCCCTTAAAGTAGACTACAAATTCATTAGAATACATTATGAAAATGAGTTGATTAATGAATGAACCTAATTAATATGATTTAATAAGAATCAGAGGCAGATCAGTCTTACTTAAAAGGTGTCCAACTACATGTGACTGTATTAAATGTTCATAATGGTATTTCAAGTTAATGTTTGTAGGCTGATACAGAAGTGCAAGTCAAGCTTTCTCTTTTATCAGTCAGCCCTGTTATAGATAAAGGAACTAATGATTTGGAGTACACTCATAGGTATTCATTTCCTACACCAAATGGTTTTTCAACAAATTCACACCTACTGGACACCTTTCACATCCAAGAAGCTCTTGATTGTTTGTAATGTTGAAACTGCTTATGAATTTTCGCAGCAAAGGTCTACAAGGGAGTTGATCATCAATGAGCAATTCAGATAAGGTGAACAAAGCCATCTTTGCCCAAGAAGAACCAAGAAGAAGAACTGGATTCTAGAGTAATTAAGCTTGATGGCAAAGGAAGAGGTGATTGTTGCACAGAAAGGTGTTGGGTTTCTAAATCGACATCTCAAAATTTTTCCTGGCCATTCTCTTGAAGCAGACCTATGGTTGGCCATTTTCTTGAAACAAACCTATGGTTGGCCAATCTTTCGAAACAAACCTAAGGTTTGATAAAGACCTTTTGGTTAAGGTGTAACTCTTTCCTATCACTCATAATTTGATTTCTTTCAAAATATAACCTTAGTGTAACAAATCCCTAGATGTTCCATTACCAACATCACCTGGGGTAAAGTTCCAAGTACTAAAATCCTTTCTCTACTGCTAGTTGTTTGTGGCCAGTAGTTCAACCTATCCTTGTGATATATAGATATCTTGAATAATCATTTGGCGGAGAACAATATAATTGATTGAATGCAGTATGATTTAACATGAGAGCAGTAGTTCAATACTGAATAGGGACACTGTAAACCTATTATAATCTATTAGTAAGAAGTTGTTCAATACTGATAAGGGATACTGTAAACCTATTATAAACTATAAGAGAAAAGTTGTTCAATACCGATTAGTGACGCTAAACCTACTATAATCTATAAAAGAAAAGTTGTTCAATACTGATTAGTGACACTATAAACCAAATACGATTTACAAAAAAGTCGATATCCAATGTATTTTTTGTTCAAATGTTCCCTACCTGAATGATTTATATAACACAAAAGTGATCACACCTGTCTAGATTTTCTTAGTACAAGATAGTCCTGGAATGTTCAGCTGCTATCATCCTTATATTCAATCTCATCTAAAGTCAAAATTAAAAATTGTTGACTAATTATATGTCTTTCCAGTGTAAAGGAATTTTATGAGACTATATTTTGCTAGCCATTAGTGTTTAGTATTTATTGACATTTGTCCACGCAATCTCTTATTTTAGACAATACATTCTTGATTCCGAGATTCCTTAGTGTTGATGGACAATTTATTATAGTAAAGACTAAATGGCACCATACAGTACAGTTAGACACCAAAGATGAGGGTAAATTGCAGAATAATGTTTGTATGATATGAACTGAAATATAGTTAGCCACAAAGAATATAAAGTATGACATGTATTTCATATTAGTCTAACCTGACTATGCATAGAATTTTTCCAGGACATCCCCTTGCCTTTTAAAGTTGGTTCCCAGAATTTTAGAGCATCATTCAGAGTGATAATTTGTCCCAGATTTAGAAAAGGAGAAGTCCTTTGTCCGGAATTTTTGCAGTATAATACCAAAAACATTTGTAAAATTTACCTAACATACAAAACATATTACCAGTAATCTCAAACTGTGGTTGCAATGTTACATAGATTTATATTAGCAGGCAACTAACTCTATCTTGTGCAGTATATTATTACCGCATGTAACTTCATAAGTCAAGAGCAAAGGCAGATTGTACTGTTCTGTCATAATGTAATAAACTGTTACATGAGGATGAATTAATGAAAACAAAATATGGAATTCTCATTATATAACTTATACCATTAAAAATCCTTATTGTTAATATACTTGGTGAGGATTAAATTTTAGGAGTGTCATGAATTCAGAAAAATATGATCACTTTATGTTACTGTCACAATCATTAAATATAAAATTATAAAATATGTAAGATCAGCCTGTATCATGTATTTTATTGTAAGTTTCTTTTGGAAAAGACATAATTTGTCAAGTCCCCACCCCTTTTTTACTTCCAACCGAAATCCTGGCACTAAGGAAGTGGCCAATAGAGTTAATGGTTGTGCTGTGCGATGGTGTGGCAACAAGGGTCCTAACTGGCTGATTGGCTAACAATGGCTGCCCAGAAGACTTGACACCAGTTGTTTACTATGGCCAGCTGATTGTACCCTCTAACCGGTAAGTCCACTGTCATCTCATACACTTGCTGTCCAGTTATAATGGTTTTTAAATGTTGGTGTGGCAACAAGGGTCCTACTTGGTTGATTAACAAACAATGGCTGCCCAGAAGACTTGATACAAGTTGTTTACTGTGGTCAGCTGATTGTACCCTCTAGTTGGTAAGTCCACTGTCATACCCTATACTTGCTGTCCAGGTATAATAGTTGTGCTATGCGATAGTGTGGCAACAAGGGTCCTAACTAGCTGATTGGCTAACAATAGCTGCCTAGAAGAAGACACCAGTTGTTTACTGTGGCCAGCTGATTGTACCTTCTATCCAGTAAGTCCACTGTCATCTCCATACACTCACTGCCGAGGTAAAATGGTTGTGCTATGCGATAGTGTGGCAACAAGGGTCCTAACTAGCTGATTGTCTAACAATGGCTGCCCAGAAGAAACCAGTTGTTTACTGTGGCCAGCTGATTGTACCTTCTAGCCGGTAAGTCCACTGTCATCTCCATACACTTGCTGCCTAAGTATAATAGGGTAGAAGCCATAACAAAAATGCCTTGCATACTTATCTTATAGATTCTTGAACTTCCCTTAAATTAATCAAGAAATTCATTCAAAGTTTTTAAGGTAAAACTAAAAATGGTTACTTACAAAAACTATTGATGAAATTGAGTCTCTGTATGATAATTGTGTAGTTAACCTTGCCTTCTTGTTTTTCAGGTACAGTATTTTATAAATAATTGGTCTTTGTGTGTGTGTGTTTTTTTTTTTTTTAATAATAATGAATTTATTTTTATTTTTCTTTACATTTTGATTGTTGAGATGGTTAGAGCCTGGCACTGTTTTTTATTTAATTATTTATGTTTCGTCCATATTTTTCCATAATGTTGACAGTTATATTAACTTCAGTACTTGGACTGTTTAATGAGACTTCCAGCCAGACAAGAGATTTTCAGCTCAACTGGGTGAGTACTATTTCTTTCAATTAATTCATCTGATTCCTTCCAATTTAGACTGGGTGTTCTATTTTTATGTTCCAGATTTTTTGGTTGTGTGTATATGTGTATGTATATGTATAATTTATAAATGTAATAGCAAATAAAAAGTTAATATCTAACTTCTACTCTAGATTATATTATTTACTGTTTAGGTTAAGCATGAAATGTATACAAAATAATTCATTTTGGGAGGAAGACATTTTTAATTGTGTTTTTGACAAAATAAAGTTTTATTATTATCATTACTATTAATAATAATAATAAACTGATACAACGGAGTATCGAAGGACCCACCAGAATATAATTAAAGTCATAACCTATCCAACAAAGTTATTTCATTACATTTTTATTGTCAGAAGAAAAAATGTTTTAAGACTAGAACAGAATACAATCAGTCTGTTTATTAACTATTTTGTTCTGCTATTTTCTCATTGTCATTATGAGCACTCATAACACCAATGTAAAGTGTTACAATTTTATTGTTACTTTTGTGAAATTCTTCCTTGGACCAAGAGAAGCCAACCAACTTTCCAAGTTTCAACTCTCTAGGATCTTTCTATCAAGTGTTATCACAACATAATTTTAAGAAGTCCCCGTCGGTCCTTGATAAAAAAAATTTCTATCACAGGCAGGATTTGAACCTATGCTACCCCAAACTCAGAGCCAAAGACTGCAACCCTACATTAAGTGGAAATGCCTTGAGTCTCTTGATGTACCAGAATAATTAAAGCACTTGCATAAGAAAGGACCATGTGATCCTAACTTTGCCTGTACAAATAAGGAATTTTTCACTAATTTACTTTAGAGAGGAAACTGATTAATCTTACTAGTCTTGTTCCTACTTAGAAATTAAACAATTCAATATCAGATGTAACTTACACTTATTATAGATAACTACACAATAATATGTTCTTTAAAAAGGTACTTGCAAGTCCCATTCTATGTGTACAGAAACAATAAATCTTCCAAGTTTTAATAGCTCTCATATAAGTTCAACAACAGGCCTATCCTTGATAGTGTTTAATGTTCACGTTTTATGGCTACAGGTACTATACAACAACTGTTATTAGCAAATGACTTTCATAACGTGATTTTGATTTAAGGTTCATTTTATCTCTGAAACCAAACCGTTACTTTACATTGAAATGTTGAGAAATAACATTGTTAATTATGCATAAGGTAGGAGAATCTATCTATATTACTAAAAGAATATCTTGATTTTTTTACGTGAATTTAGATACCTCAAAACATTATTTGATGTAGATATTTAGTATTAAATCAGTTGATTGGCTAAAACATAATAGGCACAATTGAAAAAGTTAAACAAATACCAATTACATGCCAAGGGGTTACTCTCATTTTAATTATTTACTTTTTAATCAATATTGTAGCCAACACCTTTTGCCTAGTTATTTTGCAACACTTCGAAATAACTCGTATTCGTTAATATTCACTTCTTCACATTGGGTAGTCTGGCAGTTAAAAGTGTTCACATGTTTAAATGTTTTTTTTTTGTATTTGTATTCTAGGGAAAATGGCACTACTGAATATCAAGTTACATATATGGGCTGTACAGAAGAAGATGAGGACAAAGAGAAAGCATTAACGAGTCCTTATGGGTTACAAACTGCAAAGTGTCTCTGTGACCAGTAGCGTAGCCAGAAATTTCGTTCGGGGGGGGGTCCGAAACCGGGGATCCGGGGGACGTTTTGTGTGTTATTTTCCAATGAGTTTACTAAAAGGTAAATACCAAAAATATGGAGCTTTAGTAACTACGCCTCTATAGAAAGTGGAAAGATGTAATAGGCAAATTCAACCCTCACAGCAACTCTAGTACGGTGCCACAAATTTTCTTGTATAGCTACAGAAACTTTACGAAGTTCGATTCTGGGCCGAGTAGAAGGCACCAATGTGATGTTGCGTTCACTGGATAAGAAAGAAGAACAAATAGAGCTTCACTCAATCGTGTAATTGACAAAACTATATTCTGTGGAGAAAATGAAATACCCCTTCGAGGACATTGGGCCACTGACGGCCGAAAACCCTTTAGAAAAGGAGGGCAATTTTCTACGTTGCTCGGGCGCAGGTCAAACTAACGGTCGGAAAATGCAACGGAAAAACTCTACTGATTAGAAGTTCGGCTGCTTTGGATTTCACTGATTGAGTTATTTATGAATGAGTTGCAATGACGATTTTTTTGTATCAGTACACTGTAGACGACTACATAATTATCGGAAAAATAAAAAAAATCACTTTCGGTCAGAAAATAAAATACACATGAAAAACTCTAATGATTTAGAACTTCAACTACTTCGGAAATCAGTTATTGAGGTAAACGTGGTATTTTTGATTGAGTTAGGGCGACGATGTTTTGTTATCATTAAACTGTACTCGACTAAACTATATAATTATCGAGAAAAAAAATCACTTCCGTTCGGTAAATACCGAAGAAAGATTGTAGGACTGTAGGTCCACGCCTAGTTTGACGAGGGTGGCTGACGTCACTTTTCTGCAGGGTAGGACAGTTAGTCCACGCCGACACCTGTGGACTAACTGTCCTACTTTTCAAAACTGACCTGGCCGTGCATTAGTTTTTCTAACCTGCACTTATTGTTTATTCTGGTCAGTGATGCTTCCACTACATTCGCACAGCGTACTGCTAAAGCAGCAATTATTAACAACAGTTTACTCAAGCTATCACATATAAAGTGGATTACTAATAGGGATTATATCTTAACGAATTCCATATAGCATTATATTACTATCTGATTAATTTGGCATTGTCCTAATGAATCATAAACATCTACAGTAAGTTTTGTATTAGTTATTCCTTATATTGGACCATCGTTTGTATAATACTGTATATAACAGTAGACACTATAATCGTTAGACATTCTTAAGTTAGAAATGGGCGTAACTAACCTGTCTTTATTTTATGTATATCATTTCGTTTCATTCTTTTTGCAGCTGTCTTATGTAGTGCACTGAAAATGATTTAGCAGATATAGAGTTTAGATCTCGAAACATACCATTCAAGTGCTGCAGTGTGAGTACGACGATCCCTTATCAAACCCCTCATCAAAAGAAACCCGTGAGTCAGACAGTGGTCCCAGGCCGGGACCGTGGACCTACTGTCCACCCCTTAAGAAGTAGGTAAGAAATGCTTCCGGCAGTTTTATGACGTTGGACCTACAGTCCGTTTACCCCGAAGAAAAGCTCTCTACAGATTCAAGATTTGACGATTTTGGATTTCACTGGTTGAGTGGTTGAGGTAAAAGTGGTACTTAGTGAAATCCAAAATCGTCAAATCTTGAATCTGTAGAGAGCTTTTCTTCGGTATTTTCCGTGCGGAAGTGATTTTTATTGTTTTGTTTCTCGATAATTATATATGTATTGGCGTTGAATTAATACCTAAAAATAAACGTCCAAAAATAATTCTAAGTACCACTTTTACCTCAACCAGTAAAAATCCAAAATCTTGAAAACTTGAATCTGTAGAGAGCTTTTTCTTCGGTATTTTCCGTCCGGAATTGATTTTATTGTTTTGTTTTCTCGATAATTATATATGTATTAGTCGGCGTTGAAATAATACCTAAAAATCAACGTCCTAACATAATTCTAAGTACCACTTTTATCTTAACCACTCAACCAGTGAAATCCAAAATCTTGAAAACTTGAATCTGTAGAGAGCTTTTCTTCGGTATTTTCCGTCCGGAATTGATTTTATTGTTTTGTTTCTCGATAATTATATATGTATTAGTCGGCGTTGAATTAATACCTAAAATCAACGTCCTAACATAATTCTAAGTACCACTTTTATCTTAACCACTCAACCAGTAAAATCCAAAATCGTCAAAACTTGAATCTGTAGAGAGCTTTTCTTCGGTATTTACCGTCCGGAAGTGATTTTATTGTTTTTGTTTCTCGATAATTATATATGTATTAGTCGGCGTTTGAATTAATACCTAAAATCAACTTCCTAAGATAATTCTAAGTACCACTTTTACCTCAACCACTCAACCAGTGAAATCCAAAATCGTCAAAACTTGAATCTGTAGAGAGCTTTTCTTCGGTATTTGCCGTGCGGAAGTGATTTTATTGTTTTGTTTCTCGATAATTATATATGTATTGGCGTTGAATTAATACCTGAAATCAACGTCCTTAAAATAATTCTAAGTAGCCCTACAATTTTACCTCAACCAGTGAAATCCAAAATCTTGAAAACTTGAATCTGTAGAGAGCTTTTCTTCAGTATTTACCGACCGGAAGCGATTTATTGTTTTGTTTCTCGATAATTATATATGTATTAGTCGGCGTTGAATTAATACCTAAAATCAACTTCCTAAGATAATTCAAAGTACCACTTTTTACCTCAACCACTCAACCAAGTGAAATCCAAAATCGTCAAAACTTGAATCTGTAGAGAGCTTTTCTTCGGTATTTGCCGTGCGGAAGTGATTTTATTGTTTTGTTTCTCGATAATTATATATGTATTGGCGTTGAATTAATACCTGAAATCAACGTCCTAACATAATTCTAAGTAGCCTACCAATTTTACCTCAACCAGTGAAATCCAAAATCTTGAAAACTTTGAATCTGTAGAGAGTTTTTCTTCAGTATTTTACCGACCGGAAGTGAATGTTATTGTTTTGTTTCTCGATAATTATATAAGTATTAGTCAGCGTTGAATTAATACCTTAAATTCAACGTTCTAACATAATTCTAAGTACCACTTTTACCTCAACCACTCAACCAGTGAAATCCAAAAATCTTGAAAAACTTGAATCTGTAGAGAGCTTTTCTTCGGTATTTATCGACCGGAAGCGATTTTATTGTTTTTGTTTCTCGATAATTATATAAGTATTAGTCGGCGTTGAATTAATACCTAAAATCAACGTCCTAACATAATTCTAAGTAGCACTTTTACCTCAACCACTCAACCAGTGAAACCCAAAATCGTCAAAACTTGAATCTGTAGAGAGCTTTTCTTCGGTATATACCGACCGGAAGTGTTTTTTTTCTTGATAATTATATAGGTACAGTGTACAGTTTAATTACCCAAAAATCGTCGTCCTAACTCAACCGAAAACACCATGTTACCTCAATCACTGAAGTTCAAATTAGTTGAAGTTTTTAATCAGTAGAGTTTTTAAGTGTATTTTCCGACCAAAATTTATTTTTAAAATTTTTTTTCGATAATTATATACACGTCTACAGTTTAATAACACCTAAAATCAACGTCGTAACTTAATTCTAAGCGGTCATTTTACGTTACCAAGACGAATTTGAACGAAGTGGTCGCTAATTTAAACTATTCGCCGTGTTACGGTTCAGGTTACTTTGCGACGTTCATGTGACCGCGCCCTATAAATACGTGATTACACTTCACTATCCGAAAGGCCGAGCCCAAAAGTATCGTTTGATACTTTTATGATTTAAAGGAAAGGACAATTATATTTATAACAACGGTCACTTTAATCAATTAAATCAATCAATTTAATGTGTGTAGACAAGAGTAATGATAACTCTCCTTTTTTTCTCCTGCTCCATGATTCATTTTTTAATTTCTTAAATTTCGGGGGGGTCCGGACCCCCTGGACCCCCCCCTTCGCTACGCCACTGTCTGTGACCTAATTATTGTTATTGAAATTGCCCGCCAACATATGGTGATAAGATGGCCTGGTTTCCGAATTGAAAAATATCAAGTAGTATTGTTTAAATGTCAACTAAAACAGAGATCCACCAATTCATTTCCAAGTGTCTTTTGTTGTATAAAAGGTTATGAATGATCAGGTTGGTAACTTATGGTATGAATATCCGTGTGGTGTAACTGGTTCACCAGCGGATAACAGCGGATAACAGCAGGATAACAGTTTGCTGCACTGTTGATGTTACATGAAACAATGTTGTGTGATTGTACTCGTATTCAGTTTGTTTACAATTATTTTTGTTCCGCTACTTTCTCGTTGCAGTATTTGTACTGCAATCTAAAACAAATCCAAATATTTAGGGATGGTTTGGAAACACAAAATATTGTCAACGGGAAAAGTGCTTCCCAATTCTTACGATACGCTGTCTTAAAATGTTGTTATCTCTGACAGCGCTATCTGGCTCCAAAGATAAATCATTAAACTGTTCCCTTTGCTTGGATAGATGTAAACTAAACAAAGGTTGGTCAATATTACACTGTAGTAAATCTATAGGAGGAAAAATTTCAATTTAGAGTTAAAAAAAGTATTAACCAAATTATGCAAACATTTTTCGACTGCAAGTTGAGGGCAAATTAGTTTAATCTGTATTAACTAAATTTGTGAATATTGAATCAGAAATAAAGCAATTAGCAATTAGTAAGCAGAACTCACTCAAAACAAAAATCCATAAAATGATTCAATCGATTTAGAATAATGTTTATTTACTATTTTTAATTTTCGTCGAAGCACTTGAAGATGCCTTTGTTGGAGACAAGAAAAATATAAAAAGGCTCAATCTATGAAGAGTTGTAGGTATTTGAAGCAGAATGTAGGGGGATCTAATAATCAGGTCCAAAGAACAACTGTTTACGATAAGAATAAGAATTGTATAATATGTATATAAAAGATGACTGCAGGGATTGCAATGTTTTTTATTCAAAATAAATACATTTTCTGATGAATAATTAGGTACTTATGACATAATATTTTTAATTATGTTTTATTAATAAAATGCAATTTCCTCACATCACAAAAATCATTAAAAAATGTCACTCACTGAAAATACAGCTCTTGCACTGTAAGAAATATATATATTAGTCTTCAGCCGTTTTTATTACAATACCAAATTACAATGTTTCCTAAATTCCCTACGTTACATTCCTGCAATTCCTAGCAGAGTAATAAAAAACATATTTTCAACATATTTCCTATCTTCAGGAAATTATCTTAAAGGAATATGACCTTAAAATAAAAATACGATACCAACCAAAACCGATCGGTCATTTTAAATAGCTCGAACTGGCCTCCCTAGTGATGACGTCATTCTGACGACAAACATCTAACTGTCTACCAAACGAGATGGAAAACACAGGGATCGGGACAGATCTACCTGTGCCGGAGCGATGGGATACGGGATGGACAAGAGTAAGATGACGTCATATCACGGAAGAGGAGACGAGGAAGGGGAGTCACACGTCACGCACAGCTGACCGTAGCTAGGCGGGGGGAGGGGGGAGTTTGAGGGGGAAGTATCATTGACACCGTCCTCCTACACCTGACACAACAACGATCTGACCAGTCCGGTCCCATTACACCACAACTGGCATGAAATTATAGATAATTACAAGCAGTTATTGCCAATAAAGCGAATGAGACATACTTTGTTAATTTTTTCATGAGTAAGACACTACTGCCAATCATTGGAAGTAACTATTTATTTATAGTGTTAGGCATCTTTATAGGCGCGTGTGAGGTGTGAGGTGGGGCGCGTATGTTTGATGAGGGTACAAATTACACGATTATGTAAACTCTCCCACTAGCCCCAGTCTATGGCGCGTGGCGGGCCTCAAATAGATCACACATAATCTAACAAGTTTGCTTCGGAGGATAATGTAAAGAATATGTTATGTATGTAACAAATATAATACGTATTTAATGAATATGTTGTACATCAAACGAATATGATATGAATGTAACGAGCATGCTATGAGCGTAACAAATATAACATGTATCTGATGAATATGTTGTGCATCTAACGAATGTGATATGTATGTAACGAGCATGCTATGAGCGTAACAAATATAACATGTATCTGATGAATATGTTGTGCATCTAACGAATGTGATATGTATGTAACGAGCATGCATGCTATGAGCGTAACAAATATAACATGTATCTGATGAATATGTTGTGCATCTAACGAATATGATATGTATGTAACGTATGCAATGAGTGTAACAAATATAACATGTATCTAATGAATACGTTGTGCATCTAACGAATATATGTATGTAATGAACGTAACGAATATAACATGTATCTGATGAATATTCTGTGCATCTAACGAATATGATATGTATGTAATGCGTATGCAATGAGTGTAACAAATATAACTTGTATCTGATGAATATGTTGTTAATCTAACAAATGTGATATGTATGTAACGAGCATGCTATGAGCGTAACAAATATAACATGTATCTAATGAATACGTTGTATATATGTAATGAACGTAACAAATATAACACGTATCTAATGAATATGCTGTGCATCTAACGAATATGATATGAATGTAACGAGCGTATGCTATGAGTACAAAGTACATAGTACAAATATAACATGTATCTGATGAATATGTTGTACATCTAACGAATATGATATGAATGTAACGAGCATGCTATGAGCGTAACAAATATAACATGTATCTGATGAATATGTTGTGCATCTAACGAATGTGATATGTATGTAACGAGCATGCTATGACGTAACAAATATAACATGTATCTGATGAATATGTTGTACATCAAACGAATATGATATGAATGTAACGTAGCAATGAGTACAAAGTATGAGCGTAACAAATATAACATGTATCTGATGAATATGTTGTGCAATCTAACAAATATGATATGTACGTAATGCGCATGCTATGAGCGTAACAAATATAACATGTATCTAATGAATAAGCTGTGCATCTAACGAATATGTTGTGTGTCTAACGAATATGATGTGTTTTTAACGAACATGATATGTATGAATGCGTAACAATGAGTACATACATAGTACAAATATAACATGTAATCTGATGAATATGTTGTGTGTCTAACAAATGTGATATGTATGTAACGAACATGTTATGAGCGTAACAATTATAACATGTATCTAATGAATACGTTGTATATATGTAATGAACGTAACAAATATAACATAAATCTTATGAATATGTTATGTATCTATAAATATGGTATATATGTTACGAACATGTTATATGTATGACGAATGTATTATATGCGTAACGAATCTGTTATAGTGTTTAAAACTGATTTCAAAGTGACTGAAACATCTATTTTCCGAAATTTTCACATAGTGTTAGTTGCAAAAATCAAGAATGGTGAGAGGAATATTTGTAACACGAACTTAATGTAATTCGTCAAAAATCTATCACTAAACTTTCCAAAGCGCGATTTCTACCCACTGTCTATCCCAGCTATGTAAAGTAGAGCGTTCTAAGCCCATCTGTACAAATATGTATTTCACTTATCGAATCGCTAACTATCGAATCTTCTTACAGATTATTATTTCATCAACTCATTTTATTTTTTATGGATAATAATAATGTACGTCTACAAATTCACTACAGTATGCATATTTAACTATTTCAGCAGAGAAAACTTTGACAAACTTTAATGCCATTAAGAGTAAATATTCATTCAGGAAAGTTGGCTGAGCGTCAGCGAAGCCTATCATTTGAGGGGCTGGAAAAAATTCATTTCTGCCTGACTGTCTGTAGATCGCACAATATGTCGAAAATAACCTATTGTGTTTAGTAATGTTGTGTGACACTTCATCTTTTGGTGACTCGGTTTGTAGGCTGGTTTATTTAAACACTACTGTAAACCCAACGTAATGAATAAAACATATGTGAATATGAGAGAAAGATTACATTTGTACACTTTAAAGCGTTGTATGAACGACTGTGCATATACAGGGTGGCGCATATGTCAGTTTCCCCAGAAGATAAATTTAAAGGCATTATAGGTTAATTGAACAAAACAATTTTTAAAACACGAAAACAAGTTCAATATAAGAAATTACTTGAATATTACCATACAATGTTACAGCAGTTGTTCGAAACGTCCACCTTGATTTTGTATACACTTCATACAACGACTGAGAATAGAATCACAAATTTTTAGCAATAAAGGTTTATCGTTATTAACAATTTAAATGTATTTCTAATTAGGTTTTAGGGTTCGTCAAGATTTTGCGGTTTTGAAGCATACACAGTCTCCTTTATAATATCCCACAATGAAAAATCACATAGGGACAGGTCTGGCGATCGCGCAGGCCAATCAATTGTACCACGGCGAACAATCCATTCATTAAATTAATGTGTTATTTAAAAAATGTCGAACTTGGATACCGAAACGTGCTGGGACACCATCTTGTTGCCAGACGAGCGAATGTATATTGAAAACAGGCTTGTTTCTGAGCTCGGGAACTACTACTTCTTGCGGCAACCGTAAGTAACTTTCTGAGTTGACATTTCCTTGAAGAAAATAAGGACCAGTCAGTGCAGTACTCGAAATATTGTTACCAACCTATCGAAATAAAATATCCCAATTTATGGGGAAACTGACATATGCGCCACCCTGTAGAACCATGAATTTTGTTGAGCGTTATCACTCAGTAACTGACCCAATTTGTCATTTGTCTTCCGGAGGATGTTAAAATATCTTTCTGTAGGATTGTCTGTCCTCAGGACATCTCGAGAGTTAATGAGCTGTAGACTTGACATTGTGTATGCCACCTCAGCGAAGCCTGTTACGCGACACGTGTTGTGACGTATTCCTGCCTTGTTTAACGTATTTAAATTTTTAATATTTCCCGTCATGCCCCCCCCCCCCCCTCCAGACGGAACTGAACAAGACATCTCGCTCAGGACGCGCACGACGCACATCGTTGGCGATGAATGATGACGTACGTGTGACAAGCTCTAATGTCTAGATGAGCCTTGAGTATAATGTACGTGACGAGATGGCGCGGTGGTAGTAAAGTTACAGGCACTGAGCATGGTCAAAGTCAACATTCATAATTATTACTGTCCGATACGGTACATCATAATCATCGGCTGTGATGAGAGGGGGAGGAGGGAGGGCGTATAACTCGCAACGGTTGGGGGATAGAATTGAGGCACACAATTATTGAGCCAAAAATAGAAAACAATGAATTGTGGACAAATTTGATTTGAGCGAACTACGAAGGAGCCGCGGTGAATGTCACGTACCCTTCATGTTGACGTACGGTCGCCTTGTGGGAACTGGGTAACAGGTGTAGGCCTACCCTTCTGGAGCTTCTCATAGAAAACAAAACACAGATAAATAATAACAATGCATTTGTAGATTTCGTGTATAATAGATGCTACACATCTGTATATAAGACAATTAACTACTTAAAATGAGATATAAAAAGACTTAACCTGACAAATCCTTCCTAAAATCTTGTCGCTGTGTGTCTGTCGTCCGTCTATGCTCTGTATCTTGGTCAAAGGAGAATTCTAACTGATTTTTGAGGTCAAAATTTTCACATTTTAACACAGTTTTCTTTTACTGTACGTTATTACTTCGAGTTCTTCGATATTCCTTTGTATCTGTTTTTTTTCCTACAGCAAATGCAATTTATAACGTGGGTTTGCGTTATAATAAAATTAACTATTTCTGACCAGTCTAAATAATTTTTATTATTTAATATTAATATTCAAGATTAAAATCTGTCAAATCACATTCCAAATCACAAGACGATATAATGTGACGAAGGAGAGCATAACAACTCATCACGAAATATGGAATTAATTAACAACACAAATTAAATCAATTAAAAACTTATGTGTATAATGCTCGTTTATGTGTAGAATTTATACACAAGATATGTGGATGTATTTAAATAGTTGTAACATAATAGTAACATTTTAAAATGCAATGAACTACAAGATACGGTCTTATAATCGAACTCGAGACGTACGGGATTTTATGATTCCTATACTTTAATAAATAATTATACATTTTTTTTTAACTAATCTCCAAAAAGGTACTTAATATAAAGGTTAAATTTCTGTGCATGAACTAAAAAATCTATAGTCAACGTTTAAGTTTATGGTAAGCCTACTTGAAAAAACAGTGTACGAAGATAAATTCAGGATTTTTTCCAGAGAATTGCAGCTTTGCTAATAACGATAACACTCCAATATTGAATTAATGTATGTAAACCCCATGTTTCCATTAATTAAAATTTTATTTCGCTAAACCGAAATGGTGGGCACACAATCAGTGGTGATAATGTAGTTATTGCGTCCTCTCACGGCAGTTGTAAGGCTTAAGACTGCTGCAGGGTATCATGTCGTAAAAGTGTTTCGATAAGGCCAAATATAGAGGACCAAGATGCAAGTCCTTACGTAATAACCCGATACAGCGGAGTATCCATGTAATCGACAGGACGTAACGTAACAGTTATCGCGCAGACGGACGGACATACGGACTGCTGTTTTAGCTCTTAAGTAAAAACTCAATAGGGGTTTCATTGGACCTAGAGGAAACTAACAAGTTTCAAGTCATATATGACTTTTAAACCAAGAGTTATCGCGCAGACGGACAGACATACGGACGGACTGCTCTTTTAGCTTTAAACTACAAAACCAATAGGGTTTTCTTTTGACCAAGAGGAACCTGAGAATTGAGTATCAAATCTTGCATGACTTTTCTATCAAGAGATATCGCACAAACTGACGGACAATAGTCCTTTAAACACGAAAATGTGTACAAAACGACTTCTTGACTTCAATGACAGCTACAAATTCAGGATTTTTCTTAAGGATACTCAATGTCTAGGTAAGGATTCCCGAACAGGGTAAAGATGTTCCTCCCTTGCCAAAAAGTTCTGGGATCGATTCCAAGGAGATTGTTATATCGTGGTATACGGATTCTTATACAAATTCTTCCCATTATTCATTATCGATCGCTTGGAGATACTTGGAGACACACCGTCTTCTAAAGGTCCACTATGACAACCTATTGTAGGCCACATTGGCTAATAAATGAGGCCTAAATAATACTCAATGGGGTCAATTCGATATTCAATCAACGAGGTCCGCCCCGTACTGCAGAGTAATACAAACGGGGCCATGGGTAGCAGCAGCTAGTAATTAATTAGCAGTTCATGCATACTCCGGAGAGACATCCAAGGACTTTGCTCTACACCTGTGCTCATGTAGTGTTGTTGCAGATGCAGATGCAGCCCACTCAGAGCAAGGGCGTGCACGTGCTCGTGGACGTGCGTGCGAGTGATTGTGCAAGGTGTGACGTGTAGGCGCCCCAGGAAACTCTCGCGCCGCTCTCCTCACCTCTCGTAGTAGACCGGATTTCTGGGATTGTCAGCCAACACGGCTGGAAGCGTGCTGCAGTCTCCACTAACCACCGAACCGGCTGAATTGCATCGCGTTATCTCCTAAATTCCATCAGAAGCCAATAAAATTTCTGTCTCGGCGACAATAATAAAATCCACGAAACGTAGTGTGCTATCTTTATGATATATAACCATAGAAATGCCCAAAACAGTATTATCCTTTCAAACCATTCATCGCCAATAACAAACTTTAAACAAAGAAAAATTACCGACTACAACCAACTATTGTTCCAAGCCGTTCCAAGAATAAACGAGAAAATGTAAAACTTGTTTCGCTAACACGAGAATTAATATGTGCATATGGTGGACTCCTTGTTGTCTCGCTTCGTGGTCATGTCAAGGTTGATTATTTATGGTCCATTGTGCGTGAGTTCTCTCAAGAATATCCAAAAGTCGTAAGGCCACCACCGATACACTGACTCATGACATCGGCTTCCAAGGCATTTCCTCTCCTTTCTCGAATCGATTCTCAGATCATTTTGTTTTATGATGGCTCAGCATAACTGCCTTTGTTGGTGCGATGATGGCCATGATTCATGCTCTGTTGACAGTCACGTCACTTTGTTGGCTTCTCTCTCACACTCGCTGTGTGTCACAGTGTTTACTTCGTCTCGAGTGGTCGATGGTGAAGGCGACTTGACGGAGGCTTGAGAGTGAGCAAGCGGCTGCCGAGCAGGCCGGAAGGCGAGTAGAAGAGAATACAAGAGACGAGGTGAGATGAGAGTTACGGTCGGTTGGCCGGGTGTTGTCGACGCCCTCGGTCACAGACCATGACCACGATGGTCGCCTAGGCCTCATGTGTACGCTAAACTTTGTCTACGTTCACCTCATACAGGGTTTAACACTTGTCTTGACTATCATCATGTGTATCATTATTAATTTAATAAAGGTCTGGGACAGCAAAGTGCTCATTGCCATCTGACAAAATGGAATTCATCCATAACCTGTCCATAAATGGTGCTAATCGAAGGACGGTGAAACTTTGTAAACGTGACAAAAGGTGTGACAATTTTTATAACAATCAATGTTGTCATTTATGAGATTTGGGAAAATGCACGTTGATGTCGAGATGGATCTTTAAAAAATTCTCAGAGATGGAATGCAATATTTATTTCAATTGTACATAAATAAAAACAAAACATACTGTCGTCTTAATCATTGTGAAAAGATGTTACTCTTGACTCAAGTTGTAACAGATATAATTTCGAAGGCTTACCCTTCAATAGGATCTTATTAACGCGACCCTTACGTCCCGAAATGTGTTTTCATCCCACTGGATGAGACTGCTTCAGAGGCGAAAGAGATGTTTTGGATGATTTAAGGCAGAAAAGATTTTCTAAAATTACACAAGCCGCTTAATGTGAATTCCCAGACGATATGCCAATTACACCTATGCTATTACACTTATCGATCGTTACCAATGGAAGGGTGTAACGATCTATAATTGCTCCTAGCTGCTATAGGTCCTATATTAACCGTACGTGTGGGTGGGCGACATACCACAGCCTCCAGCATGCGGGTAGTCTCCAGACAATAGTGGCAGCCTAGATAACAGCTTTCAGCTTTCACAGTTGACACACCGACTAGTATCCTCCTCCTTCCTGCCTTCAAGGGTGAAACACGAACCGATCATATGCCGAGGAGTATGCTTTTTCTATGTTTAAACCCTTAATGGAAACTTTACGGTTATATGCTGCTTAAGCCGAGTATCTCAAAATGTGACAGATCTCCCATTCTGGTACATCTCAAATGAGCTCGTTAACCATCTTTTAAGATAAGGATTTGGACACCTTCACAAAAAACTGTAACTTTTTAAAATTTGTTGTCCAAAAAGTTATTTTCTGATTACTTTAAAAAGAACAAAATTCCAGACGCGTAATCCAAGGAAACCTTTCATGGAAACTCTACAGGTCACATGCTTAAGCCGAGTATCTCAAAATGTGACACAGATTTCCCTTTCTGGAATGTCTCAAATAGGCTCGTTGACCATCTATTTAAGATAAGGATTTGGATACCTACAGAAAAAACTGAAGCATTTTAAAATTTGTCGTCCGAAAAGCTATATTCTGATTACCTTAAAAAGAACAAAGTTCCATACGCAATCCAAGTAAACTTAGAAGGCTTTAAAAACACCCTTTCTTCATAATCGCAATAATATGGTAGATTTCATCTGTGACCTTATTTCGAAAAATTAAATTGAACACGCAATATTAGTTTTGAAGATTAATTCATTAAGTTATGCAAATCCATATTGGATAACTCTTACCTAATATCATACATCTTAATTGCAAACCCCATACTTTTTCAACTCTGTTATTTCGTTCCCCTATTTTAAGGAAAGTCGCATATGGAACATGGAGTGTAACAAAGAGAAACAAATCATAAAATTCTACTTTGGTGAGTTGAATATCTAATACACAACACCGGCCAATTTATACACCGGTAATGTTACAGTTCTAGTCTTTAATAGTTGGCCAGTTGATATAATAATTTCAAAACTCTAAAAGTTCCACCATGTTTACATATAACAATATTTAAACAATTATACACAAAGAAGTGGCATATAAAACAGAAGATATTTAAAAACACTGTATTGCTGTTACTAAATTAGTATAGCATTAATAGCATAGATAAAATGTTGCACAAGTGTAAAATTACACCATTTTTTATCATTTAAGCTTAATATTTCGTATTGTGAAATAACAAATGTTATCTATGCTACAGCTTATTTAACATGTTACAAAGCTGAGATAACAATTATATACATATGCGATCGACCATCACTATAAAACTATTTAATGTTTTATATTGGCTAACGAACTTATCAAAGAAAAGAAACTTAGTTTAGTTTCAGTATTAAGTTGGGTTTAGGTTTACTGTAAATAATTGATTAATTAAGGCTGTTACTGTTTCAGTAGTATTAGGCTCAGAGCTCGTACACTGCCGATACCTTGAAATATTGTCATATAAAAATACTAGTACGAACAAACGTTGATGTACAATACCTGACATTTGTAAACTCTTTCTGTTTATCTTTACGATGCTGGACAAGAAAGGACTTTACAATTCTATAGTTAATAACAATTACAATAATTTGTTCCCATAACCAAGGACGTAGCCAGCGAGTGGGTCCAAGAAGCCCAGACCCTCCCCCACCCCCAACTTTTCAATTTTTTTCAATTACCTATTTAGTCAATGATCATTATTATTATTTAAATATAATTTATTATTACTAATATGTACTGCTGAAAGAATGTTCTCAACAAAGAAACGTGTCAAGAACCTTTTAAGGAACAAAATGGTCCTTACTCTCTGTCCACTACGGAAAAATATCAGTTGTCTGGACCTCACCCCCTCCCCCAATTTTTTCCTGGCTTCGTTATTATCCATCGCGTGAGGTTTCCAGGTATTGGCCATATATAATTTTGACAAGTCGATTTACAACATGACATAAGCGCAACACAAGTGATCTCTTTTACACAGTATAACTTGTCTCCGCTTATACAAATATACGTAACATTTAACTGATTGTCATCAATCTGACATGATTGTAGCCTATTAACCTTAGAAGTGGCGCAGTATTGTACGACAATCGTTCGTGATGTCACAAACTTTAATATGATTTTAAATATAAATATACACATTTTATGGTAACCTGTGTTGTTACATATAACATTGTTATGTCAAAATTTTTTTCATACCTGAAACCTGTTGATACCATGTGCACAAAAAAAATAAATCAATATTATACCCAGAATTGTATGCCAATTTTTAAAATATAGTTTACTTGACTTAATTTATACCTAGAATTGTATAATTTTATAAATATTGTTTACTTGACTTAATTTATACCTAGAATTGTATAATTTTATAAATATTGTTTACTTGACTTAACAAGTATTTTTACTAATGTTCGATACAAATGTATACAGTTTTTAAATTAGATGATGTTCAAGCCTTATTTTAATATTATTTCTGTAATGTAAATCAATGTTTTATAAGCTATTAGCGGTTACGCGCGGCTTCGTACGTAATTTCGTAAGCGTTGCACGTGTATGAGCACATCTGGTTCAAATGAATTACATTGCTGACGCCTATATTAAGTTTGCCTTGTTGCTTAGTCAAGATATTATGTGAAATAGTGTAAATTTATGGCCACTGTAATTTACTCCGTAGTTTGTAATTTTTGTTCCATAGTTGATTTACCTTGTTTCTCCGACCATGAAAATATATGTACATACATATTATAAAGGTTTGTGAAGCCTACTTCTGACAAAAGTCAACTAAAATGGGTTTTATAAAAGTCTTTAAATTTATAGTAAAAGTTAGTAACTTTATCTTTTGATATCTGCATTACAGTACTGACCATGCACTGCATACTTAATATTTGTTAAAATTTACATTTAAAACTATAATTTTACTAACACTTCTAATTAATTATCCTATCTGGATATTTTATTACTCTGTTCTCAATAGCGCTTTGTTATTTTGTTACAGGGCTTATTTTTGTTTGTACCTTAGTTGGTTTTCTTTTTTCCCTAATCAAGAAAATATATATAAATACACAGCTCTGAGAAGCCTTCTTCTGCCAAAAGACAACTAAGATGGGTTTCATAACAGTCTTTAAATTTATAGTAAAACTAAAAAATTATGTTTGTAGTTTGTATATAGTAACTTTGTCTTTGATATATGTATTACAGTACTGACCAAGCACCGAATACTTAATTTTACAGTTAAAAGTATATTTTTTACTAAACCTTTATTTACTTATCTGGTTATTTTCTTACTCTGTTCTTATCAACAGCGGTTTCAGAAAAGGTTGAAATGATAATTCATGTTACAGCAAAAGAATTTTAATGATTTCCAGACTATAAATGTAAACAAATTGAAAATAGTGTTTGATTTAAACATGATATGGTTATGTTGTCAAAACACTGTTTACACAGTACAGTTGGTTACATTTAACATGATCTTTTAATTAATGGCATTTGTTTTCTATAATGCAACTTAAGCGATTGGTGTATAGTGAAGAGAAATAGATTCTCTTTATACTAAAGTAAGTTGGCAATACTGATAACTTGAGACTCAAGTGCAGTAAACGAAAAAGAAGAAGAACGGAAATGACCTACTGAGCGAGAAATGTGCTGCGGAGTCGGGACTGACTGCTGCTGAGTAAAGACAGTTTGTTATCAGTGCCTACTGTTATCAGCAGGCTGCTTGCTACTAACGAGTAGCGTTGCTCCATTTGGAAAATGTTATGTGACAAAGAATAATCTTTTTGTTGTTGTATATCCAAACCTCTGCAGCAATGAGAACATTACACACGACGCAAAACTCATATGAATGATTGTCAGCGTTGTAGTAGGAAATGTTTACGCTCAACTAACTTGTAGATGGCCTTTAGAACTGAGCAGGTAAAACTGATCAGGAAAGAGCACTAAACATAGAACGAGGCTTTTGAACAGGTGGGTTTGAAAGATTGTCCAAAGAACCGGCCAAGTATATAAGTATGCTCAAGTTTTATCCTGATTAAGTTCAAGAGATGGATAGAGAGTCATGTAAGATACTACTAATACATCATAAATTTCCGACTGTTTCAGACGTGTCTGGGTGTTTGGTTATTTAATAATTTAGATTCTAATAAACATTACTTTAAGATTAATTTTATGAATAATCAATACTTGTAACGAAATACCAAGTAGCGATTAGATTCCATGAATAATAAACTGGATTGAGTTCCTGCATATGTAACCTAGTATCGTTACGACCAAAGAATGAGTAGATTAGGTTTAGATTGGAAATATTTTTCTTATACAAAATTAAGATTGTCGTCGTTAAATACCTTACTGTATAATCTTATACACCATCTGGGATAAAACCTTATTCAGAACAGGTACAGTCAAACTACCCATTTGGGCAGATAGGAATTAAGAAGGTTAAGATGAGATTGGTCTACAGGCATTCCATCTATATAATAACTTCACCCACCGCCTGCACTACAGCCAATGTTTAAGAGAAATGAGGGGCTTAATTCAAGTACACAACACTCAGCTACTCTGTACTACCCAATATGTCACGTCTTCAAGATGAGAAACTCACTCATCACTAATTCTCCAACTGCCTAATATCTGAGAAAAATTTAATTTGGGACACGTATGGCTCATGGCTTGAATGGAAAAACTAAAACATCTACATGAAGATCAAACTACCATAGAGGTTGAAATGGGGTTGCAGCCCTAGATCTATACCTTTTTGTTTGTTTTTTTTTTCAACCTTCGATGCCATAGAAAGATAAAATTTGACACACACACACACACGCACACGCACACGCACACGCACACGCACACACACACACACACACGCACACGCACACACACACACACACACACACACACACACACACACACACACACACACACACACACACACACACACGTCTAATACTCTCAACAGACAAATTAAAAGTTCTGTTGTAAAGATCGACTACCCATCGGGATTGAAATAGGGTTGCGAACCCTAAGAAAACTTTACTTTTAACACGTTTGTTCAGGCAATATACAGAATTATAAAAAAGTCTACGTAATAACCAATTTAAAACAAAATTGGCTCCTCCACTCAACGTTTCTAAGCTGTTACCAAAATATGTTTTGCTCGTGTGGCTTTCTCTATATTGTGTAAAATAATATTCATATAAATCGTTGTGTATCTTTCCGGGCCTGACTATTACTCATAAAGTTAGCCGTAGATGTTATATCAGATTTGGTACACGTATTAGCGTGTCCGCAATTATTTACGTAGCGAGTTGGACGACAACCAAATCAAGGTCTCTATTGTCTGCACGAAGGCTATAAGTAGTGAATGTCTCGAGATGCAGCGAATCGGCCGGCCGCTTCTTGTACCAAACGTGAACGCGGAGACAAAAACTTGTGGGGACAATGGTGGACGCGTGGCTTCCATCCGGAATTCGTGCCAATTCACTAACTCGCGAATTAATGCCGTAAGACGGCAAGCAGATCCTTTTCGGGATAAAACACAGTTTAAAGGTTTTTGTGTGACCAACAAAGGAATTTTGCAGAACTCGACAGATTTTCAGAGATACCAACAGTCTCGGTTCGTGTGGAATAATTCAGTAAAGCTCGTTTGACTTTGACCAATGACGAAATTCTGTTTACCAGAACCAGAGGCGGCGACGCGCCGCGACATTGCCAGCTGCGCTAATTGGTGTGCTACAACCAATCTTGCTGAACCAGACGCCACACAGTCGACTGTTGCGACATGCACCACACACAACACGAGCCAATATGTAACTGATAACTTGGGCGCTTCGAGGTTACTCGATAAAATGCGTATCTTCTCGGATGATATTTGATCTCAAATCGATCAATCTATTAGAATTGTTACAAATTCAAAAATGTTTTTTTCTGGAACCGGCACCCCAGCTATCGTTACATTACAGACAAGAATACACCACTTCAGTTTGTCAATATTATACCAAAAGATCCACATTTCAAGCGAATTTCTGGTTTTCATCACTTCAGGGCACCGTCTCTCAGAGGAAGTCTTGAAAATCTTATGTGCAAGCATAGGTCAAGTTGTATATCAAATTAAAGGGCTTTTTAAGTAGAACACAACGTCGCCAACTGCACCTCAAAAGGTTCATCATTATCCAAAATGGCGGCGGTTAAAAGTTGGTTCTTTTATTGATTTAAGTGTAAGGTAATTTACAAAAATCCATTATTTATGTCTTCAGAATTCCAGGTGTTCGGATAGTTACTAAAACATACTCTACCATAAAACAATGCCTTAGATACAAACTACTAAATCAACAAAAACTGCAGATGTGGTTAAGGGTATTCCCATGAAACGAACTTTGACCCAACAGCTCTTATCTGTCCTACTGATATCTGTGGTAGATGTATGACTGGTTTCACTTCTACAAGTTTTAACATCATTAGACATTATAATTTGACGATATCGCTTACTGAGAGGGAAAGAATGACTTATCCAATGTTGCGTTTTGAGGAGAAAACGAAGATCGTATGAAAAGGTTACTCGTTTATTTAACGACGCCTTTCCTGACAGGAATACAATCTCAAAGTCCAGAGGGGTAAAAACAAACAGATGTCTCACTAAAGGGATCTCAGAGTTTGGTCGGATAATGAAACGTCAGCGTGTCGGTGTCAGACTTGCCGAGAACAGAGATGATGTCCAAGCAACCGGGTTTGTTCATCAGTAACAGTCTTAGGATATTCGAGTTCTATCAATATCATTTTAAAAGCGATATTGCGATATTTCATTTCAAATTAGGGATTGGGAACACCGTGTATGCCAACGTGTGTACAAGAGGTGGTGTTTTCCAAAATCAAGCATATCCATCCACACACACAAGTAGTATAAGAGAATATTTATCGAGGCCTCACTAGTACATGTCTTAAGGGGAGGTAAAAGAAAGATGAATTTTAGAGTACATTATTTGTACAAAGTATTTTTATTCTCAATCAGTTTTCCACCACAAGAAGTTTTTCTATTTATGCCAGCTGCAAAAAAAAAATATATTTGTCGCCTTGTTTGAGCCGAATTCTAGTATTTCCTGACAGGAAATTGACAAATATCTTACTTTGAAATCCTCCAACGTCAAAATCTTTGTCGATGTGCCAAACATATAAGTTCTGTTAGTGTCAATAAAGGACTGCAGGTTTATGAGGCAGTGGCTACCAGCCGGTTGATTTTATCTATGTTTGTTTTATATAGTCACTCGACCAGCATGAGGGCAAGACCAGATACACTGCGTGCGATGCGCTGTCTCACCGATCCGCTAGCCACACGTGTCCGGTCTCTCGATGACTCACAACTAAACAGAGATAGCCAAACTTTCAGAGAGCCAAACTTTCAGATAGTCAAACTTTCAGATAGCCAAACTTTCAGAGAGCCTAACTTTTTCTTTAAAAAGTAACTATAGAAATATTGATATTGAAGAGGAATTATCTGATCATCATGAATATCTAAATATATTTTTGATCACACAAGGAATAGTATTGAAAAAATAGTACTATACAATTTTTTTAAACTCAGTCAGTCTTGTTTTTATTTAGACTAGCTACAGACATTTTATATAGTAATAATAAGTATCACCTACATGGACTATATCGTTATTCAAATCTCTTTCAGGTAATGGTAGATTAGTTTCGACAGTCAGACTAGGAGGATTGTTCGTGCGGTATTCCCAACAGAAGAAAACGTTAATGAACCGTGGAGGAACATTTAAAAAGGGTTCCAGAAGCTTTCGATGTATCAAAAAGTATTTTTGGTCAGACAAGCGATGGTCCTATAAAAATAGTAAGAGTTACAAATAACGTGTTGTGTTATCAAAAACAATACATAGAATTGTCCGATTTGAATTTGTTTTACATGTTTGTTTTAATTAACAGAAACATTTTTAAATTTGACTTTAAAGAACTTCATTAGGTCGTACACCTGAGAATCCGCGATAAGTCGAAAGGGCGCTCGCCATCGCTCTTCAGTGTTGCCGACACTAATCCCACGCTAAACAGCAGATGGCCCAAATGAAAAGAAGAAGTGCGAGTACTTTTATGTAGTCTGGTCTTGACGAGAGTCGCCCATCGGCATGTTGAAGGCACAATCTTCTCTGGGAGCCACCACGTTTTCCTCATTGCCAGTTTCACCTTATCATTAAGAATATTATAGTGCCTGTTTAATGACTTACCAAATCGAATTTTAAGTGAGGAGGTCGAATTTTTACTCGTTGGCCAGAAGAGTGCCCATCTATCACAGAGGCTCGGCCATTTTAACTGCTCCACTCACTTGCAAAGATTGACACAGTCCACACAAACTTCACTATACAATTTTGTCATTCCAGAATAGAGATTTGCTGACGTTTTAACTTCAACAGGTAAAACACGAATAAAAGAATACGTTTTGATCTGTACGAAATTATAGACCAAGGTTACGTTTAACCAAGGTTTGTATTACTAAAGACAATAAGTAAAAAAATAATCAAACAATTTTTCTAGACTAGTTTGTTGAATTCATTATACGTATTTGACCATTATCTTTGTTTAATCTCATTCCGAATGTCCGAAATCTCGTTTCTCGTCACATAGTATAAACAAGTGAAACAGGAATAAAAGCATGCTGTTTAATCCGTACGAAATATGTAGACGGACTTGCCGTTTAACCAAGGGTCACATTAATGATGACAATAAAGTCCAAAAATAATCAAACAATTTTTTCTAGACCCGTTTGTTGAATACATTATAAGTTTTTAAAAGGTGCAATCGATTTTTGGTTGGGTAAATATTTTTTAAATATAATAGTTGCAATTTTTCAAGATACCTTTCCTGAAGATAGAAAAGAACAAACAATTTTGGGTTACTTAACAAGAAATTTTAGGCATTTGTAGTCATTTTAGGTCTTTTTATAATCAGGCCAAAAGGAAAACGTCTGATGATGAGGATTTTAAATTTTTACAGTAAGTATGTGAAAATATGACCGGAGTATCGCCTTTTTCTCCCCCAATTATAAATGAATCTATAGTTTAGTCTAAATATATTTTATTCCTCTTTGTGAATCTTTGTTACTATTTTATTCCTACTGCATCTGTTGCTAAATCTCAAGAGGGGAGGAGTGGCCACCTGGACAATATTGCAGGAAGTCAGTCGCCTTTACAACATCCGGTTTGGATGACCACTGCCACTATGGCGCGGCTTTAGTCACTGGATAGACTGTCACGGAACAAGTTGTCTTCAAATTTCCAAAACTTTAGAACAGAAATCATATTTCACATTAATGTGAGATAAATTAAATGGTAATGTCCATCGTCATAATCTTGGCATTCGGTATTGCGATGAATTGCAAACAGCTCTTACCAGACCAAGCACAACATCAACCATTTTAATTCTGCCAAACAACTACATTAAGAATAAAGTCAACAGCAAAGTCACAACATTTGTATTCCAAACTTCGCACACAACTAATTAGCAAAGTAAACCGAGTGGAGCTTTGCATGCTGTAAAGTTCAGTACAATGAACCTATCACAATGCATCCTATATTTTCTCTGTGCATTCACACAATACACTTAACTATAGACCAATTTACCACGATTATAATTTCCGATTAGTCGCGATTCCTGATACAATGGAAACGAATAACTGACAATGATATAATTGTGTTGTTTAAAAGAAAATGAATGTTATTTATAGTTGTATCAAACTAATCTTTAATACTCAGTTTTGTTTCAATATAGTTATTGCAACATTTTCAAAGACAACATAATAACACAGAATATAGCTATACAATTATGATTGAGAATTAGACAGAATCAACACTAAGAAATAATTATAGACACATGTGATGTAATAATTATGATGGACGAAATAACAAAGCCTGAATTGACTGAATGTTGGAAGTGGTCTGTACTTCAACTACTTAAGGATCGGAGTTTGAGTACATTAGAGGTTAGTGTTAGTTTCTTCTTTCAGCACTGGGCGTTTTCCTTTGGATGGCAGAGCCTTACGAAGTGTCCATTAAAGTGGAACATTTACTAGTAATTATATAATTATTCTAAGGTAATTACTTTCAAATTTAGATCTTGGAAAACTGTTTTAATGTATTTCATTGTGTTATACAGAATCATATTAACACAAAACAAATAGTGGATAAGATATAGATTCAACAGAGAAGGTTAAGGATGCTGCCTGTATGTAAGTGAACGAAATAATCTTCTTGTAGTATTTTGAAAATAGCAATATTATCGTTGGGTCTACACTATTTATCCTTATGCAATTGATTGCAAAAGCTGAAAAACATAAAACCTGCCATATAAGACAGTTTTCCAATTTGAAACTTACATATCAAAAACAGATAAAATGCCACAAAATACATTGCAGAATGAGCAAGAATATTCACAACACACAGCACAAGTACAGTAGGGTGCATGATATTTAAGAATCCACGGGGATAGAAGTATGGAATCATTAACTCTTAATTGATGAAAGTGATATTTGGTTGATTATCGGAGTCCCAGAAATCTGAGAATGGATATGCAGCACGATGAAGATAACGATGATCTAGACCACATTCGACACTAGGAGGTGGAAGTGGATGTAAACCCATGATCGGCTCAAGTCCTGGACAATGCTTCATTGTAAGTTGTACTCGGTTATTCTGCCAGAAACGTTATCACCAAGGTGAGTGAAAGAGTAGTCTTACATTCATGTGCAAAACAATCAGTGAATGTTGAAATTATATCGAAGAAATACTAATCCACTCAATGTTGTAAAATGTTGTCAAAGTTCTATTCATAATAAGTTATCTTGATGATCATTTTGTTAGCAGATGTGAACTTCACACCTGAAGGAACGGCCAAAGTACGAGTTCCTGATGTCTGTTCCTATTATCTTCCTCAAACACAACATATCTTTATGAGCGCGTTTACACTACCACACCAAGGTCGTGGTTGTGGTCAATGTAATTATTTTCTTCCGGTTAAACTTTTAACAGAGAAGCAACGTTTGAACCTAGCGAGTAGAGATCCTGTATCACAGAGAAGTCGTATGGTGTGCAGGCGCCAGCAAGGCTATGTGGACATGAGAGTATTTATTCAACCCAAATGAACCGACAGCACAGAATATCGAAGGACCTGACAGGACAGGACGAAAGAGTCATTGTAAAGACGGACAAACAGACAAACTGAAGGACTGTCCTTTTAACGTTGGACTCAAAAATTAATAGTACTTCCTTAGACAAAACGGGACTTGAGTACAAAGTTTCAAGCCTCTGCGACCTTTTTAGGAAGATTTATCTCACTGACAGGCAGAAGGATAACATTGGTACAAAGCGGGACTTAGGCTATGTACAAAGTTTCAAGCCTCTGCGACCTTTTTAGGAAGATTTATCTCACTGACAGGCAGAAGGATAACATTGGTACAAAGCGGGACCAATGAATACAAACCTTATAAGAAGCGCAAAGCTTATGGAGAATAGTCTGCCAAGTTGGTTTCCCGCCAAAACGAGCTTAGCGCGTCCGCCGCTAGGAGCGCTTGTTTCCCCCTCTTTCCCTCTCGCTCTAGCTTGTTCTCTCTCTCTGTCTAACTGGCCGCGCGCTGTATTCTCATTCGCTCCCGCTCTGTCTTCTGTCTCACTCTAGCTCGCCACGCCACGAGCGCCCTTCACGCTGCCTAGCGGTGGACGCGCTAAGCTTGCCAAATTCAAATAAAAATTGGCAGACTTTTTAACATTGGCTTTGCGCTTCTTATAAGGTTTGTATTCATTGGCGGGGACTTAGGCTATGTACAAAGTTTCAAGCCTCTGCGACCTTTTTTTGGAAAGATTTATCTCACTGACGGGCAGAAGGATGGACAAAGACACGATTGTAAGAAGTTCCGGCCAAGTCCTTAATAAGTTCCACTGACACTAATCGCACAAAGAGATTTTACTACGCCATCCTGAGAGGCAATTCAGTTTGAAGATTACTCTGTCATCGTGGGATGTGTCCAACTCACTTAATATTGAGCAACATCATGTCTTCTAATTGTGACAATGACGCTATATTACAAACATACGAGTACATTTATTTACGAGTAATGAACAGGCTTGAAGTGAGTTATATCTAAACTTAGCTAAAAATTAATATTCTAGAGGTTATTTGTATGGATCATTGACTATCCAGTAGCAAGATCAAATCTTTGGTTTATCCTTAAATTACATTTGGGGATGATAATTTGTGTGAGACTAAATGACAGGCTAAAATAAAAAAGAATTACCTGGTTATACCCAATCCACAATAATTGTTATTAGAATTGCAGACGAGGTTTGACCATGATGAAATCCTACATAACCGGACTGAGCTAATTAATCTAAAACGTCAGTAACTGAAGCTGGAATTTGGACGGTTAGACAGGCTAAATACGTCTTTATTCCTTACTTCTGTGAAACAAAAATCATCACGAGCAAACAATAGGCGAGGACAATGGCCGACCTCGACTAATGTGTGCAATAAAACATTATGTTAACCTCGCATCGCTCTGGCCCGTGCAGCGGAGCGGCCTCTTTGGTGCAAAAAGTAAAAAAAGATGTGACAAGTTTGCTGGAGGGGATCATTATATAAGGAATGAGTGGTCGAGTGGGAGACGACCTTGCCGTTGGATAGTCTGACTCCGCTGCTGCTGACCACTGCCACCCAGTCCTGGTCCTGGCCTGGGCTACAGTCACTTGACACATGCGGTCTGCAGCCCACACGCGCCTGTCTGTGTACAACACTGCGTGTAGCCTAACGTCCTGGTCCTGGCCTGGGCTACAGTCACTTGACACATGCGGTCTGCAGCCCACACGCGCCTGTCTGTGTACAACACTGCGTGTAGCCTAACGTCCTGGTCCTGATCTGGGCTACAGTCACTTGACACATGCGGTCTGCAGCTCACACGCGCCTGTCTGTGAACAACACTGCGTGTAGCCTAACGTCCTGGTCCTGGTCTGAGCAACAGTCACTTGACACATGCGGTCTGCAGCTCACACGCGCCTGTCTGTGTACAACACTGCGTGTAGCCTAACGTCCTGGTCCTGATCTGGGCTACAGTCACTTGACACATGCGGTCTGCAGCTCACACGCGCCTGTCTGTGTACAACACTGCGTGTAGCCTAACGTCCTGGTCCTGGTCTGGGCAACAGTCACTTGACACATGCGGTCTGCAGCTCACACGCGCCTGTCTGTGTACAACACTGCGTGTAGCCTAACGTCCTGGTCCTGGCCTGGGCTACAGTCACTTGACACATGCGGTCTGCAGCTCACACGCGCCTGTCTGTGTACAACACTGCGTGTAGCCTAACGTCCTGGTCCTGGCCTGGGCTACAGTCACTTGACACATGCGGTCTGCAGCTCACACGCGCCTGTATGTGTGCAACATTACTTGTAGTCAAACATTACGTCCAGCCTAAAATGTCGTGTAACCCAATGTTACGTGTAGAGTAACATTACGTGTAGCTTAAAATTTTTAAACAGCAGATGAGAGCTAATAATCTCACGAATAGCAACTGCAGATTACAATAATGCTAGGTTTGTGTCAGTGTACGAATCCACTATTTATTTTAGAACAGCTATATATCCAGTTTCCCATCGTTATGAGAAGTGGTTCCAAAGAGGGAATATTCTTCTATACTTTATTGGATTGTTCTGACTAATACTACCACTACAATTTGTAATAATGTATTGACGTTTGGTGGTGCAATCAATTTTGGGTTTGGAGTATATTGTTTATGTTAAATTCTTTGCAATTAAAAATAACTGTCCTGAGTACATAAACAAGTAGAATCAATTTTATAGTCTGTCCAATTTTCGACATTTTGTACTGTAATCAACCTAGCCATTTAAAACGGCTGATGGTACATTTTCACAGGATTTACATAAGTTATAGTGTCAGGAAGTAGCATGTGTTTTATTCATATATAAATAAGGAAATTACATTTTTATTAAAATATAATTTTTAAAAATTATACATCAAAAATTTTTTGTCAACGAAATTACATTTTTTAAATCCCCCATGTAATCCCTAAAGTTATGCCTCAAGAACATACTGTAAACGTTTTACATTTGTATCTTCAGTTATTTTCATTTGGGCCTGATTTCAAAATTGCCTACAATTCTTTCTTTAAATGCCTGTAATTGCACTTGAAATTATTAAAAAATACACATTTTTCTGCATTGTTTTAAGTTATCTTAGAAAGCAATGAATTTAACACAAAAATATATTTTGCAAACGGAAATTTATTGCATCATTTTATACTCAGCAAACTGATATGCAAATATTTATTTGCCTATCTAAATATCAAAAGCCCCATCTTTTAGTTAGAGCGTATATCAACAAGAAGAGAATGATGAAATCGAGAATCGATGTTGCATTCGGAACTAATGTTGGATTTTCCATGTTTCATAATCAGCAAGAGCAAGAGGCTTGCAAGAGGGTGCACAATCGAAAGCTGATATCATTTAAATGTAAACCTTAAAAATATGCCTGAGGGATTAATTAATTTTGTATTTTTAATGATAAAATACATTACATAGTATTGTATTTTATAGAAAAAATAACAATAGAATTTAAACTCAGAACTGCTATGTGAAAGCCAATTTAGAGTTCTATTTCACAAATATTTGTGTTATCAGACAACAGAAAATAATAATGTGAATGAATTGTACAGACTGGAGCCTCACTTCAAATTGTAGGTATTCCAGTCCCTAGAATACTAATCAGATTAATTCTAGCTTTCCGATCTTGTGATAAGCGAACACAAATTTTACCTCACAGCAAATAACACCGCAAGCCGGATTCAGGAAATAGTCGAGTAAACATAAATAACCGCAAACAGGTGTCATTTCCCTAAATAATTGCTGGATAATATTTATGTCCTCCCAACGTAAAGTCTCAAATTGAGTTTTCGTTTTACTCCTTCTTCTGAATAAAACTAACTTGAACCATATACGATCCAACAATGCGACCAAAAGAGAAATAATGTATTTAAAAATGAAAACACTATAATTTGCTTCTCTTTACGATTATTTACGTAATCATATTGGCACAAGGAATTTAGGTGTAACAACCGCAATGAATGCTTGAATTACTCGAAATAAAGCAGACAAAAATATATTTTTAAACCAGAATTGATTTTTATTTTATTAGTAAACTTTCTTTGTGTGCACGTTAGTTTAATAAGCCTATATACAACTTTCAGAGATATTTTTCCAAGCAACAATGTCAATTCAGTACTTTTTCACCGGAAGTAGCGATTATAGAGTTAATTCATGTCCTTTAACCGCAGTGCAGCGCACACTTACCATATAATACATCGCCGCATCATAGTAAACCGCAACAGATAATAATATTTATTACAAGAACGGTTCTAACCAACCGTTGTGGTCGAAACCGTGAGCCTGCGGTATTCGTAATTTGGCAACTGCTGATCAACGACTATGCTCGAACTCGCGTACTAAATATTGTCATATTACTCACATTGCACTGTTCTTGTTCTGATAGGTGTGTATTACAGTATATACACACACAAAATAAACCGTGAAGAGCTTTGAAAATAGTCAAATAGTCTTTAAAACACCTTCAGTACATTAAAAGGTTATCGAACATTAACTACCAATCTAAACAGGTAGGTTTCGTAATACGTATTTCGCAACATTTCTATTAAACTAAACATAACCTTCAACTACTAAACTATCATCTCTCCCTTCTACTCGTGCAACCGGATGTTTTATTTTTTAAATATTTTCCTTGCCAAAGGCCTTTAAAATCCTATGGGAGAGTGCTTAATACAGTAAGAGTATATGTTTACAATTCCACAAAGGATATTAAGTATTTACAGTAATTATTTAGCTTATGAAATGAAACCACAAAATAGTGGAAGCAAGAATTATATTATAGCAGGCCTACGTATATCAGGTACGACTGAAAGGTTTTTCATTTGAAAACAAATTTTAATTTTTAAATCATACCTGTATTTTATTAACATAGTGGAATTGACGCGATTATATTTGGTTACCCTAAAGCATATTTAATTTGCAGAAAACCTGCGATTCCTCTACGTCATAATTCATATACATACTGTAAAAAATGTCTTTGCCAGTGTTTTCAGTATGGTTTAACAATAGTCGAACCGGATAAAATTCTTCGTGGAAATAAATTACAGATTTTTCTGCCTTCACGGTGGGTTATTATTATAAACGGAGATGACTATGAATCTAAAAAAAACGTCACCGAACCTAAAAACTGTTGCACGATCTAGGTGGTGCAATCAATTTGGGGTTGGAATTTTTTATATTAAATTCTTCGCTCTTTAAGGTAACTTCCCTGAATAAAGAAAAACATACAAAACATTTTTATCACTCCTCGTGAAATTACGGATATTTAAAGTGCACAGTTTAGGCCATATTGTAATCAGACCTAAATAAAAACGAATGAGGATAAAAATGTGAAATATGGTCTTAAACGTTTATTTAGAAAATTATTCATGGTTCAATAGACAGTTACGTTCTTTTAAATAAGATCCAGTTGTTTGTTCCTAGAAGCAACTTGCGTCCATCAATAGTATTTTTGTTCCCAAATATAACACAGTCCAACACCATAATTTTTCATTTCTTAAAGCCTCAATACTTTTAAATTTATTTAAGCAAAAGGAGCATGTGTTCGTTCATTAACATAGTTGGTGAGTTTAAATCCCAAATTGACAAAGTTTGTTGAGTTATTATAAAGCAAATCATTCAATTTTGTATTGTTATAAAAATTATTCTTTTGTTTAGTTAGGTATATACCAAGTGAACTTGTACAGAGCATTATTTTAATCAATTAATTTTTTCTTAGCCTAATATTCTTGTTAAAAGTTTTTTCATTTGTACTGAAATTTATTGTATATTGTTTAGTTTTATAAAATGTCAAAATAGCTATAAGGATATTGCATATATATAACCGATTTTTTTAAATAAACATTGAATCACAATAACTACTAGCTTTTTGTGTATTTCAAATATATATAATTCAAATAAATAAATATAACGATTCTCCCTGATTATGTTTAATTCATTTGTTAATCAGAGAAACTTATTTTTTCATTAACGTAATTTAAGAAGATTACATGATTTTTCTTAACGAAATTAATTTCTATCAATGAAAAAACACGTCACGCTCTGAAGCTATATTTCATATACTTACTTCCCTTGCAACCCAATATAGATTACGAAATTCTTAGCATACTTATGGTGCCGGCCTACACGAGACGAGCCGCTAGCCTCTCTCGGGGTTTCCTGGGAGCTATTTCCAGAACATGATCCGTGAACTGTAGATGTTTGCCGATGTAGTAAACCTGTTGCTGTGCCGGACTGCGCCACGAGGTCGAGGTGACAGTTCCCCGTACAAGGAGCGGACTTCTATTCACGGAAACGCGTCAGCGTCACTGTTCGATGTATTACCAATAGCGAACATAACCTCAATATCGGCGGCGCCAAACCTTAGTAGGTCACCTACCTTATGTTTAAAATTAGGTAATTTTCAACCGGGGAATTCGCTACACTTGCAGTATGCGCTGGCTGTTCAGCTCGCAATTGCTTGAATTCAGTTTTTAACTTTCCGTTACTGAAGAAAATACCTGACCAAATGACACGTTTCGCTTTTAAATAAGAAGATTAGTTTTAGAGACAATTTTGTTAGCAAGTCAACGTTTTCCGTTGTTGCTTTATTTGTAATAGAAAAATTCATTTCAAATCCATAGCCACAGATTTTAAACTAGACACAAGAGTAATCTTATCATACCTGTGTTTCGGACTTGCATATTCAAAAAATCAATGCAATAACTTGTTCTAAATTGTTCAACAGCCTTCCAGAAACAATACGAGATTGTAAAAAGTGCAACTTCAATAAAAGAATCTTAAAAGTTGTTTTGTGCCGTAAAGGCTCTTACACAATAGAAGAGTATTTATGAGACTTGTTCTAGCTTAGTCTTCTTACTATACTCCTTATCTCTTTCATAGACTATAGTAGTCTGTTTTAAATTCAAACGTTATCACGAATTAATCTGTACACCTTTATTTATTGTACGCCTATTTTCTATACAATGTTTTTTTCTATGAACAATTAATTATTTTACCTCAATTGAAGTGTTTTGTTGGTATTAAAGCTATAGCCCGGTGCCGTTTATTACAACTCAGGGATTAGCTTTCGCAATATTATTTCACATGTTACCAAGAGATTTGAATTTTATCGTAATATACTGCATATTTAGTCAGTCCAAGCAAGAGAGCACACAATAAAACCAACAAGAAACTCATTAAGCAACTGTATCATGTATATAATTACTGGAATATTATTTTTAAACATTTATGACAACCACTTAAACAATTCAGTAGCCTAAAATTGTAACGGACTAACCCGTATTGTTTGACTATTACAGTATTACCGAAATTGTCTGTGCACGTCTGGTTTTTGCAGAATCGAGGTCGTCCAGACTACACAGTAGCCGTAGCCCTAACCTAACCTTAACAGTCGCCCGCCGCCGCCGCTTCTTAATCCCGTTAAGCCCCCCACACACCTTCGAACATTTCACCCAACCTGACCTGGCGTCGTACCCAACGCCCAACCCTGTCAAGTTAGACGTTTACCCCCCACACTGTCGAACGTGCGATCGAGCAGGTTGGGTGTCTTGTCAGTTGTATTATGGATTTTCGAGACAAGTGTAGCTGTTTGTGCTGCGCTTTTTGTCTGAAACGACAAAAGAAGAAAAAGATCGACGCTTGTGGTCTAAAAAATGGTTTTTTGGACCGGAGTAAGTTTAGCCATATGTCGCTTCTTGCTGAACTTGCCATTAGTGAGCCTCAAGACTTCAAAAATTATCTAAGGATGAGCGAGGAAAGCTTTGAATATCTATTCGGAAGACTGTGTGAGCACATAGAAAAAGAAGATAGCCTTTTGAGAACCTCAATTCCTGCAAAAGAACGTCTTGCAGCCACTCTCCAGTTTCTAGCCAGTGGTAGGAGCTACGAGAATCTGAAGTTTAGTTGTGCAATATCTCCGCAAGCACTAGGAAAAATCATACCAGAAAACTTGTGCAGCTATTTTTGATGTTCTAAAGGAAGATTTCTTAAAGGTAAGTAACAAATATTTGTTAATTAGTTTTAACTCACTCTTTTCTTCTTACATTATTATAATCCATAATTTACACAAATTGTTTTTTGAGCGCAAAATTGGTTATTGTCGCGCGAGAATAAAGCAGGAGGGTACGAAATGAGTATAACCATCTTCCGAGAGCGACAATAACCTATTTGCTTCAAATTTATCCTATTACGTTATTACTTATTTTTTAGGTCTAAAAAAAACACACATAATTTCAGAAAAAAAATTTATTTTCAAATCTATCTTTTATAAACTTTTCAAAAACATCAAATTTAAAGTCATCAAATAACAAAAAAAAAAGCTGTAACAGAAGATGCTGTTGTCAATGTAATAGCCTATTATAAAACAAAACGAACAAACAAAGATGAAAAAGCAACTTATTATACATTGTCCTCGCTGACACCGGGTAGATTCAAATACTGTTTGAGTTCATTCCGAACTTCTTGTTGAGCAGTTTTTCTTGAATCGCTAGTGCTTGACCTGCGGTAGGTTTAGTTGCTGCCGTTTGACTTTGAGCAGGTTCTGGTAAAGAAAAATTCTTAGGACAACGTACAGTTTGAGGTGAAATATCTACTTTTTGTTGCTGTACATGTTTTTTGCTGTACTTGTTGTTGTAGATGTTGTCGTTGTACCTGATGTTGAGTAGGGTTGATTTGGCTTTGCACATAATATGGGTCAAAACTGAATGTCTGATGTTGATAATTTTGATCTTGTAAGAAATATTCAGCGTCAGCCGGCCTATACGGATATGGATTGTTGTTTTGATTAGTGTCCATAAAATGGTTAAGTGATGGTATATTCCGTTGGTTGGCTGTTGTTCTGTCAATATGGCCGCAGATGCTTTCAAACTGCCTAACTTATCGTGGAACAAAACATCAGATATAAGCTTTTCTGCAATTACTTGTTGTTGACGGTCCATATCTTCCAGTTGGAAGCCCACGTTGTTTCCAAAAGCCCGGAACTTATTCTGATTACATAGGACAGACGTAGCTGTATCCAAAAATCGTTCTTGTTTCTTTTCAAAATCAGATATCTTTTTTCGGTTTGTTCGAGTAGTTGATCCTGGGTTAGACCTACTTGATACTGATGGGCGACTTACTGGTGTACTTGATGGTGATGGCGTATATCAGCGTGTATCCCTGTAGATGCGTCATCTTGAGCCTGTAAAAAACACAAAAACTGGGTTTAAAAACAGTTATATATAACAGCACGTCAATCAATATTACCTCAATATAACATTGTTAATTTATTATATTATAATTTTAACTTTTATGTTTACTTTTTGCAGTTTCCTTGCAATGAATCGGACTGGATAACATAGCTGTGGACTTTCAAAAGTACTGGCAAGTTGAAAACTGTGTCGGCGCTATAGACGGAAAAAACACATAGCGATTCGTCAACCTCCGAAAAGTGGGTCATACTACTACAACTACAAAGGGTTCCACAGCATTGTTCTTTTTGCTGTGGTCAATGCTAATTATGAATTCAATCTATGTAAATTGTGGTACTAATGGAAGAGTATCCGATGGTGGCGTACTTATGGAAACTGATTTTGGAGAGTTGCTGGAAAATAAGGAATTGCACTTGCCGTCACCAACAAGCTTCGATGACAGGAGAGACGTTTGCCTCCCTTTTACATTCCTTGGAGATGAAGCTTTTCCTCTGAAGGAAAATCTTATGAAGCCCTATCCAAACAAAGGAATCACCCACGACGAAAAAGATTTTCAACTATCGGATGTGCCGTGCTAGGAGAGTGGTGGAGAATGCGTTTGGCATCTTAGCGACTCGATTTAGAGTCCTTCTTTCGACAATGAATGTTAGTGTAGAGAGGGCAGAAATCATTGTTTTGGCGTGTTGTACTTTACATAATTTTCTACGCCAGAAAAGTCCAACCTACCTAACTCAAAGTAGTGTGGATTGGGAGGACACTTCAGCAGGCCAGTTAAATGAGGGTGAGTGGAGGCAGAACACGCAAGAACTTCTTGGGTTTAAAAGAATGAGGCGGGATGGCAGAGAACAATCAATTGCCAATGCAGTTCGAGGTTGGTATAAAAGTTTCTATAACAACGAAGGAAGTGGTTGATTTCCAAGAAAAAATGATTAATAAGCGTTGACAGTTCGGTATTGAGTGTAAACAAGTGCGATGAATATAGTTAACAACAACAAAAATTATAAAATATGTTGATTTTGCTATGTAGTCCTATCTTTTTTCAATTTGATAACTAAATATTGGTGAACTTTGTACATTTTTTCCAATTCGTTTAGATACCATAACTGTGTCTTATTTATATTTTAATTCGCTAACTTTGGAAAAAAGCAATGTTGTAGTTTATTTAATTATATTGAACTTAGAAAAAAACTAAAGTGTATTTGTTTTCCCTTTAACGTATGCCTAAATATTACTGTATTGCAATTATATATTGCAATTTTGATTAATATATTCATTCTTGAAATTTAACTTTTATTATGTAAACTTATTAGATAAAAAATTAACTTATATTACCCTTCAACACATGTGCCAAAGAGCTTTTTGTCACCCACGATATTTTTTAATATTGAGGTATGTTACTCTGAAGACAGTTCTAAGTAAAAATAAATAGGAAGGTAGATAGAAGTAAAACCAAAACAGATGAAATTCCTAGGAAATATACGCGTTTATTCATCACCATGAGCAATGCTCAAGGCTACACCTCTGTGGGGTTAAGTTAAAAATGACTGAATATCTATAAATGTTAGAAAAACTTGCACAACATTAACACGCAAGGATATGATTTTTATCCTAATTATTTAGTATTATTTTTATTTATCATAATTATTAAATAGTTTTTATCTTGGGGGCAAAATTATAGTCTATTGCAACGTACTACGAAATTAAGGAATAAAGTTGAATTTTTCAAACATCATTGACATAATGTTATACTGTTTATATATATAAATTAGTTTTGTGCTGTTTTTTAACTTTAATATAATTTATTGTAATCTAACTTAACCGTACGAGGTGTTTGTCCAAATAATGACCTAGCGCTCAATCCTAAGTAAAAATAAGGAAAGTAATAAACAGTAAATTGGTAACAATTAAACTGACACTTACTTTGGTTATTTCGTCCCTGCGTTTCCGCTTCCACGTCGTCCACTCCTTCTTCATCTTCTTCAAGGGACGCAATACTTCTGGATCTTTGCCGATCGAAGATACACCTTTTCCTGACTACCTCTTGGTCTGTTATGAAAAAGCAGTAAATCAAAATACCAAAGAGATGGTTCATACACATCATCCTGACCACTTCCGGTAATCTTTGATTTTTCAACCTTTTTCAGCTCTCTTCGGAACGATGCCCTCAAGGTTTTCGATTTTGATTTGACAAATTTCTCGTCGCAATCCGGATTAACTTCCCTTGCATTTTTCAACGAGAACGGAATATCCTTCTTTTCTGATATTTTTGTTGGAATAATTTTTACTTTTTATGTCCCATAAAGCTCGTTTGCTCCCTATAAAGTTCAATAAACTCACACCAAAATGGTTTTATTATCGTTAAACGACATTATGAAACTGGCCTCGCTCCGAAAAAACAAATAACAAATCTAGTACTACGCCACTGCACTAGGGAAACTGAGGTCTAGCCAGTCGAGCCGCTCGACAGTTCCCCCACACACAGCCCAACATGACAGGCGCGCGGTTGGAGTTGGGTGGTGCTGTCGTACCCAGCATCCAACCCAACAAAACCATCGCGCATGTTGGGTTGGAGCCCACACACTCTCGAATATGTTCGACAAGACGTTGGGTTCCCAACTGCTCGACCAACATGTTCGATAGTGTGTGGGGGGCTTTACAGTCGGGCCGGACTCTACGTACACCTGACTATCTGGCTAATGTTTCCGTGAAAACAAAACACCCTTAAACCATTGTCGTAAACAGACGGAGAAGGGCTGAGCTGACCTTGGTAGGACTCGCCTCAGACGGTTTAGGCATCTAGATAAACAAACGCATTGGCCGTTTCAAAAAACATGAAGAGAAAACTCAGTTTTTCAACTGTTACAATACATTTTTCAATACTAACATCCAACAATTAAACACGTATAACAAACTCAACTACTCCCATGTAACTTAAGCTGCTTCGCTCACTTTAATCTAGAATTCTAACACTTCAGCAGCTAGCGAGTACCAACCATTAATAATAGCTTAAGACAATATTTTTGTAAATACTACACGAAGATTGGTCTTATTTGCGAAAAAGGGCCAGACAACAAATTATATACGTGTTTAATTCTGGCGGTAATTACTTGTTAATTTCTGGGTGCTAAATTGTACCAGAATCATAGGGTTCAAATAGCATGTACAACATGGTGCTTTATGAGATGGATTAATAGGGGTTAACTCACAATTTTAATTATTAGTGGTTTTAATTTCAATATTTTCGTCCTCAATGGCGTAACTTTACAAAACACATTTTCAACTGAAGATACGAACTCCGGGAACCCCGGCAAGAACGTAGCCAAGAAAAGGTTTTGGGGGTCCAGCCAACGAATATTTTCCCGTAGAGGACAGACAAAGTAAGGCTTAGTGGAATTTTTGTTCCTTACAAATTTCTTGATCCGTTTCTTTGTTGAGGACGATCTTTCAGCAGTACATGTCAGTAACACTGAATTATTTAAATAATAATAATCGTTTACTAAAAAAGTAATTGAAAAAATTGAAAATTTGGGGCGAGGGGTCCGGACTCCTTCAATGGATTATCATTGTATAAACGGCTTGTTAGTTCGACCCGAGCTGGAGGGTTTAAGCAATAATTTTATTATAAACTATAAATTACAAGTTCCATCACTTTTCTTGCTTGACAAACAATAATTAATTGCTCATAAATTGTCTTCAGATAAAATCTCACCAACATAAACGGTAGGCGGAAAACCTACTTCGAGCGATGATACACCTATTTAATTAACGCTTCTAGGAATTAAGTTGGTAAATCTTTAAATGTGAAAAGGGATTACCTGTATCACAAAGGACACTGAAGTAATTCCCGACGCCGAAGGTCGAGAAACAAGCGTGTACGGCGAATCATAGTGTGCTGACAAAGGAGGAAAACTGTATTGAGATCGGCTACGCCAGGTTCCAAGTACTTTCCTGGGGGTCGCGGCCGAAGGTCGAGGAAACCGAGCACGGTTAACTCAGGTTAGCTAAGCGGACAGCAGAGTTCGTTGTAATTATACTAGGTAAGAGTACGTCACTCAAGAACGTTTCACTTAAGCGGCATGCTAAATGTCTTGCGACCAAATAGACAGACAGACATGGTACAGAAAAGAAGTTTACATCTTCCTGTCAGCTAAAAGGAAACTGTGTCAACCTACTGAGTGACACGCTTCAACGACGCTCAGCCAAATCACATGGTTGGACATGCACTATCATAGAACTCAATCTTGTCTATGTACAAATAAAGCTCATAACAAATTTAAATCCAGCACATAACTTTTTCGAGATCTCATTCCAAATGTCAGGCTACATCTACATTTTTGTTCATTGAGTTATATTTCAGATCTTGTCACCACATTGGCTTTTTAATTTATAATTACTTTTTTTACTGTATGAATGATCTACGTGTGTTAATATGTCATAAATGTTAAAATCTAATATGATTATCCGAGCTTGATTACACATTTATTTATTCTGCTATTTTCTCGTTACCATCATATCAGACCAATGTAAAAATATTTGCTAACGCTCAGCCAAGTCACATGGGGTGACATACGCCATCATCAAACGCAGTGTTAGTAATATATAAATGAAGCTTCACCCAAAGATATCGTGCGGACAGATAGAGACTGAAATGATATTGTTCCAGCACAACGACTGATAGGCTTCGCTAACGCTCAGCCAATAAATTGAATAGTGCTCGATTTCTAGAACTACATGTGTATGGAACTGCTACATTCTGTACAACTTGGGAGTATGGAATATCTCCCAGAAGAAAGATGAGTAGTATAAGGGAGAGATATGAGGTTTCAAAGCAGTGTTTGGGAATTCATTTCTTTAATGGAGGGGAAAGTTTCTCCCACAAACAAAATGATGCTTATATTTTCGAAATTGTACCAGAACGTCGATGCGGTGCATTCCGCTTACATCGAGCACTGTAACACAAACTCGCATAATTTGAAAATTATTTGAATAACTTGTGCAATTAGAAGTTTGTTACGATCCAAATTTTCCAGTGTGTTAAAGTAGTAACTCCTACTTGCATAAAGAATAGGTGATTAGAATATTATTGTGGTACACTACTACAATCTGTTTGAACTTGGTTCCAGACCGAGGTCAATGTATCTTGTACTAACCCAATTGACGACTCAATGCGGAATCAATTCCAAGCAAACAGCGACACAACGGGCAGATTTGGTTATGTACAAAATAAAATATAGTTATACTGAAAAAACTCTAAATCTCTGAAAATCATCTATGGTACTTTTTGTTACATATGAGTAGAGTCCCGAATAACCTCATGTGTTAATAACCTGTTTTTACAAACCATGTCATTTGGATAAAAAACGTCCCTATTAAACCGTATTAGTAATTGACTCCCGTTAATAGTATTTCCAAATTCCAATGCCCCCAAATCTTGAAAAAGATTGTCTACAGGCAAATAATTCTTTGTTTGAAGTTTGTTTTTGACGGTGGCAGGATTGTGAGGAAAACAGGATTTTTCCGGACATTTGCCATCGTTCAGTGATAAAAAAATCAGTAACATTGCGTTTCGAGATCTGCAATCTGATCTCTTTTTCAGGTAAATAACTAATCTAACACATAATTACAAATTAGGTTAAAATGAACAAATCATACCAGAGCGTTGTGACACGCGTAAGTCAGAAATCACAATCACCATTTTGAGTGCCAACTCCACTAACTCTAAAACACGCATTTAATAAAAAAAAACCTAAACACGCTCTGGTTTTTTAACCTAGTTTGTAATTATGTGTTAGGTTAATTATTTACCTGAAGAAGAGATCAGATTTCAGATCTCGAAACGTAGTGTTACTGATTTTTTGTATCACTGAGCGATGGCAAATGTTCGGAAAATCTTGTTTCCTTCAGGCAAATAATGATATAAAACTACTAAAATAGTAATTTAAAAAACAGTTTTTAATATTCTTTGAACAAGATTAGAAATTCTTTCTGGTTCCCGAAAGCTCCTACACCGACAGCACCGGTACTTCTCCGAACTGAGCAAAGATCGAAAATATTCCTCAAGCTAGTTCCTATCACATAAGATGATATAATTCTAGAGGGTCAGATCAGAAATATCTGAGAGAGCTTTCAGATATTATAAAATAATTTTGATAAATTCATTCTATGGAAAAGCGCTACAGCTCCAAATCTAGCTAACCTGTTACAAGTCCTTTCAGTTCATACAGCAATAAACTTATAATAGTGTCACTTACAGGTACAACACCTTAAAATTGATTCTTAGTAGTCGTTATTATTTGTCTATAGCAAAGGGCTTAAGATTTTGGAGCCACATAATGGAATTTAACCGATAACATAATAAGTATTTGTAAAAGTCTATTTATAACGTATATGTTATACGCAATACGGGTACTGTATTCGCCCTATAAAAGTAGTTCCAACATAAAATCTCCGCAACTGTCAACGGAACCTTGTGGTTTTGTCAGAAACCAAAACCACAAAGTCAATATTGGTTTGAGAAAATCTATTACCGTGTTATCGCTTTATAACGACTAATAATTAATGGCTTTCTGATTTTTTTTATTTCACATAAAAAAGCTGCACGAATAGCAAACATATTGTAAAATAACAGAATTTTTGCGAATACTTACTGTATCTAGTATATTTACTTTAAATAGAACAATATCTTTTCATTTTCATATAAAAATATAATTGAAAATTATTCGTGATTATAACACAAGATATACTTAAATTTCAGGTCCTAACTGCACAGATTGATTTGTTTCAACACCTCAAGTAGCTGTAAGATATTTTAGTCCCAATATACTACTGGACAGTGTAACGAATTAATAGATCTCAATATTAATAATTATGGATAATATTAAATATATATAAGTTACGAAAGAATTCACTACATTTATAAATTCGTATACTTACATTTACAACGAATCAAACCGCGAAATCATGTGCTAAGCTACTCTACAATAAATTCGTCAACACATAATGTATTTTTATTCTTTCCTAGAAAATAAGAACATTAAAATTATTGTAAATTGAAACCTTTACATTCTAACTTTGTTTACTTGTATGAGCCAAAAGTGTTTACAAGAAATCAGTATTCATGCATGTTAATCATTTACTTTACTATGAACTTGTTTCCTAGATTTTGCAATACTCTGGTGTCCAGGAGTGTGTAGGTTGTCATAGGTTTTAACGCTTTGTAAACCTGTTATTTTCTTCGTTAACAATCGTTCCTTTCGTGACTGATCTCAAGAATCGAGTCACGGATATGTCCGCTCAGGGATCGCTTATTACAACAGACCTTTCTCCCTCTTACCAAATTTGAGAAAGCGCTCGTCTTAAATGCGGCGACTTAAGGGGAACGCCAATTACGATCATGTATAGCAAAACACTCAAATTATAGGAAAATAGTCCTCCCAGCTTAGTCAGAAAAAGTAGGTGGATTTTGTGGCTAGCGAAATATATAACTTAACCCTAGAACTGGCGGTCATTTCATCCTGTAGTGTCGGGCTGTTTTGGAGCTTCGCGCAAGGTTTTTTTTAAAAAATTATTAAAAATATAAAATAAAAGCAATATAAATAAGAGTATATATTTTTGTGTTCAGAATTAAACGTAGAATTGCACTATATTGTAAAATTAACCATCAAAAATTTTCTAATAAACACTTTTTTTAATCAAATATAAAATTTACGAAAAATATTTCTTAAATTTGGGGGGGACCATACCTATGAAGCAAATGAAGTTATAGTGAGAAATATTTATAAGTGAGATAGCCATTCTGTGTCAAATTTTATCTAGTTTCAGAAAAACATAAACATTATACACATTTATGAAAGCATCATAAAGCTATAGAACAAAAAGCAGCTATGCGTATAAATTCTGGAAATCGGGTGTACACGTAAGACTTTGGTAAAACAAGTTTTGCTAATACATTTATCTATGAATACATGTTATTTTGCATATTTTATTACTTAGAATAAAATAGAATATACAGTAGTAATGAAATAATTACCATAAATTATTTTTTGAAAAGTAAAAAAAGTTAAATTTTGCCATTATTCAAAAATTTTGCGAAAAATTTTCATTTAGCAAAATATAAAATAGTTTCTAAAGGATGTACTATATCAAAATTTATAAATTTATGGTTTATAAGTAATAGGAAATATTATGTAGTTAGAAAACTATAAATATAACTAAAGATATTGAAAAAATATAGAATAACCCAAACAGTTATTATATATAGCCTAACCAAAGAAATTACAGGAAATATATATTTTATTGTGAAAACTATCTATTTACCAAAAATAAATAGTTACTTCAGAGCTAAAAGAGTGCTATAAATAACGTTTAGTAAGTGAAAACAATAACAAACTATGTGAAATGAATTTTAGCCAAGTCATTTTGCCATAGCCTACACAAAGCCGGTAATTTCTCAAACATATTTCAGTAAATAGAAATTGATTTATTCTAAAATATATATGTTTACACTACTACGACATCAAACAACACACTACACATTAAATACGACACTAAAACACGCGTAAAACTATTAAAACTTACAAATATCCACAGCTCGGCACGAAAGTGATACAGAACGACAGCGGCAATATGGCGGTCACAACAAACGGCGTCGCGTTTTCTTTTACGTTCAAAATAACAAGCTTGCTACGTCATAACCATAATACAAAGAGGAATAAAACTCATCTGTTCCTTAGCATTTTTCTTCACGAATCCAATGGTGCATGAATTATATCCATACGTTACCGGAGTATATTATAAAAAGTAATTATACGAGGGAATGTTTGACCGACAAAATTTTGACGGTTAACACCACAAAAGCGGCATTAACCGACATAATTATGTCGATTAACAGTTCTAGGGTTAATTTATAAATACAGAATTTCAACTACATTTGCACGAAAAAATTATCTCTAGGCCCATAAATAAAATTGCAAATTATGAATAATCATAATAATCTGTATAACGCGACTTGTGTAAACCAAAAACCCAAACAAGTTGAAACTTGTACAAAATTTGATGTACAACTACTAAGTTTTAAATATACATTGACACGTTTTAACTAAATTAATATTATAAATGAGAAAGTGCCTTTGTTTGTTTGTTTTGCTTTCAATTCAACCGATTGTACTGAAAATTTACATGGACATTCTTACTGTGTCTGGGAAGAATATAGGCGTTTTCTTATTTCGAAAAATCCCTCTGGGCTACGCCCCACTGGTCTTTAAAGTAGCGAAAATCTCATCTTGGTCTCTAAGGTTGTAAAATATTAATTGAAAGAACCTTTAAAATGTAATCCACTGTTCTGTGTAAACATGTTTTATGACAACACAACCATATGTTTCATTAATTTAACCACTATTTCCAATTAGTTTACATTAAATAGTATGTAAATTCTCTAAGGAATAACCATTAGTTTTCATGCCGTTTAAAAAAATATATTCTTTAGTAATTAGGATTCATCTACGTTAGAAAATGTCCTAAAACATAAGGTAGGCAGAAATTAAATTCGAAGACTTCCTTTGAACCAGTCGGCAAGAACTATATGCTAAATGAACGTTCTATGGACTATGCTTATGAACTAATGTACCAATTCCAGCTCTAAATAATACAAATACTGTTCATATAATACAGTTTATAAAGAAAAAAACCACGTAAATAGTGTCATTTTAAATGTTTTTTAACTGCACATTTTAACAAATATTAAGTATAGGATACAAAACACTAAGTTGTTATCAAACTTTTACTATAAATTAAAGACTGTTCCATCTTAGTTGTCTTTTGAAACAAGTAGAACTGTCTGATCTATGGTATACATTTTCTTGATCGTGGCAACATTGGCGTCGGAAATATAATTCACTCGAACCATAAGTACTCTTACGTGTGCAAAACCTACTAAACTGCGTGCGAAGCCGCGAGTTTCTTCTAGTAAATAATAAACAAGTGTCAAGAAAACATAAATGGTAACACGTACATAAAATTTTGATAAGTCCGACTGATGAAACATTTTATGTAGTTTCGGCTATGGTTGTAATGTTCAGTGAAAATATGATAATCTATTCCATAAGTACTACCACGAGGACTAATATTTACAATAGGCTGGTTTTGTAACCACAATCTGTGTAAAAGAAGAAGGGCATGGATTCTTTCCAGAAGTCACAAGATACGGTGACGCAATGCCTAGGAGCACGAGAGAAAAGAGAGAGCGCGAGTGATCTGTTGAACTGTCACAAGGACAGATAACGAGTGCGGTACATTTACGACTATGTATCCTTGGTCCTTGTGTATTGGTTGAACAAACCGTTGGAATGGGAAGTGTATGACATGCATCGCCACGACTGTGTCAACCGAGTTCGCTTTTTACAACACTGTTAATACTCTAGTCTAAAACGACCCCAATATAAAGGAAAGCAGGTCTTCCGAACAAACCGACAGACCCATCAGTAAAATAAGACAGAAAACGATTCTGGTTCTAAGTGACCTATTCAAACATCATTCAACTGTTCCTACATCACATACGCAAATCCAGAAGGAAGTAAATTAAGCGTCATCCGGTTGGAATACTAAGAGTCTAAAGCTGATTCGAACATACGCTGGCGTATTTTCACTGAACACGATATCTACTTGAGTCATTTCATCTCTCTACCAAACCATCAACATTCACAGCGCGGATATGATAGAATTAAAGCAGAGAGGTGAGGTCGGCGTGCAAGTCAGACAACAATGCCCGACAGGACTAGGCCCGGACACGTGAATAGCAAGGTTTGCCGGTACTTTGGTACTATACGGAGGCCACTCAGACCCTATCTACTACTTGTTATTACGCGACATAAGTAGGTTTAAATTACGTTATCATAAATATGTTACTAGTACTACCAAAGTTCAAGTAAGCATTTGCAAGCGCTCACGTGATCTGAGCTTGAATTTAGTTGCTCTCTCGTACTTTACTTCTTTCGCCAGAAGTGCGGGACCACTGAAGTCCGCACTGATGGCCAGGGGCATTTCCGATCGGTACTTTCCTGATCTTAGATCACGTCCCAGATCATCCAACCTTTCCGACGTCAGATCACGTTGGACGATCTGGCACGTAGCGATCGGAAATGCCCATGGCAATCAGTGCCGGTTTCGGTGGCCCCGCATTTTTGACGAAAAAGGTCTCCATCGAGAGATTACCTAAATTCAAGCTCAGATAGCGTGAACGCTCGCAAATGTTAACTTTAACTAATTCTATTTATAAAACGTACGTACGTATTTACATACGTTTGCCATACCCAGCTGTGTCAAAGATTTTCGTAAAACCTATTTCCACCGCTATTTATATCTACAATACTGATAGCTTCTTCAAAATCTGATATCGAACAGGAAATTATAGAAACTCAAAACCTTGATCATTAAGATTTATTAGTTTACAGATTTTGTATCTTGAAATTCACATGGCCATAAAGCTGATACGTTGCAAAGGAACGATTTTACAATATGGCAAATGCATTCACATACAAACCCAGGTACTAAATATGCTCGCAAACTACCGCAATCGTTCATAAAAGCACATCATCCAGCAAAAAAACATGTCCAAAAAACACAAAGGCAATAAGGCATCCAAAGCTAACTTATCGTAAAACCACGAAAAAATAGCCAAATCCGCTTTGAAAACGTTAGTAAGTTTCTGAGATGCTACCCAAAATCGTACATGTAACTTCATGCTCCAGCGCCTAACCAATATTAGCGTATTCGTAGATTTCGTGAACACAGTACAGTTTGCAGTGTATTCCCGCGATTTAGTTATTAAAGCATACTAAGCAAGGTTGTTGTGGGAGTGTAATTGTGGAAATCCTAACGGCAATTTTCAATGTCCAACACCTGCTAAAGTGACGATACTGCCACTAAGACCAATACGGGAATTTCCTGATTTGCTGGTTAAACTACGTCCCGTATTTGAGGCGTCAGTACGCATGATTTCCCTACAAAAATTATTGAAATCGTGGTTTTCACAAATTTTCACAATTAGTTATAAAAGCATGCGATGAAGATCGTCATTACAGTATCAAACATCTTATAAGGAAATATAGTGAGAATTTGTTTAATACATCAAAATAAATAACTTATAATACAATACAATAAATAATGTGGGTTTTATCATTTAAAGCATCACAATCTTATCTGTGCATTTCTGCGCGGTTAGCTTGCATGTTTTTTTTTAATTTGTTCTTGATTTGTAGTAAGATAAATAAAGATATTTACAAAGATTTTGTGATAAGATAATAAGTGAGCGGATTTCACCATTACTTGCATTGTGTTGAAATTTACCTATATACGTTGTGTAAATACCTTTATAGGTCTTGCCCTGTATTGTAGTTTTAATGAAAGGTAATGTGGACATTGTCTGTCGTAAAAATAACAAAATCGGGTTTCACTACATACCAGGTTGCTGCATTTGGAAGAAAAATAAGAGTGTCTGTCAGCTCAATGCTATAGCATAAATAACAATAAGAACCAGTTTCATGAGTCAGTCAGTGTGTCTGTGGGAAGTTAACTAATTATTAGAGAACTAAAATTTAATCCACTCACAAGTAAATGTATTCTCTGAAATGGGTTTCACATTAGCACTTCTTGAAAGTGTCTAGAAATTACAAAAACTCTGAAATTACTGACCCATGACATTTTAAATTATACCTTGTAGGCATTTATTGACCTATGCAATCCAACTTAATGCTTCTGCTCAAGTTTAAGTTATAAAATAACAAAATTTCAGAAAATATTGAAACACATTCATGAAACGTTATACTGATATTGATGACCCCTGGTCACGGCCATGGGCCTTGTAAGGCAAGGTTCAATAGCAACTACTGAAATCTCAGAACCTACTCAACCAAATGTCAATTAATTTTGAATAGACTTCCTTGTTACCTTGTTGATACTGGGGTTTTGCTCTTCGACCTCTGGGCATGGAGGTCATGAATACGCTGAGGCTTTAAATTTTTTCATTCAAATTTTTAAGTGGTTTGTAGACAAAATCTGTTACTGACTACTATAACCTTATCTTTGGAGTGTTTAGCATTCCGATTGAAATGGATAGGCAAAGAAGTTAACACCATTCCTATGGGGTGAAGCATGCAAAATCAAGTTTACCAACTACTTTAAAATAAATTATCAAGTTGAAATCAATAGATAGATAAGAGGTGTAAATGATAAATTATCAGTAATGCAGGAACAGAATCGATCCCAGTCAGTGAACACTAAATTTCAAGATATCACACTGTCATATAACTTATGTTTTGTTGGTGGGGCCAATTCCACCATGAAGTTGTGTAAGTGGTAAACAAAATTGACTCAGGAACCAGAAAATTTGTGTAATTAAAAAAAACTATATTATTAACTATAGAATTGTTTTATAACCTTTAGAACTAAGATTAAATCTTCAGTTTTCATGTAAGTAAATTCAAAATCCACTCATATATCAGTCGAAGTTCCATAAATTAAAATACTTTCACAAAGCAGTTAGGTTTAAACAAACAAAGCATTATAACACATTTTTGTAAACTCAATTCAATACATAAAAACGAAACAGTATGCAAATATGTGTTGTCAGAAAGTGTTCATAAGGGAAAATATTTTGAATAATGAAAAAATTACAGTTTTATTTTATACAGTTGTCTTTAAAGTAGAGGTCGAGCCACTGAAGTAAAAACTGTATCGTATGTTCAAGAATCTACGTCCATGCAGATATAGGATTTCATGACAAACTATTGCATATATACATATAACTAATGTTATTTTATAAATATTCTGAATGAAGTATGGGCAAAATGAATTGATTAATACAATTTATACATTGTTTTCATTTTGTACTTTAGTAAAATGTATATGTTTTTACATTATTATAAACATCTAAAACTTTATACAAGTATAAATTAGATTTTCATCGTACATCACACTTAGTATTACGAATTTGATTTTGTTTAATACATGTACTTTATGAGGCCATTAATACTATTAATGTTGTATGCACCTTGCTACATTGTAAACAATCATTGTAGACAAAAAATGAAATACTGGAGATTAGTAAAAAAACACACACACACACACACACACACACACACACACACACACACACACACACAATTAAGTGTAAACATGAATCAAGAGTGCAGTTATACAAAGTGAATTACAATGTAATTAATTGCCATTACCTCAGTTGAAATCTTTTGTTTTTTTTTTGTCCACACTCAATGTTGATAACGTATCGTATCACCATACTGAGTTAGTTCAAGCAATTAAACATGGAGGATTGTGATGGAAAAATACAGCATCCAAAAAGTCTATTACTATATAAACGATGATTTCAGAACTTAGAAAAGTTTTAATACTTCTGAATATATGATTTCAGCCAGTTTTCCAGGATGTAGTGGTAAATGGTCTTGGGTAAATAGGTTTCACAAATACAGTTCCAAATAGTACTACAAATGAAGTCTGCTCATCTGAAAACACACCTACTTTTATGAAGTCTTTTGAACATCCACCTGAAAGTGTTACATCACTTAGCTTCAATTTTCACGTGAGAAATAACAAACAAGTCAACTTCAATGAATAGTAAATGAATCACTTCTGCGCAACACGTCTGTCAGCTGTTAACACAGGTTAGTGACAGGTGACAGCTATGTATAATGCTATTATAAAGGGTAATTTCTGTACCCTTAGTTTTTATAAAATAGATACTTTTGAGCTTTAATTTGAAGTAAAAACAGTGAGATGTTTAAAATCAGCACCATAAACAAAAAAGATGACACCAATAAATTTGGCCAGGGATCTTTCAGACAGTTTTACCAGAAAGCGTTTTCATTATGTTTAACTAGAGCGTAAAAGTCAATCACTGGAGTTTGTTCGGCCAATGTAACATTTAGCGTATTTTAAACAAGACAGATATTTAGGCATTTCAATATTTTATTATTAAATGCAATGCTTAAAATAAATTGGAACAAATTGTTAATAAAGTAATATCTACAATTGGTATAACCATGGAAAATTAAAATCACAACTCTGTAGTACAAAGTGTAAAATGTAATTATCAAAGTTTCGACTTAATGTAGCATTTAGAGCATTATTTATCAAAATAGACTTTTGGACATTTCAATTTTTTTTATCGATATGACAATGCAAAATTCTAATGTCAAGCCTGTCATTGCAATGGTAAACTTAAAGTGACTATGTGCATTCATAATTCAAAACAATTTCATGTTACTTACTTTACATTAAATTTGTATATCTTACAAAAAATCAATTATTCTTGTTTATGGAACATTAGTCCACTAATACATTTGATGTAATGTTTATGTACTTTGTTCTTCTGAATATATATTCCAGTTCTGTAGCTTTTAGACTTGCATGTGTGACTATGTCGACAAGTTGATTAGATTGAATTTCAGCCCAATCTCACATTCTTTCTCACACTGATCGTGCTACACAGTGTTCTGTTTTTTATCTATCACAAACCATAAGAGCACTGGATAAAGTTATCCAAGCACTTTCAATGTGTTGAACCTAGCTCTCCACTAAACATCCTTCTACAGAAAACTGTATTATTTCTTCTGAACTAGATGTGTCATTTCAATTCTCTGTGGTTTCTTGTCAAATATGGTATGGCTGTGTTGACAAGGTTGATAAGATTAAACTTCAACCCAATATCTCACATTCTTTCTCACACTGATCGTGCTACACAGTGTTCTGTTATTTATCTATCACAAACCATAAGAGCACTGGATAAAGTTATCCAAGCACTTTCAATGTGTTGAACCTAGCTCTCCACTAAACATCCTTCTACAGAAAACTGTATTATTTCTTCTGAACTAGATGTGTCATTTCAATTCTCTGTGGTTTCTTGTCAAATATGGTATGGCTGTGTTGACAAGGTTGATAAGATTAAACTTCAACCCAATATCTCACTCCTTCTCACACTTATCATGCCATTGTTCACAATGTGTTTTGTGATTCATCTCAAAAGCAATAATAGCATTGGATAAAGTTATCAAAGGACTATCGATATTTTGGACAAAGCTCTCAGGCTAACCTTTCTTCTAATTTACTTGATCTTATTTGCTTAAGCAACTAGTATTTGAACTAAAATATAAAAACTCAATATACAACAAATGTATAATAAAAACTTCATTCAATTTCTTCAAATTCTAGCTCGTTTTGATGTATAACAAATTTCAAAAGTTAATATTACAGATAGGTTTCCAAATTCTCTAACCATTGAAGAAGAAAACTTGGACATTCGAAATAGACAAGAGATGTTTTGAGACCGATTTCTGAGGAAAGTAGCTATTAATAACAGTTCATCTAATAGTGATGCCTAATGATAAATTAACCATAAATTTTAAACCATCAACTCGGTAAACAAGGTTATGTGCCTTGCTCTCCACCTCCCTAAGTGACTGAAATATGTCACCTGCGTGGTATCTTTGTTTAGTCTCTTCAGTCATAGATAGGTCCGAAGACCACTATGAGACAACGTTAAATGTGAAGGAAGTGGTGTTGTTTCATTAATGACAATCACAATTCACTGGGCAGTACGAGCGTTCAACTCGCTTTTACATACTCCTTCCGTCTGGAGTGCCCTATTTTCAAAATTTCATGAGACTATTCATACTACCTCAAAATGTATACATTTTCAAATTTTCTCTGAATGGTAGCTAGTAGTTGCAGATTTCAGCAACTCTGCTACACAGGTGACAGATTTCAGTCACCTAGGTTGATGGAGAGCAAGGCTCATAACCTTGTTAATTGAACAATCTCTCCATAACAATAATATCAAACACTGGTCAGGTAAACAACTAAAACAAAATGTTGAATATTATGACATTGAAATGTTTACTACTCTTGTTACATATTTTATTTCTATAACTAATGGAACTAATTTGTTTGGCTCTTGGACATGAGCCTTTCAAAGATGTAGCACTCATATTTGGCAAATTGCCATAAGTATCTACCTCCTCTTAATGCTGTGCCAAAATTTCAAAAACTTGGTATCACATATAATCCAAAAGCAACCAAAATAACAAAATGCACTTAAGAAAATATAGTGTAATTTAATAATATATTATGAAAATATCACTTTGCATTTTACATCTATGGACTAAGGATTAAAAATAAAATATTTTCTCAAACTGTGTGTTGTGTCTCAAACATATATCTGCAGCCTTTGCTAAACAGAATACAAGCTATTCGGACTTAAAATAATAATAAAAGCTACCTTAATTTGGGTGCAGTTGAGGCTTGTCAGGTTCTTCAACTACTGAGTCCATCACAAAATAAATTAGCAAGTCCGTTCAACATACTACACAAGCTTAACTTGAATATCATGTTGATTCATGTAGCTTAGATATCTGTATTTAGAGTGAATTTGTTTTTGATAGTCTGGTTAAGTGATAGGATAGGGAACAAATTAAATAAAAATCATATATGCTCTAGAAATTAACCAACTATATACATGAAAATTATTCATCATTTGTAAAATATCGGTTTAAAAAACTCAAATGTTTGGTTAGTTCTAAATTTATTGTGTATACTATTATTTATTTTATTATTTGAGAATTAATTATTCCCAGATGGGTTATAAATAAAAGCATGTGCGAGAGAACAAGTCACCATAAAATACGTAGGTTCAGTTTTGAAATCAGTTGGATGAAATAACATTTCAAACAAAATAACCATTAATATTCAGATAATAACCTGAATTTTTATGAAAAATATTGAAAAAAGGAATTTGTTGGAGTTTATGATTTCAGAAAAACCTAGGCGTAGCTTTTTGTTACCAAATGCAGGACAACTCCATACTTCCTCTCCGACCACTCATTATCATCTCAACTCCTTATCATCTCAACTTTAACTTTAACAGTGTCACTTATAGATGTCTTTCCATCTGAACTTTACATTAATTCCCTCCATCCCGACATCTTTGGTACCTAAATCTATTGTCTTGGGATGAAAACAAGCAATGTCAGTACTAGGAACAAGAATAAACTAAAGAGATAATTTAATTATTCCTCAGTTAGAAAATTCAACTCATCCCTACACATGTTTTGCACTGGAAGTTGCGATAAGAGGGCTGCCAGGTAAATTTTCCCACTGCTTATAGAATCATATTAAGATATCATAAAAAGTATCCAAAGCTAGTATTGAAGCTGCCTTAATTTTTTGAGTATGCAGGAGAAACAGTTAGAGCGGTGACATGACTGAACTTTGAAGCCCTATGAAGCATGGATAACTCATGTCACCAAGGGCGTGCTCAGATTTGGCGGACCTTGGATAAAATATTTGGCCAGGACCCGTCATGTCCCGCCGTCCGTTGAAACGGTTCCTTCAAATTGACGTGTAGCGAGGCCCTTGTAAAACTGTCCAAAAAAACAGCTCTGAGTATGGGCCTACATGTCACCAATCCTGGGCCCCTCCAAACTTCATGAGCCAGGCAGATACTACAAGCTCAGAAGTTACCAATTGATGACAACACAAGTTTATAATCTGAATCTTCCACATCTGTTCGTTAACCAACTGACACATTTAATATCTCTAATTTGAGACCGCAACATCTATAGTTGTACAAAATTTTAAAATAGTAAGATATAACAGAACAAAAAAACTTTCATAATTAAAAATGTACACATAATACATTATGTTATTTTATTACATTTAAAACAAGAGGATTATGCCAGGAATTTCCAGATTACATAACATAGAATTTTGTTTTAATTTTAACTCAAATTTGGCCTATTACAGAAACGATATGCAAGAAACAAACAGGCAAACTATCCAGTAACAAACAATGATCACACAGGAAATTATGCGATCTGATGAATGAATAATCAACAATGCATTGGTCAATTGATGAGGCCTTGGTATAATCACTGCCTTCAGGACAATCAATTATATAATCAACTATAAGATAGCTGGACACAACTACCTCAAACTGAATATTACTAGTACACCAATTGGAAGTTAGTAATGACCGAACACGCAGCAAAACTTAATTTGATCTTTAACAGACTTGCTCATGTAACTAATCTATAGGGTAATAAGGTCACAGTTATGATAAGAAAAGACTAGGACACCAAAACACATTACAAGCAACATTAAAAGAACAGTTGGACAACTAACAGTACAAATCTAACGTTAAATGGTAAGTTATATTGTATTTTTGTTGAGCATTTTCTAGGTGCTCGAGAGCTAGCTGTGAGCCAATTGAGCTCACTCATACAGCCGTGTGGTCCGTCCCCACACTTCATGACTGAATTTTGGTATTCTATCTTGTTAAGAGAAGAATTATTTTGAAATTGTCATACATGTACAGTGTATGGGGAAGAGTTTCACATTTCAGAAAAGCTAGAATAATTGTTGCCTGAAGCTGAGACATCTGGATTCACATTCAAAAAAACTTTTGTGATAATAAAGCTGAGTTCAACAGTGAGATGATAGTGTTGCAGAAGTTTAACATATGGGATCAAGGTTAAGAACATTTGCCTTATACTCTGAAACAAACCAAACGAAATAAAACGAAACAAGTAGAGGTACCCAATTAAAAAACATAGTACCTTTATATTCACAAGAATCAATCATAAGAAGATATGTACCTACTGAAACCTCAAATAGGTTAAACTCATTCATTGATTTCAACACAGAAATGTAAGTTAGTTAGCACCAACCAGTTTGCCACAATGAAAGAATAAAACATATTAACTCCAAACTTTTGTACTAGAGGATGTTTTATGAGAAAAATATCACATCACATGGTAGTCTTTTTGTTTAAGGTTTGTTATTGACGATGTATAATTAAAAAGGAAGATGTTTGTCTTCGTTACAAGTTTCAAAAATAATTTTGTAACACATTTAAGTTAATGGTAATCCAGAAGTCTATGGTTCTGAAAAACCTTCAAAACTTTTTTTATTAACTAGTATCAGGCTCTTTTACATGGGAAAACATAAATTTTGTTCACAGTGCAACAATAGATTACAAACTGCCTTTATAGAATGCATATTTACAAAAAAGTGTGCAACATATGTACATCTAAATTGTGTGCTTCATATTCACAACTAATTATCAAATGACATAAGGTAACTTATCTTTCACATTTTAAGTAGAGCTCATCATCCAATTAATTACGAGAGCTAATAATGGTTCAGCAGGTTATCTTTTCACTGTTCCAAAACATAAAACTATCTACCATCCTAATATGAGAAGAATGACTGATGTAGTCAATTCAAATTAAATATAGCCTATTTTTGTTGTTTAGTGACCAAAGTTAGGAGATAATATTGACACCCTCCTATCAGGAACAGGTTATAAAAACTACAAAAATGCAGATTATGTTTGACTAATTTTTCCTCATATTCAGATGTTGAAGCGGTTTTATGTTTCACTTTTCTCGTTTCTCAATAACTAAATATTATGTGTGCTTGTTATTGTTAGGGGGAGTTGAACGGTCCATAAGGCCCAATGTTAAAATTAGGTAACTTTATGTACCTTTTTCTCAGAACTCATAACAGTTAGGAAGTTGAGATTTTTACACACAAGGTGTAGGATATAATATTGTATTTATACCTCTAAAATCTTTGTAAAATAATTGATACAACTAAAGAAAAAAAATTTTATATTTGTGTTATTTTTTTTATTTTTATATTTTAAGATAAAATATTTTTCTAAATATTTATTTATTGATGAAATTTGATATAACTAGAGCTACATACTTCTAAAAGGCTACTTTATAACCAGTAAAAATTTCATTTGTGTAGCATTTATAGTTTCTGAGAAAAAGGTACATATATATTAAAAACCGGTAATTTTCAAAAACAGCGGAAAACAAAAAATCAAAATAATTATAAGTTTATATTACCTTTAGAAGCCTAAAGGACAGTAGCTACCATCCATTTCCTCTTCCTCACCTAATAACTGTCTCCTTTTCTTTATTCTTGCTTCCTTAGTCATTGACTCTGCTTTCAGATCTGCCTTCCTCATCCTGACTTCATCGAGGCTCTTCAATGTGCTTACGGTGTATTTGCCACAGTCTTTTATTCCTAACTCCTTTAAAACCTTGATCCTTCCAATGTTACCTTCATTGAATGTTAGAACAGCATCATGAACACCTAATACAAGAGTCTCTCTTCCAACAAACACATTTTTTGGGATTCGGTTCCACACTACATTGTTGAAAGATTCGTTCACGTTCTGGGTTTTACCGTGAAGACATTTTAGTAGATTTAATCTTGACAAATCTCTGTATGTAGGTTTTATTGCTGTCAATACAGCTTGAGGTAGAGAATGTTTGTGATTGTAGGTAATTTCTTCTTCATTTGCAGCCAGCTAAAATAATTACTATATAAAAGGCAAGAACGCAGCGCTCAAAACGCACGAAATTTGTTATGTAGTCGTATATTTGAAAAATCATAGAAGCTCAACGGAAAGCCATTTTTATGTAGGGATTGCAGTAAATTGTTCAGAAAGAATCAAATAATAAAATAAAAAATAAAAGCGAAAAAACATTTTTTTACCGATTTTTGCGTTCAACTCCCCTTAAATATAAAGACATATTTAAATAATATAACAATCACAAATCATCCTTAAGCCCAAAAATCAGGAATACATTTAGTACACAGAATGTCAAGCATTCCGTATATTCTTTGTTTCTAATTTTAAAGCAAGATTATTTAAGCTTATTTTTATATTAAAAACAAAACATATTATTTAGGGAGATATAATTATTTATCAATCCAATCTGTTATCAAAGTATGGGAAAATTAACCATAAACAAACATGTAACCATTATGAAGGCATTGAGAATTTAAATTTTAAATGTACGAATTGAAAGGAGTATGATCCTTTTCAGTCCGCTCCATAGTATTACATGGAAAATGCCAAAAGCCTTACACGAATTTCTTAACATTTTATTTGTCATGGTATTATATTGTCCTGGCTGAAACTTTACAGAATGCTATTTTAACTACTGTAGCATATTTTCTCCAAGCAATACCTAGAGATATAACCAATAAAAAGAGTTGAACAGATGCTACTTTCACCTGAGTACTAAGCAGTTAAAAGCTGCTTTGTTACATGCATTGTGGTTTTTGTTATGTTAGCTATGTTATTTCAAATTACTTATGTCTTTGATTAAAACATGAGTTGTGTTAAACTGTTAAAATGATATTCTGTAATCCAACAAAAACTCTTTCAGGTTTAGTAAGAAAGAAAAGTAATTATGGAATTGTTTATTGAGCAAATTATTGATTTTATAAGGTTTACAGTGAAAATCAGGATATATAAATAAGACATTTTAATAACAAAGAGTTTACTGTGGTAATGAACAATAATTAATAAAAAATTAAATCTGTCACCAATAATGTTTATTTTTGTCTAAGAATATTTTCATGGGGTAGGTTAGATAAGCGGACCTGGTTTTTTATATCGAAAAATGTAATCATCGATACCTAATATTTGCATCTCAAATCCTAGACTATCAATCGATATAAAAGTATCTATAGTCCTCAATAACAATCACATGTTTTAAATTAAAATACGGATTTAATATTTACAGTGATTAGGAAAACTGAAGACGACTATATTTGCTCCTCTCACAGTCACAGTTGTTTCTTTCCCACAAATTTCACATAATTGATTTTTCGGTACGAGTCCAACATGTTGAAGCCATGTAAATTGACTTATCATCTTTCAAATCAACAGCTGTAGTTTTCTAAAATTGACTGCCATTTTTAATAATCAAATGTTACTTATATGCAAATTTGAAATATTACCTTAAGTGTATTATTTGAAAGTGTTTACAGCTGTTGATATAGATTATTTAAGTTATTTGTTCGAAATAATTAATCATTATCGATTGATTATATCGTTGGTTATGATTAAGTAATATTGTTTGCCAATTTCGATATAAAAAACCAGGTCCGCTTATATCGTACCCTACCCTTTTCATGTCCAATATTATCTTCATCACTGATTTTTACTTAGTGTGAGTTTTTTTTTTTCACAAAAAAAACTCACAGAATTTTAAAAATGGGATTTTAACCATCTTTAGATACTGTTACATTTATTATGTACATAAACGTGTGAACTGAAAAGCTAAGGATTTCGACTTTAGTTTCGCGTTAGACTTAGGGTTTCTCCATACTTGTCTAAACTAAAATATTTTATCAGTTCCTGAAATCATTGGAGCTATTCAATAAAATAATTATTATGAAATACTGTCAAGAAATTCAGAGTTAAACAGTTAATAGAAACAGAAATAAAAAAACAGTTTCACACTCATCACTTATCTCAGGACTGTTTGGAATGCCATTTAAAAAGAATAAGTTATTTTAGTACAAATACTTACATAATTATCCCATATAATAAGACTACTTAACATTTGTTGTACCCTACAACTATATTTTGGCCCATGTTATTAGATAATTCTTTTATAAACATCAAAACTAAAATAAACTCAAGTAAACATGTTTAATAGATAACTTGTAGGATAACAATTTTTAACTTGCTTACATAAAACTTAAAATGCCTTAACACTTCTCTCATATACATTCAAGAAATATTCTGGAATTTATCACAAACTACTGTTATCTGCACGGCATATCAACGGTTAAATTATATAATCGCATTATGATTAAAGTTGACATTTTTAATTTATACTGATAGAAGAACCAGCTGACAGGACTAATGTGCTTGGTCTGCTCCTGCATAAGTACACACGCATACAATATTATTTTGTTGTTTGCTAAAAATATAAATGTACTCACTTGTGGAAGAAGAAACTTCATTACATGACAAAATTATCCAAAGTATCGAGTAAACCGCACTTAACCAAGGAATACATAACGCCATTACAACCCGAGAGGTTATATCCCAACTCGCAGACGAACTAACCAACACCACCTTACAACTAACCAACAATCCGTCCGACTAATCCTTGGTTAGAAGTTGAGACTAGACTAGACTAAATTCAGGACGAGGAGAATGGAGCATTTCGATTGGATGACTTCACGGAGTTGGGGATTGGTTTTGGATGACTGGTTTTCACTGTTGCCACTGACTTTGTACACAACAAAAAATTACCTCAATCAAAATTAAATTATACATTCCGATATTTTTTGTCTACACTTCTTTCAATGTATATTTCTGGAATAACCTACTTATTTATTTATTCATACGGAACACGCTATTATACATCAAATTAATAAATTGATGACAATATGTGAGCTATAATTAAACAATAATGGTATACAAAATTATAACTAAATATAATGCTTATTTTTGTATAAAACTCTTCATTATAATAATGGAACAGAATGGAATGATTTGTATACTTGCGGAAGCAGTGCAAAATAAAACACAAGTTCCACAGGTAGGTAGTCTTTATGAGCCGAGAACCAATTTGCACTGTTTAAGTACTCGGTCTGGAGCTTTTTTGAAACCAATATAAGAACTTTTCCTAAGAAAGAAATTAATCGTCAGTCACGACGCACTACGACACCTTCTATGACTCAGTCACCATTTCAATTTTAAAAATTCTGGATAGTCATCTTTAGTCCTACGTGTTCTTTCTTACCCCCAATGCCCTTATGTAATTATGGATCAACGTATATGTATCATCGCTCTCTGTCCCTGTCTCAGTTGTTCTTCCCCTCATATTTCAAACTTCTTAGTTTCTGCTCTCTCTTCAAAATTTAACACATAATTAACTAACCATTATAATCCAGAATCCATTTTTACCTTCCTATCTTAATAGATTCCATCACATAACTGTCAAATTCCATTTGCACACCTTCCCTGATTTAACCATAATCTCTTAAATGCTGCATATCTAGTATGCTAATACTACGCCCTATATCATTCCAAAACATTAGCCTACATAGATGAAACGAAACATGTATGTCCCAACTGCGGATAATTCAAGTTACTGAAAACAAAAGCCTGATAACAGAGCGATAATCCTTATAGAAACTCTTCTAATATGACATTGGTGAACGGTTACACCAAGGGTTCTAGGGTAAACGGATGGCAAGGTAGAACATATATCTCCTTACAACTTTATGTATAAATGAGTTAGGAATAGTTAGTAATGGATGATAGGTTTTATTAAATTTTGCACCATAAAAATCTCTACAAAATCTTATACTTCTGGGTGGTTTTCTGCTTTTCTTTAAACTGTTTCTCTAGTTGAAGTGGCACTTTCACCATAATAAGACAAAGGATTATAATAATCATCTTAAGTATCACTTATTCTCAAAATAAAAATAACCTAATCTAACTAAGATCTCATCTTTCAAGAACGTTTTACGTCTTTGGCGTTAAAAACAATGTGACCTTCTACACAGTCTAATGGATAAGGTAATGTTACAGCTATTAAAATGAGAGTTAATAGTTTGGTTCAGAGAAACTTACAATTATTATTATTATAAAATAATAAAGTAGTAAGCTTCAAAATCGTTATAGTTTAGAGCTTCGGAAAGAGTTAAAAAAACTCAGGGATACTTTACAAGACACATCCTTAACACGTGATTTGAAACGATAATTGAATACATAACAATCTATACAAATGTAGATCTATGTATTGCTATATAACACATTTCAAATATCTTACCATTTTTTATAATCTTTAAACTGTTTATATTTTAAGACTTATACATTAATAGAAACTATTTTTATATAGTCAAGCCTCAGATTAACATTTACAAATTTCGTATGATTTAGAAACCATAGAAGTAGGTGACCAACAACGAAATTGCATTGGGCACTGGGCAGTTCCACGAGCTCCTCACGTGTGGAATTTAATGGGGTGATCAACCGAGGCGGAGAGAAAGAGTGGGGACAGAGCCGAGCAGAGCCGAGCAGTACCGATAAATCCCGAAAATTCCTGACAAACTCTGTACATGCGGCTGATAGCGACCTCAGTTCGGAACGGTTCTGATTTCTATTATCTTACGAATTAATTAGTCGTTTTATATACGAATTAATGAGTCGTTTTATATCCGAACATATGTGCAAAACATAGAAATTATATCGAATTAATTATATTAATATTGAACTTTCTTTATAACTCCAAAGACACTTTACAAAATGTGAGATGGTGCACAACGAATAAAATGTCATAATCTTTTTGTGCTATTGGAATATATTCAAATTAATAGGGCAAAAGCAACATATTATAATGTGGAGTCCTTAATTGGTAGTAAATAAATTAATAATTACACTACAAAATCTGTAATAAGAGTTATGTAATAGCTGTAATAAACTAAGGGTATTAAAAAAGATTAAAAAAGAAAACTTTTGTGTGTGTGTGTGTGTGTGTGTGTGTGTGTGTGTGTGTGTAGGTGTAGTACACACACCACACCACTGCTACTGTCCGATGAGACGTTCTGAAAATTATTGATTGTTAGTTCTGAGCTATTTATAATTTTGGAGGGAAGACCAGTCCAATTTGGGATGAAACGGAAGTGACTGGATAGTTGATAAGTCAAGCCAGCGTTTCTACGCCAGGTGCAGAGTTGCAGTGTTGGTTGACTCATATCTCCTTTCTGTGGCATGTCCTTTGATATCTTATCGTATTTTCTTTTGAGAACTTTAGTATTTGAAAACACTTTGTTAAGTATTCATATTTTAGTAACCTCAAATTATTACGATCAAATTTTAACTTATAGCAATAGCAATATATTTCTCTGTCTGTTTTATAGCTACGCCACTGAATGTAACGAGGTTACTTTGTTACATTAGACTTCCTTACGTCTTTTTGGGTCTTTCGATACTCCGTTGTATTGGTTTATTTGTATGTAGACAAGAGTAATTGCCTGCCATTAATTACGTTGTAAAATCAAGGTTTAATGAAATAAATTTGATTGCGCTGAGTCCTGCAGCATCCAGCTTTAAAAATGTAATATATATATATATATATATATATATATATATATATATATATATGTTGTTGTACCAAATTACTGAAATGTGTTTAATTCAGAGTAAAAGCTAAAAACACAGTGGTACATTGTAAGAGGCTTGTCACATTGATTGCCTGCAATAATTAAATTGTGCTGCATCCTGCAACATCCAGCTTTGAAAATGTAATTTAAATATATGTATGCTGTACTAAACTACGGAAAGGGGTTTGAAAATACAGTGATACATTTTAATAGGTTTGCCAGGTGCTGAACTAAATTAAATTCAGATGAGTACAGAGCGAGAACGCGCGGACTGCCAATTCCCACTATTCTAATACACGGGCTATCTGTAGTTGGCAGGAGGGGCCCCTCCATCCCCACTCTTTCTCTCCGCCTCGGTTGATCACCCCATTAAATTCCACACGTGAGGAGCTCGTGGCAGTTCCTGTTACTCTTATTTGTAACCTGTTTCGAGTTTATAAATATAGCTTGCTTCTTTGGGATAATAATAACAAAGTAGTTTTAACTCTGTCTTGGAAGCGATTCAACCAGCAGTATGTTGAATGTTGCCCTATTTAGAGTGTATAAATGTTTTAACAAATGTTTCAATAAAGTGTACTGATCTGTTTGGTTTAAAACAGGAGGATGATGTACTGTAAAGTATTGCACTATAAAATATATTTTTGTCATTTTAGTGTTCCCTACCAAATAAATTTTTATTAGAAAAGATACTGTTTTAATAGTAATTTAACAAGTAATACTTTCAAGAAAACTTTGCATAATAAAACATATTTTATTATTTACTATTTCTGATTGATCTGTTAGAAACAAGTTTTAACACTTGTCATTTAAATTATACAAGTTTTGATTCTCATGGAGAGTATAAAACATTTGGCTGACTAATAAGATGGCCTGTAGTAGCATATATGAGTTAACAAGTATTTTATTACTAGGCCTAGAGCATAATATCAATTAACCATATTGATATTAAAACACTTTTCAGCTTAGTAAATATAAATCATATTCAGGCAGGCTATGTGATTCCTTTTAAATAAAAGTTTATTCTATAGTGCATGAATAATTCAATTATTCAATTTTTATGTTAATGGAAAGTATCATAATGCTAAATTCAACCTCCTTCTGCACCCCTCACTTTGTCACATTTATAAAATTTAGTTTTTAAATATATAATCTCCTCTTATCCCAGAATTAATATTTATTCTTATTTAAAAGTTTGGATTTGTTTATTACAGATCTGCAGGTAATGGACAATTATCACATTATGAATTGACAGACCAAAAAGATCATATAGACTTAAACTATAACTTAGTCCAATATTGTCTAAAAGACAAACTGGGGTGCGACAATAACTGTGCGATTATGTTTTTGTATTCGTAGTTAATTAGATTCAACATCAAATATATGTCAGTGGTTCTGATATCACATATATATTTAAAAGCTTGCTACATATTAATTAAAATTCTTTTAAATTTGGTTTCAGTTAAAAAGTGATAGATCAATGTAAGTTTGTTTTAAATAGCCCTGTATTAAACTTTGTTGGCAAATAAAATGTCCAGTAAATATCTGACTAACCTACCAATTACACCTCAACAACTTGGCAGTTTAATAACTCTTCAGATATCAACAAATTAACTTCTGCTGTCTTCTAACAGACTGTTTATTTTATAAGTGAACCACTGATTATTATCTTGGGTATCTATTCAACAAGAATTATGTACCTTTCTCCATGTTTTAAGAGACAGCTGTACTAGTGATCATATTAGTTTAGCCAAATAAAAATAGTGCTAAATATCAAACACTTTTACACCATTATTTCTAGTTATAGAATCATAATGGATGTCTCAGTTTATTAGTATAATGAATATACATTAAAAAGTGTTTTCCATTTTGTAAATATGTTGATAAATACCTGTACTTAGAAAAATCTGAAACTTATAATTTAGTTATACTTATAACTTATAACTTGCATTTTATAACTTAGTTATTCCATAATGAAGGAAGAAGAAGGATAGTGAAGGGGCAGCTGGCTGTAAAACTTTATTTTCGTCAATTCTTTCTTCTTGCGTCAGATATTTGTTAACCACAACTTTTTCATATGTAGACCCCTAATAGTTACATAGTCACTAATGTCAATCAGCTGTAGTCTGATGTCAAATATGTTTAAATTACTCAATGGGGTAGGAATAAGGCACGTTTCCAAACATTTTACTGTTTTACCTATTCCTTGTGACATAAAGAGTTGGAATTTGTCAAAAAATTCCAGACTGTCTTTTGTCTATTCACTTATAAAAGTGTGATTTACAACTGATTATTTAGATTAAATTTATTTAATTAAAATGTTCACAAGCAAATTCACAGGTATTAAAAAATTGTTATATTTCTGAACGAATGTGTTTTGAATTATAATAATATGCTATATTCTTTTTTTTAATAAAAAAATCTTTTGATCACTCAGCAAACACTTCAAAATTTCAGATTCAATAATTTTGCTCTCCCCCTAATGGGCAATATTATTTAATAGCACGAGGTAACTGAGTAATGGATGTATTGTAACTCAGTAAAAGAGATGTGGAAAATTGATATTATCATCACTTTGAAAGTGAGTGTGTTAGAACAATATTGAAAATGATTCAATTCTCTTTAATGAGCACTTTTTAAATGTTGTTGCAGAGTGATTGCACACCATCCAGCAAGATTTTTGTCATAAGATTTTGCAGATCTTACTTAAACTAAAAATTAAAACAGAAACATTATAGAACATGGAAGAGGATCAGTACTACACCTCTATCTGCAGTGCTGCTACACTACAATCTGACAAAAAGGGTTTCTTCCAGAGCTATGCAGATAATGTTTTGGAACTTGCGGGGTCACAGTGGCTCAATGAGTTCAGGCAACTAACTTCGGACAGTGAGCGCCTACTCAAATGCTACAACGATGAAAGGGTAAGGAACATTATATAGTATGACTGAAAAAAGTTATCAAATATGATCTCAATGTTAAAAAAGCTTACTTTCAACCCTTGCAGCTTTATGAAGTGGTTCATGGGGTGCTACACAATGTACAAGAGATGTTCCGTGGTAAGGCAGCGCAGTTGTCACAGTTACGTCGAGTGGATGGAGACAAAGCTGCGAGAGGCGGCAAGTACGAGCGAGCTCTGCTTTTATTCACTCAGAGCATTATTAGAGCTCCAGGACCTGGTATGTACAATTTTCAATTAAAACTAGAAGTACAATATTAGACACAATTTTGCTCCTAGACAAAACTTATATAATTTCCTCACACAATGTATATAAAGGATGATTTTGCAAAGGTGTGGACAAATCTGTGGATGGAGGACTCAGCCTTTCCCTTGCTCTTTGGTCCAGGGCAAGCACCTTATGGCACCTCTCAGAGTATCAGTTGTGCCTTTCTGACTTGCAGTCCAGCCTCAAGCAGAAACTTCCAGACAAGTTCAGGTCAGCACGACTTCCATATTGTTTAAAGTTTGATTTTTGTGTAAACTAGACAGCACCACACTATTATACACATTGCAATCTCTGCTATGTCATATAGAGTGGAGGCTTACTGGATGATGGCCCAGTGCTATGAGAGGCTGAAAGAGACAGCCAGAGCCAGAGTGACACTGCAGGTTATCCTCAAGATGCTCAGCCCTGAAGACACAGAGTGGAGAGATAAGGTCACCGCTGAACTGAAAAATCTTGCCAATGTACAGAACCCTGAACCGGCTAACAAAGAAAACAAAGGCAAGCTAATTTATACAAAGATAACGCTCTAAGTAGTATATTATATCAGAAACCCTAAAATGCTAGTTCTCCATTCACCTTCATTGTCTTTTTTTGAGATCTTAGTAATCTAAAACCACTGGAACATGAACTTCAGGCATCTGTCCCAAGTGTACTATATTATTTAAATCTCCATATTTTTTATGAATTTTGATGACAATGTATTTGTATTCCTGATATTTCAATATTCTCTTTAGTTACTGTTTCCCATCTCCAGAAACCACCGCATTCTTGGAGCCCCAGATGTTGGATCTAAACATTCCTGAGCTCTAATGATCTGTTTTATTGTTTTACATTTATTCCCTTGATCTAGTAGATAAACGTTATCTTTGACCTAAAAAAGAGAATAGACCTTAAGAGAATAGACCTTATTTGTGTGGCAGAAATATGATTTAGTAACAACCAGTTTTGTTTGGTGATTTGTAGAAAGCACTACTGTTTTAAATCGTTGCTTTGAATAGTGAATCTTTTTTGAAACTTCAGAGTATTTGACCTCATTTTATTTAGTTGAATTGAAATGTAATGCACTGTATCCTCAATTTTATTATTGTCAGAGTTTATTTAATATTAGATGTTCATAGTTAGTGTTTCTGATGTAAGCTTTCATTTAAATCATTTAAGTCTTGACTACTTCCTGTAGTTTTCGCAAAGAATTGTTTCAAAAATCTTGTGATGTACTCAAAGACAGTTTATAACGGTTTTAAGTGAATCCATAGAATTGTAATACATCTTTTATATAACATAATTCGTTACTAAATGTATGAAAACTTAAAACAGTTAAAATAATTTGTTCCTTGAAGAAAGTATAAATACTACAACTATCTAGATAATAATGTATTAGAATATGAATTATAATATTTCAGTTTCTTCAACCAAATATCCTGGATAACACAATCAAATGCCTTGGATATGTCACAGAAAACAGTCTTCTACAAGGTATACAAGGCTTCCATTACATATTTAACAAATTCAAAGAGTTCCAAAATTATGTTACTCTTGGGTTTAAATCCAAACTGTTCTGTGTCTAAAACATTAAAGGTTTCATAAAAAGAAAGAATTTGATTATTCGTTATCTTTTCAAAAGTAATAGATAGGAGAGGTATTACTAGTACTTTTCAATAATTTGTTTACATTTATTTTATTTCCATTTTTAAGAGAGGTTTAATTTTAGCATATTTTTATTGACAGGAAAACACCATCTTGAAAAGATCTTGATGGTAAAGCTATGTGATTAACAGACTTTTAAATAATCTGTACTGGAATTTGGTCCCATCCCAAAATTTGTAGGAAAAATGTTCCTATTTAAGTTAATTTGCAACGAAACACAATTAAATGGAACTTGCTCTTCTATATTTGTCAACATGCAAGCAGATTGTGCATGTGCCTTCCATTAGCGTGATTCATCTACTGATAGGAACATGTTTTTATCCATGGTTTTATTTTTTTAAAGGCAAAACACATTTAATCCATCAAAGATATAGTTACAGACATCCCCATTAACAAATTATTCTGGATATAACTGCATACTGCCTTTTAGCAATAAAAACTAAAGACATTGGTTACAATAAATTGTAATATAATATGAGGCAATTAATTTTACCCTTGCATTGACAAATTAATCTTACCTAAGGCAGCTATGCCAATTTAATGTGAGGTGCTTGCCTGCTCAGAGGGACTGTTAGACGGAGAGCATCCCCAGTTGCCCGGGTTGTCAGCAGCGTTGTCTGTGAGATCGGGTGAGAAGACTGGCCGCTATGTGGTTGCTCGCCAGCGTGTCAGCAGTGGAGATGTATTAGCTGCGGAGACTCCATATGTGGCTTGCCTCCTGCCTGCCAAGTTTGGCTCTCATTGCCACCACTGTTTCATGAGGTATAGCTTTCAATGTACTAACTATGATCATATTTATGTTCATTTTAAAATTAATTAATTGTCATGATTAAGATCATTTATCATAAAGGGATAGGCAATGAAGCATGGTAGAGAAAGGTGTCACGATGCCACAGGCTCCATTATAATCAGCTGTTATGGAAGTGGACCAGCTTATCTACACGACTCTGGTTAACTATAACAAGCTCTAGTATAAAAATAAATGGGCTGTTAATAAACTGAATATAGGAAGCGATGCATATAACATTTAGTTTAAGTCATCTGTAGATTTATATTAGTCACAGACGTGATCTGATATGTGTGTTTGAACGTCAGTATTCATTTTGTACACTACATTTATTTTGAATATATTCAGTTCTAAAATACGTGACAGTAAAGGTAATCTTAAAAAGCTATAATTTATATGAAAAGTGATTTTCTTACATGTAGTGTGAAATATATGTTTAAATATGGAGTTTTATAAAATTATGTGCAATTTAGAGAATTTGTTTTTTTACTAAAATACAAATAAAAAACTCTTCAAAATATCTTGTGAACTGTGCTATTCGAACAATTATAATTGTAACTATTGGAAAATGTATCAGTTACACCTCATGAATGTCTATTTAATAATTTTATCTAATTCCCTCAGACCTGAACTCAATAGTTTGTGTATTGAAAAGTAATTTAACATAAATATTTGTTACTATATACAGCCATTTACTAATTTCAGTGTTAAAATACTTAAGCCAAATAATGTTCACTGAGACAACTTGTGCGGTGGTAGGTTACGCTCAGCTGTGCCTTGTATGGAATGTGCGGGGCTGGCATTCTGTAGCCCAGCATGCAGGGATGCTGCGCTCAGCTACCACCGCTACGAGTGCCGTTATGTGGACTTATTGATCGGCTCGGGCATGAGTATCCTGTGTCACATTGCCCTGCGGACCATCACTCAGCAGGAATACAGCTACTGGCAACGAGTCCGAGAGAAACAGCCTGTCTCTCCAGACTACACCAGGGTACATATATACTTCTGTAGGGATCATATGCTTCAAGGATAGTAGGATCAAAAGAGTTGCTGAATATTAGATTATGTTTTTCTATTTAAAGTATTACAAATTATTTATTTCATTACCTAGCAGTGTCCTACACCTCTTATTATAGATAAAAATTATTTTGTCCTTAATTCTTCTGAGATGGCCTATAACAAAAAACTTAGTCCTCATTGTATGAATGGAACCCTAGCAGTTTATAGTTACAGTACTCCCATAAAATGCTGAAAACAACCAATTGTCTTTCTAAAGAAACTTACCATCCTTGTTGAAAGCACCCTTAAATGGCAAAACAATCAGAACCTTACCACGGGCCAGTCAAAAAGCAAGTCTTCTGCAACTTCGTCTTGATTATTGCATAAGCTATAGAGTGGATCCCTAGAAATACTCAACCCGTGAAGATGTTTATTTAGATATATATGCTTCTGTAGAAAGATAGATGCTATATCAGGAAGGAGAATGAAGAACAAGCTTAGTCATTCTTAAGTCCAGTAACATTCTCCATCTTCATGTGTTCACTGTATATCCAGTTTGTTTTATAACTTTAAAAGCCATACACCTAGAGATTCCACAGAACAGTTGAGAACCTGATGTTTGTTTGCTGAGCGTAAAAAAATCAACTTATGACGATAATTTCCAAGGAATTTCTCAAGTTCAAATTCAATATAATTTGCTTACTATATCATCCTCAGAACTCACAAGAATGGAAAATAGGAAACGGAAATATTTTGAAAGGAACAACTTGACATCAGCTTTCTCATCAAAATGATGATGTACATATGGTTCCATTGTTTTGAATGAGAAACAATTGTGAGGCATTTGAAGATTGAGAATCCTCCTGTCGCTTGGTTGGAAAAACAAGTCTCCAGTCTGAAATTTTGGTTTGCAGTTTTTCCTTTCACATTTATTTTCACAAGGTGTGTTAGGAACAGTACCTATGAGAATTAAGTTTTTGCCCCCTCAGACTCATACTCTGATTCAATCCTTGATCACCCTAATAACATTACCTAGAACAGAATAAAGTAAAAAAAAAAAACTCCTGTTTAATCATCACCATTTTATAGTATGAAGATCCAAACAACTACATTATAATAATGATTCTAAGTTTGAAACTTGTTTGGTCAATAGTGTAGAAGTATTTAAAAAGATATGCTCAAAATCCTCCTACCCCTAAAAGAAGTAAAATATTCAAATTCACTAAAAATGTCCCTGATATATCATATTATAATTTATTCACAGCTGGCTAACCTAGTGACGCACGCAAACAAGCGACAGCCCAAGGACTTTGTGAGCCGAACATTGATGGCTCTCTTCCTTCTGCGAATATTGGAGCATTCCCACTACATCCCACCAACCGACTGTGATGAAGGTAAATTTATTGGCCTACTCACTAGTGCTATAGTGAATGTAATCTAGAATTAATATTATATGCAACTGCCCATTATAATTAATTGTGAGAAATTACACTATAGCAATCACTACAGTCGCGTAGTGAGGATTTTGGCGCCATGGAGCGACTCAGTCCCTGGCGCCCCTTCCCCAACTTTTTTACCTACATGATCAATCAGTGCCGACAGTTCACCTCACTACCGTAACAAACGTCTCTTGGCCATCATTTCATCAGCAATGTAAGGCGTCTTTGACCAAACATCATTTTTTTATAATAACTTACAGTCTACTATTCTTTATAAAGTTTTGTTCCTTGTAAGAGACCTAGTTTACGTGTATAGCAATATGTATTTAAATCTCAATTCAATTCCATAGGCTTTGGAATGAAAGTACAAATTTCAATATATTTAATAAATATGTATTGAAAACCCTAGTTTAAATTTGAGTACATTATCTAAAACGTGAACATAGTAGTTAAGTAGTTACAAAACCAACTCGCATATTACTATCTTAACTAATCTTCTTTCGTGACTTCATGCTAGCAAACTGTGTTATTGTGTCGTCCAAGTTGATGTGCCTGGCTCTGCTGCGCTCTATAGATATGGTTGCTAAGGCACTCAGACGTTCTTGGGACATGGTGCTGCGAAGATAGTTCTTTATCAGTTTAAGTTTTGAAAATGATCTCTCTGCACTTGCAGTTGTAACAGGTAGTGTAAAAAAAAATCAAACAAGCATTCACAACATCTGGAAAGCTGGAACCAACTTGAGCACGCACTATTAAAGTATCTGCAAGATCCCTTATACTTCTGAGTTTTTCCACGTGACTTAAAAAACAAGTTTTTAGCCTTACAAGCTGTGGACCTAAGTTAAGGGAGACGTCATCTTGGTAGTTTAATATCAAAATTTTGCTTGATTCTAAGATTTCTTCATCACTTGCTCCAACTAAAAAAGAAGGCTTCAGACATTGGAAACTAATAGTAATGTGAGTAACAGCCTCAAAACGCTCTGTCACTGCCTCAAAACGACTGTGTTGTGATTATGTCAAGGCTACGGTTGAACACCTCAACCCGGAAACGTTTCTCATTATCTTTAATAGGGTCATCAACTTGCACTTCATCAAACATTCTTGTCTTCTTTTTTGTTCTTGAGTCAGTGAAATGTGGTACAACTTTCCATTGCAAACAAAGCTTAGTTGCATCTGCTTTAACTGTTTGCCACTCATTCCTAAGTTTGTTAATTTTTGTTTTGAGATTTAAGAGCATTTTTGTTGCGTGTTCCAAGTCTTCTTCGGTACTTTGAAGTTTTTTTAGAAATTATGTCCATAGTTTCAAGCAACACACTTTCAATAACTATCAATATTACTGTAGGAAACTGCTCAAAATATTTCAAAAGTAATTTAGCTTGGTTTACTTCTTCTTGGTCTTTACCTTCTAACGTTAGGAAAGTCAGTACTTTCATTATGTCAAAATAACCACATCGAAGAGCGTCGACGGCTTGATTTCTTGAAGTCCACCTTGTTGGACACACTTTCTTTAAGGTTTTTTGTAACATAGCCGACTTAGTCAACAGTGCCCATCTTGATATAGGTTTAAAAAATACATAAAGACTTTGAACATTATAAAAAAAGGTTCTGATTTCAGGAATGTTTGATACTGAATCGTTGATTACCAAGTTAAGGGCATGAGCACAACAGTGAATATACTTAGCTGCAGGATTTTTTTTTATTCTTGCTTGAAGGCCTGAATATATACCACTCATATTAGCGGCTCCATCGTAGCCTTGCCCTCGAACTTTAGATATATATGAATATTTTTCTATGATATTGAAAACAACATTTGATAAGTATTCTGATTTCTGGCTTTCCACTTCCCGAACGCTTCTTCTATGACTAGTTGTACTGGCCTGTCGCCTTCGTCAGTTTTTATCTTTATATAACGAAACACTGTACTCAGCTGGTCGGTTTTCGCTATATCTTGAGTTGTATCAAAGATAATAGACACATAGGGGCTTTTTTCATTTCTTCCTTGATTTCTTTTTTTATCTCTTTGGAAATGAGGTTGATCAGCTCATTTTGAATCTGAGGACTAAGGTAGTTAACACTACGTTTTGGTAACTTAATTAAATCTGCAAGGACCTGGTCATATCTTGATAGCATATGTATTATCTCAAGGAAATTTCCTTTCGATTTAGTTGCATCTTCATCGTCATTACACAATCTGTGCTCTCTCAGTGGTAAGTCGTTTGTAGCTAACGTAATAATGACGTCCACCACTCGCCTTAAAACTTGTCTCCAGTAATCAGTGGCTTTTTTAATCTCCTCCAGATTCTCACTATCAACTGTTAGGCCTAACTGCCAGCGATAGTATATTTCACACGCAATTGCATGACTTCGAATCTTCTTCATGGTCTTTTATGTTTCGACCTAAATGTGCTCAGTCAGACGTACCTTCCGAAAATCTCACATCAGTATAGGCCATATTGAAAAGCCAGCATGGCTGACAATAGCAAACATTGAGGGTGTTTGAATAGCATAACCAATTACGTTTTATTCTCAATTGGTTTTCTTTATTCTTTTGAAAATACCATTTCTCGTCAAATCCCCTATTTTTATTTCTCCCTTCTGATTCTTTTGGAAATGGCCCTTTAGGCTGATGAGAGCCTAATTTTAGTATTATTTGCCGTTTTTGTTCGGCTGTAAGAGTGTTTTCAAAATTACCCTTATCAGAAGAACTTATAACAGCTGTTACATTTTCTTTAAGGTTCAACTCGCAATCGGTACCTTCAGCTTTAACTAGGCCTACCTTAGAAAAAGGTTCCTGAAGAAGGACGTGGTCTTCTGCATCTTCAGGTAAGCCTACAGGTGTTTGCTCCAAGTCCTCATCGCTTGTAGGTACTTGTGAGCTACAAGTGGGTTCTTGAGAAACTGCAACTACTGAAGTGTCCCTCGAAAAGTAGGTAGATAACTTCTTTACATTCTTAAGTTCAAGATTTTCTGCGTGACTTTTCTCTAACCTTCGTTTCCGATACTCAGCACCTCTTAGTTTTTTTGACATTATATACCAAAGGTAATAAATAAACACCACACAAATCACATCACAACAAAATAAATAATATAATCAACACTTTGCACTAACGCTAAATCTGCAATCACTACGCAAAAGTAAATTGAAGTAAGTCAATCACTCGGTGGGTCTGTACGGACGCCTTTTGTCTCAGCCAAGGTCAATGACAGACTGACTGACACAAAGACACTGCGCGGCCGTGATGCGCGTGGAAGGGGCGCCCGTTTTATCGTCCGCCCCGCCCGCCGCCCCCCTGTCATCCCCGCCCTGGAGCGGTCGCTCCACTCGCTCCTCTGTCGCTACGCCACTGAATCACTAGCTACTTAATAAAAGTATTTATAAAAATAGCAAGTTAAAGTAAAATAAGAAAAACAAACAAGATTGATAGCTGATAGTGTATTGTTCTCACAGTTCCTAATCAGATCATAAGATAATCCAACTGAAAGCACTCTCAGGCCAGCTTCGTCTTCCTCTCTACCTTTCTCATATTGACTCTCCACATGTCTGTCACTCTCTAGCTATATAGGGCTACTACATTTTCATATGAATTTTAAAAACAAAATTTTAAATAATCAATGGCATTTAATAATATTAAGCGAAATAGTATTTATGATTGAACATATTTATTAATGTGTAAACGTACACCGATTAGATTGCTGACAAACTAGAATTACACAAGATACAACAACAAATATTTACAAGATTCAAAAATTAAGTGCTTAGGATAGGATTTTTAAGCACCTAATATGAAAAAATTGCAATTAAAAACGAAACAGAGCTGGAATAGTTATGACAGGGGTCAACAGTGACATAGGAGCAATGTTCTTATATATTATTAGTATTTAAGAAACATCTTTCTGGATTAATATTAGAATGGTGTTTTACAGATGACAACCTAACAGGAATGCGGCTGTTTCTTGGTTGCGTCCTCCTACATTTGTTACAATGTTTGCAGTTCAATGCTCATGAGATCTACGAGACAATGTATAAAAAGGATATGGACTTTGAGTCCTCCAAGATAAATTATACAGCAGTTGGGGTTTATCCTTCGGTCGCTCTCTTTAACCATGACTGCTGCCCTCCCATCACAAGGTTGGTGCTTTTTTGATGAACCAGTCGAAAAAAAATCCTTTTCCAACTTTAGAAATCACATGTATGGGCTATGAAATTTGTCAAAACTTTTCCATCTAGTATTGTTATCCATATGAGGTATAAAATACCATTTTAGATCCATAAACTGACCTGATCCTATTAATAATGATATTTCAAAATTATTTAAAGGGTTGTCTGAGCGAGAACTTCAATATTAATAATTACATATGTGTACTGCTGTTTGTGACTAAACCGAATGTGCAACTTTACCAGAGTTTCATTTAAGTGAATCTTGTAGATTACATATCAAATTGTTTTATTTTTCTAGCCCAGAGCCCATTTCAAACTTTACTGATTTTTTCAAGTTTTGCTGATAAAGTAAAACTTAGTGTTTAAAAGCATTATAAAAGAATACAAATTTTGTTTTCTAATTGAAAGTTGCACTTTTATTTTATGAAGGAGGAGAGAATATATTAGTTATAATACTATAATATAGTGCAATTACTGATATATACAGGGTGTTCATAATGAACACCCTGTATAATTAGGTTCTTTCATTAACTGTAAATAAAAATATGTTCTACAAAATTATTTCAATAGTGCAGTTATCTATAATAGAACTGTAGTTATTGGGAGAAGTCAGTCTTAGATTTACATTTCATAGTTAGAACAAGATGCCTTTACACGTCTCAGGTATTTAACTGATGTGGAACTGAGTGGTTTACTGAGGAGAGAGAGTGAGCTATGGCTCTCTTTACATTTATAGAGGTATTATTGATTAGATATTTCCGAGGCAAAGAACTGGTGCTGCGAGCAGTTCGTCCCTTGGCCCCGGGAGATGCAGTGTCTGAGAACTACGGTCCTGTGTTCACAATGCGTACACTGTCGGAGCGACAACGCAGCCTAGCCAGCCGCTACTGGTTCACCTGTGAGTGTGCTGCCTGCCAGGAGGATTGGCCTAAACTGACAGCCTTGGACACAGACATTGTCCACCTTAGGTATGTAACGTTGTAACATAAAAATGTTAAAAACAGACTTCTAAAATACTTGAATATGTTAACATTTAAAGTCAGGCTTTAACAATTCAAAACAATAATGTATTGAGAGACCCAGACAGCCATACAGAAATGAAGGTTAGGTTGTTATCACGTCATTAATGCAGACTTGACAACACCACACTAGTTGACAACTAGTACAGCGTAAGGCACAGTTTTTATTAGATAGCCATTAATGATTAAAAATTATTAAATTTTCAACTCATAAAGTAGTCAAACCAAATAACATTTTTAAAAGAAAGACTTCACAGTTTGAGAACAGGACATTATTCAAAGATGAGATATTATTCATGTCTATAAAGCTCAGGAAAGTTTGTTTAAAACACATGAAACAATACAATGAGAGACAAATATAGACAAAAAAACTGACAAATTATCCCAGATTATCCTATTAGGTGATACATAGGACACCCCATTACAGTGTATTAGCTGTCTTTAGTCAGTATAGTAGCATCAAAGAGATCTGTGATCTAATTCAATGTAATGGATGCTTAGCAGCTAATTAATAACCAATAAAGTGGAAATAGATTGTGGTTGTTTTAATTGAATCATAAAGAGTATTTGTGTTAATGAAAGTTAATAAGATGGGTTCAAAAGTTGCATTACTCTTAAAAATGGTACAGAAGGTTAGAAACATATTTTGACAAGGATTCCCAAATCAATATTGATGTAGAACTCAAGCCATAAATGTTTTTTTTTTTAGTTTTAAACTATACATGTTACATAATCAAGTTTATTACCAACTGACTCAATATCCATATATGAGTAAGTTACTAATTAGTATGAATATAATCATGAGTTACACTTTGCTGATATGCAGTACCTAGAGGAGCACCAAACTGTACACTAGAAAATTGCATATCTATTATTGTTAGAATGTGATTTTTCCTATTAACTGTGTAAGCCTAATTTCATTATGAATTCAGTTTTTGTACTTTCAAAAGAATCTGGTTTGAAGAAATTTAGCCTATAGCTTAGAGAACAACTAATGGAATTCGACTGTTAAATTCCAAGTACTTGCAATTTTTTGGTACTACTTAGCATTCCATATATTCATTCATTTAGTAGTCTTTAAAAAATTTAAATACTTGTAATTAAAATTTTACTGAAAGTTATTTAATTGTAATTATTGTTCGGAATTGAATCGGAGTACAGTAAATAACCTTAATTGAGAACCAGCAAATAACATAGATGCAGTATGTTCTAAAGTTTTTTTTAACCAACTAAGGCTAATTATAAAAACAAATTAATATTTCAGATGCAAGATGAAAGATTGTGATGGATTCATTACAACATCTATAGAGCCAAGAAAACCCAAAGCCAAGTGTCCTAAGTGTGGGGTGAATTTAAACCTAGCAGAAGCAGCCTTACTGGTAAAATCCTATCATAATGATTACGAGCGAGGGTTGGCAGCCATGGGCGAAGGTCAGCTGACAGAGGCTGCACAAGTGTTCTCAGCATACTCTGATGTCATGCACGTTGTTTGTAGACCTCCGATCAAGAATGTCAGCCTCGCTCAAGAGGCCTTGCGTTCTTGTTGGGCTTACAATTACAATAAACATGTTTTAAACTGATACTGCTTCCATTATTTACCATCTTAACTTTCTGTATTCACTTATGTCGAGATTATGTAAAATTTACAAGACAGTTCATGTTTTTAGTTGTGAAAGAAAATATGTCATAAAAATAAGTGATTAACCAAGTTATTAAAAATCAAATTTATGTAGATGAAGAATAACCCTTTAAACCCTGCAAGTCCAGATGTTCGGGGACACCATGGTGATATATCTGGGTAGTTGCATGGTGATACTACCCAGCACCGAGTTTTTTTTTTGGTAGGTTTTTAACAAATCTTTAAATACAACATTTAAAGTTTCATATTTAGAGCAAGCCGTTGTGAACTATGTGAATATACATTGTAAATGTCAATTAATATAAAATTCTACTTATGAAATACTCAAAGAGGGATGGAGTAGGATATATATAAAGAAAGTATAAAAACAACTTTTATGGATTAAAAAGTGAAAAATTGGATCAAATTTTATTTAGCATATACTATGTACAAACCCAGTAGTGTTCCTTTCAATATTTCCTTAGGGTATGAAATTCACTGAAGTATGTGCCACACACAAGGCAACACCACAGTCCTCCTACATAAATCACAATTCTCACCAGACTCACTCCAGCCTCTCATTCTCACGTTGGATACTCCTTTACATGTTGAGGGAATGCATAGGGAAATGATGCTGAATCAGCTTCAGTGAAAGTTCAGCAGGAGAAGGGTTGCCCCTTTTTTCTGCTTAATCTGTATCTCAACATTTTCTTACTAGAGTTAGCGTATGATCTCAGTAAGGAATTCAGGCAATGGTGGTTTTTTGCCAGTTTTATACATAATTAATGCACGAGCGTTGTGCACAACCAGATGCAGAATTTGAAGGGACAGTATTTGTACCATTTTCATGTATGAATTGTGTAACCAAAATAGGTGAGCATATCCATTTTGTCAACAGCTCCTTTATTATTTTACTCATAGATACAATTAAGTTTTTGAACCTTTTCTTTAGTTAGGTCATTTACTTTACCAATCAAATATAACAGTAATCAGCACAATATAATAGCTGTTACCATGTAAACAGCACAGATGATAACTTAAAAATGAACTCTCATGCGAGGCAGTTGTCCACAAAACTAGTACTGCATAATATCTCCTGTACTGCAGTCATTCACAAAACTAGTACTACACGATATATCGCACACGTGATAGTTCACAAAACTAGTACTACACGATATATATCGCACACGTGATAGTTCACAAAACTAGTAATACACGATATATATCGCACACGTGATAGTTCACAAAACTAGTAATACACGATATATATCGCACACGTGATAGTTCACAAAACAAGTAATACACGATATATATCGCACACATGATAGTTCACAAAACTAGTAATACACGATATATATCGCACACATGATAGTTCACAAAACTAGTACTGCATGATAATATCTCGTGCATTGCGGTCGTTCACAAAACTAGTACTACACGATATATATATATCACATGCATGGTAGTTGTTCACAAAACTAGTTCTGTACGATATGTCTTGTGCATGGCGGTTCACAAAACTAGTTCTGCATGATATATCTCATGCATGGCAGTTTTTCACAAAACTAGTACTGCATTAGATATCTCGTGCATGGTGATTGTTCAAAAAACTAATTCTGCATGATATATCTCATGCATGACAGTTGTCCACAAAACTAGTACTGCACGATATATGTCTCGTGCATGGCGGTTGTTCACAAAACTAATTCTGCATGATATATCTCATGCATGGCAGTTGTTCACAAAACTAGTACTACACGATATAGGCTACCTTGTGCGTGGTTAAATAAAGAATTTTAATTTTTTTTAGAAAGCAAGATATGTTGTGTCACTAACTCAGACAGTAAGTATTAACTAAACTAACATTTTACTTAAAATAACAAATTCTATAAAATCAATATAAAAACAGCAGGCTGTAAAACTTATTAAATTCTGGCTGTACTTGCATAGGTTTTATGCTATGTAAAATCCCCACCATTATAATAGCTTTTTACTTTCTCCCACATTGGTCTAGAGAAAAATATTATTCAAGACAGAAAACATTTTTAGTGGAAAATTCCATCTTACATTATCCTGAGTTACAATAATTTAAGCCTTGTAAAAAATTATGTGTTTGTCTAACTTTCTCATTATTGGTAACAATTGTTTTAAATGTTGATGATATTGATAAATAAAATCAACTAAAACTATTTAGAATGTATTTTAACTACTATTCCATTATATAGTAGAAATTTCAAAACAAGGGAATTATCTGACAGGGCTTACAATGATTCTTGGAGGAATTTCTTGACTATAGGTGGAACTCCATATGATTCCTAACATGCCAATTTGGTTGGATCATCTCATCCATTTCACCTGTGAGTTGCTACCAAGGTTATAGTGTTTTTACGTTCCAATACTCATCCACCAGATGACCAGTCTTGTCAAAGTCTGTAAGTACACTTCGGTGCAACTTTAGAAATGCACCTGAAGAAATAGTTGTTGTTATTTTTGTCCAGTCCTATCGGAACCGCAGGAATGATAAATGCTCCTACTTCAACTGTTTACAAATTATACTTATGCACATTTAGCATGGCTGAAGAGCACTGTAAAGCATACTTGCTAAGTTTGTACGCATGTTGGGATAAAATATTGATACTCCAGGTAATTTTATGATCATCGCATATTTTAGACAGTTATCAAATCATGACACACCAAAGTGACCACACTTTTTGGGACAAATTTACAAGTTTTTAAGCACAGGAGCATCATTTAACGAGGGCATCTCTTTGCATTCTTATTATTGAAATCCCTCTACACATTGTGCTAAGGATGGAAAAGTTTGCAATAATTTGAGTCAGAGCACTTGAGATACACAGTTCTCATGCAACTAAATAGCTATTGCCACAAGATAGTAGAAATTTGACCAATGGGAGGATAAGCACTGAAAAATAAGGACAAACAGTATTTTTCTTCAAAATCAGCAAGGTTTTGTGAATAATTTTATGGTATTTGGTTGAGAAGTTTATTTTTTAATTTTATGTTTTAAAAGGGGTGTAAGAAGAATTCCTGGAATTCATAGTTTCTTAGAGGGCACCTCTGAAATACGAGGGTAAAACATATATGAACCAGACTTCTTTTTTAATATTTATTGGTAAAGTAAATAAAATGTTGAACACATTTGGTTTTCTGCATAATCTACTCTTTCGTTAACACAGCCAGTGCAAGACAAGTACTGAGTGATAATTGGGATACAGGGTTGCTGCTGTCAGCAGGGTTGGCGAGTGCGGCACTGACATTCCAAGATAATAAGTGGAAGAGGCGGTGGCAACAGTGTGGGGGGAGGGTTTTTATTGATTTTTTTAAATAATGATGAGGCGGTTAAGGTGTTGTACATTGACAAACCTCCGCAATAAACATTTTGAGTGCTATCAATATAACATTGGGATTCCTGTTTACCCAAATTATTATTTTTATATAACTTTTCAATTCGAGGCTACTAGAACTGTTTTTACTAATTCTCGTTGTTCCAATAACCCAGGTTTACGATAATCGAAGTTCTGATAATCAGGGTTTAACTGTATTTCCAATTCTCTACAAAACATCTGATATTAAATTTTTAAGGAGTAAGGACATATGCATGTTACAATATGGGGCTTATTGTGGTTTAAATGGTTTTTTGCAACTCTTAGAAGCATTTATTATGGTCATTGTTGATTAATAAATGCCTTGTAGAACACAAAATAATATAAATCAAGTGGTTTTTATCTAACAGTAGAGACAAAAAGTGCAAAACAGGTGTTTTGTGTTTGGTAAACTTATTTAATGAAATCACTGATCCTGTGAATTCCACCCAAGCCACGATTAATGTAAGATGTGCCCCCCTATCGGCTTTATCACAGACCAGTGACTCATAAGTGTGTACCAGACTAAAAAGGTCAGGTGTGGCAACTGAACTTGTGACTTCTAGTCTAACTAACGCATCTGAGAGTAGCGCCTTAGACAACATAGTCATTCTGACTTGATCTCTTGAATGTGTATATATCTCACTTAGGATAATCATGGCTTTACATGCTTATTTTCAGTGTGTTTTGGATTCAACATTCTTACCTTATTAATGAATCATGTAAAGATGTTCCAGAATGTCAATAGTCACCAAAGGGTTAAACAAAGCATTATTCTGAAACTTTTGGAACTGATTTGTTTCAAAATTAATTTCAGTAACATAATGAATACAACAATTCAACTCTGCAATTCATATGATTTGCATATCTTGTATTGATTTGTCTTCAAAATGGAGAGTTGTGTTGTCTGTATATTGAATTTGTTTTCAATGCTGTGCTACAGAATTCAATCTGCACACAATTCAGAAATATAAAAGATTGCATTACAACCCCTGAAATAATACTCAAGTGGTTTTTATTTTTTTTAAATAAAATTATGAATTTTTTGAAATAACCTTTTTCTTTCATTTGTTTACAGGATTTGGATAAAACATTTATTACAATGTAAATTTTAGTTTTTCATGAAATATATTTGATATTTCAAATATATTTTAAAGACTTGATATATGTACTTATTCCAAATGGAATAATTGAATGTTCTTATTCATACTTACTCTGATATCTGAGATCTCACATACATCTTACAACAATTAACGAAAATACAATTTCAAACTAAACAAATTTTATATAACTAATGACTTTATTAAATCCTCCGATATCTCACATACTTCAAGAACTAAATCAAAGCTTATTTCATTCTATATCTTGTTTAAATGAACACTTGACTTCATCATACAAAAATTACACAAATAATAAACAATATAAGAAATCATTTTATACTTAAAAATGCAAGCATTACAAAACGAATGCTCATTTAATACATTCAATTACTTTGTTATAAAACTGATTATTGTATTTAGCTATAAAATAATCACTTAAAATAATTGAATCCATACTCTACTTAATTTCAAAAATATAGCCTGTTGCTAAATCATAAATACTAAATTAGGTTAAAAAGGTAAATTGTGTACCTTCATAACTTACATAAATTTTCCTCTAAATATGTTAACTAAAAAAAAAAAAACAATACTAATCCTCATAGTTATTTGATAAAACATATGTTCCTTTCAAAAAAGCTAGTTTACAATTGTATTACTAAATTTTGATGTATTTTGAATAAATACTTTCCTCCCTAAAAGACATAGCAAAAATATTAAAAACGATTGACAGATAAGTGAAAGGAATTTTCTCCAAATTTGTTTTATTTTTAGCTTGACCTCAGTAATTTTCACTTATATCAAATTTGTTTCATGGATTGTTGTATGGATAGATTGTTGACACTGCACTACCATATAAACCAGGTGGAGGGGGGATACGGGCTCCATATGGCAAAGGATATGAAGTCTGTAATGGTACTGGTTGAATCACATTTCTCCATGACGGGGGATTTACGTTTTGAGAAATGTCGTACGGTCCAGGTTTACCAGCCACCATGTTCTCTTGCACAATTAGTTCTTCCTTTAATACATCAATTTCATCAATGTAACCTCCTAGTTCTGCCATGTTTCCTCTTGCAATAGTAAAAAATTTGTTTAACTGGTCATTGCACTTTTGTAATCTATCTTTCAAGGAAGGCCTTCTCTCAATAGGTGTATCCTCTATTTCAATGCGGAATCTCCGTAGCATATCAACAAATCTTTTGAATTGGTCTTTGAAAATTGTAACGGACATATTTTCTTCATGAGGCACAGATGAATGTCTTGGAGATCTGAAACGGCTGGTTGGTGGTGAGACATTTCTAAAAGAATGATCCCTTCTTGGAGAGCGATCCCTTCTTGGAGAACGATCCCTTCTTGGAGAATGATCCCTTCTTGGAGAACGATACCTTCTTGGAGAATGATCCCTTCTCGGAGGTGAACAGTCTCTTCTTCTTGGTGATTTAGATCTTTGTCTCCGCCTTGGAGAAGGAGACCTTCTTAACCTATCATTCCGTACAGGAGTACGAGATCTTGGTCTCCTTTTAGGAGAAACTACAATTCTTCGCCTGACTGGAGATTTTTCACTTCTTCGTAATGGTGACCTTCTCCTTAATGGTGATTTCTTTCGAGGTGGGGATAGAGTTTTAATATTTCGACCTATCACATTAGGATTTAATTCCTTGGATTTTTGCTCTTTTTCCATATCTTTTCTACAATCTTCAAGATCTTTTCTTAAATTATCTATAGCATTGTAATAGATTTTGATCATTTCTGACCGGCCAGAATCCAAGACACGGCTTCCATACTCTTGTAACTGCTCCATGTATTTCAATAAGAGCTGCATTCTTTCTACAGGGGCTTTATTCTTGCTGTGTGCCATATCGATTTTCAAAGTGTCTTTCATAAAGTCATCACCTGCTTTTCTCAAAAAGTCTTCTGTTGATTTATCTGTTTTTGGTAAGATTTTGTGCTTTTCAAATAATTCTGTTATTGTATTTTTGTACGGTTTCATGATAAGTATCTGCAAGTCTTCATCATCTAATGTTGTGTTTGACTCCTCCACATTGGTTTTGCTGTTAAGATCCTTTTGTGATGGATCCCAATAATTTTGGTGAAGCTTGTAAAAATCTCTATAACAGAAAGCACAAGGCATTTAAACAAACTCAAAACCATGTAAATAAAACCTCTAATAAATTAAAATAAAATGGCATATATTATACTGATTTTACTTTGAAATAAAAGTCTACATTAATAATTGGCCGAGCTTTAGTGAAGCCTATCTCATACAAGAGGCTAGAAAAATTTCATTTCTGTTTGTCTGTCTGCAGAATATTCTGAAAACAAACGGATTTAAAAACTTGAAAGTTTGCAAGAAGCTTCATTTTTAAGCAACACTGATGTCACTACGGGATTTGTCTGTGTGTTAGTAATTGATCTCATGGGTAACTATAAGGGGTTCTAGACATAAATTTCCAGTAATTAATTTTCCAATCATAACATTATTAATGTAGACTTTTTTAAGAACGGTCTACAAAAACAAGATCTACAATTCCCCTACTTAATTTTTTAGATTTGTCAACTAAGTTAAACCAATTTTTAAAAATAAAAACAGTTTAGCACTTAGATGGGATTACACTTAAATTTAAAGGTGGAAAGAGTAAACAAAAATGAGAACAAAAGAATAAATGTTTATTTTATAAAACACAAAATTATTATTTAACAAAATATTTATGTTTTTAAATTAAAATATTTGGTATTTTCATGGATTTCATGTGAAATATTAATAACCAAAAATTGAAACAATGTGTCTATTTTAAATTAAATAGTCTCTTCTCTATAGTGAACTTTTCTACAATATCTTGAATTTTAATCTGTTCTCTTAGTATTTTTTTCTCTATGTCCAACATCGATAAGTTGGAGAATCTCTCTTGCAGCATTGAAGTTCCTCAACAAGTTTTTGATCCTCCTGATAGCAGAGAAACTTCTGTGACACGAGGCTGAGCTTAAGGGAATAGAAACAGCTAGTTTGACTGTCTTGAATAAGTTAGGGAAGTTTTCTTCTTGACTATTTCCCTCAATTTGTCGAACTTTACTCTTGAACTAATTAAGGTCAATTATTAGTTACTGTCATTTCTCCTTCAAGTAATGTTGGGTCTACTCTCAGTATACCATCATAGTGTTCAAGGAAGACTTTCGATTTTACATAACTCAAATCAATTAGTGCATTGACAGCTTCAGCTAACTTAAGCAATTCTTCATTCACCGGATGTTTTGGGTCTGGTGATTACACATTTTAGAATACACTGATCCCATCAACTTCTACTCAAGCCAACCACAGTTTATTTAAGGTGGGCCCTTGCAACAGCTTTACACAGACCTGTGACTTAGTATATACTATATTAAAGTGTACACCAGACTGCAAAAATCCCTATTGTCAGGCTCAAGGATTGAATCCGCAAATCCAAGACCAACTTCCGCGTCCGAGAATAGCACATTAGACCACACAGCCATCCTGACTTGTTGTCTTGGATGTGCAGATAGCTCACGTACAACAACAAGCATAATTTGTATTTGCAAATATTTAAATATTTATCAACATTTGAAGTCTTATATATCTTTTGATAAAAAAGAACTAAATAATAAATAATACTTTTTTTAAGAATGTAGATTAAACAGTTTTTAATAACTTTATTTGTTTCAGTCCACAAACACATTTTTCAAAAAATTAAAAATGTAATTATATTTATAAGATCTACAACTTAATACTGAACAAAAGTATATAAAACAGTTGGATAGATACTTATAATTAATAATATAAATATAAATATATAATATATATATATAATATATATATATATATATATATACAGGGTGTTCACAAAGAGTGTTACAAACTTCTGAGTGATAGTACTCATAGCCTAAAACAAAAAATGTCATATAAACATAGGTAGCAAAATCCCATCACAGCACCAAACAAAAGTTCGAGGACTCTTTATATAGTATAAGAATGAAATATTGCATAGCGATGCAGTGTGACTCAATAATAACACAGCTGTTGTTTCAGATCAGTCATAACACGTCACTGAAACAAAAATAAGCAAAGTTTGTTGGAGGTTAATTTTATGGATTTTGGCTATTTCTCGTTTAATAAAAATGAATGTGAAAGAAGAGCAATGTGTTTGTGAGAAACTGAACAACATTTTTTGTGAAACCTTTTTGATGTTACAATATACTTTTGTGAAGAATATTTAAGCCAATCATGTTGTCATCAGTGGTAAAAGAGGTTTAAAGATGGCCGAACATGCACAGAAGATGATGCTCGTTCCGGACACCCGTCAACATCAATCAACGATGACAATGTTGCTAAAGTGAACGCTCTTGTATGATCAGACCGTCGACTAACAATCCCTGAAATGGCAGAAGAATGTAACACTTTTGAAAAACTTCAAATAAGTCGTGTTGCGGTTTAATGTGTTCCAAAACTATTGATCCAAGACCACAGACCCAATGGCTGTCATCCCTCAGCCCCCCCTACTCACACCTGACCTAGGTCTGGCTGACTTTTTTCTTTTCCCGAAGCTCAAGAGACTCCTGAAAGGATGAAAATTTTAAACAGGTGACGGAATTTAAGAAAAAATGACGGAGCTGCCAAACGCCATTACAAAAGAAGAGTTTTCTGGGGCCATTGATCAGTGAAAACACCGGTGGGAAAAGTGTATAGTGTGTGGGACTTCCCAAGGGGAGTACTTTGAAGGAGACAACTTCGAACAACTTGTATGTTGTATGAATAAATGTATAAAACTACAGTTCGGAACTTCTCCATCACTCCTTATGTGTGCATATATATATATAATACTAGCTGTATCCCGCGGCTTAGCACGCTTTTCATAAGCTTTGCCCGTGTATGAGCACTTCTGGTTCAAGTGAATTATATTTCCAATGCCGATGTCGAGTTTGCCTTGTTGCCACGATCAAGTCTTTTGGTAGAACAGCATTTTAAAATGTTTAGTGATACACTAAACTTTCATGTTAACATGTACTGTCCTCTCAAAACCATACAAGTTTGTCCCAAAACGGTAAACAACAAATGGATCACTAAAGGAATTTTAATTTCTAGAGAAAAACTAAAGTTTTTCTCAGAAATTCAGAAAACATCACACAATGAAGAATTCAAAAGATTTTTTTTCGAAATTACAAACTAATTTACAGAAAAGTGATCCAGGCGGCAAAGGCATATGATGTTTCTAAATCAGTTATATTTTCAAAAAATATTTCTAAAACTGCTTGGAACATCATCAACAATAAAAACAAATCATGCAACAATCAAATCAAATTAGAAAATGGTGACAGACTTGTGGAGGACGCGGTTGAGGTTGCGAATAGGCTTAACAGATTCTTTGGATCTGTTGCTTATGAGCAAGGCCCTTGCCCATCACCGCCACAAGGAATCCCAAGACGGAGACAGTGTCCAGTAGCCTCCATGGCACTGGCACCTGTCGTTGAGGAAGAGCTTGAAAAAATAATTCAGCAGCTCCCAGCCAAAAAATCAAATGATTTAAATTTAATGTCGATGTGGCTAATAAAAACATGATCAAAGCATATTGTGAAACCTTTAACCCAATTAGTACATTTCTCTTTTGAACAAGGAGTTTTCCCCTCACTCCTAAAAACCGCGAAAGTGAGCCCGATTTTTAAGAAAGATGATCCCCACTCCCCACACAATTACCGGCCTGTCTCAATTTTGCCAGTTTTGAGCAAAATATTCGAAAAACTTTTCTTGGTAAGAATGCTTCAATTTTTAAATAAGCACAACCAGCTATCTGAAGACCGGTTTGGCTTCAGGAAGGGTAAGTCGACAATAGACGCAGTTGTACGTCTAGTCGATATGTCATATGGTTGTAGAGGGGCTAGAACGTCGGGATCCCACATTGAGTGTGTTCCTAGACTTATCGAAAGCATTCGACTGCGTTGACCATGTTACAATGCTTGACAAACTTGAATCTCATGGCATCCGAGGCGTGCCTCTCCAGTGGCTCAGGTCATTTTTAAGCCACAGAACCCAAATTGTCCAGATCGCAAACAAATTATCTGAACCAATTCACCTGAGCTATGGTGTCCCACAGGGCTCAATTCTCAGTCCAATTCTCTTCCTGATCTATGTCAATGACGTAGGTTCATCACTTCTGCACGGAAAACTTGTGCAGTATGCTGATGACACGACTCTCTGTTTCACAAGCAAATCAAAATTGATTCTGGAACAGCAAAGTTTTGTTGAGATCAACAACTGCGTCCAACATTTCAACAGCCTCAATCTTAAGACAAATTCTGCAAAATCTAATTTTCTAAATTTTGCTTTGCGATCAGTAGACAGGCATGACGAGCCAGCTGTTATGTTGGCTGACACAATGCTGGAAGAAGTCTACTGCTCGAAATTCCTGGGAATATACCTAGATATAGGGTTGACTTGGAATAATCACATCGATCACGTTTGCTCCAAATTGGCTTCAGGCATTTATGTTTTGAGGTCTCTAGCCAAATACTGCCCTATTCAGGTTCTAATGATGGCGTATTTTGGCTTGATTTACCCCCATCTCACTTACGGGTTGGTGTTGTGGGGAGCTTGTGCAAACAATCAATTTATGAGAGTGTTCAAGCTGCAAAAACAAGCGATCCGCATTATCGCTCTGTTGAAATTTAGAGAGTCGTGCAAGGAAGCCTTCAAAAATTTACAACTGTTGATGCTGCCCAGTCTCTACATCTTGGAAACAACTCTGTTTTGTATGTCTAAATGTACCATGACGAATGGCCGGGACATACATGCGTATGAGACTAGAGGCAGAGATAACTACCGAACTGGTAGGCACAGAACGTTGGTTTATGAACGCTTGCCTTCACAGGCAGGTGTTCATTTCGTCAACAAATTACCAAATTCAATAAAAAACGCTCCAACGCCCAAGGTGTTAAAGACTCGTTTGAAACGCTTTTTAGTGTCACAAGCATTTTATAATGTAGACGAGTTTTTAGCATTTGATTGGGAGACCACCAATTAAAAAGACTGACTGAATCCGTCGCTGGAAGTGGGAATCATTGGCGAATGAATTGATGTATGTAAATTTGTAAATTGTATGTCTGAATGAGATCTATTGTGGGGTGTATGACAAAATTCTAGCAAGTAAGAAGTTGACTTTTGCCATGCATTATAGAATGTTCCGGCAATAAAAATTTGATTTGATTTGATTTGATCAAGAAAATCTGTGTATGTTTATAGCCATCATACACTTACATGTAATTTATTATAAAGTGGTCTAAAACTCAAACTTTAAATTCAATCAGAAATTTATCTTCAAGACAAATATACATCATAACTTCAATATAGTGTTTGGTTATTTAATATACATAACTGTCTCGTAATTGCAGTTTTTAGTGTGCAGGCGCTTCGAAAACTTGTATCTTTTGCAGCACTGCCTGGTGGCGAATTACATTAATGGGCATAGTATATAAACCTTCTCTGTGGAAAAATACATATACATACAAATTTTCATAATGGTTGGTTAAATAGTTTACGATTCCATAAAGGACAAACACACAAACATTCATTTATATATATATACTAGCGGGCCCGGCGCGCTTTGCTGCGCATTTCAATAATTTTTTGCAAAAGTTGCCCGCGGCTTCGCACGCAATTTCCCGTTGAAAACAGTACACTATATTCACTTATTCTTTTTCTATCACATTCTAAACATTGCTGAGATAATTGATAGTCGTTCCATCGTGAGCCTCTTGGGCGTATTATGAAGGTATGTACCATATTCCTGCCTCTATCTAGCTGTTACCCACGGCTTCGCACGCAAATCTCAAGAACCGAAGTCCTTATATTACTTAGTAAATTTTTTTTTTTACTATAATAAATTTTAGATTAAATTAGTTATATCTCCGATGCCACGATTGAGCTTGCTTTGTTGTCTCGATCGAGAGAATATGTACACACGGAGTTTTGAGAACCATACTTCTGTCAAAAAAAACAACTAAGGTTGATTTTATAACATTCTTTATATTTGTAGCCAACGTAAGATAGTAATTATGATATCTGCATTGCTCTTCTGATCAAGCATGAGCATGGTTTATATTAAATAAATATTGCAGTTAAAGGTGAATTTTTACGTCAAATTTGAATTGTATTATCTGGATAGTAAAGTCTATGTTTAACAGTGATTGCAGAAACAGTTTAAACAAAATTTGTCGTTTCTCTTAAGCTTACTCTATGCTTTAAAACTATAAGTGTAATATATGTTTACAAAGAACAGCTGATTAAAAATTTGAAAAGACGTTAACATATGTTTGCTGCAATGCATTTCTTATGGGTATTTCTGTAACCAGTGGGGCGGAATCCTGAATCGGGAAAGGGATGGGCATAGCTTATAAACCTTCTCCGTGGAAAAATACATATACGTACAAATTTTCATCATGATCGGTCCAATAGTTCACGATTCCATAAAGGACAAACATACAAACATTCATTTTTATATATATAGATATATATAATATATATATATATATATATATATATATAGATTATTTACTGATTGTAGCTGTATGTCATATAATTTTGCAGAATTTCCAGCATGAGAAAATGTTAGGAACAAAAGTCCCTTAAGTAAAAAGTATCCAATAAAACTATATGTGTAAAACAACTGTTCAGTTAGTGTGCTAAAATCAATTAATGCATTAATAACAGCAAGAATGAATATTCTTGCTAATAGATCGCAACTTGTGTTTTGGCAGCGTTCTAATGTGTCATATGATTGTGCATGTATAGCCATAGAATTTAGCACATGGTGAGTTTAGCTCCGTAAATTAACACAATTTCACTTTTGCCTATAGGGGGGGATGCAAAGATTTCTCATCTGTATGATTGTACGTCTGTATGTCTGCAGGATATCTTGAGAATTAAATCAGTTATGGACTTGAAACTCTTACATACTATTTTACTTTTTTCATTAAAAAATAGCAACATTTACTGTACTTTATTATGCCATTAATATTAAACAACTTACCTAAACGTATCAGGAGGATGGAGCTTAAAGTTATCATTCTCTCCTCCACACTCAACAAGGATTTCTAACAAAGCTTGGGCAGATTTGTATTTATGTATAGACACAACACATGGAGTGTGCTTCTTAGACAGACTTGTGGACACAGCACAAGGCAGCATTGTTAGATGGAAGAACTCAACCACACTGCAAACATTGAAAACATAATTTCTAACAAAGCTTGGGCAGATTTGTATTTATGTATAGACACAACACATGGAGTGTGCTTCTTAGACAGACTTGTGGACACAGCACAAGGCAGCATTGTTACATGGAAGAACTCAACCACACTGCAAACATTGAAAACATAATTTCTAACAAAGCTTGGGCAGATTTGTATTTATGTATAGACACAACACATGGAGTGTGCTTCTTAGACAGACTTGTGGACACAGCACAAGGCAGCATTGTTAGATGGAAGAACTCAACCACACTGCACACATTGAAAACATAATTTCTAACAAAGCTTGAGCGGATTTGTATTTATGTATAGACACAACACATGAAGTGTGCTTCTTAGACAGACTTGTGGACACAGCACAAGGCAGCATTGTTAGATGGAAGAACTCAACCACACTGCAAACATTGAAAACATAATTTCTAACAAATCTTGAGCGGATTTGTATTTATGTATAGACACAACACATGAAGTGTGCTTCTTAGACAGACTTGTGGACACAGCACAAGGCAGCATTGTTAGATGGAAGAACTCAACCACACTGCACACATTGAAAACATAATTTCTAACAAAGCTTGAGCGGATTTGTATTTATGTATAGACACAACACATGAAGTGTGCTTCTTAGACAGACTTGTGGACACAGCACAAGGCAGCATTGTTACATGGAAGAACTCAACCACACTGCAAACATTGAAAACATAATTTCTAACAAATCTTGAGCGGATTTGTATTTATGTATAGACACAACACATGAAGTGTGCTTCTTAGACAGACTTGTGGACACAGCACAAGGCAGCATTGTTAGATGGAAGAACTCAACCACACTGCAAACATTGAAAACATAATTTCTAACAAAGCTTGGGCAGATTTGTATTTATGTATAGACACAACACATGAAGTGTGCTTCTTAGACAGACTTGTGGACACAGCACAAGGCAGCATTGTTAGATGGAAGAACTCAACCACACTGCAAACATTGAAAACATAATTTCTAACAAAGCTTGGGCAGATTTGTATTTATGTATAGACACAACACATGGAGTGTGCTTCTTAGACAGACTTGTGGACACAGCACAAGGCAGCATTGTTAGATGGAAGAACTCAACCATAAATAATTTGAAGAAAAACAAGAAAAACATAATTTCTAACAAGGTGATCAATTTATAAAAATATGTGATCATTTAATATTCTATATATTGCTATAACAATAATGTATTAATTGAAGGTTAAAAATGAGTTTTAGTTCTGACATTTGGATGGGTCGCTGGATACTGCTGGTATTTTCTGTGACCTATCCAAGGCCTTTGACTGTGTAAATCACTCATTACTTGTAAGTAAACTTAAATTTTATGGAATCTTAGGTAAGCCTTTGGAATGGTTCCAATCATTCCTTACTGATAGGAAGCAAAGAATATTACTCAACAATAATGGCATAAAACATACATCATCATGGGCAAACATATGTAGTGGTGTACCACAAGGATCTATTTTGGGTCCTTTATTATTTATTATTTTTATAAATGATCTGCCTTATAATGTTAAAAATAATTTGATATTGTATGCAGATGATACTACATCCCTAGTAAAATGTAACCGAGGACAACATATTAAATCAGAAATTGTTAATTCGCTCATAGATTTAGAAAAATGGTTTACATATAATGGGCTTGTACTAAATAGTGATAAAACTCAAATTGTAAAATTCCAAACATTGCAAAGCAAGACCCTGTCAAATTTTCAGATAAATTTCAAGAATACAACTCTGACTGCTGTAGATTTTAGTAAATTTTTGGGGCTCCTTATTGATAAAAATTTGTCCTGGAGACCATACATAGATGTCTTAAACAAAAAACTGAGTTCAGCTTGCTACCAAATGTTTACATTAAGGGAGTTGGTAGACATTAAGACTAGGCTTATAGTTTATTATTCTTGCTTTTATTCACTAGCACAGTATGGAATACAAATATGGGGCAGCTGCTCTGGCATTATCTCTGTCCTCAAAATTCAAAAGAGATACATAAGAACCATGCTATTTTTGAATATAAGAACCTCATGTAAAAAAATATTTACAGATTTAGAAATATTGACAATTCCATCATTGTATATTTATAGTTGTTTAATTTTTATTCATAATCGTCTAAATTCAGGAAATATAAAGCAACATGAGCACCAGTATAACACCCGTTTTAAAGATAGACTGCAATTTCCTGTACACAAATTAACATTATTTGAAAGTTCACCAAGTTATATGGGAACTAAATTTTATAATAAGCTTCCTCCTCATTTAAAACAGCTTAAAATGTCTTGTTTTAAGAACTCAGTTAAAAGTCTACTAATTAGTAAAGCTTACTATAGCATAACTGAGTTTTTACATGACAGTCTTTACGATCACATGTTTTAATGTTTGTAATATTTTAATGTAATGTAAGTTTTATTCTGAGGTAATTGTATTATAGATTTAGTATTTATTATTGACAAGCAACGTGTTCACACAACATCTGAAGTTGTAAAATCTGTGAATGTTTTGTTGCAATAAACTTCTTGATTCTTGATTCTTGATTAAACTTAGTTTTATTTTAATATTACATACTATTCAATGTATTCTTGTAATACAGATAATAAAGAATACTTCGATTTGATTTGTTTATTTTAACCTAGATTGTAGTTATGTTTTAGGTTATGTATTGACCTGAGGAAGAAATAAGATTGCAAATCTTGCAACTTAGTATTACTGATTTCTTGTATGATGGAAATTGTCAGGAGAAATGAAATTTCGTTCTCAATCTTTCCACCGTCAAAAACAAATATTAAATGTAGAAAAATATACAAGCAATAAAAGAACTTTTGAAAAATTAACTTACCATTTGATGTTATTCACATCTTGATTTGTGAGATTATAACAGACCATATCTTCATAAACTCCAGAGCTTGTATGATTATCCAAAAATACAGCAAATGTCTTCTGGATATGACTTTCTTTGGTAATATCAATAAGTTTTGGATATTTTTGGCTGAAAAAGAAAATAATTATTTGTTTGATTATATTGAATCGTTATGGAAGAATATAAAGTTGATAATCTGATGCCATTGTATTTCTTCATTTCTGTATTTAGTTTTTATTAAAAATTAAATTTATAATTAAAAAAAGAAATTTTAATTCTATTACAAGTTGTTTGTTTATTTTGTCAAAAGACAATTTAGATAGGTTTATTAACAATCTTTAAATGTATAGTTAAAAGTTAGACTACTTGGTCTTTTATATCTAATACTTCATATTTGCTAAAAAATGTACAGTTAAAAGTATGTTAACAATAACGCTATTTACGTGTTTGCTTCTTTATAAACTGAAAAATATTTTAAATATTTTAGAACATTTAGGGCTGGAATTGGTAAATTAGTTCAAAAACACAGTCCAGAAACTTTGATCTAGCATAGTTCTTACCAGCTGCTCAAAAGGTAGTCATCAGAGTCAAATTCTGATCATCTATGTTTCAGGAAATTTTCTAAGATGAGTATTTACTTAATTCCTATAACCTAAAAATGGTGTGAAAACTAATGGTTACTCTTTAAAAAATGTATACACTATAAATGTAAACATTGAAAATACTGGTTAAATTAATTAAATATAAGGTTGTGCGGTCATAAAATAATGTTTAACAGGATAGTTACTTCATTTGACAGACTCTTTCAATTAATATTTCACAGGTTTAAGAGACCATGATGAGATTTTCACTACTTTAAAGACTAGTGGGGCGTAGTCCGGCGGGATATTCAGAATAAGGATAGGCCTATATTCATACCAGGGACTGTATGAATGTTCATGTACAATTTCAGTAAAACCAGTTGAATAGTTTGGGTGAAAGCAAAATAAACTATATCACGTTCGCATTTGTAATATTATTAGGATTAATAATTTAAAGAGGTATAAATTTAAATTAATAATAGTGTTATCACAAAAACTAATCTTCCAAACTCATGCAAATTTTAACACCTTCACTGCGACACGAATCATGTACCAACTTTAGGACAGCAGTGTGTGTCTACTGCAGCGAATGTGTTAAACAATATACCTCAGGCCTAAATGTATTAAACAACAGTTTTTTGCCACAAACTAGACTTACAATATATCTCGTACTATAGTGAGCCTATTACAGCACATTAATTTAGTAGATTTTTTAAATTTTGTAATGTATGAAAAACTACACAATCATTTTGCATAAAAACATGAGATCTGCTCCTTAGTTAATTGGTGAGGGTGGGACTTTGTAGAGGCACAAAATATATTCCAGAGTATGTCATAAAATTTAGTGCATTCAGAGAGAAAAACCAGTACGCTTTGCTAAATACCTCACACACTAAAAAACACAGCTGTTACAGTATATAATAACTACTACCTTGACCATAAACAGGTGGTGGATTTTGAAATCATAGCTTTTAATCAAACACAAGTTCCCATAGGACTCTCACAGTCACATCGCCTCTTTACAGAATTCACAAGCTTAGCCACACATCAACTCTCGTGTCAAGGGTCAAGAAAACACATAAGATGCGACACTAGGAAAATACCATAACGTTTATATAATAAATTCACAGTACGTAGCCTACCTTACTGCCTCCCACTTTTTTAGATTAAGTGTCTTCATGTTTTCAGCATCAAGAAGTTTGCATCTTTGAAAATAATCCCCTTTTGCCTGTAAACAGATGGAACAATAAATAAATCAATTTTATGGCTATGCTGTGATTCATATCTTCTTTTGCGGTTATGGGAGCTAGTTGGGTTCACACCGAAATTAGCGCAGATCATGGTACCTCGGTTCTGATTAGCTAATATCAGCTGTTAATAAATCATTAAGAATATCTTTCATTTTTGACTTTATATCATAATAAATACTCACTATATATAGATAAAATTTTTGATAAGACTATAGTGCACTTCAAATGTGTTTAACGACATTGTTAGACTAATCATTTTACCAGATCTGCTACCTTTAGGCATAAAATTGAGAATAGCCTATTTTTATGGCACAACACAATATTTTGTATGGAAGTGAGGGTTAGATATAATCAACATTAATTATTGAAATCATTTTTTTTTGTAAATGAGAAATTTTTTAACTACACAAACAAACATCAAAAATTATTAGAACATATATGTTAATAAAATTTCGTTCCAAAGGGTGTAGTTGGAATAAAGAAATGAAATAAATATAATAAAGGAAGAAAGTCTTATATCATTATTTTGATTACAGGATGAAATGGAATAAATTCTTAAATTATAATATACAGTAGAACTCCGATTATCCGAATTAATTGGGGATCAGGCCGATTCGGATATGCAAAAATTCGGATAGTTGGATTTAGCATGGAAATTATGCAAAAAAGGAGTATTTTACATTAAATAAACAAAAGTGCATTGAAAACGTTGTTATTTTAATACTATAGAGTACAGTAATAAACATGAGCAATAAAAATGCAGTACAGCAATACAGATTAACGAAAAGTACTAGTACATAAACTAAATGACAAATGAAAAATTAAGTGATGAAATGTGCAATAGGCTTCATACAGTACATATTTGTCCTGTGTAGTTTTTCACTTGAACATTTTCCAATAAAGTACGTTGCCTTGAGGTTGTAGCTCGTTTCCGTGCAGCAAGGTCCCGCAGGCGCTTGACGGCAAGAAGTTGTACAGCTTCACATTCTGGTTGCCGCTCCATCCACTTTAAGGCGTTTTCAAAACAAATGAAGGCTTCTCCGTGTGTTGGCACATTTTCCTCTTCAGTTTCATCACCGCTCTCATCACTGTCAATGATATCACTTTGCTGTTCGTCCATTACACTTTCTGCTATTTCATTGTCTGTCATTATCTGAAACCCAGGATCAGCGTTATCAGATTGCAACCACTCTTCCATATCTTCAACATCGACTTCTGAACAACCTGCGATGTTATTGGCAAGTTTTACAAATTCTGCCACAGTCAGTTCAAGTTCTTCATCATCAGCTAGCTCATCTGTTATTTGTTGTAACCTGTGTCTTTCTAGTTCCAGCAGTTCTTTTGTTGATGTACCGTTTATTCTGTTCCAAGCTCGTTTTAGTGTAACGCTTTTAACCATATTCCAGGAATCCGCAATCATGTAACAGCAGTCTTTCAAGTTAATTTTTTTGTATGAATCCAAAACTCTCTCTTCATTGTTTTCTTCAGCCAGGAGCAGTTTACGGAGCAGTTGACGTCTGTAGTGTCGTTTTGTACACTCAATAACCCCCTGATCCATGGGTTGTAATAGACTTGTGACATTAGGCGGCAAAAAGAGGCATTTAAATTGGCCCTCGTCCCGATCATAACATTCAATGGGTGGATGAGTTGGAGCATTGTCAATGATGAGCAACACTTTCCCCGTTTTTCCAGTTTCTTTTTTAAATTTTTTTAATTCAGGGATGAAAGTTTTATTGTACCATTCCAAAAATATATCACTCGCCATCCATGCACTTTTTTGGTTGGTGTAAGCCACTGGTAAATGGTTTACATTTTTAAAAGCTCTTGGCTTTTTTGGTTTACCTCTCATTAGTAAAGGCAGCCGATGGGTACCTGTAGAGTTAGCACAAACAAGGATTGTTACTCGTTCCTTGCTTACTTTATGCCCTGGAGCACTTTGTTCTCTTTTGGATGCCAAAGTCTTCCTCGGTAGGGCCTTCCAGTTTAACCCGGATTCATCGGCATTGTAAACAAGTTCGGGATCATAGTGTTTAGTCTCTTGTTTAAATGTTTCCACAAACTTAATGGCAGCTTCACGGTCGGCAGAAAGTTTTTCTCCCGCTACGTCTAATTCTCGAATGCCATGCCTAGATTTAAAATTCCGAAGCCACCCCTGGCTTGCCTTAAAATCAGTCACACCCATTTTTTCGCTAAACATTCGAGCTTTTTCACATAAAATTTGTCCGGAAATAGGTTGCCCACTTGACCGTTGTTGAAGAAACCACGTAAAAACAGCGTTCTCAATAGGTTCACTTTTAGCGTGCTTCATCACTTTTCTAGATGAACATCCATCTTCACTTTCCAATGCACTCACGAAGCTTACAATTTTTGCTTTGTTAGTTTTAATGTCACATATAGTCGCAGCCCCTACGCCAAACCGCTCTGCTAGTTGCTTTCCTGCGACGCCTTTATTTAACTGATTAATAATTTCCACTTTATCGCTGAGAGAAAGTACAACTCGTTTACGTTTTGCACTCATCGTTAATGATTTTATAATATCAGGCTATGCAACACTACACACATCAACGCAACTCTCAAGATACAACGCAACTCGACTGCTAAATACACACGCGAACGGAACTGGCATACGGCTCAAGCGCACTGACCGGCGGGCGGCGAGACTGCAGTCGATGTGCAGGTGGAAGGGCGGGGTGTTTAAATATAGCATACGGGAGTCACGTTACCACGGTAACGGCACGTACGCCTGGCGCGCCGGGCTCCTGCCCCTGTCTACGTCATGGCACGTTTCGTCGGGCGGGCGCCGTCACTGTTATTTGACGACTTTCAAATTTTACATAATTTCACCGAATCGTGATTCGGATAATTGGGGATTCGGATAATAGGGGTTCGGATAATCGGAGTTCTACTGTATGTGCAAGTGAACCAAAATGTAATTGACCTGGATATTCCATATATTTGTTTTTATGGAGAGACAATAGAAGATAAAATCAGACTCTAGTGTTGAAATTTCTTTCATTACAACTCATCAGTTCAAATCAGCAGCCTTTACAGGAAAGAACACAGATAGTCTAGAGAAAATAAGATCTCCTGATATAGGTTACATAAACTTTCATAACAAGGTTGGAATATGCCAGACCTCACGTTGTGTAACAGAACTCACTGAAACTGCCTCATTGATTTGTAGAGTGCAAAATTACAAATCTATAGCTCATATAATTCACCAGATGTCCTACAGAAAATCACACAGAAAAGAAGCCGCTAGAAATAAAGTTACAAGCAAAATTTCAATTTCATAGTTAAGTTTGTTTTTGAAATATCCAGAGGAAACATACTAACTGGCAGACAGACAGATAGATTAACAGAAGAAGAATGTTGCCACAACATTCATTAATAACTAAGCAAAATATATACAAAATTTCAAGTTGATAGTATTGTTATGCTATTTGAGAAAGTTTTAGAAATTATCAGGTTAAAAAAATCCAATTTGCAATTTTTGTGTCAGTTTCCTTGTACAAGGTGTGCAACAGACCAAGTGTTGTGTAAAAATGAAGAAATAAATTGTTATGCAAAATTTAAAGCCTGTAGCTCAATTAGTTTCCTAGATACCATGCAGACATACAGACAGGTAAGAAATTTTGTCAGGTCCCTAAATTTTATGCTTTAGTAACGTTCAGTAAAATCCCAAAGAGGGACATGAGGGAATTGCTCTGAAATGTTTTTATTTAATCTTCAAATCTCATATTCCCATATGGTCTCTGGAACTATCTAAAGGTTTTGATGATCAGAGGTCATGTCTGCCAGCCTTTAAAGGATACAAATTTATGACACTGCTCTGTTTATACATATATTATTGTATATTAGATGATATAGCAAACCTGCAAAATTATTAAATTAGAGAGGATGTACACGCATACAAAACTAGGAGGACCAAAGTTTTCTACAGACGATCCCGAGATCCGATATCGAACTCTCCGAAGGGTCAACTCGAGATAAGTGGCATACTAGTACGGACATGATTACGATCGATCGAGCTGTCCACTTATGTTATGTGGCCACTCGTTCGTGTGACAGGCCACCACCGCCTAGTAAAGTAAAATTGTTTTGAGCCTTCGTTCAAGGGACTCCAAGTGGAAGTCGACGCATACAAGGCGGGATTCGGCCTTAACCATTCAAGCATAATCCCACGAATGGCAGCACCACCAGCTGTTCGACCGATTGCATGAATTCAATGTTCGAACCTGCGGTTCCTCTTGTACTGAGCAGGACTACTATTGCTAACAAGGTAAAACACGTCCTGTCTCACGACGTTCCAAATCCAACAACTAGTTTTTGCATGTTAGATTTATCAAGAAACTTGAAAAACGAAAAATAGTCACAAGTATATAAAAATTAAATTATTTAATAAATTGCCAGAAAGTACATGGTTTGTAAATATAAATATATTTAAATCAGTTGTTAGTAGTGTTCTAAAAGAAAAAGCAAACTAACCTAAAAAATAATTTTTGTTCTGTGATATTAGTTCTTTAATTTTTAGTTATTATATTGTATTTTAATTATAACTAATTTTTTAAATGTCGCTGTTATAAATCTATTTAATGTTATTTATAATGCTTTATAGTTGACTATTTGTAAGTTTTTAGTTTGTTTTGTTTCCTGTTGTTTGTTAATCCCTATGAATTTTAACGTTATATAATACAATTACAAAATTACAATATGTCTTCTATGGTAATTCAGTTAGTACATTTGTGTTGTGTAACAGTTTAACATTTTTGTTTGTAGTCTGCCTAGAATCTCTAAAATATTTTGACGATGTCTATTATAACTGTTTTGTTACTCAACGACAAATAAAGGAATCTTGAATATAATAAATCCCCACCTGTATTGTGTAGCACGTCTCGCTCAGGAGTTCCAGTGCTCGAACACTTGCCTCAACGTGAGGAGCCCAACCTGACCCAGTCGCTAAGATATTGTTTTGGAAATAAACTGTAGCATCCATTCTGAAAATAGTATTAAAAATCAAAGTTTACATAGTTTTCAGCTACAGAAGCAATACGTGTTAGCTGTAGAAAGATAAAAAACAACAAATAAGATATATTACTTAAATTAAAATTGTCATGAAAGGAGGTTTCAATTTATATGGAAAAATATTTGTATTCTCAACTGGATGTTAAATACTGCTGCAGTGATTTGTGCAAGCATACAAAAATCCTGATTGTACGAATAAAAAATGATCAAAGTCTTTTCTTCTTAATTTAATTTTAACTGTTGTATACACCTCTCTTCCTCTTTGGTCTATAAATCGCTTAGTAATTAATCATAACAGTATTTTATTTTAACAACCAATGTAATGTACAAATAATGCATGTTGATAATAAAGTAAGTGTTTTAGTAAAAGCTAGTACAACAAAAGTTTATTATTACTGCAGCAGTATTATTAAGTATAATAAATTATAGTATAGTTTTTCATAAAAATTGTTTTTATTTTTATAGTTTGGTCCCTTTTATGCTGATGTTACTTGGGGCTAGCCGATAACGTAAACTCGCTGGTCCTACCGTAACCTGTTCCATCAGTTGTAAGGGGCCAATCAGTTAAAATGAATACATTTTGGTTTTTCTCTTGGCAGCATCCTGATTCTGTAGATGACATAATTTATCCTAGTTAGAACTTTGTACAGTCCTTCCCGTAATCTCTCAAGTTTAGGTGCGTATCCACAATCCCTTCAAGATTTGTGCAACCATACAAGGTCTCCTACCTTCTCTGTATTGATGTCATACCTTTCCGTCATCCTGTTACTGGAGTTTTTGATCTGCGTACAAACATGCTTGTAAATTTTGTCCATCTGCCTCAGAACTTGTCAATGTAATCCTTTCCTAATATGTCTAACTTGGCCTGATCCCATACTACAGATCACAAGGAAGGTGTACTCCCCTATCAAATAATCATTGGCAGACATCTGAATAGTAGTCTTGTAAATCGATGAGCTGTTTGATAACATCAAAATGTGAACGTATTAGTCCCAGTCTTGCTGTTGGTTGAAAATGCAAAACTTTGATAAGTACTATCTCATGGTGCGATTGAAGTGCTCCACCATTCCATCCAACTGTGGGTGGAGGGCAGTAGTTCTTATATTTCAGATGCCTAGCATCTAACATACATACAAGAAAAGTGCTGACTCAACATTTCTCCCTTGGTCTGAGTGCAGCTCCAGTGGAACTCCAAACCGGCTAACGAAATTCTTTATTCTATTCAAAAAAATTCTTTATTTGTCAAATATACAACTGTATACATGAATGGTGTCAATTTTTACTTAAACTACAAAGAAAAAAGAAAGTACAAAATTATGAGTTTGTTTTTGACCAGTAATCATCAAAATTGTACAGGGCATCCTCAACAAGATATGCTTTCAAAGATTTTTTGAACTTCGTCAAATTTATCTCATTTTTATTGATATTGGGAGGTGATTAAAAATCTGTCCTCCTATATAAGTTGGCTTCTTTTTAAACATTTCTTTATTATGACATCTGCTATGGTGACAGTTTCCTGATTAGACCTTACCCCAGTTACTAATTTAATCCATTGCAACTAGAACAAATTCTGTCTTAAAGTGGGTTAGCACTGAACATGAGAGAAGGTGGAGCCTGCATTCAGTTCATAGGATGAATAGATTAATCTTGCAGTCACCTAACCCAAGGGTGGCATCTAAAATTGTCCCCTTACATAGATCAGTATCTTCTCAGGTTGTGAGTCTAATTACGAGACATGGTCACCTGAGGAAGCATCTTCACAGAGTCAGCATTTTCCAGGCGCATCCACTCTGTATATTGTGTGAGGGCAGGAGAAAACTACTGAACAACTACTCTTTAACTGTACTGCCATAGCACTACAGCACTATGCCAGTAGTCAGACTATCTACGGTAGTCTGGACATAGGTGGTGAATTTTCCCAGGCAGATCTTATCAGTTGTTTTAGGCAGTTTGTAGATAGAACTGCTGAAGCAGCAAACTGGCTGGCCTCATATTATACTTCCAGATTGCACAAAGGACCCTCGCGGCTTAAGTGCATGGCAAAAGGCTACCCCTTAGAAGAAGAAGTGGTTTTACTCTGTGTCACATGCCCCTCCAGAACATAGGTGCTCCACTATCTTTAGAGTCTAAGCTAGCAGCTAATTTATTTTCTAAATGACTATTTTCTTCCTATAATGTGTTCAAACTGCTAACTTTGTCTTTTAGATTAATCAAATTACTATCTAAATTAGTAATTTTATTTATTAGATTATTAAAATATTCCTCTAATTTGTTTGATAATTTTTTTTTTTCTTCTTGAACATCCTACCACAATCCTTTATGTATCTCCAAGAGTGTGCGATCTGGATCATCTCCTGCATATACTATGGCCTCCCTAAAATGATGCTGGTGTCATCTTCGTTCCTGAGGTGTGCAGGTTGCTCTTTTCAAGTTCACGTTTCAGATCCATCACTTTCATTTCCACAAGGTTTACACTCTTAGTAGCCATTGTCTTTATCATATAAATCGTCTTATCCCACTACTGACACCAAATTGTTATGTTCTTATATAATTTGTAAAACAATAAAGCAATTAGACTCTACTTAATTATTTATTTAGTTTTTCACTGAACTCGGATACTGAAACAATTCCATTACAACAATAAAAGCAGAGCATGTGTTTTAATAAAACTGTTGTTAATGGTAAAAAGTAGTCATCACTGCAGTACCACAGCTACTATGATATGTTATATTTAGGTCTCTTTGTTGAGTTTGATTATTATAACTAATTATGATTCTATTCTTTATTACCTGGTTGTACTTGTTTTTAATAATTAAATAACATTTGAATTTGAATTTTTTTTAGTATTATTTGTAGGGCACTATTTTTTAAGAGTTTTTCTTACGGGAGACTTAAATAACTACATTATAAGAAAGAACAGACGTTATTTTACTTACTGTGAAAATTACATGTCCTTATGACGATCGGTTCTGGTTTTCTGCTTATCGAAAGGAAACGATGTTGAGCAGGCTACTATATCACTATCTACTATTTGTCATTAGTCTATGTAAGTAGGTTAACATTAGGTTATCATAAATTTATATTGGAAAAGCAATAAAATATGTTCTATAAGTTCTATAATTTTAAAAATGTTCTAAATTTTTCTCTGTATGTTCCATATCTTACTTATAATGGCAAAAAATAAGACATGTTGATAATCTGTTCAATAGTTATTGTGCAGTAGCCTTTTTCCTAAAAGTCAACAGTATGCTAATTGATCAAATATAGTCCACTTTATGTTTGAAAAATGAGTGAAAGTTGTTGCAACACCCAAAAGGGTTAAACTGATATTAACTTCATGCAAGTTTTTTTCTAGGTTTGAATCCAAATTATTTATTTCCGAATAACTAATTCTCCACAATAATTTAACGCTCTGTCAGAATGAGCTAAGCATTTAAAGTCATTGGGGTCACATAAATGTGTCTGTGCTATTGTACTATGCCTGAAAATGAGTTTACATGTTTTACACATATGTGGAAGTGGCTCAAAAGACCAGTAAATTATTGCTACTATATTAATTAGTTTTATGAGGCTGATATTACTGTCATTAATGAACTTCCCAAGAAAAGCTGAGCTCAATTAATTAACACGTTGAATGCTTGCGCCGCTTTTAAATGTCATCACCAGTGCTGATTAAACCCATTTAGTGCTGCCGATCACCAATCACCAACAAATATTGGCTTTAGACAAAATAAACTACATTGACATAAAATATTTTAGTCATAGATTATGTATAATTCAGTGTTGAAGGTGTTAAGACTACAAAATTTATTCTCATTTAAGTAAATTTTTACACTCATTATTGTTTAAGTAAATTCCAGATGTCTTCAAACAGCATTAAAACTATACTTACACATCGGGAGAATTTTTTCTGGGGCTTGTTGTTATTTTGACAGGTATTCCAAAACTGAACTCAAAGGACGCATAAAGCATTTTTACTGCTGGTGACCCTCTATAAGTGTTTGACAACTGCTCAAATGGTGGGATATAAAGAATTAAGCCTTTATAAAATGCTGCTCCTGATGTCACTTCAATGTTTCTTCTCAGAGACACTGGCGAACCTATGTCTGAATTGTTCTTCTCTACAGGATCTACGTCTACTATGGATGTCTTTGTTTTGTTTTGGGATGTGGTCTCATCATCTGAAATGTCCATATCATCTGTGCCATCTAGTCCAGTATTCTGTGTTGCAGGAAAAGGCGTAGTTTCCTGGACACACATTGCAGGTGTCCACATCCCAATTGACTCTGCAGGTTCTAACTTCTTACTGTCAGGCTGATCCACTATTTGCGGTAGCTGAGACGTCAATTGATCCTGAGTGATTTTACCAGATAAGACCTGCAGTTGCATGTAAAGCTTTTGATTGAAATCATCCGCATCCTCCACCCTACCAGAACCCTGCCAGGCTGCAGGACCACTGGAGGGAGGAGGCTGATGATGATAGTCTATCACAGTTGAGTTTGAAAATTTCCAATCATCTTCGGCTGCTCCATAACGACCGTATCCGTCCATTTTCAACTCTTTGAACTAATGGGTAATAGGAATCAGTACACTAAATATCAGATTTAGTCCATATCTCTCCATGTAGAGGACGTCATTCTTCAATAACACCCTGTAACAAATCACACAAATAAACTGAACATTTCCAACAAATATCTAGTTAAAAAAAGAAATCAAAATTTTTTTAAACAATACGAATATTTCTTTTTAATTTAGTTGTCAACCTGTAATGTCATAACATTAAGTTTTCCTCAATAATTTATTAATTCACAATACAATGACTACTGCATAACGCATAACTGTTTGTATTATAAAAATATTTATGTATTTATTTTAATTCACATATACATTAAAGGTCCAATATTTAACATCAAGAAACGGAATCATGTTAAAGCTTAGGTTATTTTTCATTGTAGAATTTTCAGGAACTCATTCTCAAGGTATATAAACTGTATTATCCAAAAGGTATTTTTTTAGTTCTTACTTAGTGATTTTTTTGTCAAACGTTGAAAATTACATAGTAACAAGTTAGTTCTTCAGTTTATGCCTGATGTAAGAGGGAGTTTTCTTCAAGAGTGGTTTTTGAAACGTGAATTTTGATGCTTACATATTGTAATAAATTAATTTAATTATTCATACATATTTTGTAAAGTTTAGAGCATAAGTTATTGATTAAATATTTTGTAACTTAGAAACAACATGCAAAACAGGTTGGTTCGACCACAATCGTCCGAGAATTCTGCAAACCAGGTGCTAAACTCCACGAGATGATGGCAACAAATTCTCCACATGAACTGCCTTGCGCTGATCGCCGGGACAATAAGGTTGTAACCGGGGTGCAGAAGTGGTGGGGTCTTCATACCCCAACACATGTGCTAAGCCAGAGTGTCCATGAAGCACTTGCAGAGCCATCTTCTCTCTTCTTAAGTGATGTATTTTTGTGCCCGCACCTGGGAATTGCCTGATCCAAATCTTGTCTTCTATGGTAAATCCGATCAGGCTGAGCCGAACTGGCGGGCTTCTTTTGGCTATCCTTCCCATGCTCACTTTTCTTTTCATTCTACCCTCACCTATCGGGAAAACTACCCAAAATTCTAGCTTTTACTATAATCTACTACAACTAAAACCTAATTTCTCTTATTGACCAAGCCAAGATGGAACAGCATATGCCAAGGGCTGCGTGATCAACGGAGTGCTTGATCGTTAATATGCGAACTCTGGATACCTGGCGACCTCCAGTTTAAACATAGTCTTCCCCAAGTAGAACGGAACAATGCTTGGGGTGACCTTTAGATCTCCGCTACTCGTGGGAACACAATGAGTAACAATGAAACAAAAACAAACCAGAGAGGTCTAGTAGCACTCAAAATGTGGATGAAAATCCACAAAAAGTAGAGGGACTGGAAATGGGTTCTGACCCTAGCCGTCCTGAACAATCAACAAAGACAGGTGGACTTCCTAGTAGAAGTCCTAAAACCCTCGATTCAGCCAGAGTCGATAAATCTGAAGAAGATGCCATACTGGAGGATGACCACCAAAAGGCAGAGGAAGCAAAAGCTGAAAGGCCGCTCCCAGAATTGCCTAAATTGTGTGGAGCCACCAGGAAACAAATGGCTTGGTTTCAGAAAAGAGGTTACTCTCATGAAGAAGCCAGGGATTTGGCCTTAACACCAATCCCAGGAAATCATAACAAATTCCAAAAGAGACAAAGAGAGGGAAAACCAAAAAGACCTCACTCAGATGGCTCCACTCCAGAAGCTCATCAGAGAAAGAAAACAAAGAACAAAGCGAGACAGGGGACACAATAGGAACAATCTGCACTACCCCAAAACCCTTCCTACAAACAAGCTGCAGAGGGCATAAGGGTGGGGATATTACACTCTGATTTTCCCTAAACCCTACTCTTATCGGAACAGATGGAAGAGATCCAGAACTTTATCGTGGAAGCGATCATGGAGGAACAGGAGGGTCCCAACTCTCCAAGCTTCTACGGAATCACCAGGAGTTCTGATCTTCACTTGTGAAAACAATAATACAGCAGAATGGTTAAAGGAAAGTTTTGTTTGTCATGAACAATGAAAGAAAAATGACAAGAAATTCGGACTCTGCATGCCAGAGTGTTTCAATGAATGGCACAAGTCAAAAACTAGAGCAAAATGTTACCAAAGACATTTTTAGTTTCTAACTTTTTCAAGTCAAAGATGCAAATATAGCTCATTACCTAAATGAAATTTATATAAGAGACTTTTGTGTGAGTTTTTTTATAACATATTCTCTCATTTTCAAAGTTTTTATCCAAAGATCTTGTTTTAGTTTGTATAATACACATAATTACCATGTCAACACTTGTTCATATTATTTTCCCAATGTGTCCTAACACAGCTATGACAATTTTTACTGGCTTTGCAACTATAAATTGATTATATTTCAGAAGGCTCATGTGTGAGAACATTAAACCTTTCAGTGCAACAGCGTCGCTAATTTTGATGGTAAGAAAAATGCATAAAATGCCGGTGTTGCTAATTTTGTCATTTCGTATTTAAATAATATTTTATATAGTACACGGTTATTTTCGCCAAATAACCAGATAGCTGTATTCAATAGGTTCCAAAGTAATGCTAAATATGAGTTTTATGTTCTTTCCCTACCCTTTGATCTGTGAAACATATGTTGTTTGGGCACTTATCAAGTGGCCACTATTTTAGGACGAAATTTCCTTACCAGAAACAAACTAAATTACAGTATTGAAAATAATAGAATTTCTTTAACCTATTTTGAAATTTACAAGTTATTATATAACCAAATAAAATAAATACTAAAAGAACAACGTTTTACTATTCAAAATTTACAGGAGGATTCTACTTGAGGAGTCGCTCATGTAGGCCTACTTGCAGGTGGTTTAGCGATAGGAAGTATGACTCATTGAGTATTTTTCGATTTATTATAGAAGAAGGAAAGTATTAGGAATGTATATTTAAGTTTATTTTGGTTCCCGATAAGGAAAACTCATCCAAAAATAGTGGGCTGCGGTAATACCGAAGTACCTATGCGATGATTTTGTCCTCCAGTCACCACGTAGTGGACGAGTATCGTGTGTCCATGCCAAAAACATGAGTTTTCAGTATAAACACAATTTTTTTATTTTTACAAAGTTGCTGACACCGACACAAAAGAAATGTAATAAATATTTGTCTCTACATTTATTGGTACTTTGGGATTATATCGACCACACCTGTATGAAGAACACAAAAATATAAATTTATAGAAACAAACATGATAGAATGAAAAAACAACTCTTTAATTACAAAATTACAACGATTATCAATTGTTAATGGGGTCAGATTCCGTTATATGCCCCCAACGCTTAAACTTTTTTCAATGAACTTAGAACGTTATAAAACGATGTAGTTGAGTAACAGAACTAACATTCCATCAATCAACAAGTATTTTCAGGTATTGTGATCGGTATTGTTGTCGCTGTTATCTTATCTTTCTCGAGAATCCCATCACATGATTATTTAAGTTTTTTGCACGGTACATAATTGCCTTTCCACTACAATTCAATTTATATTTCTGATCAGCCCCTCTAGAATTTGATATTTTACTGATAGGTACTATCTCGAGGGATGTTTTTCTTTCCTTGACATCAGCGTGGGGCATCACCAACGGCCGACAGATGGCCGGAGGCACTCGCATTTTGGGTGGCAGAGTGTGATCAAGAATAAAAACAAGTTTTGTGTGTTTTTTTTTTTCAATAGAGAGTTTAGTTTTTGTTTGGTAATGTTTGTTTTTGTTGAATTTTTGTGTTTGGAGAAATGTAGGGGTAAAACACGGAAGTACAACAAAGTGACGCACCAGCTGAACGGGCGGCGAGACTCTACAATCACGTTATCTACTAGACCTCTGACTGAGGATGGGGAGGGGTTTGCGATAAGACAATTCCTGTTTTATATTGACGAAATTTTGTTCTACGCTAATCTAGTAATCACTAGCAGCAAAATGTCAAATAACGATTCATGTCTGGGTGTGGTCGGTATAATCCCAAAGTACCCATTTATAAATCATATTTATTTGTGTTATCTTTATGTTTTATCTGATATATTGTGAAAACTACACTATTACTATGCACTTTACTCTGAGAAATAGAGTACAATTTATAAACTGTAAATTTAGGTACCAGACAGCATTTTGTTTATATATATAAATGCCATGTTCGCTTTAATTTTAGAATCAATATTATACATGGGTTTTATTTTAAATTGTATAGCCTTTATCATGGTATAAAGAATAAAACATCTTTAAAATACTGTATACACTCAAATTAGGTTCAAACTTAACTTAGGATGTAAAAACTGAAATTTTTATATTTTAATAACGCAAAGGAAAATATAAGATTAAAGGTCGACCTCGCAAATCACGAATTTGACGTTATCAACGTATTCTGCTCATCCTCCTGAACAAAAAATATATATGGTTTTAGGGGGTGCAAGTGACAAATAACATGATTTTAGAGAGTATATACATAAATAGTTAAGTTCTTAATGTTTTAATGTTCTGTTTGTGTGCTGTGTCTGGATATATCTGTAAATATTATCTGCGGCTGGGACTGATAGCGTATCTGTTATCTGAGCGCTCTGGGTCAGAAGTCAGAGATAACGTGTACTGTAGATTGGATCGAGTGAGTGCGTGACGATCATGGATCAACCATCCACTAGTTCGACCAATCATAGTGAATTGATGTGTCGGAGTGTTTTGTCAGTCATGTTAAGAGTTTACGTTTCTGTACATTCTGTGGAACACACTAATGGTAAGTGTTTTCTATTAATGTCCATTTATATACAGTGGAACCTGGCTAATTCGAACTTCTATAATTCGAAATCTTCTTTAATTCGAATATTTATATTGGTCCCTAGCATTTTCTATATAAGTAATGCAAAAATATCGTGGTTAATTCGAAGTTTATTTTGGATAATTCGAACTTTTTATAGCGAACCCGCGAAAAGACGCTGCACTCTTTCTAATCGCGCAAGGCCATTGAACACAGATCTAGCCACCCTCCCGCCCGGCCGGCCGGCTCGGCCCTATCCTTCCGCGCCTATTGTTTTGTAGACGTGACTTCGGTTGTCCAGCCAATGGACCAGGGGATCATAAAAAATCTAAAACAGTTTTACAGACGTTTATTGGTTGAGTACATACTGACTGAAGATAGCGACGCTCTAAAAATCAAGTTAGACATTCTTCAAGTCTCTCGCATGTGCAAGAAAGCTTGGTACAAAGTAACGTCCGAAACGATCAAACATTGCTTTAAAAAAGCTGGTTTTGTAAAAAAGGAGGACGACGGCAAAAAAGCCAACGACATTATAGCGGAAGTGGTACCTTCAGTTGACGGCTGGGAGGACATCATTACTGACCCTGCCATCTCGTTTGAAGATTTTGTCAACGTGGATGAAGATGTTGCAGTATGTGGTGAGATAACAGACGCTGAGATCATCGCTTACGTGCTCAACAATAAACAAGATAGCGACATGGCATCGATCGGGTGACGAAGACGGCGAGTCATCAGTTGGGGCGGAAATAAACGTTCCGAGTGCGGCCGCAGCAGCACATCATGGAACTTAGACGTATTTTTGAAAGTAAAAATGACGTAAGTGAGTCTATTTTCAATTCATTGAATATGGCAGAATCTTTTGTCACTTCCAAAAGACTTAACTTTAGAAAACAAGTGAAGATTTCCGACTTTTTTCGAAAAAAATTAAATAATATTGTACTGTATAATGTTCCTTATCACCATTCAACTTATTTTCTTTTATTCAAAAACAAATAATGCAATTGTGTATTTTTTAGATAATTCATGATTAAATTTTGCACTGTTTTACCATACTTTGCTTGGTAGAAATGCACAGAAAAACATACATTTACAACCATTCATGTTATTTTCAATAAAGGTTTTCAGCAAAGATGTAAAGTGCCATTATTTTAAGCCTTTAATTCTTAACTTTTTTAATTCGAATTTTTGGATAATTCGAATTTTTTTATTGGTCCCTTGAGATTCGAATTATCCAAGTTCCACTGTATTTATATTAGGGGTATTCATGATTTATTAAGTTTTTACACGGTACATAATTGCCTTTCCATTACAATTCAATTTATATTTCTGATCAGCCCCTCTAGAATTTGATATTTTACTGATAGGTACTATCTTGCGGGATGTTTTTCTTTCGTTGTCAGAAAGTGCTGCCGAAGCCCACACTGATGGCCGGAGGCACTCGTCTCAACTCGATAACAACTAATTAATTTGTAGCTCGAAATTTAAGAAAAACATTGTTCATTTGGTTAAAAATTCTGCTCATTTCAGTATTACTTTTCATTTACGTTTGCAAAGATGGCGCCGCATCCAATGACGTCATCACGAGGTTGAATCATGGTCACAAAAGGTCACGTGATGCCCGATGTGGATGTATAACATGGAAATTTTGCTCCGCGCTTAAACATTTGTTCAATTTTTTATGTTCTAGAACTTCGTTATTTCTCACTTCCACCCCGTCAAACCTTATATTGTTTCGTTCTGTAGGACAATTCTAATAGGTTAATAACACGAAACTCGTATTTTGCTGCTCCGGCCGTTAATGTGACAAATTACCAAAGCAAATTTTGCTTGTAACAATATGTCTCATATTCTTCATTTAATTACAAAAAAAACAACAATATAATTATGAAAATCTTTTGGCCTTTATTCCCAAAAGCTTACAAATATGCTAAAAACAACCTGGCACATTATGCATATGACTTCGAAAAATGCCAGCGGCACTCAAAGGGTTAAGTCTATGACTATTTTTATGCTATAGACTGGCACATTATATGCCAGTAGCCAAAATGTATACAATGTAAAACAAAGGATGTGGAATCAAGTTATATGTTTGCCTGAGGCAATAACATTATATATAAATTGATTTGAAAAATGTAGTCTATGGTAATGACCACACTACTTTGAGTTGGTCCATGAGAAGTGCCTAACTCATACAATGGTGGACTATTTTGATGGTCAAAATTACTTTATGATACTAACTGCACGAACTTCACTAGACTAGGCAAAGTGAAAACACTCCATGATAACTTCGTTTATATTTAGGTTGCTAAAAGTATCTTAATTTATATTTTCTAGAGTGCACTTACAGAAATTTAGTTTTGTTTCTTCCTAAATCATATTATAAATGTATTCCTATATTTTTATGAAGCACACAGACTTATAACCTAGCCTTGTATTGATAATTTTAAAACAAAACTTATTATAGAACCCAAATAAGTTTTTACAACCCTTATCATTCTCCACTTTACTTACACAGACATAAACATAACCTAACACAAATAGTTCTTTTTGTGTTGTCAACATCAACTGCAAAACTTTTTCGCTGTGGCTATATGGCCGGCTACCGTCTGTAGATTAGACAGACGGGCGATGAGTGGAGACGTAACGAAAGGGCAGCCATAACTGTCACCTTTACACCACTGCCTTAGAAATATAAAAAACACAATTTGTAGACTATTTTATTAATTGCATAGTATGTAATAGCTTTTGATTTTTTTTAACAAATATAACAAAACAAATTCCATTGATCTGCATGAATATATTTGCATATAATAGCTTTGGTTGATAAGTTATCATTCAGTCGAGTAGATAACAACACTGTAAAGCTGGCCATACATTAGACGATTTTGTCGCACATCGACTGGCAATCTGATCGCCGGCGATCAGATTGCCGGAATATCGCCTAATGTATTGGGCCATTTGTATCAGATTGCCAACATTTTCACGATCGCCCAGCGACCGCGTGGTTGCCAAAAATTTCCAGTCGATCAGATTGCCGGCAATCTCGAATAACATTTTCAAAAAAGAATGTTTGTAATAGCTTATTGACTTTGTAATAGCCTATTATTCATATTTGTATTCATTCATTGTTATGTCATTTTAATGTTCTTTTTTTATATTAATCTATTTTTAATAATAAGATAAATGTTTAGTGACATAGCAGCCATTTTCCCCACTGTATGCTACAACAGTACTTAATTATAAGTATGCTCACCTTCATGTACGTTTCTTGAAGTACTTCAACAATAGCATCACAAGTTTCAGGAATGATTTTTCCCAAACTCTGTGGAGAAATTCCAGTCGAAAACTTCAAATCCTCAAAAGTGCGACCCGTAGCTAAAAAGCGCAAAGTAGCCACAAGACGTTCTTCAGAGCTTATTGGTTGCATAAGACGAGTTACTTGTTTCTTAATTAACGGTTCCACTAAACTTAGAAGATGCTGAAAGTTACTGTCAGACATTCTTAAGTAATTTTTAAAGTCTTCTGGGTTTCACAGCGCAATGTTTTTAACAGCGACATATCACTAAACTTATTCCTGCTTAAATACCAGTTCTTACGCCAAAACCTTTTTCTTCTTTTCTTTTTCTTTTTCACTTCACAACACACAAGAACAATATTAAAGCAGCCGCTACCTCGTCGTCATCCATCTTAACCACTCGACAGCTCACAAGTGAAACTGCTGCATTAAGATTGCTTGCTTGATTGCCGAGTCAACAATGACCTTCTTTCAGCAATCCATAGGCGTAATTTGGGGGTGGCAAGGGGTGGCAGTTGCCACCCCAGAATTGTGGAGGCCCGGTATTTTGCCACCCCAGAATTTTGAAGTAAAATGTCTAAATAATTTACATATAACTTACTTAAAAACTGGAAAATACAAGTCTACCAATAGGGAACCTTTTAACTTTATCAATTCTCCATTAATTTTGCTTAGTTTAGCACAGAAAGATAGCACGTCTTTTAAAAACTTGTAAATCATAAACTTAAAATGAAATATTGGTGTAGTAGAATTTACGAAATGAAATAAGGGAACATTAAATGCGTGAAGAGCGAGAATGAGCAATGTAGGCTGCTTCTCGTCTGCCGTCTGGAAACGGCAACTCTGTAATACACAGTTGGCGAGGGAGATTTGGCAACAGGGCACCTGTTGTAGTATATTGTCTTTACAGCTAGAAGCAGACAACGTCTGTCGTGTCGCCTGCCTACTTTAACCTTACTCCTCAGTAGATGTATTCGATTAGTGCAGTTGCAGTACGATGTGAATTACATTTCAAGTGAACCGTCGTATGATTGCATGGACTAAGAGATGGTAAGTTTAGTTCAGTTATTTCTTTATTTCGTAGGTTAAACTTAGGTGTTGGTCAGTTTCTGGAGTTTCCCCATCTTTGTTTACATCCAACTAGGCCTAATGCTGAAAAATAGAAAATCTTTTTACTGACTAGATTTCAATAAATGGCCCCCAAAAAACATAACCTCAACTTCTAACTTTATTAGTTCTGCCAGTTAGTTCTGCATTGTTACGGTTATGGTTTTTAGTTGTTTAAACATTTTATAGGTGTAATTGGTTGGTATAAGGAGAAGTTTTTGGCATATATAAGGGAAGTAGCTTGTTTTATAGTACGGTATGGAATACTAGGTTTATTTTTGTTTGTTTGCCACCTAAATGCTTTTACCGATGTCATATAAACCTACACATTTAACGCAACACTACTTTAACCTATATATGTAAAAATAACAACGATACCATCCAATCACCTGAAATTAAGTAATTTCAGCTTATACCTCTAATTAGGTTATGTTACTGTCATTTTAATAACTCCCGCCTTCCTGTGTTTGACAGCTGTTTTTGCAATGCCGTGGCTGTCAGGCTGCAGACGTTTGTGTCGAAGAGCCAATGACTAAAAAGGTCATACAAAATAATTAGTAAACATCCAGATCTTTTATGGTCTTGCAATTATTTAAAATACATGTTTTACAATCAACTCGTAGAGTAAGGCACTAAATGAACTTTATCTTTAGGCAAAAAAAGATTATGTGTAATAAAAATACCAGATTAATAGCAAATTTTAAACTATTTCGAAACCTGGTAATGTAGGCAGACTTGGGTTTTTCGTGTACGCCTACAGCTTCTTAAGTACAGTTTTACAGTATGCAAATAAAAAGTATGACTGTTTTACACTCATTGGCTGTTAGGCTGTGTTTATTCCGATACAAATTTTACAACAAAAATTTCCCAAAATTACAAAACAAAACTTTGGTAGATAAATCAAAATAAAGTAAAAATGAAGAATAATGGTTTTCTTAAAAACACCGTTTTTGAGATATCTACCATTTTGTTTTATTAAATTTTTATTATATCTCGAGAATGTTTTGACCGATTTAACTCAAACTTGGCATGGTTTTTTATCTAATACAATATCCATTATTCAGAAGAATTACCAATTTAATTCAATCATTAGTTTCAAAATGATTGCCATTTAAAATTTCTTAACCTAAATTGTATGAAAACCATAAACTTGAAGTCAAATGTCAGGGCATCTTTTTTGTTGCCCTTTCAATCCCCTATCAAATGGTACGATGTCAAAACAAAGAGATGAGAAATAGTGTCACACACAATAGCGCCCAAAATCAAAAAATTGTGCAAAGCCTATGCATGTTATATTAGACTTGTATTAATTTTAGGTTTAGGACTCTGTGTTCTAGTAGCATTTTGCCATTATTTAAATGTTCTTTTGCTATTCTTAATGGGGTTTTTTCAGGCTCAGAAGAACAAAAAAGGGCAGAGTTCGTTGCTGTCCTACTTTAGCTCAGGCCCAGCAAACAAAAAGAAACGGTTAGAAGATGAACTACCAGAAGGGAGTTGTTTTGGAACATGAACCAGAACCGGCTGTAGTAGACGTTTTAGATTCGTCATCGGCTCAGTTAACAACCACAACTACAAATGAAGATACCACAACTACTACTCCTACAGATGAAGTGCAGAGTCCTAGCTGTTCCTCTAGTTCATCTGACCAATTGACAATTCACTGTAATTAATAAACGTGATCCTGCTCATCGGCCCAGGTTTGGCTAAGGCGTTTTTTAGGGAAGGCTCATTCCAACCACGAGAATTAAATTTCCCTAAAACGGATGGTAGGAAATTTAGGCCAGAGTGGTAATAAACTGTATCCTTGGCTGGAATACAGTCCTCTAACTGACAAAGCGTTCTGTTTTTGCCCTGCCGTTCGTTTTACAGCCCAGAAGAAAAAAATGCAGAAAATGTATTTACACTCAGTGGGTTTTCCAAATGGAAGAAAGCTGTAAAAGTATTTGAGAATCATGAAAAGAGTAACTCGCATCGAAGTAGTAACACTAAACTCAGTTCTTTAAGAGAAGCCGACAAAAGTGGCACTGTTATTGAAAAAGTAAATCAAAAGTATTCAGAAGAAGTACAAGAAAAACAGATTGTACTTAGAGGCTTTGTGTGTAAATCCCTGATATTTTGTGGGAGACAATCTATTGCTCTAAGAGGTCATGACGAATCTACAGATTCAAAAACAGAGGAAACTTTTTGGAGCTGATGAGGCTTCGTTCCAAAGATAATAGTTTAGTAAACAAATTCTTTGTAGAGCATCGCAAAAATTTTCAATATACTTCAGCGACTTTCCAGAATGAGCTTCTGTCCATAATTGGGGAACAAATTAAGTTGCACATTGCCAAAGAAGTTAAAGATGCAAATGTTTTTGCCATTATAGCTGATGAGACCCAAGACATAGCAAAGCACGAGCAAGTAGCTATTGTCTTGAGACATGTTAATGATAAACTAGAAGTTCATGAGTCGTTTGTGGGGTTTTACCGTGCTAGAAGAACTGATGGCGATACACTGGCAAATGTACTTAAGGACGTTTTTGATTTCACTGGACTTGAATATTAAACATCTGCGTGCTCAGTGCTATGATGGGGCTTCGAACATGAGGGGGTCCCTACAAAGGAGTGGCAGCTAGAATTATACAAGAAGCCCCCATGGCAATGTACATTCACTGCAATGCACATATATTGAACTTGTGCATTGTAAGCTGTTGCACAAGCGTGAAAATTCAATAAGAAACACCTTCTTTGTGCTTCAAAGTCTTTACAACTTCATTGAGAAATCAACTAAAAGACATGCTGTTTTTGAAAAACATTCAAAAAAGTGCAAAAAGCTTTAGTGGTGGAACAGCAACATTGAAGTCTTTGAGTGATACCAGATGGGCTTGCCGTGTCGAAGCAGTGCGTTCTTTGTTAGATAATTTTGATGCCACTCTTACGGACACTACGAGAGATTTCTGAAACAGACCCTGACAGTGGTGGACAAGCCAATGCTTTGTTGAAAAATATGGAGGACTTCAACTTTGTATTTGACCTTCTATTACTCAGGAGAGTTCTAACACAATGTGACATACTGTCAAAGACCCTTCAGTCAAGCAGTGTGACCTATGAAGTTGTGAAATCTGTAAAAAACAGCACACTTGAAGTTTGCAATCTCTTCAGAAACAGATGAGTTTTTCACCAAGTTGTTCAATCATGCACAGAAATTGCTGACACGTGCGGGTTTAGAGCTGCCGAGTTGCCAAGAAAGGGCAAAATTCCCTCAAAAATCGGGGGTGGGAGTAAAGCTCCATTTGAATCTGTACAACAGTACTACAACAGTTTCAATCCTCTGGCCAGTTATTGATATCCTAAGCGAGGAGATAGAGGCCAGGCTTCAAGAAAACAACCTAGATGTACTTAACCACTTAAGCAAAGTTCTAGGTGGAAGTGATATAGACACAGCCAGTGTACAGTATGTGTGTAAATACTATAGTTTAGACTATGACATTCTTCTGTCTGAACTAAACTGTTTTTATAACAGAACGGAGGAATCAAGAAGCAAAAGTATCCAAGAAAGAGCTGACGTTTTTGTACAAACATCTTTGAAAAGTGTGTGTTCCCTATGCTTTTTGAACTTTTTCGTTTGTACTATACAATTCCAATGAACTCGGCATCGTGTGAGAGATCCTTTTCATGCTTACGGCGGTTTAAGACATATACTAGAAACTCTATTGGCCAGGAGAGGTTGTCTTCGTTAGCCCTTTTGGCTATTGAAAGGAGTGTAGAAATAGACATTTCAAAAGTAATTGATGACTTCAATTCAAGCCAGAAGAGAAGGCTTCATTTTGTTTAAAACTAACTTGTGGATGCAGTCTGGTTACATAGAATAAAGTGAAATTTGTTTGATCATGTTTACTTTGATTTTTTCCTTTTATAAAAAACAAACGGGCTGGGCACACATAAATTAAAATTGGGCACACTTTTGAGTTGTGTGTATAGTGAACAATAATTACCTCACTTGTGGACCTTGTGGTTTAGTTAATAACTCAATTCATTAAAAATTATTGTTTTAGGCTAAGTTGTTAGCAGTAAAATTTTTGTAAAAATAGCTTGAAAAAGCTTAAATACTAACAAATTTAAAGCCAGTTTTCTTACAATTTTCCGGGGGAGGGCCCCGGACCCCCCTCCACCTGGGGGGTATTCCATACCCCCAGTAGATCTTGCCACCCCAGTTAAAAAGCTGAAATGACGCCCATGCAGCAATCTGATTGTCGGCAATCTGGCAGCAATCAATTCGCCGGTCGATGGGCGACCAAATCGTCTAATGTATGGCCAGCTTAATATCTATGTTTGAACATTGTACAGTTTTTACTGTATTGCTCCAGCTAATGTATTGAATGGTAATGTAATAAAAGCGTAAGCTTAAATAAATTAAAAAGAAGAAATATACAAAAAAAAATTAACCATGTACCAGAATCTACACGTCGTAGTTTCTATAGTTTTGTTTCTCGCAATTTTACTGGAATGTTTCAATTAATAGTCATTAAGAGAAATCATAATTAATTATAAATAATTTTTGTCATATTAAATATGTGTCATTTAATAGCATAAAATAACTGGAACATTTGTTTTATTTACTAATAACTCTCAAATGGTTATGATTTCATAGTATATTGTATGTAAGTGGTAAGAGGGAAATTAGTATCTCGTCTTGAGATATTTGAAAATTAATTCTTCCATTTACCGAAAATAGTTTTATTATTAATCTATTATGTATTATCGGACTTTAGCAGGACTGTAAGTTCTTATAGAAGGGATATTGGTACAGTTTAAAGTATATAGCAAACCTCGAATTCTTAATTGAATATGGTCCGTATTTTCTTTATTATTGATAAAAGTTTTCAACTGGTCAAAAGAACTAAACTTTCTACAACCCGCCATTTTAATAGCAATGCACAGTGCTAGAGCTACTTCAAAACCTTTTGCGTCACAGTCTGTTCCCGTTCTTTGAAACCAAGACCGGTGACCGGGCATATAGCCACTCCGAAACTTTTTCCCCGGTTTGTTCATAAAAAGAAGGCTTTGATTATGTCACGAAGCTTCAGTGTGCATTGGCATGACTGTGGTTGCTTCTATATAAATATTGTTGGATGTAACAGGAATTGTGTGACATTTAATACAACAACGCAAACGTTAAGATATTGTTTTATGGGTTAAGTGGAACGGAACTAAAACTAAGTGCAACCGATGGTCTATGTCTTTTTGTTTACCACCAATCTGTATTTGTATGTTTTATTTAGTTTTTATTTTTATTTTCGAAATCAGTAAAGATAATAGAACTCAAATTCGGTATTCTTTTTTTGCTGTCTAAAATCAACTTAAAATTTAATAGAACCCATCAAACGAGGGACCTAATATCAATTGAATGTATATGTTTGAGAGTATATAATATAGATTATCCCACTTGGCTTTAGTAAATTAGAAAATTACGTAAACAGTGTGAAATCTGAGATATGGAAAGTGCGAAAATTGCAATTAAAGTAAGTTTCCCCAAACTGCACAAAAAAACCTGTCAATACTTTGAAATCTAAACATTTCAAATTTTAATCCCTTTCGTGAATTACATTGTTTAAAACGCCACCTTCGGTATAAATAAGAAATTTGGCGCAGACATTATATTATATTACTTTATTTGAGGATATAACAGTTAACTAGTGTTTACACTCTACGAAATTTTACCCAACAGCGAACTGAATTTGGGGGTAGTTAAATACCGGTATCTACTAAAAGCACAATCAATCTGAGAACGGATCTTTCGTAATGCAGAATTTGTATTTGTTTGGAAGCACAACAAATTTAAATACCAATTTAATAAAGATGATGGAGAAATCATATAAAATATTTAAGATCCTGGGTATATTTGTATTATTCGGAGGCACTATTATTTGAAAAGAAATTTCTCACCGGAGATTTCAAAAACTACATTATTAGAAAGAACAGACTTTATTTGACTTACTGTGAAAATTATATGTCATTAAGATAATCGGGTCTTGTTTTCTTCCTCTCAAATTGAAGAGATGTAGACTACACTGTCCATATCTACTTCTTGTTGTTACGCAATGTAAGTAGGTTTAGACTAGGTTACCATAAATATTTTATTAGTAGTACCGAAGTTAAAAAATAACCTTTACGAGCGCTCACGTGATCTGGCTTGAATTTGGGTACTATCTCGAGGGATGTTTTTCTTTTTCCACCAGAAGTGTGGAGTGGCACCGAAGGCTTCTACCTACAACACTGATGACCAGATTAATTTCGGATTATCCCGACCTCAAATCGCGTCTCAGATATTCCAACGTCAAATCATGTTGGACGATTTGGCACGTGATCTGAGGTCGGGAAAGTACCGATCCGTAAACACGTACGTATGTATTGTCTAATAACAAATAATAGAATATACAGAGTGGCCTGTTTCTAGCCGTTCTCGCTTCCTTTCGAAAAACAGAAAACGAGAACCCATCGTCATAATGACATGTAATTTTCACAGTAGATCAAATAAAGTCTGTTATTTCTAATAATGCAGTTATTTAGGTTCTCGGTAAAAAAAGCTGTTAAAAATAGTTGTCTCCAAATAATACCAAAGTACAAAATCCTGTTTATTTTATTTTTTTTTTTTTTTTTTTTAGAAAATTCTGCACAAATAAATTAGTAATTTAGATATGTCATGTATTTACTTTCAAAATAACGACTATCTTGTTAGAGCAGTTTATAACTGACTCATAATTCGTAGATTTAGAATGTTAGTATGGTTTGCTTATTTGTATGGGTAGCGTAAATGTCTAAAGTTTTAACTCTTTCCCAAGAGCATATCATATTATTTTATATTAGTATAAACATTTAGTTTGTGTGTGTATGCGCACACACTTTTGAGGATATTTGTGTTTATTTTATAGGTAGTATGAATGTAGGTATACATGTTGGAGGATGTGTATTGTCCTTTTTTCTCAGCAGCTCTACCCTTCATATGCCAATTTTTAAACAACTAATGACTCTTCATGCCCACAGTAAGCATTCGTTTTTATAACATGTATTACTCCACCAGCAACGTATAAAATAAAATTCTTTGTTTGGTCTTGAATTATTTTTTTCCAAATATAAAATTTTAAACATTTTAAAAGTTATATGTGTGTTAATTAATTATTGTATTTAATTTATCTTATATCATAATGTTATAAAACTTGTAAATGCGCTACCAAAAAATGTTTATTCATTTTAATTCTCATTATCATTTGGATAGTAACTTCAACATAAACCAGGCCAGTCTGTGAGTTCCTTCAGAAACGAGTTTTTTATCATGACAAATACAATGCTAACATTCTAATGGTGCGTCTTTAGAGATTAGGGCACGGTAACTAGAACAAGACGGTAGCGCTCACGAGGTGGATGCGCAGTGGATCGCCGGGCAGATGACGTCACGCGGACCGACCGCCCTGCACTAGACACAGCGCTCTAGTGTTGTTAGTTGTTTGTAGTGCGGTCTTTCGCCACGATGGTTGTGTTTGTAGTATAGGACTGTTTTTACTGAGTTTTATTGATAGATTGAGTATTCGTCTCTCTTTAAAATGCCGTGTAGTGCCGTTGCCGGTTGTACAAACCATTCGGATAATGCGAAGAAACTGAAATTGTCATTTCACTTTTTTCCAAAGGACAAAGATCTTCACTAACAATGGCAACATTTTTGCAAACAAAAAGATGAATTCAACAGTAAAACAGCCCGAATTTGCTCGGAAAATTTCTTGGAAAGTGATTATGAAAGACATTTTAAATCGGAATTACTAGGCCTACCACCCAGACGTAAACTGAAAGAATCTTCTTTACCAACACAAAAAATACCAACAGTTCCAACTTCAACCGACAATTTGGGATCCATTGAAAGACGAATTTGTGCAGATAAACGTAGTTGTAAGAAAACTGTAAAATCGTTAATAGAAAATTCGGCAGAAAAAAGAAGCAGCGAAATTACAGGAGAAGAACTAGAGTCTGAAAATCAACATTTATGTAATAATGACGTGCAGAACATCAATTAATAAACGAAAACAAAGAACTAAAAGAAAGTCATTTTTTAAACAGAACAACTAAAATGTGCCCAACAAGTTATTACTAAATTAAAACATAATTTAATGAAATATGAACAGCTATTTTCTAAAAGTCAACAACAAACACTTCTAAAAGCAAAATATACAAATTGGTCTAGTGAAGATGTTGCAAAAGCTGTCACGGTTAGGTGTATTTAAAAAAAGCCTTTGCGTATGTTAATCATTAATAATGAAAACAAATATTTTATATTTGTAATTTTAATAAATTAATTATTGGATCAATAAACAAATATATAATTAAAATTCATTTGAACTATTTCTTTTAATATTGTATGTTTGGTAAAAATAAAATAAGTATTATTTAAAGAATATATAATTTATTAATAATATCTATAAATACGGTATATTAAATAATAAAAAAATGTAATAATAATGATAATAATGCTAAAATAATAATAGTATTAAGTAATAATAATAATAATAGTAAGTGAATAATTAACAATATAACTCATTTATTTATTGTATTCTACTGGCTGACCTCGCATTATCGTATATACAGGTAAGCGGTCCCCTACTCTTTGCGCTGTATCTCAAAAAGGGTTGAGCGTAAATAAAATTACTTCTTAAAAAAGTTGAAGAGAATTTTCCGTTCTACAATTTCTCTAACCACCCTCAAATGCATTTAGCGTAAGGGAAACGAGATATTTGCAAAAAACTGATTTTCGTGAACTTTGACCTTAAATATCTAAAGACTCGTACACGTGATTATATGAGACTTTTGAGGTAAGTTTTATACCGTCAAAATAAAGACGTATGCAACATTGTAGCTTATTATCTTTCATTCCGAGGTTGCAGCCTTATTTTACCGGACTAATTGCAACATATGTTAGAACGCGATCCTTTATAAGAATGAAAGAACTCAAAAAAGCAATGAAGAAAGACGAAACTTCTGACACTGCGAGAAAAAAGTCAAAGAAGATGAACAAAATAAAGAATTGGTGTAATGATTTACGTCAAACACAAGGCACTATTGTTCAATAATTTTAGTTTTGTAACATTTCTAAATGATTAACTTAAATATATATTAATTACGTTTGCTTATACAGAATCCTTTTAAAAATCTATTTATTAAATTGGTCTTTACAACTGTTTTGACATTTTATTTTATTCGATGTTTTATAGTATGTTGATTTTTACAATAATAAAATACTGCATCTCATTTAACGAAATTATTATGTAACCCCTGAAACTTTTTAAGATTTGAAATGAAAAAATTAAAGTTTGATTGTACTTAGATTTTAAAATAAATTACCCTAAGTAGTTCTTCAGTAGTAACTGCCTTAGCCTACAAGACTTGATAAAATAATTAATTTCAAAACAAATTTCTTGGCATGCGAGTCAGTGTTAGTAAAATGATAATAGTCTAAGTAAGGTAACACGAAAAGCCAACCATAAGCTTGATAAAATTGCTTCCTGTTAGGATTAGAGCACAGGAGCTAGGCATACATAGTGGACGGCAGGGCCGACTTGGTGTAGGTGACGTCACGGCCTCACAGCCAGATGCGCGTGAGCCCTACCGTCTAGTTATAGTTACCGTGGATTAGGGCACGTTGCCAGTGGTGCCAGGAACGTGACTTCTCCAGAACAACCAAATATGGGGTTTAGTAGGCAATAAAATATTGTAATTTGAAAAAAGTAATCGAGGCGGTAGCTGCAAACAGGCCTATAAGCCAAAATGTACATTTGAGAAAACTGACTATAAAGATTTTCAACTGCTTTAGTTTATTTTTAGTATACATATGTCCAAATTTAAAAGTATAATTTTATTACAAATGTTATAATAGAGACATGCATAGAAATACTTTGGCAAAACTCTTTTTTGATCTGTAGATATCCTCTAATTACTTACATGACGCTTGGGCCTTTCTTGTATAGAACTGGCTTTTTTGCATAGAACAACATGTTTTTAAGTTATTGGGGGCAGTGGTCTTAACGTAAGAAGAAAAAGAGACTAGCCAAATTTTAATATAATTTTTTAATTATTTTATTTACACAATAAGTAAAAAGTTGTTCATTCACATGTTCATCAGTAACATCATAATCTTCTCCAGTATTTCTGCTTGCAATATTTTGATTCGGATTGTCCTTATCATATGTCTTGATAGAACTTACAACTTTCTCTTTCATATATAAAAACAAAGATGAACATCTTCTACTCTTGACTTTTTCATGGATACTCGAGCTACAGGATATAGATTTGATTCGAAAGAATCAACAAAAATTTTAAAGGATTGAGAAACATCAATGTATGAAATAGAGCAAGCTAAAGTTCCACATTGCTTGACTTGTATTGTCACACATGGAGTACCGGATGCAGTTTGCTGTACCCATCAGATCAGGTAACAGATGTAGTGCAGACTTTATTGACTGTTGTAGACTTGATGGAAAGAAGAATGCATGTTGTTCCGTTTAAGAAGATTGTTGTCCTGAAATTAAAACGTGTCTTTGAGGTACACCCAGACTGGATAAAAGGTAGTACGGAGTGCTACAAGCACAGGCAGTTTTTCCCCTTGGGGCGGCCTACTGCCACGCACTTAAGCCTCAAGGGCTTTTTGCGCACCCCGGAAACACACCATGAGGCCCACCAGTCTACAATTTCAGCAGTTCCACAAACCGCCGAAAACAACCTATCAGGTCCTCCTGGGAAAATTCACCACCTCTCTCCAAACTACCAAAGATGGCATACCGCTCTCTTGCTATTGAGGGGCAATCAAAGAGCAGGTGCTCAGCAGTTTCCTCCTGCTCATTACACCTTCTACAGAGTGGATCCTCCTGAAGGATGCCGACTCTCTGTAATACCATTCTACTCATTCTCAAGCCCTGATGCAACCTCCACCTTCTCTCATGCTCCGCGCGAATCCATTTCGAGACAACCCTAGAGGATTCACACCTTGGAACACCGCAGAACGGTTGAGGGCCCGTCATAATTGTCGCTGAGCCCTGGTTGGCCGGTGCATCAGCTCTTTCGTTCCCAGGAACCCAACAAACGGTCACACTGTTGATTCTGGCAAGGAAGGAAACGGCCTGATAGCAATCCCAAATTAGTTTGGATTTGATCACGCAAGAGTCCAGCGCCGCCTGAATGTCCGTGAAAATATTAATCGTCTTGCTCCTATATCGCAGACGAAGATTCTCACGAGCAAATTCCATAATAGCTGCGACCTCCGCTTGGAAAAAATGTCGGATACGGACCCATAGGGACCACCAGCTCCCTACATGGTCTCACTCCCAGAATTCCAGCGCCTGTGCCGCTTTTTGTTTTAGAGCCGTCTGTGAACCATTCAAGTTCCGCTGGTGGAAGAGGTTTCTTTCCCTCTGACCAATCGTCCCTAGAGGGTACAACAATCCTAAAGGGTTTGTCAAAGGAAAACTTTTGTTACATCTGATCAGAGATCATGTGCAGAACATCCTCCTGTATCAGGGTGCTAATTCTACAGTGCCCACTGCTACAGCCGGACCAGAGTCCCATCTGCTGAAGACAGTAGGCACTCCTCCTGGCCATAGCCCGAATGACAATGTCCAGGGGGGCGAGGTTAAGACAACAGTCCAGAGCCGCGCCTGGCGCACTAGGAAAAGCCCCAGTGATAGCAAGGCAGGCCATCCTTTGGATACCCGCCAGACGAGCTATCTTAGCCTCCGTTTTTGGCCACCAGAAGACAGCTCCATACATTAGTGCAGGTCTGACCACGGAAACATAAAGCCAGTACAAGAACCTCGGCTTCAGTCGCCAGGACCCACCTATCACACGTCTGCATTACATTAGAAACCATTTCCCCCTGGCAATGACACTTTCTAGATGAGGTCCCCAGTTTAGAACCCTATCTAGGATCACGCCCAGGTACTTGACCTCATAATTCAGCTCAATGGAAGAGCTTCTGAATAGAAAGGGACCAATGCCCTCCATCTGTCGCCTCCTGGTAAAGGCAACCACAGCAGCCTTGGTGGGGTTGACAGTGAGGCCAACCTCATCGCTCCAATTTCCCACCATGTCCAGAGCAGCATTGGTCAGTTCCGTGATTGTTGTGTTGAACTTGCCACTCACAAGAATCACAATATCATCTACGTACCCCTGCGCAAACACACCGCTACTATTCAAAGGTTTAGCAGGTCATCCACAACCAGGATTCAAAGGAGAGTAGAACGCCACCCTGCGGACAGCCCCTCATAGTCTTCGCACTAACACTTGCTCCCATGAGGGTTGTGACAACCACCCTGTCCGTGAGCAAGGCCCTTATCCAGTCACACACCTGACCATCAACACCACGTCTTGAGACCGCATTGATAATCGCCTGAGTGGCTGTGTTGTCAAAGGCTCCTTCGATGTCTAGAAAGACACCTATGGCTACCTCTTATGCTGCCAGCGTCTTCTCAATCCTGCATACCAATTTATGCAGGGCCGAGTCGCATGATCTTCCTGGAGTGTAGGCATGCTGGTTAGGATGTAGAGCTCTCTCCCAAACGAACCTGGCAACCATTTTCTCCATGGTTTTAAGAAGAAAGGAGGACAGGCATATCGGCCTGAAAGACTTCGGCCGATCCATGCCAACCCTCCCCTGCTTCGGTATGAACACTACTCTGGACACTCTCCAGGATAGTGGAATGTACCTGAGGGCCACGGAGGCTCTGAACAGTCTGCACAGCTGGGGAAGGAGAATATCCAGCCCCCGCTGCAAGAAACCCGTGTCACCCCGTCATCCCCAGGAGCTATGTAAGGACTGAAAGAGTTGATCACCCACTACCAATATTGGTGCAGAGCTTCTTCCAGGCTAGCCTCTTCGTACGAACCTTACGGTTGTACGGTGAAAGAGCCTCGTGGTAGGTCTCCGAAGTACCTCAAGTTTTGGCTCTCCTGAATAAAGCCCTGACCCTCTTCCTCAACAAGACCAGTTCAGAGCTCCACCAGGCTACCTATTGGATCTATTCCTATTGATAACCGGGCAGCTGAGATCAAAGGAGCCTACAATTGCAGAAGTAATACTGTCGGAATATTTGTCAAGCTGCACCGCGCTGTGAATCCTTTTCCCATTAGTGGAATCAGATTCTAACTGTGCCCTGAGGTTTTCCTTGTATGATACCCAGTTTGTGTTCCTCGGATTCCTATACTGAACTTTTTCCAGCACCAGTTCACCGATTTTAGCACAACCAGTTTCTTTTAAATAAGGTTGTTTTTGCCAAAATAAAAAGAACTTTACAGGTAATGTCATAAGGTCTAGGCTAGCCCGGTAGGAAATACCAGAGGTCATTGGGAGAAAATAATGCAATAACAAAAAATTTAGATTAGAGATTTGTTTTTTTTACTGCAGCATTTTCATTAATTGTAGTAACATAAACAGAAGTAGGGTTTTATCTTAGGCTACAAAATCAATATGAGATATTATATAGTACTGCACCAAGTGTTGTATAATCCTTAGATTAATACAGGGTGCGGCAAAATGATCTGACGGTTTTTGCCACCATGCTGTAGAGCGAGTAAGTGGTGGGGGGTGGTAGGGATAAGCGGGTGGTAGGGAGCCCACATGTGGACATTTTCAGTAGCCATGGAGCAGTGGTCGGCTGAGCATCGTGCGTTCGTTGTCGAGGCGTTTTTTAAAAGTGGCGATTCCTGAGTTGCTGTTCAGCGGCAGTTCCAGACGTTTTAATGTTGGTCCCAGAGGAAGAGTCCCAACTCGTAAGACGATTATGTTATGGGTGAGTAACTTCAGAGCTACCGTTTCAGCCTTAAAACGTAAGTCGACTGGACGTCCAAAGTCAGCCCGGACACTAGAGAATATCGATCGAGTGAGAGAAGCGGTGGAAGCCAGTCCTCGGCGGCCGGCCCGTAAACAAGCTGCTGCTTTACGCATGTCTGACCGCTCGGTACGACGAATATTGCGTTTTGATCTGCATTTCCACCCATACAAGATGGCTATCGTCCAGCAGTTGAAGCCTACTGACTATGCAAATCGGCAAGCGTTTGCAGAGACAATTATTGATTTGACAACTGATGACAAAATTGTCATGATGAGCGACGAGGCACATTTTCATCTGGATGGTTATGTCAATAAACAGAACTTTCGCTATTGGTGACCTACAAATCCTGAAGAACTGCATGAACGTCCTCTGCATAGTCCTAACCTAAGGTTACTGTGTGGTGTGGTGTAACTAAAAGTTGTTGATTGGACCATACTTATTTGAGGAGGGTTGTTGAACCGTTACGGTCAATTCGCAACGTTACCTCCTGATGCTGAAAAACTTCCTTCTCCCTGAACTCCAGAGAAATCGTTTAGTGCGCCGGAGGATGTGGTTCCAGCAGGATGAGGCAACTTCACATATAGCCAATGAGGTGATGGACATCTTGAGAAGTAAGGTTCGTGGCCGAGTCATATCGCGTTTTGGGGACATTGCATGGCCGGCTCGCTCCCCAGACCTTAGCATTTGTGATTTTTTCCTGTGGGGGTTCCTTAACGCAAGAGTATACACAAACAAACCCCGCACACTGGTCGAACTAAAGAAGCCATAAGCCAAGAAATTGCAAACCTGCCTACTGCAATGTTAGAGAAGGTGTTCGACAGCTTCAGTGCAAGACGGCTTGGCCAAAGAAGGACATCATTTGAAGGACGTTATCTTCAGGTCTTAAATATGTGAAATAAGTTGTACTGATGTTATTTCCAATAATTTACATCAACACCCTTAAGTAATAACCAATAAAATACTTTTTATCACTTTGAATTCTTTGTTTTTTGTTATTTTAAATACATCACATCTTTTTGCCGCACTCTGTATGTTTATATTTTTATCAACATAGCCCTTGCAATACTATTGTGAAACTACGCTGATGAAATAAACGATACATACTGATGCCTTATTATTTATTTATACATTAACATATATATATATATATATACTGATATATCTTGCTTATACATACAGGCTAAAAAGGTATACACTGTAAGTGTGCATATTTTGTGACTCTAAAATATATGTAAGGCAGTAGCTAGTAAATCTGTGGGAGTGAGACATGAAGTACAGCCGCTACAAGGTGGTATGACTGGGGAGCTGTGAGGAGTGGAAAGGTAGTATGATTCAGAAACAGACAGACAACAGTTGTGCCAGTGCTATTCACCACTCTCTCACACTCAGTCACACGATCTTACCTCACTTTAACACAGTCCACGCAAGTACACCTCTACAATCATTGTAGCACCAGCAAATTCTGTAGATAGCGCGCTACTATTTATCCGTTTTCAACGTACCCTTAACAATAATTTAGCTACTAATAGGAGTATGCTTTTATCTATGATTTATGTCTTGCAATTAAATGTTATTATGTGAGTGGGATATTTGTCAGACTGTGATATTTGTTTTCAAGTATCTTCTGCTATTGTAATAAGGAACTTGTTGGTTGGCAACTTAGTAGGGTTGAATATGTCTTCTCCTCCTGAATATTATTTATTACCTTCCATTTGGCTTTTGATTTATTTTTATTACTTATACTATAATCAAAGGTTGCATTTTGTTTAAAAGCATCCCTTTCTTTATCATTTGTCTAACTGATAATCTTGATTGGTTTTAAGCCATTAGATAATCATCGTTAAGCTTAATTTATACCGTCTTCCCCCAAAAAATGTTTTGACCTTTTTTCTTAACCTAGACATTTTTCTTGGACAGGCTGCATCCTGTCATAAATTTCTTCCTTCTTACACTCACCTTAAGACATCCAGTGCTCAAAAATGTAACATGCTATGTAATGTGCTCATGGAAATTCACTACGAGCACTCAACTTGTTCACAAGGTTTAACAGTTTTATAAAGCCTCAAATAACAGTGAGCCTTATTTTAATCAATAGTGTACAATATAATACACAAAACCATAATATACATTAAATCCAGGTTGAGATAAATAAAAAGTCATTTAAAAATATTGATCTTTAATATAGAATTTTCATGATCACATTTTAAACTGTTATTAATTACACAAAAATGATCCATGGAGTCTACAAATTCTCTTTTATCAGTGTAATATAAAATAACAAGTGATTTTAAAACATTGATCTTTAATGATCTTTACATTTCATACTGATATTAATTACATAACAAAAAGAACTTATGGAACCATGAGTTAAAATCTATTACTTTTATGTTGTTCAAAAAATCTTACTATCTAAATCCTAAATGTAAAAAATAATAATAAAACTGAGAAACAAGTTTACACTTTAGTCATGTCCTGATGTGGCAGCACCTGAAAATAAAACATCGCTTAAATTTATTTATATTAATATTATGTACTAGCGTATATTTAATAATATACTGTAAAAAATGTATTATAGTAGTTTTGAAATAGGTTTCTATCAGGGGGTAACCACTGTAATCTTTCTCTATCTATGGGTTTGATAATAAACTGTTTTGTATGCTATGTTTATCTAAAGCCATAACTAAACTAGACGTTTGAAATGCTCTATCATTATACTGTTCTCAAATGAACTAGTAGGGCAGATATCCAACTTCAGATGTTATTACACATAGTAATACCGAGTGGTGCAAAAAGAATGGTCGGATTTTAACTGCATAGTAGTGGTGGGGTGAAGAGACCAGTGACCGCCACCGGCCCGCCAGGTAGTCCACAATGATGTCCAGTTTACCCAAAGAGAACGCATTGAAAGATTGAACATCACGTCTTTGCTGTGGAATTATTTTTTTTTAGAAACAATGAATGTTTCAACAACACTTTAACACGTTCAATGCGGTTGCGGTAGATCTACTGCACGGCTGCCTCGCGCCAGGCGCGCATGACGTAGATCTACTGCACAGCGCCATTGTTTAGAAACCCAGTCAGTGTGCTCTCAGCACTCGTCGTGTATGGTTGTCCGTTTTGCCGCTCGTGGGGATATACTTTTCCCGCGTTTTTGTGGTCGCCGTTCTCAGTTAGCGTTTTGTGGTTAGTTTTTAGACTACTTCAAATTTTACCGTTTTTGTTGTGTGTTTAGTGTTATTCTTATAATACAATAGACATGGATTTGCCTCCTGGAACTAGTGGAATCCAGAATAGACGTCAGTTTGTGGCTAATAGTGATTCTGATTATGAAGACGACCCTGGTGTCCCTGGTTATGCTCCGGACCTCGACGATGAACAATACGAGACTGATGAATCAGAGGTCGAAGACCCAGACTATGACGTAAGACCACCACAATGGAGTCCTCAAACTATAGGTATAAAAGATGTACCGTTTACAAAAGAGGAAAAGTTTTTAGTCCCTTTGCCTAATGAGATTACCCCAATCAATTTTTTCTTGTTGCTGGTGGATGTGATTTTTTTGGAGGGCATTGTGGCTACTACGAATAGATACGCGTTGGAGTTATTCTGTGGACCTACTACAACCCCAGGCTCACGAATCCATAAATGGAAAGACATTACCATGGAGGATCTCAAATGTTTTATTGGCCTATTGCTGCACATGGGAATATTACAATTACCCCGAATACAAGACTATTGGAAAACTTGTAAGCTGTTTTCAACGTGCTTCCCCAAATTCATGGCCAGGGACAAATTCATGCTTATTTTGCGATGCATTAATTTTGAAAGGTACCCTAACCCAAACAACAGAGCTTCTAAAGTACAGTTTCTAATTGACTACTTCAACAATAAAATGGACTCAATTTATTATCCTCAAAAAAATTTGTGCATTGACGAGGGAATGGTTTTATGGAGGGGACGGTTGTACTTTAGGCAATATATAAAAGGGAAACGCCATAAGTACGGCATCAAACTGTACAGTTTGTGTGACCCCTATGGCCTAATACTTCGTTTTTTTTATGTATTGCGGAGTTTTAGATGATTACGGTGGTAAGGGGCATGCAGCCAATGTTGTATTGAAGCTGATGCAAGGGAAACTCAATTGTGGCCACAGTTTATTTATGGATAATTATTATAATAGTTTTACTCTTGCCTCAAGCCTGCTCCGTAGGAATACATATTGCACTGGAACTCTTCGGCTGGACAGAAAATACGTATCTCCTGAAGTCAAATCGGCAACCCTGAAAAAGGGTGAAACCATCGCCCGCTACGCCGAAAGTGTTGTTGTCGCCAAATGGAAAGACAAACGCGTTGTCTCTTACATATCCACTGAATTTGAAAATGACATGGTGAATTCAATTAATCGAGGTGGTTTGGAGAGACTAAAACCACTACCAATTGTTCAATACAACCATTTTATGAAAGGCGTGGACCGCAGTGACCAAATGATGTCATATTATCCTTGCGAAAGGAAAACACTGCGGTGGTATAAAAAGATTTTTGTCCACGTAATTCAGATGATGTTAGTGAATGCACACTATCTCCATAACGAAGTTCGCACATCAAGTGGAGAAAACAAAATGCCATTGTACGACTTCCGTCTGGAGGTTATTGACAAGCTACTCCCGGACGTTCCCGAGCCTCCTCGACCTCTGAAGCGCCGCCGCGTCCCCCATGTACCCTCACGGATTACAGAAAAAGTGGCTTGTGGAAAGAGAAGTAAACAAAAGAGGTGCAGAGTTTGCTATGCAAATGGCAGAAAGAAATACGTGATGTGGCAGTGTTTAGAATGTGATGGACAGCCTGGGTTGTGTGTCCCACATTGTTTTGACCAATTCCATGACTAATGAAGCGTACCTTGGGGAGGATGGTTGGGTTGTAAATAGTAGTTTTTAGTGTTTTTTATCAATATATTTTTAGTTATACTAAGTGATTTGTTCCCAGTATTATTATAAACAATCGTTAGTGGTCTGTTTTTCAAAAACAATAAGGAAAACGGTGCGCGCTTCGAAGAGAGACTGGCCCCAGGAGCGTGTGCGGTAGATCTACTGCACGTTTTCAAAATGGCGAAATTCGGCTCTTTTGGTGTTTGATGACCTTTCTGTACCAACCCGTGTCACAACAACTAAATTGGTAAGTGAATACTAATAAAAAAAAAATTAGCCTCTAGCAACATACATTACTTAATTTTTAGCAGCGAACGTGTTAAAATGGCATGTGATGGGCAGATCTCTGATCGCAGGCCAATATAATGTTGGGTAATGGCACTTCACATAGCAAGATATATAATGAATTTCAAACCTATTGGATGTCCCCGATCAGCAGAAACTCTAGGAAACATCAAGAATGTTGCAGCATCAGTATTTCAGATACTTAGCCTAACTGAAGGTACTTGGCAGTGGAAAATCCCAATTAAATACGGAAAAATGAAAATTACAATTACAATCAATGCTGATAATTTTGATTGGTGACAAATTGAGAAAACGAAAAATAAAACACAAGAAAGTCCTAAAGTTAATATTTTGATTTTAAATTGAACTGTCTGATTCAAAATATAAGTTTAGAAGTTTTTGTCTAGCAACTACTAATATGATTAAAACACACTTGCCCTTATAGGATCTAAAATGTTTACTGCAAATTGTATTTTTATCATCTCAACAAAGATAAATGTTTTAAGAGCAATATCAAATATAAATAATTCTTGAACACATCATTTGCTCTTGGGAAAAATGGTTTATAAACTTCACCTTGTTAAGTTACTGCATATATTTACTCACAATTAAAACATTGCTCTCATCAGTTGTTTTGTGGGGAGAAGGGTTTGGAAAAGTTGGCTGCAATTCGAGATCGCATTGGCCGTGCCGATGTGCGGCCAGTGTTAATGGCTCCTTGTGGAGGGCCTCCCATACCACGAGTCTGCTTCTGCTAAAAAACATTGACAAATCATATAGTGGTAAAATTTGTTGCAATCAGAGATCACTTTGGCTGTGCCAATATGTGGCCAGTGTTAATGGCTCCTTGTGGAGGGCCTCCCATACCACGAGTCTGCTTCTGCTAACAAACATTGACAAATCATATAGTGGAAAGGTTGGCTGCAATTCGACAACCATTTAAGGGTTTTAAAATATGAATTTCTTTTGTATCTTATTGTTTAAACCATTGAAGAAGTATTTCTTTAACCTTCCAGCGTGGTTAGTGTATAAAAATGCGGAACTGACGATGCTTTAAACTCGGATAGCATCTATAAATACAAAAAGCTTACTTTTGAAATGATCTTTACCATTTCATTAACTCTTTACTTAATTCTTACACAACATCTGTGAAAGCAGGTGGATGTTCCTTTCAACTGTTGAGACTAGAAAAAGCACTTTGTCATCATTGTTGATTCATGTAACAGCTAACAGTCAGCTAGAAACAAAGACCACCATTTTCCGTAAGACGCGGTATGCACCTATAGACATGTTTGTTTTATTTAGCCACTAAATCATGTTTTTGTTGATAAACAAAGTTTTCATCAATGTGAATTAAACTGTTAATATTGTAATGGTGTTTTAGTTTTTTTTTTTTATAAGTTGTAGTACAGTTATCTGTTATAATGGATGATCCAGACAATTAAAATTTTTATCAATATTTAAGAAATATTATGAATACTTCATTCTCACGTGCAATCGATTTTGATGCTATTGACAATGAAGAAGACGAAAAACCAATTTTTCATAATCTATGTGAAACTGATGAGGACATGAATGTTAATGATGGATCTGTTTTATTCAATATGAATAACTAAATTAGTTTGATCTTTCAATTTTTATCATTTTAATAAGAAAAATGAGATACTTTAATGAACTTGTTATTATTAAAGTTGTAAATATTAGACATAAATTTATGTAAAGCAATTTCAGTATTTTAATTTTGAAAAAATCCAAACTGGGAGTTTTAAAAAATTATTTAAATTAACAGTTTAATACTCTTTCCCAAACTGCTTTTTCTAATAATTTTGAAAATACAGATAGTAATGAAATTGGCCTGTAATTTTCACCAGAATAAATTGATCCTTTTGAGGATAAGCTTTTGTTGAAAATTGCAACAAGAACAAGTGCAATGATATCACTCAGGTACATTGATTTAAGTGATCACAGGTAGATATATTAAACAAAAAACACACACACACACAGAATTAACAAACAAGACAGGTCCCAACTGCTTCCAGTCCAACTGATAACGGGAAACCAAGAGTTAGCAGCACTTACAAGCTTCGTCTGGATAAGAATTGAATTTTATAACTGCACAATAAAATGGGCCACTTGCAGAGGCCTGATGAGAGGGAAAACAGTAAAAGCTATTGACACTGGCCTGGAGAGCTGAGGGATGGGAACAATGACGTAAGTTTTGAATATTATCTTTGTACTAACTTACTTATTCAATGTAAAGTGAGCCCAAAATATTATATTCAGATAATGAGAAATCTGTTCCAAGCAGTGAAGGAAGAATGAGGCAGTAGCTCCCAATCAGGTTTCTTGTGTTATTCAATATGTATTATGAATTAACTACTTAATATACACACAATTTATGTTATCAGTTTGAGATTCTATTTTACTTGCTGGCCATATTAATAGTGTTTATCAATCACTGCGCCTTGACATGTTTGAACTTGTCAATACACAAAACATTTGATGAGGTTCGTACAACTTTTACAATTCTATAGCCGAGGCAGACTTTACACCGATATACAAGCAAGCCAATATGACACAAATTGAAAGCAATATTTAACTATATGTCACTCTATATCATGATTATAAAATACTAGACGCTGCAATAAAAGGAAGGTGAACTAAAGCTAAACTCAAATTCAAAAGAAATAATTATGAGAAATTAACATAAATAAAATAAACATAGAACATCACATAAAATTCAATTAGTTTCTTCATCTCTTGATAAAACATGATGCTTCTCCTCAGTGAATCACATAATGTACAATACGATTCTTTAACTCATATTAACTCAACATTAATAGATGTTGTCTTCTATAACAGCTAGTAGCTGAACCGAGAGTGGTGTCTACATATCTATACTGAGTGCATGGTTTAACGATAAAATATAAAAAAATTAAACTAAAAGTCGTGTGTAATATTCGTAAATAACAAAATTCAAAATCTGAAGTGTAGTTTGCTTACAGAAGTGGCGGGAGGAGGAGTGGGCTTGGGCAACTCCTGCTGTGGTGGTGGGTGATTCCGAGGTGGGGGTAGTGATGGAGGTGGGTGCTGGCTCTGGTGCCGGAACCTTGTCTCTGCCTGTAATGGTATGAACGGTGGCGGTCCATTCTGCCATGATGGCATCTGCACAATAAACAACATTATAAACTTAAAACAAATCTAATCTCACAATTCCAATAAAATATTATGTGCAGAGGTGGATTTGCACTACAGTAAAACTCTGATCAGAACTTCGATTACTGGATACTATATTGTATCCAGTCTTTGATATTATATTGATAGCTTCCAAAATATTTATGGCGAGGGCTGTAAGGGAGGAAAGCACCTCAACCACCTCGCTGCCACACCAATGTGTGTGAAAAACCCTCCTCCTCAATACCATCTGACTTTTCACAAGCTGTGTATCCAGTCATAACTATACTGTCAGTAGATGAGCCACTACTGCTAACTATCTACATACCTGCCAACCCTGCTGGCAGCAACAAAACCTGTTTCCCCATCATCGCTTGTCCTGCAGTGGCAAGTTCAGTGTTGTTTACTCTTGCCTCTGATTTTTTCAAAAACAGGAAATTTATACTAATTGACTGTAAATGTTTTGTAAAATATTATTCTTATTCTGTACATATTATAAAATAATACAGTATTGTTACAATTTAAGTATAACTATGTATGTTTCCCAAAAGTTCTTATTAACATAACCTTGTATTACTGAAAATGTGGGTTATCCGAAACATGTTCAGTCCCTATTATTGAGGTTTAGTATGTATACTCATATATTGGAGATCCGAAAGATAGAACAAAATATCTGTAAAAAAAACATCTGTAATTTGATAATTTTTTCTTTTAAATGTTTATAACAAACCGGGGGATTTGTGTTTAAACACAGCTTGTCTCAAATAGCTGCATGCTGGTAGGCCTATGAATTGTTCATATGAATTTAAATTTCAGAATGACATGACATTAAGAATAAGAATAGAATAAGAATAATTTTTATTCCAAAAAAGGTGTAAATGTATTTACAATATTATTATGGAATAATACTAGCTATCTTATCAAGTACAGCTATCTTATTAGAACAGATTAAAAACATATTATGTTATAATTCCGAGCTAGCTGCTTGATTTAAACAATCAATTTCTTTAAGCCTAAAAGTTATTTGATTACAAGCTTTAAAACATTTATTTGGAGCAATAGCTCAAGATCAATAAAAGAATGTTTAGAAAATAAAAGAAAAGATGATTGCTTAACCCTTTGAATTCCAAAGAGTGACTAAGGTTAGGCTCTCCAGTGTGTGTTTTATAATAATAAGGAATAGGCACACTACACAACGTGTAACAGACTCTGCAGACAGATAGAGAGACAGACAATCAGCCTAGTGAGTGTCAGGCTTCAATGACGCTCAACCAAATTCCATGGTTGGACACGCACCATCATAGAACTCATTCTTATCTGTGTGGAAATGAAGTTTTATGCAAAGCTTAAACGCCTACAGATGAAACCTTTCTCAAGATATCTTGCCACATGATATATTCACATTTTTGTTCATTAAGTTATGTTTCATAGTAAGGTTCAAAGACAGTAAAAGTTCCGGTGAGCTAAGGAGGGTACTACAATGCAAGAGTGCACTGAAATCAAACTTTGTCACCAACTTTTAACACTGACTTTCCAATGTATTATTTTCTTTTTACCTTATGAATAAAAATTACACACTTTTAAATATCATGTGATTGTGCTCAGTCTGTTTACAATTAATTTATTCCTATCTTTTCTCATTACTGATGGTAATGGTTACCCATCAGACCAAAGTAAAAATATTGCACTACTGCTCAGCCAAATCCCACACCATTATCAAACTCAGTGCTGCCTTTAAGAAATGAAGCTTTCACGCCTAGGCCAGTTTGCTTTCAAAATGTCTTGCCTCTCAAGTGACAGGCTTCGTGAACACTCAGCCAATGAAGCTTCATGCAAAATGTCTAGTCTATAGATAAGTTTGTTCTCAACATTCGTGTAGATAGACACACAATAATAAAACTTTTCCAATTCCTTGTATTATAGGCTTTGTTAACTTTCAGCCAGTATTATCATATAGCCTCTGAAATTATAAAAAAAGAAATGACAACAGTGGTAACTGTATAAATGAATCTTGCTTTAACATCTATTTTCTGAAGATAGCTGTCCACAGTGAGTCAAAATACCTCTAGAATTGAATAGTATGAGCATGGTTTCATTGCCATATAACCATAAAATATATAATATATGTCAGTTATGACACCAGCCATATAAGCCTAACAACTAAGAATATTACAATTAAATTAATGAAGTTTACAATCAATCCAATATTGCAGGTGTTCACTTACCAGATTGAAATGTCCAGCTCTCTGCGACATGTGCTGATTTTGAGGTGGGTGCTGCAGCATGTGCGACGGGTGCTGTGGCATCTTGTATAAGTGAGGGTTGGCCGACCTGCTTGCCCCCTGTCCTCCCATCCTCCACTCTGGGAGAAAACAGTTGTTAGTTGTTGTTTCTATTACTACAAGACTGGGTGCCTCAGGATGCAATTATTTATTTTAACAGAATTTGTTTACATACAATAGTTCTAGAAACAAATACGAGGCAAGTCCATAAAGTAAGTGTACTCAATTTATGTACGGTTCAAAAAAAGTTTATTCAAACAAAAATATACTTGGTTACACTTGTAAATACGTTAGTTATTTTTTGACATAGCCACCATCCCTCTCCATGCAAGTGGGATCAATTTTTTTATGCCTACCTCGAAGAAGTCTCCTACCAGCTCTTTCGCCCACTTCTCCACCTCCCTCTTCACCTCCTCGTTGGTTGAAAACTTGTTTCCACTTATGTGCACCTCCAGGGAAGTGAAGAGATGGAAATCTGAAGGGGACAGGTCAGGGGAATACAGGGGGTGGTTCAAAATGTCCCATCCATAAGAGTCTAGGAGTTGCTTTGTGGCGTTGGCCGTGTAAGGTCTGTCATTGTCATGCAGTAGACAGGTTCCCTTCATCAGCAAGCCCCTCCTTTTATTCTGAATCGCCCTTTAAAATTTTTTTTTTCGTCTCACAGTATCTTGCTGGGTTGATGATCTCCTTTGAGGCAGATATTCAATCAAAATTATGCCTTTATGATCCCAAAATACGGATGCCATGATTTTTTTGGCTGAAATTGTGCTTTTGAATTTTTTAGCAGAGGTTAACAAGGTGTGACGTTATTGCTGAGACTGCCTCTTAGTTTCAGGCGTGTAGTGTGCAACCCAAGTTTCGTCTCCAGTAACAATATAATAGAGAAAACCATCGCCCTCGAGTTCGTAGCATTCCAAAAACTCTGGAGCTCTGCACTCCATTCAACTTGTGCTGTTCTGTCAGCTGTTTTGGGACCCACCTTGCAGACAATTTTTGATATCCAAAAGTTTCTGTGATTGTTTTGTGTACCATTGATCTGGAGATTTGCGGAAACATTGCAGAAAGTTCATCTAATGTCAATCTGCGATCGTCACAGACAGCAATCTCGATTTTTTCCACAAGTTGGTCAGTCACAATTGAAGGTCTTCCGCTCCTCTGATTGTCATGCACGGAAGTACAGCCATTTGTACACACTTGTACAATTCATAGCTCCATTACCATAAACAGATTTCACCTCATAAATTTCAACCAGAACTTTTCCTTTTACAACAAGGTAGCGAATGACAGCACCAATTTCACACTTGGCAGGAGATACAATCAACGTTTTTTACGAGAGATGCTACTGCGTCAAAAGAGTTTTCAACACAATAACCTCGGATTAGTCTCATTTTGAAGGGAAGGGGTCAGCTAATGCGACAGTGCTGCCAAAATGTCAAAAAGTATTCCCTACAGCTATGAGAGTACCAGTACACTTACTTTCTGGATGTGCCTCGTATTCATAAGAACATTCCTATAGGTGGAACTCTGTATTCTACTATTGGGTGTGTGGATGAGCCATCATACAAACACTAATGAACCATTAAGTTGCAATTTTATGTAAACTCCAGTTTTTAAACACCGGAATAAGACAATATAAACTATTAATATTTTTAAATTATTAATAGGCACAATGTCATTGGTATATTTAAACACATGGAGATGTATAAAATGGCATGAATGGCTGAAGCTTCTGTTTACATTTTAAGTATTAAAAGTACTAGTGCTTCTTATTTTATAATTATTGTTGTGCATAAATTCTACTCATGTTAGAAAATCTAAGGGTTTAGTTGAAAGAGGTAATGTAAATTTGAGAAAATATTAAATATACTATACTTGACCAGTAATGTACTTCTAGTTGTGATGATAAAAGTATTCTCTATCTTTTACTACAGAATGGCTATACTTGAATTGACAAATGTACTGACATCAATATATAAGTTCTCACATTTCTAACCATCAACGCACAAAAGTCTTCCATAAACCTCTAGATACAGTCTACGAAGATAGATACAGTCGATAGTTACGAAGAGTTGTTCTGTAACTTGGTAAATGGAAAACCTTCGTACTTATGGTGGAAGAAAAAACTTATATAACTTTTAAGTAAACTCCATAATTGGCATTACTAAAATTCTATCTATGGTGTGGAAAAGGTTTACCATTGATATTTTGTACTCCAACAAACATGAGCATACACCTATGCTGCAACATGACACTCCTTGGTAACAGTTTTATTGACAAGTATCCTTACTGGCTGTGGTCACTGTTGAGGCCACACCAACTAAGCCTTTAGTGTCTCAATACTAATAAATTGTTGAAAGTATATTTATCTGATAATACTAATTGTTTATAGTTAATATTTAGTATAAATTTTCTCATAAGAAACTCTATTGTGAATATAAATTATAAACCATTATTATTAACCAATAATCATATTTATAACAATTCATTAGCACTGAGCACTAAAATATAAAATTCTTAAATGAAAAATTTATGGATTTGAGTTCCTATTTACGACACAGTTTTAAAGGAGCCTCGGATGTGCAGCCGACAGCTTACGTACTAGCACCCCCTCTTAAATAGTGATATTTTACCTATTCAAAACAAAATATTAAACAGTTTGTGGCCTTGATTTTTGGAAATAAATTGTAAGACAAAATATTTGAATATATTTCAGTATTTAAAAACTTTTATTTAATATGTTTGAAAGTAGACGATTACTTTAACCCTTTAAGGAGTAATGGCGTCTTGGAATGTCACTAGGTTTTGTTCCATAGGAGTAAAAAAAAAACACATTAAACGTATTTTTTTTAATTGACTACAAATAAAAATTACATTACATTTTTTTGTGATTTACAATTTTTTTTGGTGTGAAATTCCTCAAAACAAGGGTAAATACACAAAGCTACATTGCAGTCTGGGCAGTGAAACGTGGTATCCTTCCATGGTTCTAAATGTATGCAAATAAAACAAAAACAAAAGAAAAACAATTTTGTAATAAACAATAATTGACATTCTGGAACGTCACTACTCCTTATGGCTTCTTTTTCATTTGACGTTCTGGAACGTCATTACTATTTTGAAGCAGTTTCCCGTACTAATCAAAGGGTTAAATTGGTCCCATTAAGACTTAAAGGGTTAAAACAGTCAAATGTAAAGGAAATTTACCAATTTTGAGTAATTGTATTACAAAAACTGTATATGAAGTACCTGGCTGGAAGCTCTGGTCTGTACTGGTCAGAGGGTTCTGACACCAGTTGACGGGGGGTTGTGGCAGAGTAGAGGGCTTGGCTGGCTCACCCATGTGTCCCATAGGCATCCTGGATATGTTGAGAAACACACAAGATTAAAAGATAAAAATAAAGCATACAAATATAAAAAAAGGAAAATCTCAAAATGTAGAAATGTTTGAAATTTATTATTTTTGGTTATACTTGTGTAGTGACAAATGCTCAGATACTGCTTTATCTTTTCAAGTGTCTTAAGCCACTGTGGATCTAAATTATGTGCTAAAGTTTATGTTCCCATGATAATAAATTATGATTTTCATGTTTATATACTACAAGTTGTCATATATTTTTAAAAATGTACATTTCCTAAAACTAGTGCCATTGTGGAATATTTTCTTTAATCCCATAACTATCTTCTGTAGGCAAAATCCCACTCCCTTTTTATCTGAAAGAACCGGTTTTTATAACTTTGATTTACAAAGAAAATTTACATACAAGTATATTTTCCAGCTCACTGTGAACAAAATAAAACCAAACATGCAGGATTACAGTAATCTAGATTTGTTTATACATTTACATTTTATATAAAAGGCGACATATAATCCAAAAACAGCTTGCCAGTTTGGAAAAATGAACTACTAGTTCAAGGGTTAAATCATTAAAAATATAAAATTAAATGTTACCACAATGGTTTTCAGCATCTGTAACTGAAGATATTATTAACATAAATAAACACATAAAAGCATCATGTTATTCAGATATTCATAACATTTGCAATTATATATAAATCATATGGACTTTTACATGTATGTGAACTGTAATCACTGACTCCACCAAACAATAAAAACGGATGAATGATATGTTGATTGCCAGTGTGCCGATGCCATACTATCCATTGATTGCCGGTTCTAGGGAATGATTATATCTATATGTACACACACACACACACATTGTGATTTAAAAAAAGGAGAAAGTGATTCCCTTTTAAGAAGATGTCAATACTCATGGGCCTCTGCGAGGATCTTATGAAACAGAATAATTGAAGAGTTGATACAGTAAAAAGTTGATGGTACTGATAAGAAGTGCAACTGTCACAGACAGAATTAGGACATGAACTATCTCTAGCTCAAATCCAAAGTTTTACATCTTAGTCCGCTCGGCCATTGTCTAAAATTTATATTTCCAGGTAACAAATTATGAGTTTTATGTACAGTATGTATATTACTATACACTATTTTATAATCAACCTCTTCTCCCACAAAACATAACAAAATTGCTCCACTATATTTATTGTTCAGAAAGTAATGAACTATTTTAACAAAATATGAAATGTTTGGTGCTGAGGGACATCATGACACATTGTAAACAGTAGACACTAGGAGTCTCACGTTCCCACAAAAGCCTGGGGCACTTAAAGGATGTTCTTTGTTTGAAGTTTGTTTCTGACAATGGATGGATTGTAAAGGAATTTTCCGGATATTTTCCATTGTTCAGTGATACAAAAAAATCAATAACACAGGATTTAAAGTTCTCCATATGTTGAAACAACTAAGAGAACTTATTATCTTTCTTAACTGGACATGCATCTGTATATTGTCTAAGCCAAAAAATATTTTCAAAATTTTGAACTTTTTTCTAACTAATAATCATATATAAAATAACAAGGATATCATTAATAATAAAAAAGTTGCACCTGTTTGGTGGAGGAAAGCTGTGTCGTACTGATGACATGGCCATGTGTGGAGGTGGTCTCTTGTGGTGGGATCCCCAATATTCCTCCTCCATCAGTCCTTGCAGTGCCATTGCAGCAGCACTCTCCGCTGCCTATAAACAGTATTAACAAATTAATACTATGCTACTAGGCCATGTACGGAGGTGGTCTCTTGTGGTGGATCCCAATATTCCTCCTCCATCAGTCCTTGCAGTGCCATTGCAGCAGCACTCTCCGCTGCCTGTAAAGAGTATTGAAAAACTAATACTATGCTACTAGACCATGTGTGAAGGTGATTTCTTGTGGTGAGATCCCTAATACTCAAATATTTGTTTAAGATTTAGGAAAATTCCCTTCCACTGATTAGCAGAAATGCTGCAGCAACAAATATTTCTTTAGGAAATTCCGAAAGCCCTTTTCAATGATTTTTCTATTTATATTTAATTGCAACTGATTCAAAAATTTAGCAAACATATAAGTGGTTTTCTTTTTGTAAAATTGAGTTTTTTGTTGGGGTAAACCTAGAATGTTTTTATTATTACTATTAATGAAAGTCCTGTTTTTTTAACTAAATATTTTACCACAATGATGAAATCAGAATATATATTAAAACTGGTATCAAGTTAACTAATTTGCATCAAAACAATAAATAAATAAAATGATATGCTGCATTAGCCACTGTATCTTGAAATGTAATAAAGCAATTTTAGACAAATTTATGTCAAGATGGAATACTGAAGATCTAACTAACTCAATGTGATTTAGGCATTAATGGCTATAGTATTATATGAGGTACAGTCAAAAAGTTCCCGGAATAAATTTCAACATAAACCCAGCGCACTTACAGGAAGAATATTTTTTTTTGCAGCAATTGGTGCTACTCCTGGAGAGAAAATATCTGTAGTGTTGGTATTGCTCAGTTACCACTGTTCATATGGAGGGTGATTTCATATGTTTGCAATTTGACCTCCTCAATGAAAACAGGCAGTTGGTGAACAGCGATCAAACATTGAACTCTGTTTTTTGCCTAAAAAGTCACCTAGTGAAACTCTCCAGGTAGTAATTCATGCTTACAGAGGCGAGGTGATAAAGGAGAAATAAATGTATGAATGGCACAAACGTTCTTGTGAAGGTCACGTAAGCATTGAAAATGATCCTTGTAGTGGACGACCTGTAACTGCTACAATTGAGCGAGTACAGCAAGTTGTAGGAGCAAACATGAGACTAAAGACGAAATTGTATTTGAGGTAAATTTATCGCATGGTAGTGTAGTCAGAATCCATCATGATCATTTGAACATGAATCGAATTTCTCACTAATTCACTACTAGTTTATTCGAGCGGGGCAACAGTGACCAAAGAAATTTATGTGGAAATTCTTAGGCACTTGAGAGATGTTATAAGGAGGAAACACTCTGAAAATGGGTGAGAAACAGTTGGGTTTTGCTTCATGACTATGCCTTGGCACATATCAGTCTTTATTAATATATAATTTATCTAGCCAAGAACAGGTTACCATACTAGAACATTCACCCTACTTTCCTGACATCGGGCCAGCCAATTTCTTCTTTTCCCGCAGTTGAAAACATCGTTGAAGGGAAAACTATTTGCAGATGCAAGAGGCTGTCAAGGAAATGACGACGAAACAATTAAAGAACTTCTGCTTTGTAATCTTGATGGAAGCCACCAGGTTTTAATATAAGACATTTTTTATTCTTTTACAATTTTAATTTATTTTAAAAGGACTTTTGCAGGTTTAGGGGTACTTTTGAAAAAGCACTTTTTTTTAAAAGGCGTGAGACTGTACCTAAAGTGTGATAGTATAATAAATATCAGAAACTGAGATGACTAATTTATTCTTCATTTTATCTTATCTAGTTTCAGAAAATACATATTGGTATCCAGGTTTTCTTGAAAAAAGAAAAGAAATGTATTGTTGAAACCACACAAAATAGTACACAGAAGGCTAAATTTGTTGAATGGGTACAATTATTTTCAAAAATTTACAAAAAATATAATTCTGACACTAAATGTTTCCAAAATATACCAACATTTACGGATGTATATGTACTACAAAAAAATAAATTAATAAATTAACTATTTATAATTTATTTTTTTAATTGTTGAAAAAGTGGTGGGGTGTACCTAAATTTGTTAATATGGTCATAATCATTATCAAAAATTAGAAAAAATATAATTTTACACTAAATGTTTCCAAAAGAAACAAAAATTTTGCCTGATATAACCTATAACAACCTCATTGTTTAAAAAAACAGCAAAACCAATTTCACCATTGAAATCAACAATTAGTCCTGTTTGAAATGGTATATAAATAGTAGTGGTAGTGCTGATTTATGTACTATATGAACTGTCAAAACACATGCACGTCAGATCGAAATTATAATGTCAATTGTAATCTAATGTTCTGCATTGTATTGAAAGTTAACGTTATATGGAACAGATGACAATTATATCACCTTTAATACATGCACTAACCGTATCATTAGACGATGACGGTGCTCCTCGATACTCCTTGCCATTGCAGGTGATCGTGCAGACGACAGAACCATCTTGAGTTTCTGAGTAGTAATACTTTGAAAGTGTCATTCCTGTATCAACATTGGACATCCTTCTTATTCAAAATATATGTGCATCAATCACACGGATCTGTACTTAATCTGTTCTTATATTGTTTTGCTTCAGCATGAACTTGTTAATGAGTTAACTACCATAACATTTGTAGTCCACTACTGCACGATAATTGCAGTAGACTATAGGCATGATTTATAAAATGTACAATACTGGAAACATGCAGTTCTTAAAATAACATAAAAATAGATGTGTACATAATATGGCCACAACATATATACATACTCATCAAGAGAAATTTTCTCTATTCTCTCAAAAAGCATTCAACATCTTTAGAGCAGTTTAATCACAACTATATCAGCCTACTTTGTTAAAGGATTTAAAATCCTACTCAAACAACCTTTCTTACTGTCTTGCCAGCATTGAAAAATGTCTTTTAATCATGTAAATTTTAACTTATAACCTTTCTTGGATTTTGAATTATTTTCATTGAAAAAAATTTAAAAATATGATTAGACATTGAAGGAGGGAGTTCTTCTTACCGGAATATAAACCTTTGCCATAAAAAAATTAACAATTAATTATCCAATAATTTTTCATTTATTTCACAAAAGCAGTATTTACAAAATTAATCGGGAAGATTGTGATAAAATTTACATCAGTCACACAAAAAGATCTATAAAAAAAGATTTAAAGAACCTGAAAGATATTATAAATACGGACTAACTAAAAAAATAAGCTATTGCCAAACATGCATTAGACTCCAATAACGTCTTTAAAAACTATATATTATTAAAATCAGTCTATAAACAAGAAGAACTTAACGCTTATGAAACACTATACATTGACAAATATAAAAAGATCAAATACTAAACAATGATGTTGGATCGATTCAAAATTCACCTTTCTTTTAAAATATAACAAAATTCTTTTTGGCCCAAAATGTTATACATATATTTATTATACTTTTACTAATAGAAACATTTCATTAAGTTTTATTCAGCTGATGATAGTATTTAGATTTTAAAAAATATTTATACTGTTTCAAATTCTTTGAATGCACACCTGACGATAGCATCTTGGATGCTGAAAGGCATGGTGGAATAAACTTAAAACTATTGGAGAATTGTGTAATTTTTTTACAAGCAATGGATTAGATATCTTTTTTGAAAATTGAAAAATATGTGGATTTAAGAGTGGTTGCAAGTGAATTATTGTGTCTGCAATTACTAGATCTAAATACTATTTCACTTATGTTCTGAAGTGATAAAGTACTGAGGAATTTTTCAGATTAGTATATAGAAAGTATTCATATAGAAAGTTTGAATTCTGTAAGCAACTATAGTAAACAAATTAGCTCAACAATATTACTAACATCAAGGTAAAAACCACATTTTTACGAAGTGCAGTCTCTCTATAAAGAATTTATGCCTTTTAAGGCGCAAAGACAAAGTCTATAGTGTTTTGTTGAATTCAACAGACACCAATATGTTGAATTGGAATACATAACACAATTTGATCATTTACCAGTGGAAAAGTCCTCTTTAAAAACTGTTAAACATGGAGTACCGTAAAGAGTAAATTCTCGGATCTGTACAGTTTCTTTGATACCTGAATAGGTTGCCATCACACACGTTACATAAAATCAATAAACCTTGTCTCTACGCTGATGATTTAATTGTAATGAGAAAAACCACGCAAATATTACAAAATAAAGCAAAACACAATATTCTTAACACTCTAAACTATTTTAATAACGAAAATTTACTACTAAACTTTGAAAAAACAAATTTATTGGTTATTCTTTTTAAACAAGAAAACAAGAAAAAATCGAAATAACCCTAAAATTGAACATTAGAAATCACAAAATATTAGGTTGGTTGTTGGATGAAAATGTATCATGGGATAAGCAAATCCATACTTTGCTTAAAAAGATGTCCAGAGGGTTATTTGCACTCAGGTCAATGGGCAAACTCCAGAAACACTAAAATGTATGTATTTTGCTCACATTCTCATACATATATATTTTAGAGTTGCAACGTATGGAATAACAAGCAATGGAAACTTAACAAGTATTCTTCGCTAAAAAAGTAGCAACTCGCATAATTATGAATCTGAGTGATTAGGGATTTTCAGGTTGTGTCTAAGAGACCAAAATAACTATAAAAGTCATTAGTGACATGCTGCTAACACTAGGAAACCATAGAAAAATATTCTCTAGACTTTTAAAATAAAAAGCCAATCTCAAGATATATATGTACATATAATTTCAAATTAAATTCTTTTGATTGAATGTTGAAAAGTAAATAATTAGTTAACTGGAAAATGTTTGAGGAATTTCTAATCTGAATTTTCAATATTTACACTTTCTTTCCAAAAATGTATTAAGGAAAGAACAAAATTTGAATTTTGGATTGGGAAACAATGCCCAAAAAATTTTAATATCTCAAAAAGTATACATTATTGCCTAGAAACATCTAAGTTTTATTTGACTGTCTTCCAACTGTTTAACCCGGGATTACTCGCGCTATTAGATTGAATCTAACATTTTTAGTTCCTCTGAAGAAATTTTTTTTAATTATGAATATATGTGACTGAGCGTTGAATAATGGTTTCGTTAGTAGCCTAACCAACCACCACAGTAGTTGGGGAATTTTAGTGTGTTGGGGATGGTAGCAGTGGAGGGGGGAAGGAGCGTGCTCCGCTAGTGTTAGCCCAGATCTAACGGCGCGAGTGATCGCGGAACTGTCCGTGTGGTGATTGTGTTTCTGACGCGTGGATGTGTTTTGTTCAATATGGCTCAATATGTTAAATTTTTATATTCTATATTGTTTAAAATAAGGTGATTTGGAAAAAAGTAAAAGTTTGGAAATTTTTGTTCATAAATGCATTTTTTTATAAACAAATAAGTAAAAATTAAAATAAAACATGTAATGTGTAATGTGTGATTTGAGATGTGTTAACAATTATTAATTCTACATTATTTCTATATTATACTAAATTGTTATATTCTATATTGTTTAAAATAAGGTGATTTGGAAAAAAGTAAAAGTTTGGAAATTTTTGTTCATAAATGCATTTTTTATAAACAAATAAGTTAAAAATTAAAATAAAACATGTTAATGTGTGATTTGAGATGTGTTAACAATTTATTTATTTCCTATAATATGTGTATATACAACATATACATCAATTTGTAGAAGAATGTCAAATGTTAGGAGCGCCCTAACGGCGCGAGCGATCGCGGGAGTTTTACAGGCGCGAGTAATCCCGGGTTAAAATTTAGCAGATCTTATGATTACCTTTTATACAGTTATATTTTAATTTGCATTATTAACTGCTCATTCATTAGCAATAAAAGCAATAACTCACCCATTTTCTGTTGCAATGAGAATAGTTGGGCAGTGTAGCTCTGAGCGTTGGAAACTCTCATCGGCTAAAACACAATACCAATTACTAAAATACAAAACTGAATTAACAAGTTAGGAAAACAGGAATGTATACATTTTCAATACTTGCATTAACTTAAACACTAAGAATTTCAGTATTTTCATATTGAAAAACTTTTATTATTTTAAAACCTGTTAGAATGTAAGAAAAACCCCACGTGTCAATGGAAGAAAATAAGCTGTTTGACAGAGGAATGTAAAAATGTAGAAGTATTGAAACTTGAACCTGTCCAAGTAATAATATAGAGTTAACACATTCAGTACGGGTGGATCGCTGGTGAGCCAAAGGAGCACGCTGTACTGCGGGATCGCCGGCGCGACGCGTTGCCTAGGAATACAAGACTGCTCAGTTTTTTTCAGTATCCAGTGACCCTTATAGGCAAAAATTTCGCAGTCAATGTAGACAATAGACAATATTCTTTATTTGCAATTTCTTTAAGAAATACAATGGCGTCAACATGTGGTAATCTTGCTTTACAATTTTATGTATTTATTTATTTATTAATTTTGTGTAATGTTTTGTCATCTTATAAAAGGTCAAAAAACTCCTTGATCGAGTATAAGGGTCGCTCCACTAGCCAGTTCTGAAGTTAATTTTTTTAACTGGTTTCCTCTCTCGTCCTTAAGGTTTTGTGGCAATGAGTTGATGATTTTGCGGCCAATGTATGAAGGTTTTTTGCTAAATGTTGTTGTGTGGTGAATAGGAAGACTGTAGTCGGCTGGTCTCCTAGTGTTGTATGAATGTATGTCTTCATTTCTTGGAAGGTCCAGCTGATTGGTGTAGAGGACAACTGCAAGTATGTAGAGTGATGTGACGGTTAAGATCATAGTACGTTGAAGTGTTCAAGTGTATAGTAGTTATCATCAAGCGTTCAAGTGACGCTTCTCTGCAGCTATCTGTAGGGCCTAGGCCTGCAAGTGTTCTAATAGCTTTTTTTCTGGAGGATCAGGATTTTGTTAAGGTTGGCCTCGGATGTTGAGCCCCAAGAAATGAATCCATATCTAATGTGAGATTCTGATGTGAGGTTTACATGATGTGTGGTGTGTGGTTCTGGTGATGTGGTGGTAGGGTGTACTATAGGGTCTGTTTGCTGCAACCCTATTGTACCTTTCTTTGTTTTTCATTTGTGTTAGAACTAGCTGTTCTGTAATTTTTAAATTAGTCTCTAGATCACTTAAGGTGTCGTTTTTCAGGCCTATAACTCGTTCACAGATTTCTGGTTTTAGTCCCTGTATGATAAAATGTATAATTTGCTTGTCCTGTATTGTAGGGTCATATCTTGTATTTGTTAGGAATAGAAATTTAAATAATTTCAATGTTTCAGTTTTTGATATTGGGCTAACTGATCATTGTTTAATAGGCCTCAAGATTTATTCAAATAACACGATAAATATTAACGATCGTATTATGAATATGTCCTCTCCGAATAAGTTTGTTATTGATTACGAAAAGGTTAGGTATAAATTGAGGGACATAGATAATGAAGATTTCTTCCAAACTGAAAACGTCAATTTAGCTTATGATAAATTTCATGATTACCTTGTTAAAATTGTTAATGGCAGCAGATTGGACCCAACTAGTAACAAAAAAATCAGTAAGGCAAAAATACTTAGTCCATGGATTAATAAGAAACTTATACTACTTATCTCAAAGAGAACAAAATTATACAAAATTGCTAAAAAGCGACCATACGATATAAATTTTACAGCTTATTATAAACGTTTTTGTAAAAATTTGCAATTAGAGATAGATAAAACCAAAAATGAATTTTTTGCAAAGAAAATTAGTAATTGCAATGGAGATGTATCACAACAATGGAAAGTAATCAATGGTATATTTGGTGAGGCTTCAATTAAATGCGTTAACAAAATAGAGCTGTGTGATGGGTCAGTAATCTTAGAACCAAGGGAGATTGCCGAAGAGATAAGTAAGTACCTGATAAGAGTACAGACTGATCTAGTGAAAGAGGGCCGACCTCGTACAGTCACAGCACCAAATACAACAACCTTTAACACACCCAACTCATTTTTCCTGATACCTACTACTATTTTCGAGGTAATTGGAATTGTAAAAAAACTTAAAAATAAAAAGTCCGCTGGTATTGATGGCTTTAATGTAGAATTGATTAGAAATGTCATCGATTTGATTGCTCCTGCATTGGTATACATAATCAATTTGAGCTTCCAAAATGGGGTTTTTCCTGCAAACCTCAAACAGAGCATTGTAGTACCAATTCTTAAAAAAACAAATTCAATAAAATTAGACAGTTTAAGACCGATAAGCCTTCTTTCAGTTTTCTCTAAAATTATTGAAAAGATTGTAATAATTCGTCTAGTCTCTTTTCTCAATAATAGAAGATTTTTCAGTACATACCAGTTTGGGTTTACAAAGGGGAAATCAACAGAGGACGCTCTCATTGACGTAACTAACTTGATATACGGTAGCTTAAACAATAGTAAATTGACAACTGGTATTTTTGTTGACTTTAAAAAGGCTTTTGACCTGGTAAATCACAAAATACTCCTAAATAAACTTGAGTCAGCCGGTATCAGGGGTTCCGCCTTAAGCTGGTTCAACAGCTACTTAACTGGGAAAAAGCAACAAGTGAGAATAGGTAACCACCTTAGTACTCCCTCAATAATTGGGACAGGAGTGCCCCAGGGTTCCGTTATCTCTGCGACTTTATTCTTAATTTATATAAATGATTTATTACAAACTAATTTTAAAGGAAAAGTATTTGCATTTGCTGATGATTTGGCGTTATTTTACTCTCATTCTGATGTAGATTGCTTGGGAGATATTATGGCTCATGATATCGCAAAATTACAAAATTGGTGTGAAGCTAACAGAATGATAGTTAATGTTGACAAAACAAAGTATATTAATTTTAGCCTTTCAGATTACAACATTCCGTTCACTTTAAAATTTCATGATTATAATTGTAGTTATATTGATTGTCAACATATAGAAAAGGTCAATAACATTAAATATTTGGGTATAGTCTTTGATAGTAGGTTAACATGGGAAAACCATATAAGCGACCTTCATAAGAAATTACGCATGTCAATAAGAAAGTTCTATTTTTTGAAAAACTGTTGTGATAAAGAACTATTAAGAACATTATATTATGCACTAATCCATTCACGGATGCAGTACGGAATAAATTGTTGGGGTGGGACGTTTAAATATCTAATTGAAAAATTAAGAGTTACTCAAAACTACTTTCTCAGAATAATTTTAAGTAAACAAAAAACTGACAGTTCATTTCCACTTTACGTTGATTTAAAAATATTACCGATTCAACATCTGTTTGTATATAAGGTGTTAAGAACCTTCTTTATTAGAAGCGGGAATAATGGAAACCAAAATTTGTTTTACTCTACCCGTAATGTACAACATGGTACAATAAGAATTCCTAAAGTGAAAAAAGAAATGTTTAGGCATTCCTTCCAATACCTTGCACCTAAATATTTTAATCAAATACCAATTTCTTTTAGGACTTGTAATTCATTTAAAGCAAATTGTGCTAAACTGTTTAACTGGCTTTTATTGCAGGAAGATGTTAATTTTTTAAATTATGTCCTCAGATAGAATGTAGTTCAGTTAGTTTAGCATGAAATTGAATATTTACATTAGTATATTTACATATTATTATATTTATATATTTCTTATTTAATTATTTATTGTTACATGTGTTAAATGATATATTGTTGATTTGGTACGGTTATTGTTAAAATGTAATTGTTATTGTTAAAATGTAATTGTTATTGTTAAGATTTTATTATTGTTATTGATGTGTTATTATTTAGTTTAATTGTTGTTATTCTGTGTTGAGTTATTGATATAATGAATACCGACATGTATGTGTGTATATATATATGTATGTATGTATATATGTATATGTGTGTATATGTGCATGTGTGTATATATATGTATATATTGTATATGATCTACAGTAAGATGAGTTAGTGCACTCAGTTTACAAGAAGGAAGGAAAAGTTTATATATTTGTTTATTTCATTATTTAATTTGTTACATGTGTTGAGTGATATATTGTTGTTTTGGTACGGTTATTGTTAAAATGTTATTGTTATTGCTAATATTTATTGTTAAGATTTTATTATTATTATTGATGTGTTATTAGTAGTTTTAATTGCTGTTATTATGTATTGAGTTAATTAACGCCATGAATAACGACATATATATTGTATATTTCTACAGTAAAATAATTAGTGCACTCAGTAACAAGAAGGAAGGAAAAGTTAGAATTGGATTAACTTACCCAGATAGAGGTTAGTTACACACAACACAATACTTGTATCACTTGTATTAATTACCCACACAGTCACAACTATTGATTTTTCACAACACAGCCACTTGTGACAGTTTAAACAAAATATAGGAAAACACAATATGGATAGGATAGTAAAATTGTAAATGGATAGTTAGTATTTATTTTAGATGAATTATGTCACTGAGTATCCAGAGTGACGCCGGCTAATGCATGACTAAATCAGGGCACAATTTTGGACAAACCTCTGTCTGAGAGCAAAACTGAACTTTGCTCTCTGAGCAGGTTAGACAACCAATGAAAATAAAATCACTGTTGGCCGGCGTTATTCAACAATATTTGGATATTCATAGAAACCTATCAGCTCTGGTTCACGTCAGTAGTATTAAAAAAATAAATAAAATAAAAAGAAAACACTACAATTGGACGGCTCGATTTTAAATAACTACATAAGGTTGCTGGACTCTAGATTAAGTGTATTAATATTATTATTAGATTATATCACTGGCCACACTACTGGTAATAGTGGTCAGTAAATTCCGAAAAAGTTATTGTGAATTATACTTTGTAAATTATTGATGGAATAAAAATTAATATATTATTATTATTATTATTATTATTATCTTCGGCATGTTGTTAATAATCTAAAAAAAATAGGTTAGTGTTGGCTTGTTCTCTCGCCTGTATTTTGTGTTCTAAAATCATTTGTAGAACTCTGGGTTTGTGCTAATGAAGTGAAAGCCTCTATGAAACTTTTAGCAAGTTGATCCCATTGTATGGCTAACCCCTCGTTTGTTTTTTGCTTGTAGTGTTTGAACCAAGTTAGTGCTGTACCTGATAAATGCGCCTGGGAATAAATTAACTTTAGTGTTGTCCTGTCCATCTGTTTGAAGTTTGCCTGCCACTAGGAATTTGTCTAAAAAATCTTGTGGATTTTCGCTCTGGAAAATCCGAAAGTCCCAGCTGATATTAACGGTATGTTTTTCCCCCATGGTTACTGTGTTCGTTCTGTCAGGTAGTGTGAGTGGCTCGTAATGTTGTGCTAAGGTTGGGGGTGCTTGTGTCTTGATGTCCGCCTCAGGGTTATGTACTATGTCGTATAAATTTGTTCTCTGCACAGAGAAAATCCTCGATTGTAGCTAGATCCTTATAGTTTTCCCCTGTTCTCTTCACTTAGGTGAGTTTTTCGTGTAGTTTAAATTATTAAATATGGTTTTAATATTAGGGTGACTTGCGCTTATACGTGTTAAGTTCTTAAGTGCCGCTAGGATAGGTCTGAGGTCTGCTACAGTGTCTGTGTCTCTAGATAGTATTCCATTTTCATTTAATATTTTTATTATGTCACTCTTGGAAGTCCTATATGTGTCTAATGGTATTAAATCTTCATGTAGTATGGTTCCCATTTAATTATACATGTCCATTGACGTACCTCGTTAGTTTACTTGGCGTTACTCTAATTACGGGTTTGAAAATATTTTTGAGTTATTGGAAATTTAATTATCTTTCAGGTAAATGAGTGGTTTGTCACTGAAGTAGGCTATTTTCGTTAAATACTTTGTTATAAATATTATTTAGTTCTAATTTATACCTAGCCTATGAAACTATGTGCTTGCCCATGTGAGGAATTTGAATGCCAATCGAGTTTTAGTTAGCGCCTCCACCATGTAAGGTTTTGTAGTTTTGGTTTAGTTTAAGATTAAGCTTGTGACATACTATGAGCAAGGTTGCTGTGAGAGGATTTAATAATAGGATAGATTGGCAGTACAAATACCCTCAAATGAACCAACACATTTATTTGTGACAACATTTCATTAAATTGATTAAAAAATTTTAATTAACAATTGATTGCGTCAATCGACATATTAAGCACAAACCTTAATACCTTAATACTTTGAAAACATGTTTGATATTAAATTATTCATTACAATTTATTTTAAATTTAATTCATTATAACATTTACTAGTAATTTTGTAGTGTTGCAATAAAAATGGTTCATGGACTAAACATGAGAAACTTTCTTTAAAATAGCTAAACATTTACATGAATTTACATTTTCGAAATTGTGAACATTTAAACAGATATGGAATTGAAAATGATTAATGAACCCTAAAATATACTAAGTTCTTAAAATTACTTACATTTTATTTCACATCACACTTATTGCGCCTAGAGATATTTTTTTCCGCAACACAAACACTCCCGAACTTCACTTTTTCGAATTCCCGGGCCTCCACTTCCACCTCTCCTCCTTGTTCTTCAGTTTTGATGTTCTTCTCTCCCGCCAGCTCATTGACCACAGCCTCTGCCAAATCTCCTCCATCCAGAATTGGTGAGTAACAATTTTTCATATCAGCATGGCTGTCCCTTACATTGTCGCACGGTTTTTACAAATAAGCATTTCCTGTTTGTTCACCATCGGCGTCTGGGCGGATGTGCGTATCTACTTACATCCGGAGGATGTTTGTCTCGAAGTGTAATACAAGAGACTTCCTTTCCAGCAAAGTCCAGTTATTAGTGTTACTAATAATTACATATGTCTTACACTACCATCGCGTAGTAGGCTGTTTTGGCTAATTCCGGGCCTCCCATCCACATCATTCTTTTAACTACAAATATCCCAGATGAGAGTTTCTTGGTCAATGCATTAATATGATCTCCCCAGGAAAGGTCAGCATCAATTGTAAGCCCCAGAAGTTTTGTCTTTTGTTCTGTTGAAATATTGGGAATATCTGGTATTTGTTCATGTCTTCTGCTAAAATTGATATGCGTGGTTTTGGATGGATTGATAGCTAAGTCATTTTGAAGACAGTATTGGAGTGCTTTGTCTGTAGATGATAAAATGCTATTTACTAATTCATGTGATGTGTCATTTGCAAATAGAAGAGTTGTATCGTCTGCATACATTATAGTCTCTACATTGTTATCATTGATAAAAACAGAAAAGTTGTTGGTGAAAAGAATAAATAAAAAGGGGCCCAGTACTGAGCCTTGAGGCACTCCTCTTCTCACTGGCAGTGGCTTTGATCTGTATACACATTTTTTTCCATTCAGATTTTGTTGAATTTCAGTAATTTGTGTACGATCTTTCAGGTAGCTGGCCACCCAATCTTCAGCCTGATTAATATATTCTGCTGTTGTGCTTCGTTTGAGATTTCGGAGTTTAAGGTCGTAGGTTTTCTTTTTTTCAGTCATTGCTATTTTGTCATCATTATTTCCAGTTAGTTCATATCTGTGTAAGGCAGTTAGAAAGTCTTCTTTTAGAATTTTTACTTCTTCATTGTATTGTACATTAAGCTTCCTACTTGGTTTTGCTTGTACTTTCTTCTTAGGACATACATGGTATAGTGTTTGTCTTACTGTTGTTAAAAATAAGTTATAGCTCTCTTCAACGTCTGGTGCAGCATGCACGCTCTCCCAATTTTCTGGAAAGAATTCGTCTTCAAGTATGTCAAGATTTTTCTTTGAAAATATTCTCCTCACAGTAGCTTCTTTCTTAGAGGACAAATTTGTTTGCATGTTGATGGTGCAAATCTGGCCAGTGTGATCTGATATCCCAGTCTGTACTACTGTAAAGTTCAACATATCTTCTGATATGTTTGTGAAAATACAATCAATAGACGTTCTGGAGTGATAAGTAGTGCTTGTCTCTGGGAGAGATAACCGCTTGATACCAAAAATTGATAGTTCATCCTTAAAGAAAGTGTTGTCTGTATTTACAGTTAATCTGTCTATATTGACATCTCCCATTAAGATTTGGAGTTTAGCTTCAGCTTTATATGTAGTAAGTACATCAGCTAATATGTCAACAGCTAATTTGACTTGTCCTCCTGGAGGACGATAAACACCAAGTACATAGAGTGTTTTATTCTGGATATTAATTTTTGCTAATGCAGTTTCACATACCAGTTCCACGTTCCTATTAGATATGTCAATTGCTTCTGTTTTTAGGTTACCTTTTTCCTGTACATAGATTGCAACTCCTCCCATTTTATGATATTTCCTACTGTAAGATGTTACTAATTCATATCCACTAATCTTGGTGAGTAATAGCTTTTCTGTGCTTAATCCATGTTCAGAAAGTATCAGTATTGTTGGTTTTAAATTATTCATTAGATGGTTTATTCTCTCTACTTTTTTTTATAGTCCTTGGACATTTTGATGAAATATAGTTATGGGAGCTATTCCATCTTATGTAGGACAGAATTCCAAAATATTTTGATTTTGTGTTTTTTTGTAGCCTGTTTGTGCCTTGTCTTTCTTGGACGTCGAAATTCTAAAAAAGGAGCTTTTTCAGTATGGTAATACTGATCTGAAGAGGTGTTGTTCGTGAGTTTTGTCTCATGTCCATTTTCCTGGGTTTCTTGGTGGTCTTCACCTACTGTAATGGGTGGCAGCAAGGTATGGTGTGTCATGGTTGAGTTCTCTTGAGTAATCGGCAAGGGTGTGTTATTACCTTTCTCCTTATTTTCCAGAGTAGAGGCACTGTGAGTCTGAAGTGTAAGAGATTGACTTAGAGGGATGTGTTCATCTGCTTGCATGTGTGGTACTATGTGTGATTCAGCCCTAAGATGTTTTGCTAGATCATTGTCCGAATAACTGTTCATTTGCTTCACCCATTTGCTTAGTGTGTCATTTGCCACTGGTGAGAAATATTTGAAGGTTTTTCTGTGTCTTGTAATTGCCACAATGCAGTGTGGTTTAGAGTTGTAGAGCTCCTCTTCTGGGATCTTTGATGTTTGTACAACCGCAATGTGGTCAGTTTGTTTTCCTTGATACTCGTGGATAGATGACACATCATACCCTAATTTTTGTAGCTCCAGTTTTTCAGATTATTTAAACAGTAGTACTTTGTGTTCATGTTTGTCAATGTTGAGTTTTTTGATGTGGTCCAGTTGAAAAGTTTGTGTTTCCTTCTTTATGGAGCTGCATGTTGTCATTCCTTGTGGGTAGAAATGAGACATTAGAGCTGCCACACTGTTTGTGCACCTGTATGAATGGTTTAGGATTTTATCAACATTTGTCAGCTTCATGATGTTGTAGTAGGTTGTCATGTGTTGTTCTATTTTATATGTGGTATCTGGTTAATGTCACCAATGAGAAGGGCTTCCTGAGCATTTGCTAATGCGCATGCATAGAGTATTTCAACAGCGTGCATCATCAGGTCTTCGTAAAAAATCACTCTTTTGTAGGTGCCTCCCGATTCCATATATTTTGTCTTGTTTATCAGGAATGAGTGGACTGTCCTGCATGCATCCTTTGTGTCATCACGGTTTGGTTGTTTCTGGCTTAGTCTCTCTCGAAAATCTTTTGCCCCTTCTTTCGTTGGGAAAAGCACTAGGTCTCCATCTTTATAGTTATTGATGATAAAAGTGGTTTTACCACACCCTGGTACTCCCTGGACCAATTTGATTTTGATGTTAGAGGGATCTTTAATTTGGAGGCATTTTACATGTGTTAATCAAACCTAAGCTTTGTTATAGAGGAAATGAGTAAAAAGTCCATTGGTACGCATTAGGTTAAGACATAAATCAGATAAGCATTTTCATTTAAAATTATGGCTTAATGTTCTTTTTTATTTATAACAACAGCTTTAGAAAATTAAGCGTCAGAAATTATAGAGTTAAAAATAATGTTTTAAATCCTCAGAGATTGATAATATTAAGATACTTGCCATGCATAACCCTGAATTATATCTGAAATTTCAATTCATCTTTTTGTAACAATTTAATTTAAGCTTTTATTCTAAATCTTTAGTAAACAATTTAAAAGCGAGCTTAAAAAAGTTTTTAAATCAATAAAAAAATAAAATACAATATACAATCTGTGTCTAATCAGCTTATTTAAAGTTTTTTTAATGCTTAAAAAGTTCATGAAAAATTTCTTATTGTTAAGAACATAAACTGTAACAGATCAGTATTAAGCGATTCAAATTTTTAAATATTTATGGAAAATCAGTAGGCCAATACTGGCGGATACAAGACTAAATCAACTCTAGTAAAATAATAGCCTTGGCCTTGACTGTGACGGCCAATCACATGTGAAGGTTAAAATAATTTATAGAAAAAAGGTAAATCAACTTCATATTAGAATAAATTTAAATGATTTAATTATAAAAATTATGAAAAAATCATGTTTTATAAACAGTACTAGCAAAATATTAAATTCAAGTGTAGTAGTTTGGGTCTAAGATTAAAAGTAAGGACATCCATTCTCATTGATCCCATTCCTCTTGCTATCTCTTTCTTCTCTTGACTTTTATATGAGAACGAGAAGGAGCAGTTGTGCTACTGAGACAATACAGAAGCAATTTAATATGTTTTATAAATTGTTCGTCAATGATTTGGAAGTGATGTAGTACACGGTCAATCTAATACAGAATAGACATTGTTTAGTGATGAGTAGTGATTCGGAGAAATAGTAAACACGAAAAAAACGGGTGAACTCTGAAATCATCATGAATAAATGCAAATTCATATTAAACTGAAATGTGTTTTAAATACTCCTAAAGTGTATGTCGGTGGTGAGAATAGTAGATTACTAACGACGAGGGGCAGGTATTGCATATACGATCCTGAACAAATGGTACAACCATTGAGGGCCTAACACTATACACGAACATTCTACATTGACTCAAATTTGATCAACAGCCAAGGCCATATGCAACATAGGACACAATGTTTAAATTTGAACTTCATATGCAACACTATTTAAGCTTCTACTGATGGCACCACCAACACTGGGCTAGGCCTATATTCATTTACCCACATTTCTGAACTTATACAATTGGCGCAAACAATGTGAAGGGAAATACTTTTCATATTCAACTAACATACCTGGTCTTCAACATACATCACCAATGTGTGCATTTTTGAGCTTTGACAAAACAGTGTACATTTTTTAATGAAAATTAGTAAGGTTTTAACAAAGAGAAATCTACAGAGGTTGTTTACATGGCTTACTTTAATGGGTGAATTTCATGGATTTGAAGAATGCCTTAGACCTCGTTAAATCACAATATTCTATGCTTGATTATGATGGAGGAAGTAATCGTGAAAGAGGTTACACTCTTTACTTGGTAATAATGAGTGTGTGTTGGTAAGAGTCTCAGTGCATCCCTTTCGATAACAGCAGGTGTACCACAGGGTTCTGTTACCTCTGCAGCCACATTTGAATTTTTATTATATTTGATTTATTTAAAACTAATAAAATAAAAGTTCGTAAAAGTGTATTAGGAAGTGACTGATCATTTAGAAAACTTTTTTAATGTCTACAAATATAAACAACTGTACTAGGCTGTTAGTTTTAAAGATTGATACTTGGCTGAGGTAATTGTTATTAATCATTATTACATTCTGTTTCTTTAAATCACAATATATGATCAAATTTCCTTGTGTAAATTGAGTTTTAAGTGGGAAAACAGTTAATTAGGATGAATAGTGGTGGTACTCCAGTGACTTAATAATAGATCCAGTAACTAAATACAATAATCATGATAATTGAGAAATCACCACTCTTGGGTACATGGAGTCCACAGTGTTGTGTAGAACAGATAATAAATTTATCATCATAAAGTTTGTATTTGTAAAATAATCAACTGATTTTTGGTGGGATCATGAAGGTCTTATTACAGGTACTACTTGAGAACTAATATGAATAAATAATTGGATTTATTATAGATACTTACAATACGATTATCAATAGGAGGAGGAGGTAGCTGCTTTTTGGTTGGATCATCTGCGATTTTCAGTATCTTTTTCAGTTCATTTGAAGGATCCTAAACAAATAAAAAAATTAATTTGTACTCAACAATAATTGAAGAATGTTATGTAATAAAGTTGTACGATTTCATAAACCAATCATTTGCATAAGCAGAATGATCAAATAATACAGAGTTTTTACCCATGATAATATTTTCTGACATCCAATAATTCCTGATATTAAGTTCATATATGTTTGAAAAAAACCCTTGTTTCTCTATGACTATACAATTATAAATGTAATGATAATGAACATGAATACATACAGACACATTCTGAGTAGATCCCCTTCCCACTCCTCCTCTGGTGTTACCAGCTTTCTGTAACATCAAAAACATCAGAACATTATTTGAAAAACTCACGTATGAAATATTACTCAGTTTTAAACCTTCATCTCTTACATTTAGGTTAACTACAATACTATTGTTGTTTCTTATAAAACACAATGCTTGTAAAACGAATATCCTTCTTATCATTATAATTTGGTCTTTTCGTACATCACACGGATTTATTAGACACCCGTAATTTAGATGTCATAACCTATTATGGCCATCTAATACATACATTTATGGAAACTTACATGTCCTATTACCTTTTTTCACATTAGTAAAATTTATTTCATCATCAACTTACTAGCTTAGCAAATTTTATTAATTAATATGAGCTCAATCAAAAGTTCGATATTGTATGACATTTTATATGTATAATACAATAATCTAAGGAAAAGATTAAAAGTTAGTAAAAAATGTACAATTTTAGTGCTTTATAAGTAAAATAAGAAATTTTCTCTAACCAATCATTCCAGATGTGATTTTACTAGACATTTTCTCTATATACACCGCTCAAATTTTCATCAATTTATTACTAGACCAAAAAAAGTCATACTTCACTCTTAATAAAGAGATTGATTATACATTTTAATTATAATTTTTGTTTTATTTTGATTGGTACTAAGATGTTTATAATTTAGAATACTGTCATTAGCTAATACATTATGTTATATTTAAAAGTTCTTTTATTTATAGACTTAAAGAGATTTCACACACAATGTTTTAACAAAATTCACATAAAATATTTAATTTAGTATTATACAAATTTTAACCTTTGAAGAGCAGCGTATAGATATGTTTGTACCATTGGAATTGTGCTAAATACAACATACAGGAATATTCTCTCTTATTTTGGTTTATTATGTACATTATAACTCACAAAAATGCTGCAAATGTATAAGAATGCATAAATGAATTGATTTATGAACGCAAATTGGATTGTGTGAGGCCTGAAAATCAATCAAATCCATTACTATTCTTTTACTGATACTTCATCTTACAATGTGAGGCACGGCATGCAATATACGTGGTGCATCTACATGTAAAACTGGTAGAGCTTTTTTAAAAAAAATTAATATTTCATCTTCCAAGAAATAGAAAATAAATTTAACTTTGGCTGAAACAAAATGTTTTTAAATCTCTAAATGAACAATAATTGAACCCAGACCCAATTTTCTTCAGCGCTTTATGGGTTAAATGATATAATTCAAAACTACTTCACATTTTTATCACTTATAATAATTTGTAACATAATTAGAAATTAAATTTCACATAAAAACATTTCTCTTTTACTAAGTCTTTGAAAATTACAGGAAAATTTACATCACTCTATCTTTAATAATTTAAAATAATATTTATTTATAGTAATTAAAACATTAAGATACTTGATCTAATGATTAGCAACATCATGTTTATTACTTAAATCATAATAATGATAGATAACAGATTTGTATCAAAATTAAAAATTACATTTTATAACCTTTTTTTATTTCTTTTACTTTCAACTGTACATTTGGAATAATGATTATTATTTTCTTTTTAAAGATGAATAATAGATTAGTTTTACCTTTTAGTTGTATATAAATACAAATAGTTTTAAAAATCTGCAAAATTATCTGAAATACTACAAAATTGTTCTTTCTTTATAGCATTTTACACTAACACTATTCCTGTTTCTACCATTTACTTGTATTATAATAGGCCTAAACTATTATTTCAAATGTCTTTTTTTATTCAAGATCATGGTTACACCCTACTAAATCATAGACCCACAAAGAGTGATTATTTTTGCTTTCGGTACTTTCTAATGTAAAGAGCCAGATTGAAAGCTTTGATTACAACATGAAGCTAATGAGTTTACAAAAATCTAATCATCTGTTCAGACATCTGGGGTAAAATAATCAAGAAAGGAAATAGTATTTCCTAACAATATGCAGTTTTAGCGATGTGTTGAGAAACAAACAAAATTTGACATTGGACTGACTGGCATGATCACCCAACAAGTTCAAAATCTTGGATTTTTTACCTCTGTTCCAATCCTAAAAGTATATACAAAATGTACAATTACCTGAGCTTTTGCTGAGTAGAATATTTGTTAATATCTTACTGACAAGTACTAAATGTGCACAATATAAAAACAAAGGGTGTAGATATGTGTAATTTTAGGGACTTTTTTGGACTCAACCCTTAGCGCTCAGTTAGTCACTCATGTGATTGAAGTTTGAGCTGGAAGACAAGTACAGTTGGCCATGGCACCTCTATTTGTCAGATCAGAGAATAATAATCATGTACGACCCGGCCTGTCAGCTTGGCGGGCCACACTAAGTGGCTTGCTGTATATTGTTGTTTCAAAACTTGTTATGTTTATAATCCTTGTGGCTGGAAAATGCTTCAATTTCATGGCCAAACAAGGAACTATATTTATATTTTATTTTGTTTGTCTCTGAGGGACAAAGATGATTCTTCTAGTTTTAATCACAATATTTTGAAGTACACATATAAAGCATTTCCAATAATTCTTTACACCATAATTGTTACATTGTTGTACAAATGTAATAATTTTGTACAGTGACTTTTATTATTATTATTATTATGTCTACTTTGATACTAAAACTTTTTATTTTCTTGATTTTAAATGGTTAAGAACTGGTATTAGTAAACTAGAATAATGAATAAATATATTTTACATTCAAAAAGCTTTTAGTTTATTATGACATAATGTAGCAGACAGCAAACAACCCATAAAAACAATACTTTAAAAATTTACATTTAAGTGTTGAAACCATTTCTTAAATGTACACATCTTAGCTCTTTAACACATTCAGTGCGGGTGACGAGCATGCTCGTCATGCAAAAATGGCACACCGGGCGGTGGACGAGCGAGCTCGGCATACGGCAGCTGCTTTCATATTGCCTCAGTGTGAGCTGAGCAGTTGCCCGGGAAGGCTGTAACACTCATAGCGAGGTGTGTCTGTTTCGGTTAGTCAGTTGGTTCGATTCGTCGCCGGTTCACCATTTTCGTTTGTTATGTATGCTTTGCGATATTGTGTAAGTGGATTATAGTGTTTGTTGACTGTGTAAGTGTATGTACTCTTAATGGAGGAAGACAATAATGTTATTGACGATAATTTTTCATCTGATGAAGACAATGAGTCGCAATGAAATGCACTTTCTCCAGGTTGTTGTAGTAAATTCTTTTTACCTGTACAACATGTACAACTCAGATAGACTGTCCCTGTATGACTTCCGAGTTCGTGTTCTTGAAGACCTGCTCCCTCCAAAGAAAGTCCCAATGCTCATCACACCGACGAGCAACACCATGCATTGTCTCTCCAAACTAACGAAGCGCAAAGGAAACGGCAAGTCAGTTACCCGGAGGTGCCACGTTTGCTACCAAGAAGGCAAGCGTAAGGAAACAGTGTACTATTGTGCAGTGTGCAGGTCTGTGTGAACTCAGTTGCTTTGATAAGTATCACGAGGACAAATAAGTAGTTTTTAGTCTTTGGCGGTGGGTGGGGATGTATATAGTTTTTTCTAATTTTTACTTGGGAGGGGGTGAGTGTTAACTATTTTTGATGTTGTATATTTTTCAAACGTGTAATTTATGTACTATCTACGTGTCATTCATGTACTATATACGTGTAATTCGCGAGTGTTTGTGCCGAAACCTAGTGCACTGCGAGCACATATAACATGGGGACCGGCACCCGGTGCGGATGACAAGCAGACTCGGCACGGACATGACGTCACCCGTTCCGGCCAACGAAGCTTCTGGGATACCTTGGACAACCCTTTCCAGCTATCCTGACTCCGTTTTGGGTAAGTAAAAAACAAACAAAAATTCTCGCATTTTCTGTCGCTGGTAATTTTGTCATCCGCAGTGAATGTGTTAAGATGAAAAAAGCATAATATTACAGTTAGTAAACACTGAGAGTGTTCCAAATTTGGAATTGCCCCAGTAATTACAGGGTTAGAGCTCAGATACTGCCATTTAATCCGAGCCAGAGTGACGGACACAACTACACAATCATCGAGTACAAGCTCGGAATGTAGCGAGCCATTAAGCCAGACCTGTTGAGTTTGAGACTTCTGTTAGTCACATGTAGTGGACTACCAAGCCCTAAGGTTAATCGCATAAGCTTTTCTGGATGGTATGTCACTTTTTTTTAGAAATACTGAGAGACCGACAAAATTGGTCTTTGGTAAAGAAGTAAACAAAGATACTTGAAAACGAAAACTCAAAATAGCACAGGAAAAATAAGAAAGCCTGACGAACCAACATAGGAGAGGGAGAGGGAGAGGGAGAGTGATCTCGGAGTGGAGTGACGACTTACCTGGAGCTGCTTGAACATGGCAAAGTATTCGTTGGAGAGCTGTTGAGGTGCGGAGTGTTGGCACGGCTAGACCCACACACATGCTCATGTTAGTCACATCACCACAGTATAGAGCACTAGAGTTATCTGATTAGGAATTAGAAGGGAGCAGAGCATAGGTGGGTAAGGAAAAACCACACAGGTCTTACAAGTTTACATCATGTTCCTATTGTTATCATTTAGAAATTGACTACAATCAAGATCAATATCAATTTGTACAATAAGTAGTTTTTATTTGCAACGAATAATTGTGCAATATCAACTACAACTTTAAGACATACTTCCATTTTGGACTTTAACAAAATTTTAGTTTCTTTCAGAATAATATAGGTATCACGACTCCTAGAAACTTTACACCATTTCTTGCCAGCCTCAAAGTATACACATTATTGTTTGTCATATCTAAAACTGTTATCAGTTCTGGGTGGTTGGTAGACGAATGCAGACCTATTGTGACCTGTATATTGTAGTTCAGTTTCAATAATTAGTTTTGTTTAATAATTAGTGTTTGTTCAATAATTGTGTTTTGTTTATATTCTTGACTTATGCATGTCACAATGCTCTGGTACGATTTGTTTATTATAACCTATACTGTAGTTATGTGTTAGATTAGTTATTCACCTCAGGAAGAGATCAGATTTCAGATCTCAAAACGTAGTTTGTATAACTGAACTTATAAATATATTATAATATATAATAGTTTATGCAATATGTATTATAACAATATACTACAACATACTCAGAGTAAGGTGCCAACCCTATAATGCCATTTTCATGGTAATATTGTATTTACTGGCACTGGTAAGATTCTATATCACCAGTTTCAAGGTGGTATTGTGATTCCTAGCTTTTCAGCAATCCTATCTCAGAAGCCTAAAAGAGCAATTGGAATAAAACTACAATGACAAAACTACTACTAACCATTAAGACAGCATTATAAATATGCCAAATGTGACGTCGACCCTACTAATCCTGTCTTAAGACAACACTTGAAATGTAAGAGTGTACTGAACCATGTCTTGTCACCTTCAATATTGAATTACAGATTAAATACACACGACTGTATCCAGTGAGACCCAGACTGGGTTTAACTGCCTGCGTTAACAATACTAGATTTTGTAATATTAATATTGTTTTTCACATACGACTGGAACTCGTGATGTTCTCCCAACACTGCAGTTTTCACATCCTGTATCATAACCGAGTGTCGTGGATCAGGGCTGGTAGAGCGGAGAAGCTGGAAGGATTAAAATCTTTCTACAAACATCAGAGGCCGATACCCTGAAGAAGAGCATGATAACTTCTCATACAGATAAGACTCGCCCAGAAGGGAAAGTGAAATTCAGAATGTTAACTAGGGGGAGATCACTATTGAGTATGTGACTGTTGTAACCGAATCTCACATACGAATTATACAACCTTCTTTCATCAACTTGAAGTGAAGGTGACAATAGGTGTTACTTGTCACATTCTTATATTTCTCCAGTGATAGTACAATAGGCCTTAACGGCTGGAGCTCATGGTGAATAATGATACACCAAATCCTTAACCAACAATGACCATACATCATCAGCACAAAAAATGAAACCACCTATGTGATCCATAGTAGTGACCATGGAAAAACATGTAAGTGGACATAGATCGAGAAACAGACAGAACTGATCAGATGAACTTATTGAAACACAAAACTCTTTTCCTACAATATATAAGAGATCAAGTGAAAGAAATAGACACATATGGAACAATCCTACATTTCTATCATTCCAAAATGCTTCAAACAGAACTAACTAGAACAATATTTTTTTTTACTGATAACCAACTGGCATTGAGTCATTGTGGCAAAAGTCGTGCCCATAAAACAAATACAAATGGACAGAGTTAGATATTAAACTCATGAATGATTAGAATTTTCTTAAAAATCTAATATGTTTAATTCATTAAATTGTTTTACACTTCACTATCAATTTTAAGCCGTTTTATCAAAATTCTAAAAACATTCACTACTTCAATCGTACAAACTCACATTGTTTGGCATATACTGCCGGTTATTTCGGCTGAACTGGTCAATTACCCTCTCCTGTCTCCATGACTTCTGGTCCACCCCAGACTGTTGTGACGAATTTACTGTAACATCTGAAAACAAACCAGATCACTTTATAAGAATAAAAAAACAATAAAGTACAAATTATTGTATTTAAAATGTGTGTATGTATGTGTCAAATCTTTAGCTAATATGTTATTTTTTATTATAACAAATTAATTTGGTTGTAATTTAAAGAAAATATTCAAAACATCAAAGAAAAAAGTTATAGCTAACCTGACATTTTTTTTCTTTTTGGGCAAATTGCCTATTAAATGGCCGTGAAAAAATGGTGCGAAGCTATACATTGTGTTTGGTCTTCACTGGGTTAAGAGAATTAAAAAGTTTTAGAAGGACATACAATAAGTAGTATCCCCTCCATCCCCTTAACCGGTCTGAGACCATGGAACGTATTACAATTTTGACCAACAAGAAAGTCGGTTACATTTAAGAAAAAAAATCTCATGCAAGTGCATGGAATGCATCATCTATCCCCATTCCTCAGAATCCAGTATCTTGGCACCAAACTGCCAGACATTCAATCAAACAAATATCACATATCTCAAACGAGAAAACTATGAAAGGGGTTTTATTTTGGCATAGACATTCAACCAAAGGAATATAACATTTGTTAAACTAAAAACCAATGACAGGGGTTTTATTTTGACATAGACATTCAACCAAAGGAATATCACATTTGTAAAGTAAAATTCTATGAAAGGGGTATATTTTGGCATAGACATTCAACCAAAGGAATATCACATTTGTCAAACGAGAAACTTATAAGCGTACAAAACTTCAGCATTAGCGAATGAACCTGACCTGCTGCACACTGAAAGCAAGGAATAAACCTAAAAAAACTCACTAGAACACTGATAAGTGTTGATAAACTAATTTTTACCCTTACTTTTGACTCCGATTTTGAAAATTAGACATAATTAAATAGATTTTAAATTCATAGCAGTTTTCATTACTCTCTACATAGTAAAACAAATTACACTTTATCTGATCCTAAAAAGATTTAAATATTTTATATTTATAAAGGGACATTGTGGAGTTATACATAACAAGTTTTTTTTTTTCAGGGAGAGGCAGGAAAAATGCAATTACGCACATAGGTATCACATTTGTCAAACGAGAAACTTATAAGCGTACAAAACTTCAGCATTAGCGAATGAACCTGACCTGCTGCACACTGAAAGCAAGGAATAAACCTAAAAAAAACTCACTAGAACACTGATAAGTGTTGATAAACTAATTTTTACCCTTACTTTTGACTCCGATTTTGAAAATTAGACATCATTAAATAGATTTTCAATTCATAGCAGTTTTCATTACTCTCTACATAGTAAAACAAATTACACTTTATCTGATCCTAAAAAGATTTAAATATTTTATATTTATAAAGGGACATTGTGGAGTTATACATAACAAGTTTTTTTTTTCAGGGAGAGGCAGGAAAAATGCAATTACGCACGTAGGTGGCCAGCCTGTAGTGTGGGACTCCCCTAAAAACGGGTTTACCCACTAAACAACCTCCTCTACTCTTTAGGATTCTAACCTGGGATTGTTTATCACATTACTTCAGGTTAGGCCTAAATTTGGCTTAAGCCCGTGGGGCTCGCTCCTTATCCAGCCGCTCGGTCAAGGGATCTGGCCCACTTCGCGGTCCAGATCGGGTTTCTTTTCCAGGAGGATGCCCCGGACGAACTGTAACAAACAATCCCAGTTCCCCTCATCCTCCATAATCTTTTCGCAGACCGTATCCACCGAAAAAACACAGAGTTTACTTGTGGCCTCCAGGCGGGGCCTTTCCCAACGCAGACAGCGGAAGAAGGTGTGTTCCGCGTTGTCGCGCAGTCCATCGTTCTCGGGTTTCGTGCTCCCAGCTGTGTTGCCACTGCTGGAAGGTTCGGGCACGCTCTTCGGATCTTGCTGCGTCCTTGCCGATCTCGCCTTGTCTCTGATAAATCACCTTCCTCTCCCCTGCCAAGAGCTTGACAGGGATGACTCCGGAAACCACCAGAACGGCAGGCTCGGATACTGTCCGATAGCTTGACGCTGAACCCGGGCGAGTCGCAACCTATCAAATTCCTTGGTAAGAGCGTCTGCCCACACCTCTGCCCCATAAAGGAGCACGGATTGGACTGCGGACATCAATAACCGTCTTTTGCTGGACCGAGGACCCCGACATTGGCTATCAGCTTACTAAGATAAGAGACCACCTTAGCAGCCTTGTCCGCCGAACGCAAGATCTGGTCTCTCCAGCTTAACTTGTTGTCCACCATGACTCCGAGGTACTTGGCGGCACGCGTTGACTGGACCACTTCCCTTCCCACTCGCAGCGGGATGACGGTGTTAATTCTCTTCTTTGTGAGAATCACGATCTCCGTCTTGCTCAGAGCAAACGAAAGACCGTGATCGGACATCCAGGCGTTGACCACTTGCATGACCTGGTTCAACTTTAGCTGGGCCAGCTCAACGTTACGTGCGGCGATGAGAGCCGCAACGTCATCGGCGTACCCAACTAAGACGGTTTCCTCTGGCATCTCGGATCTCAGGAGGCTGTCATAAGCGATATTACAGAGATCCGGGCCGAGTATTGAACCCTGCGCGGCACCAGAGGTGACTTCCACCGTCCGCGCTCCGTCTCGAGTTCGTATATCAGACGCCTAGAACGGAGGTAGTCCTTGATGAGCCGCAACAGATACGTTGGAATGTGGAAGGTGTCACGAAGTGCATCCAACATATCGACTCATCTCGTCGAGTTGAAGGCATTCTTGACATCAAGCGTAACAAGAAGCACTACTCTGCGGGAGAAATGGTTGTGGCTCTCAGCTCTCTCAACTGCTTTCTGTACTTCCGTGATCGCGTTGATTGTTGATCGCCCCCTTCTGAAGCCGTACTGACGAGGGCAAAGGTCCCCGACAGATACCACGGCAGAAATCAGGCGGGAACGAATCGACTTTTCAAAAAGTTTTCCAGCCGTGTCCAGCATGCAGAGAGCTCTGTAGTACGATGGCAGCTCAGGATCACCTTTTCCCTTGCTAATAAGCACCAGCCTGGCGGTTTTCCAGGGAGATGGAAACACTCCTTCAATCCTACGATTTCTAAAGGTAGTCTGACAGCACTTCTCTTTCAGAATGTATGCTTTAATAATCTATGTTGTAAAAAACAAGATTGTTACTAAGAAAGATTAAGGAATATTAGAGAAAGTGAGAAAATACATACCCATATCTTGCTGAAGCTTGCTACGCCAAGAGGCAAATGCTGAGTTATGTCCGTTGTTGTTGGAGCCACTGGCTTCTACCGCGGGATCTGGAATGAAATCATTTTGTTTTATTTACATATTTATTTTCACACAGTGTACAAGGTAAAAAGTGATGATGCACCAACCTGACGGTTCCACGACAGCAGTGGGTTTGCCCTTGATGTTGTTGAAGTTCATCCTGCTGTGGGTTAGGTTGATGAGAGCCTGTCCAGGCAGTCGGTAGCCTCTGTGGGGCGAGCAACGCAGTTTCAGACCTCCTGTGAACTCTTTGTCGAAAAGTATGTCGTACATGTAATTTGGTCCTTGATCCACCTTGTGCTTACCTGGAAACACACATCAGGATTACATCAGCTTTACATGTCAATGAATTGTATGTGTGACGTAGCACTAGATATCGCAGACTACATCTGTGAAGTTTTCTACATTGACGATCCCGTATGTTGCCTCTGTATATGAGTAAAAATACTGTAAAAATATTGATTTTTATTTATATTGTTAACTATTTGAATTTATTTGTTCACATTGAGTAAAACATTTTTTTAAATAAAAAAGTGTATATTATTACTAAATTAGTATTTCTTCTTTAGCAAACCCAGTATAGCCTACTGTAATACAAAAAACCAAAAGCTAATTTTTTTATTTACAACTACTGTGGAAAATACCACCAGTCAAAGGGTTAATCAAAGGCCTCAATTATATTAAGTTATTCAGGTAGCATGTCTCACATGAGGCTTCCCTGTCAGTCTACAGATTAATGAGTTTTAACCTGGACACTACTGTAAAGAGAAATGCAACATATAGGATTCCCAAATCAATTAACTGGAGAGGGTGCAGAGAGTCCCTAGCAGAAGAGGTATTAACCCTTTTAGTGCCAGGGATCTTGCTATGATACGTAAAAAATACGCTTGAGCAACGAGAGTCTCAGAAAGAGACGATTTGTATTTAATTTAAAGTACCTCTATAACTTATCTTATACTGGCTGACATCATATCAAAGGCCAATCAATATGTTAACTGAACTAACCTTTTCAACTGTTATTTCTACTTTGCACCGTTGTTAGATGACATGCACAACTAAAAATACAAGATTTTCTCAGTTAGTTGGGAGTGTCATGCCGAATAGCAGAGCGTTTTTTATGTTATGTGTTTGTCATTTTTATTTATTTCTAGTATTTCTAAGTTAAATTAGTTCTTGAAATGATTTTAAAAAGTGATGAAAGTCACATAAGAAAATTTAGAAGATGTTTGTGCCGGTGATATGTGTGTACATTCGAGTGTCGGCGAAGATAATGTTATAGAGTTTGTTAGAAAATTACCTAAGTAAAATGAGTTGTTGATGTTTTGAGTCTTGTTTTAATAAGTAATGTTTTATTACGCTTGATTTTGAACTGTTTAAAAAAAACTAATAACCTATACATTTGTTACTGACTACAAACTTATTACAAAACAATTATTCGTAAAACAAGAACTCGTGAAACACAAGCTGGTCTGTAATAAACAACTGTAATAAGCAGACACAATGTTACAACACGGCTGGTTTTTCCGTGATACAACCGAGTCATCTTCTCGGTTTATATAAACAGCTTAAAAAGAAGAAAAATATTTTCTGTGAAGATGAAAATAAAGAATGCAATGTCTCCTTTTTTTGTAACAATATAATATCGCTGGAGGCAGTTCAAACTGATGACGCTAGATCGCATGTGTTACGATCTGCACTAAACTGTGACTTTCATGTGAAACCATTTCCTTCTTCATTGGCTGTGACTGTCTCGTAAAACTACGTTGAAGGGTTAAATGTGTCTTAATTGACTAGAAACACCAATAAAATGACATGGGAAAGCTCTTTAGATGATCTAAACTAACGGACAAATATGTATCAAAGTCCCCTACTTAAATATAAAAGGAGAACATGGAGAGATGAATTGGTAAATCACAGCACTTTGTCAAGCTCCTTGAACAGACTGGAGTGTACTGGAAACTGTAATTTACTCAACAGAAGTGCGAAGAGCGTTTAAGGTCAAGTACATGGCTCTGCTCCACAAACAGAATACAATAATCTAACAACGTAAAACTTAAAAACAATTGTGTGGCTGTTAAAATGGGAAATAAAGAACTGGCTCTAGTCACCCTCATATAATTAATTTGATCAGAATTGTTGCTCCTATTTGATTACAAATTATGCCTATGTCTTTGCTACACTCAGATACACTTTCACTGTACAGTACAGAGCAACCATAAGCCATGTTATCCAAATGGCAATTCTCATGGTACAAGCTGTCCTCAAGACATCGACTCTCCGACCCTTGCTCCATAAAAACATTCGATTACATACGTTATTTCGATCATAATAAATTTGTGTCCTTCTCAAAAAAATTTGTTGAATTTGGACAACAAATTTTTCCAAGAAGCAGAGTTCTAGGTATAGGCTACCTACAAGTTAAAATTTACACTACTCTTCAGTTAAAGAAAATTACTGTGATAAATTTAAAGAATTAGCATAGTTATTACTAAAAAATATTAATCTTAAATTATTAATTTACTTGTTTATGTATGATAGCAGATTACCTGTACATTATGTACATGTCAAATAAAATTTACAGGTAGTAAATTTGAAGTATTAAAGTAAGTATTAATAAAAAAGTAGAATTAAACATACTTAAGTACTTATTTGTATTAAAATTACACTCAATTCCCCTGTTTATTTTCTTTTTGTATTATTTTATGTTATATTTATATTACATGTTACTATGTTGATTACCTTGCTTTATTTACTGTAAGAAAGCACCACTGAGAAGAAAAAGTATAAAAATATTTTACACAGTGTAATTAGGTCATAAATACAATAAATTTAAAAAATATTACACTGAGCACTGTACACAAGCTTAGGCCTACAAAACGCATGTCCATAACGGTTCAGTTACTACTCCCACCTGGTGAATACTTTGATTTTGACTTTATTTACAAGTCTGTCTTATCCACAACCATCTGTTATTGTTGTGTAAGCCATGGAGTCTCAGTTAAATAATAGATTCTTTCCTGTCCTACCTTTACCCTGTTCAGACCCATGACTATTTGCAATGTAAAAATACAGTGAATTGGCGGAAAAACTGTATGATATAAATAAAAATACATCATATTTGTATCTATATTTGCATGTGGAAAACTAAAATCTCTTTACTGCCACTACCATAAAAATTATTTCTTGAACACTAACCTAACAAAATCATACTATTTTAATGTTTTAGTATTTAAACGTCAATTCAGTGTGTTAATTAATTTACATATTGTTTCATAACAAATTATAAGTTCCTTTCACACCTACATTTTTATAAACTTTTATAGTGATACAAAAATCACAGACAAATAAAACACACACGGACATGAGATAAGCTACAAAAGGTAGGTTAACATCTATTTAAGCGCCCTTGTGAGTTGGTGCAACCCGCATGACACTAGGCACAATTTTCCCAGTAAATGTAGTAAGTAATGAGTAGGCTATGTCCCATTAGACTTGTACTGCACGGTGGAACGTTGAGCAGACTATAGGATCAATCAATAAACCAAATAACTAATTTGATTTTCACAATGTTGCAGAAAGGATGGAGTGATCCTGGACATCTACTCTAATTGACTGAGTGTTTAGTGTCCTCTAATTGCATTGTTAATGTTATCAATATGTTTGTTCCTTACAATATCTTATAAATCACCAAATGGATCCCAACGTGTACATGCATTACATGCTATTATTGATGCTGTCCAAAAATTAATGAGATGGCTGCCAAAGGGAATTTAGTCTTAAAAGTGATAATGCGAAGTCATGTAGCACGGAGTAAATATATGCTATCTCAAAATACAAGTACGATAGTTGTTTTTCTTAACTAGGTCTAGTCACCTTATTATAAACCTCCCTCCTCCTGTGAATCTTTAGAACTGCTTCATGGAACAGCTCAGCTCAGGGTGATATACTTGGTCCAATTATGTTTCTAATATACATAAACGACCATTAAAACTACTTTTACATTCATCAGTCTTTGCATATGCTGATGATACCGCCTTGATGTGCTCTGCTTTCAAAAAAGAAACACTAAAACTATAGATTAGAGAGTGCGATGTCAGAGTGGCTAATTAAAAATAAACTTTTAATCAATATTTCAAAATCAAAATATCTTGTTTTTTTTTTCAATCAATCCAATGCTAAAAATTATTTAAGAGATGATTTGAACTTAGTTTGCCATTCACATTGCTGTATGTATAAGTGTACCTGTTCCAATATTGAGGTTGTGGATAGTATGAAATGTCTAGGTTTATATGTTGATAAGTATTTGAAATGGGACCACTACATCAACTTTCTATCAAAACGGCTAAGGAAAGTAAATTACTCTTAAATACCATCTTAAGCAGCACCTTAAAGATAAAGTAAAAATGAAAGCATTAACTTAAGTCACTGAAAACGTGCCAGATTGAGAACAGAGTTGCTTAAATTGCTCCATTTATTTATTTTTTAACTTCTCTATTATGTACTTTTGTATTCTATCATATTTTTTATTGAATATAGCATACATGTTCTATAATCACTTTTACTGCATTTGTTATAAACTTATAGTTTCATTTAATTGTTATTATTTATTTGTTATAATATTTATAGATTTATCATAATGTTACTTATTGATATACATTCTATTAATAAATTTATTATATTGTTGTTGTTCATTTTTTATATATTTATGGATTCATATGTTGCTTATTTATTGTTATACATTGTTACAATTATTATACTGTTGTTATTGAATTGCACAGGGTAATTGATTCTTCAATTTCATGTTTTAATTTCAATGTATCCTTGTTGAATGTTTAGTGTAGTTTCTTGTGTAATATTTCTGTCAGGACAATGCAAAATGTAATGTAATAACTTATACTTGTAACGTGAAATGGATTGTTGCACTTTTTGAGGACTGCCAGCATAAAAAAGTAATGGACATTATCTATATATATAAAAATGAAACTGTTCGTGTGTAACAGCATCACTCACAAACGGCTGGACGGATTCGCCTAATTTTTTTTTAATTTGTTCGTCTTGATCTGTAGAAGGTTATAGGATACTTTTTATCCCTTTCCCGATTCAGGATTCCGCCCCACTGGTTACAGAAATACCCGTAAGAAATGCATTGCAGCAAACATATGTTATTAAGTGAAAGAGTCTTTTCAAATTTTTAATCAGCTGTTCTTTGTAAACATATATAATGCGACAAAAAATATATTTATATATAATTTAATTACTACACTTATAGTTTTAAAGCATAGTAATATATATAAATGAATGTTTGTGGGTTTCTCCTTTATAGACTCAGAAACTATTGGACCGATCACTATGAAAATTTGTATTTATTTGTATTTTTCTATGTAGAAGGTTTATATGCAATGCCCATTGATGTAACTCACCACCAGGCTGTACTGCAAGATATAAAAGTTATCAAAGCGCCTGCACATTATAAACTGCAATTACGACACAGTTACGTATATTAAATAGCCAAACACTATTTGAAGGCAAAGAAATATACGGGCAAAGCTTAAGAGACGCGTGCGAAGCCGCGGGAAACAGCTAGTATAGTCTAAGATGTTCCTGCACGCACCTTGCATAGTGCATTGGGACAATGCATTGTGAAATTATATGTTTTGAATAAAAATGGTTGTGAACTGTGAACACACACACACACACACCTCCATCTCCCTCCCCCCCCCTCTCTCTCTCTCTCTCTGAGATCAGCAGCTTATTTAGTTTAATGTAGAGAAATATGTATTTGGATGTCATTGCAAGAACAAAAGAATAACAAAAAAATTTCCCAAAAACCAGATAACTCACCAATGATGATCCCTTTGGCTCCAAGAGGTACGGTATGACACTCTCTCACATTGATAACACGGTCATACAGATTAAAGTTTGCTTTCGGATCTGGCGGTTGACCCAGTTTTGGTTTCGGCTGCAAAAAAATTACAAAAACCTTTAATATTGAGTGTAATCCCATAAGAACAGTGTTAAACCTCATGCACTTTTACAGCCTTATTTCTACTCATAGAATTATAGGAGATGTCTCATTTTAAAGATATAATACGTACACATCCAAATGCTTTTTCAATGTTTTTATGGGGTACAGTAGACTCGCGATTATCCGAGCTAATTGGGACCGCGCATACCTCGGATATCGCAAAACTCGGATTACGCGGAGATCGGGTATTAACCTAAAATGAACGGAAAAATCGTAAAGTATGACGTAAATTATTTATTATGTACAAAGTTAGTAAACATATATGCAGCATAGTTTAAATAGAAAAATATGTACATACTGAATGATTTTCATTTTTTGAGAAAGTCTCTTATTGATTTCTGCGTCAACTTCTGTTGTCGTTTTGACGCTGCGCTGTTGCGCCAACGCTGAAGATGAAGGACATCGGCAGGGGTTGACTCCTCCTGTTGCTCAATGTAGGCGAGAGCAGCTTCGAGCGCCTTCAATCCATCGGAGTGAGATATTTTTTCCACTATCTCGTCGGTGTCATCATCTGCGACGTTGTGAGGGTTGGTGACCATATCGGCAATCGCATCATCAGTAAGTTCCATTTGCTGGTCTTGCATGAACCACTCGTTGACGTCTTCATCATTTATCAGCAGTTCCGTTGGTAACTGATTAGCGAGGTTTACTATTTCAGCGACACAGTTGTTGTTATCATTTTCATTGTTTCTTGTTTGAATTTAGAAAAGTTTTCACCATGACTTTTGCAAAGTTGACACTCTCACATCATCCCACGCTGAAGCTATCCAGTATGAGACGTCCTTAACGGTGATCTTTTTAAGTGCTGCAGTTACCGTGATTCCCTCGTCCAACCATGTCAACAACACTTGGAGAAGCCTTCGTCAATAGTGCCGTTTCATAGCCTCTAAAACGCCTTGGTCCAGAGGTTGAATAAGAGATGTGACATTTGGTGGCAAGAAAACAGCTTTTATGTCACCACTAACCAATTCACTTGCATCTGGATGAGATGGCGCGTTGTCCATAAGAAGAATAGCTTTTCTTGATAGGTTCTTCTTTTTCAAGTAGGCCTCAACAACACGAACGAACTCGTCAAAAAACCACTCTTTAAAAGTTTGGCCATCCATCCATGCACTTCGTTGATGCCTGTACATGGTGGGTAGGCATTTAACTTGGATATTTTTAAAAGCCCTTGGGTTCTTTGATTTTCCAATAAGGAGAGGTCTCAATTTTAAGGATCCAGAAGAGTTGCTACACATCAAAAGAGTTACTCGTTCTTTGCTCTTTTTGTACCCAGGCGCAGTTTTTTCACTTTGGGCTGCCAATGTTTTGTTAGGAAGCATTCTAAAATTGAGACCGGTTTCGTCGCAATTAAATATTTGGTCTGATGTGAGCCCATGATCTAAAATAAGTTCTTTCATTCTTAAGCTAAACGACTCAATTTCAGACGAATCAGCAGAAAGTTTTTCACCAGAAATATTTAATTGTCGGATGCCATACCTCTTCTTCCACCTGTCAAGCCAACTATCACTTGCACTAAAATTAGCCTCACCGTCCTTAAACCGTTTGTTAAACTCAACAGCTTTAGCTTGAAGCATGGGACCACTTATTGGACTTCCCAACCCTCGAAGATTAGAAAACCACAAAAACAACGCTTCAGAAGTCTGTTCGTACTCCCCTTTCTTCATAGTTTTCCGCAACAAATCGCTTCCATCACTTACACTTTTATTAACCCACTGTTCAATATCTTTCCTCTTACGTCTCCAATCTCCAACAGTCACTTCTGCAACACCTAGGTCAGCGACAACCTTCTTTAACGACTCACCCTTATCTAAACGTTTTATTGCACTTAACTTTGTTTCTAAACTAACCACTACCCGTTTACGTTTTAAACTCATGATGCACTTATCGTAAAAACAACACTAAGCAACGGCACAATAACGAAACGAGAAGAGGGACGAAACGAACAGATTGCAGTGATGACTCAAACTGAACTGAACTGACGGACGGGTGACATGGTGACGAACGCCGGCCGGCCGGGGCCGGCTTGACCTAACAGCAGCCAGTAGAGAGAGACATCCCGCCTAGAACAATAACACTCGCTGGTGACTCATCTATTCGCTACCATCAGCCAGTGCACGCACTTTCACTTCATCGCGCTCTTCATGCTTACTAAATTATTTTTTTCTGTTCAAATACTGTACTACCTCGGTTAATCCAGAGGCTCGGTTAATCGGGCCTTGGATAATCGCGATTGTACTGTATTTAGAAAAATCTCTTACTTTTATGTACTTCATTGATTAATATTGAAAAATATACATGTATTAACACAATTTTTAAAGTGTTTCATGAGTAATAATTATATTTTTTAAATGAGACTTGTCGCAAAACGCTACAATCAAAAATACAGTAAAAGTGCATGAGTTTTAACATTGTTATAAAGAAGTATAACCTCATGGTCATTTCACTACAGCTGGCTCTAAGTCTACATCTTAAGTAAAACATTTATAATCTAACCAATCTTAATCTCAATATGGAAATACTATAACTAAATTGTAACAATACATAGAAGTCGAGAACAGGATGTTGTATTAATGTAGTTTTTAACCAAATATTATAGCAACAAATAGAATTTCATAGATATTTTAAAGTAGTTGATAAACACAACATGTTGCTGTAAACGTGTAAAAATAATGTCCATTAATATGTATTTAATTAAAAGATTACAAGAGAGTGCCAGTTATCATACCAAGTAAAGATTAGAAGGCTTGACGGGCAGTTTGAACTGCCTGGTCATTTTCTCGTCACTGTTGTACTTGTCTATATAATGCTCCAGTGCCAGCACCACCTCCTCGTCCAGTATTTCAGTACCACATGATTGTCGCTCCGCCTTGGCTGACCCTCTCTCTTTCAGGAAGGTACGAAGCTCTTCTACCCTGCTCCCCCTGGATAATCAATATCAAAGGTAAGAATTACAAGAAGTAAAGACTAGAAGGCTTGATGAGCAGTTTGAACTGCCTGGTCGAGCAGTTTGAACTGCCTGGTCAATCAATCAATCAATCAGTCAATCAATTCATTTATTGCCAAAAACATAACATGCATAGGCATTCGTCAAGAAAATTATAATATCCTAACTTAAAGTATACACTACTGACAGATCAAACACAACAAGACCAAATCAATATAACAGGAGTGATCTACAATTTATTATCCTCAACGTATTCCCGGACACTGTAATATTCTCTCGAAATAAGAAATTTTTTCAGACAATATTGAAATTCCCTATCGTCCACAACAATTTTCAAGCAGGATGGCAAAGAGTTAAAAAGGCGGATGCAGGAGTAAAGACTTTGTTTTTCAAAAAAAGATGTTTTATGGCAGGGTAGGATTAGGTTGTTTCTTTTTCTTAAGGAGTAATAATTATGGGCTGGATTAACGTTGACTGAAAAAAGGTGGGGATACTTTTTGTAAAAAGAAAGACACTGAAGGATATAAATGGATGGGAACGTAAGGATATTATTACTGCGAAAGAAACCTCTACAAGACTGGGAACGACTCAACTTGAAAATAATCCTTATAGCTCTTTTCTGGAGACGAAAAACATATTGAGTTTTTTTACTCTCGTATCCCCATATAGAGACTCCATAGCAAAGGTAAGGATAAAAACAGCCATAGTAAGCAAGCAAAAGAATTTCCTCACTAGCAAAACAGGATAGTCTATACATCAAAAATATGCAGCTGCTTAGTTTTTTCGTGACTTTATCAATATGACTAAAAAAGTTTAGCTGATCATCCAAAACAATTCCAAGATAATTAACATTCAAAGAAGGACACATTTCTGACTCTCCAATCATAATGTTTTGAGATTCAATCAACGTTTTAGCAGACTTTCTAATTCCAAAATCAAGAAAATTGGTTTTAGATGTATTTACAAACAGAGAGTTTTCACCCAACCACTGCAGCAGATTACTGGCCTGAACAAAGGTTTGGATTTCAAGCTCGGCTCGATTGCAACCAGAGATGACCAAGGAGGTATCATCAGCAAACAAAAACAACTTAGAACCTTTCATGCTTCAATGGATGTCATTTATGAATAGTAAAAATAATAAAGGACCAAGTACGGAGCCTTGAGGAACTCCAGTGCGTACTTCTCGCTCCTCAGAAAATTGTTTTCTCAAGCACCCTGTATCATCAATAAAAGGAATTTCAACAATCTGTCTACGGTTCAGGAGATAAGAAGCAATCCAATCAAAAGCTTTCCCTCTAATACCCAAGTTCTCTGGTCATTTTCTCGTCACTGTTGCACTTGTTTATATAATGCTCCAGTGCCAGCACCACCTCCTCGTCCAGTATTTCAGTACCACATGATTGTCGCTCCGCCTTGGCTGACCCCCTCTCTTTCAGGAAGGTACGCAGCTCTTCCACCCTGCTCCCCCTGGATAACCAGTATCAAAGATAACGAGTAAAGTGGCAGTGAAGAGAGATGTACGCCTTGAAGGAGCATTTGTACAGGTAATTGAGATAACTCAAAAGCTTGGAACTCGGGGTGTCTAGTGGCTTGAAGAGATTCTTGACTGCACACACACAAAAATAATTTTTCATAATAATTTATCATATTACCAGTAAAATCAAGGGCGTTTTTAAATGTTAGTAACAAGAACTATTTATAAATAACGTGAGTGTCATATTGTCACAAATACCATATTTTTATTTAGTTTAAAAAGTTAGTAAAAAGTTAATATTTAAATGGACAAATTTACAATTAAATCAGTTTAAGTTAAAATAATGATAGGCATCTATTTGTAATATATTGCGGAGATTGGAATTTACAAACTGACCCCAAAATATTCCAAAAGCTCTAAAAAACATGTTTGCATCTTCTGAATAACATGAGAGACCTCTAGTTTGTGCCAGTCTTCTTCTTATTATAATACTTTTAAAATGAGGTGTTACTTGTTAGGGGTTCCTATTTAAAAAATTTGACTTACTCCTAAAATACCCCATTTTGAGGCAGGAAGTAAAAAATGTTCATACATAAATAAAACTCGTCAGTTGATCATATAACATCCTCCAAAGCAAATCACTCCATGTCTATTCATAAGTAAGTAATTGGGGCGGGACCTTTAAGACATCCTGAATATCATTTTAATACTTATGAGTGAAAAAATCAAGACAAATATGAACTATAATCAAAATTTTATTGTTATTAAAAGCATGATAATTTGTTAATTTAGTAATCTATTTACACTTTCTCACACACAACTTTCAACAAACAACACACTTTAGCGATCAGTACTTTGCGTACTGCCGATCAACTGCCATCCGCGAATATACACATCAGACTCACAGCGAATTTGTTAATTAGATTATCTATTTACGGGTTTTCATACACAAAGTACAACAAGATCACGTATTTAAAAATCAGTAATTTGCATAATGACGATCAGCTGTAGTCTGGGATTATGCGCAGCAAACTCATGATGATCCATTAATATTAACTGAATCCATGATATACAAAATACTAACTGCAAACAAAATGTTATTTTTATAAATCAGACAATTTGTTGATAAAATATCTATTTAAGATTTTTCAAAAACATGGTACGACAAACTACCAATTAGGCAATTATTAATGACTTAGCCAGTCTATCTATGCAGATTCGATTGTCGATCCTATTGAGTAATTTTCGAACTCGAATACTTGTTTGAGATTTGATATATTGGAAATTCTGCTTCAACAGGTCACTAGTTATTATGATAATGCCATAAAACTTATATTTTAATCTGACAATTTTAGTACAAAGTCTGTGACTTTTAAGGGGCCAGTACCCTGCAAAAATAACACAGCATTTTACCCGATCTATCGTGAAATTCCATGACTTTCTCCATATTGCTAAAATTCCCTGACTATTCCAAGTTTTACCAGTTGCTAGACAACCTGTATCTTGTCTCAAAAGTATAACATTAGGAAATAACATAACTTCCTAACAGTACAATCAATCTGTGCACTGAGTTTCTGGGTTGATTAGAGCACCAAATATCGGATGTGACATAAAACCACAAGGAAAGAATATGAACTATAGTAGATGGAATATGTTAGGCACCATCAGAACTGCACATGTTACTTGGGCCATGCCACCGATGTTATCAATAAGAAATAAAAACTTAATTTATGAAGTCATTGTTAAACCTAGGTTTGATAACAGTTCAAGAGAACGAAACAACACGCAATCTGCTACATTTAACAGTACAATCCATATGTGCACTGAGTTTCTGTAATTAATCTGAGTACACATTCAGATTGCTTGCTATTTGCCTGCCTATTGTAAAGTATCACAATGTTTTTGTAGCAATCGAAAGAGATTTCAGTAATTAGTAATCAGTAGGTTTATTCCGCACAGGTACATTGAATATAGTGAATAGTGATATTAACAACTATACCTGCATTTGTGTCAAAGGCTAACAAGTGATAAAATATTTAAGTTTTTGCAATTATTAAATTTATTGATTTGGTTTTAATATTGATTTTAATGTAAATACAATTAGTATAACCCACCAACAGTAAACTTGAAACAGTGACATCAGTATTTGTAAGCTATTTCACATCAATTTATGATGCAATACCTAAGTTTTGCAGTTATTCATTTATGAGTTAAGAGTAATTTAAACTAGATATTACATAACAAATTTAGTTTTAATCAATTTTCACAAAACGTACTATGCTCGGTGTATATTTCAATGCTTACTATGTATGTATGTTTTTACTTTAATAAGAATATTTTTGAGAAAGGTTCTACGATCCTAGGTATTATATTGTGAATAATCTGATATGTCTTGATTAACGAATCCATTAGTAAGTAACTTATAGATGAATAGAAAATCTTTACACCTTAGACTAAGACTTCCTGCACATTTTAATTCCATTTTTTCAAAGGAAAATCTTTATACAAGTAGTTTTATTATTTATAAATAATATTAACCCATTGGCCTACAACTACGAGTTATCTTGTAGCATGGAAAAAGGACCCATATGTACAACTAATAATAATACGTTTATAAAATCCAATATATATTATTAATACAAACAAAAACATAAAAATTAATGTTTGTCTGTTAATCTACATTACTTTATCTATTACAAAAAGGTTTTGTAAACGAAATAAATTACGTAATTGATGAGAACAATAAAGTATAAACAATGCAACAGCCGAGGTCAGCTGAGAGCAGCGGACAGCTGTGTTGCCGTCTACGTCGCAATTCAGTAGCTCTAGTTGCCGGTTCGCGCTAACAAGGTTATGTTATTGTTTACATTCATTTTATTTTGAGTTTCAAAATGACTCAAAAACGTATAAGAAGTGATTTTGAGATTAATAATGTTTTGTTTGAAAGTGAATTAGAAGATAGTGAATTTGAGGAAAGTGAAGAATCTATTGTTATTGAAAGGCGTAAACGTGACATCGATTGTGAATCAGATTCTAGTGATGAATCTGATTATAGTGATGAAGATATTTGTGATTATGCCAAATTAACATTTGTGAACTATTTTTGCATAAAAGTATGTTTAATTTATAAAATAAATTAGTTTTTAAAGGGCATAAATAATTTTCAATGTAGAAAAAAATATTTGCTTTAAAAATTTATGTTTCAAAAGATATAATTGTAAAATTGTTTATAAAAATAAAAAAAGTTTTTTCTTAAATAATTTGTAAAGGTGTCTATATAAAATTCAGTGTAAATCTGAACAATTTAGTAAAAGTTTTATGTAAATATGTTAATATTTACTATTTGTACGGTTATTTATCTAAAACACTACAATTTGTGTAATATTTGCTGACCTAACAGGGCCCAGCACCGACAGATATGGGAGGTATGGCAATGGGTTAATTGATAACACACACCATTGTGGACGACTGACAATTTTCAGAATTGATCTGAAATTTCTAAATATTTCTTGCATTCTTATTTGAGGGTTGACAGGCTATTGTGATTGTTGTAATGTTTATTTACCAGTATATATCTACTTTGTACTGTACTGATTCTCATCCTTTACTATGATAAGATCCTTAACAAGAATAGGCCAGTGGTCCATGAGGACAGGCAAGATAAAGACAAGGAAGGATTTGTTTCCCCCTTATAAAAAACTTTAGAATAATTTGAAACTCCATTCAGCAATTCTTTTTTAAGTTGTGGTTATGAGTCTCTGGAATTTGTTTCTCAAAATTCTTCAGAATGACAACAAAACCTAGAATTCCCTTTCCCAAACTTTTTTTCTCTGCTTTAAACACTTCATTTTTGTCTCACAAATGAAGAGGATTTTCTGTAACCAAAACAGAACTTTCCCAAATGGTAACACTTAACTAACAAGGAGTTGATCAACACTTATTTACTACAACACCTCCTCTGTTCATGAGGAGGGGTTTTGAGTATTAATCACAGTCATGTGTCCTTGGAAGAAGGGGAAGCCAGCTTTGAACCAGTCAAAACCGGCACGGGGTGGCACACCCTTATGTCTAGACTAGCAAGAACCATTGACTCTTAGGGAACCCCACCAACTCCAACAATCATCTCCCGCAGTAAACTAGACCTATCCAACTACCCTTGCCCCCCAGAATCTCAGTCATTTGTAGTTAGTGATGTGCCCCTCCTAGATATCCATAAGATTGCCTATATTTAAGTGACACACTGGTTTTTGCTGTGCTCAGTGTGGGTTCATTTCAGGAATGTTGGTGCACCCTTTTATAGACACCCTTTTATGGTGCACAACTAAGACTATCAACACTGACTCAATCAGGTCTTGCTTGTCATCTTCATGTTGTTTTAGCTATAAAATAAGAACATCCCAAGGGGTCACTATGTTCCCTTTTTACTTTCTTTGAGGTTAAATTTAAAAAAGACCTTGTTGGTCCTTACAAAAATACAACTTTTCTCGCTAAAAATTAAGTTTAAAAAATGTTCTATTCAGACTGTAGTTGAATATAAAATAACTAAAACAACATCTTACGTGAATACAGGGAATAAATCCTTAGCACGAACATCCTCTGAACCTTTCGCCTCATCAAGGTACTCAAAGACTTCTGGGAACACAACCATGTACTCTTCTACTTCCTCTTCCGCCTTGTGGGAGTACGTCCAGTTGCCCAGAACTCTATCTCTCTTGGTGTACCCAACCACCTGCACACGTAAGCAGCATTCTACTCAACATGGATATAAAATATTTGAAAGATTATATATACCCAATTCTAATGAAAGCTCTTTAATCTTCAGACTAAGAATTAGTCTTAACCTTTAGCAAAACACTTTAAAACTCTTTGACACAGTTTCAGTGTATACAGCAACCGCTACAGTAGCACATTTTAAAACAAAACTTGTATGAATAAAGAAACCTTTAATTGGCTAATATGTTGAGTAATTTTTTTCAGATCTCATTATTTTATCACTCAAATACTTATAGTGAAAGTTAAAATAAATCTAGTACAATAATTTTATTATTTAATTATTTTTGTATGTTCAAATTTATTTATTACTGTCAGGCAACAGAGAAATATTGTTTATCCAGCAGTCAATTTTGCTATATTGAACTGTTTTGAGAACTTTTCATAGTAATGTTTGATCACAGTATCAAACATATTCCTGAGAAAAAATCAATTTTACTGACATAATTAATCTACAAATACGTTCTGATGGGAGTATCACCGCTTTGTTTGCTCATGCCTACCTAATGGCAACAGCTGCCAGAAGACTGTTGGATATTGACAAAATTTACCAAAATAAAACAATCAGAATGAAAAACAACATGAACATAAGTTCCATGTTTTGTCTACAATTCTCTTATACATACTTAATAAGAGATAAATAATTATAGAGTTGGCCACAAGATATAACCACATGATGAACTGTTGCTACAGGGACGTCAAATACATGAGGTCATAAAGTCCATATAACGTCAAACTATGTCAAAGGTTTAAAATGAGAAAAATTTCTCCATAGAGCCACATTTCATTTAAACAAAAAATATTCCAGACCTGTAAAGCTGAATTTTATAGAGTTTCCAATAACAAAGAATTTTTAAAAATCATAAATTTTACAATTTTAAAACTTATTTACAGTTTGAAATAAAAGTGACATACAAGTAGATAAATATTTATTTGTTTTAAATAAACTAGTAGACGTTTGAACAATGAGTTCTTTTTACAAATAGTCAAGTTTTAAAGGAAGTGTGGAAACTACAATATAAATTAGTAAATACAATTAAAATAATAACAACAAAACTATCTACAGAGATGTCTATACTTAGATAAAACCATAGAGAGACTACTCATGTATGAGTATAAATTATGAGAAAATAAATGAGTTCTGTCCTTTCGACTTCCTCACAATAGACGTGAAATATATACTTACAGCAGGTCAAACATTGACTGCATATACATGGTTTTATAAGGAAATAAAAAAATATTTTGTCAATTTTTATCCACTGACATTGTTGAACTTTAGCGTTATTTTATTCATACTATCTACTGATGCCATTGGCTGAACAAATTATATCGCTACGCTAAATAATTTTAATTATTGATCATAAATTTAAAAATACACAGTATTGCTTGACAAACAAAACAGTAAATTATACAAGTCTACATGTACACGTTGATTTGGGTTTAACATTTAATAGAGCTCATTTAGAAAATCCGAAAATTACTCGTAAAGTCACCTCAAAACATTAATAAATTGAGTGAAAAATAAGTTACACTCAATGACAGTTCCAATCACCACTCAGACAGCTTAACTTAAGGCATACCTCTTCATTCCTCTTGTTGAATTTAAGGTTAAGTCCGATGTTAAGTTTGTAATCTGACTCTTGGTTTTCTGAGAGGATGTAAATCGTTCCTGTGATACGGGATAGTACGTGTGGAGATAAGCCGAGATTGTGAGCAACCTGGTTACCTAAAACATATTCCAAATTTTCCAAACATTCAATTAAGATTTGGTTAACATATAAAATAATGGTAGAGTAGAGTTTCTCGAGATACTTTGTAGGAGTTACAATAATCCTACAAAATCGGGATATAACCCTGTTCAAATTAGCTGTGAAAACAGTAAAAGCGTGATTTGGAGCAGGAAAATGGGTCTATTGTGTCATAACATTAGCGTGTAATTAAAATATGTTTTCTGACTGTATTGTACAAATATATCTTGTACAGAGCAGATTCAATAAGGATAGTACAGTTCACTGTTAAATGTAATGTGAAAGTTCTATTGTTACCAATGTTAGTGTTTGATGCACAGAACTGTATTGACAGGACCAGACTCACTATAGTTCACTGTGCAGCAGTCTGCAGTTTGTCAGCTGTTTTATCAAACATAATTTCTTCTGTTTTGAGCATTTGCGTATTAAAGTACGAAAGCTTTGTTATGGCAAGTAGTGTAAACATACAACTCATCCTTAACACATTCACGACGGCTAATTTCCAGATTTTTTTCAATGCTGTTGAATTTTTCAATAATGATGCCAAAAAACCATAATTTTTTTTGTTAAATGTTTAAGTATAACAAGAAAAGTATGTAGGCTTCACAATTTTTCATGTACAAAATTATTTCAATATGTTTCTTTTCAATCTTTTTCCATGTACCCCAAGGAATACCTAAACAATTAATTTACCAACAAAATTAAGCAATTGTATGCCCAATGGGCTACACAATATTCTGAGGTATTTCTTTTAGCATGGACTCATACTTAACAAACCATCATGACAGGTAAAATTTGTGGTGTACGAGTTTTCAGTACGAGACCACACAATTTTGCCGGTACAACAAGGTTGGTTTGATGCAAATAAAAATAAACAAAAGAAACTCATCTGAACTCTACTCCTATAACTGGACCAGGAGAAGCTTTAAATATTAATGTTGAGTTAATTACCTGGCATATAGCGGGGAGCTCTCCTCTTCACTGAATTCTTCATATGTTCAGTGTTGGGTTCTGACTCATAAGTAAAGAACACCCTCACTCGCTGGTTCTTACTGCCCTCCACCACCTGTTGGTGCACACCATTAGCTCATTTGTGTTTAACGGCACAGGGCCAGAATTCCCTTGTGTTTTGGTCTTTTGTTGTTAAACAATGTAAGAAGTTGGAAACCTTTATAAACTTAAACCTAGAAGTGTTTGTAAGTGCTTCTACTGTTACTAATTTATTGTCAACCCTGAATATGATATAATTAAACTATATGCATGCAGTATCGATTTCAGCACTGTTGAGGGTTAAGGATGGGTAGGGCAGATTGAGGCCTCACTTCACTTTAACCCCTACCCCCATCCATGTAATGCATGAAGGAGATGATGAACTACTTTTCTATTTCAACTGCATTTAATTCAAAGGAGACATTAATCTTATTTTGGAAATGCTTCACAGTTACTTTAAAATTTATCCTGAAGTTTCAATGGAATTTGAACAAAAAACCACTTTAATTGAATACTGATAGATTAACCACTAAACAATAACAAAGCAGGAATACTTTAAACATTGTATTTTTAAGAAATTCCAAGATTTACTGTAATACTGTATTTATTAAACAACAAATATTACATCACATAAACATTCAAATAGTTTATATTTCTGTTGATATCAGAGTTATAAAACAGACATGACTAGAACAAATAGCTTACCGTGCCCATTGCGCCATAGCTGGGTGGCTCCAGAGAAAACACAACTGTGCCCACAGGAAACAGCTGTTCTAATGTCATGTTGAGCTGTGGCAACGGCTCATGTACCTCAAGGTCTGTCCTAGTTGTCTGCAGTGCATATGCGGCAGCATGCTTACTCCACTGTAAGGTTCACAAACGCTGTTATATTTCTTTCAAACATTCATGGAAAACTCGAACTTTATTTAAACACATTTTTGTATATCTGGCTTATCTTTAGAGTCTACGCAATAAAAAAGTAAGCCAAAAACACCAGCCATTTTAAAGAGATTTGCTAAATTTCAGAGAATTATCTTTATTTTCATTTGAAAGATTATAAAAAAACTTCAAGAATTATCTTACTTTGAATCTGGAAAATAAATAACTATATAATTGTATTATTTATAAACAAATTTCCTATTAGCATCAAATATATTAAAACTAATTTCATGCCACCTCTATTCATTATAAAGAAATATTTAAATACAAATCCACTTTCATTCTTATAGTTGATACATTTATTATACAAATACACAAAGTTTGATGATTTTATATTTTACAAACACATTACACATATTTTACATTCGCATTTATATTTATTTTTAAGAAGCTGTCATCCATATATAGGCAGAGTTAACTCACGTTAATGCATAAAACTTAGAAGTAGCAAGTGAACTTAGTCATATATGATTTACAAGACTACAACAATACAAGGTATGGCTATTAAATAACGAGACTGACGCTGCTGTGGATCGAGGAGGCATAAGTCAACTGCCATTAATCAACAGCTGTTTAGTGTGAACCTTTCTCTTCAGTGTGCAGCTAGTCTCACTTCTGTAAACAACACTGTTTAGTCAGAGCTAACGTTCGCGTTATTGTTGTATTTTTGTTTTGCCGGATAAAATGTTTAGTGTAATAGTAGAGCAAAGTATTATTGTGAAATTTCATATTAAACTTGCAAAAACTGAGACTGAAACTTATAATTTACTGACAAAAGTGTATGGAATGAAGTGTTTCATGGGCAAGTGTTTTTGAATGGTTTGCACATTTTAAAGATGGCAGAGAGTGCATTGAAGATGATTCGTGGCTGGACCACCCTTCAATGTTAAAAATGGATGAAAATTTGGAAAAAAAGCCCGTAATTTGATTCGGTCTGACCGTTAATTAAGTATTCGCGCAACTGGTGAAACTGTAGGTATTGATAAAGAATGTGAATGGCAAATTTTACGTGACAATTTTAATATGCAAAAAGTGTGTGCTAAAATAACGTTTGAACAACAAGAAGGTCACAAATGTCTTTGTACGTGATTGAAAATTACCCAAATTTTCTGGAAATGATAATAAGATGTGATGAAACAAAACATGGTTTTTTACTTATGATCCAGAAACAAAGTGCCAATCCATGCACTGGAAGAGCCAAACTTCACCGAGAGCCGAAAAAAGCTTGAATGAGCAAGTCAAAGTTTAAAGCAATGATTGCTTTTTTATTTCCATGGGATTGTGTACCTTAACTAGATTCCTGAAGGTCAATCAATTCATCAATATTAGTACCTTGAGGTACTTTCTAAACTACACCAAAGAGTAAGGAAAAAATGCTCCAACTCAACCAAGACAATGTGCCAGCTCATTCCATGTTAGAGGTTCCTAGCCGCAAGTTCAGTATCCCAGTGTTAGAACATACACCTTATTCACCAGATCTTGGACCATGTGACTTCTACCTGTCCCGTAAGGTGAAATCTGCATTAAAAGGGAAAAGATTTGAGTCTGTGGAAGCTGTAAAAGAGAAAGCGGCGCGTTTCCTGAAGGAGCTGACAGAAGACTTCTAGGACTATTTCCAACAATGGAACATTCACACGGAGCATTGAAGGGATAGAGAAGTGGTGAATATTGAAGGTGACAAAAAGTGATTAAATTTTATCAGTCTAGGTATTTAATAGCCACACCTCATACTTTGTTACATTGATTATCCAACTAGTTTTTCACAAAGTATGACAAACACATGCTTTTGAAATCATCTTGTTATTTGCCGACGATCAGCTGTTATCCAAGAAAAAATGCAACCGATAAAAGAATAGAATATATAAACTCAAATCAAATTTTGTTTGCAAAATCACGTTTCCTTACTTGAATTTTCCGTGAATACTTCATCATGATATAGGATGGATCAAATAAGGGCCACTTATCACATAACTTCTGATATAATACTGGTCTCCAAAGGGTAAAAGAAGAGAAATTTGATCTTCTTAAAACGTTTATCTGTTCTTTAAGAAAATATCTGATGACTTTAAAGACTAAAAATCAAACAGAATGTGTGTAAGAGAATAGCAATTTTAAGATTATATAGAAGCTTTGTGAATTACTATTTTATCTCTGACCTGTTTCTCATACTGAGCTTTCTCCTCTGTCATCACTATCTTCTTGTCCTCCAGTGTGCATGCATACACCAAGATTTCAGTCTTGCCAACATTGATCCCCATCCGATTTTTATACCTGAAATTACCAACAATGACACTATATGAATAACAAAAGCAATCGCTGGTTAAAAAAAATTTATTAACAGCTAAAATTATTAGGAATAAATTTCAAAATCACGATATTAAACAAAATAGAGTCACTTAAGAAACGTTCTTATTTTCCCTCAACACATCAGGTAATCAAACAAAACAATTTTACTAATAATTAAACAGGGTTTTCATACAAAATTACTCAATTTATCTTAATTTACTGAATACACATTTCGGATGTAACATAAACAAATAAATTATATATTGGTAATGTGGTAAAGTTCATTGAAAAATATTTACATCACGAACTTATAATTGACATAAGAGGTTCATAAAACATTCTCAGCATTTGTCATGTCCAACTTTCTCTTATATAAAATAAGAAAGCTATAAGTTGTACCATAAATGTTTTAGGTTATTTCTAAACTACCCTTGTACAAGAATGTCTTTTACTGAAGAAATTATTCCTGACAACAATTATTTTTAATCTGTTGTAAACCAAACATAAACACATCCTAATCTCTAATGCTTATATTAAAAAAAAATACTTTAACATATCGTGATTATTTAATAAATTATAAAGATTAAAAATAAACCATGTTTATTAATACAAGTTGAAAAATGTTCTATTTTACCTTTCTTCAATGGCTTTCCTGGTAAGGTCCCACTTGGCTTGCTCAGCCTTGTTCATCTCCTCTATTATCATAGAATCATCATCTTTTTTCAGGCAAAATCTTACTTTCTCACTCGCTACACCTACTACCCTGTAAAATATAGTTTTTTTTTTTTTTTAATTTGTGATGGCTATAAGAGAGTTTAACTTATACATAACATGCACTTTTGAACTACTATGAAGGTGACCGATAAAAAAGTTTAAGATTGCAGCTAATAAAGTTAAGTCTGAAAAAAGACCTTTTATAGTTAGTTATGGTTCTGAAATTAAGAACGGTTTTAAATATAAATGAAACAGTTTTTAAGATAATTTTATTTTTATATGAAAAGTTGTACACTTTGACTATTTTTCAGCATGGTTACAACCATTATTCAGACACTTATCATAACAGGTGTCATAACCAGCTTATCCAAACTTTATCAGAAAAAAAAAACATTCAGCTAGTGAAGATATCCCACCAGAAATAGAACTTGAGATAACTAAAGTGGTCAGTTACAATTTCATGCAAACAAGTTTCAGAAACTTGTGAGAATTCATTTGGAAGCATTGTCATTGTGAATGTCTTTAATTTTCTCATTCACTCTCTTAACCAACTCATAATTCACACATAACAGAAGGCTAATGTACATCGTGTTTTGTCATGGATATTTGTATGGTCTTCTTTAATCTGCCACTTTCACACCATTCCACCGTAAGTATCAGTAACCTGATGATAGGTTTCACCTGCCTTGACTTTTCTAGTATTCAAAAACTGTATTATATGGTTTTTGAATACCAGAAATGTCACAATTCTCAGACGATTCTCACAATTCTCTCCATTCTTTCCTCCTCCTCAAACCCTCTCTTTTCTTGAGCTCAGAATCTTCTCTTCTTTGAATCTTTACTTTTTTTTGTGCTCAGGTTTATTTCAATGCCTTTTCGTACTTCTCCAAACAGATATATCTCTAAACCTTAAAAACTACTTAAAAATAAAAAACAGTTTCAAATATTCTTCTTTTATTTACAAGCCAATTTTAATTGTAGCTATGTGATATGTACAACTCCCCAATTACAAATTGTTATTGGGAGGTCAACACCAAGAGAGAATTTTCTTCTTTACTTGCATAGTGGCAACTAAACATGCAACAGAGCCTGACCTTACTTGACAGAATGTGTCCGCCTGCCTCTGTCAATGACACTTGTATTACAAGACAATTAAAAGGCTGTATATTAAAACAAGGTAACCAAGCTGGCCATTCTTTAAAAATGGAGACGGATTGATGATTTAGGCATGTCTTGTACACAAGAAATGGACATAATTCATGCCCAGTCGCATACCATGGGTGTTTGGGTCATGTCATGTAATCTTGGTGAGGTGTTTGAAAATGCTTAGAGAGATCATGTGAACTGAGGGCCTAAGCTTGTGGCTACTGCTGAAATTAATTCCAAGCAGGAATCATTTTTAAGAAGCAGTTCCAAAAGAAAGTGTGGAGCTAAAGGGGGTACCATGGTCAAAACCCAAGGAGAAGAGCAGAAACAGTGACAGTGCTAAGATAGCTGTAAGATGGTGCCTACAGCACACCTCTGCTCGTCCTCATTAGGCAAGGGAGAAAAGAAAGCAAGGAGGTGAAGAAAAGAAAAACCTAAATCAGTTAGTACAGCCACTGGAAATCAATTTGAAAGAAAAGAGAATAAAGTGCAGTAGAAAAGCTGCTGAGGTGATATGCTGAGATAAGCAGACCTAAAAGCGAAGAAGTTGGAGAGGAAACAACTGGTTGACTGACAAAATAGGGTATAAAGAAAGAAGTGTTCAAGAGTAGCACGGAAGGAAACAAAACCAACAGAGAGAATATCAAAAATGAATTTGATATAAGGCACAAATGAAGAGGAGGAAGAAAGGATAAAGTAAGGTGCACCAGCTCTGTCAGAGTAAGGAATGATGAATCAAGATCAAAGTAAAGCCTGAAAACTGAAGATGACAAACTAAGGATAAAAAAGATAAAAAATAAAAAGGAAAAGAAAGAATAAACAACCAATGATCCTAAATACTAAGGGCATTGTAGAAAGTAAGAGAGAAATGCAGGGCTAGGTACAAATAAACAAGATGAAAAAGAATTGGAAGAAAGACACTATATTTTTGCCAGAATGGAGGTGGGAAAAAAGGCTGATAAAAATAGCAATAATAAAACAGGATGTAAAATAGAGATTAGACCGTATGAGTGAATTGATAAGCAATATTCATAAGCCCAAATTAACTGTTAAGACAAAAATCCAATGCTTTTTCTCAAAATTGTCTTTTGATACAGATTGACATTGTAAAGGCAATGGTTCCATGTAATGTACTTACCTTTACCATTTTGTGTCATATATACTCTTCCCTGCTCATTCACACTGCACCTTCAATTATTATGTCATATCTCACATATCCTCTACCTTTTTTGATTATACTGATACGCACCATGCATTCCTTCTTAATCCTTTTAATCGCATCAGTCTTTACCAAAATTTTTTGTTAAGACTTAACTAAAATGTTTTATAATATTTAGGTCAACATAATTACATATATGCAGCGATTTAAATGTAATAAATCACAAATCTTTAACTTATACATCCAAATTATGACATTTTGCTGTCTCCTTTAATAATTGAACAAATAAAATAGTGGAACACGTGAAATTTATTGGCACTTTGGGAAATTTTACTACTATTGTCAATGTTAACGAAGTGTGTAATGCTAATACCTGGCTTCAAACATATGTGGCCAGTTGACATATATGCTCTTGTCCAGCAACTGAGAAGCCACCTCTTTGACATCGGGATGACCTTGTGGTAAGATCGACAAGATCATGTTGTCTCCTTGGCTAGCAGACTCAAACACCTTCACCTTGGCTTTGCGCAGTTCTGCCTGTTCACATTACACACAGTATAGTGCATGTTTTTTGACTGACAACATCAATACAATACACTTTTATCATTCCATAATTCAGTAATATATACTAAATATATAATATGATTGATGTGGTGGCATTTAGGGGTGTGGATCTGACAAAAACCATTTTGCATTTTTCTCCTCCTGTTTTTACGTTTACTTTATACATATTAACCTTTTGAGGAATACTGATGATATGGCACATCACTATTAATTTTATGTATGATTATCTGGGACATCACTATTTTATGTGTTCATATGAGTAAGACTATAGGATCCAAACAATACCCAAAAATGTTAAAGAATGTCTTATTTTTAAATCAAAATTATATTAACTATTTTTAATAATTATGGTCATAAGAATAAGTAATTCAAATGTAGGAACCACACAAAATGATTATACCAGATAATAATCTATAACTATTTTATATTTGTTAACATGCAAAGTATGAACTTAGAATTCAAATTTCCAATACCTGGCTGTATGTTTTTTATTTCTACAAAAATATCAAGATACTCAATGATACTCAATGATACTCATTTATTACCGGTAAAGATTACATACATTGTCACATTGAAAAAACACAATATTGTACATTTCAGTTTTAAAAGCAATGTAATCCTCCAGTTCGTCCAGATCTTTAAAAGAAGTGATATATTAAATAAATATATCAATTAAAACAAATCAATTAATTATTTAAAGCTAATTACAATACAGATAAAAGAATTTCCCAAAATCAACAACAATTATCTAATTTATAACTAATCCCAAAAAACTCATCCACTTCATAAAAGTGGGTGTTCCAAAAGGAAAAATCCAATTTGTCTTTTTGAAAGTACTAAATGGCAGTGATCTTAAACCCATTTGGCAGTGTGTTCCATAATTTTGGTCCAAGAGATAATGTTGCTAATGAATATTGTTTGGAAATCAGTTTTTTGGTTACAATATTGTTTGCACCCCTTGTGTTATATTGGTGAATGTTTTTATATGTTAGCTTGTTTGACGTAGCCATATAAAGCAAAAGTTTATACACAATTAAACAAGGGACTGTCATAATATGAAGTTCTTGAAATTTTTGTTTACATGAATCCTTATAGCCAATACCAGAAATATAACGTACTGCTTTTTTTTTGTATTAATAAAATTTTATTAATGTTCTTCTTAAATGTATTTCCCCAATATTTCAATACCATAAAACTAAACTGAGAGTAAAAAAAATGCATAATATACCATTTTAAAGAGCTTTTTCGTTGCAAAATTCAGACAGTTTTTTCTCATCATAAATATTGCTTTAGATAACTTTAAACAAAGAGTAGTTATATGGTCATTCCAATTTAAATTTTTGTCGATAATCAATCCGAGAAATTTTGTAGAATCAAACTTTGGTATTACTAAATTGTCAACTGCTATTTGAATTTCAAAGGAAGATTTTTTATTTGAAGTAAAATTGAGAGCTGTTGATTTATTTGCATTTACTGTTAAAAAGTTTTCATTAAAGTATTGCACTATATTATTAATTTGTATATTTGCTATGATTTCTAAATCCTCCAAATTTTTGTGTTTATATAGTATAGATGTGTCATCTGCATATAAAAATTTGTCTGGTTAGGATTACTTACATTTCCAATGTCATTAATAATATATTAAAAAATAGCAATGGACCAAGAACGGAACCCTGAGGCACACCCCACTTAATGTCTGATCTTTTAGATGTGACTTCACCCTGATCATTTTTTATGGTGACAAACTGTTTCCGACAGACCAAGTAAGATTTCAGTAAATCATGAGGGTGTCCCTCTTATTCCGTAGTTTTCTAATTTATCAAGCAAAATATTTATATTTACACAGTCAAAAGCTTTTTGCAAATCCAGAAACACACCACAAATAAAATCAACCATTTATCATTCCTTCCATTATTTTCATTAAGAAATTTGATTATGGCTGACAAAGTGGATTTCCCCCTCATGAATCCATGCTGATTTACAAAAAGTATGCTCTTAGCTTCTAAAAAATCAATTAACCTATTACAAATAGCTTCTCAAAAACTTTAGAAATAACAGGCAGAAGTGCAACTGGTCTATAGTTAATAAATTTCTGAGCAGTTTTCCCTTGTTTTTAAAAATAGGCACAATTTTAGAAATTTTTAAACTGTCTGGGAAAATTCCTGTTTCAAAACTTGTATTAATTACAGATGATAAAGGTCCTGCTATAACATCTGAAATATTCTTTAATAAATCAGTACTTATATGCAGTCCCAACCAACTGCAAAACTATTCTTCAAGTTCTTTATTATTTTAAAGAATCTCTTTTTCAGAGGTTGGGTGAAGAAACATGCTGCTTTCAATTCTTTTACCCTTAAAAGAGTAATTCAGATTATTAAAATTAATGGCCAATTGTTCAGGGATGCCCTTAAAATATTCATTAAACTGATTGGCAATAACATTAGGATCAAGTTATCAAATTAGCATTGCTTCTTAGTGAGATGTTAGCTCTATTTTTTGTATTTCTTCCTAAATCTCTGTTTATGATTTTCCATGTATCAGCATTTATGTTTTTTGAATTCAAAATTTTATTTGTCATATATTCTTGTTTTGTTTTTCTTAGCAGACTTTCATATTTTATTGCTTTTGCATTTTTAAAAGATTCTTAATTCCAAATTTATTACGATTTTGAACCCAGAGTGATTCAAGGAAAATTAAAAACATTTTTTGTCTCCGTAATTTCTTTAGTTATCCATGGAGTTTTATCTTTAATCTGTTTCTTAATATTTTTATTTTTTATTGGGCAACAAATATCAATATTATAATTTAATATTTCAACAAAATTAGAATATTGCTTATTGACATCACAACTTGATGTCAATATATCCCAGTTTTTCTTTTGAAGAAAATAAATTTAGTATGCGTACATTTTCTGCATTGAATAGACCTTGCTTTTGTTGGTATTCGCTTTAAGAAATATTCTGTTGCATCGTTAATAGGAATATTAAGTGTGATACCAAAGTGATCCTGATAATCCTGTAATTTATGACTTTTGAAGTTACTTTTTTTAAGCCCAACTTTTTATTGATTACTATATTATCCAAAACTGACTGTGTATTCTGAGTTACTCTGGTTGGTTGGTTTATCAGATATCTAATATTGAATTCATTAAGAAAAGTCATTAGTTTAAATTTATTGTTAGAGTGCACTAAAATATCAATATTAAAATCTCCCATCAGAATACAGTTAGAACTAGAATCAAGTGAGTCAACTATTTTGGTTAATTTACATATAAAACTATCAATATCAGAATTGGCGGCCTGTAGATACAAATAATTATGTAATTCTCATTGTTTATTTTAGTTTTAATTCCTGTAGCTTCCAGTAATCCTTCACATGAAGTTATATCAAGTTTTTTCAAATGAAACAGAACGTTTTTGTGAAAATTGCAGCTCCACCACCTTTAATTGAGGTTCTAGAGAAAGAATTAGCCAATGTATACATCCCATTATTAAATTTGATGCATTCAAGAAATGTTATCGCTCGTCCAATGTTCAGTTACCAGTAAAATATCAGGATTTAGCTGGTCAATTAAAATTTCAAAAATGGTTCAATTTTGGTTGTAAGCTCCTTGCATTCTGATGGAAAATCCTAAAGTCTGTTATACATTTGTCTCTGCCTGTAATACTTGCAAGTTTTTTGTCTGATCTAATTCAAAATTTACTCTATTATTATAGGTTACATTAAAACTATTTAAAGTGTCACTTGAACAAGATACTGAATGCTCCCTAGTAGAAAGAAAATCACTGAAAAGATTTTTCTTCTTAATTGCACTGTGAGGAGTAGACCATCCTGAAAAGTTAGTGGCCACCGATTCATTGTTGAGGCGCTTGGTGTCCGTAGACTTTGTTTGTGTTCAACACTTCACAGGAGTCACCATCGACAAATGATGTAGATGTCTCTAATATTATATTTTGGGTTTGACACATCAGGATTTTCTTGATTCTGCAGCAGCGCAGAGATGGTATGTCGTAGATGTTGAACAAAACTCGGCATGTGTTAAAACCATTCCTTAACACTCTTCTGGCCTTTTCGTCATACGTTACAATAGTTACAGAGGTTCCCGTGACACGCTGAAAATCAACTATTTGAGCACAAAAATGTTCTGGATTGATACCATCTCGCACACAACCCATGGGCGAACAAATCAGCTGACTGAAATTTCTTTTTCTTGAAGTCTCTTTGAGTTGTTGAAATGCATAATCATATATTTCACCATTAGGTTTTTGAAAATAATTATCTTTAGTGATTAGACTATATACAGCCACTCCGGTTTTCAGTTACCTGGCAAGCCAAATGATCACTGAAATAATCCTTACTAATATCTGGTTTACCGAAGTGCCTCTTGAAAACTTTAGCTACACCAGCGCTCATATTTCTGTCATTTCTGAAAGTCTCCCGAAACACAATGCGCAAAGGCAACACTTTTGTCTGTACAGTTATCCTTTATTAGTCTGTTTCATGTCTGCCTCAATGATGTTGATCTGTTTTAGTTCTTCATGTGGTTTTTCTGGTAAGCCCAAACTCTCGAACCAAAACTCTCTGGTGATCTATCCTCTGATTGCCACATTCTAATAGCCTTTATTATTAAAGCAGCCAGTTTATATTTCCCACTTTTATTCAAATGGAGGCATGTTTAGTATAGTGAAGTCTTCTAAGACAGTTTAGGTTCAGTACATAGACATTTTTCATTCTAGCTGTAAGTTCAATTATATAGTTTATTTGCTAATCTTAGCAATTTATTTATGGGATCGTTCCATATTTTATCATGTCTTATAGGTACAGTACTGATAAAAAACAGGCCTATAACTTACTAATTATTTGTAGTTGTTTATCAAGGTCTTTGTAAATATAATCAAAACTTCCATTCAGGCTGTCATTGGTTCCACCAAGAATTTATTAGAGGATTTTTACTTTCTAAGGCACTGGACTCAATAACCTGTGCTAGAGTAGTGTTTGCTCTTACATAGCCAAAAGCATTGTGAATTTTCCCATTGCTTAGTTTTTCTATTTTGCTACTTAAGTAACTACCTTGGCTGTCGCTGCACAGAGTAACGTTTACTTGTGGGCAGTCCACTACAAAATCTTTCTTTTTTTTCTATGGCGGTTTTGTAACATTTCTTTATTTTATCTGTGTTGATAATTTTTTATGTCTGGATGTGGGTTTTTAAACATGTAACTGAAGATTTTAAGGACGGTAATGGAATTTCCCTCCTTATTAATTTGGAATCTGGTGGGCAGTCTAAAGCTTCATACATGTTTGAAGTAGAAATTCTAGACTCAAAAACTCTTTGGCTATGATTTTTTTTTTATTTTTTTGTTAATTTTTATCTTCGGACTTATCCACATATTTCCTGTATTTTTTGGATTCAGAAGTAGAGGTTTTCTGTGTATTGATTGGCAACTCTGAACAGTTTGTTTAGATAAACACATATGAAAGTTAGGATGCATCGGAATAAAGTTTTATGATTTTACTTAACACATTCGCTTCCGAAGGGCACAGTAGTAGTGTGTGATGACACTCGTATTATCAGATATAGACTCTTGGTAACCAAAGTTTTAAAGCACTGTAGAAAACCTTATTTTTGAACTGCACTTACTCCAAGAAGATATTAAGATAAAACCTATTGTTTTGGTAAACGCTTACTTCCCACTCACACGTCATAGTAGTGTTTCTACTTTAACATTTTCAATTAGGATTGTAATCCATGTTTTCTGGGGTAGCTAGAAACATTGGTCGCTGGGGATAAAAAGACGATCACTATAATTCCTATCGTAAGACAGTCAAAATTATATACTGAACATCAGACAGCCTTGTATGAATGTCAAAGGCAAAATTCCTGGACTTTTCTAGGTATTTCAGGTTGATAAATAGTACAGAAATTATATTTAATAGTTTCTAAAGAGATATCAATCAATTTGTAATTACTTTTCTAATAGCTAAAAAATTTTTGTTGAAAGTATTGTAAATTGAAATAGTGAATCATAATCCAACTCAAAATAGGAATAATTTTTGGAACTGAACATTTGTTGGCTTATTCCTAAAATTGATTCAACATCAAAGGCTCAGTTAACCAAAATAATTTGTAGATTACCTTGAAGGGAATATGCTTGAGTGTGGGGAATCCACAGTGGTAGATGTCCAGCCGCGCCCCAGGGCATAAACCCTTCACAAGCTTGCTGTTCTCCACATATAACTTCTCTCTGGGCACATTCTCCAGGTGGGCATGGTGGTTGGACAATGCAGGGAAGTAGGCAGGAGCAATGTATGATCCTACAGTTCAGGTTAACGATTTTAAAATACTGTATACTACAACATTTTCGTAATAAATTTTATATTTATTTATATTGGTTGAACTTGTTCCAGATAAATCTAGAGATTTTGTACTGGTTATGGCTTAAACACAAAATGACGATAAAATGACTATGAATGTAAAATAGTGTCTGACTAAGGAATGAATTGATTATAATATTTTGTTTTAAGTTTATATACAAATTATGTAGTAATATTGGAAGAACATTTAAATCATATTTTTAATATCTTTTTAAACTATAGTTTGTTGCCAGATGTAAAATGAATGGAATATCTTTTATATTAAACTACATTTACATTTAACATTACAACAACATTTAATCTACATTTACAACTAAATTATATAACATTCTTTAATATAATTAATCTAACATCTTCATGATATATTACCTTTGATTGTATTAGTTACACAAGGAATAACTCATCCAATGCTAAATTTTGAGGCACGGAAAAAGTGTGTGCTCGGACTGCCATGTGTAAGAGTGAGAGCTTCAGTTAGCTAACATAGTAAACGTTTGAACAGTAACAATCAAAGTTATGTAGTGCAGCCCTAGTGTTGGACCTCTGAACTAGCTGAAATAAACATCTGGACCTCACCTCACCTCGCCTCGCCTGTATGAATGATCTATCTCTTGTGTAAGTAATACAATCAAAGAAGATACACAATAACACTTGTGATATGTTAGTTTAGATCAGTTTTATGATTCTCTATCGATTCTCTTAACCTATCTTGTCTACTAGACCCTTTTATAAATTAGTGTAAAATAATATAAGTTTCAATGAATGCTGTTAGACTGTTGGTTTACTAAGTTCTTATAAAAACAACAGAGGAAGTTGAGAACTGTATTACATTTGAACAGCTGCTCTGGTTTAAATAGTTCAGTAAATCTCGAAAGTCAATATGGCTTCTTAGACATTCTTGGGGACTCACTTAATCATGTTACCGTTTCTAGGCTGTGAGGCAAATTATTTTAATTTTAACTTTATTTATTCTCACAGATCTCACTAATTGCCTTTCAATTAGTTTGAGTTTACTTGTTTGTATTAATCTTGGGATCAACTACAATCAGTCTTAAATTGTTGGTTATTAATAAATCTTCATGATATAAGGTTCCAGGAATAAGGTCCCAAGGTCGTGACTTACCCTGATTCTCAGGAGTGTAAGTGTAGACCTGCATGGGCCCATGTTTGTTGCGAGACTTCTCCTCGTCCGTCAACTCGTGTTCCTTTGTCTCCATGGCTTGCAACAAGCTCTCCTGTTACAGAAACATCATGATAAACATTAAGTAGTAAATTAAATCGAGTCATATTAAAACAATTGGCAGATGCTGTTAGTTAATCCCCTCCCCCTTGGAAATTTGATTTCCATTTATTACACAAACTTGTTTCAGTGAATCTTTCCAACGTTCACAGCAACTTGATAGAAGATTTTGCATTAAAAAGTTGTTACTTCAGACAAATAGTTATTAAGCAGTTAAGTAACCTAGTAAATAATTTTTTAACTAATTAGTTTGTTGTAATTAATTAATTAAACTCATTCATTATTAATTATGACTGAGAATCAGTTTATAAATTGGAACATGGCGTTACTTATATATATATATATATATATAATAACAGTCCCCAAAACTGAATAATTTTTTTAAGGATTCCCTCTGCCGAGTTTGTTCAGAACATAAAAGAAGATCCAAATACGAACTGAGGTTCTATTTCATTACAGTACGATACATATCAGTCCAATCCTGGGTTGTGGCACGGTGTTGTCAGCTGTAATGAAAGAATAAATAGTGATGGGATAATCGATTGAATTCAACTATCAAGTAATCGTTACTGCTCATCTTCACGATTTAAATTAAGACGTGTTTACACTATGACACAGAACTTGGGCAAATAAATTATAATAGACTTAAAATGTGCTGAATAATCGAATGCCGAAGAACAAAACAGATGTAAACAACCAGAATGAAGTGCACCGCTTCATACTGAAACTCAACATGACAATGTGGTAACGCAGCCAGGTGAGAGGAGAAGTGGGGTGCGGTAACACTGCTTGCAATGATGTGTCTCGTACTATAGTTATATTAAAGCAAAATTGAAATAAGTGTATTTATTTGTATTATCTCACCCAGATCAGCACCCATTAAACATTGCAAATTAGTGTACCTCTTTTCCTAATTTCCAAAGCACCTATGGAGCTCAGTTAATATGGCCTTCTGCGATTTTGTTATTATTTCATCAATGGTGGCAAAACGTCATTCTTTCATTATTCTCTTATTTTTCGAACAGAAAAAAGTAACGCAGAATAGACAAATAGACAATAGACAATAGACAATGTACTTTATTTTGCAACAATCATAGAGAATGGCATTAGCGTCAAAAATATAACATCACATTTATAAGAACAAATATTAGTTGTGTCAATATTATTACATGTTTATGTCAAAAGTTCTCCAAGATAAAAATTCATTTATGGAATAGAATGGGTGTTTCAACAGCCAGGTCTTTAATGTTTTCTTTATGTTTTCTTGGGACTTGATGTCAGCAGGCAGGCAGTTGAACAACTTCGCTCCCATATAGGATGGCTTTTCTTCAAATTGAGCAGAATGGTGTTGGGGAAGAGCGAAGTCTGCAGCATAGCGAGTGTTTGTGTTGGTGTAACGTCATGGCCACGGGTGAAGTTATTCTCATGGGCATAAAGTTATTACACTGAGTATATAGAGTGATACTACAGTTAGAATTGAGTGATCAACAAAAGCAGCTCTACAACAGTCCTCTAGACTGCAACCCAGCTAGTGTTCGTATGCACTTCTTTGTAAGATTAGGGTTCTTGTATATTTGACGAACTAGATATATACCCCAAACTAAAATACCATACCGAAGATGTGTTTCAAAAAGTGCATAATAAGCAGTTTTTGGCCGTCTGCACATCACTAATTGTCTTTATTCTTCGGATTACATAAAGTCCAGAACTTAGCTTCCTGCAGAGACTGTCAACATGAGAGGTCCAATTAAGACTTGTGTCAATTATAACACCTAGATACTTGGCAGCTTCTACTCTATCTATGTTAGGTAGAGTTTCCCGCTTCAAGCTTTCGTCTTCCCATTATTAAATGTTGCGATTTTGTTTCATTTAGTACCAGGCTGTTCTGATGGCAGTACTGAGTGGCTACATTCAGTGCTATGTACGTTGACACTTCAAGTGGCTCTGTTTCCTTGTTTACTTAATAAAAGCACAGTATCATCCGCGTACATAATAGTGGTAGCAAATTCTTGCAGATACTTAGGCAGGTCATTTGTAAAAAGTACAAATAAAAACAGGCCCCAATACAAGAGCCTTGAGGTACGCCTCTCGAGTTTGTTAGCAGGCTAGATCTCACCGAACGAGTCATACCATTGTCCGAATGAACCAGCTGAACCAGTTGTTGTCTATCAGTCAAATAGCTGTCAAACCAACTCGCTGAAATTCCAGGAAATTCCAAGAGCTTTCAGTTTTGTTAGGAGTTGTTTATGATCAAGGCTGTCAAATGCTTTACTAAAGTCTAATAAAACAGATGCACAGGTATTGCCATTTTCAAGTTGATCAATAAATGTGTTCTATTAGACTAACTATAGCGGTTGATGTAGAACGTCCTTTGATAAAACCATGTTGCTGACTAGTTAGTAAATTATTTTCCAGGAGGTGAGTAATAAGACGAGTCAGGGCCACCTTTTCAAAAACTTTAGATATTGTTGATATCACGATATTGGTCGATAATTACTAGCATCAGAGGTGCTACCCTGCTTGAAAAGGGAATAACCTTCGCCAATTTAAGCCTTGTTGGAAACCTCCCTTCTGCGAATGATCGGTTTATTATCAGTAGAGTTATTGGGTCCGTCAGTTCCATTACACAAAATTTCAGCAGCTTCGAAGATACCAAGTCAATTCCATAAGAACATTTTGTTTTTAAAGAAGATATGATCTTTATTACTTCGTCTGAAGTGGTAGGAAAGAGTGTTAAGGGTGGAACATTATTCTGAGCAGTTACAAGTAGGGGGTGGTTTTGGATTAGCCTCTAGAGCCTTGTCTGCCGCTGTAACAAACCTAGAATTTAGGTAATCAGCGATCTGGGTAGAGTCAGTAATTTTCCCTAATACCGGATCCATTAATTCCTTCGGAATATGTGATATTTTTGTTTTTCCTTTCATTATTTACTACTGCCCATAAGGCCTTTTGACTTATTTTCTGCATGAAGAATTTTGTCTGTTATTTCTTTACGCCTTAACTCTTTAAGTCTTAAATTCATAGGCTTTCTTTTTAGAGGCAGTGTCTTGCTTATGAATCAATTGACCAGTAGTGTTTGTATACAATCTGTGCTTGTAAAAAAACTTTACGTAGTCTTTCAGCCTCAGCATCTGTTATTTTATTTCTCCTTTTTCCTTTTACTCTAGATTTTTTTTAGTGGGCAAGCAGAATTTATTATTATCATCTCCCAAGGTGTTACTAAACAAATTGTAGGCTGTGTCTGCATCTATAGCAGTAATCAGATCTTCCCATGATTCTTGTTGTAGTTTTATTTTAATGTCCCTCATGTTCCTTTCAGAAAATTGTCGTTTTTTCAGTCATCTGGGCTGTTGGTTTTACCTGCTGGTGGTGTAGCATACAGAGCTGTGCCGTATGGTCAGAGATCCCCTCATCCAAAACTTCCACTGTTATTGTTTCATCTTCTACATTAGTACACACACAATCTATTGATGATTGTGAAAAAGGTGTTATGCGAGTGGATGGAAGAGAAATTCTGAACATACCACAGCTTCTCATTATATCCTCCAACAGCATGTTGTCTCTGTTAACGTTTAGGCAGTCTATGTTGATGTCCCCCATAACAATTATCGGACACCTCCATATCGGTACCACTTGTATGCATTGGGAATATAATCTCAAGGGATTCCTCTAGGTTGCCTTGGTTTCTATAAATACCTGCAATGTACAGACACCGATCCTGAAGTTTTATCCTTATAAGGCCATTTCACAAACCATCTCTACACTCTTCACTTCAATAGAGATTGGATCAATTAGAGTTATTAGTGAGTTTTTTGCAGAAAATACCCACACCTCCTTTTTATGAAACTGCCGACAGAAATCAGCAATCAAAGTATAATCAGTCAGGTTAGTATTGTGCAGCTGGTCATTGCTCAGACCATGCTCAGTGAGGATTAGAATATCAGGCTCAAGTCGTTGAAGAAAGATGAGTTATTGTGTCAATTTTGTTGCTGAGCCTGTCAACGTTTTGGTGTAGAATTTTTAAGTGTTCCTTGTTCAAATTGGGGTATGGTAAAGCTTGTTTTCATTTTGAGATTGCTGAGGCCGGTCTTGTCTAAAAAATATTTGTGCTGTTCATCTTCTGCTCGTGGTGGGCTCCGCTGGCCTGATTCAGATGGAGATTGTTGGCTTATTAGGAGGCCGGGAATTGAACGTGAATGAATTAGATTCAATGCAATCAGCATTCGGCAATTGATTGTTTGTCATGATCGAAATGTAGTAATCAATGTTTGTGGTGTAGAACTCCTTCTATACTCTCATCTTTAGTTCGTGATCTTGCATTCATCGGAGGCTTTATTACTGAGGCTTTAGCGACTCCGTGTGTGTCTAAAACGGACGTCACCTGTAAGGTGTTACCAATGTTCAGTCCTGTGGATGCTTTTAGCATTATTGTTACACATCTCAAATCCTTCTAAATTACCCATGTTGTGGTTTTTATATTTTTGAGCTTGGAGAGACACACTAAAGAGGTTCTTTCCCTTTGCGTCCCGTCTAACTCCTGATTTCCTTTTGTTCCCTGAGGTAGACTTATTCAGGTTAGAATCTAGAGGATCATCTTTATGTTTGCATTGTTGAGTAGATTTAGATGCTATAAAGTTAGTAGGTAGGATTCTTCCAGACTCATTTAGATGAAGGTGAGTGTTGTCTAGAAGTGCTGACATTTGTTGCTCCAGTTGGTCTTGCCTCCTCTTAAGGATTAGCATCTCTGAGTTCACTGACAAGGATTGTGGTGCAGGTGGAGGGGTGACTTCTATGGAGGTTTGGGTGGAGTGTTTATTATATTGCTTCCAGACTTTTAAACTTTTCTTCCATGGCATTTATGGCTGTTTTTTTTAAGAGTCCGATTTCCAAGAGAACTGAGGGGAAGGTATTAATTGTTTGATAGTCAGGGGCCAATGTTTGAGTTCCTGTAGTCCTGAGCCTCCTGTCAGTTTTTTCAGGTGTCTGTTGCTGCAGTGTCATAATTGTACTCTCTAATTCTTCAATCTTATTTTCATAGTCTTTAATAAGTTCCACCAATGGTAATACCATGTTTGGTGGATGTGAAGACATCATCACTGTTTTATTATTGGCCAGGAATCCATCAGCAAGCAATGAAGTGTGTTGTGAGTGCATGCATTATTGTGGTGCAAAAGCAATAAATTGTTCCACTACATTTTCTTTTGGATCTATTCACACAAATAGTGTTGAGCTTGAATGCAGTAATTCTTCTTAATTGATTGATCTTGAGACAGGAACTCATGATGCACAGTGAACATTTGCCGTATTGGCTGCCGGACACAGTGTTATTCTAGCATAACACGTTGTTCAAACAACTTTCCTCGTCTGCAAAATGAATAACCACTCATTTCATGGTGACTAACTGTCCTAGACTCCTAGCGCCTTGCCAAATTGGTAATAAGGTTGTAAGAGTTCACCTAAACAAACCTATAGTGCTCCACCACTGTCAGCTGTTGAGATATGCTGTACAGACGATTCTCATGCAATATGTAACGGGTTACTCATATTGCACACATACCAGTGTTTTTACATGAGTAATCAGTTACTCTCGTTACGCGTCCTAGTCATTTAAATAAATCTGCATTAAAACACAGAAAATATGCTAAATAACAAAGAATTGTTGTGTATAACACATGGGTAGATTTATAACTATTGGGAAACTTTTTCTTTCTCTAAGCAGTAATAATACAACTGTATACACAAGTTTACTTCTTTGGTTGCATACTTTCTAACATTTTTTACCAACTTGAAGATGCAAAACACTGAATAATGATTTTCATCTCAAATAAATTTTTAATAAATCACACAAAACAATTAAATTGATTTTTAATTCATCTGATTTTTAAAACATTTTATTAAAACCAGAATTTTGGATATTTACAAATCCCTAGTATTGTACTTTGCCTTACATTCGGTACCTTGCGATGATAAGTTTGCACGACATGACTTGGACGATGCATTTCGGATTGCCCAGCTTTGATTGGTTGCGGCAGAATTCGCATGTGTAAAAGGTGCCTATATAAAACATAATCAGATTTATATTGGTAATTTCTCTACTATTATATCTGAAAATGTATAAAGTACAAAAAATGGTTTGAAACCTTAATATCTCACTGTAGCCAAAGCTAATTTTGAGCTTATAGCTTAATTAAAAAAATATATTTTAAAACTCATTTTTTAATCATTTGGATTAAATTTATTGCAAAGCACAAATATATTTAAGAGATCATTTATATAGATATAGATACACTTAAAACGAACTTTAAAGAGAGAAACAGCAGAGGCAAATTTAAGCTTTCAACTAATTGTACAATATTGTTACCCACCCATCACTACAAGAATTGTCTCTTTATAAAAGATAATTATTATTAAACAATAATTAACAGCCTTCTTTCACCTACCCAAAATTTCAGTTACTAGTGGTTAGCGTGCAGTATGGAAACGTTTAAATAAATACAGTACAATACAACTACAATTTCTTTTCAGAAAAAAGAAATGTATGCATTGAAGGTACTTTGATATTATCCAGAGGCCACTAATTTTGGAAGAACTTTTCTTACCAGTAAACTAAAAAAACTACATTATTACAAAGACTAGACTTTATTTAACTCACTGTGAAAATTACATGTCATTATGACGATCGGTTCTTGTTTCCTGAATCCCAAAAGGAAGCGATGTTGGCGAGAAGGGGGCCACTCAGCCCCTATCTACTAAAGTACTGTATTGAAATTATCACCATGTAAATTATCAATCAAGGTAGTTTATAGTTACTTAAAGTTAACTACCATAATCATGGCACAGTTACCAAAACACGTGTCGGTAAATGAAAAAAAAGTTTGAAGGCTATTACGTTTCATGTTTTTCTGTATTAATGTTTGAATATTCTAAATATAAGTTAAGTATGTAACCCGTTCTGCACAATGAAACAGTTAACAGAATGAGTGCAACTGGGTTGATTACGATTACGACACATGTCCTCGTTGCCAAACAACTGGGTTGATTATGACACATGTCCTCGTTGCCAAACAACTGGGTTGATTACGACACATGTCCTCGTTGCCAAACAACTGGGTTGATTACGACACATGTCCTTGTTGCCAAACAACTGGGTTGATTACAACAAATGTCCTCGTTGCCAAACAACTGGGTTGATTACGACACATGTCCTCGTTGCCAAACAACTGTGTTGAAAGCAGTATAACATGCCAGGAGTATACATGTTGCTCTTCACTTGTGCCAGATTTGTCGAATTACTGTGATCTGTTTTGAGTTACATAACTTATCATATTTTTTTTTTTCCCCCTTTACAATATAATGATTATTAAATACGTAAAATCAAACAGGAACAACTTTTGAAAAGATTTTCCATTCCTTTTGTGTACGTAACTACGTTGTGATATTTGTTTATGTTATGGTGACAACACGGATAGTCGAATCAGACAATGATGATGACCTTGATGTAGCAACTCTGTTACAAGTAAGTGTAGAGTTTAGAGTTATGAGTTGTTTTATACAAGAATCTCTAGCTGTCTGGTGTAATATTACAGCTGGATTGAAAAGGATAATATACTTCTTAACTACACAGGTGGCAATAAACTGTGTTGTCCTCAACCGGGTAGAAGAAAACCCAACAACTGGTTTATGTTGTTGGCAGAGGACATATTCCTAGAGAAATGTAAAGTTTACCAATCATAATGTTTTGGCATTATTTTGTGGGCTAAGCACTAAACCAGGATCTTGTACTTCACACTGCAGGGTGTGTTTTAGAAATGAAAAAAAAAAATAGTTATGTGTGCTGTATTTGTGAAGGATATCCAGGGTTTTAACCAAATGGTTACTTTGACACCTTTAAAAAAAGGTTGTTAAGTAAAAAGAAATGCAGGCAAGTAGGTTTGTAAATAACACTGTAAATATAATTAGATTGTAAAGACATTAAAAACAACAACTATGCATTTTCGATTATAACCAGTAATTTAATAGCCACAGCCAATGGGACAATGTAGACTTGCGCTAGGAGCATTATTCCCAAGTTCAACTTTGTCTATCACTGGTTGAAAAGATAAGAAAGAGATTGATCTTGAATGTACTCTGTATTAGCTATCTGAACTTGGCACTAACATTCTACTTGAACTGTGTAATGTAACCACACTAGATAGACTATCCAGATATCATTATATCCTATTTCTACATATTTTATTCTGTAAATTGATTTTACATCTAGATATAAAAAGTATTTATAAATATATTTAAGTATACAAATAAAAATAATATTAAGTGAACTATTATATCAGGTGCCCAAAAGAATCTTTTCAATTATCTACCTCAATTCTTGAATTACCAATCATTTTCAAATGGACTTAAGTAATAGCAAGATCAATATTTCTTGTTCTCTACGAATAACACAACTACCCCTTCCTTCCCAAAAGAAAGAACCAGAAATGTTATGATCATAGATTGTTTTCTATTATGAACTTAACCCATTCGTGACTGAATAAATTACTATAATTTTTGGACTACAGAACTGGATATTTTCCATGTTTTCGTGTAAGAACAGGTGCACTTTGCATAACATTTACTGTATAACATGCTATGAATATTATAAATTTACTCTAGATATTCCTTGTTATTGTATGAACACAAAATGTTAGTTTTTTTGTATAAATATATATTTACACTATTTACAAATTTTTAGTATACATCTTTAGAAGTTGGTTTGGGTGTGAAACACTTTAAAACATGTTCCCAGATGAAGTGGAACATGACACTTTTTACATTGGTACACTGTTTCACTTCTTTTCCCCTGTGAGGCACAAACTTTACATTTTCTTGAGGGCCTGGCTTTGGTGGTTGGAGGTATCTTTTCAATAAAATGCCCCCAAAACTTTCCTTGAAGGCGCAGTGGTGATTCTCCACAAGCGGGAAGCCTACCAAAGGGTTACCTGAGCCCAACAGGTGTCGTCACAGAAGTGATTGAACACATCTGATTCAGTGCAGTTTTCTCTTAACTGCCTCGAAATGATAGGATTTATTCCATGATTGCCGGTAAAACGCATTGTGCTAACAGTATTTGGTCCAACACTTCACACAAAATCACAAGGCCTAGCTGGTGGGTTATCGTCACTTTCATTATCACTGCTGTCAATGTTTGTACCATCAGACATTTAATTATTTTCATGTATCATGTCATCTTGTTCACTGTCACATTCCTCATCACCACTTCATCTACAACATTAGCAACGTAAGCCGCAAAATCATCTGAATTTACGAACACATCATTCCGGTCGCGAGACGTCATCTTGACTGTTTGCAAACGAAAGAAAGCTGTCTTGCCAAGATGATTTGAGGCAATATCAGATGATTTTCAACAACGAAGAAGAAGAAAAACATAGACTAGAATATTGAGAACAAAATATGCAGTAAATGTGAATGTCTCTGCGATCTATCGGCAATATATTCAACTACGTCGATGTCGTGACTAGCGGACGGGCGCTTTAGTCTTTAGTCGTTGGGCCGCGCGAAGTGAAGGACGGAAACTGTCCGTCCAATGTCTTGAATGGGTTAATTGTCTGTTTTTTCTAATCAAGAAATAAAATTACAACATTTTAGATTAAATAAAAGTTAAAAGTTATATAGATACTAGGTTGTCCCATAAGTCATAATTAATGTCACACATCACATTATTAAATACTTTTAGTTTACTTAATCTTCCAATTCATCTCTGATTAATTGGATGCCAATTATGGTTTCATGATCAGAAATTAGATTCATTTGAAAACATATGTAGTGATATTTCAATTAAGGAAAATAACTTCATATCACTTATTAACATGTCTTCACCTATTTATCTCTATTGTTTGTCTTTCTACCTTTACTTTTCTTCAAAATTGGGAAGTTTGGGTAATTTTCAGTGTGGAAAACCTGTAAAAATTAGCTATTAATGATGAGCACAAAAATCTGAAATTGCTTTTTCCAGAAGAGGACCTTTTATGAACCTATAATATGTTTAAATGAAATTGAAAGGACAGACTTTTATGGCACCTGGTCTCCACTGTATAGCCGTTACCTGGTCAATGAATGGTATAAGAACCACAGCCTCCCAATCTTGCCGTTTACCATTGAGGTCTGTCTTAAACTCTGTCGGGTAAAAGTCGATGATGGGGGACTTGTCATCTTCCATCAACTCATGGTAAGCCTTTGGTAGCAATTTCTTGCTAGCAGCAGGTAAAACAGCTAACAGCTGCTGGAAAGGCAGGAAGGGTGTTCCTTGATCGTATTCGAGTTTGAGTCCTGAGAAGTTTTTTATGTCCGAGATGTAGGGAGCGTAGTGGTGCGGGTAGAACCACGACCAGGAGCAGCACCCATTGTAATAGTAATTAAGATTCCATTGAATAGCCCTGACGTAGCCTTCTCCCTGACTTCGCAGCACTTCCCTACAACACAGTTATTCAGTATTCAACACTCAGTAGTGAGTGAAATTGAATTAAATTGTATCCCACCTCATAATTTCTATAGTAGAGAAAAATGTAACAAAATTATTGGAACTATTGGTTATTGTTAATTGAAGTCTATTTTTCAGACACTTATTTTTATTTTTCCCCTTACCCAAAAAGGTCATGGTGAGGCACAACCAATGTTTAAGTGGTAACCACCATCGTTAAGAATTAAAAAAAAACACAAAATCATAATACAAAACTGTACAAAAATTACAGAATTTTTTGGACATTTTCCAGTGTAACGTGACAGTATTACTACATCAAACTTTTCCTCTTCACACCACATCAAAACATTGCTTACACAATTAACTTCTTGAAATGTTTCAGGCCTTCTTGTGAATACAAAATAAATTTTTGAACATGTTAATAGAGTAAGCAATTTTTATACCGTGTGTAACAGAGGACTTTGTAAGCCCAAGAACTAAGTATTACTGTGTTTCCAGATCTACACTATGATTCTACCTCAAGTTAACCTAGCTTATAACTTCAAATTAGGTCATAGTGAACAAAAAATAGCAAAGTATTGTGGTAGGTAGAAGTCAGAAATGACAGCAAATGTTGTGTAACAAACTCGATACACAATATTATGCCAGCCCACTATCAGGACTGTGTCCATACATGTCAGTTATCTGTGACTGGTTGTGGTAATTGGTACTAATTTAAGTTTATAAGGTAATTAATGTTTGTTTTATTGAGCACATTTTTTGAGACAGAGTGTGTATGGAATCGACACTTAACATGTTCGCTGTGATTTCTGATGTTTCAGATCACTTTGGCACATTTTGTTCACTTAACTAGTTTGTAGTTGTTTTAATTAAGATCAACCTGAGAATAAGATCAGATTGCAGATCTCAAAATCACAATGGAAATCTGGTCACTTTCACAAACTCTTCATTGTCTAAAACAAACTTTAAACAAACATGATATCTTGTTTTCATTCATAGTAGAAGACATATAACTTTTAACAGTGATAAATGACAGCTACCCAACAATTAGATTGATTACAATTCACAATTGACAGTTAACTGTAGATTAATCACACAGTCAACATTTAATGTATTACAAAAAGCAATATAAACATCATTAAGGCACCATTTTAAACATCAGTTTCTACCCGATCTACAAACAGGCAATGAGTAAAGTGGACCAATGATTCAATAAGCTGTATATATTTGTATTTTTTATGTAAATGCTTTACTTTTCTGTCATATATTTAAAATATACACATACACTTACAAAACTACAATTATTTAGCACTATATGGCTATTTTGAATTTTAAAATTTTAGTCAAATAACATATTCCAATATATTGTTCCACCAACAAAATATTTATACTAAATATACCACAAACTAAAAAAACCACAAAATTACTCTAACCACAATATTACTATTCATACTTTGTACAAAACCTAATGTATAACAAATTACAGTTGCTCTGGTTCATATTTTTAAGTTTTTTTTTAACTTATAAACCATTTTGTACAAAACCCAAAACGAGGCCGCCAATAATTTAAAAGTGAAATAACTACCCCTACTGAGATTCTAAAACAAAAGCTTTTTTGCTATGGTATAAGGGACAAGGAGCTCAGTCTATTGATATCATACTTAAGTGACAGGAAACAAATGGTTGTCCAGAGAGAGGATAAATCTGTTTTTAGAAAAGTAGAGATGGGAGTTCCACAGGGATCAGTCCTTGGGCTTCTACTTTTTATTATCTCTGTAAATGATTTTCCTTTCAATGTTCCTTGCCCTTCAATTCTATATGCGGATGATACAACGCTTGTTAATTGTAATAAAGATTTAGATAAGCTTATTATTCAAGAAAAACATGCCTTAGATATAGCAATAGAATGGTTCCACTCTAACTCTTTGATTGTAAATGACCAAAAAACTGAAACTATTGTATTTTCACTGGACCATTCTATTTATAAAGAATACAAGCCTGTTAAGCTGTTAGGTATCCATATAGATAGTAGTTTAAGCTGGGACTGTCATATGGAACAGTTATGTAAAAAACTATCTAGAGTTATCTTTCTTCTTCGAAAACTAAGAACCTGTGTCACTCTTAATACGCTGATAACTGCATATTATGCTTTTTTCCATTCCCATATGAGGTATGGGATAACTCTATGGGGCAACTCTTGTAGGGCACAAACTGTTTTTAAATGGCAGAAAAAGGATCTGAGGGTAATTAAAAATGTATCTGCTAGGGAATCCTGTGTGCCATTGTTTAAAGAGTATCAAATAATAACTCTCCCTAATCTTTATATTTACTGTTGCGTGATGGATATCAAGCAATCTTTGAATAATCTTCCTACAAGACGAGAAACACATAATTATCCTACTAGGCAAAACTACCTTCTCGAAACAATACCAGTAAGGTTGGAAAAGACTAAATGTAGTCATGTGTGTATGAAAATAAAATTATTTAATAAATTGCCAAAAGAATTATGGTGTTTGCCCTTGAAGCAGTTTGAAATAAAACTAAAAAAGTTTCTAAAGGAAATTGTTTTTTATTCAATCGATGAATATTTGGCCTATGATATTGACATTAGTGTCTAGAGTAGTTTTTAGAGAATACGAAAGGTGTCTGAATCTTGTTGTTTATTTATTTATTTATTGAGTCCTCGTTGTTAGTAAATAACTGTTGTTGAATAATTTGTTGATTATATTGTTACCATTTAGCTCTACTGTTGTTAAATTTTCTTTTTAGAGCATTACTCATGTAAGTCGGATTTGTTAATATTATTATTATAAGGCTTGACTTTGTTAATCGCACATTGTGTGTTTAAAAACAATAAAATGATTCTGATTCTGATACTTGGGATAACATTTCAAATCATACGTTGTTTCAGTTTTAAACAATAAATACCATCACAACCATCGGGAGTGATAAATTATTATTATATCAGTATTTCACTAAATAACAATATTAATTTATCATCAACTTTTGTGTCAAACATAATAAAAATGGTTCCCTTCTAAAAATGATTGCCCCTAAAACTCAAGGTACACAAGAACAAAAATGCTAAATCATCCACAGTTTTGTATTGATACAGATAAGACTTTGTATTCCAACAATATTAGATTTAATTTTTGTGTTATTTCGTTTGAAGAAACACGTGATAGGGGTTGCTAATATAACATCTTGTGTTGCCCAATATTTCTTTATCGTCTTCAGCTTTATAATTAATTTTCATTACACAATATCTTGAGAGAAAGAGGTGGGTTATTTCATTTACGTAAGAGGGTTATTTCAACTACAACTATTATGTATAATAATTGTTTGCAAAATGTACGCTACTTGTAGGCCTACATGAGCGGGATACTTACGGTGTGACTTTGTCATACTCTAATTTTTCAATGTAATAGTTGTTCTTGTGAGCACAAAACTCGGCAAAGGAAGTCCCTTCATCTTCCTCGTCGCTGTCCACAGTTGTGTAGTTGTCATCATCGTCTTCCGATCCTTCCAGCATCTGAACAACCATTACACTTGTAACACATCACACTAGTTGCAGTTATTAATAACAACATGTTTCCAACGGAAATTTTATTGTTTGAATGAGGCCAAGAGAAACCAATGGTTTCATTGCCATGCACCTTCATACATAAATATTTACATAGTACTACTAAACATTAAAATATCTAATGATGTAAATATAAATATTTAGAAAAATTTTAGCCAGTATACAAAATGACGTAGGTAATATGATGTAGGTCTCTGTCATAAATTGAGTAGAATGGAATTTTCATTTGGACCTTCTTCATTGTTAATGAATATTCTTTATTTCTATTTATGTAAAATGATTCATTCAAAAGTGCATTGATTTTGTAATTAATTTTATTAATTTAAGATTTTTATTTGAGATTATATGTACTGAATTAACACAGTGTTTGGCTACAACAGGTATTTCTATTCTTCCATATTTTGTGTGTGCAAAGTATTCTTTAAATCTAGGTTTTAATTTTCTTCTCAGTTGTTCAATATAAAATTTATCAGAATTATAAATCATCATCATTTATCATTTTAATCATTTATCTAATTTCATAAATTCCTGATTTATTATTATTTCAAATTTTATCTTTGAGTTTCCTAATAATTTGAACGGTTTAATTTACCTCTTCAGTAGATGCTATGAGAGCTGCTAGATCTTTGTTCTTGGGAGGCGACATTTGTTCTTCATCATTTTTGTACTGAAACAGAAAACACAATTAGAATCGCATTGAACTCAAATACCACTAAAATTTAAGTATAAAATGTGATCAATGTAAAATACCTAAATAAGATCAAAGAATTGTTATATATTCAATTAGAAGAAAGCAACTAACACTATGCCTTTCTTTGCCATCAATCTTGCGACCAGTCTTAGACTCCAAGTATCGTAGATCTGCACTGATCTCTTTGAACTGCTCAAAGTCGAAACTGGCCAATTTCTCCATATACTTCTGGAACCTGTCAAGCCGCAGGTTACCCCCTTCATTGATGTAACCTGTAATCAATTTGTTAACTTATCTTTTCAAATTACCAAAAAGTCATTTTTGATACCTGAAAATATTTTACTGGAGATATGAAAGATTAATTTAATGAATACAATGATAACTCACCTCCTAGAGTGGGAAGGACGTCTATGTAGGTCTTGTACAGTATGGGGAGGGCACCCTTGTTAATATGCATGTCTGGAAGATGAGGGATAAAATCATTGCCCACCAGAAAACTCATAAGGACCTGCAACAAATATCTAATTCAAACCCAGAAACAGAATGATTTTAAACCACCAAAGGATTTTTTATAAACACATACTGACAGTGAAAGCTTTAAGTGAGTATTTAAAACTGATTACCCAGTCATCAATTATGTGTTCCAAGTCGTAAGAGAAAGGTAGAGTAGTCTTCAGCTGCTGGAACTCTAGGTCTAGGTACTCCCTCATCAGAGACAGGTGGAGTAGGAAGAATGTCGTCTCTTCTGGTGTGGGAATTCGCTTCTGGTTGTTCTTTTTACCATATTTCACCTAAACATTCAAGAGACTCTCTAAATAATCCATCAATAATAATTTTACACTAAATGTTCTCTTTACATTTGTTCAGTTTAAAATCTATTCATGAGATGGAAGGAAATGTTATCTTTCCCTGTGCTAATTGCTGCTTATGGATCAGAAAAACCAAAAATACCTGCTTCTTCATTGAGTAAATCTTTATTCTTATTAGTATAACTATTTACTTGCTTTGTTTCTTTGAATACGCTTTATTAATTGTACTAAAATTACTCAACGTTTAATAAATGTATAACCATTTTTTGCATATCATTGCCACCTTTTATGCATATAACTAAATTATGAGACAATAAAACCTTAAAGGAAATACAATTATAAATTCTATTTCACGCCTTGTAAAAACAATGTAGCATTTTTTCAAGTAAACAGAATACAAAAAGAAAAGTAAAATAACATTTTGACTTTAGAATTGAGAATGATCCAATAAAATAGCTTTAAGAAAAATTATTTATTTTTAGAATTAGAATCAAAATAAAGACTCTAGGACTAAAGTTGAAGAACTGGTACAAGAATGGGAATCAAAGTAGAATTGGTTCTGTCTAAATTTTAAGTTATTTTTTGGAAACATAATATTAGAATGTTTATACTTTAATTTATTCAGTATATGTGTCAGAATGGTTTCTCAGAAGTTGTTATCATCATGACAACAAAGAACAATTGAAAATTATCTTTGAGACAAGAAAAATCTTTTGAAAAGACAAAAAATTAATTAAAAGACAAATTAGTTGACTACTAATTAACTAAGCACTGAACTAACTAACTAAGATGTGAACAACTCATTGCCACACTGTCTGCCATATTACACTTAGAAAGTCTTTTTTTTTATATATTGTTCCAACTCAAGATGATACCCTAAGTAAATGGATATGTTACAGTTTGCACTGCTCCAATGCCGATCTTGAGAAACATTACAAGGAGATAAGCACAAACAGTGTACCTAATGCCACAAACAACATAGAAAGAAAACATCCATTTTTTTCTCATAACAACTTGGGTAGTGAATATTTAACTTTCCATCCAATAGACACAACCAAAAACGTATGTGGAGCCAGTAAACAACCATTTAAAATAAACTGAAATCTAATTAACCCTTTGTGGTCGGATGGCCAGTGAGACTGGCCACACAGTTGTCAAAGACGGCGCGGAATAATTTCAACATGAGTAGTCCTCACCGCTCGCCTGGCCCGCGTCACTGGCCACACCAGTCCTTGCGTGAGCTCGATATTTATCATAGTGGCCACTTCCTACCAACTCGGAATTGTTTTTACAGCAGCCTTCAATGTTTACATAGGGCATTTAAACTTTAAATAACTCAAAACCAATTACATTTAAACATGTGTTTTATTGATATGAACGCAAACATAATAAAATGAAGTACAATATACATTTGGTTGTTTAATTTAAATGACATTATATACTTATTTAATATTTAAATAAATCACAGATTATACTGAGTCTTGTAAAAACAACATGACTGTCTTTTAATTTAATCTTGTTTGAGCCTTTCGTTGGAGTGATATTTTTCAAAGCACTCGCCAATATGGAGTCCTGGATTGTTTGTGCAGGTATTGCAAAAGAAATTAGTTCTTTTTAACTCTGGAAGTGTCACTTCTACCCATGACCGCCAGCTTGATTTGTTCTGTAATGGCGTATTTTTCTGGATTTTTTCGGCAGCATATCTATTTGTTTCTTTAACTATTTCAGTTAAAAGGCTGTCATTGAAAAATAGTCAAAAAAACTGTAAAGACATTGATGGGTTTTCATTTCTTGAAAGTTTGTAAACACTATCTTGTGCGCATTTAAATTCACAAAAATTTGTATCGCCCTCACACCATTCTTTCCACTCTTCATCCACCCCTACTATATCTCTATTTTGTGTCTCGCCAACAACATTATCGTCTTCAAAACTTTGGCCATCTTCTAATGGAAGAATTTCATCATATTCATCTTCTAATTGTTCTATAGCATAATATTCTAAGTCATCACAATAATTAGATTGCACGCCACTATCATGATGTGAGTCAATATCACTAGATTCATCTAAGATTATTTATTCTTAATCTTCATTACTTACAAGGTTATCCATGTTAACAGGATTTTATAAACTGTTGGATAACTAACACCATAACAAATAAACTTACAACGAATCTACAGGTAGGCATAACCTTACTTTTACCAGGTGACAAAGTTTACTCGTTATTTTCAAGACAGTTTATGGTTCACCACTATGTTTTCTTAAAACTTTGTAACTATTTACACAAATCACAAATGAAACCCATGTTAAAATCACGACTTAAAACAAATTGATAAATAAACATAAACAAAACAATGTGCAGACAACTTCGTCAATCAGAGCAAACAGTGCCGATGGAACCGGCAACACAGCTGTGAATTTATATTTTGTTTCCAAGACTGAAGGCGGTAAAATGTGATGAAAGGCATTTGTCTTTTAGTTTAATAATTTCTCAGTAAGTTTCAGCACTTCACAGACCTACTAGCATATGGTAAATATTTCTAAAAACAGAATGTTTTACTGGCCAGTGACACAAGCCAACCGAGCGTAAAAGGAAATCTGTATTGGGCAGTCTCACGGGCCAGGCGATCGCTGTGGACAAACTATAAATACCGTACCTGACCACAAAGGGTTAATGTCAAACCACCTTATCAAAAACACTGAAACCTAATCTAAATACAAGTGGTTTCAATCAAACCACCTTATCTAAAACACTGGAACATAATCTAGACACAAGTGGAATCAATCAAACTACCTTATCTAAAACACTTAAACCTAATCTAGACAAAAAAGTAAGTATCTGTATGAGTTATGATTTTTTATGCTTGGTTATTTGTGTAGTGTTCAAAAATAATTAACAACTATTTAAAAAAAAAAATATTTTGATGATTTGTTTATTTATTGTGTTGGGGGAAAAGTAGGCTTATAATATTTATTTAGGTGATAAAATCTGTTATAATTTTAAAATTAATCTTTATTTGTAAAAATTAAATGTTTTTAAGTGTCAATAAAGAGACATTGTAATTTTTTAATTGAAACTTTTTCATTGCTCCTTATGTAAGTAGGGACAAGTATAACTTACCAAGTTTCAAAAAAAGTAAGTATCTGTAGCACTGAGTATGACTTTTCTTATACGTTAGTGTAAAATATTGAAAATTTGCATTCGCATAAAAGTTATCTCTCATATTCGGCAAACAACTATTGCCAGGTGTAAAAAAATCAAATCAATATAGATATTCTATGTTTATAACTTATGTATAAAATGAGACTAAGTACAATACCATATGTCAACAGTAACAGGATAATAATATTTTTAAAAGCCGATGTCATCGGCCCTCTGCACTTTTCGGAAATGATCGGCCCTTGGTATTCAAAGGGTTAACGTAATCTCAATAATTTTTCAGTGGAGGAATGAAGCAATGATCTATAGTTTTGGAATATCCTGAAAAATTAAGTAAAATGTACATTCTTTGTTTGAAGGTTATTTTTGATGATGGAAGGATTGTGAAGGAAACAGGATTTTTCCGGACATTTGCCATCGTTCAGTGAAACAATAAATCAGTAACACTACGTTTCGAGATCTGCAATCTGATCTCTTCTTCAGGTAAAGAACTAACCTAATACATAATATTACAAACTAGGTTAAAATAAACAAATCTTACCAAAGCGTTGTGGCACGCCTAAGTCAGGAATCACAACCTACATGTTGTTTGTCAACTTCACTAACTCTATAAACATGCACTATAAAATTTTAATGATTAGTGTTTTGTATAGTTTTTTATTAAGTGCATGTCTATAGAGTTAGTGAAGTTGACAAACAACATGTAGGTTGTGATTCCTGACTTAGGCGTGCCACAACACTTTGGTAAGATTTGTTTATTTTAACCTAGTTTGTAATATTATGTATTAGGTTAGTTCTTTACCTGAAGAAGAGATCAGATTGCAGATCTCGAAACGTAGTGTTACTGATTTATTGTTTCACTGAACGATGGCAAATGTCCGGAAAAATCCTGTTTCCTTAAAAATGTACATAATGTTAAACCTCTACACAGCGTTTGTACGATTATTGCAACATGGTACCAGGCTATCTCTCTCTTATTGCTGTCGGAGTGGCTTATAACTTGTTAGGAAAATATTTATTGTAGTTTAAATATCAGGAATTTATTTATAAATGAAATATATGTTGTTTCCAAATACTATAATCTACATTACTGACCTCTTCACGCAGCAGAGAGAAGTGAGGCTCGTGAGTACACAGGCCCAACATGATGAGATCAGCATCCAGACCGTACAAACAGTGTCGGGTGTTAGGGTCATAGCCCGGCTGAGATTTCATGTAGCGAATGTAGTCCATTATTTTGTGCTCCCCTTCTCCAGGTGTCTGAACACAGAATCACCATATGTGAATGCTTGACAGTCAACAAGGTTTTCTGTAGATGTGACATTTATACCCTACGTTATTACCAGAGATCACACTTTGGATGCTAGAGAACAATACAGTAAATCCTATCTTATCCGGCTTAATGTGGTGCCGGGATAGTCTAAGCATTTTTTTCAATTTGTTCAACAAGGCCAATTGTAGCCACATACTTGAGTCCTTGACCTTTTTCATCATGCACGTCAATTCGCCTATCTTTAAACTTTCAACACCATTCACACACAACACTATCACTCAAAACGTTTTCTCCCTTAAAATTATTTAAAAAGTTATATAATAATTATAAAAGTTTTTGTTGGTTTAAATTCATTCAGGAGCATCTGACAGCGTACTCTACTCCATCTTTTCAGTAATAAGTGGAGAAAGACATAAAAAAATGCACTTTTGTTTTCAGTATTTCACACAGTCTTAAAAGGTTGATTTTGTGCATACTTTTAGTGAACTAACTCATAAACAAATATTTAGAAAATGTTCAATCAACTATAGATAGTGGAGGGTTTAAACAATTTACCAATCATAAAAAATGTCTTACATTTCATACTAAAAGACACACTTATAATGTGTTAATTTTAATAATATAAATTACGATAACTTAATTTATATTATTAAAAACTAAGAAAGTCAGTCACTTGGAAGTATCATAAAAAATTGTCATGTAACAATTACACGTATGAATTACGAACCAGTGACAGAACTCGGTGTGAGATGCAAATCTGTGACATACTCTTACAGTACTCATGCAAACCACCAAGAGACAGCAATGGAGGCCATCAACTGTACTACACCTGCATTGAATTTAGTACTGTTTGAAATCATATATTAGTAAGAAAAAGATAGAGATCTCAAGATTTTTCAAGAATTATCATAATTAAGTTGCCAAGTTTTTATACTGTTCTATGGAAGAATTAATGACTCAAACATGAATGAAGTTAGAAGTTTCTAGCTTAGCTTACAATAATTAGGAAGCTTTTGATTGAATGTCCACAGTTGTTTTAAAAACATGTCAAAACCATTTTCAATAAAAGCTTATACTCCAAAAGTCAGAGAGTAAAGGTTACAGATCCTAAGTTGGAAAAGCTTTTTAATTTTAAGTATGTAGCTTTTCACCGACTGTAGTATTTCTGTACTTGGACAGCGACATTTTTCAAACCATTTCTTAGTGAGAAACATGACAATAAAATGCGAACATATTACATATTGTTATTGCATTGATGCATATAAAACCATTCAGTTGTTCTACAAATGTTGTAATTAATAAAAGTGGGTTGGATTTTAAAGATATATATTTTTATGTATTTGTAATAATAAGAAGCTGCAAATAATCAAATACATCATTTCTTTGTTTCAGGTTTGTTTTTGACGATGAAGAATTGTGAAAGAAACAGGATTTTCCGGACATTTGCCATCATTCCGTAATACAAAATATCAGTAACACTTTTTGTACATCAGTAAATTAGTAATCAGTAAATACATCATGATATATCAAAATTGTTCTGCATATTATTTTTTAATAAAAAAATATTGTTTAATTGAAAAAGACAAGGATTTGCAATGTTATCCAAATCTAAAACTGAATGAAACATACTTCATGACCGGAGAGGATGACTTTGACTTTCTGCCAGAGCTTGTCAGTACTAATCTTGAAGACAACAAAGTATTTGAGCTGCGCCTGTAGGCGTGTCATAAACTCGGTCCCTGGTGTGATACAGTTAGAATCGAACCTATCGTCGCTCGGCAGAAGTTCTCCCTTGTCCCTCGCTTTGGCTTCTGCCATCTCTGCATCTTTGGCTGATCGGAATCTGTCAACAATTTCCAAATTAGCTGTCAAGGACCATTCTTTTAACCTTCACAAGTCTTCATAACTTCTCAACAATACTATATCTTGTAACCTTAAATTTATTCCATCCCTGTAATACCATTTAAAAAGACTTCTCATATTATAAGAATTTTTAATCTGTAACATATTTTTATCATTTTTTAAATGACAGGTTAATAACTGTACATTATCAAATGCTTAAAAAAGCAAAAATAATTCACATATTATTTTGTTTCATTGATTAAAGAATTAAAAAATGTCTTAACCATATGTAAAGTAAATTAGAATAATCTATTAAATATGCAAAAATGTGTAATAAAGTACTAAAACATACTAGTTAAAACTTTGTATTATAACACACACTGTGACAAAACTAGATTAGGTGTCAAAGTGAAAGTTCAAAATTGTCACCCTGTTTATAAAACTTTACTTTAATCAAACATTCTTTATAGACAAAAATGCCTAACACAAATAATAATATTTGTAGAAATGTCATTGGCAAAAATATTACTGATAACTCTAAAAAAGGAACAGAAACATAAATATTATTTCTTTTATGTATATTAACTGATAAAGAATGATTTAGAAGGATTACAGGATTTCAGATATTTGCTATTGTTACAAATCAAAAATTTGTTATGTTACAAAACCACAACACTATGACACCTAATGAGGATAGATTCCAATTCTCTACACATTCTGCTCTAGTTTTATGAACTATAATAATGCCAAAAGTCTGAAATTCTATTATCCTTCATCTATAGAATGAGTGCACATTAACAGACATCTAGGACGCTCTCTGTAATAAGTGTTCAGATAAAGCTAAATAATAGTAAATATAAACTTTCTATCCCTAGTAGTAAAGTTGGAGATGCATATTTTCAAAGTGAAGTTTAAAGAACTAAGCATCTTTATAAAGTGGAAGTTGGCACAGTTCAAACAGTTTTTAATTTGAAATAATGAATAATTCGAACTTTCCTTAAGGTCCCTTGATATTTGGTGTAATGTACCTTGTAAAAATAGAATGTTTAATTCAAGCTTAGTTACAGCATTTAAATATAATCTGGGCATTAGTCACGAATTACATGCCTCTGTCAGTGCTCTTTTACATGTTGGACGTATCTAGTGATTAAAAAAGAAATGTCAAAACTACTGTACATATATGAAAATATTTGTATTTTTCTAATCTTGTTCTTCAATATTAACAAATTTTAAAATTCTATTGAAAATTAAAACTACTAAATTTTTTTATCGTATTAGAAGAAAAAATGTGTTACACATTTTATTAAAAACTCTCAAATGTCCCAATTTGTAGGTATTTTATCTTAAACCTGAGACAACCAACTACTTGAAGTAAACAAGAAACAAACCAACAGCTTCTACTTTGTCAATAAATGGATTCAATAACTCATGTGCATTCTAGCAGTGAATTGTGTTAACTGTCATTCTGATAACCGTCACAAAGTAAGCAAAATCCATAAATATACGGATTATAGAATATGATTCAGTAGAAAAACCAATCACATAAAACAGCGGGATCCACTCTCAATGTGTTAGACATGTGATATAAAGAAAAATCCACTATTTTATGTATCATTTGAAAATTATTTCTTTAATTATTTTATTATTATTTCTTCAGTCCTCTTGTTATTTGAACTTATGGATAATTTTATTTTTTCAATGATTCCTCAAGGTTCAAATTATCAAAGTTCCACAGTATTTATTCAAATAGGCTACGTACCTTCTTCCTCTCTGTTGATTCATCTTGGCTCGAGGTGCAACACCATCAACAGCCATGAAAAATAACTTCTGAGGTTGAATCATTCTGAACAGTGTCTGAAACACAACATCCATCCATTATTTCAAAACAACAAATAGTGGATCTTATTTGTAAAATGATATCAATTATAAATCTGATTTCTAAATTTAGGAAATGATGTTCTCTTAATTATTTTCGTATAAAGTTATTTTTGATAATGATAAGTACTTTATAGGAAAAGTATTTCTTGTGAATAGAGGGTTTTCCATAAATAACTTTTTATTTGATGTATACTGCATTAAAACATATTTTTAAATGTTATCATGCATTCCAAATTTCTACGTAGAACTTAAAACAGAATATATAAAGCCATAAAATAAATAAAATTTGATATCAAATTTATAAAAACTAAAACATAACTACTAGAACCTGTAATCTCTGTATTAAGTTATTTTGTTATAAAAATTACAGAAGTACCCATCAATTAATTTACAAAATTATAACAATACAATTGTATTTTAATTGATTAATGTAATTAGTTTTGGTATATTGGAGGTACACAATTTAGTCTATGTATCCCATCTTTTGCAATATCATTACAGATGCTTTAAAACATGTACAAAAGTACTGTTCATATCTGCAAGAGAATGAAGTATATCTGAAGTGACTTTCTCACATTTTTTCATTTAACTTCATCACTAATCTCACTTGTTTTCATTTCTTTCAGTAAATACAAAGAAGTGTCCTCAAATACAGTAGTAGAAACAGGATAATGTATATTCTATTGTGTACAGAAAAATAAGTTTAACACTACCAAATATATCTCTACTGAATAATATACGAGGGTCGTCCATAAAGTAACCGCCGTTTGGGCGTGGCACGATAAGTAGTGGGGGTAGCGCCGCCATTCTCACATCGGTGTGCGCAGCTGTTCAGTACGCTTCTAGCTGTGCAAGGGAGAGCATCATGCGATCGCGCGTTCTTTTGGTACAACGTAAAAACATGAGTGCCGTGATAGAAAATCCCGCCACGGGTGAAGTGCGTGGTGTAATAAGATTTCTCTGGTCGAAAAGTTACACAACAGCTGAAATTCATCGTGAATTGAGTGCGGTGTATGGCCCAAACATTATGAGCGAAGGTGTAGTCCGTCAATGCAATGGGGTCATACCGCTTCGCCAAGCAAGCCGAAGAAAGCTCGCCAATCTTTTTCAGCGAGAAAATTGATGGCTACAGTTTTTTGGGATGCTAAGTGCATCTTGCTCGTTGAATTTATGGAGCGTGGTACGACCATTACAGCTGCAGCATACTGTGAAACCTTAAAACGGCTACGACGAGCGATTCAAAACAAGCGTCGTGGTCTTCTGACATCTGGTGTTGTGTTTGTCCATGACAACGCCCGCCCTCATACAGCTCAAAGAACGACAGAACTTTTGAAAAAGTTCAAATGGGACGTTTTTGACCACCCCCCCCCCCACTACAGCCCGGATTTGGCTCCCAGTGATTTCCATCAGTGATGAAGAGCTTCAAAACGCTGTAACATGTTGGCTACGTTCTCAGGCGGCAGATTTTTTTAAAGACGGAATTTAAAAAACTGTTATAAAAATTTTAAAAAAAAAGATATGATAAGTACTTGAATTTGTATGGTGAATATGTAGAAAAGTAGAGAAAAGCTGCAGTTTTAACATTTATATAATACAATTTTTTTATCTCAACTAGTTTATTTTTTATTTCAAAACGGAGGTTACTTTGTGGACGACCCTCGTATTAAGTCAAAAATGCTATTGAGTGGAAGGAGTATTTAAATCACATTTTGGACCTAAGTGGTATGTATAACTGTTTTTATTTAAAAACTTTTATGATTACAAATTTTTATTATGTGAAATAATTATTTATATTTAAAACATACTAATATTTTTTAAGGTAATTCTAAGCAATATATGGGTCAACCTCGATTTTTCTCATATTACAATATAATGTTCCAATAGTCAATTAGAAAAGGAAATGACTAGAATTTCTTGCCGGAAAGCAGTTATAGGGAGCAGGCAACCGCCAGACGGTCATATATTGCTTAGAATTACCTATTAGTGATCAGGGGCACTGACGTGATCTGGGCTTCAAATTTGGAACTACTCGAGTTTATTTTTTTTTCTAAAAGAGCAAGCAGCGCGAAGCGCTGCGCAGCGGGCAGGCATCGTGCGTGATCCTTTTTTTATTAAAAATTACTGATAAATTGTTATTACATATTACAATATAATGTAGGTAATGTATGTAAAACAATTTTAAACACATGACCGTCTGGCCGTTGCCTGCTCCCTATAACTGCTTTCCGGCAAGAAATTCTAGTAACTTCCTTTTCTAATTGACTATTGGAACATTATATTGTAATATGAGAAAAATCGAGGTTGACCCATATATTGCTTAGAATTACCTTTTTTAAGCCTTTTCTAAAATTGTAATCACTACATAGAAAATTTACAGAAACCAATATATTTAAAACATCTGATGGAAGTAGCCTTGCTATCGAAAAGCCTCACAGAATGAGGTTTAAATTATTTGTTGTTGTGAATTTATAATATAGTGATTACAAGAAAACACCATCATAAATCCAATCTTCAACATTACTTTTTTAAATGTCTTAATGGATTTTAAACCAAGACTTATAACATGATATCCCTAAGGATGAACAAATACCAATGTTATTGTATACAAAATGTGATGTAACTAACATTTTATTTAAGATAACACTACAATAATAACTAAGATGTAACTAAAGAAAACATTTGCTAGATTACTCACTTCAATATAATGAAAAATGTCTCGAAAGATCTTTTCCTCTGTGATCCTGAAGTGAGGATCAGTGTCATTGGGGTGTGAACAAACATGAATTATTCCATTCATATCAAGATACAGGTTGTCAAATTCTGGAAGCTGAAAAAAAATCATTTATAAAGTACAAGTGAAATTGATATTTAAAAATTATAAATATTTTCAGAAGGGTTAGAAACTGTAATTTTGAAAATGATTTAGTATGAAAGAATAGAATAGGATGTATTTATTGTATTGATATATGTATATATATTTTTGTTTTTATATATGTATCAATAAGATGTGTGTTATATGTATATTATTTTATATAAAATATTATATATAAAACATTGTATTGCAATATTTAATAACAATACCAAATATTTATGGTATTTATCTTAGAAACTAAATCCATTCTCTCAACTTTCCATACAGTTGCATGCAGGCAAACATTCATACACTTACAAAATTCATGGGATCAACTCCCAAGATTGGAACACTGCCACGAATACCAACCTTGAGTGTGCTGCAAGAAATCACCAACTGAGTAAAAAGCACAAGACACCAGTTAGTGTTTTAATTGGGTTTAAAATTTGTTTGGATCGGTTTCTAAATTTAGTGCTTCAGGGAGACTAATATTGAGTTTGATCCCAGCTTGAAAGGGAGGCGTTCAAATGCTGTTGCTCTATACTGTCCGGCTCGAAAGCGTTCCCAAACTCTTATCCCGTATCTGTGTCAATATACACTTAAATAAAGTAAAATGAAGTTTCTAAAATATACTCTACAATACAAGCAAGTTGAGCTCCCCAAAGACCTTTTGACACTGTTTTTCAACTTTACGATAATTCAAAAAGCTTTTTATCCAGTCTGAAAACTTTTGATGTTGAAAGGGTTAAAAGTCAACATGAAAGGATGTTTTATGCACAATGCACATACATAATTATTAAAACAATGGCTATTATATTGCAATTGTTTTTAAAATTAGGTTTAATAAAAACAAAATATATTTTTAATTTAAAATAGAGCGATATTGCTCCCTCTCTTCTCTTAATCCACATAAGGTTTTAATGGGGTACTTGGAGATTATTATATCCCACAGCATTATGAAAATTTTTCAGATATTAAGGGAATAGTAGTTCCAATTTTTATGTTCTAGAACTTCGTTATTTCTCATTTTCACCCTGTCAAACTTTATATTGTTTTGTTCTGTAGGACGATTCCAATAAGTTCATTAAGCGAAATTCGTATTTTGCTGCTCCGGCTGTTACTGTGACAATTACCATTTCTTTCTTTGGTCAGGTGTTAAAGTTTATCTAAACATAATTATTGTTCAAGGTAGGAATATGCTTGTTACATTTAAGAACACCTAAACATTTGTTGTAGAAATGAAAGTATAGCCTATTTTGGGTAGGGTACGATAAACAGACCCGGTTTTTTATATCGATATTGGCAAACGATATTACTTAATCATAACCATCGATATAATCAATCAATACTGATTAATTATTTTTAACGATTAATTAAATAATCTATATCAATAGCTGTAAACACTCTCAAATAATACTCTTAATGTAATATTTCGATTTTATATAAGTAACATTTGATTATTAAAAATGAGAGTCAATTTTAGAAAACTACACAACATTGCTTTGAAAGATGATAAGATATGTTTTTCATGACTTCAACATGTTGGACTCGTGCGGAAAAACCCATTATGTGAAATTTGTGGGAAAGAAACAACTGTAACTGTGAGAGGAGCAAATATGGCCGTCTTCAGTTTTCCTAATTTTGGTTATAATAATTTGTTTGATCACTGTGAATATTAGATTCATATTTTAATTTAAAACATATAATTGTTGTTATTGAGAACTGTAGACACTTTATATCGATTGATAGTCTAGGAGTTGAGATGTGAATATTAGGTATCGATGATAACATTCTTCAATATAAAAAACCGGGTCCGCTTATCGTACCCTACCCCCTATTTTACTAAAAGCAATTGTTAAAAGTGGTTTTAGGTAGTGTAAGTACAATAAATATATAAATATTATCTAAAATAAAATGTGCTAGGCTTTTGTTCAAATTAAAAATCAACCCTACCCTACTTGTCTTAACAAGTTTGAACTGAAGTACCATGAGCACCTAAAACACATATACTAGACTAAATATGTTATAAAAATTGTTAAATTAAACAAAATTTAAATGTATTACAAATTATTATTTATATAACAATATAATAAACTAGCCTGCATTGTAAAATACAGTATTACAAATGAGGTTAAACTTACCTGGTATTCTCTTACAACTTCGCTAAGGCAAGGATAACGCTCGCTAATGTATCTAAAAAACTTTGGAACTCCCATTTTAAAATTACTTTGCCTAAATAAGGTACAAAATCTTAAGACAATTATAAAAACACAATTCAAGTTAATTTCATAATACTATCACGACTACTTTGTATTAAATTTAGAGTTCTCATCAATCAAAACAGAGCCATCACATCATAAAAATAAACTACATCGTCTGACTGAACTGTCCTTTACCTTCACTCCGCTCAGTGTTGCCAACAATACATGACACCCAACCTAACTTACTCCAAACTGACCTATGAGTATATTACCCTAAACTCGTCACCATTATGCTAAGATTATCCCACAGTTGTCATTCATTATATACATATATAAATGTCTTTAATATTCTCTTTTAAGCCTCAACGTTAGCTATGTCGCCTTTGATGTTCACTGATTATTTATTAGCAAAGTACACTTTTTTTATCGTGTCTTTATGAATGGAAAATTGTTTCTACAGAAGTATTAGAAAATGGTAAAACCAGCAGGGGTTTCATGGTTATTTCCAGGTTTAAAAATGGAGATAAATCATTACTTGTTTTCATTTTTTTAAACATGTGTCCAGCATTTATGTACTGATTTTTATGGATAAAAATTCTCTTTTACGCTAACTAAGAGTGCGTGCGATTTCCACTTTGAGTAAGAAGCTAACAGACCAAATTGATTTTGAAGACATTGGAACTTCTGGACTATCTTACAAAACTTTTAACTGTAATATAATTTAACAAAACTATTTTAAAGGAGATATTCATAGATAATAAACCCAGTAAAAAGCAAGTAACGCGTCCAGGAATCTTCTCTGGGTGGTGTCCGGAACATCGATGGCACTGTGTAGAATAAAATGCACCCAACTTAGTGGGAGGGAGTTCGGCAAACGTTTTCAATATTAGTTCTAAAATCATTATTTTATTGTATTTTTCAAATTGAATCGCAATTTTTTAAAAGAGCATTAGTCCATTTTTTTTTGTTTTTTTTGAGAAATTCACTTTTTCACTGTTTTGCATTCTTCAGACATAGATTCATCTAACTGTATTAGAAAGGCACAAATCCACCACATAGCATAAGCTACAGAGCTTGTTTGGTATTGAAAGTTTTGTTAAAAGGGCACTAGTCCGGGACTTGTGCCCCTTTAACAAAAGGTTTGTTGGCAGCACTGTCTCCAGCTGTGTTGTTTAGTTTGTGTCTCAGCTGTTTCCCATTCCCAGATTGTTGTTCCAGACTAACCTTCTGCATTTTAAGGTTATAACTTGCTTTTGTTGTCAAATGCTTTGTGTTTAACATGTCAAACGGTCTTGTGAAAAGGCAACTTAGGAAATATGACAGACTCTTCACCCCATATGAAGTTGTGGAGCAAATTGTTAAAAGCAGCATACCAGGAAAGTTTTTGGTTACGAAAGTGAACTGTGATGAAATATTGGATTTCAAAAACTGGTGGGGCAAGCATTACAAACTCCGCACAGTTTCTGATGAGACGAAAAACTTGAAAAGAGAGAGTAGGGTTTGCTTTGGTATTAGTAAACGATACCATTTTGTGCATCGGTCAGACTTAAAAGGGTACATCACGGCCTATTCCACAATTAATGGCCTAGACAAGCAAACATTTTTCATGTCTGCTCAATCAGGTACGCCTTCAGCTCCAACCAGACTTGCATACCCGGGAGGGATAATTCCCTTGAAGGAAGCCAAGGCCAATGACATCAAGAAAGCTCTTCAGTATGTGCCAGTAGAACATCTGGAATTTTATAATGAAATTGTAAATGGGCCCATTGGAACAGCTGAAGAAGAAGATTTGAGTACCAGAGGTTGAGATCTTATAACACATTAAAAAGTGACCAACTAATACTATGGCTCAAAAATATTTTCTCAAATAAAATAAAATGTTTATTTTGTTAATTTGACTAATTTATAATCCAAATGCTATACCAAACTACTAATGTAAGCAATAAAAGCATAAGTTTGATCAGAAATTGTTTATTTTTTATTCTTTTTTAGTGCATTTTGTTAAAAGGGCACAAGTCCATAGTTTTAAATAATTTAAACAATAACATAAATGAACAAAAAACACCATATCTATTGTTTCAGTAATTAAAAATAGTAGTAAACTAAATATAACTAAAAAAATATAAAAGATAAAGTAAATATTTTCCAAACAAGAAGGTTTTTTGTTAATTCCTGAAAGTTTTACCAAATGGACTAGGGCCCTTTTAACAAATCACGATTCAATTGTAAAATGTCAAGAAATTAGTGTAGAGTAAAACCACTCCACCACTAGGAAGCTTATCCAGAGATAATTAAAATCTTCTGTAACTAGTACAGTCCATATAAAGTGCTTTTAACTAAAACAAAATACAATCCGTCCACCACGTCGTCACTTCACTTTATGGATAAGAGCAACCATGTTTCTTAATTCTGAAACTTTTTTAGACCTAAACCAAATACCATCTCGTGTAAAGTAGTAAATGTTCGCTCTCCCTTTAGCTCTCTACAATATAAAGGCTTTAACAATAGTTTAAATTATATAACAATAGGCTTACTGCACCAAAACTCTCAGATTGCAAGTAGTAAAAGTTTAGAAATCGAAATTTTGTGTGATGAGTTAAGTCAAGATATATTTGTAATATCTGTGCACGGGTTTGCCATCGATTCACTGCATGTATTTAGATTTTAAAATATTTTTGTAGGAAACTCTTTCATCAGAAATTAGTTTAAAGGTGGAGGTGTCACTCTGTTTCTGAAACGGTCATTGAAGTTCGAACGTATTAATTTAAAATTCAGCTCTGACAAGGAGTTTGAAATTTCTGGATTAGAAGTCTTTACTGAAGTAAAAAGTTCTTACATAAGTATTTATGGTTTATACCGATCTCCCACAGGAAAATTGAACACCTCTTCAATAAATTGCAAATTTTATTAAACTCATTAATAAATAAAAATAAAAGATTTATTCTCATGGGGGCTTTTAACATCGATGTACTGAATAGAGAACTATACTGTACTCAGAGATTTCGAGACATCTTGAGAAGTTTTGGTCTGACGTGGTCCGTCAACTCGCCAACACGGTTTACAGCTCACTTAGAGTCAGCCATCGTCACCAACATACCAGACGTCTCTGTGCCAATATTGTATCGACGGCTATCGCTGACCACTACGGACAACTCGCTGTTGTGCCGAGGTGTCCCGTGATTCGATGTCCACCGGTGGTAAATTTGGTGAGGGACACTCGACTTTTGAATGTTAAAAATGGACTAGGTTTTTACAAAAGGAAGACTGGGGACCTGTTTATTATTCTATGTCTGCCGAGGAAAGGTTTGCAACATTCTATGATCCTTTTAAATTTAATTTAAATATTGCATGTCCATTGAAAATATAAAAAATGTCAAAAACAAAAAAGAAATAACTGGATTATAAAAGGAATTTTACTCTCTAGAGAACATTAAAAAAACTGTCAAAATTTACCAAGTACTCTAAAATAACGATGATCTTGAATTTTATAAACGTTACAGGACAATTTGTCGTAAAGTAATTAAAGCGGCAAAATCTTACAACGTCCAAAATTGTTTTAAAAATTCGGATAATATTTCTAAAACGGCGTAGAAAATTATAAATAACAAAAATAAAACTAAATCCCATCAATATCAGATTGAACTGAAAAAAGGAAATACGTCATAATATAGTAAGCCGACCGATGTGGCTAACATTTTTTGCAAGTACTTCGAAACAGTTATCGGAAGTACTGATACCTTGACCAAACCGCGCTCACACTTGGTAAACAGCGGTCCTATATTTTCTATGGCTCTGTCCCCTGTAACCACAAGGGATGTTGAGGCGGTCATAAAATGTCTTATAAACAAAGAGGTCTGCAGATGTTTATGGTGTTTCTGTATAGCTGTTAAAACAATGCTATGATACAGTTTTAGATCCCCTTACAGCAGCCATAAATCTGTCCTTTGCTGAAGGAAAATTTCCATCACAATTGAAACTAGCTAATTATTCCTCTGTTCAAACCCGGTGATTTTTAAAAATCTAGTAACTACAGTCCTATATCTATTTTGCCACCTTTAAGTACAGTTTATGAGAAGTTGTTTTTGAATCAGTTAATACATTTTTTTGATAAAAATAACATAACTATCTAAACAACAGTTTGGTCTTGGAAATGGATTGCCTACCGTTGACGCAATTAATAGTCTAATTGAAATTGTAACTGAAAGCTTGGAGGCACGTGATACAGTATTTAGTAGGCTATATTTCTGGACATGTCAAAGGCTTTTGATCATGCAATTCTACTTGATAAGCGTATAGTTATAGAATTAGAGGAATCCCCCTAAATTGGCTGCAATCTTATCTCTCTGGTCGCAGTCAGCAAGTACAGGTTTCGGGCGAATTGTCCCGGTTATCCAAGTTGAAGTATGGGGTTCCACAGGGTTCAATCCTTGGACCTATTTGATTTTGCTATATGTAAACGACGTTAAAGGTGTTCATACCGGTAATCTTCTGCAGTATGCCGATGATACAAACCTCACCTTCAAGGCTATATCAAAAGCCCTAGTAGAATTTTCAGACTACACGGAATTTAATAGTTGTATTCATTATCTTCAAGAAATAAATTTTGTAACCAACGAACCCAAATCAACCTGCATGGTATTTAATAGTCAGAGAATTATAAAACCTCACCATCGGTAATGATTGGTGAAAAATCATTGATCGAAACATATACCACTAAATTCCTCGGTATCAACATAGATTGGTGTCTGTCCTGGAGTACGCGTATAGTAAGTATTGGGAAAAGAATTTTGACTGATATATATTTGCTAAGAAATTTGTCCTAAGCCCTTATTGAGAATTGCCTACTATGGACTTATTTTTTCCACACATATATTATGGAATTACATTGGTTCTTGTCCAAATTCGTATTTTCAAAGGTTATTTATATTACAAAAGAAATCTGTTCGCATAATGAATAACTTAACTTCCGTGTAGAGAATCCTTTAAGGAGCTCAAATTACTGACGTTGTTTGCACTGTACGTGCATGAGACGAGCATGTTCTGTCGGTTCATGTGTACGTTGGTGCAAGGTAGGGATGTCCATGGTTTTAATACAAGAGCTAGAGAAAACTAAAGAGTTTCTCAACACAGGCTACAGCTTCATGACCATCTCCCATCTCAGATGGGTGTCAGATTTATTAATTGTTTAATCATCAATCAAAATTCAAAAAGGCGTTGAAAGAATATTTAATAGAAAACACATTTTATTCCGTAGGCGAGTTCCTAGAACTCAGCAACCAACGTCGTTAGAGCTAAAAGACGTGGGGAGCTGAAGGGTATGCGACTCAGTTTATAAGACACATTTTAAAATATGTGTATACGTATAGTTGTGAAATTTATTGAATGCATGTTTATTATTACTATGTATTTGAAAAATGTATTTAATTTTAAATGTTTTATACATGACGAAGCTTATTGGCTGAAAAATAGGATTAGTGACGTATGTCATACAATTTTATATAATTGTTTAATAATGACAATGAAGAATTGAATTATTGAATTATACTAAATGTTATAATTTTTTTGTAATTTTAAAAGTGAAAAGGGATGTATAGTTAAATTAGTATTTGAATATATTCTTTAAAATAATATTAAGATTAATTATGTAAAAAAGGAAAACCTTTGAAATCAGAATGAAAAGAAAAGAAATTGTTGAGAATTCATACTCCGTGGTCGGAGTCGATAAGATATCAAACATGCGCTAACCAAGAATAGACTCCTACTCTAGATAAAGATGCTTATCAGCCAACTACATCTCAATTCAAACTTGTATACATATGAGACCTCCAAATTAAATTAAAATACTACGGGATTGGAAAAAATAACCCTTCAGGTATTTCCTTTCGTTAGGACGAATGTAGTGCTGTTACCTAGTACACTAAATTAACTTAATTGTAATTCAATTAATTATTATGAATCTTTTCTAAAGCAATGTAATATTACATTATTCGCTGAAGCACCACCAATTGATAAAGTAAGTGGACCCTCCCAAATGTTAGGACAATAGCCGTCATTCACTTTTGTAATAACATCAGGTTTCAAAATAAAACTCAAATTTAAACCAGATCTTTCTTAAATATGGCTCAAGCCTTTCTCAAAGACCCTACTCTCGAGCGCGCTTCTTATTAAATATTTAGTTTTCAGGTTCAAAGGTTTTTCTCAATTAGAGAAGTTGTTAATTAAAGCAATTCTTAACTTTATAATTTTTGTTTTTTTATTATTTCTATGTTATCTTTTGACTGGTTGTAATCGTTATTTTGCCATTCATGACCAATTGAATAAATTTTTGTATGAATCGAATGTTTTTATAATATTAATGTTCTTACCCAACGTCTAGTCGTGCTAGGTACGGCACGACAATCCTTAGATTCTGATATACAAATTTACCTAAATTCAAAATTATATGACATTATTGTTAATAATCAACAACTAATAAAAATTTGTTTGAATGTCAAAATTGTTATTTACATTTAAAAAGTTTGTTATCAGGTGTTTGATCTTTTGTTTGTTTAGTTTTATTCGGTGTACGTTTATACAGTGTACTTGAGAAAGTTGCAAGAACAACGAAATATTGTACAGTCAATAAGTGTAGTTTTTAAACCTGCTCTAAATTTATATATATATATATATATATATTAATATAAATATATATATATATATATATATAATATATATATATATATATATATATATATATATATATATATATATTTCTTGTGTGGGTGTGTATGTCACTGAACTACTCCTAAACGGCTGAATCGGTTTAAATGAAATTTGTTGTGTATCTTCAGGTGGATTCGAGAATGGTTTAAATTTACAATTTGGTCCAATTTTAATAGTTTATTTTATGATTTTTTATTTATAAATTTGTTTATGGTGTTGGAGTGTTTTACATTGGATGCGGCAGATTGCGCTCCCACACGTACTACAAATTGAACTGATACTTAACAGCTGTTAACAATTTCAGCTGAAGTTCATCAAAGAGGCAGAAACATTGGTTTACATTTAAATTATAGTAAATATTAAATTATTGTAAAGTGCTTGATCAGTAGTATGATGCAAATTGCTGTTATTTAATTTTAACTTTAGATTGCGCCAATGACGAATAATCCATCTAATGCAATGGAAATTTAATTTATACGCTGTTATAACAACTACCTTATTGTATAAAGCTGCGGATGTTTGTAAATAAAGTAATCGAATCTGGTTAGCTCCTTTAACATTGTGAATGGCATTTTTAGTGTAGTTATAGAAAAGCAAATGGAGGTAACACACTCTTGCCCTTATACTAGAAGCATATACACCTTATACATATTTATTGATCGGTAAAAATATCAAAATCACTCAATCACCAAACATGAATCTAAGTTGGATTCCGAGACCAACATGAGACAATTTTTCTGCTCAGTGCAACAGCATAAATCAATTGTGGAACTGTAAATAGATTAGACCGGGTTGTAAATTTAAACGACCGGAACAGACTCATATTGACCGCAGCAACTTTTTAGTTGTACGATACACTTTCGTCATTGAGACAAAGAGGCAAACTGTTATTGTTATTGAAATCGTCAGAGAACTTCAATAAATTATTATGGCATGTTGGAAGGAAATACGAATCTTATAAAAACGTTTTTCACTTTATGACTTATATATATATATATATATATATTATATAAATATATATATAATATATATATATATATATATATATATATACATATATATATATGATGTTTAAAAACCGAAACACGTGTATGTAATAAAAAGTTTTTAATTTAAAGGGTTTTAGTTATTTTAATTACATTTATATATATATATATATATATATATATATATATATATATATATATATACTACTTATATTCGTCGCAAACGTCTTACCAACTGAGCTACGAGAGTCTCGAAGTCTATAAGCTAAATCTCTGCTATATAAGTTGTTCTGACTTTTACAACTAGGAGCCTAGTTTAAATTTATTCATAATTTTATATTTCAAAAACTACTTATCCAATTTCAATGAAATTTGGTACATATATAGTAAATACTTAACTCTTTCGACTTAATTTATCTATAAGGGTTAAATTATCCCCTATTTCTTAATATTCATAGAAAAATGTTCTAATACAATTCTTAATTACATCATATGATAAACATTTCTCAGAAACAACAACAACATAACAAATCGCATTTGTAACAGCATTTTGAAAATCCATATTGATAATTATATTGTTCTTTGAACTAGAAATGTTTGTCAAAGTCATCGTATCAATGATATAAATTGGTCTATTTGTTATACATTGTTTGGGTTTGTAATACATTTCCATGTTTTTTGTAGTAAACTTTCTTAAAATCTTGGTACATCTGATACATAATTCTGAAAAGACCACAGGAAATGTTTAAATTTTTAATTCATCTGAAGAATAAGAACCATTCAATTTTACTCCGATATTTTTTACATTCAAGCTATCAAATTTTGAAGGATTTTTTATTGATTACCCTGTCTATCTGTTTGAAAATCTATAACAACGAACTTAGGATTGGAAATATTTCTATAAATATGTGTGATATCAAACGAATAAGTTGTTCCAGAAATATCTTTTTCCTCAATACAGTGCCAATCTAGAAAAATAAATATAATATTTTGACTTTTTGTAATTTCATAAATCAACTGAATTTTACTCTTGGTTTTATAATCAATCATCACTATAATAAAAAAATTCGTCAATCGTAATTTTTTCGTCAACTGGCATGTCATTGCCAGTGTTTGTTTTCAATATAGCATCATCATCTTCAGCTCTTATGAAACTAATGTAAAATCCACCTTTGTATATTGGAAAATTTTCATTTTCAAAGAATCCTAAGCTGAAATGTAATAAATTGCCAACCGCTTCAAATTGTCCAAATTTAAAAGTTGATTCAAAACTATCCGAAAATACATCACTTTTGGAATAAGATATGTATGGTTCCTTTATTGACCACAATTTTCAATTTCTTCTATACATTTATTGTGTTTTATTACTTCAATGTAAGGGAATAAAAATGGTATAAAATTATCAATTAATCTAACATCATTTGTTCCAAGATATGCTTGACCATCTTGTTTTCTTACAGTTCCAGAAATATAAAACTGAAATTTAGACGAGCAAAAACTATCTCCAAAACCTATATTAAATTCAGTTTTTTTATTTGGTTCTTTCAAATGTTGCTTACTTACTGGATAACAATTTTCAAACTCTGCTCTCTCAATATCACCAGAATAATTTGGTAATCCATAATTCAATTAGAATAAATTTCAAACAAGTTATACAATTTCTAAAGAAAATAACAAGTTTTATACAGATTTTAAGAAAATGTTTTAAGAGTATCGCAAGTTTTTTAATGATCAACTTCATCATAATCAAGATTTTCTTCTTTAAATTTTGCAAATTTTAGCCACATATTTCAATAAAATTTGCATGAGATAATCTCCACGATCTATAATAAATATTATTCCAATCAACTGGATCTCTAAATTCTTCTAAAAATTTTGGACTCAAGTATTGATAACGACAGATAACAGACATATTTTCTTTCAACTGATAATGTATATTTTCTCTAATGGATTCTGAGGACAAATTTTGATATTTTGCAATATTAAACCAATTTAATTTATTCATGTACAATCTCATCATATCTTCGGATAAATCATATTTTGCAGAAATATCATTAAAATATTCCTTTTTTAAATATCTTTCATGTTGCATTATAAAAAGATCGAATCTATATTTATTAAGAAGCAATTTCAAATCAAGTTTTTATAAAATGGCTCTTTTTAGTATTACATTCAGCACATTTTCCAGAAGTTTTCTTAACCCTTTTAATACCAGACATTTTTTCAGTGACCATGCGAAAAATGCCAGCCTGTTTTCAAAAAGTACATGCGAAGAATGCCAGGCCCTTTTTCCATAATTTGACAACTATTTAAAAAAAATGTATAACCTTTTTATTTATTGAAGGAAATTATCCATTGAGGTGTTGTTTTTTACGTAATAATGTGGAATGTTTAAAAAAATGGGTATTAAATTTTTACAAATTTATATAATTTATATTTGTAAAAAAAAAATAAAAAAACAAAAGCTAAAAAAATGAGTTTGAACATATAAAAGTACCTTTATTATTAAATAGCCTTAACTAAAAAGTAGTTACTGCCAATTGTACTATATTTAATTGTTTGACACCAAATTTGAAGAACTTACGTTGAAAAATAGAGAAGTTACAGCATTTTATCGAAAACCTTGTAAAGTCCACATTTTACAGCAAAATTCAATTAGACATATTTTGGTCAGTTTCATTCAAAATGACTTTATTTACACGTTTTGTTTAGCCCAATGTATAAATTGTTTGTTGAAATAATAAAGAAAGTAGGTTACATAAAATTAAAATTAATTATATACAATATGGGGTACATAATTTAAAATTTTTTAACACTTGTGTTTGCCGAAGCACAAAGTATGAATCCCCTTCTTGCACTTTATACAAATCGTTCTTGTACGTTTTCTTGTACCCCCAGTACTTGTACTAAGAATGCTGCATACACTGCAGTTCTTCAACATTCGACCAGGTAAATATTCCATCCCAAATTCAAGATTTTGGGGTACATCTTCCGCGCACACTTGAAGGTAGTGATGGGAGAATCGAATACTTAAAAGAATCGAATACAGTGAATTCGAATTCACCCCTGTATTCGAATATGTATTCGAATACTTTTGCTAAGCTGAGCGTTTCTAACAGACAGGGCTAAACCTGTCTTACTTCTTTCCCGCAATCTATTGTTCCTTGATTATTTCACTCGTTTGTCATGAATTCACCCCTGTATTTGAATATGTATTCGAATACTTTTGCTTTTTGTGCCTTTGGCTTTTTGTGCCTTGTATAAATAAGTCATACCCATGATATACGAACTTCAGAAGAAATATCTTTGTTTACCTGCTACCGGTACTGCATTTCCGTCTGAAAGACTATTTTCCACAGCAGGTCTTATCACTAATGACCGTAGAAATAGACTGAAGCCAGAAAACCTCAAAAATATTTTGTTTTTACACAACAATATGAAATAAACATTTATATTTGTCTTTATTGCTTACAACTGTAACTCGTAAATAATATGTATTCTTTAATTTAATAATTATACATTTTTTCAAGTATTAAAATTTGTAATTATTTTTTTCAAATTACGAATCTTCCCTTAATTATTCTTTTCAAAGTCTCCATATATGAATTCATTTAAAACCTCATATAAATACGAATACATCTCTTGAATATTTTATTTGAATACTATTTGTCAGAATAAACGAATACTGCAGGTTTGAATTCAATATTCTTCCAGAGAAATTGTATTCACTTCAAAAGTATTCGAATTAACTTTGATGTATTCTAATACTATTCAATTCTGTATTCGATTGTCTTCTGTATTGAAACCATTCATCGGTTAGGGTTTCTGTAATTGATTAAGTAAACTGCAGTCTACTTAGTTGTTTGCTAGCTGTGTTTTCCTTGTATAATATATATGCGTTCAGAATCATTCGGCCAAATATGTTGAATACCACTTTTTCCAGTATTTGACAGTTCGGCGTTCATCTAAGTAGCAATATAGCATTTGGTCCGAACTGTCAATACCTCCCATAAATTTATTATAATCATGTATTATTGTTGGTTTCTTGTTTAGTTTGTCAGGATTCCTTTTACTTCTACATTCCACACTTTCAGCTTTATGTTTAGTCGACAGTAATAAGACAGGGTTTTTTGGGTTTTTTTCTCACAGTATCCTAACATTAGTAAGTTATCATTACGCATATAAGTCCTTTGTCCAACTGCAAATTTATTTTTTAGCTCTTGTGGTATACCTTTGCGATTTCTTCTAATTGTCCCAGTGATGTAAGTTAGGTTCTCAGACAGATATTTTGCCAGTGGAATGCTCATAAAGAAATTATCAACGAATAGATGGTAACCTTTTTGATAATATTGACCAATATCCAAAAGATTTTTCACAACATTATAGGAAAGTCCTAAGTTACTCTCAGTGTCTCTACTATCTCTATAGCATATAAAAGCCAGACAGTAATTGCTGACCGAGTCACAGAGCATCCATAGTTTGATTCCCCAACGATGGTGGTGTTTGTTGGGGAGATGATGAAGGATTTGGGAGTGGCATTTTGTGCCCACAAGACTCTCATCTATTGACACCTCACGGTGTGGAGTACAATATGTTCTGAATATCCGGTTAGCATGTTCTACAACAAAATTGAACTTGCCACATGGGTCGTCCAGGTTTAGAAAGTAAATCATTATCCGCTACATGAAAAAATTGTAACAAGCATTGGAATCGATTCCGGCAAAACATTTTACCAAACCAATTTGTGTTCATATGGCGAGTTGTGGACCAGTATGATTCGATTGTGGGTTTTTTATAATACCCATATTCAAGAGATTAGCAATAAATGCTTTAATTTCTTGTATAGTTACGTTCTTCCAATCACGGGCCCTAGATTCAGGTGACATGTTATGAGTGTGTGATCTTATATACTCTCTGGCATATTTATTTGTCATATTTACGAACTGAGTAAGAAGGCCTACAGTAAAAAATAAATTGAAATATGATATTGGAGGGGCATCGTGGGGAGAACAATGTTTTGGACCAGTTACTTCACTGAAAACAAAAGTCTGAGAAGCATTATCATTATTTTCATTTACTACAGTCCAATCAGGAATAATATCAATATTTCCATCGTTATCAGAATCATTGTCAGATACGACGTGGAGAAAGGGTGGGTTTGTTGCCATTCCATCAATTATTGCATCTACATTAGACCTACTACTAGACGGAACAGTCCTACCTGATCTTGCTGGCATTGCATCACTTTCATCAGATGAAATACCTGAAGCCTCATAGTCAGGATCATTGTCCGTATCGTCATCAAATCCTAAACCTAATTCACTATCAGTTTCTGATATATTATCTACAAAATGATCACTAAGATCGTCTTCACTAGCAACAGCGAGACCACTTTGTACAAGACTATTTACAATTGTATTTTCGCTTACAGGCGATCTTGCTCTGTTACTCATGGTCAAATCTATTGACAATAATCACAAAACTAATTATAATATAAGCAAACTGAAATAAACAAAAGAAAAGCACGAATAATTCCCATTAAAACATAACCTAGCAACAACGTATTACCACAGCAATAAAAGACGCTCACTGAATGATTGGACGTAAATGAGGTTGAAAACGGCTGATATGCGTCATCAAATGTTGAGCAAGAGTAAAACAGATTTTTTTTTATCAATAGTAGTACTGTCATTCCTACCGGTCTTGGTTTTAAAGAACGGGAATGACTATGACGTCACAGACTGTGACGCCAAAGGTTTTGAAGTAGCTCTAGCACTGTGCATTGTTATTAAAATGGCGGGTTGTAGAAAGTTTAGTTCTGTTGACCAGTTGAAAACTTTGATCAATAATAAAGAAAATACGGACCATATTCAATTAAGAATAAGTGATTCGAGGTTTGCTATATACTTTAAACTGTACCAATATCCCTTCTATAAGAACCTACAGTCCTGATAAAGTCCGATAATACTTAAATGATTAATAATAAAACTATTTTTAATTGGTAAATGGAAGAATTAATTTTCAAATATCTCAAGACGAGAGACTAATTTCCCTCTTACCACTTACATACAATATATAATGAAATCATAACCATTTGAGTGTTATTAGTAAATAAAACAAATGTTCCAGTTATTTTATGCTATTAAATGACATACATATTTAATACGAGAACAATTATTTATATTTAATTATGATTTCTCCTAATGACTATTAATTGAAACATTCCAGTAAAATTGCGAGAAACAAAACTATATCTTAATAAACTACGAAGTGTAGATTCTGGTACATGGTTAATTTTTAGTTGTATATTTGTATTCTTTTTAATTTATTTAAGTACACTTTTATTACATTAACGTTCAATACATTAGCAATGCATAATATGCAATTAATAAAATAGTCTACAAATTGTGTTTTTTATATTTCTAAGGCACTGGTGTAAAGGTGACAGTTATGGCTGCCCTTTCGTTACGTCACGGTTGACGTCACCACTCATCGCCCGTCTGTCTAATCTACAGACGGTGGCCGGCCATATAGCCACAGCGTAAAAAAAACCCTCAGAACAGAAGTAGGGTTAGGATTAAAAATTAGGTTAGGTTTTGTTATGTCACTCTTCTGAAGATAAAAATATTAGCTTATTGTTACTTCAATAGTCTTAAAAGATAGTTAATATTTCGTTTGATCTCCATGTACTTTGTATGCTGATGTGTTAATACTATGGAGTTTATAATATATGAATTAAGTGGGAATCAGTGAGCATTACAACAATTGTGCCCAGAATAACTGTAACTTGGATTTATTCATTCAGGGGAATTTATTTCAAATAAACAAAGTGAAACGTTAAAAATAAAAACAAGTACTAACTGAGTTGTAGAAGTGTACTGTTTTATAATAAGTAAATAAACTTTGAAGAAATAAATATGATTCATAGTCTCTTCATTATTAACTCCTCAGGGTAAGTCTTCTTAATACATTAATTACAAATTAACAGTCAAGTGCTAGTTTTGGTAATTTGTGGAAGGCTGGATAGCAATGGCAGTTAAAAGTTAAATATATTTGAACAGTATAAAGGGTGGTCCAAAATAGTTAGCCTAATTAGGCTATATTCAAAGGAATGTAAACTCTGAATTATACATGCAAAGTTGTTAATCCTGGCCTACTGCCTGTTGTGTCTTTGGTGTTGTCCCTCACTTCTGGAGAAAAAGAAATGAAAAAAGCACATCCTTCAAGACAGTAGGGTACAAATTCAACCTCCGACTACAAAAGTGCTTTCACTTGTATTGTATTGTTTAATGCAGTAAGGTAAGGTTAAATTAAAACTGTGATCCATTAGTATAATACTTACCAACCTACCCATATCACATTAGCATTTAATATCACATACAAGTAATAGATGGGGACTTATGATTACTTTGTTTCATTAAGTGAATTTCGTGAATGGGCATCACATTATTTAACAGTTTTCTTGTAATTGTTCCAGAGATTTGTTCATGGAGAAACACTGGAAGAGTGTAATATCTCGATCAGTATGTGATTACTTCTTTGACGAACAGAGGAAAGTATCTTGTCCGGAAGATATGCCTCCAGTTATTGCAACCCCTCACCATTACCTTATCAGTATACATCGGTGTTGTATGTTTTTTGTTGCTGTTTGCATGACAGAAGGTAGGCCACAATATTTGTTATATGTAGGTACACTACATAGTTGAGTTTTGATTTTATCACAGATTCTGTTGTTTTATAGATGAGAGTTGACTTGGTATAAGTTTTGTTGTAGGCTAATCTGTTTACTCAAATATGTAGGTTTTCTTTTAATAAGAAAATTATAAAACCTATTAATCTTTTGGATATGAAAAGGGTTTCAATTGAGATAGTTGTTCCCAATTCTAAAGCGCGTTTACACCTGAGTTGCAAACCTTTTTTGCTGACTTTTATCTGCAATTTTTAAAAGAACTCTTTAAATCTAGTGGAACTTCTGGTGGTTACAGACCGATTTTATGAGTTGGCTACTAAAAATACTTGGGTCTTCTATGTTTAGGCAAAATAACACGTGCTGCTGCAGCAAGTACAACCTCTTTCACACTTCGAAACTGGTACATTAGGTGTGTCAGCTGACTTGTTCTGATTGATTTTGAGTCAAAAATAAATCAAATAATATCATATAATAATTTTCATACAGAGTATAGCCTGTTTATACCATTGTCTTGAAAGTAGCCTGACAGATTGACGTATTTCAGCTGATCCATTTTTTTGAGATTTCATTTCCTTAATTATTTGAACTGAGTCAGGAGTTGAAGAATGGCTTTCAGAGTCAGTACCACCCTGAGCAGTCTGGGGGTTTGCGTGTCTAAACGAGTAGGTACTGGTCTCTGTAAATTAATAAAACCTGCCTAATTAAATCTGTGTTCAAAATTAAAAATTGAAAATAATGGCTACACATCCAAGATAAATTATTCTTAATAGGTCCATAGAGAGTCCATTTAATTATGGTTTTTTTCAACTGCCCGGTCAATAATAAAAGTTCAGATGATGATTTAATAGTAACTTCATTTTTAATAACATTACACTTGTACTTATACAAATTGTATAACAAATTTAGTCTTAATCGAGTCTTAAGTTTTTGAGTTATGATTGATCAAACTTGCAGTTTGATTGTAAATTGACAAAAACGGTAACTTTTTCACTATTTTTAACATAAAACCTGGAAGTTATTGTTTCTGAATAGTTTGATTTACATGCCTAAATGAAGAAATAAGTAAGCTAAATTTTAATGCAACTACCGTTATTTTAGCTCTTCTAATTAGTTTGTGGTAAACGTTCAAACTTGGGTATGTAAGTGATACTTTTTCATCCGAGATTAAATGTTTTACTGTACTGTATAATTAGTTACTAGGCCTACCAATTTTATGTAAATTGTCTAGAAATATTTTCTTGCAATTTTACACAATTAAAATATAGTCTAATGATTTATATTATTTTCAGTACCACCATTGTTTGTGATAGAGTTCTTGCATAGAGTCGTTGACACATTCGATGATTACTTCAGTGAATGCACAGAATCAATTATCAAGGAAAACTATGTCGTTGTATACGAGGTATGTCATGGTTTTGGAAGTAATGATTTACTAATTTGATTAAGCTAGTTAATTATATATTATTACTACCAGTTACCCGTGGCTTAGCACACAATTTCGTAGACTTTGTACATGTATAAGCACTTCTCGTTTGAGTGAATTATATTTCCAACACCAATGTTGAGTTTGCCTTGTTGCTACGATCAAGAAAATATGCGAAAAGTGTATATTTATGGCCATTGTAATTTACCCTGGTCTTAGTATTTTTTGTTCATAGTTGATTTTGCCTTCTTTCATGATCAAGAAAATATATATAACTTCTCAGATCTGAGAAGCGTACTACTGTCAAAAGACAACTAAGATGGGTTTTTAACAGTCTTTAAATTTATATTAAAAATTATATAATAACTTTGTCTTGTATATCTAATACTATTTGCTAAAATTTACAGTTAAAAGTAAATGTTTACTAAAACTTTTCATTTTCTTGCCTGCATATTTTCTTACTCTGTGCTCAACAGTGGTTGTAGAAACGTTTGAAATAAGAAGTTTTTTTACTATGAACCTTAGGAGTCTACTAGACTCAATTTTAGTAAATTTTTAATAAATGTATAAAAGCAATTTGTTAAAAATGAATGTGATTTTAACATATTGTAGGTTATAGTTTATGTGAAAAGTAACAGTTCATAATAATTGGTTTACAAGAAGGAAGGTGATACTATATAAGATAAAAAACATTGTAAAGATTTAAAGCAACATTGATTATGTATTTTAAATATATTTTGTTTGGTTTAAATCGTACATTTCTTATTATGCTTACTTAAAATTACTCAACTTTTGTAAACTTAAAATATGTCTTTATTGTGTACAAACATATACATTTTTTTTTATTTACCAAATACATTGCTCATAATTAGGAGTAAAATATAAATATATACAGTTAGCAGAGTAACACGGAAAAATTTATGAATTACTTTGTTAATTACAGAAAATTTATACAATCAGTCCTTATTCTAATTCTTTGGATTTACTACATTTTGGGCAGGAAGCACTTGTTTTTTATACTCCTGTTCCTTGGGCACACAACACATCGAACTTTTCTTTCACATTTGTTCTGTTAGTGTATCTTTCCTCCGATAGAACCTGTGCAATCTTCCTTGCAGACTGCCAGATATGTTTTAGAATATGAGCAATGGCAGGTTGCCTTACAGCTTATGGTTTTAACAATGCAAATCCAATTTCCTTCCATCATTGTCATCTGTAGTTGAATTAGTGTTGTGGTCAGAAGCACCGATAGTCCTTTTCGTCGTGATTGATTCCGGCTCAGTCAGAAAGTTATCTTCATTCCAAATCTTTTGAGATATTGCCTAACTCTGGATTAATTTCTTTTTTAAATCTAGTATCTAAACTGCAAAGTCAAAAACTAGAAACTAAAATAGCAAAATCACTTTACGATTATAATTAATTACATGAAGGAGTTCCTTCAGGAACAAAACACATATACTGGCATGGGGGTCTAACAACACCCCATGTCATTTAGAACCCTCTTTTTACTGCACCAGAGTGACGTGAACTGAGGAAAACCACCTTAACAGATCGCATATGAGGCAACTAATACTGAGGAATGCAGCATTGCAGCTGACCCCTTCCAGTTGTTGTCTCCAGATGTACCAAGGTAGGCGCTGAGAGCACTAGTATTAGTGCTAGTATTTAAGGGTGAAAGATCTGTGAGCCTTATAATGTTGTATCTATACATTAACTGGACAGTGCCATCTCATAACTAGATTGCCTAAGCATTATGTTCTTTCATGTCTCAGCATAATTCAATAGTATGGAATATACATAACAGTCTCCTCATACTATCTACAAAGTTCCCTATTTAATTTTGGTGCTTCCTCAGATGACAATGCCTCGTAACAAGCTCAATTAGCCTGTTAGCTTGATTTTACAGTCCACAATCCAGATTGCACGGTGTTAGACCTTGAAAGTGAATAAAATAGAATCTACTGAAACAGAGGCGTACATTTGTAAGACTTCTGTTGTGTTCGGACACGTCAGTTGATGTTAACTTACACCCATTATGTAAGTGGGGAAGTTTTTTTCTCAAGGATAGACATTATTGAGTCTTGATGTAAAGAACTAGCGATGCAACGTAAATTCTAAAATTTGAGTCTTAATCTATTGTAACTGTTAGGAAGTTGAGTACAGGGTCCTTATTGACAGTGGTGTTGCTAAATGAGTTTCTAATTAAGCTTGTTCATATTTATATTCTTGCAAATGTGATACTTTCTAAGGTTAACTTTAATTCCTTCTATATTTTTCTGATAATCCTTTTAATACTACAGTGTGTTAATCAGACCACTGGCTCTTTTTTGTGCACTATTGATTAAACCAAATAAATGCTTTGAAATTGTATCAAGCATCCCACTATGTCCTTGGTACTTTGGGAAACCTCTTTTTTGTGTTTTTTGCGTTACGTATTTTTTTTAGCAAAAATACTTTTTATGATCTTTATGACATATGTATTTTTAGTGGCATATGAGCCACAGTATGTACAATAATCCCAATATATTCTAAAAATGTCAAAGTAAAATTGTGCATACTTGTTACAAAATCACCTAATATCGCCAAAATTATAAAAAAGTCATTAAAAGAGTTAAAAATTTTGTTCAGCCACACACGTCAATCAAATTATATTGTCAGACCTATGTCAAATAAATTCAGGCATTATTAAAGCTTGCTCAGTTATTAATTAACTCATTGTTGCCATTAATTAAAAATAATAAATTTTATAATGAGACATGCTGTTAAACCAGTTTACCTAGGGAAGCCCTCAGGCTATCGTGGCAGCTGTCTTTGTAGACGTATGTTATGATAATATAATTGAATATAACAATAAAACGATGTGCTTGTATATTGCGTAGCTAGCTGTGTCGGTACATTATTTCGTGAGGAACAATGTTTTACATTCTACAAAATTGTAACAGTATCCAACTAAACTATATTTGAATTAAATTAATTGTGCTGAAAACCAGGGATTGTTATTAATTGATAGGAAAATCAGCAAGCTTACCTTGAAAACTACCTTGTGGGCTCAACTTTTATGTGTTCTTTCAATTGGTGAACATCAGAAGATAGTTTTCAAGGTAACCCTCCTGATTTTCCTATCAAATGAAGTATATTTGAAGTATATTTAGAAATGCTTTTAAGATTTTTGCGAAAACCATTTCTTTTCTCGTTTTTGCAGTTATTAGATGAGATGTTGGACAATGGATTCCCACTTGCCACAGAGTCCAATGTTCTAAAGGAGCTTATCAAACCACCGAATCTTTTGAGAACAATTGCCAACACTGTTACTGGAAAGTCAAAGTAAGTGTCTTCCTTGTCTCATTATATGACATTGTAGGAGGATTAAAGGATTGTGCTGGATATAACCGATGATAGTAGGCCTTGAAATAACATAGAAAACTTGATTAAGCTGGTACGATTTCATAGTTTCACTTCCAGCCTCAGCTGTTTCTGCCATATTTCTTCTATTGATCGACAGGTTAACATGATTTTGGAAAATGTTTTGGAATATTTTTTGAACATTATTAAACTTAGATGAGTATTTTCACTTTTGTGATGTGTCTGTAGAAGATAGACTTACTATCGAAAGGCCTCACAATTAAAATGTTATATTGGTTGGTGTGTTTTCAATGTAGTGATTAAATAAAGATTTTCATTAATCAAGATAATAAAGTGTCATCCATGTAACTCCATCTTTAGTTTATATTGAGAGAAGCCCAAGGCTTTTTACTCAAATTTTTCTATAAATTTATTTGATATAGAATAGAATAGTTTTTTATTGAATAAGCCAAAGGCAGTAAAATTGTCAATACACTTTGAAATAATATGTTGATGTTAAAGTCTTTGAAAATTGATATTGAGTTGTCAATATTCATCAAATTTTGTGTTTTTAAACACTGGCACACAATAAAGTTCCTATTCCAACAGAACATTTTTTATCTTGTTTTTAAAGTTCTTTTGTGGTAAACGTTTTATCCTTTCTGGTCACAACTACAGTCCTACTCCAATTTGGAAGGGGTCAGTTGTCTGTGTCTTGATGAGTCGACAATTGGTCATGTCTAAATTATTTCTTTGTCTAGTGTTGTAGCTATGTATTTCACTCCTGCTTGTCATAAATGATGTGTTTTCTTCTATATGCGTCATCAGGGTCAAAGTGTATAGGGAGAAAGAGTAAGTGTCTCCACTCTTTTAAAATAGTCACGGCATAACTCTCTATGACCACACAAAATGCATATTGTAGTTTTTTGGATCTTAAATGTAGTGTCTGTATGAGGTGACGATATCTATTTTAATTCCTTCATGTTATGGGTATATTTTATTCTCCAATTCAAAATAGTTCCCCTGAATGCATAATTCTAAAAGTTCTTTGAGTACTGGAATCGGAAATTTAGTTCTACGTTTTAATGTTTGATCTTTTAACCAAAATTCAATGATTTAAAAGTTTCAGTAACTGGTACATTAGTTAACACATTGACTGCAGCGTAGTTTCACCCCGCTCTAGCAAGTGGCTACACCACATTGAAACAGTAAACAAGTGGTAGAGCGCACGGTCCCGGTGACCGCGCCGCTACCCATTGGCGCCACGTGGCGGTCACCGGTGACCGCGCCGCACCCAATGTGTTAATAGACTTTTAACATTAAAATTAATTAAACTGTCAGTTTCAGTCAGTTTGAGTTTTGTCTTCTCAACAAAGTCTTTTAAAAGTTTTAATGAAGGTGTCAGTTTTTCCTACAATTGGTGTTAGGATACCCAACAGGACTTTTAGATAACTCCCTATACAGTAAATTCTGGGAGTCAATTGTCGGTTTGAAGGTGGTGCTGGTTTTGTGGAGTTTTGGGCGGCTAAACATATGTGGCAATTTAGAATGATGAAGAGTTAATTTGTCTGAGAAACTTTCTTTATGTTTATGAAGGGCTTTGGGTACTTAGCATTGAAATGCTTCTGTGAGTTTCTCTTTATATGATACAGCATTTCCTTTATCGGGTTCTAAGGTTTTAATTGTATCATCTTACCCAAGGATCAGTATTAATTATGTATTTTCTCACACTGAAACCGATTATTCCATTTCTTAGATAACTGGAATCAGCCAAGTTATCCCATTTACAAAATTCAGAGCTTTTATATCATGGCTTACGGACAAATATAACCCTTTGAAAAAACAGCAGTTTCTGTTTTGCTTCAAATTTTGTACATTTTTCTAATTTTGTCATCCATAATTTTTTCACAGAGAAAGTAATTTTTATGGATTGTTTTTTTTTCAAATTTTTAGATTTTTTGTTGGTTACATTACTCAATTCTATTTCATATTTACATTTATTTTGGATTATTTGAAATTTCCTTGTTAAATTCATTACTAATAATTTTAATAAGTTTGAGAATTTCATTTTCAATGCTGTTTGGAGATATTTTTTTCAATGGTAGAACACATATATTATTATGTTAACATTTAGGCAATGCATTTTCATTCCAGCATTTGTTGAATATATCAAGATGTTGTTAGTGCTTAGTTAACTGAAGGTGCAAGTTTAATTGATTCATTTTACTGCTGGTTCTGGATTTTTATACTGACAGTAAAATCTTACATTTGAAATTCATTATTGACTATTTGAAAGAATAACAGAATGAAGAACTTTTGCTATTATAAATACAACAGAAATGTGAAGTTTCTGGAAATTGTATCAGGCTTTTTCAGCTTCCTTTTAGTGGTTGCTGTGAGTTAACATCCTCCAGGTATTAGTATTTTTGTTTTGTTTTGATGCTGGTTTGTTACATGTTTAGGTAAGATTTTCTTCACCTAGTTTGTTATCTTACACATTAGTTGTTCATCCACTAGAGGAAGCAACCAACATTAAGGTCTACAAAGTGATGCACTTAATGATGAATATCCTTGTTCTTTTTACATTGATATGGAACAAAATTAACAAAATTTGGCACTTTGGTATTATCAGGAGGCCACTATTTTTGGAATAGTGTATCTTACTGGATACGTAAAAACAATATTGTTAAAAAAACAGACTATATTTGACTTACTGTGAAAATTAAATGTCATTGTAATGGTCAGTTCTAGTTTTCTGCCTCCCAAAAAGAAGCGATTTCAGCGAGAAGTAGATCATTTTGTCCCTATCTACGTCTTATTATTACACGATATAAGCAGGTTTAGATTATGTTATCATACATATGTTACTAGTAGTACCAAAGTTAAAGATAACCTTTACGAGTACTCATATGATTTGAGCTTGAATTTAGATACTACCTCAAGGGATCTTCTTCAATTGCTGCCAAAAGTGCCAAAGTCCGCATTGATGTATGGCCAGGGGCATTTCCGATCGTTACTTTCCCAACCTCAGATCACATCCCAGATTATCTATTCTGATATTGGATCACCTTTTTGTACCGATTGTAGATTGTAAGTATCAATCAGAAATATCCCTGGTCTTCAGTGCAGGCTGCAATTGGCGCCAATTCCCCATTCTGGTGAAAAAAGAATAACACCCCTCCAGATAGTACCTAAATTCAATCTCAGAACTTGTGAGTCCTTGTAAGTGTGAACTTTAACTTTTTATATTTATAATACGTATGTATGTATAGCTTAAGAACTAATAGTAAATAGGGAGAGAGTGGTCTCTTTCTTGCCGACATTGCTTCCTTTCGTGAGGCAGAAAACAAGAACCGATTGTCATAATGACATGTAATTTTAATAGTAAGTCAAATGAAGTATATTTTTCTAAAAATGTAGTTTTGTCAGGTTCCCGGTAACAAAAACTGATGAAAATAAAAAACTGGTGGCTTCCAGATGTTACTAACGTACTGAAAATTTAAGGTGTCAACAAGCTTAGACATGGAATAGGTTTAGTAGCTGATAAACTGGTTTATAAATAATGTTACGTTTAACTTGTGATGCAGTGTCAGTGCAACACTACCTAGTGGCCAGCTGTCCAATGTGCCATGGCGGCGCACGGGAGTCAAGTACACCAACAACGAGGCTTACTTCGATGTTGTGGAAGAGGTTGATGTTATTATCGACCGGGCAGGCTCCACTGTCTTTGCTGAGATACAAGGCTATGTAAGCTTAGTGTAGTTCAGATTGTCCTGTTTCAGTAGCAGCATATACATGGTTTTCATATGTTATTTAGTAATTGAGTAAAAACTGTGTTTTCATTAATTAAAAATTAAGTTTGCTTTATCAAATTTTTGTTATGTAAAATAGGCATTATTAGAGTCTTTATAAAATGTACAATATCAGTAATTATGAACAATCGTCATTGTAATTCTGTTTTATTTTATGAATAATATTTTAGGTGTTATTTATGTATGGGAACAAATTCCAAAATAGGAATACAAATTTCTTATATACAATGTTAAGTAAATGTACAGTACTGTTTATATGAATAAATTCATGGGTTGCAAAAACTGGTTTCAGAGTTAACTGTTTGTAGTAGGAGTTGTAGAAGCTAGTTCAGTTTTTTTTTTTTTTTTTAATTATTAATTAGGACATATTGTTTATATAAAATAAAGAGAAGTAGAAAAAGTTATGAAAGTAAAGACTGAGGAGATTCAGTTTTAAAGAAGGCCCAAGTAAAATGTAGCTCTACTAAATGGAATACACTTTGGAGAAGCATTTTCGTTTTTTCCAAAGGATCAAAACCATTACAACAAATTAATAAATAAGTTAACATTAGTAAATAAATAAGTGACAAGTAATAATTAAAAGAGTAAAATAGAGAAATAAATATCAACAGTGACAGGGCGATGTCATCGTTGTGCAGCACTCCATTGCAAGTTGAGCTTAAATTCAAAATAGCTTTTTTGAATTACGCCAAGGGCCCGCATAAAGACTCCATGTGGTCCGGTAATATTCAAACTTGTCTTTGAAGCCGTATTATTGGACTGTAGGTTGTGTAAGAAATGGATACTGCTGTTCTCGTGAAAAGGGCCCTTGTTTGATCTTGTGTCGGAAGGGATTTTGAAATTGATTTCTGCAGAAGAGCTGGGCAATCAAGGACTCCATTTACAACCTTGTGCAAGAACAGAATATCATGAGTGATGTGTCTTGATTCAAAAGGCGGTGGGTTTAGTAGTGATCTCATATAGTAGTGCATCCAGATACGTCAATCCGAGGCACACCCCGACAGGTCTCAGAAAGAGGCTTTAAGTGCCAAACTCATTCTCAAAATAAGCGGCTTTATTGGGAAAGAAAAACAACTGAATTCTCAGTAAGGGATGATTAACATTTGGTTCATAAAATATATTTAAATTTAAGAATATTTTCATAAGTATATTTTCGTTTATTTGTATTTGTTTGTAGGTGGATTGTTGTATCAAACTGAGTGGAATGCCAGACCTCACATTATCTTTTATGAATCCCCGACTGTTTGACGATGTGAGCTTCCACCCATGTGTGCGGTTCAAACGCTGGGAGGTTAGTGGTGTAGCATCATTAATAATAATATGAATTTTATGGACTACTTTGGTGTTCGATTTACTGAACTGAAGTATAATCTTCTTGTACATATAATTTTGATGAAATTATTTAACATTTTCTCCCTTGACTTTGTTTGTATCGGATATCATCCTTTGTACTGAATACTTAGGAAGATTATAAACAAATTATATACTCCTGAATGTCATTACTATAATTCTTGCTTACAGAGAAAAACAAATAAAGTGATAAAACAAGTTCTTTTACTTATGGTTGGATAGCTCTTTGACAAGTCTTAGTTAATAAGTTAGAAGTCACGAAGACACAAATTTCTTCTTATGCGCCAATGTATTATTTTAATTTCAAAACTTCACATTACATCACAAGAAGTACATCAAATTACATAGTGACAATTGAATTGTACAAAGGAAATGAAAACTTGAAGCTAAACTTGATAACCAAATACTAACAGTTAATAACAAATATTATACAAGGGCTATCCAGAATTTAGATTACATTTTGCTCTGTAGCAGCTAGGGGCAGGACTATCGTGGCCATTTTGATGTCAGGACGTTTCTCCGTTCAGTGACTATCCATCCGTGCTAGTTACTGTTGCTGTGAGTGGTTACTGTAGCTCCTTGTTGTTTTACAATAGCAGTTTAAAATGAGTATCAATTCAAAATCCAACGAGTCTTTAAGTGTAGTCAATAATACGGCTTTTATTTGCTGAGCACAATAAATCAATTAAAATTTATTGCCAAATTTTTGAAATTCCTTGGAAAGATGTGATTACTGAAGGTGGAGTGCTTCAGTGGTGCATTAGGTTTTAAAATTGCCAAACTAATGTGCATGATGACGAACGAAGTGGATGACCAAGCATTGTGACCAATTAAATTGTCTCTAAAGTCGATGAGAAGATTAAGAAAGACTGCTGATTCACAGTAACAGAACTCTCACTTAGTTTTCCTCAACTTTCAAGGAGTTTGTAAAAGAAATTGCTATGGAGAAGTTAGGTTACCATAAATTTTGTGCAAGATGAGTACCGAAAATGGGTATGACTACCTGGTTGAAGTCTCAGGTGGCAGAATTTTATAACACTGGAATTTCAAAACTAGTTCAGCATTATGATGTACCTAAATTTGTATGGTGACTATGTTGAAAACTAGTATTTACGTATCATTTTCAAGTATATATAACACAATTTTATTCTTGTACTTTGTTTTTTGTTTATAGAAAAAAAGTAATCTACTTTCTGGATAGCCCTTGTACTACAATGACATTAGCAACATATTTCCATGTACCAGTTCAATGAAGTTAACACAATTTTTTGGTTTTATCTAATAAAATAAAAATCAACCAATGCAAGTTTAGAGCAACAGTTGACATTTTGTTAACCCTAGAACTAGCAATGGTTGTGCCTGAAATGCCACAGTATTTTAGATTGACATGTAATGGGTTTTTAGACAAGTATTTATACCAATTAACTTACTCCAAATGTAACATATTGTAAATGATTTTTTTCAGAAAAGATTACAGAATCAAAATATGCCTAAAGAAATTAGATAAATTAGAAAAAAACCACAAAAAATTATTTTGTTTTACTTTAAACAAGTTTTTTTTAACTTTTTTACCAAAATATTCCGTTGCCTAGCAAAGTTCCTCTGTATCAAGTACGAAATCTGGGATATACATTTTGCTCCAAATTTTATGCTGATTTCGGAAATACATAGTTTGTTGCACTTTAAATGCATAAAATTATACTTATACTAGTTTATATAAAAATCCGTACCCGTATTTTATTCTATTCTCAATGAATACAAACTAATAATTTCCAGCACCTGCATGGAAGACTCTAAAACAACATATCATGTATAAATCCATTCAGAATCTAACTAAACAGTTTAATAATGAAATATAAAACAACAAAAACATATCCTGTACAAAGTATGCGGCAACAACTGATCGACTACGATGAAACAAACGTTGTGTAACAAGCGCTACAGTTGTTGTCATCAACTGTCTACCAACAGACTAGTGTGGGGCGGAATAGCACTTTGTAATGTACAAAGAGAATGCAACATAAAAGCAAAGACCAACAAAATTGGTATCAATATGTAGATTGGTTCTTCTTCTTTACATTGATATGAGATAAAACGTGATTGGTTAATAATTACACGTTCACGAGTCATGAAAACAAAACACTGCAAATGGACCGCATATGCGGCGATGCCAATTCTGGAAGACCAAATGAACCGCATATGCGGCGATTGCCAGTTCTAGGGTTAAACAATGTGAAAAAGTTAAAAAAAATTATATAAATATAATTTTACATTATAAGCTCCACAGTATTAAACAGTACGGACTGCAATTAATACCTATTAACTTATAATTACATTAATATAATTTTCAACATCTCTAAAAATAAATAATATTAAGATAAATATAATATACAAAATAAAATGTTCTAAAAGGAAAACATGATCTTTTAAGTAAATCAATGATTAATATTTAATTATTAACAAGTTGTTCACTAACATTGAGCAACTGTGATGGATGTTGTAGTCCGAGAGAATCCTGTCGTTCATACCCCCCGATGGTAACTTGCGTCTGATGTCATATCACATCGGCTCCCAGAGTGTGGTAGCCATTCCGATATACGTGCGTCACACCGTCAGCTTCAAGGATGGCCGTCTGGACATAACTGTTGGGCCCAAACAAACCATTGGAAGAACTGTGAGTCAAGATAGTGTTTACTGGAAGAAAAGGATGAGATGAATCAGAATCGTATTTATTGATAATCATCAAGATTACAAATAATGTCAATATTTTATTTTTATTGGTAGATTTCGGTCAGTTCTTGATGTAGACAGAACCGATGGTTACCTGTTGGAAAGCAAATATTTAATATAAAAATTGTAAAAAGATCCAGTAACCCTAATCTGAATGGTAGAGTAACAGTAAACAATATGGATATTAGTAATATTCTACTATAACATTTAAGCCTTATAACCACTTGTTTAATAATTATGTATATCATTATAAATGTAATTTTACAGCAACACACTTTTTGTAGCTGTTAAAAAATTGTACTAATGATCTTTGATTGCATAGGTTATTTGCATAGTGTAGAGTGAAAATAAGATAGTCTTATACAGCTCCTCCCAATATAAACTTGACTGAAATAATAGTACTAAGACAGTAAATCAAATAAGGATTCAATATTAATTTCTGCTTGTCTGAAAATTGATGTAGGAAACAGCACAGATGTATTGCAAGAATGGGTGTGAGAAGACACTGTCCTGAGTGTTATATTTTGTGTTTCTTAACAATGTAGTCATATCTGATATGAGGTCATCTTAAAAGTTGTGGAGTTTTTTATCTCAGTTTTAAGATATGAATTGACAAAACACAGAGAAATTTTTATTAAATTTATTTTACAGTTTATAAAGAACGAGCCCCTTTTGTTTAATCAATTGTATAATTCGGCAAATCAACCCACATAATAGCGTAAAATTATACCATTCAACATCTAATATATGAAAGTATTCATCATTGGTTCATTACAAAATTTGGTGTTACAATAACCCGATACAACAGAGTATTGAAGGACCCGACAGAATTTAACGGATGTCTTTAATGAACTGAACTAGTTACGTTCCCAAGCTCTAACTTTGCTTCCCTTTAACCTCAAAATCGTGAATATGTAACATATGCATGGCATATTATATAATATTTATAAAAGTTATTTGACTTGTAATTCTTTATTGTAAATTCATTTTTCCGTAGATGTAAAATTCAATCAAATGTTATTATTAAACAATAATCATAATTTTCTTTTAACAAAAAGAAAATTATTCATATAACTAATGTTATATTTTAAATTTCAAGATGGTAAATTTCTATAAAATAATGATTATTTTATATACAAAACACTTCTAAATTCTGCAGTGTGTGGAATTCTATGGCAATGACTTGAATTACCACTTTGTTGTACGTAGGTAGAGAACGTGATGTTGGAGATACCGATGCCCAAGGCTGTGCTGAACTGTGTGCTAACACCGTCGCAGGGCAAGTACACATTCGACCCTGTGAGCCGAGTTTTGGTATGGGATGTTGGCCGCATTGATATCAGCAAACTGCCCAACATTCGTGGTTCTGTAAGTGACTACGAACTTTGACATTTCCTCAACTATTATTAAATATTAATAAAAACACTACTTTTCCAAATTGTTTTATTAATTTCGGGCGAGGCCTTTCAAAACCAAAGGTTTCATCTTCAGGCAACTCCACAAATAAATATTTACATATTGTTTGTTAAAATTAATATTAAATTAACATATGGTGTAAAATGTAAATACAAAAATTTTGGAAATATTTCAGCCAGTATGAAAAAATTATATTTGACTAGAGTTTAATTTTTGAATAAATTCAGAAGAAAGAAGATTGGAATTTTCAATTTTTCAAACTTCATTGTTCATGGAGTTTTTTCTTTACTTCTGTTTATGTATAGTGTTTCCCAAGCATTCAAGTTCATTGGTTTTGTTTATTTCTTTTATTAATTTTAGATTTGTAATTGATGTTCTGTGTCCTGATTCAATGCAGTGCTTGGCTACAGCAGATTTGTCAACTCTTCCATATTTTGTGTGTGATAAATGCTCTTTAAATCGTGTTTTTATTGTTCTTTTTGTTTGTCCAATATAAATTTTGTCACAGTCATTGCATCCAATTTCATAAATTCCCGATTTACTATCATTTGAAAATTTTGTCCTTAGGGTTTCCTAAAATTTGGGATAATTTGTTGCTTGTTCTGTGAGTGACAGTTTTATTTGTATGCTTTTTAAAAGTTTTTGCATATTTTGGTTTGAAAAAGTGCTGTATGTTGTGCAAATAAATTCATGTTTTTTGTCTTCAGGTGGTCTTAATGTTGTCTTATCTTTTCTACTTTTTCTTTTTAAAAGCTTGTTTTAGTATATTGTCAATGAGTTTGTGTAGTGTAACCATTGAACATAGCAATAGATTTGATGTAATTTAGTTCTTTCTTGTAGTTTTCTGTTGAAAGTGGTGTATTTAACAGTCTATAAATCATTGAATTAAATGTTGCTCTTTTTTGTGCAGAGAAGGATGGTTAGATTCATTGATGATGAACCTATCTGTATGAGTTGGTTTTCTGTAGATATCAAATTCAAATTTTGTTTCATTTCTAATAACTAATACGTCTAAAAATGGGATACTATTGTTTTTTTCAATTTTCATATGTAAATTTAATAGTAGGGTAAAACGAATTTAGAGTTGTGATAAAATCTTGTATGTTTTCATTTTTATTAAATAATTGCAAAAATATCATCGACGTATCTTATCCAATTTTCTTGGGAAATATGTCATTTTAGATTTGGCTGTAGTTTCAAAATAGCTCATAAAAATATTGGCAATAAAACATGAGAGAGGATTTCCCATAGCTGTTTCCATCAATTTGGGTATAATAAGATTCTCTGTATTGGAATGTGCTCTGATTCATACATAAATTTATCATACGGGAATATTCATCAATTATTTCCTTTTGTAAATTTTGAGAAGTTAACCAATCTGTAATTATTTTAATTGTGTCCTTAATAGGAACATTAGGATAAAGCGATGTTACATCAAAAGAAACGAGATATTCATCTTCATATAGAACAATGTCTTTAATTGATTCTATAAAATCGTATCTGTTCTTGATGGAAAATGAAGGAAAACTTTCTAAAGTTTGAAGATTTTTTCGACAACCATTGAGACAGAAAATATGTTGGGGAGTTTATACATGACACTATTGGTCGCATTCCATTCCCAGGTTTGTGTATTTTTTGTGTGTATTATTTGTGTATTATATGTGCACAACATACAGCACTTTTTCAAACCAAATATGCAAAACTTTTAAAAGCATACAAATAAAACTGTCACTCACAGAACAAGCAACAAATTATCCCAAATTTTAGGAAACCCTAAGGACAAAATTTCAAATGATAGTAAATCGGGAATTTATGAAATTGGATGCAATGACTGTGACAAAATTTATATTGGACAAACAAAAAGAACAATAAAAAACACGATTTAAAGAGCATTTATCACACACAAAATATGGAAGAGTTGACAAATCTGCTGTAGCCAAGCACTGCATTGAATCAGGACACAGAACATCAATTACAAATCTAAAATTAATAAAAGAAATAACAAAACCAATGAACTTGAATGCTTGGGAAAACACTATACATAAACAGAAGTAAAGAAAAAACTCATGAACAATGAAGTTTGAAAATTGAAAATTCCAATCTTCTTTCTTCTGAATTTATTCAAAAAATTAAACTCTAGTCAAATATAATTTTTTCATACTGGCTGAAATATTTCCAAAATTTTTGTATTTACATTTTACACCATATGTTAATTTAATATTATTTTAACAAACAATATGTAAATATTTATTTGTGGAGTTGCCTGAAGATGAAACCTTTGGTTTTGAAAGGCCTCGCCCGAAATAATAAACAATTTGGAAAAGTAGTGTTTTTTATTAATATTTAATAATATTTAAAGAATTTCCAATTGCTCCAAGAGTCTACAATTTCCTCAACTGATAAAAAGAGAGGGTTATTTACCATAACCTCACTATTACTGACTTTAACTGGTTCTAAACCTCTATTAACAAATTAACGGTTACCAAATACAATGGGTTTTTTGATCACATATGAAATGCACATGAATAAGCACAGTACAGTACAGAACTACATGCATGGTCTATATCTAATTATATGAATACAATTACTGACATTTAAATTAAAGCAAATCTTGAAAACCTTCTCATCTAATTGACATATTTACAGATAAATCTCCAAAGTGGAGCACCACCAGTGGAGTCAAACCCAACTATAAATGTAAGTATTTTATATAAATTATCAATTCACTCAAATACAAATTCTCATTTTTTTTTTTAACTCTTTGACTCCGACATCTGATTTGTCAATGATTTCTTATAGAAATACCAATATTAGTAGTAAAAGTTTTTTTAGCATTTTATTAATATTTACACTGGCACTAGATAACGGTTTTGTTTTTAATGTTAATGGCTTAGTGTGTCTAAAGTTATTGTTACATTATCAAACGATCAACAATGATACTAACTATAAGTTCAAGCTCTTCATGTGAAATAATTCAAAATGAGATCAGAATTTGAATTTAGAGCATTTTTTTGTGTTTAAGCATTCCATGACTTATGCATCACAATAATGCACTTGCCCACACTTATTTTCTTGTTCTTGGATTCTTGGCCAACAAAAAAGCAGTCACAAATAATACCAAACACGAATATTTGCCAGACATGGCTCCATGTCAGTTTTTCTGTTCCCAATAATAATGAAGATAACCATGAAAGGACAATGTTTTACCATGATTAATGAGATAAAAACAGATTTGCGAAGGTCACACCAGGGTTTCAGAAGTACTGCATAGATTGGAGGAAATGCGGAAACAAACTTATAATGCATTAATAAAGCAATTGTACATGTACTTTTGAGTCATTTTAAAAGAATCAATGAGATTATAAATAAATCCATCTAATTCTTTTTTAATAATTTTGCAGTTTATGCTTCTACTAGTTATAAAAATACTTGTAAGTCAAAGTCCATCAAATACAACTATTAAATCTTCTAAAGACAAAATGATTGTGAAATCTAGTCCCTGTGGACACCCTTATATCGACAAATTAAAGCAACTCAAAGTTATCACAAATACAGGTAAAAAGCCTTTACAACCATATCATCTACGGTATGTGTCTTCTGTGTAGCAGTGATTGAAGAACAGGAAACTTATCAGGATAGGAGGCCGATCCTACCAGACCCACCATTAAGTGAAATAATCTTGAAAATCTTTCTTGAATCATTTGGAGTTTGATCTTGTGATATTGGTGAGGATTGTAAAGTTCTCAGGCGTACTCCAATAATTGTCTTAACCAGAGACCTATAGATGAAGACAAGAAAGTCAGCCGACAAGCCAGAGACAATCTAAAGATGAGACTAAGAAGTGTAGAGGCTTGGATGCACATGCTATCAATATGATGTTCAGATAAAATTGAGGTATTGAAGATGTGAGAAAAAATTCTTTTAATGATCCAAGACAATAAACTGAAATATCGTAGTTAAGGATGTCTGGATGGTTATAGACATGTATTTCTTTCATGATTTTTTTCTCTTGAAGATTTTTTTTTGTCTGCAACATTAATGCTGACAGATCATGCTGATTTAACAATTTTTGCAAAATCATCTAGAAAATCTTAGGTTAAAAAAACATTAGTTATTAATTGTTAATATTAACATTACTTATAAAGATAGGCATGTAATGACATGTTTGTTTTGATGTTACCAGGTAAAGTTCACTATCAACCAACTGGCAGTATCTGGTCTCAAAGTGAATCGTTTGGACATGTATGGCGAGAAATACAAACCTTTCAAGGGCGTCAAATATATCACCAAGGCGGGCAAATTCCAGATCAGAATGTAAACTTGTTTGTTACTTACATTCTGTATGTTATTGGGACAGGAATTCAAAGAATTTTAAATAATAAGGAAATAATTTAACTTTCAAGAATAGAGTTTGTTGGGAATCAATCTATCACAAGAATAAGAGACACTATAAATAGACTCAGCATATACAAAAGGTCATATCTTCCACAGAAAATGCTATATGTGTGACTCGGGAAGACGACAATGACAATGAAACTCAGAAGTTATGTTTCCTTGTGTTCAATTGATATCCTTTCTGATATATTGGGAGATTTATTATTTTATAATTTAAATAAATACATTATAGATATATATATACATAATTTTTTGTACATACATATTAAATGACATTATATTATTAGAAACCACATTATGTTAGTTTTATTTACCACATAATTGATCAATTAGTAAATTTAGTATTTTTATATTATTAATGTTTTATTATTTTACCTTATCTACTTGCCAGTACCAAGCTATTCAGTAAGTAATATAAAATTTTAATTTTTAATGTCATTTTAAAAACTGAATATGCCATACAAATGAATACATTAGTGATCAAGCAACTTCTTAGTCTTTCAATCACAAGTAATGAAATGAAATATGCATTTTTTTTAGAATCCTTGTCACCTTTAGGTCTACTTAATATGAAAGTAACGCACATTTACTCAATTAAAAATGTTAACTTCAAAACTATGTGCTTATTAGTACACATGATTCCAAACAAAAAGTGTCCTATAAACATAGGTTGACAAATATGTTGTTTAGCTGCTAGTTGCCATTTTGAAATTTTAATAAAAATAATTATCTTTATAACTAGTAAAGCTAAACATACCAAACTTTGCAGGTAGGTTATTTCAAATTAGAGAAAAACTCAAAAAACCAATTTTATGATTTGCTTTAATGTTACCAAAATGGTATAAATTGAAAATTTAAAAATCAAATAACAAAAATACCAGTATATTTATTAAGGATTTACAAGATATCAGCTGTTATGGAATTTTTATTACAATTCCAACGGTACTTTGTTCAATGAAATCTGTCAATGCATAAGCAAGCATGACCACTTTAAATGTATGACTGCACAAGCCAGGAGTAACAATCATTATTGTCAGTTAAGAGGTATCAGCTCTGTTGCATTGGTTATAAAAGATTTACAAGATACCAATTATTTTGCAACTTTTGTAACAATTTCAATGGTACTTTTTCCCACAAAATCTGTCAACACAAGCGAGCATGACCACTTTAAAGGTATGCCTGCACAAGCCAGGAGTAACAATCATTGTCACTTGAGAGACATCAGCCATTTTGACATGTTTGTTGCTCCCTAAAATAATGATATCTCAACACTGTGTAATGCAAAACAATGCTTATACAATGAAGATTCACAATTTTTATCTTTATCTGATAAACACTGACCAACGTGAACTTTAGCATAGGAGTTACTCATAAACTCTACTGGTTGTCAACATAACCTATTGGATGAGACTGGCATGATCTTTTTTAATAAAGATAACCTTTGACTTGAACAAGAAACTAAGTTGCACTTTGTTTTTCTTTATATACAAAGTATATTTTCTCCAAGATAAATATATTTCTTGTTTATATCAATTTGTAAAAATGAAGTCTATCAGATTTCCAATCATTTTAGTTAACTTTCGAAATGCCAGTTTAAGTTCTTTGTTACTAAAAAGATTGTAAAGCTGAACAGTTTCAACTTATTTCTTACAAAAAGAATTGATTTTTGCTGGAATTAATTTTGTAAAGTTAAAGCACTGGGTAAATCTCATAATTAAGGGATCCTTTGACGACAGATGCTAATGCTGGACAAATTTTGGCTGGAAAACCTTGAAGTTGGGGAGAGTCAGAAACCATTGTGACACAGCAGTTCAGGATACCACAGTTTAGGAAAATGGAGACCTAGTGGCTAGAAATATTCTAGACTGGTAAATGTACATAGACGGGTTAACGAAAGACTCAGCCAAACTTGAAGTTGGTGCAAGTTTGAGCGGACTGCAAGACCTCAAGTCCTTGTATTTTTCCAAATTTCAAAGTCTTAGGAATTGGAATTCTATGAAAATTGAAGTTCGTCAGCCTTCAAAGAGAGAAATTAAAAAATTGAATTACTACCCTTCTAAAAACCATAAAACTAAGACTTCAAAATCTGATGAAATTATATATGAGGAAACAAAAAGTTGTGGTTCTTCCAGGGATGTGGAGCAATTAACCAGTAGCTCTTAATTTCCAAGGCTTGAGAGTAAAAGGACTCATACTATAGAAGTTCAGAGGCATATCTAAAGCAAATTAAGAAGTAAACCTCAATTGAATATAAATGAGAACATTCATAACCCAAATATCTTGGGATCCAAGTCAACGTTACACAATGCTATACGTATAATAATATATCTTTCAAAATCCTCAATTAGTAAAGCCTAACAGTATAAAACACTCCCACAATACCAGGAATAAAAATGCTGCATCTATTAATTTTAATAGATTGAGCAAAACTCGTGAAAGCCATTATGTTATTGCACTGAGGGTATACAACCATTTGTTACCCTTAGTCCAAAAGTACAATAAAAAAATATGTTTGAATAAATATTACTTATGGCTGTTAGATAACCCATTTTATGCACTGGACGAGTTCTTCCAATTAAAAAACATTTTATTTTAAATTCCCCAATGCCACTGGCTGTATTTGAGTATTGTGGTTAATGTTTGCGTAACTTAAGATATAATTGATCTGAGTTTTATAACTGACATTGCTATATTCATATAAAGCTGTAATAAGACTTTGTCAATGATCTTTATTTTATGGCAATAAAAAATATTGATTGATTGTTGATATACTAATTGTTAAATTTTATATATTAATTTTTAAATTTTATATATTGATTATTAAGTTTTATATTTGTTGTAGAATTTTATACCTATTGTTGATTTCTATATTTGTTGGGGACTTTTGTTAAATTGTGCACATCTGGTTACAATCTTGTTGCTTTTAACAATTGTTAATGTTGTTCTAACTATTTTTAATGCAGCCTGCTTAAAGAAACAAAAAGTACCAGAAATACTGTCTCAAACCACTAAGCTTATACAATGTTGCTGTAAATGCTACTGTTGGACCTCTGTATGATTTTTATTTTATTTAGTGTTTAGTTAATAGTACATTGTTACACGTACATTTGACTTGGCCATCTGGTGGCAAATAGACATTGTCAATGCTTGCATAAGTCTACGGCAATAAACATAATTTGAATTTGTATACATGTATTTGAGTTTTATAGAAATTAATTTGAAAATCTTGTTGGCTCTAATTAAGAGCTTTGTTATACTAATTACTGAACTCTGTTTATTACTAGTATTATGTGACTTGATTGCTTCATCTAATAATTTTAAATGTTTGGTTAAAAAACTATCACAATATACGTCAGTGGATTATAACACCAGCAAAAAAGTGATTCCGTGTTAATTTTCACAAGTCTATGATTGATTCCACTGTATCCACAGAAATATAGATTCCAAATCTAACTCATATACATTTTGGGTTACAATATTTAATATATGGTAGAAGATGTTGTATATCTTTGTGTTTTGCAAAGTTTACATATACATATCCACACACACACACATTGATATATATTGAGAATGTCTCCGTGGTACATATAAATATATCTCATGACTTGTTTATCAATTTTATTCGTGTATTTAAAGACAATATACATATTGATTAAATATTGTCCTAACACCTAAATGAATTAAATTAACTCTTCAAAGTTCCAACCATTATCATATCCTTCTTACACTGACAGAATATCATCAAGAATTTTATGCCCTATACAATACAGTATGATTGTGGAAGAGTGTTTGATGGTAGACTGTACTCAAAATAAGAGCTACTCACCACATTCTTGAGACTCCTAAAAAGATATACGCAAGGAAGTGTCTTCTTTACATAAGGTAGACCAACATGTAGAGTCTAAGACAATTTTGTATACAGAGTAGTACCAGCAAAATTATAACCTCTCATATTCTCCAAATAAGACGCATACATTGCATTGGCCTTTTCATAGTTGAACTTTAAACTATGATACAGCTAACAAATAAGATTTTCTATCTGCATCAAGAATCCCAACTCTGGTGTTTTAGGCTTGGCCCAAACTACATTTACACTGTAGCTTTGCAGATGCTTAGTACAGTTTTAAAGAATGAGAGTAGGTGAATGTTGACTTTGAGTCCATTTCACCATCTGACACTTTCACAGAATCCTGAAATCTTTAGTCAACGTACGTCTGAAGAGATCCATAAAGGTCGGCAACGAAGACTTTCCAAGCAAACTACATTGTTTTGACATCAGAGACAGACACATAGACTATAAAAGAGGTCTATGTGGTTTGACTAGTAGACATCCAGAATAATCTAGCTGATAGTATCAAACTATAAAGTATGTTAAAACAGTATAATAGTATCATCAAATTTTGTTATGAGCTCTTAAATCAATTAGTTGCGGTCAGCTTTATCAGTTTAAGACATAAAAGTGATTCATTTTTAACAACTCAAATATAAGATATTTCATACAATGAGAATCCTGTTGTGAATTTGGCATGAGTGTATTATATTTTGATGCAATTTAGTTTTCCAGTGGGAACTGAAATATTCTTATGTATTCATAGGAAAATAAATGAAGTCTTGTTTTTTATACAATCAAAGATGGAGTAACAGTCTAAATCAATACAGGCTTATATATATTTATTACACTTAGAAATAGTTGCTTCTGTTATTTTCAATTTTCAAGGTATGATTTCCTGTTATTTATACGTTATTAAAGTAAATAGATGTTAACTTAGTTATCATAGTTGCTTATGAGGTTTTTGGAATCTAAGTGAGAGAATACAGAGATTTTGTGGGTTCTCATAAACGAGGAAAGAACATTAGCATCCTGTATAGTTCCATATCATAGAACAGTTTATTATTCAGTAATAATATATTTTGTGTAAAAAATGAAATTTTCTTGTATATTTCAAGATATAAATTTAATAGCCTAAGAATTGCTTGTTAAACTGTGAAAGGTTTGAGGTATCGAACTGCTTGCTGACTAGACAATCAGAAGACTAAAGATCATGGTGTGAGACCTATAATTTTCAAAAGCGTTTGGATATTCAAAAGCTTGCTGAACATATCTTTGCTGATCAATTATTAAATGAGAATGATGTAAGATGGGTATTAAAATGTGTTCCTAGCGCCACATGCATGTATATTATTGGGGACTCTACCTAATTTTATTTTTTTTACTTATATTTTTAAATTGGTGTCCATATTTTGTGAACACAGAAAAAATTATTTTTGATCGTTTAATGGACACTTGAAATCATCACATCCATGTAAAAGTATTACATGGATCAAATACTAATTGTATTATGTTAGCACAAATTATTATTAATCCTCCTTTTTACTCTATATTTTAAATATTAACTACTATAATATTGAATAACAGACAAAAATATAAAAATGTACTCTTGGATATATAAGACATGTTCTTAGTTATTATAATTAATTATATTCTGATTGGAGATATAGTATTTGTATCAGACACCTATTGAATTTGTGTCAGTAATCCAAAAGAAACAAAATTAAAACTGATTTCGTGCACAAATCTACATCCATCTCTTTTGCCATGTGAGAGCTGCTGCACTAACTCAATAGACATTTGGCAGCTGCCAACCTTCATATCAAAATAATCAGAAGACAGTGTTCTATTACTAAAATGTCTCATTATTAGGTAGTCACTTCCACATACCTGATGAACATCTTGGTGAATGATTTATGGTATTTTTGCTAGATCAGTTTATTTCTTTAGTTTTGGTCGTTTTGTAATTTTTATAAGTTATAATTAATGACATGTTTTATACTTTTCCAAGTCCCTTAGTTTTTTCACATTATTTATGGTTATTTAACAACAAATTAAAAGCTTATCTAATTAATAGACTTAGTAATCAAAAAACTATATAGACATTTTATAAAAACACCAAAGACGGTGTGGTGTGTTTAAAGTGAAAACATCTTGATACACTTTAAAAAATAAGGGAGAAATGTTTTAAAGGTGTCATTCTTCTTGGGGCAAAATTCAAGGTCAGTACAGTCTAAAAATCTAATATGATCATTCCTGCTGCAATCTTATAAACACTGATGAGCAAACCCAATAGTGCCATATACATTATAATTATGATTGCAATTACTGCAGAAGAAATGGCACATTCTTAAGGTAAATCCCAGTAAGATAGTTGGCAAGGCCAGAGAACTAAAGCCTCTGTTAGTTGCATAAATTTGTTTCCAGGCAGGCTGCTTGTGTGAAGGGTCAAGAGCAGGTTAACAGACTTTAATGAAGGAGAGAAGAGGGGAGGGTGCAGGTGAGTTCCCACGCGACCAGCTGCCGGTCTGCCCCTGCCCTGCCGCCAGACACACAAGTGTTTACTCTAATCACAGCTGATCGCTGTGCTCGCGCTGGCGCTGCATGACCTGTCAGTCCAGATTCATAACATAACCTCAAACATAAACAAGATCCTCATTACCGCTTGTGGTTAATTTCAGGTAACACAAACCGTGTTCATGATGGGCGATAAAAGTACTAGAGCAAATTGAGGAGTGTTACACGGAATGTTAATGTCCTTAAAATTACATTGAAATATTCAAACAAGTAGTTTTATCGGAGTCAATTTCACAAGCAGTGGGTAGCCTTCCTCCCAACACAGTTTATCTTTTGTTCACATTGTAATTAAACAGGAATATAATATTACTAATTTGGTAACTAAATAGTAATTATGGTTGCTGTTTTACGCACCATTCTATTCGCATAATTTCGATATTACAGATTATAGACGGGAATAAAAGGTTCAAGGTTTGTAATTGTGTACAAAGATTTTGAATTGAGGGAGAGAATATTGTATCATATTTCATCGAAGAGGAAGAGTAGTTGATAGCGTTTTTAATTATATATTAAAGGCACACGTTTCCAAAAATGTAAATCTTAGTGTTCGAAAAAATGTACAATTTTTAAATTAATTTGATGGATAAGGAGTTGTCAAAAAATCGTCTTACATGGCTTCATACTTTTTTGATAAGCACCTGTTTCCAAAATTATTGTTGTTTATACTAGTACCTAACCTAACGTAGTCAGTACAATGTTTACTATCCGCACTTTTATGGATAGTCATAAGAATAGCGATCTTTTTTAGATTATTATAAAAATTACGAGGCACAAATGCGTTAAAAGATGTATATGTAAGCAGGTGCAAGATTTAAAACTGATTTAAGCAACTCCAATTTTATTTTTGCAAGATTTCATGATAATATGCTAATTAACGCGTTTATAGCAGCAAGAACAGGTGTTTTGACTGAGCGATTAAATCTACAGTAAGTAAACATTTTATTCCATCCGTAGCAGTCGTTAAACTTCAGATTTGTATATTTACACTTAGGAATGGTCGTTTTTCGGGGAAATACCAGTATCATCATAAAAACCCTTATTTTGATTCTTTTAACGGAGATGCCTTTAAACGTCAACCATCTGATTCCAAAATGAAACCATGAACTAAAGAGGAATGGTAACAAGTGTGTCAAAAGGCACAAAATGATTTCCTGTGGAACTTTGAATGATTAGCTCTGTAATTCCAACTGAGAAAGGTGTCCTTTTTACTCGTAGATGGGTGTTTCACAGATGTCAAGCGTGCTAACCTTTAAGACAACGTGTTTACAACACTGAATACCCTTTGTTTTACGAGGTTCTTTGCTTTAAGTTTTAGACACATCTAAAATACTACTGTTTTGCAGCTAAATAACGGCGCAGATGAAATTAAATAACTCGTTTGGGAATTCGTTTTTAAACGTTTATCGGGTTTTTAATTTTCTTTGTTTTTAATATCAATATTTCTCTTGGTTATGTTGGTGACCTTATCGTATTGGTACAATCGGGCTCTTGCTTTATTGGCTGAGTTTGAGTCAGTGGACGAAATTTGAAATTTCAGTCCTATATTGATTTCTTAGCTCAGTTTGTAATGCCATTTCCGAAAAGACTTCAAGTAAAACTTTTTCTTTCGTTTTACTAAATTCTTACAGCGTTATAAAATGATAAGCCGTTATTAGAAAAGATTTTCTTGGGACGAAAAGATCACCAAACAGCTTTCCTTCCTTGCAAAACAGTTCTTGAAGATTCATTGATGATATTTTTCTGGTGGGCAGACAATGTGAAAATTGGTTTTTGAAATGAGAACAGGACTGGGTAACATCAGCCATGTAATTGTGCCTTTGAATTACATCGTTGGTGAATATCCTCTATTACCTTTTCAGTAAAGATGAATTAAATTTTCTTATCTATGTCTAAGTTCTTCACTAACTCAACATGTCCACGGGTTTTACGGGAAGGTTTACTAAAATCGTTACTGTTAAAGCTGCATTCATGCATCTAACGAAGTAGAATGGCCAATAACAGTTATTAATTAAACGTGCTGGCACGTGAAGGGTGGTCGCAGCGGGCTCCAAGACAGTAAATCAGTCGGGCATTGTTCCCGATGATGTGACGGACATCTCACCTTCTGGGTACCATTGGTTCCGGTAGCCTCCAGTAGCTTTCATTGTCTTACACCGAGTGGTCTATCTGTCAGTCACTGACACAACTAGGTGCTGAGCTGCTCTCCACACCCACACTCTGTCGAGCTACCTTTTGTTTGGAGGGCAATTGTCCGTGATTTGTTGCTACCCTGCAGGGAATTTGGCCACTCACTTGCGGCATTCAACAGTTCAAACGATTTCAAGATTTGCTCTTCCTGGCGAACTGATTTCTCAGTTTCACTTTTCATCGTCAAAATAGAAGCGCCGCTTTAATAAAAAAGGCAACGGTTTCACAGACTTTTTGTATTTTTAAAATCGTACGTCTTGGACCCTTGTTACTTACACAACAGTTGTCGACGTAACCATGTACTGAACATTTGAAATGCATTCGATATAACCGGGAAAATTCAAATTTTTAAATATATAAATGTAATTGTACTTTCCTAATGGAAATACAATAAAAAGCACTCTTGGACTAAATTGATTATTAGGTAGCACTTACCAAACATTTCTGCATAACTTCGCCGGACACGACCCAGAAAGCAAAATAACCACCTGCTCAAAATGGTACATATGTACAGTATATGTGCTATTTAACGCGGCTTGTGGAAACGATAACTGTCCCAAAAAAGTTGAAAACTAAGTGCAAAAATTGATCTTATAAATGTCTCATCTAAGTTCGTTGGCCTGATCGGTACTCATTTTCGTTTCAATATGACGACCGCATAGGCTTTAAAAAAATCATGCTCCGTTATTTATGAACCTTGGGAAAAACATAAGGTGTTCTGGAATGGTTGTAAATTAAAACATTTTTGTAATAAACAATTTTTGGCATCGAACAGTTTTTGAGATATTGATTACATGTAAATCCCATAAGAACTTTTCGATCACTAAGAACTGACTATAAGAGCACTAAAACAAGTTAAAACTTGGTACAAAAATGAATCTTTTAAAGATCTCAGAGTTCATTGGTCAGCTTGGCACGCCATTTTCCCGTTTGGCGCTGTTTAAACTTTTAAACAATTTACAACTACTTTACTTATGAACCTAGAGAAACTAAAATTGTTTGGAATGCTTTTCTTAAAACTTTTGATATAGTGTATATGTAAATCCAACGAGAATAAATTAATAATATTTCAGTTGAAAGACAATCTCCCTACTTCTTCCAATTGAGCCGTAAGGAATATTATGACACAGTACTTTTTTAACGAAACTTTACTGAAGAGATAGATACACGGTTTTGCGATATTTTAACATAAGTTTTATTAAACACGTATGATTATAAAAAGCGCCAACTAAACTTAAACGATCCCATAAATATTTGTTACATCAACGAATCCTATTACAAATTTCAGGGGTTTACATGTAAACATAGTATGTATAAAAATTAGAATTTCAAAACTTTTCAGGAACACATGAGTTTCTTGTATTATTTTAAATAATTAGTTGCTTTTAATTGCTACGTAGATTTTCAAACAGTGCACGTAATGTATTAGAGTTGCTAATCGCCAAACACTGAAACCTATTGGGACTTCTTTGTAAATTATGACAATTTTTGAGCGTCACAAAAAATTTTTATAATTTAAAGACAGCTTTTTTGCCATTAAAACGTACTACGACGGTGCAGTGTTTTATAAATAGTGCTCGTAAAACGCACTCATCCTTGATTAGATTTCCTCACTGAGCTAGGTTAGATCCTGTTCTTGAGTAAACAATTTCGTTCTATCATAGAAATCTTCCACTTTGTGTTAAAAAATGTAGAACCCAGGAAAGGTTTTTGTCGGATGTAATGACAAGGAAGCATAGGGAAAACATGGTTACGTGTACACTCGATGACCACGTAACCACAAAGATGCCTAAGAATGTCATAGGCTGTCATAAAATGTTAGGTAACTGTATATTTTATGCTCAGTAGTACGTTTAGAGCTTTACGAAGTAATAAATTAATAAAGTTAGTGAAATGTCAGCATAACATTAAAATCAAGAACGAGCATTAAAACTGTTTGTGGTATGTAGTACTAGGATGTGCAGAACACTCACCTTATGTAAGCTTTAACAGCGAAAGTTTTAACAGTAGCACTGAAGAGGTACATTTCTAATCATATGCAATTCTCAGCATTCCCTGCTGTATATAAAAAGTCTTGTTTCATTATCTGATGCGGATCAACCCAAAATATGTAGATAATCAAAAAACTATGTCCCTCTAGATCACCTGATTTGATAAGGTGGTGCACGAACCTTGAGGATTAAGCACGTGTGTTATGTCTACCACTAATAGATTTTGATCTTACCACTATCGCAAAATAATTGAATATTAATCGGAAGTAATTTGTTGAAGGATGATAATTCGTCAGGTCGGATGAAATGAAGATTCTGCAATCCCCACATGATCAAGCAGTCATAAAGACAAATAAACCCAGTTTGAAATTTGATTCGAGTCCAAAATAGTAACAACGAACCAAACCTAAAATAGGGAAATTCAGGTAGAATGAGATATGGTACGTACCGGTACACTACGAAAAAACGTTAAGTAAATTCATCAAAATCTACCTCGCACATTAGGTTCCCTTGTTGTCTTTCACAAAAAAGGAAGTAGTAAAACGCTGATAGAGTTTGCACGGAGTAAGGAGGAAGAGTAGTAGGAGGGGGAAACCATAACCAGGTGACCCACTACAAGGAATTACGCTAAGCAAGAGTAGGAGGAAACTCGATACTTCCTCCAGTGGATGAATGAACACCCCCTCCCTCCTCACTTGTCCATTCATTAATCACATTCACTACTCACATATTCTTCAATAGGCTCTCTGTGTAGGCTATTGTCTTGGAACTGGAGTTTCCAGGCCATTGTTTTATAGCTCTGTAGATCTGCCTCCGTTTGGTTGTTGGCGCTAAGACCAGAAGCCCTTCTTGTCGAATGTTCCAAAGAATCTTGCGTGGATGTTGAAGAATTCCCTAAATGATTTAATCAATCTCATGTTATTGATACTAACGCTCAGAGAAGAAGCCCGACTAGAGGTATAATTATAAGTAGATCATTATTAAATAGTATAAATAGTGCAATATCATGTTCGTTCCGACATTTCCCACCATTCGACCGATGAGCGACAGGACAAAAACAAATGGAAGAAGGATGAATTAAACTATAGATCGCAATTAAGCAACAACTGACACCCCACCTTCCTTGATACCAGTTCAATTACCATTTAAACGTCTCCTATCCTATCTCCGATATGTCTTGCTCTAAGGGTCTTCTTCCCATTGACCAATCAGCAGGCCGCATACATTATCTGGTCGTCCGTCGTCGCACAGCGTTCTCTCTCGCGGCTCATCCATTATGTATCTGACGTAATTCACCTAATTAGATCTGTTACATTATCGAATTTTAAATGTGCTTCGATTTTCAATGTGATTTTAATTCTGCTTGGTAAAGCTTGGTTGGGACTTTGTTAATACAATCAGCACATCTTGTTCATTGATCTTTAAAATCGAAGAAGTAAATTGTTCTGAGTAAATGTTTTGACCGTATAATATCGTTTGAGTCAAACAGAGTTCGCCTTGTTTATGCTAAACATTGGTATGTTGACTTGATTTTCGATCTGTATAGTAATGTTTCATCTACATATAAAATCTTTAATTTAGTTCAACGAGTAAAGATTATCGTATTGAATTTTAACGTTCGAGGCTGTGACATCCAGTTTTACCCTTTTATCACGAATTTGTGACTTTTTAGTCAAGATTGTTCCTTACATCGAATGTCCTAACACCGAATGCTCCAGCTCCGAAAAACTGTCCCTACACCGATAATAATTTCGAAGTGGACGATTTTCGAAACTTTGGATTTTAGAACTGGCACTCACTTGAAAGTAAGGTTGATTTTTTACCTTTTTCACGTTGACCCTAAGTTATTCTGCTAGCCTTCCTTTTGCTCCGAAAATCTAATTATCTTTCCACACCCATTTAGGAGACTTTATTTACAGATGACAGTGACCGAACGGCCACCTAAATTAGAAAATACGGCCAGATCGGGGGTGGAGGGGGGGGGACCACAGCCTACACCTTATACCATCAATAACGAAGAAGCGCAGACGGCACGCTTATTAATGAGTTGGTTTTTGTCGCGCTATTTCAGAGAACGGAAGCGGCTTCTTGTGCTCTCTTCTCTGATCCGACTCTCTGAATGATGGCTCTCTAATGACTCTGAGAGCAACCACGACATGCGCTCCTTGATTATTATTTACGATGGTTTGTTCGTGTTTCACAGTAGTTTAAGTAAGTCCTCCCCCTCCCCCCTCTCCTTTGCCAAACTGTAGCTGGCATTGCCTGTTTACACCGCATTATATAAATTATTTATTCGTGGTTTCAATGCGCAGTAATAAATAAACTACTTTGCTTCCGTGGGCAAGTTTTCCTCCTATCTGTTCTTGAAACTTTTCTTAATCGTAGCGATACGATATTACTCAACAAGTAAAGTCGCTTATACAAAGTTATACAAGCTTGAACAAGTCGCTCCTTGTTCAGTTCAAGTCAACAAACAATTCCATGTTTACAAGCCGTGCTCTGCTGTTTAATTATCACAGCAGTTGCTTAATCATCTCTACTTTTATAATAACAGCCAATGGGTGACGAATGCAGGTTCAACAGTGTTTTACACGCTTTTCATTCGACGAGATCTGCTCTTGTTTGTTTAAGCGGGTTATTATCAGCTACACGAGAAACGTAACAATCTAGAGAACAACCCGTCAAAATCATCTTGTTAATTACTGATTGTGAAAAATATTAAACCATTAATTAGATTATGTCGTCCATTAACATTTTTTTGATAAACATTGATGTTGTAAGACTACTGAAATAGAACTAATGAATTATCGTGTCTGAGATCTAATATCAAGAGTGGAAATAAAGCGTGCTAACTAGGCAGATATTCAAGGACAATTTGGGAACACAATCTAAATTAATCTTTTATTTTTATTCCTTTTAGTTTCGTAAATTTATATAATTATATGACAAAGCTAAGTTTTATAGTAACAGTACGAAGTACTATTAATTCCTGACATCAATTCCTTTATTGCGTAAATTTAAAGTTATTTATTTACCGACTGGGCTTTTTAAAAACGTGTCATTGTTAGTCCGTTTATTCGTCTTTGTGATAACTAACTCTTAATAGAAAGATCCTAAAAGTTTCTACTGGTCCAAAGAAGAACTATATTGGTTTTTGGATTCGCTTGTGTGAACTTCTTTTGTTTCAGATTCTTCAATATCTGTTAGTTTTATCAAACATACTACGGCTAGCTTGCAATTTATAAAACAGTTTCTTACCAACGTTGTTACCAGTTGTTAGTTTGCTACCAATAATACGAATTATAAAGGTTTGGTGGAATCGTTAACACAGTCTGTTTTAGTTTGATACCGAAGTTTGGACTGGATTAACCAAAGCGAACGTAAGTTACGAGTAAATTCGGATAGCAAAGGTAGCTGGCAATCGATAACACTGTTGGTTTTAGTTTGATACCGAAGTTTGGACTGGATTAACCAAAGCTAACATAAGTTACGAGTAAATTCGGATAGCAAAGGTAGCTGGCAATCGATAACACTGTTTGTTTTAGTTTGATACCGAAGTTTGGACTGGATTAACCAAAGCTAACATAAGTTACGAGTAAATTCGGATAGCAAAGGTAGCTGGCAATCGATAACACAGTTTGTTTTAGTTTGATACCGAAGTTTGGACTGGATTAACCAAAGCTAACATAAGTTACGAGTAAATTCGGATAGCAAAGGTAGCTGGCAATCGATAACACTGTTTGTTTTAGTTTGATACCGAAGTTTGGACTGGATTAACCAAAGCTAACATAAGTTACGAGTAAATTCGGATAGCAAAGGTAGCTGGCAATCGATAACACAGTTTGTTTTAGTTTGATACCGAAGTTTGGACTGGATTAACCAAAGCTAACATAAGTTACGAGTAAATTCGGATAGCAAAGGTAGCTGGCAATCGATAACACAGTTTGTTTTAGTTTGATACCGAAGTTTGGACTGGATTAACCAAAGCTAACATAAGTTACGAGTAAATTCGGATAGCAAAGGTAGCTGGCAATCGATAACACAGTTTGTTTTAGTTTGATACCGAAGTTTGGACTGGATTAACCAAAGCTAACATAAGTTACGAGTAAATTCGGATAGCAAAGGTAGCTGGCAATCGATAACACAGTTTGTTTTAGTTTGATACCGAAGTTTGGACTGGATTAACCAAAGCTAACATAAGTTACGAGTAAATTCGGATAGCAAAGGTAGCTGGCAATCTATAACACAGTTTGTTTTAGTTTGATACCGAAGTTTGGACTGGATTAACCAAAGCGAACATAGGTTAAATACGGAGAACCGTTTAAGCGGACATTATATATACGATGGATTTATTGAGTGAAATTTGAGCTTGAAATTTCATACACACCTTCATTTACTAAAAATGTTGTTTTGAAAATGAATCTGAAATGTTCTATAATTTTTTACCAACGATCCCTAATAAATTTTCAATGCCAATGATTATTCTGCAAGAACATATTAGAACAGAGCGTGATTTATTGAAGTCATCGATTCCTAACAGGCAAAGTACGTCATGAATTGAAAGTAGGTTGGTGGAAAACAGGTTTTCATACGTTGCAGAAGTAGGTACATTTGTGATGTAGATTATTTGCAGTAATAGATTGTAAGGAAACAAACAACTTCCTGCTGTAAAATCCTACAGAGAGCTGTAAAACGTGAAGTTGTTGTCGTGGTTGTTTACGTCTCCGAAGTGACGCAGCCAACACTCGTTGATGAGATGGCGTCTTCTGGTCGGTTGTTTTGTTTTCCCCGAAAACCGCTTGTTGACAAATGTAGACTGCTTAAATGCTTGGCATTCTTCACCTACTTATCAACATGAAATTAACGGAAAAGAGTTATTTTTCCGAGAGAAGAATTTCAGGGTTAGCGCGGTCTACCGCAGAGGCTCATGGCGAAATATAATTAGGTACATCATACTTGGCCAAGGTAACTGGACGAGGTGGTATGATGTTGATACAATTTATTTTGAAGAGATAAATCAAGCACTACCGGTAAATAAATATTTAGTTCCAAAAATACTGGGAATTCTTCAAACTACTGAGTTCTAAACTCTATTTATGTGTGTGTTACTTTATAAATATACGCCTCATAAACGATTCATTATACGTTGTTTCAGTTTCCCGCAAAGCATTACTATTTAATACCTTACATAGTAGGTAGTAAATTTTATTTAAGAACTTAATGGTCCAAAATAACAATAGATATACAGTTCCAGTGTGATATTTAATGGAAATAGACGTAAAAAAATTATTAACAAATATAAAAATTGGATATCAGTTGATTAGATTGGTAGACTACTTATTTTAGTAAATTGGGAGTATATGAAAACGGAGATAATTCATTATTAGACCGATTATTTGATTAAACATCAATTAGATATATACGTTTAAATATCTTAACTGCCAAAAACGATAGTAATTATATTTACCGAAATAAGTTAATTTAACCTTTTTCAGCCGGTCACTTTGTATGAGTTAAAAACGTCAAGTCTTAGTCAATGATATCTGAAAACTTCCGTCCTTAATTTGACTAATGTAAAATATATGTTATAAAAATTCATACAGTAAAAAACATCCATAAAGTACGAAACCACTCTTTCGTGTGTTGTTTGTCCTGTAGCTCACAAAGCCAATAGTATAATAAGATATACGAGTTTTACTATAATTTATTGGCGATTTTCGCACGTCGGCAGTGAACGTGTTAGAATAAAAATTGTAATACTGCCATTTTTGCAAGTTACAGTAAATTATATAATTTTATATAACATTTGTGTAGGATAAAAAGGCTTACAAACAGTCATATGTGCTTTATTCCTTCTTACCTAAAAATATTAGTGCTGTAAATATGGTTTACATTGATATGATATGATGATAATACTTTCAAGGACGTTCCTGTAACATAATGGCGTGAAATGGTGAAGTTCAGCAGTGCGCCATCATTCTCACTCCAGAGCACTTGGAGTCCAAACAATTCTTTCTGGTTAGATACCGGTACATGGTTGTTTACAGTGAACCCTGAAGCAAACCATGGTGGAGGGTGAAAGTGGTAATAAAAAGTTCAGCGGATGGCAGGCAGTATTGAGTAATAGTGTCTACCGAACTGCTACGGTGAGAACGGAACAAAGAAAAGGTTCTCTCCAGAGTGGTATGACGAATCATAATGTGTAGATTGTGAAATCAGGGCAGAGAACCAGAGGCGGTGGCAGTGGCGGGGTGAGCAGATGTGGGGGTGCAGCCGGAAGTCGTGAGAAACCCTTCTGTTCCCGACACACTTCCGCCTGTGGTACGTCCAACACCACTGCCGCCTACCCTGTGTCCGAACCATCCATCATCGGTGACCGGGTATCGAGTTTGGTAGTGTTTTGGTAAAGTCTGGGAATTCAAATATCAGCAGTATTGATTTTCCAAAACTCAATGTCCATTTCTCAAACTCGCGTTTTGATCAAACCATGCCTTTATCTTAAGAATCATTTAGTGCAAGATGCTAACTTTTTGATGCCGGCAATAATATATAACATGCTTAAGATAAAAAATTTAAATCAACGACAAATGGCTGTTTCTCAATTGTTTTTCTTTCAAATAAGTAAGAAACGAACCTTACATCATCATCGTGTATGTTGTCAATATAAAACACGTAATTTTGTTAAATTATATCGAGTTAGATAAAATATAATTTCCTCAAGACCTAAATGAATACAAAACACGTTACTTTCTGAAGCTATTCATGTACATTCTGTTAAGATTTCTGTACATTTTTATCTGCAGAGATTATGTTGGGACCGATTAGAAAATAGCCTAAATTTCCGACTTTAAATCGCTGTAGTTTCACAAGCAATGTTAAAAAACCTTATAGAGGTTATGGATTTAACAAAAAAAATATTTTCTAAACCCAAAATTGTTTGCACTACCTTAATTTAAAGGTTTTGGAGGTTACCTTAGTCTGTTTTAGTTGTATGCCGCATTTGTCATATCAGTCCAGTAACTAGTTTCCGGCTTTGGATTATGAATCTTATAAAGGACGTTAGAATATTGCGATTGTGTGGAATGGAGATGTTAATCTTCCAAAACCGGTTTTGCTGATAAAGAACTGATTACCGTTATCTAACCTCAGTATATTCTCAGGATCTCGTAGTCTAGTAGTTATCACTTTTATTATAGTTTTTAGTTTGTTTTATCACACAGAAGACTAAGTTATCTACGACTATCGGTTGGACTCTTTAAATTGTTGTATGTATTGTGTCAATAGTTTAGGAGGATATTAGATTGAACGGTATTCCGCTCTAACTTGCTCCAAAAAGTTCTAAAATTGCACCTAATGTTAATTGACCGTACTCCAATTTGTATAAAATTCGTATCTGATGAGTAACAGCCCTGGAATGTAATGGATCTCATATTCTATAATTGATTAACCTCATGATCTAAATTCATACGAATTACGTGTTGAAATAATTAATGGAATATTATTATAATATACAGAATAATTATAAATATTACTACAATGAAATTATTATTTGTACCATAATAATACAAGTAAACATATTATATATTATAATACAAGATTCAATTTAAATTTCGCTTTGAATTTACGATTATTATTGCATAGTAACTTTGATACTGGTACTTGGTGCTTATAGGCCCTGAGGCGTTGGAGTCAACAAATGAACATCAACGTGTACAATCCAGCAATTTATAAGGCAATATATAATATAATTGTGGCAGAGAAGGGAGCATGGTAGGCTAAAGCAATGACTATAGGAATAAAATAAATCATAATTATAAAAATAAGAAATATGATCACAAATATTCCAAACATGATCATAAATCTGATCATATCATATCATCAATAAATATAATCACCAATTTATATATAATAATATGTTATGATGTCAAATACCAATAAAAACCATAGTGAATTTTATAATAAATAATAAAATAATGTATAATAATTAAAAATAAGAATATAAACTATAAATTACAATACCATTCCTACTCTCTTGTACTCCAAGCCCAACAATCGCCCGGTCTTTGATTTATACTCCAAAACTGCTTCCGTTAAGCGAAGAGCCTTGATACTTGTTTGATCCATGCAGCTTCAGTGACAACTGACAAGAGCAGGATATCGTAAGCGAACATAATTACTCGATCTGTGAACGCCTTGTATGGTAAGCCGGTCAGGAAACTCAAGTAGTTCCGTCCTAGGTCTTGTGGTGACAGTAGAAACTGTCTGGGAGCAGCTTGCCCTTTCTGTTGTGTTGACTATAATTAAAATTGTGTTACATTAAAATAAATAAAAATTTAAAAGTAAATGCATACCTTCTGAAATTGGGTCTACCAAGCATATTTCTTTGTTTGAAGTTCATCTTTGACGATGGAGGGATTGTGAAGGAAACAGAATTTTTTCCGGACATTTGCCATCGCTCTGTGAAACAAAAAATCAGCAACACTACGTTTCGAGATCTGCAATCTTATCTCTTTTTCAGGTAAATAAATAACCTGACACATAATTACAAACTAAGTTAAAATAATTTAACCTATTTTAATAATAATTTAAAATATTTTAACCTAGTTTGTAATTATGTGTTAGGTTATTTAATAACCTGAAGAAGAGATCAGATTTCAGATCTCGAACCGTAGTGTTACTGATTGTTTGTTTCACTATCAAGCATAAATAGTATTTGTATTTGTATTTTCTAAATTTAATCACAAAATCAATTATATACCAACCGATGCACATACAATATTAAAAAAGAGTATTTAAAAGGAAAGAGAACATTTTTGGTTTTAATCACAAAGCAAGATAACTGCCTTCAAGACTACTCAAATAAAATGTTATAGATATGTCAAATTCAAAAAATATATTTAAATCGTCAATAATGAACTCAAACAAATCTAACAGCGATTGGGTTGTATAGGCTCTCTAAAATATTATTTTGTAAGTGACTTTTTTGTGTTGAATAAATCTTTGTTAAGACACACTGAAACCACTACAATCACTAGTGCTGTTTTTCTTTACTCCTTACGATGCTCTTGTTCGTTAAATTTCCATTCTGTGGGCGATCGTGTAAACAGAGTTTCACTCGGGTAAGACGATATGGCAACAAGAGGTAATGATGGGTGATGGGGTGAGGGTGGGGGCGGGGCCCCTCACACACGAGCAGGTCAAGTGGACACATCAGGCCAGGTTATCGCACATCCTGATAGCGTCGCTACCAGATGCCCGTTCCCATCCTTCTGTAGCCCTCGAAGTCGCGCCGGAGCGTCTCGATGTACAGGGAGAACACAGTTCAGTGTACAGTTTAAAATGCTCGTAGATCCTGAATCTTAACCCTCGATAACTTTGGGAAACCGAACATTTGATCTACTTCTCTATATTAATTGTTTAAGAGGTGTAATAAAGGAAGAAAAGTTGAAGAACAGGGTTACAAGAGCCTTGAAGTGAAAAGTTGAAAAACAGGGTTACAAGCGTTACAAACAAGAGTCTTGAAGTGGAAAATTTGAAGAACAGGGTTAAAAGAGCCTTGAAATGAAAAGTTGAAGAACAGGGTTATTAGCAAGAGTCTTGAAGTGGAAAAGTTGTAGGGGGAAGTAAATCTTACAAGTTTAGAGTGGAAGTTGTAACACTTTCCTTATCTGAAAACGCACTTACCGGAATGATTTTCGTCTGCGACGGAAGTTAGTCTAGACGGCACGTAAGCTGTAAATGCTGTAGCATTCAGAACTCAATATCTCTCCTTTCAAAAGTTCCAATTTTGGAAGCTTGGCTCATGAAAACTTTGCTGCAGTTCAATTTAAAATTAATTTCAATGCGATTTTTCTTAGCAAACGATACTCCTTACTAATATAAACTTATGTTTATAAAGCTCTAACTTTCAGACCTTAATATCTCTCCTTTCAAAAGTTCCACTTTTAGAAGCTAGGATTCATGAAAATTTTGCTGCAGTACAATTCCAAATTACTTTCAATATGTTTTGTGTCAGCAACTCCTTACTAATATAAACATATATGTTTACAACGCTCTAGTATTCAGAACTTAATATATCTTCTTTCAAAAGTTCCAATTTTGGAAGCTTGATTCATGAAAACTTTGCTGCAGTTCAATTTCAAATTACTTTCAATATGCTTTGTCTCAGCAAACGATACTCCTTACTAAGATAAACTTACGTTGACAACGCTCTAGCATTCAGTACTTATCTGTTCTTTCAAAAGTTCCACTTTTAGAAGCTAGGATTCATGAAAATTTTGCTGCAGTACAATTCCAAATTACTTTCAATATGTTTTGTGTCAGCAACTCCTTACTAATATAAACATATATGTTTACAACGCTCTAGTATTCAGAACTTAATATATCTTCTTTCAAAAGTTCCAATTTTGGAAGCTTGATTCATGAAAACTTTGCTGCAGTTCAATTTCAAATTACTTTCAATATGCTTTGTCTCAGCAAACGATACTCCTTACTAAGATAAACTTACGTTGACAACGCTCTAGCATTCAGTACTTATCTGTTCTTTCAAAAGTTCCACTTTTAGAAGCTAGGATTCATGAAAATTCTGCTGCAGTACAATTCCAAATTACTTTCAATGCTTTGTCTCAGCAAACGATGCTCCTTACTAATATAAACATATGTTTACAATGCTTATACCGATACAATACTCTTCTCTAAGCTCAACAGAAATAGTTTGCTGCCAGTCAGAACTTTCTACCAGTCACGAAACAACGAAACCAAGTAGTTGTTGGGTTTGTGATGTGTGCAAAGTCGGAACAAAAGAGGAACCAGACTCAGACTTGATCTCGGTCTGGTGGTTGTCAAGGTCAAGCCCGTAGTTAGCGCTGTGCAGACGCGATCGTCGTGAGTCGATATGACAGAGGCCGGCAGATGCTCTTAAGAGTCGAGGAACATTATTTCTTGGAAAATACATGGATATACCTGTCCCTGAATTTGTAATCTGCAATACCCTTACCAATTTGTATTTTTATTCGATTTGTCTATGGAATCAATAATATAGAACACTGTTTCCAACGTGTACTCTTTAACTTTATAGATACAATTTTTCTTCCCGTAAAAGGCCAATGTCTTATGGTTGCAACTTCAGATCAAAATGGAAAAGGTCTATGTGTTATACGGAACGTGCAAGCTATCAGGTAAAAATCATCATACTGGTAAATACATACATGAATATTACATTTAACAACAATTTGATAATGACATCAATCATTTTAAAATATTTATCAAATTCGTTACCTGCTCCCAATATAAAGAAGGGTCGCTACCAAGCAGCCAACCGCACATCTGAGACACAGTTTTTAACATGGAGAAAAAGGCTAAAACCGCGTTCTAAATAGAAAATCGTCTCAAATCCACTTCAAAAATTTATATTTTACTGTCTTAACGGTAATGAATTGTTAAAAAATACGCTGTACATACTAATGGTTTATAATTTATATGCAATTTAAACGTTGTTATTGAAAACTCTATACTGAATAGAGATTATAAACAATAACGGTAAACAATTTCAAGCGTTATTCTGCATTGTTAATGACTACTAAGAATCAGTTCACAGCGCTATCAGTGAAATTATCCGAGTCAAATGTTTTATCGCTATAAAGATAACACTGACTTAAAACTAGCCAGTCGAGTCAACATTGTTCTTTAGAAATACAACTTTGTAAATTAGTTGGATTTTGAAAAAAAATTAATTAACTGTAGTTGTTACTAAGCCCCAATATAAAAAATTATTTTCAAAAGCCTTTTTCAATATTTTAAATTGTAAATTTAAGATTTTCCTCTCGAAATTCATCAGTTTTATCTTTTTATAAACTTCTTGGTCACCATGTCCCAAACACACAACACAGAAGGGTATTATTACTTCAATGGTTTTAAAATTAAATTGGTTTTCCCCCTAAATCTAATTTTTTTGATTGGGAGAAGCTCACAAATGGTATATTTAGCCCCACCTAAATAAATGAGTGAAATAATTTTTAAAGACCCAAATGTTCATATATAGTCAAAGAAGTGAAGAAGTCAAAATTTAACCTAAATTAAAAAGCAATATGCTTTAATATATTTTTAAAAACGTAAAGAGTATTAAAATAATAAATATATTGAATTGAGAGTACTTTGATTTATACTGACTACAACTTCTCAGTAAACGCTTTGTTCATTATTGGTTGATCTGCTTACTAGAGTAATGTATAGTAATCTTTATATAGTTAATGAGTGTATGGAATCGTCTTATCGCAACCCCTTCTCCCACCTTGCATGGATCCAAAAATGTATTTTATTAAAACTTCAATTACGAAGGTGCAGAGTTATAAGCAAATGCTCCATGGTTTTCGAAAAAAAAAAATTATAATTATAAATTGGATTTTAACTTAAAGGTATTATACAAGATTTTCAAATGCTCTAAGACGTTAAACGTAGTTACAACAAGCTAAAAAGCTAACGTATTACAAAAAAAGTATTTGTTATCATTATCCCACAACTAAAATTAAAAATATTTGATTATCATATCTGTATAGTTACATTTATGTTCGTATAATATGTAGGGGTAAAAGGTATGGTTTACAAATAATCCATAACACAATTGTTCGAAATGGCTTCGCGACCTTTAATTCAAATGGTTAGTTAATATGCTTGAATGAATATTCAAGTAAAGCAGTGATAGTCTTAGATGATATTTACTGTGAAATTAATAATGTTAAATATTGTATTCGTTCATTTAAATATTTTAAGTAGTAAAATTACATTCTTTAATGGCAGATCCAGGCTAATTATTCATGTGCATAATCAGTGGCGGTATTACGAAATATCGGTAATCAGTGGCGGATTAACCACTAGGCCGACTAGGGTCGCACGAGATGACACATATAGAATTACATATCACATATGTGGAGTTCGAATATCATTGTCTACCGCGCAGCTACGAGTATATAGAGTGATTCTATCACCACTATATTCATGCAATATTGTAATTTGGCTTACAATTTTCAGTAAGAAGTATTTCAAGGTGAAACTTTGGTGGCCTCGTAGCTGAAGTGTGAGAAAGCATTCAACGTCTATCCAGCCGCTTTTTATTCTATAAGATTTATTTTAAGTCAATACAACAATCATCACAAGTAAATTAAATACTTAAATCAAAATAGTTTTAAATTCAGATAACATAAGAGGGAGCCACACAAGAAAGTTGACCTGGGACATCAATATCTGTGAATCCGGCACTGCTTACCATGATAAATTACAGAAAGATGTAGCTAATTAGAGCCGAAAGGTGGCTCTGAAACCGCAATTCGTCACCTGTAAGTGAGCCTAGCCCAACATCATGTCAGGTAGGGTGGAACCCACCTCCACCACCCCCACTAACCCTTCCAGTGGGCCGCTGGCGCTGAGCTGCCGTGGTACAAAAACACCTCTGTGAGAACCGGAATATTTTTTCCTGACAAACAAACAGACATCAAGTCGAGGGCGAGGGGTGAGGGGTGTGTGGCTGCTCGTGTGAAAGGGCGGATCTCAAGGTCACGAGAGCACCCTTGGCTCTCTCACGCAGCACAGTTTATCGGGCTTTCCGTGTAATTTCTACAGGAGCACAACGCCATTACACGGAAGCTGCGGTTGCGCTCTCACTTTCATCTGTGTGCGTGCAGTTGATGTCTTCGGCAGGATCGGACCCTCCCCAACTAGCCTCCAGACAGAAAGTGACCTTGAGGCCTGAGGCCTCTAGAGAATTCCAGACAATTTCATTGATGCTCTCCAGAAAACGTTCTTCTTCAAGCCCTGATACAAACACTGAAATGTAAAAACTGATATTGTCTGTATATGTACAATATTTTCGGTGGGAAGAACGGGTTACTACCATTAACACCCCCTGGAACTACACCCCCCGGAAGCTGTGACGTTACTCCACGGGGGAGGGGTATAACGCGAGTCCCTGGTTACGTAGAAGGACTGGACTTTAACCCTCCCTTAGCAACGAGGGGTGTTGTGGCAGTCCTTGGACATGGCCAGACTCTGACACTACACCAGGGGGTGTTATTCAGGCCGTGTAAATGTACGTGACTGGAACTACATGTACCCAGGGGATTTAGTTTCAGAGGGGGCGCAATGAAGTTACCCAGAAAGAACCACCTAATCCTGTAGCTCATGTTACTAGAAACGACATACTACGTTTGTTTTTATTTTTTTTTTATTACTGATGTTCTAAGTCAGTCATTACAAAACTGAACGATCTATAAACCACCTGTATGATATGATCAGACATAAACACTAACCTGTGTCAAGAAGTGAGAGAATGCGAGCGTCGTGTTTTATATACATTCGAGATTACTGTTTTCGTTATTTTGGAGTTTAGTAACTTCGACTTAAGCAAGAATATTAGTCAATGTCTTATCAATCGCTGGGTATATTGGAACACAGATGAGGTCTGTGTATTTTTTTAAATTTTTTTCAATTTTTAATTTACATAGAACAATACGAACCCTCTCTGATTATTCCTACCTGGAAAAGATTTAACAGAAAAAGTTCAACACATTGGTATGTGTAACGCTGTACAATGTAGTATTGTTCGTTGTCTTGAATTTTTGATCATTTTTGTACGCAAGTGTTTTTGTTATTATAATGGAGATATCACCTGATCGATCGTATATTAACACTGGAATCTGACTGCGGTCCAGGACTTGTATCCTGCTCACGTCTTCAGATTCCGGATTGAACTACTTCCTCTCACAATGACCCGGCGGCGTGGCGCGGCGTCTGAATCTGCGCCAGTCCGGTCTCTGGCGACAGCCTCCAGGAGGACATAATTGCTGGATACAAGGTTGCAGGAGCTGGAGACTGTGGCGACCTGGCAGATTAGACCTTCTCTGGTAGCCTTCCAAACAAATCCCCATTAGAAAATATATAGTGAGGCATCTTAAAGATTATACCTATCTACAGTACAAGTGACGTACAATCTGAAAATGTTGATAGGCAGGTTTAATTTTGAATATCCGTTTCAACACTAATAATGTATGGCAGATATTTGTTTACAAGTTCAAGAAAAAGTTTTACACATAAAATTGAACGTATTGATGAAAAAATAGTTTCAAAGCTTTAATACAATTCTTAAATTTTTGATAAGCAGGTTTAATTTTGGAACATTCTCTTCGATATTAATAATTTATGGCAGATATTTCTTTACAAGTTGAAAAGCAATTTTTTCACAAATAAAATTGAACGTATTGATGGTAAAATTAATTTAAAAGCTTCATACAACGTTGGCATACAATCTGAAATTGTTGATATGCAAGTATCATTTTGAAATATTCGTTTCAACATTAATAATTTATGCCAGATAATTTTTACAAATTCAAGAGACAATCTTGGTCACATGTCAAAGTTTTAGTGAGTATTATGTAGTCTGGTGACAGACTATAGTTATCTGCCACAGATTAGAAAAGTGTTGTTCGATCGAAGCCCATCAACTCTCAACAGGGGGGCCACGATGTGTTAGTCTGGTAACAATGTGTGTGAGATGTTGTGTTTCAGATTGACTTGGATTTGACTTTGGATTCTGCCGATTATAATTAGCACCGGTCCGCGTGTTTATAACCTTACGATACTCATGTCTTACACAACAAATATATAATCCATGAAAATTGTGTTATAGTCTACGTTGTTAATACGAGAGATTATTTAACCAGCTGAAAGAAACTACGTCTTATTAGTGGCTCATATATTAATTAGTGGTGATAATATATTTATTCTGATATGAATATGGGAATTGTTGATGGGTCAATAGTTAATCAACAGTAAATGAAATAATAAAATAGTAGTGTATATACTGCATAATATGTTTTATCACATATTCGCATTATTATGTTCTAAGAAAGTTAATAAGAGCAAAGAAATATTTTGTTCTGACATATTTTCCCAGAATTGTTGTTACGTTAAGTAGTAAACAGGAATGTTGTTCAAATTTACTCCTTACTTCATTGTATCTCAGAACGTGGTTGAATATAAAAACAAGTGTATACGGTACATTCGGTATATCGGCCGGAATGTATAAGAGGATCCGTGAAACAGGGGGAACACAAAGAAAAGAGGGGAGAAGGGAGGCCTGAATTAGGAATATTCCAGGTACCAGAGGACATTACGTTTATGAATACTAACGGCATGGGAGACACTGTATGTGAGACATGAATATATCAGTAATATCAGAAAGACAGATATTAGTGTAATGAAAGGTAAGGAACTCTTGCGCTGGAGCATTATAAGAGGTCGGAATTGTCGGACGTTTTTGCAAGATAAACGAAGAAAACCATGATATGCCTTAAGTTCAGGATTATCCAAGGATTTGGAGCACCTAGGTTTGAAAATAGGTTTACTTATACTAGAGGGACTATGGCCGATTGGCATTCTTCTAAAATATACTATGGTTCAGGGTAGAAGATTCTGGGATCGGGATTCGGAATGCAGTATTGCTGGATGCTTGATGATTCTGGATGTCTGTATGCCCATTTACAACCCAGAAGTCCTTAGAGGTGGAGATATCCAAGAATTTGGAACCATTTGTAAAATTCAGATGGTCAATGCTACATTGGTAAGGCCATGAAGTAGAGGAAGGGGTAGCAACTTGTGAGTTCCAGAGTGGTGTGCAGACATAAGGACGTGGAGTGTCACAGCCGAGGAGTGCACAACTGGGTGTTTCAAACTCTGGAAGAACACGGGCATTGTAAGTAAAGTATTTGGAGTCGTGGATTATTCAATCCTCAGGAGTCAGGAGAACTTTATTGATCTGAAACTCTGAAGACTTTTAATTTCGACCAGATATTTAAAATCCATGAGCCTTTCAACCAAGTTTAGATTAATATGGATTTAGATCTATATTATAATTTAGGGCATACATTTTTGGGATAATGAATTGTTCTAGATTTGTAAGTATAAATAATGCCTTAGAAAAACCGTAGTTAATTTTTTTGTTTTTAAGAAAGTTAGTGTTATTTATAATACAACTATAAAAACACTGATATACAATGTTCCCTTTAAAATTCCAAGAAGATAATTTTGTAATAACTGAACTATGAGAGTACTTCAAACGATGATATAAATTTTGAATTTGTGCAAAGCAACATAACATCCTTGTTATGTTCTCCGACTAAAAGCTGAGAGTGGATGTTAAATTCTACTATTGCATTTTCAATTCCATTCAAACAAATATGCTGTTACTCGAAGGCAGGTGTTTGTGAGTGATATATAGGTGTGATGTTTGCCTCCGGATTCTGACCTTGAGAAGAATCACACTTTTTGACGTGACTTTGGATATTTTCCTGCTCCCGAATCAAGGTTCATTTCACTTGTGTTTATCAACTTGAATATTCAATACAGCAAATAAAGTACAGACTATTAAAACAGACTATTGAAGACGACAGTCCGCACAATCATAGTACTGAGCTCAATACCATAATATGAAACTCGATACGCACCTCACTTTGTTTCTCTGGTCAGAGTAATGTTGTGAAGGGTGCCAACAAATGGTATATTTCCACATGTAATGGTTTTTTTTAGCTCCGACACATATAAAACCAACCATCACATTCGTGAATGAACCGATACAACGCAGTATCCCAGGATCGACAGAACGCAACGAGAGAATTATCGCAGAGACGGACTGCCCTTTGACCTCAAGGAATTGAAGTGTCCTTAATAATTAGTTATATCGACATTAGCCTGCAAGGTAAAGAGACTGACTAAAAATTAGCCGAAAGTCAGTATTTTTTACCTTTTATATCTCGGTGGCTAACGGTGATGTAACTATTGTTTACGTATCTGACGGTGGGTCGTGTAAAGGTAAAAAAGTTGACTTGTTAAAAATGTACTGTATTTTTTATTTTTTTATCCTTTTGTTACCCTCCATTTCGGCAAAAATTGAAACTACGACGACTGACGATTATTTTCTTTCATAAGGAAGATGTTATATAGATTTAATAAAAAGCTATGTAATGTATTTGAATTAAGATAGTATAGACCTAGCGTCCATATCAGTGATATGTAGAAATAAGGTTTTGTGGTAAAACTACGTATTTATGTGGGTAGATTTGTAGATAGCGCGATCACGTTAAATATTTTGTATTGTATTTATACTATATACGTATGAATTCTGTAATTTCCACTTTTTGTTATATTTCAAATTTACGATTTTTTATTACGTTAATGTTTAATTAATGTAACATGTTTAATACTTGTCTGTGATATAATTATAATATTATTGCTTCTATCTTTTGCTACTAGATAGCGCGTAACCATATGGGATGAAGCAGCTGAATTTCCTGATATGTATTAATTAAGTGGGTGAATTAAGGTGTTTTTGCCCCGTTTTTTTTTATTTTTTAATTTCATTTATGTTAAATCTTTATTAGCTAGATCGAAGATTTTATAGACTTAGGCTACAGGTTTTTTTATCACTAATAGGTAAAACCTATTTTTCTCTGATACTGGGCAATGATAAATCAGTAGTAAACATCATATCAGTAGAGTAATTGAACTAGTCACTCACTATCACTATACTCGTAACAGGTACATTGCGAGTTAAATATACACATACTTTCAGAAACCAAGCACGGGGATGCCATGATTGCATCAGTAACTTTACTGGTACCAGGGCTTGAGGCTTGGTCTTGAGGTCAGTAGGATTATTGTGAGTTTCGTTTACTTCGCCGACAAACAATAAAAGGATTATTTAAGTTTTCTCCTGAGATATAAAAGAAATTACAAGGTCTGGAGATAAAGAAGGAGGCGTTTTCTCTCTCTAAAGAAGGAGGATACACATAATTTGATTAAAATTACATTGCCTATTTACGGTGTAAAGAAAATCTTATAAGATGTTGACACTACTGTAACTTTGCTAACGAATTAAAAAAAAACGTCTAAAGGATAATAATAATCTTTTACATTTGCCTTCAATTTATGTTAAATGAATTATTGGAATCTAACATTTTCTTAATGTGTCAAGAACTTTACTAAATAAAGGTAGGCAATCGTATTCTTTTTATTTATTGGACTTTAGGTATTGCAAGAAACTTCATTTTACCTAGTTCTAGTTCGATGACAGTGCATGTCCCTACATGGTGTGTGGCTGAGCGTTGCCGAAGCCACTTAAGAGGCTTATCTTGCGTCTGTCTGTCTATCCGAAGAATACCTCAAGAACGAAATGAGCAAATGATTTTAAAACTCGTTTCTAGATTCAACGAATCCTGCGAAGTACGCTGATGTACACAGGTGGTGAGTGTGAAACCCCAGACTCTGCGACATTCCTGCAGAGGGCCGAGATTTATCGTTGCCACACATAGCCAACGATCGGTTCCATCGTTTTTACCGGTGAACTCTCGTCGATTAATCTGGAATTTCATTGGGGACAGGTTAGGTAAGATTGCGGTGTCGATGCCTGGATCGATATGACGACGTTATAACTGCTATATTGTTCTGCGAGTCTAAAAACCGCACGGGAATGAATTAAACATGGCGGGGCCTGGGCTACTAGAGCGAGCTAGACGACGCCAGCCTCCGGTAAGTCTTCTCAGAAGACTATTACCGCCATCAGGAGGCAGGACACAGGCCACGGTAGTGCGGCGTGCTGCGCTGGCCCGGCATGCGTCAGCACGCGCTTCAGCACGCCTCTATCTACAGTGCTGAGCTGCTTTCAGCTAACCGCCCCTAATTAATTGAAATACCCGGAGTTCTTGGCGACAAGCCACGGAAAGGTTAAATCTTTCGCTGATTGTAATTGGCACGCGCCGAAAGAACAAATGACGTGGCATTTAAAGGTTAGTTGTATTGATTTTCAATCATATTATTTGGTTATTAAGCACTTTGGCTATACAAAAATATTGAGGTTCAGAACATCTTAGAGGTTTAACTTCCATTTTATGCTCAGTTTTATTTAAGGATTGTTTAGACATTTGCTCTGAGCATTTTTTGTATATTCTAATACCCAACTGCTAAACAACTTGTAAATTGCGATATATCCTACAATGTATCCTATATATGATATGTACTATATAAATATAAAATACAAGTCAATCTTGAAATTTTGACTGACTCAAACCAAAAAGACTGTAAGCCTGGAGATTCCCATTGAACCCAACAGGCCTACCTGTATCCTATATCGGCCTACCGTTGAACAAACCATGCCGACTATTTTTTCTCTAACAATAAGAACAAAATGGACGTGGGAAAATACATCTAAAGTGTGAACATTTCCAAAGATCCTAAATAAATTGCAAAATTGAACTAGTACTAGTAAAGTTCCAAATTTCCCAATAATACATATTAAAGTTATTAGTTTTTAGAGATAATTAAATGTGCAATTCTATGGGAACAAGCCAGTAACCAAAGTATTCACCAGTTTAATATAGGTTCGTATTATTCAAATTACATGAGTATTTTATAATACAGGGTGAGGCAATGAGAACTCCACAGTTGGTTTATGCTGTCATATGATAAATATTGCAACAATGAAACATATGATGTGTTTATAACTTTACGTAAACTGTGCCATTTTAGTAAACAAGGCGCTTTGGAGTCCTGAACACCGTGCTTTTGCTGTGAAAACGTTTATAAAACAACGATTCTTATGTAAAAATTCCAAGATTGTTTAGAACTCTTTTCAACATTGGTCGACATGGTGCTGTTCTAGATCTAAACTTGGTCAGTTTATTTAGATGTACGGTTTCTACCTATAAGAAAATTGGGGGATGTCTAAACACTGTTCGTACACCGAACAATGTGGAAAAAGTTGCAGTTACTCGCAGTCCAAAGCGGTCGGACAGGAAGCAAGTTTGTACCTGGGGTTTCATACAGATCCCTGCTTAGAATTTTGCACCAGAATCTCAATTTATATCCTTACAAAATTAAATTGTGCAAGAACTTGAAGAGCCAGACTATGACAGAAGAGTTGTATCCTGTGATGGATTATTGACATTAAAGGCTGATTTATCTAATTTTTCTAACCTTTTGAATATATATGATGAAGCACGTGTTTATATTTCTGGCCATGTTAACAAACATAACTTGCGTTACTGGAGTGCTCATAACCCCAGAGAGCTTCAACCCAAGCCTCTACATAGACCCAAAGTAAACAGTATGGGGTGAAGTTACGACAGAACGAATTTTTGGACCTTACTTCCTTGAAGATGGCGGGGGGGGGGACACGGTTACTACGAACTAACCTCGGTATGTTGTAATGGTCAAGAACTTGTTTATTCCATTACTAGAGGAGGTGGATGTTGATGTTGATGCTCTGTACTTTCAGCAAGACGGAGCCACCTATCCGTAACCGCTCTCAGAAACGTTTTTAATGGTAGTTTGATCTCGAGACTTGGTGACGTTCTCTGGCTAGATCGATCTCAAAATTGATCTGTTTGTGTTTATTTCTATGAAGCCACTTGATGTTCAAGGTTTTTCAAAGTTGTCCTAGAACTGAATTTACAGGAACTGAAACAAAGGATTACAGAGGAAGTTCAGGCAGTCCCTCAAGAAATGCTGGAGCAAGTGTTCGGTGGCTTTTTTAGTATTGAGGAATGTTAGCGCGTTCAAGGTCGTCATTTAAAAGATATGGTTACAAAATTACTTTGACAAAAGTAAAATTTCATAGTATTATCCACGTTGTTTAGTAGTAAAATATTAAAAGTATTAAAACACGGGTGAATTTTGAAATTTTCATTGCTAGACTATTTACATTGGAGTCTTCTAGTATGTGAATGTAGGGGAGATTGAATCACCACCAATCTCTGGATTTCCTAGAGATTGTTACAGATAGGGATGAAGAAACAAGTTTGAACCCCCTGTTCGGAGAGCCAGCAGAATGTTAGGGCTGATTTACGGATCAGCTGTAGCGCCGAGTGGCACCTCTGGACCAATTAAATCACCGGCCGAAGAACACAGTGAGTGAGTGAGTGAGAGAGAGAGGCGTCATTAATCGAAGGTTCTTGACCGTGTTATCTGACGGGACGAAATCACGGCATCAGCTGTTCGCCACCTGTCCACCCGGAGCCTGGAGGGGCGTGGGAAAGTCAGAGGGGCGGCAGACCCGGCTTTACGCGTGCCCATCTCACTGTACGCGTGGCACAGGCGTCTCGGCTCACAAAGAGCCAGGACCGAAGAAAGCACCGAGGCAGTAAAGTAAAGCAGGCGTCTATTGTGGGAGAGACGTGGAAGCCAGGTGGAGACAGTCAGGTAGGAAGAGTGTGGGAGAAGGAGCCAGGTGCTGCACCTTAGGACTTGGCAGGAAAATAGGGACAGATGCGAGATGGGTACATGGGTACCTAAGAGAACTTTCCATAAATAATAATTGTATTTTTTCAAAATCGTGTTTTAATAACGTATTTGGAAATCAAATAAATTAAAAAAATCACTTTCACTTACAAAAGCACGATTATGTGTTATTTTATAATCATAGTACTATTATAAATAGGGGATGCCATTGTATTTTTAAGGTCCAAATTCGTCTAGCCTTATCGATTCGAATTCAAATCCCGGTGGGTATATACAGCATATTTGTTTAAAGTTTAAAGGTTACAATTCACAATTGATAATGGTCTGAAAGATTTATCAGATACAGATTATTGTCCTCGTTATATGTAACATAACGACGTTTCGAGCACTTTCATCTGCTTTCTTCATCAGTTGTGAATACTTAAGACAAAATATTAAACATACACGAAACTTACTTTGCAGTGAACGCTCTAATTCATACTTGATAGCAGAAATAAGGTAAAATACAAAAAATAAGTGAATGTTGAGTTTAGCTCCAGTTCACCTTTCTCTTAGTGCACTAACATTGCACCAAGAGGAAGATGAATAGGAGGTAAACTCAACATTCACATTGTATCAACTCTTTCCACCACAGCTACATCAAATACATCTGATCTGTTGATGTTTGTGCATTAGTAAATATTACATCTTAATGCCTGAAGGGTATATATCACTTCTCAAAACATCTTTGTTCAAATTTTAGTAACACGTCGATCGTAATGTATGAAATACTTTTACAGTTTCAAATATAATTTGATAGCTGCATATAATCATAAGTGGTAATGCTCTGGCCTGGAATCGTTAATGAGATGTTTTCATATTACGTAACAACATTATATTTATCGTATTTCACAAGTACAGTCTACAACACTATGCTCTAGCCTGGAATTGTTAATGAGATGTTTTCATATTACGTAACAACATTATATTTATCGTATTTCACAAGTACAGTCTACAACACTATGCTCTAGCCTGGAATCGTTAATGAGATGTTTTCATATTACGTAACAACATTATATTTATAGTATTTCACAAGTACAGTCTACAACACTATGCTCTAGCCTGGAATAGTTAATGAGATGTTTTCATATTACGTAACAACATTATATTTATCGTATTTCACAAGTACAGTCTACAACACTATTGATATATTACTTAAACCAGCGTACTTTTGCTAGTATTTATTGCTTGAATCCAGTGACGTTAACTATGGCTTGGCTTTGGAGAGGGAGGGGGTGAATCTGAATGAATGACAAAACCAAACCAAAGAGTATGAAGTTAATGTGAATAAATAAACATTTGAATTAAATAGATATGCCTCATTCAAAATAACATGTTTAAATGTTGTATTTCGAACAAGTTAGATTGCATGTGAGTGATAAGTTAAGCTCCAGTTCACCTTCCTCTTAGTGCAGCGTCTAAAATCTGACGCTATCGCAAACTTAACTCTTGGAATTCAGCGCTGGGTTAGAAAATACACTAAGAGAAAGGTGACTGGAGCAAACTCAACATTCAAATTAAATAAACCCTTCCCACCACAGCTGTGTAAAAAACTCGGTTGCTCCACCGTGCTTATAGATCGTGTCCAAACCATCGTAGTGCACTCAATTGTGCACCTGATGAGACAATAAGAACACCTCTTCTCTTATATTACAGTATATGTTGTAGTCTGGACGTCTCTAATATTGAAACGACGCAAAGAAATCATTTTGAGCTTCTTCGTCATCAACATTTTTGGATCTATTGAAAAGAACATGACTCCAGATTCCAGGAGTCAAGTCTGTGACAGACTGTCATATTTCAGACGCTGTACTAAGAGGAAGGTGAAGGTGGATTGGAGCAAACTCAACATTCACATTCACTCAACCATTTCCACTATAGCAACGTTATGTGAAGTTAGATTGTTATTATTCGAATACTTTATTTTTAGAGCTCTTTGGAGGGAGAGGGTTTCAATCCCTTAACTCCTCATAATTTCGTCACTGCTTGAACAACACGCAGCATGGTATAAGTTAGTACCATGAACTCTTCGTTTTTTCAAGAGGGAAGAATACAATGCACATAAATAATATACACAATGTTAAGGTCTCTTGATGTCTACCAAATCTATTTCCCAAACGCTCGATCTCTCCTAACTGCTGCCACTATTTTATTAATGTTACTTCGTCTCTAGTGTAGATCCAGACTGACTTACCGTGGTCGGTCCTCCACAGAATGTCCAAATTATGAATTGTTATTGATTTAATTGTAAATATACTGTATTTACCTGTCCATTCTTTTTGAGCTGATTTGATCTCCTTCCTTCTTCAACATACTATATTATATTATAATTCTGATAAATCTTACATAATCTTATGCATTCAATAGTCTTTTTACTTTGGTAACATTGCACTTGTGGGGGGGGGGAAGTAGGAGTAATTTTTGAAAGATTTTTAAATGCAGAAGGATGACAAACCGTACCTCATTGTAAAGGTCTCTCTATTCACTGATCACTTTGAAAAAAAAACTTTCAATTCATTTAGCTTTATGTATAGTTCTTCTAAAAAGATATGTTACAGTTGTTACTTTTCAACAATTTACAGTTTTTTTTAATAGTTCACATTCAGGATATTTCTAACCTGTAAAACCTAGAAAATTTAAATGTCAAGATAGGATTTTAATACATCTATCAATCGCGCAGTTAAAACTAAAATTTTAGTGTTTTTTACGAGAGCAGCTTTATGCTTTTTTAATGCTCGTATCTTGTATGGTTAAGAAATGGCGAAAAAATGTTAATTTTCACGACGTTCTGTTGTATTGCAATGTTTTCAACTCCTGTATTTGCCGTAGCTTAGTCAATTATTTTTTTATAAAAATTTATCCCTCCCCCCAAAAGTACTATTTAGGGGTTAAAAATTGCCATCCCAAAGTGGGGTCTTTTGGCACTTATATATATTCTATAAGTCCCAATATATATGCGCCGAACGTAACAATTAATAATCACAAACAGTGGAGTTACAAAATTGTGTTTCAGCGCCGCCGTCCTCTACCACTGCTACTACAGTCATTAAAAATATACAACCGAGGAATCTCTACAGAAAAACCACATCCAAGTGCAGTTTATAAATCTGAAATCTTCTTAGCATATGATAAGACTTACGGACCGAATGCCATCAAAATTTTAAATATTACTCTAAATCTAAAATCATATACTGTAGGTACTGAATTAAAACTAGAATATTTTTACAGAAATATCCTATAACAAATTATAAATTTTTATACTGATGAATGAATCGAAAAATAAAAAAATCTCCGTTATGACATTGTAACAGTGTTCTTAATAAGTCCACCTATTCCTTAAAAATTGACCACACCATTCCAGTTTTTCAGTCAATTAAAATAAATTGAATTTGCAATCCATTAATTTACGTTTGAATTACATTAATAAAATCATTGTCTAAATATAGCAAAGCGGCTATAAATATGTGCAATCCTAATTTGAATGTGAATTGTTGTATTATTTTAAAACACTATTTAATATAAGTGTATTATTTAGTAATAAGATGGGCTTCAGCAAAAGTCTTAAAGTTGGCTTTCAAACTAAGTGATCTCAGAAGCTTCTCACTTAACTCGTGAGGTAAGTGAATTAACCAAAGTGCTCATTATTGTTCAAAGTAAGGCACTCGTGAAGTACATAAACTTTTTAAATGGAGAAAAATTAAACTATTTTTTTATACATTTAGTATGGAAAACTGATCACTACAATAGTGTTCTTAGTCAAAACTTTTGGCTGAATAGTTTTTTTTAACCCTTGAGCATAATTTAATGTCAGAGATAGGATCTGTTTCCTAGAGTTTGTTCCTTAATTAAATAGCTTTAATTATCCGTACCTCCTTTAATATCTGATAATACGAGGAAAACTTTAAATTTTTCACTTTGAAATAATAAATAAAATAAAAATGCATCTACAAAAAAGTCAAATTTAACACTCCTGCTATTTATTATAATAGTCCTTTGAACCTTAGGAAAGTTCCAAAATGCCCCTCAAAGTTGAGGTTTTGGTCCTAGCAAGGGTCGCTACTTCACAAAGAACCAGATGCTGCAAACAGCCCTTTGTACCAGAAATCAGGGTCTTTGTTCGTTTTCCTCTTATCTAGAGGCCTGATTCTGAAGTCTGAAAGGCACAAGAAGGGGAGATAGGGATTCTGTCTTGAATGTCTCTTGAAAAAGGAGTGTCGCAAGTACTTTAGGAAAGAGACAGCTCTCAAGCCATTAACCTCGAGTACACGCTGAAAAGTATGTATGTATATGTATATATATATAAATAATTAAACTCACGCACAACAAAATTGTGATGGGAGAGGGGGAGGGGGCAAGTAAAATGTTAACATTTTGAAATTCAATAAGTGTAACATCTGAATGAGGGGCAAGTATAAAGTTTCTGAACTTAATAGTTAAAATGGTTCTCCAAAGAGTTGTATTTAATATAGTCAACATCAAGGTTTAGCGGATTTTCTATGCAAATTTCACGTGTTTCTGGAAATGCTGGTCATATTATTCCCTTGCAACGACATACTACATTTTGGAGATAACCCCGCCAATAAATTAAAATTTTTCTAAAAACTTTGATTTTGTATTTTGTATATTACGTTTTTGAACAAACTAACCATCATACAATATGTATAATTAGTTACAATATTCAAATTAAATCCCAATTTGGTCACATTTCGTCTGATAGTGTTTAGAGGGTACAGAATAAAATTTTTTCGAAGTGTGTTTTGTTGTTTGTTAGAGGAGAAAGCATCACATGTTCTATTGGAAATACTGTAAATCACAGCCAAATATAAACACTATTAAAGGCAATATACCAATTCATTTCTTGACTTGTAAATATGCATATGACAATTGCTGTGAGTAAATTATTGCATCATTCTGAAACTTGGTTTACAATAAACAACGAATTGCTTGTTTATTTCTGGACAGAATAACAAACATTCTTGAGGGAATCGAGATGTATGAAATTGATGTTAAAAAGTTTCTTAATCTGCGATGGATATAATTAGCTAATTGCACCTATTGCTATTATTACACTAATCTATTACTGATTGTCACATCTGACAAAAGGAATAAAGGACAACACATTAGGTGAATGAGTACAACACATGCTGTGTACAAAACGATGTAATATAAATAGCATTGAATGACAAAAATACTTACATTGTGCACGGGGTATCACAGATATCCTTATCAGTTACTCAATAACACAATCTACAAGATAAGACTCATTGCAGAATCTAACATATCACTGGCTTACAACAAGATCACAAGAGGCTTAAACATAATGAAACTTAAATTAACATAATATACATAATGTACAAAATAAAAATACATATAACCTTAGTTGAATACAACAATTAAAATTTACCACGGATACAATATTGTCAATGTTGAGTAATGTATGAGATAAAATAAAACAGGTGAAACGATGAAACTGTACTAAGAGAACGGCTGAAGTATGAAATAACCCAACGAAAAGTGAAATGAAAATTTTACCAATTAACTTACAAAAATTAAATACATTATATAAACGATGTTAGCTGTTATACACTGAAATAAATAAATATAAAATGTCTCATAAATAATAAATGATAAAGCAATAATTTAAATGGATTAGTCATATTAGATATAAACAGATGAGATGTCAGATTTTTTTACTGTCATAATACATTGATTTTTTATGTTATGTCAAATTTTAGCAATATTTAAAGTGATTAAGACTCGGGTCATTTATTTCCAAAATGACAAGTTTTTATTAATTCAATGATACGAAATACAGACAAAATTCAGGAATCAGAAGTTAAGATTAAAGTCCGGATCATCATAAAAATATTAAATATAGATCAGTCTATATCTAATCAATTACGTAAACTATTATTTATTCAATAGCGATAATTTTTAATATATTTATATATACAAATGAGAAAATCATAAAATCTAAACTTTTATTGACATTGTAGTTACAAGTTTTAGATATCCATCATTTGAAGCAGTCTGCATCTCAGTAAAATAAACTCGAAAAGTTAGTCAAGTTTTGCTCATTGAACGTCGCTACTCTGTAATATTATAGAGCTTAGAGCTATGCAGTACAAACCTTCAGAGTCTATAAATAAATAAATAAATAACGATTACAAGACAAACTAATTACAGAACAACGTTACTTTACACGGCCGCTAAGCGTTGCCCGTGCAGATTGGTCGCAACTTTTACAATTAAACTTAGATCAAATTTCAGTATCCAGCTTCCACAAACAGTGACACAGTGACAGTCTATGGTGCCGGGGTAGCGGGTAGCTGCCAGGAGTGAGGGACTCCAGCAACAGTTGAGGGTAGCAGGGACGGACAGCCGCTCCAGGGCCGTGTCGTGTGACCCTCAGATGTTGAGGCAGCGGAGTTTCTTGGGCGGCACCCTGGAGGTGAACTCGAAGGTGTCCACTCTGAGGGCCTGGGCCGCGCCGACCTCATCCTCCGGCGGAGGGTCTCTCTCGGGGGACTTGGGCGGCGAGGCGATCTCCCCCATCAGACTCTTCAGGCAGAGCTTATTCTCCTTTATCCTAGTCCTGACGAGGAACTCCAGGGTGAACAGGTGGCTGTCCTCCGCCTCAGGTATGAACTCCCGCATGAAGGAGGCCAGCTTCAGGAGGTACTCGACGTTGTGTCCACTGGCTCCCGAGCTGGAGACGATCTGGGAGGCGATGTCGGTGAGAGGCGCCTCCCCCAGCCAAAGGGAGTTGCCCGGTACGGCTATGTACAGCAGGGCCGGGAAGGGAGCCAGGGCCGGCTCGTCATCTTCCCGAGGGAAGAAGGTGGTGAATTTTGTCAGGTAGCCTCCCAGCACACATTCCCTCTGGTTCAGGTACGGCAGCGCGGTCTCTCCAGACAACTTGAAGGCACGGCCCCATACCACTCCCTGGAACAAAAAGAAATAACATTTAGATTCAAATGTTCAAGTATAGGAAAAAAGTGAGGGAGCATTTAAATTTACCAAAATTTGTCCCACAAACTAATCTGCACAAACAACGTTGAAAAATTAAAAATAAATAATTAAGTCACGTGTAATATATCTAAAATAAAATCCTAACTAAATGCACCAAATAATAATTTCGTCAGAGATTACAAAAACGATTATATATTTGACAAAACAACGTATACAAATGTCATTAAAGAATCTTACCTAACCTTGATAATCATGTTAATATACGCTTATTTGTTTACAGTGACTAAACTGTTGAGCAAAGCGAAATACTGTTGTTCGCAGAATGGGAACGTGAATATTTGTACAGTCGGCGAAACATCCATTATAACTTATCAGAGGTTTAGTGATAACCAACCGACGAACATGTACAGTTTAAGGATTCCTAAAATAAATTTAATTTCAACACATCTGATTACAATGTCATCATCAGATGTTGATTGCACATTTCTGTAAAATACGGTAGATGAAAGGAAAAGGTGGGGAAATTGTCGGATTTGAAAATAGGAAGTTGCTTATTGTTCAGCAGTATTTGAGCTAATTCAGGGTAAACTAGGAGAATTTTCAAACTGTAGTGAGGAACAGCAAGCAAAATACAGAAATTCTAATTTTTAAGGTTGTGATAAAAAATGCTTCACCGGTGGGTAAAAAAATTCCATTCTGCACAAATTCAGAGGAAATAGAACACGGAATTAGTCGAAGAAAAGTTGTAATATTAAAAAAATGTATTTAAAATATGAGCCATGATAACGAAACCTAATACAGTAGAGCGTCGATTATCCGAAAGTCGTTCATCCGAAACGTCGGATAACCGAAAGCCAAATCCCGCTGAAATTTTACGATTGGTCAGCCCTATCCGACTAGGGTCATATATTATGATTATGAAGGCTCTTATTGTCGCCGGATCCAACATGGTGTTGGGTGCTCTTGTGCCTGCCTACCACTTGTTTCTCACATCGTTGGTATCGCTTTTATTGTTGAAAATCATCAAGATAATGACATCTCGATTGAAAAAGGTCCGACCAATGGTTGGTATTAAATGGTTGGAACAGCAAGATGAATGTGATGCTGTGCAGTTGTTGTCTTTAAAACGCCTACGAGACTTAACGGCAAAAGACGGGTGACAATGCTTAAGCAAACAAACATGTTCAACTTTTCTTTAATGTTTATTTTGTACTGTTTTATCATAGGTATCTAGTTTAGTGTTGATTTTGTACTGTTCCTATTTTATCTTATTATAAGTAAATGTTTTTAACTAGACGTTTTTTACAGTGATGTTCGATTATCCGAAAACCACCTTGCAACAATTGTTTCGGATAATCGACGCTCTACTGTACTTCAATCGGTTATGTCTTGTATGCATACTGTACAATCAAACGATAGATCAAAATAGCTTTTATTGATTAGTGATTTTCCATCAACTCCTTGTACTAAGTAGATTAATCTATAAGCGTCTGCTCAACAAATGTGTATTTCAAAGCCTGTTTATACCACGCTGCCAAAAGTTAACAATCACGTTTCGCCAAATTAGTTACATAACTAACAGGCGAAAGGTTAGACGTCTTGTTTGCGACGTTATTTACATTTAACTAAGTAAAGTAATCTCGAGCTCTCGGCGCGTTCAGCGAGGGTGCTGACAATGTGTACACAGGTATTCGTAGACCTTGTACACGTTTACTCAAGTCTCAAGTCTTCAGTTAGACGGAGTTTGCTTATGATCGTATCCCTTTCGTTACCGCAGTATTTAGACAGATGCTGAGCTGCCTCTTGATCTCACCAAGAGTTTGATAACAAATACATCAAAGAGTAAGCCAACGTTACTTCGTCGGCTAACATTAATAACTCTCAACCAATACTTTAGCAAACTTTTTGGAGCTTTTGAGGGATGGAATTAAGTAGTATAGAAGGAAAGATTTAATTGGTTGAACTAGTCGTGCTTGATTATTTCGACAATAATCTATAATAATTCATGGGTGATAAATATAAAATTCAATTCAAATTTTCTTTATTGCAGTAGACAGTTTTTTTACAATTGTATTGCATGCGTCTAACTTATTCTAACACAAGTTGAAGTTTAAAACATCAATTTTGACCAATGTTACATTAATTAAACATTTTATTACAATCGTCACACAAAAATGTTACTCATTTTGGCAATTAGAGTTAACAAAGTAATTTTATCGTTCCTAGCGATTTGTCATGAACTCGTCAAGGGAATAAAACGCATTCGACAATAAAAGATCTCTTAATCGAGCTTTGAAACATTTCTTTGTTGCCAATTCGTTGATGCAAATTTGACCTTCATCATCAAATCCCTTGATAATTAAAAAAGAATATCCACGCGCAAATAAACTATAATATTAAATGTCTGTTTCCTACAAACAATACAAAACTGCTCAATCATGGCACGTGAATAAGAGCACTTATCGATAGTCTACCAAGAATCGGGCATTTAGGTTCTTGATTCGGAAACAATACGGGGAAACAGAGACTACCAAGGGTCAAGGCATCCGATAGGCCGGCTGGGCGATAACAGATGGTAATAACCTGACCTGACATATATCTCGTGATTATACTGTTTGTCTGCAAATGTTTGCAGACTGTTCTTGATACAGTTCTAACTTTGGCCATGGACCATTGTTTCCAAGGTGTATAAGGAAAAAACAGATTACTGTAATGAAATTGATTTTATTTTCAATCAGTAAACATATGGTGGGGCCATACAGATAGCGAGTTTCCATTTTTAGATCTTGTCAAATACAAAACAATTGGAATTTGCTCTCCTGTTTGTGGTCACTTCAGCAAAATTACCTGAAACTGTTGGGGAATCCTTTGCAAGTTTACTTTGTTGTTTTGGTTAGGACAAACAACAAGGCGAATCCAAACAGATCATGATCGTGGATGGCTACATCTTTAGCACGCCTGCTTGGAGTGTCTCTTCTGATCTAAGTGGAGGAAGCTCACCTAGACGTTAGAAGCCGGTTAATGGTTAACTAAGTGTTGTTGTGTACGGATATCGGCGAGATCGTGCGTACTCGAGATCGTGAGGAAAAAAAAAACAGATTATTGTAAGAAAATGATTTTATTTTCAATCAGTAAACATATGGTGGAGGCCATACAGAGAGCGAGTTTACATTTTTAGATTTTTGTGGTTACTTCAGCGCAATTACCTGAAACGTCACAAATTGTTGGAGAATCCTTTGCAAGATTCTTTGTCGTTTCGGTAAGGACAAACAAGGTGAATCCAAACAGATCATGATCGTGGATGGCTACAACTTTAGCACGCCTGCTTGGAGTGCCTCTTCTGATCTAAGTGGAGGAAGCTCACCTAGACGTTAGAAGCCGGTTAATGGTTAACTAAGTGTTGTTGTGTACGGATATCGGCGAGATCGTGCGTACCCACAATGGCTGGAAGTGCGTGTGCGTGTACACGCGGTGTAAACAGTGCCGTGTCTTGATCACAATCCCCATTGTCTTTACGCACGCGCCGCTTTGTTACGGGGCGTGCCTTCCAGCACTTACCGCTCGCATCCCGTGCCCATACTACGCGTCGACAGGACGGAGATCATGCTTTGACCGGGAGCGGTCTTCCAAAAGCCCATTCACCGGATGAATGGGTCGGATATTGTTGCCGGTGAAAAGCGTCTCCTTGTAAGATTGAGGGCTGAATCAGAATACGGGCCTATGATTACCACGTAAGGGCTTATTCAGCAAAGATGGTCTTAAAGGTTCTGATATTTCATAGCTCCTTTTCTATCTTCATATGGAGAAAGTGAACGCAATGAGGCATATATTGACGAGTGACACTTTCGGGAGATAAGATGAATTTTGAAGCATCTTAAATTTCATCAAAGATACCTTTTTATTCTGATTTTGGGCTTGTACAGATAAGTTTAAAAGTTGTTCATTTGAAATTGTTAAAGCAAAAGATAGCATGATCTAAAGACGGTTCAAAAACAATTAGTGTAAGAAGGGAAAAATAGAGACTATATATTTTACAAAATCTTAACCCTTCTTATGAATGAAACATAAGATATTTAGTAAGACTTGCAGCAAAAATTATTCATGATTTTATAAAAATGATAGGTAGGTATTAGCTACTCTGCTACATTAATGAATAGTCAAGGGTGTCAATTTAAAAAAAAATCTCTGCTTACGGTTTTGGCTGAAAACATAGGCTTCTTACATTCTTACCGTAAGTTTAATGTATTTTGGCCTATTTTTATTTTCCTCACCTGACTTACTCTAGCCGAACAAAAAAGACGCAACCCCAACAGATCGAGCAAGTGCTTTACTCCCTCCAGGTACACCCTGCTTGCCCTCGACAGGAAGGAAGCTGTAAAGAAGGCCCCATTAAGGGGTAAGCGGGTCTCATCTAAATCCGGACACAGGAACAAGGACACGGAGACACTTGTGGCAATCAAATTACGAACTGCGGAAGAGCCGTGGGTCGCGACAGTTGTGCCCAGATGCCCACAGACTCCACTATTTATACACTTCCTCACCCCGGCTTGGTCGCCGCTTGGCTAGGCGTGGGAGAAGGGCTGGCAATGTCCTCAAAACATTGGCCTTCCGCCAGGGCAGTAACATTCCAGAAATAACAATTGCGTGTTGTTTCACTTCAAAACAAACCGGCTCGAGCTGGAGTACTAATATCACGTGGAAATAGCATGATACTTCCTTTGTCCTGTCCAATAGACATGAAAGTCTGAACTTGGAGTCGGTATACATTCGGTGGAGAACCCTCGTAACTAATTTAATGCTTATTAGTAGGTATAGGATGACTGCAACAAGGAAATTTAGTCCAAAAATGAACGTTAAAAGACAATAGCGAATAAGCAACTGAAATTAGCCAGTATAGTTGAGAAGGTCTGGCCAAATACCAACACCATGAAGATATGAATGGTAAGGACTATATTTCTGGCATTAGATTATCTGGATACTGGCCACGAAACTTGACCGGATACCAAAATACTCCAGATATAAAGGCGAGGAAAATCATCCAACATTATTCTAAATATCTCAACAGCAATTTTACGCCTACTTTAGGTGTATGGATTCAACAGCCTTTGTGCTGCTTCGATTTGGAAAAGAGTTCTAGAATTAGAAGAATTATAAGGAAAAGAAACCGTAGCGTTAATCTTTGGAGTCACACGTTATAGTGTGCACCATTAGTTTCCATTATGAAATATATAAAAGGGTGAACAACTTCATCAAATTTATACCACGACATTCTAAATGACAATTGAAGGCGACTGAAACAACTACTCCGCAGAGCATTCAATTACGACTGCTCCACGATTCCTCTCTTTGGATAGAACCCAAAATCCAATAACGAACAGTAAGAACATTACAACACTGTAACACTGTAGGTGTATGTTCCCCTAATGAGATCCTATAAGATCCAAAGTTGTGGGTTCGCACAGATCACTGTAATGTCAACTACCGCATAAGACCAACAAAAATTAATAGGACAACAAATGGTAATGTGCTAGGAAAAGTGAGATTGATGTCCTCTGTTGCATAATTTGTACAAATTATTAACTAAGAATGTAAACTATTAGCAAGATTGGTACGCCGCCACAAAGAGGCCCCACCCGAAGAATTCCAAGGCTAACGGGTATATCCACTAGATCAGGAATCTGTGATGTCACCCAAGTGCCTTCATCCTAAATAGTAAAAGAAGAAACAACACTGAAAATGGATTTTAACTGTGATAGCTAAAACAGCTGCCGAGCTTTTAAGACCTTACTTTATCCCGGCCTCTTACCCTCTAACTATATCGCACATAAGTAAAAAAAAGATAAGATGTATCCTAGAGAATATAAAATTCATAGAGGAGACATGCTATAGTTGAGTGGGTTCGTCTCGTTGAACCTAGATTGCGCTGATAGCAATTGACAGGGTCGTTCTGTAACTATAATACAATGCCGCTAGAGTTCTCTAATCAGTTTTCAGAATTTTATGTCTTCTAAAGAAAATGAAATTTGTATTCTCTACGACAATACTCTTTATATAAAATTCACAAGAACAAGTTAACTTCACTTTACCCATCAATCAATTTATCAGCTGCAACACAAACTACAACCAGTAATAAAATAGTGTACCCTGATAAGATACCGTATTACACATGTAGTTAAATGCTAATGCGTTTCTGTTGTAAGTGAAGCGACATTGTGTTAAAGAGATAATGGACCACGGTGAACGGCCGCCACGTGGCGATAGCGACAAGTTGAGACGTGTTAATACCGAGGCAACTAACTGTTGCTTTCTGGCCGGTTATCTTGTCTCGCGCCCAACTTGGCAACCACTGCACTGTATATGATCCGACAACCGTATCCGTGCTTTGTTACGTCATAGACTACAGTTACTGTACAGTTGGATGTCACTGGAAGTCAGATACCGTACAATCTAGAATTTCAAATCTTCACTGGATATAAAACTGCAGAATCGAACATGAATTTGGAGAGAACGAGATGCTGTTTTTCAAAGAGGTCGAATTTAACTAGTCATGGCTTTTTGCGTTTGGATGGAATTTCGGGGCAAAAGTGACTTTGTAGAAGAATCTTGAAGGTTCAGTTGGTGAATGACAACGTTGAGGAATAAGATTTTCCTCTAGTAGGTATTGTAATTCTGATATTTATTTTGAACATTATAAATGCCAATTTTCAGCATCTTCAACTATTCGGTGTTCCGAGATGGGAACTAGTATGAATAAATGAATAGTATGAATAAACTCACAGAAGCCTTTGACTTTAAAATATTATAATCCTTGGATTCAAATGGGAATTGCGTGGTAAGCCTTTTTAGGAGGTACAGCTAGTTGTGCGCTATCGTGCTAAATATTTTCTTTGTAAATGTAATCCATTTCAATCTTCTATTAATGACCTCACTTTGATTAATGCAAGTAATGTTGGAGATTTTCTTTTAATGCTTGAATTTACTGAATATTCCTTCTTGCATTGACTGAAGAAGATTTCGCATAAGGATGTCAACTCGAAATTCCAAATTGAAGATGCACTATTGGTTTAGACGTTTAATTGTCACAACACAGATAGATCGATGATTTCTTTCAAAGCAGGGCGTGTTAATATGCTCGTACCACTTCCAAATATTTAGAAACTCCATCATCTTGTAGACAAAAATTGTAGTATGAAGGATATAAATTTGTTGAACGGAAATTCCGTCACAAAGATGATTGTAACAGGCAGATGATTAAAGTACATAGCACAATAAAAGTATCACGTAAAGTGTTATCGAAAACACGTAGCATCATAAAAACTCTTCTTTCAAGCACGTGTTCTCTAAGAAGGTAACTTCAAACACAAAAAGGCAGATATGACTTATTGTTTGAGTGGTATGTTTGAACAATCTAGGTTAAGTCTCTTGGCGGGGACACTTGGCAAGGACGCAAGTAAGTAACTACGCACACAGCCTCTGGCTAACTGGGTTAGGCGATCCGGAAAATAAGCCACTGTGATCAAGGCCATCCGAAAGAATAAGTACTAAAGATTACAATGTGTTCGTACATAAAAGACTATTTCTCTGGTTACTATTCAGTTCCACATTGAAATGAGATACAGATTTTCCACATGGATCAATTTTATTGGGAATTTTATTTGTTTACTCGGCTACCAAGCAAAATCGAATCCAGATATCCAATGTTCCTATAACTCCATCTCTTAATAATAGCAGTAGCATTATACTTACATTGAGTACAGCAATCTAATACATGAGACCAAGTAAAGACTGTCTTTGTAACTAAAAACATAATCACCAACCGAACGTCTCATGACAAAAATAGTAGTATGTAGGTATGGTAGGAAGGGTTGATACAATGTGAATGTTGGTTTTAGCTCTAGTTCACTTTCCTCTTAGTGTAGCATCTGAAATCTGACTTAACTCTTTAAATTCAGTGCTGGATTAGAAAATACACTAAGAGGAAGGTGATAGGAGCAAACTTAACATTCACTTTGAATCAATCATGCTTATTAGTAGTAAGCATGAACCACAGCTATGTTATGTGTAGAAAACTTGGTTACACCACCATGCTTAGAGATCGTGTTTAAAACATTGTAGTCAATTGTGTACCTGATGAGACAATGAGACTACCACTTCACCTATTTATAGGTGTCTCTGTTGTCGAAACGATGTAAATGTTTAGTTTTGAGCCTTTTCATCGTAGACTTTCTTTGAATCTCTTCAGACGTGGTGGACTGGAGCTAAACTAAAAATCCAATAAAAATGTAAAAATGAAACTTCTGATCAAAGCATTATATGCTGCAAGACTAACTTTTTTGTAAAGTCACATTATGGAACAAATATTTTAACAATATTTTATTCATATAAGTGCAATAATTTATAACAAGAAAGGTGCATCTATGGATGTATTCAAGTCAGGAATTGCGAATGCACAGAGTTTCAAATCTGAACAAGTTCTCAGCGCACTCGCCATTCCTGAACTTGAAACATTGCGTCGACGTAAGAAAGGATACTTGGCAAGCTTGACCGACATCTCGGAACTCAATGTCCTTCAGATAACATCAACCAATATAATAAAAAGGTGAGGATAACCAAACTGAGTTGTCGGATCAGGAAAAGCATCCTTGACAACGAGCCTCATTTTTCTGGACACACGTTAACAGTCTGGTTACAAGTACCTAGCGGGGGGGGGGGACAATGAGTCGGCGGTAGAGAGCCTGCTTGACGCGAGAAGAGGGAACTATTTCTGCCATAATGATAATTGAGTAGCGACATCGTTTCCTCGCTACTTACCGACAATTATCACGTTTAGCCGAGTTGCTGGCGGGGAGTCAAGCTGGTGCCGCGGCATTAACCCTCTTGAAGGTTGGGCCGTGCGTCACGCATTCCTGTACCCCGCAACAACTTGAAGATACCGACGGGATGGCTGTTGAAGGACGTATTATTATCAGATTTGCTCTCTGGCTATGATATTTTAAAATAGGACTAACGACTTTATGGAGTATTATGACGTTCAGGTGGCAAAAACTCGCTGAATTATGATTATCGAAAGTGAATCTGGAGTAAATGTGGTTAGAGGACACCTAGTCAAAGACCTATAACATGAATTAGGAGATAAAATACGAACGCTTGCCATATATTTGGGATCAGCACTTTTAAAACCATTATCACATTTATTTTTGGAAAGAACTAAAAGAGCCTATACTGGGGGCACTCTAATACAAATACTGACCGCAATGCTCATAATTCTGAGTTGAATTTCAAATTGCCACCACGTCTCGTGAAATAATAAAAAAAATTCACTTTTTTGTTCTTTCTTCAGAAATGGTATTTAACAGAGCTCTGACAAATCCGAAAACCAATTGCATCATCTAACCGATGTACTTCGATCTTCACTTGCTTGAGTATTTGTAATCGCAATTATAATTGGTAATAGCCTAATTTAATTTAAATAAACACTGAATCACAAAAAATACTTGTCCGCTGGGCTCAATCCTGGATCTCTCACTTGCCGAGCAAACATGCTACCAATACACCACACAGATCTTACTTTCTACGATTCAATTATTTTGTATTTGTCCGTTTCAGTCACGTATGTGTTTAAATAACCAAACTAACATACGATCGAAAGACCAAATACCTGTCAAACGACTTTTTATTTACATTAAATAAATTTGTGTAAATGGCATTATCCTAATATAATAGGTATAATAATCCGTTTTATATGTAATTATGTAAGTTTTAACTAACATTAAAAATATGATATTTTTTAATAGTACTTAAAATATAATTTTCTGACATTTCCATATCTCTGGAACTTTTATGTTTAGGATTATGTAACCAAAGATCGTTATATTAGAACTTGAGCTATGTTCTGATGTTCAGAACGCTATTTTGCAAGTTTTTATGTCACAATTTCACCACTGCAATTACTTGTAGAAAGTGCATGATTGTTTACATACAGAGAATTTGCAATACCCAAAAGTAAAATGCAATTAAACTGATAAGTAAATACGAAAGGAGACGTTCATACTTTTAATTGAACACATCTAGAAATAATATTTTACTTTAAATATTTGTATTTACTTCAACTAATACAGTGACTTGTTGCAGCAGTTAGAGCACAGACACAGACACAGTGTGTAACGTATTAAATGTTATCTTGGTTATGCAGTTGTTGGCGGATGCACACGAGCTGCCCGCATGGCATTTGTTGGCTAATGGTTCCATACTTAACACTAGCAGTATAATTGCGAGTTGTGTAATAGATGTGAGATGTTAATTGCGCATCAATCTTAAAGGGAAAACGTTATTAGTGAGGAATACATTATCCACGCGCCATCTCTATTGCGTATAAATAATATATTTTCCTAACTTTCCAAGGCGAATCTTTTACAACCAGGCAAATCCAAAACATTCATTCACACGCCATCTCTATTGCGTATAAATAATGTATTTTCCTCACTTATCAAGGGGGAACTTTTATAAGCAGCAAACAACAAAGATTAATTCGCGTGCCATGTCTATTGCATATAGATAATATAATTTCCTAACTTTCCATGGCGAATCTGTTATAAACCAGGCAAACCCAAAACAATCATTCACACGCCATCTCTATTGCGTATAATAATGCAATTTCTTTGCTTTCTAAGGCGGAAATTTAAAACCCAGACAAACCCAAAATAGTTGTCTCACGTGCCATCTCTATTGCGTATACTATTGCAATTTCTTTACTCTCCAAGGTGGAATTTTAAAAACCTAGACTATCACAAATAATTTACTCACGTGTCATCTCTATTGGGTATAATAATATAACTTCTTTCCTTTCCAAGTCGGAAATTTTAAATCCAGAAAAACACAAAGAGTTTATTCTGTAAATGCAGAACAGGAGTAGAAGATTTAAAAGCGTTCTCGGCAATACCTACAAACATTTACTTTTATAAATAAGTTGTTCTGTTCACATAAAACAACAAGCTGAGAAAACCTAGACCTATTAGACCAGTCCTAAAAGGACACTTTCGCTGCTTCCGAAGTGATACGTTGCCTCCTGTCGAGACTATAGCCTGGCATTATATCTCAATTATGGCTCTGATCTAGCTTCCTCTAGTCGAAGTGGGTAGGGGACAGTACTCCCTTATGTTAAGGCTTGGAAAGACATTTAACACTAAGAAAGCCCCAATTATTAATTATTAGCCCCAACATTAAACTAGAGCTAACGAGAAACACTTTTGAACACCAATATCCCAACATTTGTGGTTAGCAATCTACTCCTGAACATCCATGAGGTTGTCCAGATGTAAAAAATCGGTTCTTGACGTACTCAATGTAGGATAAACTGTTAGGTATAACTCAGCTAGAATTTAACCCTTCTGTGGCAATTAAATTATTTCTTTTCAGAATGTTTGAAATACGTACGATGAAAAAAGGAAAATTAAGGATGATTTATTGTATTTCCCATTATTCAACCCAAACGTTTTCAAGAGATTCCCTTCCGAGTTTTATTGTGAGTAAATCCACGATAGGAACTTTGGCAAGATTTGGCAAAAACCTGGAACATTGATTTGCACTGTCTATAGCAGGGTCGATGGCGATGGGCATTCTCTGAACTACGTGTTCTAGATAAAATTATGCTCCACCATTTCTCGAAAGCTCACAGCTGATGCTCTGTGTGAGGGAGGTAGTAGGGGAGTTTGCCGGTGGGATGACGCCAGTAAGAAGATCCTCGGCGCGTCGGTCACGGTATGACGTACGCTCCCGTTGTGCGCAGCCGCCAGGTCATGCGATCCACGCGCCTCCAGGGGTGAAATTACATGACCGGACAACGTCCGCTGGGCACTGGGCAGAGACTGCCCGTGAGAACTGGGATAGTGTACAAGGTTACTTGGGGAGTAAACAGGTAAAGAGCGGGAGTTCGCATGAACTTTCAGGTGTTTCAGGTACACAAATGAACAGAACAGAGACTGCCCGTGAGAACTGGGATAGTGTACAAGGTTGCTTGGGGAGTAAACAGGCAGAGAGCGGGAGTTCGCATGAACTTTCAGGTATTTCAGGAGCACACATGAACAGAACAAACAGAGACTGCCCGTGAGAACTGGGATAGTGTACAAGGTTACTTGGGGAGTAAACAGGCAGAGAGCGGGAGTTCGCATGAACTTTCAGGTATTTCAGGAGCACACATGAACAGAACAAACAGAGACTGCCCGTGAGAACTGGGATAGTGTACAAGGTTACTTGGGGAGTAAACAGGCAGAGAGCGGGAGTTCGCATGAACTTTCAGGTATTTCAGGAGCACACATGAACAGAACAAACAGAGACTGCCCGTGAGAACTGGGATAGTGTACAAGGTTACTTGGGGAGTAAACAGGCAGAGAGCGGGAGTTCGCATGAACTTTCAGGTATTTCAGGAGCACACATGAACAGAACAAACAGAGACTGCCCGTGAGAACTGGGATAGTGTACAAGGTTACTTGGGGAGTAAACAGGTAAAGAGCGGGAGTTCGCATGAACTTTCAGGTGTTTCAGGTACACAAATGAACAGAACAGAGACTGCCCGTTGTACAAGGTTACTTGGGGAGTAAACAGGCAGAGAGCGGGAGTTCGCATGAACTTTCAGGTATTTCAGGAGCACACATGAACAGAACAAACAGAGACTGCCCGTGAGAACTGGGATAGTGTACAAGGTTACTTGGGGAGTAAACATGCAGAGAGGTAACATGAACTTTCAGGACCACACATGAACATAACAATCTGAGACTACCCGTGAGAACTAGGTTGATATACAAGGTTACTCGGTAAGTAAACAGGCAAAGACCTAGACTTCGATGATTGTTTTGTATTTTGTAGAATTTACTTACTGTGCATGGTATATTTGCTGGAACGCATCTTCAATAACACTATATTTCGCCATTCGTATACAGTACTGTTATTTTTTTTAGTTTATTAGTGATGTGAAAGTTTTTTTTCTTCCAGAAAACGTCATGACTGATGCCTATTTCCAATATTTTAGTGGATTGATTTTAATTGTAATTTATATAAACAAGTAAAAGTAATGTAGATTTTTTCCCGAGTTAAGGCCCAATTTGTAAATAATACTCCAAATAATAACTGTACTGTTTATATTCGAAATTATTTTGCTCAAATCATCATAATCATCGGATATATATTTTATTCCTATGTCAAATTATCGAGCCCGGATGGGTTCCTAAATGAATCTCAAAGGAATAAATGATAGAAGACACAATGGTGACCTTGTGGAATTCCATACTTATTTCTAAAACGTTTTTATTTACATAGTTAAAATTTTTAATTTATAAAAACCTCACGAATTAAGAAAGAAATATTTCACAGCTACGTACTACACAGATCTGTAAAATAGGCACTAGGAGGGGCGAGCGAAGTTTGATGTAGTAGAACGGGAGTGCAAGACAAACATTGAGATGTTATCAATGGTGAACATGGAAGTAAACACGGTGTATTGTACAGGCATATGTATTTTCTAAACCAAGTAAGTTGCCAAGCCAATGTCAAGATGGAAAATAATTGCATCGCCAAATGTTCCGCCTTCACAGCTATTATCTCACTCTCACATGGTGTCCACGTGCTTGATTTACACGTTCTCAAACTTGTAATTATAGAACGATAATTCACTCTCAATTTGTCTGACCTTGTCGCCAAGCGATCACATCAGATGTGGCCTCCATGTGAAAAATCTCCAAAAGATTCTCTCAGATGAGAAATTCCTAAATGGGTCGCATGCAAGTGAAATCGTGACATAAAAACACCTCATGATCATATCGTCTATTACCCACAAAGGTATCTAAACTTGATTACACTTTAACGAAAGGTCTATATTTAGACACTGAAGCTCATCTCAAGCAGTCAGCATACTTTGTTTGAAGTTTGTTTTTGACGTTGGAAAGATTGTGAAGGAAACAGGATTTTTTCCGGAAATTTGCCATGGTACAGTGATACAAAAAATCAGTAACACTACGTTTCAAGGTCTGCAATCTGACCTCTTCTTTAGGTAAATAACCAACCTAACATAATCACAAACTAGGTTGAAATAAACAAATCATACCAGATCGCTGTGATACGCATTATTCAGAAATGTGTCAACTTCCCTAACTCTAAGACATGCAATTAATAAAAAACAAAACACAAACACTAATTATTAAAACTGAACTGCAGAATACAGGTCACAATAGGTCTGCATTCGCCGACGAACCACCTACGATTGCAATCAACACGTTAAAAATAACAGGCCATAAGGCATTTCCCACACAATTTTTGAAAATAAACATCAATTTCAATTACATCACCCTTGTAAGGATAAGAGGATTTCGGACATTTGCCACCGTTATAGGTTACAAAAGATATAACAACGTTTCGAGGATTGGAATTCATCCTCTTCGTCAAGTGGGGAAGCTCCTTTACTTACAGCACCTTATTTTACTGTCAATGTCGACTGTTAAGTAACAATAACAGTCGAATTAAGTAAGTGAGTTTCTCCCTAAGTCCAGGAACCGAGAAACAATTAGTATTATTGATATAATACTGTATTATTGATATAATACTAATTGTTTCTCGTTTTTTTTTGTCACTGAAGGAGAAATTTCTCCTAAGAATGAAATCTAACGTCAGCTACGGTATTTTTGAAGAGGTTGAAATAGGACGGTATCGAAAGCGTTATAAATATCAAACGATGACGTTTTTATAGGATCATATTTTTTACCTTTAAACAGTTAAAACCAACCGTCAATCACATTAAAAGTATATAACTACCAGGCAGCTAGATAAAGAGATCGAAATTCCCTACTTTCAGCCAAATAATCAATCTGTGGTTTGTTAATTAATGCTGTTTAACATTTAATTACGTGTCTGACGGTTGGTTCCGAGTGTGTCAAGCAAAAAACTGTGTTCTGAACCAAATTATACAATGTTTCATACTTTTAACCCTTTTGATACCTCTCCATTGTGACCTCCGCCGACATTAGGACGGCTGACAATCAATATATTTCTGATGAAACTTTGTCTGTTGACATAAGAAACATCTGTTTTTGTCCTTATTTAATGAAAATTGGCTTTCAGCTTCAGGACTATTACAGAGAGGTCTCACACAAAGTACGACGTTATTTCTTTACCACTTATATTATATCCACAGCAGGACGATCGACAGCGCGATGAGACAGAAGACAGACAGACAGACAGGTGGAATGCGGACACCTCACTCACTACTCAGGACCGTACTATCACTGTGAGCGCGTCTGATTGGAATGCGTAGGTGTCGGTGTTGACTGTCAATATTTGCTGTTCCCAACCTGTTCAGTTATTGCTCCCTCCCGCCTGTTTACAACATCTCCTGCATTACATCATCTTTGCCAGTTTATCGAAAACCGGAGAGCGGAGCGGTCGCCAGTAAAACTAGCTGTAAAACAATCGTTACAAACGATTAACTTAACGACACGAACGAGTACTCCGAGAAGAGGTTACGTTCTTGAGAACAAAGAACAAGCGCGATGTGAGTATCGTGTGTCGTTATCAGTTGAACTTGCGCGCACCTGCAATAATAAACTGCGAATTGCAATATACTGTTATGCACTGCAATATACTGTTTTGCTACCACGTATCGGCCTTATATGACTGTGTATTGTAATCAACGTGAATATATTATTGTGTCATTCACGTTATTGCAAATTTAAGTAAAAACACATTTATTCACTGCATTGATAACAGAATAATCAATACTAATAACTTTTTATTTTTGTGAGACCTTTCAATAGAAGGTTATCTTCATCAGACACATCACAAAAGTAAATACAAACAGTTATCTACTCACAAAAAGGCCTCACGAAATATAAAAAGGTATTAGTATTGGTTGGTTTGTACTCAATGTAGTGAATAAATTGAGAATAGTCAATACAAGCTCTATCTTCAACATAAAAACACATTGCCGGGCTAAAAGTCAATTTGTTTATTACAAAAATATGCAAATTAGGAAAGTATAATCCAGTTATTTTGCGTGTGGGTATATTTACACAGGAATTATTCTCAATTTCTCCAATAAATCTAAAGAAATATCTAAAATATTTCACCAATATCATTTCAATTTTGTTTACTTTATTTACAAATATGTCCCCTGAAACGAAATCCAATGTTATTATGGTTTAGAATAACATGAATCTTTAACTAACATACGTCGAGCTTTATTTGATAACACGAAATATGTGTACTTAGTAGAAGTATTAAATTCAAAATAATCAACTTTTTAAATGAACGCGCATTTTATTCATGTGAGAAAAAAAAATACTGAAATGCTATTCAAGAGGTGCACCGAGTACTTGGCGCCATCGGAAAGTAACGATAACGGGCTGTAAACGCTAGAAGCAGCGTCGTTGTTAAACGTAGTGTAAACTTATGAGAAGGGGATGACAGAAATAAAAAATACTTGCTGTGGAGGGTGCAATTCTTTACGGGGATTCAGTTTTAGATTTAACATTTAACTAAATAGGAATAACCTGAACTATTCCTAGGATCCTAATTTCCCAGTATTTGACATTTAGATTATGGTAGCTATTTCAGTAAATATGTTGAGCGGTGTCTAAGAGTAAAGAACGACAACACCAGAAGAGGGTGGTGGTGACTGCGCAGGTGATATCACAGGAAGTAAACGACCTCAGGGGCAAGTGAAGCTGACAAGGAGATGGGAGTGGAGAAGAGGAAAGATAACTCCGGGACGAGAGGATGGAGTTGTGGGGGCTCCCCGTACACCTGCTGAAGACCTACTGTGGGGTCAGAGGTCAGCACCTGCGGCAACAACAGGGCTGAGCAGTGCGCAGTCCCTGACCAACAATTACTGAGGGGAGACCTTTGCTGTAGCGGCGGCGAGGTGAGGAATTATGGAACGTTAACGGAGTCGTTTAAGTAACAGGTTTAGGGGACCTATTACTTCTGTTAACAGTGTTTCTAAGATTTCATAACTGTTGACAAAATTAACTGACACAAGTTTACACAACAGTACAACGGTTTTCTACAACCACAAATTTAATTATTTATTTTGGCTACAATGTACGCGTAAAAGGATTTATCAAATCCGATACTCGCAACAAAAGTTCTTACGTGAAAAGTTATGTATTTTCTTATTTCTTAGACAGTGCATAATAAATAAGAACGTCTGAAATGTTCGTTGTGTTGAAGAAATCGACCAATTCGCGATCTTTACTTTTAGAACAAATCAAACAGTGCAGTACGTTCACAGCTAAATTGCCATTTCCTTATCAATTGCTATTGTATTAAAACTTCTGAAATGAGATGAAACTACATTTCTAGTGGTTGTTATTACTATGAAATAGTTACGTAATTATTAACATGAGTTAAATAATTGTAGGAAGACTTTGGCGTATCCAATATTATTTTATAGAAGGACATTATTGTGCTTATTTCAACTTGGATCCATAGTGCCACACAATCAAAAGCAATAACTGTGAACAATCCGAGAAAATGACAAAATTCTTTGATGGCACATTGCTATATAAATTGTACAAGTAAACATGATGGCTAATTTAATATATTTTCAATTAAAAAATTAAATTAAATCATGTACTGAATTCGCTTTGGATAAGTCTGCATTGGTTTCTTCCACCAATTTCTCAGAATAGATAAGAACGGTGATATCGCTGCTCATCGTGGGTCAAGCTATTTGAAAGAATAATCGTAATGTAGATTCTTAAATTTAATTATTAAAACAGAGCGCTTTCTTATCATTATAAACGCATCATTACAACATACAATACTATTGAGATTTTAGACACGTTTTATTAACACGCTTGGCTTAAAGTTGATATGATTTGAATGAATAATTTGATCAATGAATATCCACATTTAGGGATTTCACTTCAGAATACCATCGCTAATAAAATACATATTAAATGACACATTCATAGTCCACGTTAAGGTCGAATAATGTAAATACAGTTTTTAAGTTACGGATGTTCTAATACAATCTTATAAGGACGCCAAACAAGGAGAAATATACAAATACAAGTATATTACAGACAATATAATCGTTTAATATAATCCACTGAGCAATTTCTTGTGCTTTTATGTCCGCCTTTTCAAATAACCCTGTTCCTTTGATATACGATATTGATAGAAGAGATCATTTAATCTCTTCCTCTCCCTATTACAAGATAATGATGGATAGTAAAGCTCCTCCCTAAATTCCAGTAACAGATAAGACAATGATTATGTCTATATGGTAATAAAGTCAATTTGAAACAGAAATAAAGCTAATGAACGTTGGACTGCTTCCTTGTTGCTTCATTTCACTCACAGTGCAATCCTTGTATTTTATTATGTTAATAATATATATTTATGTTGAAGTCTGGATTATACTTAAAAAAAATGTAAATGCGAAAGTGCCTTTGTTTTCCTCTCACGCGTAAACTATTCCCCTGACCTATTATTTCGAGCTATTGGTCTATAAAGTAAAGAAAATCCCATCTTGGTCTCTAAAGTTGTAAAATATTAATTGAAAGAACCTGTCAAATGTAGTCATCTGTTCTGTTTACACATTATTTGTGACAGCACAGCCGTATGATTAATTAATTTTTCCACTATTTTAAATTTGTTAAAATTTATAACGTATAAGTTCTCCAAGAAGTGACCATTATTTTTAGGCAGGTTTTAGATTTCAACGATTAAGTAAAGTACTCATCTACCTTAACAATGCCATAAAACAAGAATCGGTCGGCAAGAACTAAGATGGGTTTTTGAACTAATGTACTAATTCCAGCTCGAAATGTTCCAAAATATACTAAAAATATTTTTTCTGTTTATAAAGAATGAAACGCGTCAATTGAGTCATTGTTAATTTATTTTTAACTATACACTTTTAGCAAATATTAAATCTTAAAATAAAAGAGACAGTTACTATCTACCTTTTAAGATAAATAAAGACTGTTATAACACCCATCTTAGTTGTTTTAATATACTAAGAACGAACTAAATTACAATAGCCATAAATATATACTTTTCAATATATTTTCTTGATCGTAGTAACTCTTCAAGGAAAACTCAATATTGGCGTCGGAAATATTCACTTGAACAAGAAATGCTCATACAGGTACAACACCTACCTAAATTGCGTTCGAAGCTGTGTATAACTGCTAGGATTATTTATATTTATTCATTAATAGTGTGTATTTTTGTTTACGTTACAATTGGGAGACTCAGTTCATTTAATTATTGTTCAATCATATTAGTGGTTGTGTAACATATATTAATATGAAGCCGAATGCCATTCCATCCATAAACATGAGATTTGATAAGCTAATGTTTGTTGTACTACTCACTGTTATTAATTATTGTTCATATTATGATTACTTATTTAGTTAATAGTAATAGAACCGAATAGAATCAGATTACACCATTTATGACTGGATAATTTGGTTGTTTTTAAAAATTAGGTATTTATTATTGTGCAGACTAACTCGATGTAAGCGATCTGCTAAAATTGGATCATGCTTACCTTCGAGTATTAGCGATAACTTTCAAAAATTTTTACCTAGATTGCTAGTAGTCATATGTTCGATTAGTTATCCGCCTGAGGTTGAGATCAAATTGCAGATCTCGAAAAGTAGTGTTACTAATGTTTTACGACTGAAGGATGGCTAAATGTCCGGAAAATCATGTTTCCTTCACAATATCCCTGATGGACTTGCAGACCAAAGGTAGCATTGCTTTATATGTACATCACGTTAAAAAAAATATGATCAATTTCCACGTATAGCGGTGCTTCACAAGAATCTGTAATAGGTTCACGAAGATTAACATGACCAGTTAACAAATTCTGATAACGCAAACTGTTACATGGTATTGTGAGTGCGTTGTGTTGAAAGTCTATAGAAACACGCAAAATTGACAGCACAGACTTTAGGGGATAAGATGAGGTCGATCGGAGGGCAGTGTCTGATGGCAGATTGCTAGTCAAGTGCCGCAAGTGTCAACTACCTAATGACAGGCTATTGCGGCCCCATTGATCTGTAGTCATTGTCACCCACCAATCATGTGCCGCCGACGTGTGAGGCTGATGTTCCAGTCGTCCTCGACAGCGAGGCTTTTGCTACCGGAATTTTAGATTGAAATACACTTGTACTGTGTTCCAGTCCAAGAGGAATTAAGAAGTTCCTATCGTAATAAAATTCGAGATTCATTAGAAAATAAAATCATTAAAGATTAAGACGAGGTAATGACAAGTGAAAGCCCAACCAAAAGTGTTGTTCCTACGAGTAAATGAAAGAATCCTGCGGCCGAAGCGACGACGACGAGGGCTTCGCCGATGTTCCACCGCGCAATTTTACGGTCTCTGAATCCTTGTCCCACACTTCTGAATGTCACATTGCCGATCCTAATTGTGGACAATAAATTAACATTCCACCCGCCGCCATCTTGGAATGTCCCCTGACTCCCATTCAATGATCATCAGATATTTCAGCCATCCTTCGTCTCAAGGATCTTTCGATCCTTTCTCCTACACGTATCTACAGTAACAGTGATGATGAATCCTTGCTGACAGTGGGGACTGGTAGCCATAACGTTTTCTGATCTAGACATTTAATGTTTAAATTCTAAAACCACCAATGAAAAAAAAAACAATGTGCATTCAGAAATATTCAAGCACGGGGTATAATAGACTGAAGATACAATAGGAAAACAATTGATTATTCAAGCCAAGGTGAGGTCAAGACAGTTAAAGCTACGGCGTCATTGTTTATAATTGAATGTTGACCTTCACTGTAGCCTAGGGGTAAGGCTATGGGTTCGAATCCCGGAGAGGTCATAAAAATTTTCAACTGAGTTAGGACAATTTTACCTTCAACTGTTTAACATCATCAACTAAAACACCACTGGCATAGGAAAAAGCCCTTGCATAAAAATCCTTGCTCGGGAAATATCGTTAATGTAAAGGTATCGCTTCTTATAAATTAAAATTAATCATGGTAGTATCAGTCCCACCTCTCTAGTAATATTTATTTAAATGAAATCAATATTGAAATAAACACGTAAGAGCACCCAAGGCTGTTGAACTACAGTATTTGTGCAGTTAAACGTTTAGTCTGAGTACATAGAAAACAAAGCTTACATAAGCTCAAGCTGTACTTGAGTTCGCTTGTTTACAGTGTTATCAAACCGTTTAGATATGAAACATGTAAAGCCACTATTCGAGGAACAGAGATTAGACTTTATTTAGTTATTTACTCTACATTATAATTTAGAAATAAATAATAGTGCAGTTTTATCACCTTACCTCGCGTTCCTCGACCAGTGTGGCCACTCTCCCAGGCTGCAACAAAAAGTCAGATGTTGGAAAACCACAAAAAAGTGTGAACTGTCAAATATGAGTAAAAATATTACTTAGAAGTAAGCGTACAAAACAAAGTAAGCTTCCATAACTGGAGGTATTCAAAAAGCGTAAATATTTAATCAATGTAAATATTTAATTAATTCTGGGGAAAATAATAGTAATATCCAGTAAGTGCAACCGGAATCCAAGTTGCATTCTATTAGGACACAGCCTAGTTTTCGTGAACCGCAAGAGAAATTTCAGCCAAGAAGGAAATCGTGAGCCACCCTAGGTCGAATTAGAGTCTATCAAAAGGAAGAACGTATCAAATTATGAATATTTTCTCAGGTGAATAATTTTCGTGGCTTGGCAAACATAAAGTAGCCCGATATGCAAATAAAAGTTTAATCATCGTCTGCCGACGTACGACTATTTGGCTGAAATTCAACTATTAATCTTTGTATTTTGTTGGGTAATACTGGTACGAGTATTATTTAGGTGTCTGACGATTAGGTAAAACGTGTTTAATGGAGAACAATTTCATTTTATGTTTTTAACCCTTTTGATACCCTTCTAATTAGAGCCTTCCCCCCTCAAAAAAACTAGCACAGCTAACGATAGATTTGTTTCTTAGAAGAAATTCTTCTACCGGTTTCACGAAACACTATCTGCCCTTGGCTCTCAAGGGACAATTAAGATACCTAACCGCGACGTATGATGAATTTATGAATGGTATATAACGTTGTGTCTAGCTATGATTGGATGTTTAAGCAGGCGCTATTGGTTAATAGACCAGTACTCAATGGCGTCCAAGGCATTCCTACTGTTGTACTTCGGAATCGTGCAGATTCCGAGCTAGTATTCCTGGGATGCCTGAATTCAGATACCAATAACGAATTCCGACCCTTCCCGACACAACGTATGCCTGTACAAGATTAGTATTATCCTAGATACAATAAAGCGGGTAAGTGGTTATAGAATGATCGAAGAAAAGAAGTTCGAGAGATACACGAGTTTTCGAGATTATCGAGACAGTGAGAAATCCAAGGTTAACGTTGAGCGCACCTCATAATGTATCTAAGGTTACATCACGTGGACAGCTGGATACGAGCCAATAGATTGGTGGATAGGCAAGAATAGATTACAGTTTATTGTTGCTTTGAATCTGTAAATATAAACTTTAATTGCTAATAAAAAAAGTATAACTATAATGTTTAAGTACACATTTTCGGCATATAGACCATATTGAATATTTAACTAAATTTGTATTATATATATAACTTGAGAATATTATATCTTCAAGTATGTAGAAAAGGCAGAGAATTCTCTGAAAACTCTACTTTTTCCTCCTAACTCATCTGGTATCCGGTACCTAAAAAATGTATGAAAGTTTATCATTTAATCTAGGTGTCTCGCAAAGGCAAACGGTTCGTTTTTAACGTTTTAGTCGCCGACTTTTTTTTATCTCTTCACACGAACATGCCTCCTGATTCCAGGAGTCAAGTCTGTGACAGAGCCAGATTTCAGACACTACACTAAGCGGAAGGTCAAATGGTTATCTAGAGTTAAACTTTTATAGCTAACTCAAATGTTTACGGAGTAATTATTAATAAATTGAACAAGTTGTATGTACATTTTGAAAAAATCGTAATATATATGATAACAAAGAAGAAACAAAAAACAAATTGGATTAGTAAATTTGGTGTTGTACTCATCTATAACAATCGCTTCATTTGTACATATATTTTTCTAGTCATAATAAATTATCATCAATACACGTGTTTTAAACAAATATCTAAACCCTTAATTTTAGCATGTTTTTACATGTTTTATTTTTACATGTTTAAATTGAATTTAAAATAAATAGCTATACCAAAATTTAAAGTTTGAATATGTCTAAAATGAAAAAAATGGATGGTTTTTTTAATAAAATTATTTAAAAATACAAAAATGGATGTTATAAAACATTTAGAAAATGATTAATGCTTTTAAGTTACGTTTCAGTTGTAGGTTTGTTGAATTTTAATATCTCTTCTGCATTCTCTCAAAATTCCATACCACTAGTTTGTAGTTTTGTTTCAAACTCATAATGTTTTTAAAGTGTTAGACTAAACCAAGTGTAAGAAAGAAATACGTGAAAACATAAAAAAAAAATTAAATAAACAAAACAGTCATAAAAAATTGCATAGTTTAAATCTTTACCAAAATAATGGAGTTGGTAATGTAATCTACCATTGCAATGATTTCGATTTGATGACTGGAATTGGCAAAAAAGAAACTAATAGTAGATTTAAAATTTAAACATGACTGGCTTTCATCCTATAATTATAAAAATATATTATCATATAATAATATAATATATTATATTATTATCATTATATATTATTATAATTATTTTCCCCTATAATTATATAGGGTAGGTTCCATGTTCCGTAACCTCCTGTATAATAACGCTATTTCGTGAGTATTCAATGGTTTGCCACAGTTAACAACTATAAACAAGTGAATGCAATATATTGAATTCTAGCAACCATTTTACAATCCGCTCTACGTAAAAAACCAATTGGTTGGTACTTTTATTTACAAACTTGGTACACTTCAAACTGCTTTTATACGATTAAATGGAAAACTCCATGTTAAACCCCAATACGACATTAGACGCCTTTAATACATACAAATATTTCGGGATAAAAGTCAGCTTGTTTTTATTTTTTAGAAAACATTCAACATTTTGTAAAAAAAATCAAATTTAAGGAAGTGAAGTTGGTTTACATGCGATATATCGTGCGTGGTTGAATTCACCATCGATTCAAACGATATTACACTCAACCACGATTGGTAGTCATTATATTATCTCAAAATGTGAAAAATAACGTGGAGGTAAGGACATCACATCTCACCCTGTAATGTTATTAATCCAAACGAATCATTTTAATATCTTATCAAAATCATTTCAGACACACTGCAATAAGTTTCGACGTCAACCGATTCTCGAACGAGAGGAAAATGCGATCTTTACAATTTTCTCGTGGAGGTCTCATGAATGAATGCATGCGAATATTTGAATAGTTTACGCCTATACACGACTGGCTGTACAAGTCGAATGCACTGATCACGGAGGCAGTGTGTGGTTACAATGTCATCTCGGAGACAAATATGTGGCTTACGATAACAATCCAGTGTTAATCAGCACACGCCGAGGACAGCTAAGTTGTAATTAATCCTCGTACGTCACGTACCGATCGTACAAGTGACACTGTGGTAAACAGGTGTGGCGTCACTGGAGTCACACATCGTCCGTGTGGGGGCCTTATCGTTGGGGTCAGGCACTACTACAGTTATCAGCAACTTTAGTATCACCATTTGCTAAAAGACTGCGAAAATCGTTCTAAGTCGAACTTAGTAAATAAATAAAACATAAATACAAGAGTGTAAAGAAAGGTTAGCCAATAGAACTGAAATGGTATTTATTATTGTTGAAATGTTTATTCCACGGTGACATTAGTAAATAAATACAACGTAAATCCCAGCGTAAACAACTGTTAGATAATAAAACTTAAATAGTATTTTTGGTTATTGAAATGTTTATTCCACGCTGGTATTAGTACATAAATAAAACGTAAAGCCCAGAGTAAATAACAGTTAGATAATACAACTGAAACAGTATTTGTTATTATTGAAATGTTTATTCCACGCTGATATTGGTAAATAAATACAACGTAAATCCCAGAGCGTAAGCAATGGTTCGTAAATAGAACTGAAATAGTATTTGTTGTTATTGAAATGTTTATTCCCCAAATTAGTAAATAAATTAAACGTAAATCCCAGAGCCTGAACAATGGTTAGACAATATAGCTGAAATAGTACTTGTTGTTATTGAAATGTATATTCCATGCTCAAATTAGTAAATAAATCGAACGTAAATCACAGAGCGTAAACGAGGTTAGATAATAACACTTAAAGAGTATTTTTTGTTATTGAAATGTTTATTTCACACTGTTATTAGTAAATAAATACAACGTAAATTCCAGAGCGTAAATAACGGTTAGACAATACAGTACAGCTGAAATAGTATTTCTTGTTATCGAAATGTGTATTCCAAGCTGATATTAGTAAATAAATATACCGTAAATCCCAGACCGTAAATAACTGTTTGACAATACAACTGAAATAGTGAATGTTGTTATTGAAATGTTTATTTCACACTGTTATTAGTAAATAAATACAACGTAAATCCCAGAACGTAAATAACTGTTTGATAATACAACTGAAATAGTGAATGTTGTTATTGAAATGTTTATTTCACACTGTTATTAGTAAATAAATACAACGTAAATCCCAGACCGTAAATAACGGTTTTACAATACAACTGAAATAGTGAATGTTGTTATTGAAATGTTTATTTCATACTGTTATTAGTAAATAAATAGAACATAAATCCCCTTACGTAATCAACGGCTAGACACTTCACGGAACTACTCTACAATAACTCTTTTTGAATCCATCTTTCAAGCACTAGTTTTACCGTGTTTCTTTCAGTATCAATAGCTGTAACATCAAAATATTTTTTATAAGCGGTAACAAAATCTTCGTTCGATAATACTCCGCTGTCGGAAAGAGTAAAAAGCACAAGGGTCTGAATGTAGAGGTGAGACTGAAATCTCTGCGTTGACGTGCTACGTGAGGACGATGGTAGTGATAAAGCAGAATTACACTTCAACCAAAACTTAGTCATTGTTATCAAATTTTATTAAAACGAGTTAAGTAAATATTGCTGTACAGTACGCAGGTTTTCAAGAATAACGGTGGTAACATGTAGTGGCGTTTAAATTTTGTCTGTTGAGGACAAAACCAAACGGTGGGTTGAAGTTTTTTTCGGAGTCAACTAATAAATCGTCCTCAATAACTGCCACGCCCTGAGAGTCAGATTGCTAAAATTGTACAGCATTTCCTAGCACCAACTCGTAAGCTCTTCTTTTTTGTACTCTTCAGTCAACCGGTGTGCTGTCCGTAGAGAAGACTGTCCTTATACCAAGATATCCACGAAGGATAGTGGTGATATATGGCGAACTAATCCCTAGAGAGCTTTAATGTCCTTGTATTCAGATCGAGGATATTCTTTGGTAAATTTCTCAATAGCTGCAGTGTTTTATTCAGTCTCAGCAGTTGCTGGTCTTTCGCTGTGCTCTTCAGCTGAGATAGAACACTTGCCTTATTTAAATTCCCGACATCAACGAAACACTGCAGCACGCGATGAGCAATCTTTAAAACCTGCTGAAACTCTTGAAGGGATTAAATCTCACACAAACTGCTGTTATGATCATACAAGATCATTACCCAAAGTCTCTAGTTACTAGTTCTGTTAAGCTGATAAACTATCAGACGCTTTAAATTTCAAACAATGCCAGCAATCTTTTAGATATTAATTGCTGTAATTTTCGTGTCTATTAGAAGTTCTAAATATAGCCGTATACCAAAACGTTTTAAATTAAGTGATCCTTGTATTATATTAAAGAATATACAAAATTATAAACGATGCGTTCAAACTCTCATACCAACTCTTTAGGAAATTGTTCCTTGGCTCATAAGATACGTAAATCATCATGTACCTATCATACGCACATTTCGATTCTTCAAGTGTATATCTGTTCTTGTTGCAACGATTTTATTCCATCGTGTCCACGATTTCAACATTAAATGTTATTAAAAAACAATAAATTGTATACATAACTACAAAATAGTGTGTTTTGTAGAACATCTTGTTGCATATCCAAAATTACTTTGCTTTTTGAAATCGGATAACAAACATGATGATAACTCTCCCCGCAATTGAAAGGGGAACCAACTGTTAGAAATGGATGACCCCAGTGCGGGACAAAGTTAAGGGTCCCACACAAGTATTCGTTGCCCGCGGCCGCGGGAATGTCCGACGTCTGTTCGCGCGTCTCTCGCTAAAAATAAGTGCGAACTGCGAGGTACAGGTCCACGCACGAGTCGCGTGGCTAAAATCATCGAGGACGTGAACAAGGTCATTCCCCTCGCCATGGTCATGTTCACGAATCGTCGCTCGCCTACGCCAGCTCTTGTGATACACCGAACTACGTAAATGTCGCCACAGTTCAATGTAAAATTAGCCAAATTTAACCCAAAAGAATGATAGGCACTATCATGAGTTTTACAAAGTTGGAAAATATACAGCACGTTTAGATAAAGGTGTCACCAACTTCTGTGGCTGATATTACTCATGATTTCAATCAGTGTCCTAAACATAGGTCGAGAAATCTGTCATTTAGCTGCAAGCCTTCATTTTGTATGTTTTATAAACAAATTATACCTCCAGAACTAGTAAAGTTACAAAAACCAAACTTTGCACATAGGTTATGAGAATTAAGAGAAAATATTAAAACATAATCGTGTTATTTGGTTTAATATAAACAGAATAGCGCCTGTTGAAACATTTTAAAGTCAAATCACAAAAAAATAGCATAGTTATAAAACTTTGCAAGGTATCATCTATTTTAAAGTTCTATTAGACTTCCAATGGTACTTTTTGCAACGTAACTGGTAACGCATAATCGAGCACGGCCACATCAAAGGCATGTTTGCACAAGCCGGGAGCAACATTTGTCTAACATGTTAAGACAGCTGATGGTCTTCAAATAACAAAATGGTTGCTCCAGGCTTGTGGAAGAATAACTTTGAAGTATTCATGCTCGCTTATGCGTTGACGGATTATATTCTCCCATGATTGAAGCCAAGTTTAATTTCGCAATGATTTTGAATATCAAAAACTCCAGAGTTTGATCACACTGAAAACTGTAAAAGTGATCTTCATCTCCACAAGATGGTAGTGTAGGGTAGACTTTACAAATTTTATTTCTTGTAATACAATTAAGCTTACTTCAACAAGTTAACAATAGATACATACACGAATTGAACACAACAGAAATGGGGATAGATTGAATCACCTAAGTTAATCAGAGTTTGAGGATGAATTCAACGTGAAACTGTCACCAGAAGAGTTCAATAATGGCTGGTTTTCTACAAAGTGAACAACAAAACAGCGTGCCACTATATCTGGGAAACCCCATGGATGTCCAGGAGCTGCACATCACTAACCGCAAACACTGAGATTTTGGGGTTAAAGGGTTGATTGTTAGGTCTATACTACGGATGACGACTGTTGAAGGTGGTAGGACTCTCACTGTGATAACGTGTTTGCAAGCCTAAATATGATGGTTACCAACTCTCTTTGTTCTCTGCTTTGACTGGAAGTGCCTGGAACATATCTAGCCTCCATTCTCCAAAGAGACAGGACTGATAAACATGCCCTTTATCCATCCATCCTCATGGTGGATGTAGCATGGAATGGTCCACAGAAGGTGGCTCCTACCCCTAACTTTAGCTACCTTGAATATTCTCAGGAAGTAAACGCAAATGTCCTTTTAGAAGCCCAAGTATAATGAAGGCTTTTATCAGCTTCTTATCTAAAGTGATCAGAAAACAGAACGGCAGATTGCCACTGTCAGACACTAACAAGAACATCTGTTGAAACATAATGACGGAGACATTTCGCTAATAGAGATCCCATTGGGAGCTTTATTTAATCTTTGTTCTAACTGGAAAATAATCTTCGCAGAGGCTTTGCCAAGAAATTCGAGTCAACACCCTACACAATAATGATAGTCGTTAGCACAAGATAAACACTGAAGGGTTCAGTAATAGGAGCGAGTCTTCTGATCTGCCATATACCGGTCACACTTGTGTCCAAACACTATTAATAGAAGTGGTCGTAATGCATATCTCCAAAAATAAAAGGAAAAGTTGGCATTCGAATGTACGTTAAAGTCGAACTCTGGTTTTAGCACACTTTTCGCTTTCAACTGCGTCAACAAAACGTGTCGTCTTTACGAGCGTGGTCTTTAATTATATGACAGCCACCCGGTAAATCAGAAATAACAAGGAGGAAAACTCTGAAATGTTCTCTTAGCAAACACAATTGTGGACTTCTCGGTAATACTTTTGTATCCGCAATCTTACGATGAAATCTCTTCTAGTATAACAGAAAAGACGTTTTTTTTGGTGTGGAAGAGACAATCTTTCATTACTCTGTAAATGGTCATAATTTGTAAAAAATCATATATCTGCTTAATTAAAAAATGAGTTATTTTAATTTTATTAGTTATCATTCATACCCTGTAAACATTCCCAAATCGTACAAAAATTTAAACCGATTCCTCCGTTTCATTACATCTGAATATAATCATCTTACCTTTTATTCTAAATCCATATCCCTTTAAAATAACTTCCCTGAAAACAGAAATAAGCAGATTTCAAATTCCTACCTCTCCTCGTACAATACTCGAGAAAGTGTTCTATTTTCTCTGCCTTCAGAAATTATATCTAAAGGGCTGTGAAAGAAATTTATAAATAACGAAATTATTCCAAACAAAACCTAATTGTGCTACATTAATTTGAGTTCATTCAGAAGATGCAACTTGTCAGTTCAGTCAGCGGACGTAGGAGATAAACCGGCGTAGCGTACTGGCAGCGTAGGCCGTCCAATAATGGGGAAAACTGATTAACCCAGTTAAATGGAATATGAAATAAGGCCTGGAATTACATCAGATTCTGAAAAAATGTAATCAAGCTTCTATATTAAGAAAATACGAATAACAATAAGCAAGTTTTACTGGAGTTATTAAATTCTCAATATAAGGTTAAAAACAATATTTCCTCCATAAATTTATTTAGTATTGGTCTGTATGACTTTTGCTCCATAGCTAGGTTAGATTAGGCTTAGAAGGGAGCACGACTAATCCTAGTTCCCAGTGCGTCATCTTAAGATTATTGCGCACCGCAGTTTCTTTTAGTGGGACCTGGCCACCCATATACCGAAGAGTTTCTGCCCAAAACTGACATCGAATTCATCACCTAGGTGTGAGGTTCCAAGTGGGGCCTAACCTCGAGCCTCTCACCAAAATAACAATTTGTTTAACAGTTTCCTCCGGCTGTAACTTTAAAACCCTTAAGATAATTGTCATTTTATGCTTACAATACGGGAGTAATTACGATTTTGCTATATAATCATCTTTTAAAACAATCTTGGTGGGGGGGGGCCTGGCCCCCGTTGCCCCTCTCTGGATACGCTACTGGTTACAAGGAAAGAAGAAAATGATAATGCAGAAAAACGAGTGAGGAACATTGTACAGTTCTTGCCAGTATTCATGTAAGCACAAGAAAAATTTTGAGTACGCAATGTCTTGGTGCTTCTTGGAAGTACCTTTCGTGTGAAGGCTCACTTTGTACTTTCCTCCGAGTCTCCTTGTCACAGTTGCAGCCCGGCCGTAACACTGACCATGAGTTGACTGCGGAAGGAACACTCCGGATCCGGAAGTGAGAGAAGTAGCCTTGTCTCAGCTGACTCGCTGATGCCGGTCGACACGCACAATCAGCACCAGAACGCCTACCATCAGTCACCAATCAGGTGCCCTCCGCCTACCATCAGCAAACAGTGTTCGCGAATTTCGTGTAGGCGGGGCCACCGCCAATCTGACGCACGCTCCGCCAATTTGTCAATGACACCAACTAAGATGATTGGTCTCGGTTATTTTCCATTCTTAGAAACAATTATTGACCCATTTCTCGCCAATTATACGTACTAGAAATTAAGTTTGCAACTATTGTTAAACAGATCTTTCCTTTCAATGTTAGTACTGGTGTTAATCAGATTGAAGTGTGAACAAATTTTGTTCCAAGCTGTCCACACAGAGTCCTAGAGTTAAATTAGGTTAAGTATCACACCAATTTTACTAACGCAATAGTGTTTAGTCAATTTCTACCTAAAATTTCAATTATCAATATTTTTACAGAATCTTAATTTACGGTGGTGCAATCGGTTTTTCGATGGTGCATATTTATTTTAAAGGAACTTTCGGTCATAACCCTTTAAGATAGCATTTCTGAAGACTAAAAAATATTTTTTTTATTATTTCACGAGAAGGGGCAGAAATTTGAAACAGAATTTAGACGCATCTTATAGTTAAGCTCAAAGAAAGGGGGCTAAATATAAGAATATGAAGTTTGCAGTGTGCACATAAAAATTAATTGGAGGAACATCCGTGAAAAAACAAATATAAAAAAGTAATTTTCTTATAATTATTTTAATTAAAAAATATTGTTTTCTTGTGTCATAAATGAACAAAATGCTACTCTTTATAGCTGTAACTCGTGTATATTTTACTGTAAAGTTAAATTTGTTCAACTTCAGCAGTTTTAATTTGGGTCTTATTACAAAATATTCTACTTTAAATGGCTGTACAGGAGTGATAAATTAGTTTTTCTTTCACTTCAAAGAAGTTGTTTCTAAAGAGCTATAAACTAAAAGTATAAAGATTTTCCCAATAAAAAATGTATTGCACCACCTTAAACCTTTGATCAGCCGTTTAGTGTCAGTGGCAAGATTAATTTATCATACAGTAAGATTATTGGTATTTGTAATCGAAAAATTTCATGAAGATAACCTGATATAGCAAAGAACTGATTGTGCATTGACCAGAACTACAACTGATAGCTAATCTGCAGTTTTTACATTTTTATTTTCAGCTTTTTTTGGAGCTGATTGCATAAATTTAACATTTTAAATGGTTTTAACTCGTCGTGAAGTGTTCAACAAATTTTGTTCTGCTTTTCCTGTTATTAAGGAATAGATTTCAAATATAAAAAGATATTGCAGCTATAAATCGATTGCAACATTTTTAGTGATTATCAAGGCATCGTAAATGTCTTAGAAACCAGTACAAGAACTAACTTAGACGCTGATAGTTTTCCTATAAAATCGTAAAACAACAATACTCGTTCAATACCATTTGCAAAGAGACCCAAGAAAAACGTGAGAAAGAGTACGGGTGAAAAGCAGGTCACTTCAGTATCTTTAAAACGGCGCATGAAATGAGTGGTTAAAATTGCAAATATGTGAAAGGCCTCGTCTGAAAGGTGAAGGCGAAACTGCAAAGTCGGTGACAAGCGCGACATCAACAATGTGTTGTGTTATAACCTCTACATCACAACACTGGAGCTGCGAAGCGGCATCTATTGCTACAACGTGTTACAACACGTCGGACAGCAGTTAAGCGTGGTCTAGGAACAGTTATACTGTGAAGGAAACAGGATTTTTCCGGAAATTTGTCATCGTTAGGCGAAACAAGAAATCAGTAACACAGGTGCATAATTTTATAGTTAGTGAAGTTGACAAACAACATGGTGGTTGTGATTCCTGACTTAGGCGTGCCACAACACTTTGGTATGATTTTTTTAATTTTAACTAGTTTGTAATTATGTATTTGGTTAGTTATACCTGAAGAAGAAATCAGATTGCAGATCTCGAAACGTAGTGTTACTAATTTCTTGTTTCACTGAATGATGGCAAATGTCCGGAAAAATCCTGTTTCCTTCACAATCCTTTCATCGTCAAAAATGACCTTCAAACAAAGAACAGTTATTTATACTGTTACTTACTTGTCAATGTGTACGTAGTTCTACACATAACGTATGTAGGTGGGAAGGGTTGATTCAATGTGAATATTGAGTTTAGCTCCAGTTCACCTTCCTCTTGGTGCAGCGTCTGGAATTTGACGCTGTTACAGACTTGACTCCTGGAATCTGGAGTCAAGTTCGTCTGGAGAGATCCAAAAGTCGGTGATGAAGAAGCTCAAAATTAACTCTTTACATCGTTTCGACAACAGAGACACCTAATAAATGAATAGTTATTCTCCTTGTCTCATCAGATACACAGTTGAGAGCACTACGTTCTGGACACGATATCTAAGCACGGTTTTGTACACAAAACGTAGCTATGCTGGGAAGGGTTGATTCAGGTGTGAAGTCTGTGACAGCGACACATTCCAAACGCTGCAGTATGCACGTGGACCGCGGTATTTGGCAACGTTGGACTTGGATAAGGTCCAGAAACGGAATTAATATGTTGTCATTTCTGTAAATAAACCTCCTGAAAATTATTTTCACTGAGCGGAAAAATATGTACGCGTCTTTGTGTAGACAGACTGTCAAATTGTACAGAATATATCTTCCGGCACAACAGTATAAAAAATAAATTTTAGCCGAATATACCTATTCAAATTTTGAACTCTTCAGAGCTCAATTCCAAACTTTTGTGTTATCAAAAATCGTATAGGGAAAAATGGCCTCTGTACGACAATACATAAAGTATTGTTTTTCTATTTAATACTTGATAATCGTACATTTATTTATTGCATATTTGGATATTGTGCGGTTTGCAATAAAACAACGAAGCTTTGATAGAATTTCCTTATTGATTCTCGTTCAATATCTTAGTGTTGGATTTATTATAGTGCTGGCAGGCCTGGTCCTACCCCGTTTACACGTGCAGACTAAGCTCCGATGTTTTTTATCTATTTTAAAACTAGTTTCTATATAAATAATGGAATTTAATTAGTAAGTTGACCCTTTAAAAGTGCACTCGATAAGCAGGAAAGGACTAATTTCGTGAGTTTGTTCATTTTCCCTGTAATCTTGGATGTTTCAAAGGTTAAACGTGATACTTGCAATAATCCCACGCTAAATGGTCTTCGGAGTTACATACTGCATGAACGATAAATATACGATCTCTCTTATCAGTGTTTCGTAGCGCAATCAGTTGCGTAACTGATTAACAGTACAAAGGGTCCTCAGAATCGAATCCACCTGGCTGCAGATATATTTTTTATCACTTAGTTTGTTGATTAAATATTTTTAACAGGAATCAATAACTTTTATTTTATCACAATTGTGGCTGTGGTTTTTTATTTATCTGTGTTATTGTGTTATTTATTAATTATTTATTGCTATTCTATTTATTAACTATTTATTGTTGTTTTACTTATTAACTTGTTATTGCTGCTTTTACTTATTAACTATTTATTCCTGTTTTTATTTATTAAATATTTATTACTGTTATTATTTATTAAACAACTGAGTTGAAAATTTGACATAAACCAGCATGAACTTTACTATTGAAAAAACGAAAAATGGCAAACCACATATTTTGTACAATAACAATAAATTTAGAGAAAGTTATCACTCAAAAAACGGAGATATTACCTGGAGATGTCTGGGACGTAATTGTAAGGCAACGGTAAAAACAAATTTGGAAAAAACCCAAATATTGTCCACAAATGATAACCATGATGGCCCACATCCTGTGACTATGAGGTCTCTGGTGCTGACACACCTCAAACAGAAGCGCGCCGACACGCCCGCCCGGACACCCGCGGCTGAGAGCGCCAGCACTACCCGCGTCCGACACTCCGACCTCCGTTACCCCGGACCTTCCAGGGTCATCTCCGAAGGATAACACTCCTAAATCTGAAGTGTTTTAACTAACACAGAAACCTCACTGACAACGCCAGACACTGACAGCATTCTAAAGAACGAAAACTTAGCCCTGAAAAATGAGATATCCCAGCTGAAAACAAAAATGAAATCCATACTCGACCATGCAATACAAAACGATATGCGACTATCCCAGTACACGAGTGAAGTTTTTCCTCTGCACTCGACTCCTCCACCTCGAACAAAGACATCGGAACCTGCTATAACCACCGTTGAACATCGAACCACCCAAACTGAGATCATGACACGTGTAGCTGATGACAAGACGCCGGCTAAGGAAGCTATTAAAATGCTGGAGGAAGAGGTAACGATGTTGAAGCGACCTTGTGAAAGGTGCACCATCCTCAAGGAAGAAGCATCCAATATGATATCGGCAATTAAGGCTCTTGAAGAACAGCTAAAACTGTACAAAAACCCCACCATATTGACCAAAACCAAGCCCTACCTTGTCGAATATCCATACACCTCCCATAACAAACCCTCCAGAGCCACTACCTGATGAGGGAGACTGTTCTCAGGGAGAATAAACCTGTGTCTTCTCAGAAAAAAATAAATAACAACAAAAAACGAAGAAAGAAAATAAGAAAAAAAACATGAATATAGTAAACATGTGACAGCTGAAAAACAAAGCTCAATACAAATCCCTTTCCATGGCGTCACCATATTGGGTGATAGTCACACCCCGGACATATCGCCGGTTTTTGTCGGTAAGCTCACAGGTCCAGGGAACGAAGTGAGTGGTGTCTGTAAACCCGGAGCCGGCCTGCTGCACATTGTCTCGCCATCGAACAGCCCACCATCTGCGAACCACTGCTATGTCCTCATAGCGGGCACCAATGATGTTGCAGCGGGCAAGGAGGAGATAATTTACAAACACATGGAGGGAATCCTTCAACAACTTAGCTCATCCTCCAAAGTGCTAGTAGCTACCCTTCCCCCACCGCCATGACTTAGCTCCTGACAAACGCAACAAACAGACGATCAGGATGGTGAATGGCTACATAACGGAACTCTGCAATCGGCATAAGGATGTAAGGGTATTGGAGGTGAACTGCATCCGACGTCCTAACTTTACTGCCCACGGCATGCACCTGAGAATGTGCGGCAAGAGGGTTCTGGCACGACTGATTGCGGGGAGACTGGCCGACTTTGGTTTCCTGTGAGAACCATCAACAAATGAACTCGGCAGCACCTTCTCCAGCGGCAGTGCAGCCTGTGGAGCCGATGACTGTTGTGTCCACTCCCTCGAGACCAGTTTCCTCTGCCTGAGACGCCAGGACCAGCTTCCTTCGAGACTCGCGCTGGTGTCAACTCCAGCATGCGCGATGACACGTACTTGCAACAAGACCTATGGCCGAGGCCCGTCACCCAGCTGTTCACCTGCCACTCATCTCCTGTGAATTCTGATAAAGCTGATTGTGTTTTTTTAGGGACCCCACAGACGGCCCGACGGACAAAATTGGACTGACGCTACCCAACAAATACAGACGAATTCCAAATTTCTCAATCAGGTTCAAATCCGACTGCTTCACCAAAATGCCCAATCTGCCACTAACAAGCTTGACGAAATTCAATTGATGTGTGAAGAAAACGAAAACAGATGTACTTGTTGTAACTGAGAACGGTTTTAATGACAAGAACATCGACCTATGCCAAATTCCAAATTTCAACATTGGCTAATTCATATTGCCGACAACTTTCCAAAGGAGGAGGAGTCGCCATTTTTGTCAAACAAAATTATTCATTTTCTCCCTTTTTTCACTTGTCAAAACTATAGAAAAAGACTTTGAAGCAGTTGGGATAAAATTCAATTCGAACAGATCAAAATTTACCGTCATCGGAATCTACAGGTCTCCCAATGGCAATGAGGAAAATTTCTTTACAAATTTTGAAGCCCTACTGATGGATTTAACTAACCATGAACAGGGTTATATCCTAATGGGCGATTTTAACATCAATGCGATGGACACTAATCACCCTTCCACCAAACGATTTGTCGACCTTGTTAAGATCATTCGACCTTGAGTTGTTGGTCAAAACGCCAACGCGTGTGACACAGTCTACACAGTCTTACAATCGACAATATCATATCTAATCTCCCAAGTGTCGCAGTGTTCCGTGGTCAATACAGCTATCTCGGACCACTATGGCCAAGAGGCTATTATTAGTGGAGTAAAAATCGAGAGGGAGCCCAAAATCACTAAAACAATAAGAGACTTAAGGCCAGGAAACATCGCTCTCTCAACACTTCCCTTTCCAAAGAAGATTGGAAATTCCAAGAATCAAATCTTTCGGTAGAACAGCATTTTAAAATGTTTAGTTGATACACTAAACTTTCATGTTAACATGTACTGTCCTCTCAAAACCATACAAGTTTGGTTCCAAAACGGTAAACAACAAATGGATTACTAAAGGAATTTTAAATTTCTAGAGAAAAACTAAAGTTTTTTCTCAGAAATTCAGAAAACATCACACAATGAAGAATTCAAACGGTTTTTTTTCGAAATTACAAACTAATTTACAGAAAAGTGATCCAGGCGGCAAAGGCATATGATGTTTCTAAATCAATTATATTTTCAAAAAATATTTCTAAAACTGCTTGGAACATCATCAACAATAAAAACAAATCATGCAACAATCAAATAAAATTAAAAAATGGTGACAGACTTGTGGAGGATGCGGTTGAGGTTGCGAATAGGCTTAACAGATTCTTTGGATCTGTTGCTTTGTGAGCAAGGCCCTTGCCCATTCACCGCCACAAGGAATCCCAAAAACGGAGACAGTGTCCAGTAGCCTCCATGGCACTGGCACCTGTCGTTGAGGAAGAGCTTGAAAAAATAATTCAGCAGCTCCCAGCCAAAAAATCAAATGATTTTAAATTTAATGTCGATGTGGCTAATAAAAACATGTTCAAAGCATATTGTGAAACCTTTAAAAAACCAATTAGTAAATTTCTCTTTTGAACAAGGAGTTTTCCCCTCACTCCTAAAAACCGCGAAAAGTGAGCCCGATTTTTAAGAAAGATGATCCCCATTCCCCCACACAATTACCGGCCTGTCTCAATTTTGCCAGTTTTGAGCAAAATATTCGAAAAACTTTTCTTGGTAAGAATGCTTCAATTTTTAAATAAGCACAACCAGCTATCTGAAGACCAGTTTGGCTTCAGGAAGGGTAAGTCGACAATAGACGCAGTTGTAACGTCTAGTCGATAGGGTTGTAGAGGGGCTAGAACGTCGGGATCCCACATTAAGTGTGTTCCTAGACTTATCGAAAGCATTCGACTGCGTTGACCATGTTACAATGCTTGACAAACTTGAAACTCATGGCATTCGAGGCGTGCCTCTCCAGTGGCTCAGGTCATTTTTAAGCCACAGAACCCAAATTGTCCAGATCGCAAACAAATTATCTGAACCAATTCACCTGAGCTATGGTGTCCCACAGGTGCTCAATTCTCAGTCCAATTCTCTTCCTGATCTATGTCAATGACGTAGGTTCATCACTTCTGCACGGAAAACTTGTGCAGTATGCTGATGACACGACTCTCTGTTTCACTAGCAAATCAAAATTGATTCTGGAACAGCAGAGCTTTATTGAGATCAACAACACTGCGTCCAACATTTCAACAGCCTCAATCTTAAGACAAATTCTGCAAAGTCTAATTTTCTAAAATTTTGCTTTGCGATCAGTAGACAGGCATGACGAGCCAGCTGTTATGTTGGCTGACAACAATGCTGGAAGAAGTCTACTGCTCGAAATTCCTGGGAATATACCTAGATCGAGGGTTTGACTTGGAATAATCATATCGATCACGTTTGCTCCAAATTGGCCTCAGGCATTTATGTTTTGAGGTCTCTAGCCAAATACTGCCCTATTCAGGTTCTAATGATGGCGTATTATGGCTTGATTTACCCCCATCTCACTTACGGGTTGGTGTTGTGGGGAGCTTGTGCAAACAATCAATTTATGAGAGTGTTCAAGCTGCAAAAAACAAGCGATCCGCATTATCGCTCTGTTGAAATTTAGAGAGTCGTGTAAGGAAGCCTTCAAAAATTTACAACTGTTGACGCTGCCCAGTCTCTACATCTTGGAAGCAACTATGTTTTGTATGTCTAAATGTACCATGACGAATGGCCGAGACATACATGCGTATGAGACTAGAGGCAGAGATAACTACCGAACTGGTAGACACAGAACGGTAGTTTATGAACGCTTGCCTTCACAGGCGGGTGTTCATTTCGTCAACAAATTACCAAATTCAATAAAAAACGCTCCAACGCCCAAGGTGTTAAAAACTCGTTTGAAACGCTTTTTAGTGTCACAAGCACTTTATAATGTAGACGAGTTTTTTGGCATATGATTGGGGAGACCACCAATTAAAAAGACTGACTGAACCCGTCGCTGGAAGTGGGAATCATTGGCGAATGAATGGATGTATGTAAATTAGTAAATTGTATGTCTGAATGAGATCTATTGTGGGGTGTATGACAAAATTCTAGCAAGTAAAAAGTTGACTTTTGCCATGCATTATAGAATGTTCCGGTAATAAAAAAATCTGATTGATTGATTGATTGATATTTATCTACCTGACGAAGAAACATGATCTGAAGTTTCGAAACGTTATTATTCGTTTTTTATGTGAAACGACGCAAGTTTCAGTAATAATCCTTTTGTCCGTTAAAACATTCTCTACAGTAACATGAGTAAAAAAACTATTTCCAAACTATATTTCTTTATCCCCTTACATAGCATGGCGATAGTACTCTGTTGATTAGAAAACTGCCGAATGATATTGGATTATCAATTATTATTAACAACAATCTTACATCTAGCATCTCTGTCTACTTTTAGTGTCATGTGCAATCACATGATAGTAGAAACATGAAGATCTGATTAAACATATGATCCCTCAGACTAGTTGTCCTCTAAACTACGTTTTACTTTAGTATTTAAAAATACACGTTTTATGTATTAGTACTTTCAATTTAGCTGTGAACAATTTTGACATGTTAAATATGTTTTAAAAATTTAAAATGTGGCTTTATCTCTAATTGTACACAAAAAGTCACTTATCTTTCCTCTTAACCCCTCAAATTTTAGTTTTTAGTGACAAAATCCGCTTTGGAAGCTTAAAAGAATATTAAAATATGCAGTCTTATGAAATTAACCTAAAATTTTCTGGTAACATACGTCTCAAATTTAACTAACATGTTGTTTAATACCTGATGTAATTAACAAACAAGGACACGACTTGTAGCATATTAGAAGGTCGTGGCATTGTATGACAGTAGTACTGATGATGAGACTTAGTTTACTGAAGGATCTCATTCATTTACGCTCCACGGAACAGTGACAGACGTCTTGCACTCGATCCATCAGAACTAGGTCACCTCAAGATTGGCGGAACTAGCACCCAATAAGATAATGGCACGAAAGATAACCAAATTCTCAGTAAATTTATAAATAAACACATTGTTTACATCAGTATTTCGCTGTTGAGATTTTATCAATTTACTATCATAGATTATAATTATCTGTTTCTTCCTCGTTTTGTATGTTTACAGAATATTGATGGTATGGCATGGTACAGTACATAAACAATAACTGCCGCTTAGTTCTGTTTTGTACTTCCTGGTTTTTATGAAAGCTTTCCATTTTTATTCGTTGGATAAGAACTGAACATACGTCGAAACTTACAACTGGAATCTACTTTTTTCTTCACTTACACTTGTTGATAAAACGATCAGAAATAATATAATTTAACAGCAAGCGTTACCGGTTAACAGGACTTAACATGAACGTACCGTAAGTGTTTAATTTTGTACCGAGAATAGAGCAAATACCAAAAAATACAACGAAAGTTGTACCAACAAATTCGAATAATTCTGGCTCACAATGGTAGGTTCAAAAACACTGTTTGAAAGGTTTTGAAAAAAGCAAAATAAAATAAAGTCTCATCTAAAGCAAAACAAACAGTTTTTAAGGATTATTAATTTCAACATTTAATTCAAAATTAATGATTTTACATCTTTTCATTTTGGTTGAAATGTACGCGTATTATCAGAAAATGGAAATTCACTTATCAACATGAATTCACTCTAATATATGGCCCGTAACGTGAAGTCGAGCGAACAACAGCAAAGAGATAACATCTATAACAATACTACAATAACCTGTCTAGATAAGTTTGATATCGCTATTATTCTGGTATTTCTGGCATCTTCACGTCTGATGAGTATTTGCAGGTCAAATGTTTTAAAATTTATATGTTGAAGGAAGTTTAAAATTCCTGGTGGAATTAATTTCAGTGGTATCAATATAAAGTTCTACACGAACATGCGTCTTTTTAAATATCATGTAGTACACAATACACAAGTTACTACGCGTTTTGTTACAAGTTGATCCCTTTTCACTTTTGTCTTGGATATAAGTAGTATTGACCAATAGTGGACGTAACAAAGTTTCCTGGATAAATCAAAGAGGACTTTGAAATAAATTTGAAATGTAGCCGGTATACATCTGGATAGTGTGTTGTGGATACTTTTAGAACAAGAGGATCGAGAATTGATTTTGAAATTTAGGCCGACTTGAATAAGTTTTTTTTATTCCGTATTCACGTGAAGATTCCAGTTCCAACTTATTATCTTCTTGTATGCTAAGATTTTTAACATCCTGGTTTAAGGATTCCAAGAATTCCGAAATGTCTGCATCGAAAACAGGAGACTTGTTGAATTAAGTAGTTTAGTTATTCTCGTAGCCTAAAACAAAACAATTCACACGCCTACTGTTTGAAGTAAACTATGCAAATATTGAAGACATCGAACAACACACGATGTGACGTGGTGATAAATGAACCGCACTGTCGCAATTGACTGCGTCACATGTGAATAATAACGAGACATTGCTGTACCAGTAACGCCATTTGACACTTGGTTATTTCGGTACTAAACGGTTGAGGCATCGTGAACGCGTTAATCCTTCAATAACATCCTCAATTGAACACAGGCGACACTTGTTACGTCAGAGAGGGGTGATCACGGTACGCTGGCGTGAGATGTACTCGCATGTCTATGATAATATAGATCTGCTGCTGACGTCTTCTCGTTGCGCGAAACACACGACCGGACCCGAGTGACGAGTGACGTATCTAGGATTTCTGATTAACTGGTGTTTACACTTGATTGAGGAGAAGAGTGAGGTGTCTAAAAATACGGCCTTTGTGAAAGTCCCTGGTTTTATGAGGACTTGTGATTGGAATGAATCATATTTAATTTCACACATCAACGTTTATTTAAAGCATACTCTGGAAATGATATTTCAAGGACATGTTTGAATTTCAATACTTTTAATAAATCAATTTAAATTATTAAGATACTTACTTCCAGTGCCGAGCCTGTATTGTTTTAAATTAAGATCTAAACATGCTTCATGTATCAGGCTTATGGTAGAACATTATTAAAAAATTAAAAATACATTTATTTAGTTTTCGTTATTATTTCTTCCTGACAAAGAAATGTTGGTTTTATATGATTTATAGGCAATTTATTACATATTTGTAATACTTCGGAACACTTTATATGTGTATGTTTGGTCGATTTTCATAATTTGTTTGATTTCTTACATTGTACTTGTATTTACTCAATTATGAGAATGTTGTATTTAATAAATAACAATAAATAAAAAAAGTAAAAAACAATAAATATTATTTTTACTCAAATAATATATCTGTTTACTATTATTGTGTTTGGCTATACATAAAACAAGGTGTGACAGTTTCATAGTTATACGAGTGAAAAATATGTTATGTACGTACCAAAAAATTAGAAATTTAAGCACTAGTGAGATAGTACTGTTTAAGCGTAACAAAAAAAAGTTTTTTATGTGACACCAATGTTATGCAGACATAGCATTGATGATTATTACCACATCTTTATGGTAATCGCATGTTAATATGAATAACTACTATACATCTTTGACCTTGAATTAGTCATAGTGTTTTTGTTTAAAGCTCCACGTGCGTGAGTTTTAGTAGATATTCTGTAGTTTTTGTTGAATAAATTAATAAAACATTTGAATAATTGTTTCAACATCTGGTTAATCTTATTTATTACTTAAGCCATTCTTAGTTAAGCATAGTCCCAACTAAGCTTTTCCACGTGTTAACACAAGAAACAAAATCCGACACAAAGAAAATTATTACAAATAAATACAAATACAAATTTTCTTTATTGCAGTAGACAATTTTTTACAATTGTATTGCATGCGTCTAACTTATTCTAATACAAGTTGAGTTTCAAAACATCAATTTTAACAATGTTACATTAATTAAACATTCTTCTACAATCGTCAACACAAAAATGTTATTATTTCGGCAACAGAGTTAACAAAATAGTTTTATCGTTCCCAGCGATTGGTCATGAACTCATCAAGGGAATAAATCGCATTCGGCACTAAAAGACCTCTTAATCTTGAAACGTTTCTTTGTTGCCAATTCTTTGATGCACTCCGGGAGTTTGCTGATCACTTTGACACCAACCTGAGATGGAAGTTGTTCATAAGTCATCGTTCTCTGAGACTGAACTCTCAGGTTGTCCCTTCCCCTCGTATTATATCCGTGGACGTCACTACCCTGTGTCAAATCGCATTTGTATCTACAGTACAGGGCCACTTCCAGCATATAGAGACAGGGCAAAGTCAACATCAGCGCAATCAATACGTCTAACTGTATTAAATATGGAGTGAATGAGCAAATTCCGGCTATGAAACTCAATTGTCGAACAGGTTCTACTTTCTACAGTTCTTCGTAGACAGTGTCAAGGGCGGAGGAAGTCATTAGCCGAGATGTGAGTGGACCTACTGGTCGCTGAGCCTGAATGGAATACTACAGAGGTAATCGACAGGGAGTATCGGACAAAAAGGTCGAAATCTGAGATTGACGAGGAGGGGGTGGGGCGCACCGCACGTGATAGACTTACAGATGAGATCTGAGGACAAAGGCGGAGGAGGTCCAGCGAGAGTTGAGACTCCGGCAGCCGCGAGAATCTGGGCCGGAACGGTTCCGGCAAACCGCAGAGAGAATGAGCGAGTAGTTCTGGCTCGTCAGTCGTCACTACTCTTCCTTTTGAGACAGCAGAATAATGCGCAAGAACTGAGCATCACTAAACCATCGCTCATAGCATGGCCTGGGGCTGTTGCGGCTGAAAAATTTGGATTTTTTCAAAATTTTCTGAGAGGTTAGATCGATCCAAGTATCTGGATTTACCATCCTCCAAAACACGTTTCGTATTTAACTTGTAGGTAATGATTGATTGATTGATTTGGACTCTGTAGAATAGTCTAAAACTCTGTTGGCTTCAACTGGCCTTAAGCTCTTTTATAAAGCCATATATATCCTAAGAAAAAGAAGTTATGAACACGGATTTTAGCTACTCACAAGGCTGCCTCTATTCACCTTTTAGTCCTGTTATATTTGTTTCATTAGACACCAATAAAATAACTTAACCCTCCCCGATATCCTAACCTCACGTATTCTATTTTACGCCCTTCAAGGAGACAGTACAAATCTCGTTAGTTACACTACACGCTTTGTTTTAGACGACACTAACTTAAAAGAGCTGAATACAGAATTCATAATCCCTTACGTTTCTAACTCTGGGTGCCACGTTTATATTAAAAAACTCAAATGGGACGAGAATAATTAACCCATTTATAATTTGCTAATTCAAATATAAAAGTTTGTTACGTAAATTTCCGTGCGAAACAGAGAACATCGCTCTCATATCGGAAGGGTAATATACGAAATGAGTTGACCAGAGATAAGGCTTTATTCCAAGATAGGGTAATATTTGATATTAGTTGCCCAAAGATAAGACATTATTCTAATATAGGGTAATATTTCTAATGAGTTGATAAGACTGGATTCCAAGAGATAGGGTAATGTACGGAGTGTGTTGGCAAGAGATAAGACCTAATTTCAAGATCCCAGACCAAGAGACATTAGTACACGACAGTTACGATCATTATCTTCAGATACATTTCAATTACTTCAGGATCAAGACATCAGCGTCAAACTTTAGCACCAACTCTTAGCCTCAAGGCAACGGAGTCAGCATTCTCAGACGATATTTGATAAAGAGCGATGTCATTATATTTGACCAATGCACGCTTATAAATAATCCGCTAAGTTTATCGGTAACCTAAGGTCGTTGATGATAAAAAAACTAGCTTGAAACTGGTCCTAGGCGAAATAAATAATTATTTATTATAAGGTCTACTAGTAGCTATAGCTATAGCTTATCAAGGAGAGGGTAGAGTGGGGGAAGTTGTTATCAGCAGGGCCAAGATAGCAGACACTGGCCACTCTACTCTAAAAACATATTTTAATGAACGAATTAATGAACGATAAAATCACATCGAATGAAAAAAAACTGAGTGGAAAGTATACTCTGTAAAACATAAACAGGAAGTGTACTGGGTTTTATTGGTCATAAAAAATAATAAACCTATTCAGTGTTTTAGCTTAGATATACATAGCGATAAAACGCGTATAAACCGCTTCGTTAAACAAGGTAGACATTACAGACAAAACACGGAGTAAGAACCATTAGCTAGTAGTCTTTACCTGTAGGGAGGAAGAACATCTGTAACAATAAATTAAAACGCTCTTTAGTATTAATGAAAGAAACTTGCAAAGAGAATAAATTATGAGGTAAGGTAGTAGTCTAATAATATTTCAACAGGTTTGTTGCAACCAGCAATAAGTATCTCAGGTAATGGCGTAGTAGGGAGTGGGCTCAGGGGGCACACGCCCCCCCTCACAATTTGGTATGGCAATTATTCCAATATTGCTTGTTATTAAGCATCAAAGTCATCCATGGCACGTGTCATCTGTGCAGTCTACCCCAAAAGTACTAGTTCAAAATAAATGCATCCACAACATACTCAAAATTGGTGAAAAACATTCCACACCAAACACATTCTCTGCAGGGCTTTTGGTAGCAAAACATATTCCATTGTTAATAATCCAAGACGGGCCGCAGAGAAATCCAACTGCTGTTGCAAGTATTTACACAAATAAAAGTTTTACTCTGAAATATTGCTCCAAATTCTGCACGTGCATCTCGAAAGACAAAGCGGTGCTATATCATATACAATAACCCCTCCCTCCCAAATTTGTTCATCCCCTCCGAAATAACTTTTTATAAACTGCAGAGTTTCAGATTTTGAGAAATTGTTTCGAGGATATCTGGTTGATAACAGATTCGGAAGAAATTCAAACAACAGACAGATCTGCAGCCTGATTAATCAAATATATTGACGTTACGTTATTCATAACAATTACATTATAGAACAGCAAATTCAAAACCATTTACTATAGAAGAGAGGAACATATAGTATTTTCAAAGCACCACATAAATTTGGAATTTATTATAACAATAATGTTAGTCCAGCAGACCCTCTCAATAAGTATATTAAATTAATAAATTTAAAGAAGGGTGTATTTATGTAAATTTTATTAAAATTTAGCATAACTCTAGTTCATACCAGTGAGTTACTTGTTAACGTGGAACAAGATAGAGCCATTTATTATTGCTTCTTGAATAATTTCAGTTCAATTTTCCATTACATATAACCGAACAGGTACGGTTTCCATTATAAACGGGTACAAGCACCGCTGCAATTATACAACTACTTTTTACAACCAGTAAGAACGAAAAACGTCAAAATCGATTCGTTACAATAAACGAGAGCTCCGACGCGACGTGTGGCAATGAACCTCACGCTCACTGAAGCGTACAATATGAACTACCCATTTAACAAACTCAATAAACATAAAGATCTGATTGAAAACAACAGGGAAAATTACTTCGTTCTGAGTAAATTAAATGCGTTATCAGTACAAGTAAGCTATTATAAACTCATTAGTTTTCTGGAAAAAATTCATAACTGTAACATATGTTTCATAAGAACAAAATCAGATATATCTACATACTTATTATTCTTCTAACCTAAAATAACCACTATGCGAGAATATCGAGTAAAACTTGAAACTAGTGATTACTGATAAATAAACATTAAATACATAATTTAATCCAGTTTATAGCCTACATACTCTTGTTATTTACATGTTTTATGGTTTTTCATAAAATATAATTAAAATAAACGTAAATTTTGTAAGGGTTGTTTCTACGATAAATGACTGATAAATACATATTTGACATAATTGAAACTAGACGGCTTGTTGTATTTCAAACAATATACAGTGTGGACAACATTACAACTTACCTTCCCCTCGACGCCCCTGTGGGTGGTATTTCCCTGCCAGAACTTGCGTGAAAACCCGCGGATGAACCCTGTGACAGCGTCGTCGAACTCGAACCCTGGATGCCAACACAGGGACCCGTACCCGAACACCCATAACGAGCTGTTCGACGACCGCCTCCGAGCTTCCATCGCTACCGCTAACCGCTGATATCGTCCAAAACCGAATTGAATTGGCTTCGCGCTGAATTCAAAGGTTAGCGTTTGGCAGTGACACTCAACAGCTGTTCGGAGAGCAGCGCGCCACGCGGCCGCTACAGCAACTGAGTTGGCTGATGTAACTTCCGACGTCTTTTCGTCCGCCAGCTGACTGACCCGCTTTGCGCGCCAACCCGCTAACCGCACCGCACTCCGTGATGTGATTGCGCAGGACCGAATTTACCGCTCAGTTTTGACAGATTTAATTTTTAGAAGATTGGAGTGATTACAGATTTACGAAATATGGAAATTGCAAAGAGATTGATATTAGGGTTTAAATTGAAAACGATTCATTGGTTACGGTTTTACGATGAAATTGGTTTAACTATTCAAATGACATTTTGTATTATCACATAGTATATACAAACAGCGTCATTCAATATCTCGAAATAGATAAAAAACAAATAATGTAGTTTACAAATAAAAGCTCCCTGGAATTTTGAATTAGGCTGCAATTTGAGCATTTAAAATTAATTAAAAAAAGTATTTGTATGTCTTGCATCTGAATTGGACAGTAATTATTTTAATATTTTAAGACACGCACTATGTCACCACTGAGATCGGAAAAAGTGTGTCGAAAGTATGTTCTAAACATTGTCTTGGACCTCGAAAAGAATAAAGACAATTCTTTGACAATTTATTAACTTATTGATTCTGTAGAAAGTTGCTACAAGATTTAAAACAAATAAGACAGAACTTTCGTCAAACGTTACGTATTATGATTTGTTATCACTAGTTATCATATCTTTCCGATAGGGTTCGAATGTGGTGATTTTCCTTGGGCGCGTATCAAATTACTGATATTTCACGTTTTATGAGAAGTGACTCTTAATAGCAAATTATGAAATAAGATATGAGGTTAGAGAGGGCATAGACAATCATTACTGTTAAATTATCAAATATCAAAGCTAATATATTTTAGAATGAAGAAAATATTATACACATATAGTATTTGTTTTATTTAAATATTTCTTTTGAATAAAAATCTTAGCAAGGTTTATCGCTTAAAGTGTATTGCTTTGTGAATCCTAAAATGTCAATCAATTAATTAAGTTTCTAATACTTTAATGATGAGCAGATAGACGATCTGTAGTCTATCAGATCTTCTTAGCCAGGAAAGTCTAGTAGTAAAGTTTAGTTTCCTACACTGGCTAGGATGGTACTCGAAGAGAGAGCGAGTCTCTCGATCTTCGAGTACGCTGTACACAGTGACAGTTGAATCTGCAGTCTACCTTGTGACTGAAGAGACGTAAAAATGTCGAAAAATCTTCACTATGCGGAGGATCTATTCCTTTGCTAAACGCAAGGTTAAGGTTCAAGGTTAAGTGGTAGAGAGGCCTTTTTAGTCCTAACTTCGCCTCTAATAAAGACATTTTTCATTTCATTTCATTTTCATTTCAAGGTTTCCCAGGGAAGTTGAAGACTTTTGATGAGTAGCATGAGCTACGTGTGCTGGAGTTTCATCGACACGTGCTGACAAAGTGTACAGTACTGATGTACTTGTGCTAGTCCAGAATTGCCATTTTCTCGGTCTGAAGATAAATCTCCGAAGTCAATAACTGTCCGACATTCGTCGGGCATGGCTGTTGCTTTCTCAAGCCGTAAGGTGAGAAAGTCCAAAATGGGACGCCCGCTTCGGAATTCTTGATGAGTTTCAGTTGCGCGAAAAAGCAGGAAAACTGGGATTACGGATGGAGTATCTGTGAGTATCTATCCATAAGGAAATAGACAAGTGGTAGTCTATTAGATCTTCTAAGCCAGGAAAGTTTTATTAGAACAGTTTAGTCTCCTACGCTGGCTTGGATGGTACTCTAAGAGAGAACGAAGATGTTCTCTGAGTACGCTGTTGTTTTGTCTCTGCAGACAGATAGAGTATTTCAGCTGGCACTGTGTCACAGCGTACTCAGTTGAAGATCGAGAGCTTCGCTCTTGTTTTGTCTCTGCAGACACAGATAGACAGCAGATTTCAGCTGTATTGTAGCATACTAAGTTGAAGATCAAGAGCTTTCCTCTTTCTTCGATTCCATCCCAGCCATCGTAGGAGACTAAACTACAGGGTTAATAAAAAGTCAGGATCCCTCCCCTCTATTTTGTTCTAAGGTTTATATAAGGAGATATACTTTGGGTAGTGGTGTAATGTGGAAAGGAAATTTCAATTGATGAATTTGAAAATGTTTGTGTCCCCCAAAATTGCGGGATTTCGGGGACAACCAAAAATTTTAAATTGTGAACCCCTCTCAAATGACCCCTCATCTGAAGAGCATAAAACACTGAGAGACTGGTATAAACCAGAGAACCCTATCTCTTTCCCATACAAAATAATAGGTCGTCAACATTTTAACTATGTCTTTAAACTTATATTTTTTGTAAAGTTAATGTGAAAACCGGTTCATTGGTCGTTTGTGTTCTGCATCAGTTAGGAATGCAATGGACGAAGGATCCAATGAAGATTAGGAAGTACTCTGTTAATCTGTTAAGAAGTTTATTAGCAAAGAGTGACCGGGCTTTCCCGGTTCGAACTACGGTTTAGTACAAACAAGTCCCTTCTTTGTTTCAATCTGGTCGTGCCAGATCATACTTTTAGAGTTGTTATTACCCAATGGTTTCATTATTGTGTTCATTTGGACAAAATAAATTTGTGGAACGATATTTTTGAGAATCACATTTAAGGACCTTATTTATTAAAGGGAGTCTTAAAGGAAAATTGTATTTGCATATGTTACAATAATCAATTTCCCCCTCAATAACTAATATTATCAGGGAAAATAAATATGAATTTGATGAAATCATTGTTCACTTCCAGCAGGATGGTGCCCCAACACATTTTCACTGTGTTATATATTTCCTGGGAACTCAAATACGTGGTCAGTGGAAAGGCCTGCGGTCTCTGGACCTTACAATCATGAACTTTTTTTTATAGGGTCACAAAAAAATGTATCCTAAATACCAGTATAAAACTTTGAAAATTTAAGAGACAAGATTGTTGAGGCTTGCAACCATATACCACTTTAGACTTTTCAAAACGTGACAGAGGAGCTCATCCTACATATGTCCCACTTCAATAGTAGAAGGACTTCAGTTTGAACATTCGATTTGACTTGGCAACATAGTGAGATATTAAAAATATTTTTTTGGTAACTCATAGCTATTATTTTGGATGGGAATGAGATAATGATCTCTGGTTTTCACCATTCTTGAAGTTTTTAAGTTCTTCAAAATGAGGGATAACTTGCGTGGGGTTTACTCGTAGATACATTTGAAATTTTTGAGTTGCACCACATTGCACCACTACCCAAATGATATCTCCTTATATAAACTTTAGAACAAAAAATTTACGTTTGTACACGAAAGGGAACTGTAGAGAATGACCTAATTCCAATTATAAGAATGAATCTCCTTAAGAGAGAGTTTATACAAATCATATTATTTTGAAAATGTTGAGTTGAGCACCAGTTCACATTTCCTTTAGTGCAGCATTTGGAATTTGAAGCTGTCACAGATGTAACTCCTTGAATCTGGAGTCATGATCATTTGAAGAGATCTAAAACAGATTAAAAATTGTAGTGTAATCTAGGTGAAGAGGTATTCTCATTGTCTCCCTCAATTGCAATTACTTGTATAATTGTAGTCTAGTGTCTCTGTTGCCGAAACGATATAAAGAGTTCATTTAAGCTTCTTCGTTGCCAACTTTTTTCATATCTCTTCAGATATAAATCATATTCCAGGAGTCACGTCTGGGGCAGCGTCGTTTTCCAGACGCTGCACTAAGAAAAAGGTGAACTGTAGCTGAACTCAACATTCCCATTGTGTACGTGCTATAAATAAATTCACATTTTTATATTAAACAATTTTATTTGGCCTTGGTTACAAAGTAGACTAAGTTCGTACTTTATATGTCTGTATTTCTTCGTATAGAGCATTTTTTCTACTTCTTAAGATTTTCAGGGTTTATCATAAAGGGCAATCATTTTAAAACAGGAAATTCCCCAATGAAAAATTAATCTTAAACTCCTAACCAAGGGAATGGGAGTTTATATTTTTACCCTAAAACCTACCTTTCTCTTAACTTCTTCTTTTATATTGTTCAGTTATAAAATAATTAATAATTGAAGACGTTAGTCTTAGTATCTAATTAATACCGATATTTTTAATTGCAATTACATTTACGTACCCTAACCACTTCAGAGGTGTTAAGCATGACGCATGGGAATGAGTTGAATGTGATCTAGCTTATCGCAGAGGGGATTTAGTTTTTCCTATATCCTACCTCAGTGATATTTAAGACGATGTTGTTGACTTCAACAGCTCTCTAATTGTAAGAGGATTATTTGCGTATAATCGTTTGTTCAAAGATACGTCATTTGGGAGTCACAACCTAAAACAGAATGTAAATACCCAGATATAATCCGACACAGTGGAGTATTGAATGTCCAGACGAACGTTACAAAATTGTTTGACGAAGTGATTGCAAGTTCTTTTGGATTAGTGACCTTTATAATTTTGCTGAGATTGATCTTTCGAATTCAAAATCAACAGAGTTCTTCTTTGCACCAAGAGAAACCATCATACAAGCCCTACTCGAAGTTTCCTAAGTCAAGTTTGAAATCTCCAGACCTTTACACCAAGACAGTGCGATAGCACTGACGGATAAACAGGCAGAAAAGGACGTAAGTTCAAAAGAATCTGTCCTTAATAAAATATCATAACAAACCACTCACCTCGATGACAGATAGTTTACCTTGAAATAATTATTAGTCGTAATTAGGTCGTAGTTTCGAAACACTCATGGCAACTTTATTGTTTATTATGCGGTTTTACAATTTATTATTTATTAAAGAACGTACGTAGTGAAACAACCAAATTCCAATATACGCCATAGCCAATGTCTGTATGGTGTATGAGTGACAATTTTTAAAATATGTTAAACACCAAGTTTGGAGGGAATATGAAATGAATTATGAATAAAATAGTTAAGGTGACCTGTTTGTGCTTTATTTATATTTTATTATTGGCGATTATGTTTTGAAAGAACAACATGATTATGGAAAACTTTTGTATAAAACAGCAAAAACAGGACGTTTCAAGAAGTGATATTTGCTGTCTTCTTCAAGTGATATATTCTAGCTTAAACTCAAAATTAAGCATGAAAACACTTAGGAAATACACACATAAAACCCATAGTTGACAAGTAAAATATGTACGTAAAAGCGATAAACATAAACCTTAAATCCAGCTGTAATTAAGGAGAAGGATTTCATGTGATTATTTCGTTTTGCTTTAGATAGAACAGATTGTTTGTCAACTTAGACTCCATGTGTTCATCGCCATGTGTTTCGTTTCTTTACTTTTTCCATGCTTAACCCTATATTTGAATTGGACATTTGATGAAGACATAAGATATCACTTTTCGAAACACCGTTTTTTAACAATATAAGATTGGCTGACTCACAGGGAGGGTCATTGATGAACATCCCAATGATTAAGAAAAATAAGGTACATGGCTTTTCACTTCGGCTCCGAACCACTTGGTTGTTTACCGATCGCAGTGACTGATTGACAAGGTCTATTCTGTAAACTCGCGTGGGCTTGGGTTCGATTGAGGCCTCAGTTAACTCGTACATAATTACGACGCCGCGCGCACGACGCAGTTGGTACTCTAGAGCGGCCTTCGTCTATTCCGATACCGAACTGCTCTGGTAGTGCCCATGTTGACAACACGGCATGCCAACGTAGGCTATAGGCACTTGCAATACCTAAAGGAAATGCAATCGGCTTTCTTTAGGTTGGAATAATTGTTTCTTTGGAATTGTACAGAAACTACTTGTTTAATGTGTAATATTCATTTCCTACTATTATCTTTCAAACTCTCCCTCTGGGTATATCGCATGACGCAAAATGTTTTTCTTAATTTCCTTTATGCATATAAACTAAAATTCCGTGACATGGCATTTAATATAAAATTATAAAAATTATATAATCCTGACTGCACCCTACCATCGATGTACAGGGTAGGGTTCACAAAAGAGTGGTGCAGTTTCAGTAACTTGTAGGAAGATAGTAGGGAAATTTCTAGATGTTATATTGGTATCTCTGAAAGCCTCCGAACCAAAAGTTTGTTTATAAGCTGTTCTAACCTTAAAATCAGCTCTTGTATTGTTGTTGCGGTGAGTTTATTGAGTCATTATGTTCTCGGATAAAGATAAAGAAGTGTGTTTTATTGTTGGCTGATTGAAATCCGTAATTTTTGTTCAACGTGCGTTCCGACGTGAATTTAGAAGAGATCCACCACACAAAAATAACATAACACGTTGGTTTAAACAATTCGAAGAAACTGGATCAGTTCAGAAACAGAAATCAACCGGCAGACCAGGTGTACCAGATGGAATTAATTAAACATTTGGCAATTAGAAGTCCTGGGAAGTCCATCCATCGTTGAAGCGTTGAATTAAGTATTCCAGAAACAACAGTTCACAAAGTGTTATATAAAATCTCAAATTAAACGCTTATAAAATCCTGATACTTCAGGAATTGAAACCCAATGATTGTGTAAACCGTTACAATTTCTTTGATGAAATGTTGGACAGAACAAGTGAAAACGAATAATTTTTAGATGATATAATTTTTACAGTCGAAGTTACTTTTCATATGAATGGATGTGTTAACAGACAAAATCCACGAATATAGAGGCTCTGGAAACCCACACGTAATTGTTAGGAACAACGTGATTCGCCTAAGTTAATGTTTGGCGAGGTGTAATAAAAAATCGCGTAATAGGGCCTTTCTTCTTTGCTGAAAAAAAAACAAATTATGAAGTTGTGTAGCTCGACATGTTAACCAATTATTACTTTCCTCGGCTATATTAACTCAAAAACATTCATTAACTTCATTTTCTACAAGATGGTGCTTCCTCACATATAAGAGCATTGGTCACGGAGGCATTGAAGGAAACATTTGCAGATCGATGGAAAGGCCTCCAAGGAGTTCAGACCTGACACCTTGTGATTTTTTCTTGTGGGGGCACATAAAAGCGGTGTTTATTCGCACAAAAATTCTCGATCTGAACCGCTTAAAAACGGAGGATTAATGAAGCAATGACAACCATAACTGAAGAAATGTTAACGAATGTTTGGAGAGAAGTTGAGTATCGTTTGGACATTTGTCGAGCGACTAAGGGCACACATATTGAAATGTATTAATTATGTAAAAAATACTGTTTGAGACGAAAAATTAGATGAATAAACAACATTGACTGTGAGTAATTCGGGTTTTCTTTAAACCATGTTCGAAACCGTACCATTCTTCTATGATAACCCTGTATAATAGAACTATTATAGATCGATGCACCATACTGGTCTCTAAAGTTGAAGAAATTTCTGGAAGAAATGCAATGGTGAATAAATGCTCTCAAGTTTAGTCACATCTTCAAAGTAAACATTGCATCACGAGTAGCGGTTTTATTAATAATCTGTTTTAAATATAACAACTAGTGTGAACAAAAGCTGATGTACGCATTGCGGAGAACCTTGCAAATAAAACGTAAGAGGAGAGTAGTTTACGCTTAGATCAAAGTAAAATGCGCTCACTAAACAAATTTTAAGAGGAACGCGAAGCGCGATTAAATGCTATATATAAAAGAGCACGCTCACAAGGAGCTATTATCTGAAAATATATTATTCCACAAGAATTGCTTTAAGCATATTATTGTGACACCTAATCAGGATTCTCAGAACAGCAGTAGAATATAAGGTTATAAATATGGTAGCGTACGTATATACATGATAAATGGAACGATACAAATTTTAAATAAATAAAATATTTAAAAAAGTTTTCTTACATTATGTTTACAACTTTCTTAAATATAATTTCCTTAAGTTGTAGATCAATAAAAACATGTCACCTCCTGAACACAGGCACAATATGTCACATATCTACGAGCACATACTGTAAACATTTCACATTTTAATCTCCAGCAGTTTTTATTTTAGCGTAATTATAAAATTTCTTACTGTTATTGTTCATAATTCCAAGTGGAGCGATCAATTCAAATTTTCCTCCTTTTTATCAAGGGAAGCTATCCTGTGCTTTGTCTTTAAAATAAAAAAAATATTCAGTAAAAAACTGATTTCATCACCAACTTTCATCATCAAATTTGTAACTTCGAATCTCTTAATTATCTAGCCTCTATGTAGCTTGATGCTCTATGCTAGCAGTACCTGCTATGTTGCCACGATTTGGTAGTGGTAACACTGCACTTTCTTTCAGTGGTTCAGGCCCTGCTTGTTTCCACCTTCCAATTCCTTTCCTATATAATTAAACTGATAGTTCTGTACATTATAGCATATATGTTTATTCCATAAGGAAAATAACATAATCGTACCGCAATAGTTAGCATTTGTTAGTCAAATAAACACAATGTAATTCACAATTATTATTCTCAAGGGGAAATAATATAAAACTGGTTTATGTGTTATAAACGTATATTATGTAACGAACATCATTTTTATAGACAGACAAGATAGACACCAAGATAATAGCTATATATCTCACCAAGTTTGGAGATCTGCACTCTGGAAGCTGTATAACTAACCTAACACAATCTAGGTTAAAATAAATCATATCATAGTGGCCTAATTCCGACCGATGATTGATCAATTGGTTGATCCGCTAATTTAATATCTGACACCTCTATTAATTGTTTTTTTATGAGATGAGATTCCGTATGCATTATATTGGCTTCATCCCAATTCGTACGATGGTCTTCGAACCAGCACTTTTGGGATTTTATGCTTGTCTCGTGTCATCTTTGTGTTATATTATCCTAACGTTTCATGGGCTTTTTGTTTCTCCGTTGTTCTTCCCGTTACAACTACTTTTCATTACAAACACAGATAATGGGTGGTTGTTTTGGACTTCTTCTTCACAAGTTGTCAACCGGCGTCGGTCGAAATTAGGCCGCTTTGGTTGCTAATTGTGAAAAAATGTAACGAGAAACTTAAATTACTAAACAGATTATAGATGTCCAGTAAACCAATGCGGCGTTACAAGATGGTTTTGTGAAGTTTATCAATAATGAAACAATACTAAAAATAAAAAATATCCAATCCCATCTTCTTGATTGAACCACTTTCGCCATTTTGTTTCTGCCATGACGATCACCATTGGCCTCTGGTCAGTTTTCAGTGGTTGGTCGCTTCGTGCAGACCTATTTCACCTGTGTTCTTTATTTCAATTTTAATAATTAGCGTATTGTTTTTATTAAGGGTATATTATAGAGATAGTTTTCATAGATTTGAAAAACAACTTATTTGTTGTAATTCCTGAGTTATTCGTGTCCTAACACAACGCTCTGTGTGATTTGTTTATTTTAACCTACATTGAGGTTATGTATTAGGTTAGTTATTGTCTTGAAGACGAAATCAGATTGCAGATCTTGAAATGTAGTGTTACTGATTGCTTTTATTACTCGATAGCACATGTCTGTAAATCCTATATCCTTCATAATCCTTCTATCGTCAAAAACAATCCTTAAACAAAAAATACATTTCAACTGAATATGTAATGAGCCATAACAACAATCAATATGTAACAAGAAAAGTACTAAACATATATAAAAATATCACTAAAATAAAAGAGAGATACAGTCAATTAGCGAAAACATTTTCAATACAGAACAACACTACATTCTTGAAGATCTTTTCTTATTGGAAATTAGATATTAATTTAAAACAAACACTCCAATAATATAGGTTTTTTTTATTTTTGTGAGGCCTTTCATACTCAATGAGAACATCCTCAGACCCATAAAACTGAATACTGAAAATGTTCTCATTGAGTACGAAAGGCCTCACAAAAATAAAAAACTTATATTATTGGAGTGTTTGTTTTAAATTAATACAGAACACTAGTTTGTAAAGGGCAAAACCAAAGGAGACAAAGGGTAATGGACTATAACGCGATGATATTTTTAAAATATGGAAGATTTTAAAATAAAAACTTAGCTGCTAGGATAACAAATGTAATAACTTGTACATATACTGGATTCTATTGATAATAATAACAGGTAAATATAGCAACAATTACTAACGTAAACATATAGTATACTATTATTAGCAAAGTGACAAATAACGAACTTAATGGTGCAGTCACAGATGAAACTGTTCCAAACCTACGATCAGAGAGACACATTTAAATAGAATAGATATGTTTTAATATTTTAAAAATCTATCTAAATCTACGTGGGTTATCAAATTATTTAAATTATGTACAATGAACAAAGGCCAAATGCTAAAACTATTATTACAAGCATTAAATATAAACATGTACCTAGTAAAATATGAGATTTAAAACGTTTCATCTGTCGAAGCAATTAGGGTCCCAGTAGGGCAGCGATCGGCCAGGCAGATGTGCGTGACGCGTTCACAACAGTTATTTGCGCTGTTCTGTCCCTTGACGATAAATCGCGTGGTTAAATGGATGAAACGTCGGAATGTCTGATTGTGTTGCGTTTGTCGACTATTGCAGGGGAGAGGGGGGTTAGGGAGGCTTACAGGTCGATGTGCAAGGCAGTGGCTCGCACACTACGCACCCTTCACGCTCAGGGCCGGATCGCCCCCCGAGTCCGTGGCCACGTGTCCCCGTGTAACAGGCGTGAGACACGCGTCAGCACGCCGCCTCTATCCCAGGGCGTGCTCTGAACTCCGGAGTCGCAGATAATCCGGTAGTATTAGTTATGCTCTGATTGGTCGGAAGAGAAGGTTAGAGCACTTTGAAAATGTAAGCCCCAATTAAGTTTTTTGAGTCGCGCGAGGCATTGGGCATTAGCAATTATTGCGTGCAATCCGTGGATTAGCGGCTTGGGAGCAGACCTCCGAATAGATCTGAATGAGTATGTGACCACCCATACATGTGCTTTGTACGATTAGGATGAAATGCATTTGTACATGCAGCCTTGTCATTCCAAGACAACGTCAAATTTGATTGGGTATTTACTAAAGTCCCAGTCTTAAGTAAAACTGTTCTGTTGGTTTTGGATAGTGCTGGCCAAGAGAATTGTTGGAAAGCATAGATTTAAGCGACAAGCGTCGATGAGTTGCGAATTATATCTGCTGTGAAATCGTCCACTGTAACATCCACAGTCGTCACTCAGTAACAACAGTCGAGCAGTAATATCACCATTGGCCGTCTGAGAAGTATGTGACATGAGGACGGGCATATTGCAAATTTAACGTCTTAGGTGAATATATAATCCCATTCCTAAAACTTTTCGAAAAACCAATATTTTTCCTTTTTATCCAAATACCTCTTCTCATACTATATAGCCTCTAGAACTTATCCACTCATATATTCCGGAGTGTACCATAGTATCGTGTACCAAGGTGCTATCTTCAAGTTCTGTGGTCCGATGAGTATCCACAAGCAGCATTTACAGTATGAATTCGAAATAATTCGTCTCGTAAAAATACAATTCAAAGGGCTATTTTTAACGAAGTCAGTTTGGAAGTGAAGTACACATTACTATCAAATTAGGCTATCTGCATTCAATAAACATTTTAAAATGTAGCCTAAAGCTATTAACGACGCATATAAAGATACGTTTAAATTCCTAAAGGTAGATATAATACACATTCCATGAGAAGTAACTGCAGTCTATGAAAATTTTTAAATGTCCGCTGTTCGTTAACGACGCGTGAGAACGGTTCGAGATTGTACAGATTGATAATATTTCCACGAAACTATCTGTAGTCTATGGACGTTTATAAATGTCTACAATAAGCTGATTAACAATAACGCGCGTTAAGACAGTTCGAAATCGTACAGAGGCAGGTTGAAACCACAACAATTATATAGTTTCCGTGGACTACCTGCACTCTGACCATACAGACTGTCAGCATCACAACGACGCAAATAAACGCAGGTTTGAAATCCTAAAAACTGATATAGCTTCTCAGAAATCAATGAAGCCACTTTGACCTTACATTTCTTGCAAAATAGATTCGAGAACAGTATCTGTTCAGTAGATAATGAAGTGTATTTATTGTTACATAAGTAAGCTTCAATAATCCGAAGTTACGAGTAGCCTAGATGATTCAATGTTATCACAGCGCGAGGTCAGCCTGCTGTTATCAGCTGTGACCCTGCAGCGAGGCGACCTTTACGTGACTGGCTGATAGCCCACCTGCTGTTATCGCTCGCTCGAGAGTCTGTCTGTCTGTCTGTTTGTCTGCTGGCTGGCGTGTGATCACTTCAAGCACCTCTTGTCACTTCTTGGATTAAGATGTTACACACTTCCAATCCAAGAGCTAAGTACTTAATGTGAAGTAAAATCTCACTGTAACTCTCGAATTGCTGTCTTATTGCTTTCAGTACATGAAAGTCAGTCTTTCATTCTTTAAATGTTAAAGGTTGCCTTGATAAGGATTAGTTTGATATCTGTGTTGTTTATAACTTTCTAAATATCCTGTTACCCTTCAAAAGCAGTTAGATACCGAGAATCTTTTCAGCTGGAATTGCTCACACAACGTCTGCCTTGAAGAGATCAACAACGATTTAACGCTGGAAAGCATATATTTTACTTAATATCACGGTAACTATGCAGCACAAGAGTCACGAAGTGAAAAAAGATCGGCTTAATAAATCAACTCTATACAATTAATTATTACAATGATTATATGAGTATATTACGAAGTTCTTCTTCAATGAATTTAAGGAAATACTGTTGTGGTGATTGTATATATCGGTTATGTCTGCCAGTCACGCTCTCATGTAATAAATCACGCCAGGATCAATACACCGATTTGTGACTACTTTATGCGGACATCTAATCAGATGGTTTATGGGCGTTGATTTGGAACAGTCGGCAGTAAACCAGCAACCCTTGATGGGATATTTTAAACATATTTGTCTTATGTAGGCTTCATAGTGTACATTCTAAAAATAAATTCGAAGTAAATACAAATTGTTTTTACGTCTGTCCCTAGAATAAAGTAAAAACATGATCTTAAATTCTATGGATGAACGATGAAATGGAATGAAACGTAGTTTTATGGGAGGTAAGGTTAGTACTATGAAGTGGTCTCTTCCGCTAAAAAAGTCGAATTCAGGTAAACAAGTATAACTAAATAAATTACATTCACTACTTTCTAGTGGTATACGAGTAAACCAAAAGAGCTTAGCTATGTTATTCCATTATCTTTTCTCAATTCAACTCAAACAACGCAAAAAGCACATTGATAGCAATGCAATAACTCATTAAAATTATTTTCCTTAATACGTATTCAATATGAGTACGGAAAGTAGTCATTAGTTAAGTATAACGTTTTTACATTAAGCAAAATGTACATATACGCGTCGTTAGATAAATGAATACGCTGTAATCTGAAAGACCGTTGTTGAAATATTAGCAATATTGATGTCCTTTTAATTAATACTTATTCAATACTGGTAACTAAATTGGTCATGATTATACTAATAAACATAACATTAGTGAAATTACCTCACAAAACGTAATCTGAGAAGCTATAGACATTATTTGAACAGTTGCATTATCTATTCCAGCAACAAGAGCAAGGGCAGAGTAACAAGTGGTTGCTGTTATCTAGGAAGTGATATTCCCTCCCAAACATAATCTGAAAAGCCTTAGAAATTATTCAAACAGTTGCATTATCTATTCCAGCAACAAGGGCGAGGGCAGAGTAACCAGTGGTTGCTGTAATCTGGGAAGTTGCGTGTAACACGTTGTCGAAGGAGGAGACACGTAAACTAACAGGGAGGGCTTCCGGAGCACGGTGCTCGGGCACGGCACCCAGATTACGGTGGGAACCCTCAAATTAGGCAATTAATAATCAGATTATGCGATCTGGGAACGGAGGGCGCCTTGATACCATCGTTCTCTGCACAACACGCACCTCAGGCCGCCGTTAGAGCCCGCTACGCCATCGTCAGGCAGGACCTCGGCTACAGGTAGGTCTACGACCAAGATCCTCAGCAGAGATAAAGGTGTTCAATTTGCACGAATATAACGAAAAGCGTAAAAAGGACACATAATTAAATCATTAATGAAATAATAACATGTCCGGTGATGTATAGAAATTTATGTGGACGTTTGGTTTCACACCAATATAATTCATTCAGTAAATTCAAAATGTGACGAATGAACGAGATAATGGGAAATTAGGGAGGTTGAACACCCAATCTTACGAATTCGAACTGTAACATTGTGTCATCCAACAAAACCTTGATTTACTAATCTTTCCCATGCAACAAAGGATTTTAAATTTAAGACATTTAAATACTTTCACAAATCTTTTAATGTAATTTAATAATCAATATAATTCACAACGCTGACAAATGGTATGGTTACAAACATTAAGTACTTTTCAGATATTAAAGAAGCCAGTTTTATTTTGTTGGTTTTAAAATAATACCAAGTGTTTTAAAGGGTAGAACATAAGTGTTGTATTGTTGTTTGAATGAAATCTATTTCATTATGAAGTCTAATTATTATGACGTGATCAGGTTAAACTCAAAATGTCATGGTTTACTAAAAAAAAATCAGTTACTGTTTTTTGAAAAAATACCAAACTGTTTTAATTCCCGTTTTTTAATGTAAGAAAACATCAAATCTACAGCTACAAAATTCTAACTTCGTTCAGGACATGAGGTTGCAATCTAAAATATTCATAAAACTTAAAAAAAACGTGTTTTTGTCAAAAGCAAGATTTTCACAATCATGCTCTTACAATTTTTTATTAAATCGTAATAATCAGATGATATGTATGCTAATAACTAAATTACCAATTGATACTGGACAAATCAAATGTTGAAACGACATTACTTCTAAAGCCAAAACATTTCTATTTCACCTATTTATTGCCTTCTGTTAGTGTAGAGGCAATCATTGTTGTTAAAGTAGAGCATCTTAATGGGAGCTCCAAGTTATTGTTGAGCTATTTATCCAAAAACGCATCTCAGCATTCATGATAGCTGTGTAGATTATTTATTTAAAATGGTGCAAAATAAGCGCAACTCAGTATCGGCAAACCTTTGGATTTTGTTTTCTCTCAATACTTTCTATTTTCTCTACATTGCGGAAGTGGATCCTTAAATTGGGATGCCAGTATTAACAATTACGACAAATTACACTGCATTTAACTTCCCAAAGACAAATCTCAACATCAAGTGCTGCTAGTGTGTTCTCACATACAGTACAGAGCTGATTTTTTCACCTAATTTTCTCGTCTTAATTAAATCCTGCTCAGTTTAACAAATGTTGTTTAATTATATTTCTTAGTCATAATTACAAATATAACATTAAATAATGGCCAATGCTGAATTCCATCCACACTCATCACAGGAAGTTGGATGCTGCAGTGGACCCACTATGTCGTAGTGCAAAGATTTCCTAAATCATTGAAGTAGTAGACGATGATTGGTTAAGGCTTGACTCTCTGCCTTGACATTTTGAATCGAATAGACTTTTTTGAATCCGTATTCCATAAAATAGGTGTGTCTGTGATGCAAAAGAAGGTCATTTACGTACATCTGAAGAGCAGTACTGGGCAAGATTACGTAACACAAACATACCTGACACAACGTTAGAACAAACTCTGTCAATATGATCGTTCTAGATCATAATCCTGTCCAGGTATATTCCCAATATAATAAAACAAAGAGCACGTTAATTCACAATGTAAATTTAAATTAATATGCAGACGACACGACTAAGCGTGAAAGTAAAATCCAGAAACGATTTGGAAATTAAATCGAATATCTCCACAACATTCTTGCATCCACTCCATTGATATCAATCCAAAAACGGTGAGATTGACAGTCAGATTCATGCAGAGTTGCGTTCAGGGACGTGTACTGCTGACCTTACCCGGCCTCTAATTGCTTGAGGTTTGACGTCAGTTGACCCAGGGTGCAGATGGGCCAAGGGATCTGAGCGCGCGGCCGAGGCTCTACTAGCCATCCAAAAAACAATGACCTCACCTACGCGCTGTCATTCTGTGCTTGATTTAAAAGAACTTAACTACTGGAACACTTTTTATTTGACTAAACCACGAGACAACTGAATACATAAGTTTATATTCCAGTCGTTGCCTCTTGGGTCACGAAAATACTGAAAGGCTCTAAGGGAAAGTCCAATGTTCTTGGAAAAGACGCCCTTCTTCCCTCCCACCCATCACGCGGCCTGCCGGCCCTCGCGCGCATATCCTTTGGCCCAGCTGTATAGATATCCATGGGTACAACATGAAAGGCGGAAATAACTTTCGCGTCCAGCAGCATAGGGCATCATCATTTAAGCGCCTTCTATCACAAGTTGGTGTCAACCTTATCAACTGGTTTCCTGAGGCAATGAAAAGAATTTTAAAAATTTCAAAATTCTTCTAATTTTATGAGGAATTCATGGCAAAGCGGTGGATTATGTAGAGATAAGAATGACGATTACATTGGTACTACATGTCTTTGGATGTGACTGAACTGATATGTGGATATGAATAAGAGTGAATGAGTAGGCTTATTAATAATTACTAAAGTTTTTATTACAACTTTTGCAACGTGATGAAATTTGTACAATTGCAATTGCAAATCAAGTTATTTCAAAGATTTTCAAAGAAAACATGACTTATCAACATCATTGTTTTTCAGGAGATGAATTTTTCGTAAATTTACATAATTTGTATGAATCAAATTGGAAAAAAAGAATTCAAGAACAATATCCCTGGACCTCACTTACCAAGTCCTCATAACTTGAAGAATTGTAGAACAATAATACGCGATGGTCGGCCTCGCGAGTATCTTCTGTCTCTCTCTCTCTCCCCCCCTCTCTCTCTCATCATAGCGGCTTCACCACGACCTTCGGCCGGCTGATATAATTATTGTACCTCTGCGGTTTTCGGGTTAGCGAGATCAAATTCCCCGTGAACAGGTATCGGTATTCTACCCTACGGCAGACACGGTGGAAAGCATTGAGCCGAGCTGAGTCAGCATCTGCTGCAAACATCATCTCACATCGTCATAGGGACAGATTTGAGTGAGCTGGGAACACTCGTGTGATTATTGTTTTTATTTATCAATTGCTCTTTGCTCCAAGCGTGCCTTGTTGGTACTTTGGCCAGACTGCTTCGATTTAAGGCTTTATGGGCCAAGTGTACTTATAACACATATATGCACATTGATCTCTTTGATGAAAACAGGTTATCTTTAATGACAACAAACAATCTCATTCGTAGAGAAGGTTCTCTTAATTTTTCAAGTATATCGTTCTTAAAGTAAAACATGGCAATTCTCACCAACTATTTCTTGTAGGATAGATTATTTTGATTCAAGATATTGAAAATATTTAGTTGACATTGCTTATATTACAGTTAAGGAGAGTTTTGTTCTGGCTCTTTCGTGTAATGTGTTTAATTTTAGGCGCATTTTTGGAAATCTCAAATTTAAAAATGTTTAAAGAGTGTATAGAAAAACGGAACTGAATTTACTATGCAGAAATATAGATCTAGATGTAAGAAGTCTGTTTAAAAAATATCGCAACTTTTGTTTTTCCGAAAATTATTTATTCATTCATCAATCTCAAATGTGTTTTTCTTTCAAAGTAATCCCCATTAGATGTTATACACTTGTGCCTACATTTCATCCAATCCTTGAAGCACTTCAAAAAGTCGGTTTTGTGATCTTGTTCAGCTCTTCCTTCGATGCCGTCTTTATCTCGTACGCAAGGACGTACCGTAGCGTCGTCCTTTCATGAGTCTCTTCAGTTTCGGGAGCAATAAAAAGTCACAGGGGGCCAGATCTGAGGAATACGGTGGCTGCGGCATCATTAGTGTGTTTGTTTTGACAAAAAAATCGCACCCAAGTAACGATACGTGAGCAAGAGCGTTATCGTGGTGCAAAAGCCAATGTTTGTTCTTCCACAAATCCTGACGTTTCTGGCGGATTGCTTTGCGCAAATTGTGTGTAACTTGCAGATCACATTCCTTTTCGACAGTTATACCCTGTGGCAAGGACTCATGATGCAGCACGCCTCTGCAATCGAAAAGGCTGTATGCAAATCTTGCACATTAGACCGAACTTGGCGCGCTTTTTTCGGTCTTGGCTCGTGCGGCAGCTTCCGTTGGGATGATTGAGCTTTGAGTTCTACGTCACAAACCCATGATTTGTCACTGATTATGACCCTCTAGAGCAAATTTGGGTCATCTCGGACAAAGTCCAATAGCTCATTAGCAATGGTAATACGCTGCTGTTTTTGGTCAAAATTGAGCAATTTTGTTCGGATTTTGCGGTGATGACGTCCGTCTAATGCTCAAATCATTGGTAAAAATTGAATGGTACGAACCATTCGATATATTCAAACATTCGGTAACTTCTATAACAGTAATTCGATGTTTGACCAATACAATTTTCTGCACTTTATCACTGTTTTCGTATGTTCTTGACGTTCTCGGGGGTCCGGTACGCTGTTCTCCGGTCACATCTTCTCGACCCTCTGAGAACGGTTTGTACCACCGATATACGTTGCTTTGGTCCAAGGTAGCTTCTGCATAAGCCGCAGTCAACATTCTAAATGCGTCAGCGCACTTATTTTGGTTTTCAAGAGAAAATTACTTTGCTAATTGAACTACTGAACGTTGTCTACCAAGAAGTGCAGTATTTTTTATTTCCTTCATTTGGCTAGTTTTGATGTTATACTTTAATATTCTCATGCAAATCGTAGAATAATCAACAATTCAAATAAAAAATACGAACAATAAATTCAAATAGATATGTTAAATGATTCACAAATATATAATTCTTTTAATTCAATTTCAATAAAATATACATTTTTTTTAATTGCCCAGAATATCTACAATATATATATATTATGATTTCAAATTTACATATAAATAAATATATGTTTAATGTTTAATTATAAATACCTAAATTTATGAAATTAAATAGTGAAATACAATATAAAACTATATTTAACTAAACTAGTTTTGATTGGATTACATAAGATCTTGCGCTTATAGTATTTTATTTACTGAGAAGAGTTGTAACAGCAGCATACTAGGATGATAAAATGGATGATTACTTTAAAACCTATAGCCCGAGTGATAATTGTACTGTCCAGTAGATTTTCCATTTGGCTGTGTATTATTACATACTTTGCCCAGTCATTTATAATATTATAATAACTTTGTAAATAAATCTATTAATTTGAACTACGAAAAACTGAATATTCAATTCTAAAATCCGTCAACTGCTCGAGGATTTCTGAGAAACTAACACCCGCAAACACCACGCCAGTGCATTTCCAGTTTGCTGTGATTGAACCAGTTACTATGACACAACAAGCCTCTATGCTTGTCCGGATAAACTTATCTTGTTTACCGTTTGAAAAATAAATAGACATTAAAAATATCGCACAGATGACGCAATGTCAAAAGGTTATTTTTAACAATGCGAAGAAACTGACTTATAAAAGACACTGACAATATTGTCATAGGTCAAAGACTGAAATATACTGCGCCTTTAAATAACGCCAACCTTTTCTGTACGAATCCCACTGGGACAGCTATATATATCGTATCGTTTAATGTCAGTCTATCAGGATTAATGTCAGAATTAAGGAAGAATTTTTTATTTAATTCGATACTCTGATACTCCCGTATAAAATTACGTTCACTATTAAACATTTAGTCATATAAAGTAATATCATTGTTTGTAGATTTTTATTAAATATTTAGTTTTCTTAATGAAAATAAGATTGACTTTAGTCAGTTGAGTAAATCATTATGTTGGATAATATGTTCAGTTTAGCTTCAGTTCACTTTCCTCTTAGTACAGCGTCTGGAATCTGGACCTAAATTCAACATTCGCATCGAATCAACCTCTCCCACCACGGCTATGTTATGTGTATAAAACTCGGATGTTCTACCGTGCATAGAGATCGTGCCTAAAACATCGTAGTGCACTAAATTGTGCACCTGATGAGACAATGAGAATACCTCTTCACCTAGATTACACTGTTTTTGTAGTTTAGGTGTGTGTGTGATGTCAAAACAATGTAAGAAGTTCATTTTGAGCTTCTTCGTCGCCGATCTATTTGGGTCTCTTCAGACGAACATGAATGAGTCCAGATTCCAGGAGTCAAGTCTGTGACAGCGCCAGATTCCAGACGCTGCACTAAGAGGAAGATGAACTGGACCTAACCTCAAAATTTACATTTAATAAACACATTCCACTATTGTTACGTTAGTATGTTTAGTTTATTTTCGCATAATGCACAAATAAACAGATACAGAACACATAAAGTATTTGGTTATATTGGTTGCATTATGTTTGGATTAATGACAAGGTAGGAATACGCCAGACACGCTTCGCATAACAGGCTGTGCGATAAAATTAGGGCAATTCGATGGACATCCATCATCGTCGATCGTGATCTTCATTACTTACAAATGAAGTTTCATGCAAGCTTTCAAGTCTCTAGCTCAGTTCATTTTTTCGATATCCTTGCAGGCAGAGAAGAGAAAGAAATGTTTCGAGCTTCACTAATGCTCAGCCAAATCTTATAGAAGCGCATATAGAATCATCTAACTTGACCTTACATACGCCGAAATGAAGTTTAATGCCTCACTTCAACTCTTTAATTCAATTCGATCTAGAATAAAATTGATATCCTAAGGATAAACAGATAGAAGAAGCATTTTGCCAATTTAGTAATTGATAATAATCCTTATTCGCTAACACTCAGCCAATTATGTCTTAAGTATTCAGCTATCAAGTTATAAGAATGTTTTTATAGTCCACAACACTGAATGTTAAACAGCACATTCTCTTATCAATATATATATATTGCTTTTGAAAATAAAGAGCCATCATATTTAGCTACAACACACACTGTTAGTATGAATTACCAGTTCTGAGAATTAAACAATTATTTTTCAAATGTTAAAATTTTGTTTCCCATCACTGTTGAGTTAAAGCATACCATTAAAGTGTTTCCCAACAATCAATCAATGAGCCAATCTCATGATACAACTGATAGTGTATCTTGTACTATTGTAATTCAACTGAAACTCTCAACCAATGAAAAGAATATTTGTTTTCGTCATAACAATATTTAGACAAAACTAGTTCGCACCGGTCAGTCTCAGTATTGGTTAGTCCCAAAGCAAAAACCAGTTTTCCTCGATAAATTTCAGATTTTACGTTATTCGAGTGTTTTTGCCAAACCAAGAAAGAATTGGATGAGACTATTTTTTTTTTTCCTAAGCAGCTGAAATTAAATCATTGTTCAGTAAGAATTAATAATAGTATTAGATAGTGTAACAGTGTTTTAACTTGAATAGTGCTTGAACTAAAATTAATAACTTTTCAAATGTTACCAGCGATATAAAGAAAATTAACAAACCGATACATTAAAGATACTACAGAATGGAAAGAAAGTTTTGCCAACTAAATCAACAAAGTAATTTTATCACATAATAAAATATAATATTATTGTACTCAGTTTCTTTGCAAATTTGTTTACTTCGTGATTTTCTCAGTACCACCAGAGTTACTCATAAGACAGATGTAAAAATATTAATATTTTATTGTTACCTTTTGACCCAATACAGTAAAATTGGGCCAAGAGAAAGGTGGAGTGCTCATCTGCCGTTTGGGATTGCTATTGGTATTGACTGTAAAGCGATAGCAAGCGCTCTTCTGTTTCATCGCAGATTCGCAGGTGCACGTCCTAAGAAAGGTCTTTCAGTCACAAATTTTTTCTCTTACGACAATTGTTTATGTTTATTAACATGACGTTATTAACTTGGTTTTAATTTTAATAAGTTGGTAAACATAATTTAAATCACATAATTTGAAGTATTGTTTATTCTATCATAAAATACAACATAAAAAATATCACTTGTAATTATTCCTGTTTTCAGGATCATCACTTATCCGATCAAAAATCTCTTTTGATTTTCATGATCATAAGAAAAGCCTCTTAAATATCACTATATTTCAATTATTAATTAATTACAATTTGAAAAAGAGTGGTTATTAGAAAAATCCTAGTTGTGAGTCATCATCAGACCGGATATGCGTGGCAGGAAGGACGACATAGCGAGTTTGCTGTGTTGCCAAACTGGGCAAATCCAAGTGAAAAGTTAGAGCACATGACGTGTAGGTGTGAGATTCAAGTTCTTAGTAATTTTACTGCAAGAGTTGCCGCACGTAAGGGCAGATAGACAGATACGCGGATAGGCAACAACACGATTGTGAGAAGCCCTTCCAAACTGCGAAAGGAAAGGTAGGATGAGCTAGTAACCCAGTAACCCAACACTTACCCTTAACCTCACTCCAGATCACGTGGTACATGTGGGCTGTTTGCGTGAACTAACATAGCTCCAACAGTTTTGGCATTTGTTTTATTCAACCTATTTAAGTTTGTGTGGCTTTGTGAAGAAGCTGAGCAACCAAGATCTGAACTCACACACCCACCAAGAACTAAGTTCTGTGATAATCAAGTGATCGCGAACTTTTCCTTGTGTCACCGTTAACCTTGACATTGTAATTCTGAGTCAGAGCCAGCCTTAATATCCGTACTTGGATACTTTCTGAGTATGCAAAACACTCAAAACAACACCTCCACTTATCATTTAAGTGTGATGATGCTCCTCTAAAAATTATAGTTCTTAGTATTTCTCATGTCGAGCAACTGTTCATATACTGCGATGCAACCAGTATCAGATACAGTCACAGCCATATGTGGCTATTTTACGTCACGTGAGCGGATTTTATTTAACCCGACTATCCTCGGTCACATAGATGTCAGACCATGCCATTAACACCACTAAGTTATTCCTGAAGGACGTTCAAGAGCAAAGGTCTTTTGTTTGGAGTTTGTTATTAACGATGGTTGATTTGAAAGGTTATTAGGATTTTGAACATTTGCCGTCGTTATATATTACAAAAAGGATGACACTACGTTTCGAAAATTGAAATCTACCCTCTTCCAACGCAGTGGCATCGATTGGGTTCATTCTCTTCAGTATGAACTTCATGTCGTTCTGCACCAATTAGGCATCCCTTAAATATACTTTTGAGTGGTAATTAATAAGTTAATTTTTTATGTATTACAGCTTTTGACACCTGAAGCAGAGGGTAGGTTTCAATGCCCGAAACGTAGTTTTATACTTTTTGTAACATATAACGATGGTAAAGCTCCGTTTTGCATTAAGACTTTAACTGAAATTGAAGACGAGAAATCAGACAGAACAACTGAGAAATTAAAACAAACTACCTCAGTTCAATAATCAACTTCATCAGGCCGGCCATCGTTTTAGAGAGACTTATTATATTAGATAGGATTTCTTAATTTTTTATCCTTCAGCACCTCAGAAGCTGGAGCAGCAATCGATTTCGTACTAAGATCTAGAGTCTCGTCTAAAATTTATATCCTCAAAACACTTACTGCACTTATATAATTGTGGTTTTAAAGCACTCATCCAAAAATCCAAGGCAGTGAAGATGTACAAGAAAGTGACAAAAACTGCGAGTAAGATCTTTCGGCTGTAATATATATATATATATATATATATATATATATATATATATATATATATGTATATATATGTATATATATGTATATATATATATGTATATATATATATAAGACCCTCATGCACAGTACAAAACAAGGTGTATTGTATTAAAATTAAATTTAATCTAAAAATGCAGTTACGTTAGATTTTACCAGTTAGAAGAAAGGAGTATTGTTCCTCATATTTGCTATGTGTCATGTATGACTAAGGTACTCAACCATGAGGGTAAGGAGGATAGCTGTTTTATAAATGGTACAACGCCATTGTTAATAATTCACGGTGGCCCGAAAAACTCCAAATTTAGGAATAAAATACTAAAGATAATAGAGGAACAGTTCGTCACAAATAATGATTTCTTTGACTATGCTATAAGCAATCCCAAAAGTGTGAAAATTGCATGAAAATAGATTTGTAGATAATATTTTTTTACGTTTTATGCTCTCTACAACACACTGAACATATTTCACCGTAAACATAAGTTCTTAAAAAGAAATTAAACAAATGTTCACAGTAAATAGTGAAACATTCAGATTTAATCTTCAAATGTATGTAAGTAATCTATTCTGGATTCTAATTAATGTCTAATATGTTTACTCTATTTCATTCCGAACTCTATTTTGGTTTCCGTGCATGTTTACAAGATATTACTAGTAATGCCAGGAGCGACACCTTACGAGAAGCTCGGCAACCATGCAATGTGTATGAGTATTGCCCGTAGCATCATTCAGTAATGAAGGCGTTCCATGGACCTGTTCACTGTTATACTGTCTTGAGATATAATATTTACCAGGTTTTATGTATCTTTTCTTTTCCCCATTAAGTTACATTTATGTGATGTGGCTCACATTGTTAATAAAAATGAAACACAATGCTCAATAGAGATTTTTATAGCTTTTATAGCGAGTTGACTATAAATGTAACAAACTTGAATCTTACAACGGACTAATTATTCATTATGCATGTTGTTTTATAAGTATAGAATGATAAAAATGAAAAAAAAAAAAAAAACATGAGCTGTCTTTGCTGAATTCTATCCTAATTTTAGTCCCATAAGCAGAAGGTTATCGGAAAGTTCATAATCTAAGTATATAGATATTTCAATTTATTATTCAGGAAATTGTCATCTACTTCATAATTCACATACCCATAGTCATAAGTATACACTGAATGCCTATTGCCCTTATCTACAATAAACTGTTATGTTAGAGTCTTTGTAACTATAGACCGCTTAGACCGGCAGTACAGGTGCAGTGTACATATGTGGCCTTGTGTGGGTATGTTCTGTGACTGTGTAAAGGGTAACCGCTCACAGAGTGTCGGTTAGATCTCAAGATTGCAATAACCAATTTTGTAGGCTATATTATATTATATGATGTTTGTGCCTTGTGCGGGTATGAATATGTTCTAATGTATACAGTAGCTCAGTGTGAGATCCAGTAACCGCTCACAGAGTGTAGATCTCAAGATAATAACCGATCTTGTAGGCTATATTATATTATATGATGTACAGGTGCAGGGTACATCTGTGGCCTTGTGCGGGTATGATCTGTGACTGTGTAAAGGGTAACCGCTCACAGAGTGTCGGTTAGATCTCAAGATTGCATTAACCGATCTTGTAGGCTATATTATATTATATGATGTACAGGTGCAGTGTACATATGTGGCCTTGTGCGGGTATGATCTGTGTGACTGTGTAAAGGGTAACCACTCACAGAGTGTCGGTTAGATCTCAAGATTGCAATAACCGATCTTGTAGGCTATATTATATTATATGATGTACAGGTGCAGTGTACATATGTGGCCTTGTGCGGGTATGATCTGTGACTGTGTAAAGGGTAACCGCTCACAGAGTGTCGGTTAGATCTCAAGATTGGAATAACCGATCTTGTAGGCTATATTATATTATATGATGTACAGGTGCAGTGTACATATGTGGCCTTGTGCGGGTATGATCTGTGACTGTGTAAAGGGTAACCGCTCACAGCGTGTCGGTTAGATCTCAAGATTGCAATAACCGATTTTGTAGGCTATATTATATTATATGATGTACAGGTGCAGTGTACATCTGTGGCCTTGTGCGGGTATGATCTGTGACTGTGTAAAGGGTAACCGCTCACAGCGTGCCGGTGAGATCTCAAGATTGCAATAACCGATGTTGTAGGCTATATTATACTATTATGCGATTTCGACCGCTGCATCAATAAACTGAGATATTAGGGTCACACGGACTTATATTTTATATATTTCTAGGAACATTAAAGGAAACGAAAATTAATCCTTAACCTTATTAGTTTAGGAGCCGAGTGCCAATTTGTATTATATAAGCACACAACTTGTCACAACAACCTCGACAGAGAAATGTTTCCTTAGAAAATAATCTAACGTCAACTACACTAGTTTTTGAGAAAGTTGAAATGCGAGGTTATTGATTGGGTTAAAATATGAGTGTCATAATTTTTTTATGCAATAATAATTTCTTACATCATGTTTTTTTTAGCTTGAAACATTTAAAAACGACTTTCAGACATATAAATAATATGAGTGTTGAGTCCACTTTCCCTTGTAGTGCAGCGTCTTGGAACTGACGCTATTGGAATCTGGAGCCATGTTCGTATGAATAGTTCCGAAAGAATTTGGCGACGAAGAAGCTCAAAATGAACGTTTTACATATCTCATCGGGAGCACAATTGAAAATACTAAGATGTTTTACAGGCACGAATTCTACGTAAAATTTTTTAAACATAACGTAAACCTAGCTGCTATGGTAGGAATTTAATACGAAGAGCCTCTTTCATAGTTTTCCTGACAAATGGTAACAGTGTTCAATTACCACGTACTGTTTATGGTAAGACCACATACGGAGTTAACGGCATTACTAACCAATGTGTTTGTGATGTTTAAAACATTGGAAAATGTGTGTTTTATTATATTATAACCTAAAACATTTTTGTCAATAGTCTAGGAGCCTAAAGCATACTTTTATTGTATAAGCACACAGTTCAGTTTTTCAAATTGATAGAGGGATTTCTCCTAAAGATTTGGTTGTCAGCCACGCTAGTTTTGACGAAAGTCGAAATTAGAGGGTATTATAAGGGTTAAACACATGAAAAAAATATTTATCTCAGGTGTCTTTCGTAGCTCGACTCACTTAAAATCATCTCTCAGACAATCGTCTATCATATTTTTATCACTGGAACATTTTACAACGCATGAGAAAAGTCACCTTTTTACTCGCTAAAACTTTTTCATACACACCACAAGAAATCACATTCAAACATTCAATTTGCAATTTTTTCATTGGAGGTCTCCCATTTTTATGCTAAAAGCTCGCCAACATTATAAAATGTTTGTGATACTAAAAAGTGTTTCAAACGAGTTTTTAACATCCTAGATGATGGATAATGTTGAATAATAAACAATGTTTACACACAACCGTCGATTACATTTGACAGGCTCATACAATTAATATTACGCAACTTTAGAGACCAAGATGGCATTTTTCGCTACCAGTAGGACGTAGCCCAAAAAGATTTTCGAAATTATAATAAGCCTATATTCATCCCAGGGACCATAAGTATGTCCATGTAAAATTTCAGTACAGTTACTTGAGTAGTTTACGCGTGAAAACAAACAGACAATTTCGCATTTATAATATTATTCATTATTCAACAATATTTCTTACACTCAAATAAAGTTGATGTCTTTTCAATTTGATGAAAACCAGATTCTAAAGATGTTTTTCCATAATCGTGCGGATAAACCTAATACATGTTATTATAGCTAATGGTACCTGTAGGTTGCTCAATAGTTTACCACGTAAAATAATTCAGCGTCTGCATCTGGCCTCTGGTACTGGAGGTGCAACAACATATGCAACTTTTTTTCAAAGATAAATCTCCAGTGCATTTCAAACTCGTACCCGCACTCACCTTTGCGATACCAGTTATATGATTTACCTAATACATTATATAATACTGCACGCTCGTTATAACTAGCTTATTTATGTAATTGCTTCACAGGCATTATTGATCTTTTGAATTCCTTTAGGAGACTTAGTATGAGGGTAAAAGCGTTAGATTAATTTTACGACTCATCGATCGATTATCCACTTTTAGAAGCGCATAAATTAAATACATACTGTCGAGCGAATGTCACACAAGACCGAGTGTAATGGACGCGTGGGAATGTAGTCTTGATACTTGCTAGTTAAGATCAACTTTTTACTAGTGTCTGTAATTGAACAGCTCGAAGGGAAAATGACAACCAAGCGAGATCTGCAGTTTTGCGTAAGAACCAAAGCGACCCAGGTGTTGGGTGTGTTTGGTTTATACGCGAAATTCCATTCTCCACCACCCAAACACAACCTAGAAACCTATATAGATCTCCAAGTTATCCATGATTACAGTATGGATGACAGATGGCGGTACTAAATTACATATACGTTGGGATCAAGTTACACAGGTTTAATGAAGTTATCTTTAAAGCTCAATCTTCGGTAGTCACCAGTAGTAACTTAGCATTTAAACCATGCTTGCTTTCAATACAGTGAAAGCCAATATAACTAAAAGAGGGTTTTGCATGATTTTGGTCTCAGGTCATAACATCTTTTAACTCTTCGATATCCGGATAACGAAGCCCACTAAAGCATTTCTACATTCTTTAATCTCTTATCTGGAATTCAAATTTCCAGAAGGTGTGTTCTTGGACTCATTAGCCTTTACATACTGGGTAATTAAGTGCATAACCTACTGTTTCCTCAGCAATTACTAGTCTGGCACTGCTATGTCAACTGGCATCCTTTCAATTAGCCACTTCACTAATCAAGTTCTTCAAGAAAATGATAATTAGTATGACAGCATTCGTGAGCATGGCAGCATTAGAAAACAGCTTTGGCAAGGTAAATGGTTACATAAATACTAGCAATTTTACTTAAACATTTTTAGAGTAGGCCTACAAAATGAGGGAATTAAATATTATTAAGACATAAATGGTGCTTCTCCATTATTTCTAAGAGTTTTAAATTATTATTGACAGAGATATTGTATGTATGAATAACTCTATTTTTATACTTTTACGTTTCAGGTAACTTTTAAAAATATATTTGTTGCACTTACCTTTATAGCGGAATTTCAAAAAATGTTTCGAGTTGTCACCGTTATATACGAGGCAATCACTAAAGTAACTCAATTAAATCTCCAGGCTTAATATATTTATAAATCAAAGACTAATTTATTGCAATTGTAGACCATATTAATTATTTTCGTCCTAATACTGAATGCTGGTGCCACCCGTAATATCAAACGCACGTATAATTATTTTTTTTAAAGTACTGTCGTGCTTTTTTTACATCATATAACCGTTCGAGCGTTTGTATTGATTATTTTCGCAAAAACATAATTAAATGGATAATATTTTACAAAAACTCAGATTTTGTTCATTTCGATTCACTCTGCACGAAACACTAACCATGAAACAAAAAATTAAGTAGTTCTAGTTCATTAAACTCTGTCAATACGAACAACCGTTTGTTATCATTTCGTAGTTTCTAGTCCATTAATTTTTTACTAAAAAGTGACACTGTTTACACAAAAATCAAGCTTAACTTATAATTATAATCATAAATATTTTTTAGTATTTTCCTTTTGTAATGAGAGGAAAAACTATAAACGAGACTTTAGCAATATTTTGCCCTATGCTGCAAATTAGGGTTTCCTATAATTTATAACTTTTTGCACACTGACCTAAATTTAGGGTTTCCGTTTTTGGCTGCTATTGTGCGGTAGTGTAGACAGACATATCTTAAAAATCAAAAAGAATCACAAAATGTGTTGGTAAGCGCAAATCTTGAGAACGACTGGACCACTTCGGTTAATTCCTTTTGTAAAATGTTCATTGAAATCCATAGAAGGTTTTTATGAAGCAAAATATAAGAAGATATCTTGAATATTTTTAAATTCAGAAAAAATGTAGTTTTTACGTTTCATAATCCAAATTAAACTGGCACTAAACAGCTGTTCAAACCTTCAGTTTTGTGTCAACAAATTGGCTGAAACATCTGTTTACATTGAAATTTGATGAAATATTAAGTAAACAGTGATTGGTCAGTAGTGTAATGCAGATAGTAAATATGAAGTTAATACATACATTTTAATCCAGATTGTGTTAGTGATGGATTTAAATAATCTAATGCATTTTAAATATTATTTAAACACTGTTATGTAACCAACCTTAATGAACAAAGTTATGAATGTTTTCACATAAGTTACTTTAAACTGGTGGGCTTCCTTGACATTGTGATATTAAATTTTAACAGTGGCTTATGGAAAACAGAGAAATGCACACTAACATGCCTCAACGATTCATTCTTTCCCTGGCTACAGTCCAAAAAGCAACACTGGTATAACGCAAAACTTTAATAACGATTATTTTGGAGTGTTGCATAACCTTAATAAGGATTTCCCCCTTATACCGAAAGTACACGTTTCGTTTCTAAAGATTGCGTGCGATGGCGCGGGTAACAGCTAGTTTTACATAAACCTACGAAAAATCTTAACGGGAGTGTTCCTTTACACACATACATGATAGAATCACATATGATATCATATGATTAAATCACAGATCGGTTAGTATTATTTATGACTGTGATAATGGGAAGGGTATACTCTTGTATTATTGTACCTGGTAGGAATCTAAGGATGTCTTAGTGTTTAGGAGTATAACATTTGAGTTACAATCCATCTACGAATTCCGTCTCATTTCGATTCAACAGAACTGTCAGCCACGGTACAGTTGTAGGGCCGTACCCAGAAGAGGCAGGCCTACATCGATGTTCCCATGGTGAGTCAGTGTGTCGACAGGTAGCGGGGTCCCACGGTGTGCCGGGCACTCTGCCAAAGTCCTCGGCTTGTGAGTACCAGGGTACCCCGCACTCTCACTCCACTGCCATTCTAGTACCCACAGTTTTTTGTTAGAGAGCAAGTTGACTGACTGACTCTATGTACGCATTCTTCAACATAAAGAGAAACTCTCTCGGAAGTATCGTCGGATATAAAATGTCTTGTGATAATTGGTTTTATAGTCTTAACCCATGGCTTTACACGCAATTTCCTGCTGGATGATAGACACATTAAAGGAATATCTTTTACAAATTGTCTTTTAACGCTTTTGAAATAAGGAATGCTCGTTGACAAATATTCTGTTACCTGATACACTTTGGAATAGTCGCACTGTCCAACAGTTCTTATAAGTACGAACGAAATAACTCGACTTTTAATGCTACATTCCACAGTATTTAATAGAAGAGGTCCTTAGATTTCAGTAGCATTTGAATTATTTCATACCAGTGGGGAGGAGCCCTAAAGCTTTAAAAAAATTATAGCTCTGATGATATATAGGCATATATGAGGTGCAGATTATTTCTGTGTCAGGGGTTTACGTTAACCCTCGGTTTTCATACTTTATAAGTATTAATATCTGTAAACCCAATAAAATACTCTACGATTTTTGTTAGCATATTATCCTGTTTACTCGGCACATTATAGGAGCAATGCCAATGTCTATATATGTAATCAGTATCGTACGAGGGTTCGTACGAGGATATCGTACGTGCTGAATCCTCGTATACCTCGTCAGGCGAAAAGGACTCGTAGTCCCCTCGACGAGCTTGTCGACTAATATGATTATAATGAAAAAACCCAGAATATTCAGGATGGATATGGATTGGGATCGCCTCCCGTCTGGATCCTATGGACAGGCACCATCAAGTGGGATTGATAGGGGATACAAGTATAGTTATGTAAACTTGGAACAAAGAGGCTTTCTCTGTTTCAGAGTCAGTGTTACAAACTTTACAAAAAAATCGTCCTCCGCAGTATACTGGACAATATCATTCAACTTATTCTTTACTATTTTCTCGCTTTGTACTCATTTTAGCCATGGTGTAGTTTAGTCAACAAGACATCTATGAAGACCACAATTCCTATGTCGGCCAATTTAGATGAATTTTTTAAAGAGATATGTAAAAAAATATTAACTTTATTAAACCCAAACTGAGTTTAAGGGCTTATTTAGGACAACAGTAATGATCGTTCAGCAAATACTAGTTTCGGTTATATAACTCATGATGAGTGGTATTATACAGAAGCTAGCTTTCTCCTAACTTGTTAGATATTCATGCGACATTTTAAAATTTATCTAGCACTCCATTTTCTTTATGTTCCCAGTTCAGTTCTTTATCAATAAATATTTAGTTTTATAAGCTGTCCTAGAGATATTATTGGCGTGAGAATTCCTTAAAAAACATTGACAGGCGGCAGTTAACACTTTAAACTCTTGGAAACTACCTGCGAGGTCATAAAACAAGTGGAAATTAATGACTGACTGGTGGAAATTAATGTGTGAGATTTTTTTTATATAATATTTTTTTTCGAGAGTCGGTTTCAGTTGTGAGCGTAATCCGGATGCAAGAAAATATTTATGAGCGACCTAAATTGCTGTGTTATCCACATATACACTGTTGATCCAGCACGAAGCCAGACTAATAACGTAACTAATAAATAAAAAAGAATCTATTACACTACCTTGTGTTACACCGTGATTCGATACAATGCCGTTTCTGGGTTTGTTTCCGTTTTAAAAAGTTATTAGATTGATGTATATACTAGTATTTATTGAATTAGTTTATACAGATGGTTTTCTATATTGGTGAATATATAATAAATCATATTATTAAGCTTATTTACTGAACATTTATTCTTTTATGTGTGTTAAATACAAAATATGCATAAGTTGGATAAGGACTTGGGAAACCAAAGTGGTATTATCGAAGTTTATATAGTTTTAAAATGTTCAAAGTTTCGTACTTTGATAATTTACCTAATCAAGTCGGTTGCAAAATAGTTATTCACCTAGATTCTCCATATCTACATATTTTACAGAATGTTAAAAACCAATGAACCACAGCATCGAAGGATTTGACAGAACGTAACAAAACAGTATTGCACGAACACACAACCTCTTTTACATTTTGACCCCAAAAATAAATGCTGTAGTTCCTTGGACCATGAGAAACCTATGTACAAAGTTTAAAGTCTCTAGGGCCTTTCTACCAAGGGTTATCTTACAAGCAGACAGGTCGGTCAATGACACGATTAAAGAAGGTCGTTGATATCAAGTTTGATATAAACGTTTAATATTTTCAGCGCGAGGGCTTTGTACCCAAAATTGTATATATTTTTGCTTCTAAATAAAACAATTATTTTTTAAATTGGAATATTTTTGCCGTTGTAGCTCAACACAAAAATGCATTAACGTATGTATCTCTTTACCATTAAATTTCTTTTGGCTGACCTACATTCCTATACTACACAACATTTTTTTCCCAAAATGTCATCTATCCATTTCTACTTGCTTTGCTATTTCTGTTGTCTAATAAATGTGTCAGAAAAACTGTAAAAACTGTAATTACTCAATCTTTTTACATTGCTAAGACTGTATACGTCAGATTCTCTCTAGGTCCATAACATGGGAAAAAGTAAAAGGTTACAAAGACGGTAACAGACAAATATAGTCACACCATGTGAACTGATAAAGGTTCCGCCCTTCTGGAGATTGACAAATCGAGATTAGACCGCTGACGGTGGTCTGGTGTGACAAATATAACTGCTTATTGCGGCGTTGAGGCGATCCACTTATCCGTTTCAAAAGCAATTCCCATCCAAATTCGGGGCCGAGTTGTATATTTATCGCTATTAGATGAATTGCCAGAAGACACGGGCCTTCACATTTCGACGTGCTGTCGCAAACGGTACAGATTGTAGGCACTACGGTTAACCATGTCAAGGAGATGAAGCCATTGGTAGGGCGCCATTAGCCTCCCACTGGCTGCTTGCCATTATAGGCCGAATATTCCCACTGGATTCTAATGATGCTGTGGCCCTAAATGCCGTTTAGTGGTACCGGGTAATGGCAGTACGTTGTAATTTAGCAGTGAACACCTCCTCGCTTGCACCGGCCACTTCCCTGCCTCGGGTACTCAGGAACTAGCACTCCGGCGGTGCTGCGGCTGAATAATTAATTACGTTTATGTCGGAAATTAATTAAAAGTGGAGAACTTCGATACTTGGGGTTAACGGTGACATAAGAACACATGCACTCGGATTGAGTTGACGGTAGGATACATAACCTTTTTTATTTAATTTTTACAACCGATCTTGGGCCATCTACAATGAATTACATAGAGACAGACTGTTGATTAAATTATTCTAATTTTGTTGTGTCTGTGTAAATGTTTATTAATGCTGATAGTATATACGTTTTAAATACCCTTTCTTGAACAAAGTTTGAGACCTTTGCTGGTTGCAAAATTACAATGATTTTATGCTGAATTTTACCAAATCTATAAAACACAGCAAGACACTTCTATATTGATAACGGAAAACATTATAAATTACCATCATTAAAGTACTCCGTTTGAAGTTAGTTTTTGGCGATGGAAGGATTGTGAAGGAAACAGGGTTTTTCGGAAATTTGCCATCGTCCATTGATACAAAAAAACCTGTAACACTACGTTTCGAGATCTGCAATCTGATCTCTTCTTCAGGCAAATAACTAACCTAACACATAATTACAAACTAGGTTCAGATAAATAAATCATATCAGAGCGTTGTGGCACGCGTAGGTCAGGAATCACAACCACCATGTTTTAATGTACGCGTGTCACAACGCTCTGGTACGTGTTAGGTTAGTTATTTACCTGGAGAAGAGATCAGATTGCAGATCTCGAAACGTAGTGTTACTGATTTTTTGTATCACTGAACGGTGACAAATGTCCGGAAAAATCCTGTTTCCTTCACATTGAAATCCTTACGGATTCCAAGTAAATGGCGATTATCGTTCAAACTTAGGCCAGCCCAGACTTTAAGAGCCCGAGGAGCCCGAAGGACTGGTGACCCACCCCACCTGCGCTGACACGTTACACCAACAGTGACAAGGCTCTGGCCGACGGATTACGACATTTTTACAGTCAACACTGGTTTTACTGCCGACAGACAAATATAAACACGTAATAAGAAACCCTTTTATTACTGAATGGATATTTTTGAGCTGCTAACCAATGTTTTACGGCTATAAACGCATGTCGTAAGCTGTAATTAAGAGCAGCGATATTGCCAGTAACGTTAAGACGACTTTTGTTTAGGACAGGTCCTTGAGATGCTGTTGAGAACAATTATAGAGAATTTCAACTCACTTTTTTGTTGAGAAACACCCTTTGTTAGCATTTTCCCTTTTTACTTTCTGTAACTTTAAGTATTTCACGGAATAAGCGGACAGGATCAAACATAAAGAAAAGTCATCGCACAGACTAATAGACATGCCAAATTTTGACAGGATTCTTCCTTAGATCAAGAAAAACCTTCGAGGCTCTAGGACCTTCTATCAAGAGTTATCGCACAGACAGACAGACTGATAACGACACGATTTTATGGATGCATTTTAGGGTCCATAATAATTGATTTTATGTTCCTTTAGGATTTGTCTAATTAAATTTCGACCAATATAACCACTTGAAATTGAGTGGAATGTGGCGTTAAGGGGATTCTGCATCTAGAAATGGCAAAAAAATGACAAAAATTTGAAAAAAAATATTTTATACATATTCTTGTTCTCTGTTTAATTCTGAACCAGAAAAACATAACTTTATGACTAAAAAAATAATATTTTATCTCATAATATTTATTTTTATTCGGCCATGTCCTGAGTGTGAACTCGACATTTTTCTGGTTTTCAAAGAAACTTTACATGTAATAAGCATTATTGTTTACTCTTTGTTTCTATAGTTATTTATCTTTGTTTGTTTGTCTTTCTGGCTAGCTTGTATGTTAGTTAGCTAACAACTGTTTGCTCAAACAGCTGATCAAATGTATTTGAGTCATATGGTAGCATATCACAAACAAACATTCACAAAATATTCTGTTTGTTTACAATTGTAATTGTGCAGTTTCTGTGTTTTAGTGTCTACAATAAGTGAATAGTTTAGTCAAATATGGGTCGAAAAAAGAACTCCAAAAAGAGACTAAGTGATAGAAATAGACAAGCGATTTCGCTAAGATGGAAAGATACAAGTGACAATGGAAATAGAGCTCCAGTTGAGCCTAGGCCTAACCTACAAACTTGTGATCCACAACCTAGTGTTAGTATGCAACATGTTACAAATGCACCATTTGTCCAACAACAAGTAAGTGAAGAGACTGTGGAAAAATGTAAGTAGGCCTACTGGATTTGCATTATATTCTAGTTATAATGAGATAATTCCAGAAAAAAACGAATCATCAGAATACATTTTAGTCGAAACCAAGAAGCTTGAAAGTTTTTATAGGCTCTTTTCCTTGTAAAATGTGTTTTTTCTGAGAGGTCAAAAGTAATAACCAAAATGCATAAAAGGTTTTGCTTGTTACCCTGAATGTAAAATGTGATGGACTGTGATTATGAGACTAGCTTTTTGTACGTCCCAGTCGACGAAAATACAAACGACACTCCGAGAGGTTCTTATGACGTAAACCGCAGAGTAGTCAAAGCAATTGCTTCTATTGGCAAAGGGCATAGGGCTTTAGATATGTTTTGTATGTCCTTGAACATGAGTCCAATGAATTATAGAACGTTTCAAAAAACATATAAGTAGCCTACACGCTTTCTTCAAAAACAGAAATGGAACATGTTTTGGAATTAGCCCGATTCGAAGTAAAAAAGTGTTATGGCACTTTAGATGCTGACAATGAGGTGTTTGACATAACTGTGAGTTATGGACGGATCATGGCAGAAACGTGGTTTCACATCCAAATTTGGGATTGGTTGTTGTATTGAAATTTTGACAGGTCTTGTTATAGATTTTGAAGTGATTATCCAAATTTTGTAACATATGTGAGGTAGCAAAACGAAAAATTAGCAACCCTGAGCATTTTCAGACTTGGTACAACAATCACAAAGGTGTATGTAACCAAAACTATGTAGGTTCATCACCAGGAATGGAGGTGGAGGCAGCAGAAAGATTGTGGCGGCGTTCGGAAAGCATTGGATTTAGATATACAACCATGTTGTCGGATGGCGATGCAAAAACAATTGCACATCTAAATGATTGCAATATTTATGGTTGACAAACAGATTGAAAAAGTGGAGTGCCTCAATCATGTTGCAAAGAGGTTAGGCACTGGATTGAGAAAACTAGTAAAGGATCGTTCAAAATCAAAAAACCCAGTTGGAGGTCGATCTCGAGGTCACCTAAGTGAACCAGTTATACAAAAACTAAACAAGGTATTACCACAATGGTATACATAAAAAACCTTGGTAATGTAACCAAATGAAAGAGGCAATATATGCCACTCTCTTTCACTGTAAATCCACTGATGAGTCACCACATCATAAGTTATGTCCGCTAGGGAAGGAATCTTGGTGTTTTTACCAAAGAGCCATTGCTGATGGAAAGATCTCCTGAACCACATGCATTGAAAATCAAAAAACACCTCTCTCTCCTAATGTAGTGAAAGAATGCTTCCTTTATATGAGAGGCTCTCCACCGAAACTTTGTTGACTAGGTGTTTTAGCCGGTCGGACTCAAAATGCCAATGAGGCGCTCCACAATGTTATTTGGTCAAAGTGCCCCAAAAACTGTTTACACATCTAAAACAAAAACTTGAACTGGGTATTTTTTGAAGCCATCAGCATTTACAACACAGGCTATATGAAAACTTGTTCAAGCTATCAAGAGGCTGCAGGTATTAGTCCTGGGAGGCACAGTTATAGGATAGCTAAGCGCTTTTGATAAAAGCAGGCTATCGACTATCAAAAAGGCGCAAAGAGTTACAGATTGGAGAGAATATAGGAGGAGACTGAAAGTGGCACAGATAGCAGAAGAAGAAAGACTAAGAGCAACAGAAGGGCTGGTGTATGGTGCAGGAGAATTCTAGGTCTAAAAACCTAGTAGGCTACATTGGCTGTAAAGATCTGAATGCTGGAACCACTACTTGATACGGTAGGTCTAATTTTTTTTTTTTTTTTTTAAGACTTCAAAACTTAGATTTTGGACCAACAAAAAATATTTATGGATACTATTCTAATAGGCCTATGTAAAATAACAAATTAATGTAATATTATGTTATATAAAATTGTTGTATTAATATAAACTTGTAGATTACATTGAAGAAATGAAACTATTTTAGTTTATCGCGATTTTCCGAAAGTTAGGTTTCTTTGAATAAAAATTGATATTGCTTGAGAACCATAATACATAGAGAGCTGAAATTTTTTCCAGGTATTATTCATATCATGTCTAAAATTCCTATGTATTTTCATAACTCTACAGCTTACCTAACCTATTTTTTTTTAATTATACAAATAAAATAAAATGAGAAAATATTTTTTTTTTAAATTTTTAAAAGCCCATGGAATTTTAATCTATTGGGGTATGACAATGAAAATACATAGGAATGTAGTAGCTGTCAATAGCATCAAAATAAAAATAAACAGGATAACAATTGATTGTCATTCAGCTATGGAATATCAATTTTAAAAAATTAACGTTTTACAAAATAAAAACGAGTATTTATTTTATTGTATCCAAGTAAAATTAAAATATGACACCAAAGGTATTTACATATTAGTTTTTTACATGTAGGGAATTGAAAAAATACATCAAAATAATAAAAATGTTAGTAAATATAAAAAAACACCCCATCTAGATGCAGAATCCCCTTAAGGAATTGCAAGGAAATAAATAATCTTTCATAAATGAAGACACATTATACGCAGAAAAGAAACAGGATAAGCTCCAGTCCTGGCTTCAGATTGCCTGCTGGTCTCACATGTCATTATAGGGAATGAAATGCAGGAGACAGAGGGACGCCGAAGGACGCAAAGCACAAATTTATGGACATATTATAGGATTTAGAGATTAAGGTAGGAGTAGTAGAGAGAGAGTCAAAATACTCAGAAACCAACAAAGATGAGGACAAGTTTGTTGATCGAGATGCTTGTCGACTTAGGCAGGAAATATGAGGCAGGTACAAAAAAAAGGAAAAGATGACCTATTTTACCAGGTAAAGTTGGGGCTAAGAAGCTCTATCTAACACTAAAACTTAAAGTAAGTGTATTATTATTATTGATTATTACCTAATTGAATTAAAGTTACAGGAGTATTTGGCATCTAATTAACTCAGAATTATAGATTATACACAGCAGATTGCAAAAACGTTGTGCAATTCGACCATAGACTGCTGAAATGACGTGTAAATTGTCAGCATTTGAAGTTGAATACGGAAACAGATAGCAGTTCAGTCAGCTGTTCCTTCATCTACAGATCTTTAGACGAGGAACGGCCAACTAGACTGCTCGCAATACTTATATGTCCCGGAGTGCTGTCTGATGCCCTCTCGCTGTTTTTAGCTCAGGGAGAAATCGACTGTAAACATCTCTTTGACGTTATTCTATCTTTAGGGCGATAAAGGGTTCAGCTCAAGCTTATCCTCATCATTATCTAAATGACCTCTAAATTTGTTTTAGTAGTACTTAACTTTAAATTCTGCCGTCTTTATTGCTCCCTTTTTACTTTTCGACAAATAACGTTTAACTCTTTCAAAATTTAAACTCAATCAATATTTTCAGAAGTTGTTCAAATGTATGTACAAGTATATTTTTAAATTGTTCAAATTGCAACGTTACACTTGGAATTCAAACGTTTTATTTTATTGTATGTACTAAAAATGTATGTAATTTTATGTATTTGTATATTTTAAATTGTGATAAATCTTCCAATGGCATTTACAATACATTAGTAATAGTAACTATAGTCTGTGAAAATTTCTAGATTTTTTCTGCTACATTAGGTAAAACTACTGTTTGATATCAATCAAATGCTCTTATACTCTAGATGTGCCATTGATTGCTTCCCAAAGTTTCAATATTAATCTCATTGTTTAGTTTAAAACAGTTGACATGGGTTACTCAGGCACTTATGTGTTACCAAGTTAATATCAGCTGATATGATATAATATTCACTATAGTACGGGCATCAAAGTTGCCCTTGGCTTTCTTTGGTTACGTTCGTTGCGACTTCGTTGTATCGGTTTATTAATTATAAGATATAGAACTTTTTACAACTATTATCGGTTGAGGCGTATAGCTTTATTGTTATTTCGTTTTATTAAATGACATTTCAACAAATGAAATACTAAGAATGTAGTTTCCAGGTGGTTCGAGATTATATAGTGCTTAGTTTGTATTCAACACCCCGATATATCTTCGTCCAACCCCAGCTGTCGCGAAAGCTCAGGACAGGTATAGTAATGTCTGGATGCCGAGACACAGGAAGTCCTAATGTGTTTATCAGCCGATCCGTGAGCCTAAAATAGTCGAGTCATATTCCCCCTTCTTTAAGGCCACCTAAAACACGGGCGATGGGTGGAAATGACAAGCCATAACACATTCTGTAGAGTAAATCACTCCTAGAGACAGACACAGTTGGCTTTACTACAGATGGAGGGTTGTCAGAAAGGGGAGTCTATAAGGGGATGTGATGGTATAAGACACTCTCATATCATAATTTAAGCATAGAAGGTATGCAGGGACCACACATGTTATAATGACATTTTTAAATGCAGAAGAGTATTAAACAGGCTTCATTGCGATGTCCTTGTAGGAAGTATCTGCTTTGGTATTCAGACATTGTGGCTGTATTATGATGTCCTTGCGGAAAGTATCTTCTTTGATATTTATTTAGACATTCAGGATACATTATGATGTTCTTGCGTAAAGTATCTGCTTTGGTATTTATACATTCAGGCTACATTATGATGTCCTTGCGTAAATTATCTGCTTTGGTATTTATATATTCAGGCTACATTATGATGTCCTTGCGTAAAGCATTTGCTTTGGTATTTATATATTCAGGCTACATTATGATGTCCTTGCGTAAAGTATCTGCTTTGGTATTTAGACATTCAGGCTACATTATGATGTCCTTGCGTAAAGTATCTGCTTTGGTATTTAGACATTCAGGCTACATTATGATGCCCTTGCGTAAAGTATCTGCTTTGGTATTTAGACATTCAGGCTACATTATGATGTCCTAGTGGAAAGTAGCTGCTTTGTTATTTAGAGTAAACTCTTAACTATAAAATTCAGAGAGTTATATTTCAAACTTCACTAAGTCAATTTTCGTTAAATCGAGTTGTTTATATAGTATTTTTAAGCAGATTGTGAAGCAACTACATTTTGTTATAACTTGTCTTTATAATTTTAATGTGGTGAGTTAAAGAAAAGAATAATTGCAAACTTGTCTGCAGCAATCTAAGTCTTGGAAATAAATTTTATTTGGATATAAAATGACTAGTTTATGAAGTTTTCCAATTTTGATTATACTGAATTTGGGGTCAAGTTATTCTTGTGGCGCTAAATTATTTTTTGTCAAATTGACTTACTGATTGGTATATTATGAAGAAGTAATTAAATGGCCATTTTGTGTTGTAATTCCATTTTCTAAATTCCTAGTAGTATTTATAACACAATTAATTGCGCCTTTTCTCCAAACCATGTTCTTGAGCTTATTTGGTTTTGATATAAATTCACCAACTTTTAAACGCCTCTTTAAGGCATTCAGCTGAATTGGCCATTATTAATTATTATTTTAAAAGATGACAGGCTTTAATTAAATGATACCTACATTTTATATGGTACATTTTGTTTATTCCTACCGATCATTCTGGGGTTAGAGATCAAAGTTCCCCATTTATTATTGTATTATTTTCAGCACCTTTCGCTCTAATCATAAAATATTTTCAAATTCCAGAGCTGTTAGCTTTCTCTATTTTTTAAAACTATTTTTTCACATAATTTGTCCTAATCATAAGCCAATTAAGACTTTATTACTCTGGTACTATAATATATTAAATGATCCTTTCTTATAACGTTTCAAAAAATGTTATAGTAAGTTTAGGAATATTTTTAACAGATGTTTCCACTTAGATCTCAGTGGACCTTTATCTGGTGGACTGTGATTACAATTATTACAATATATTATTATTAGAGACGAAATGATTCTGGATTTTAATAATTAATTTATTAAAAGATCGATGTAATAGTGGGGGTTCCTATTTTGTAATTATTGCACGTAGGTTATCGTACCACATATATACGCATACGGGTTAAATAATTGGCTAAGCGTTATTGAACCTTTTTATTTTGATATAATAGGTAACCACGATGTAAATGGGGAAATCGCAGAATAAATAAATTGTTAAATAAACTGACGCTAATCATATTTATGGCGTTTTAACATGTGATATAATAAAATGTATAGCTAGCCATAGGCTTGAAATTTTGGATGCATCCTCGATGAAGCATCTTACGCGAAACTTGATCTAGTGTACTCGTACGTTGTTACATTAGCATTTCTTATATCTTTAGATTTAACTTAAACTACAAAATAGTTCTCGACTCTAGGATATCACCATTTTTTACGTATGGGTATTTGATTCCTATATCCTTATCGACACAGTAGTTGTTCGTTATTTATGACGCTATAATCGGTACATATTTTTACAGTATTCGATCTCCAAAAATTACAACAAGCATCGTGGTTAATAAGCTATTAAAAGCGTTGTAACAAGTTTTCAAAAGTTTCAGAAAAAAAATGTTTACACTTTTTAGCTAAGACTGAGAACTCTGCCCATAACATTCATCTTTAGAAGAGAAATTTATGCACATCAATATATACAGATCGCAATTCATATCTATGCCAATTATTAGCACCATAACACAAAACAACCAATTTTCTATAATTTACATACATTATTATGACATATAATGTACCTATCTTCCTACAGAGTCAAAAGGATATTATAATTATATTTGACGAGTTTCTCATTTTTCTGCCAGTTTATTTTTACTCTAGGTATAAAGTAGTAAATTGTATCTTCATATCAGCTTTAGTTTAAAAAAAAAGGCGTAACACTTCAATTAAACAATATAATAGTTCTTTTAGCCAAATGATTCACAAATTATTTGATTTGTTATTTCGTATTAATAAAATACAAAACAGTTTTCATTATATGAATAACTATTGCCACTTTGTTCATAGATTAGTTTGTTTTAATTTCATTAAATGTTAGTCTGGCAAGTTCATTGTAGTAAAGCTGTAGAAGTTAAGCGGGGGTATAGACAAGGAGCAATCCCTTGCGCTGCGAGTAGCGATAGAAATAGACTTGTCTTATCAGTCGAGAGGTACAGAAATAACACAAGTACCTAGACAAGCTATCGCAGGAACACGCACTATCAGCAAGTTGTTAGTACAATACTACGTCTGTACAGACAATCGCCTTCTAGTTCCGGCAAGTACACAGAACATCCTTATCAGACAAGAGGTCCAGAACTACCACAAGTACCTCGACAAGCTATCGCAGGAACACGCACTATCAGCAAGTTGTTAGTACAATACTACGTCTGCACAGACAATCGCCTTCTAGTTCCGGCAAGTACACAGAACTTCCTTATCAGACAAGAGGTCCAGAAAATACCACAAGTACCCCGACAAGCTATCGCAAGAACACGCACTATCCAGCAAGTTGTTAGTACAATATACGTCTGCACAGACAATCGCCTCCTAGTTCCGGCAAGCGATGTACACAGAAACATCCTTATCAGACAAGAGTCAATACACACAGTACCCGACAAGCTATCGCATGAACACGCACTATCAGCAAAGTTGTTGTAGTACAATACTACGTCTGCTCAGACCAATCGCCTCCTTGTTCGGCAAGTAACAGAACATCTTATCAGACAAGAGGTCCAGGAAAACTACCACAAAGTACCCCGAAAGCTATCTGCTAAGATGAACACGCACTATCAGCTAGTTGTTAGTACAATACTACGTCTGACAACAGCCTCGCCTCACTCGTTCGGCAAGTACAAGAAACATCCTTTAATCAGACAAGAGGTCCAGACACTACCACAAGTTACCCCGACTATCGCCAAGACACGCACTATTCAGCAATGTTGTTAGTACAATTACTACGTCTGCACAGACAATTCGCCTCCCTAGTTCCGGCATGTACACGAACTTCCTTATCAGACAAGAGGTCCAGAACTACCACAAGTACCTCGACAAGCTATCGCAAGAACACGCACTATCAGCAAGTTAGTTTAGTACAACTACTACGTCTGCACAGACAAATCGCCCTCCTAGTTCCGAGCAAGTACACAGAACATCCTTACTCAAGACAAGAGGTCCTGAACTACCACAAGTACCATCCGACAAGCTATCGCAAGAACACGCACTATCAGCAAGTTGTTAGTTACAATATCTACGTCTGCACAGACAATCGCCTTCTAGTCTCCGGCAAGTATGCAGAAATTCCTTATCCAGACAAGAGGTCCAGAACTCACACAAGTACATCGACACAGCTATCGCAGGAACACGCATAATCAGCAAGTTGTTAGTACAATACAACGTCTGCAGCACAGACAATCGCCTCCTAGTTCCGCAAGTACAAGTACCAGAAATCATTCAGACAAGAGGTCCAGAACTACACAAGTACCCACAAGTACCCGACAGCTATCGCAAGAACACGCACTATCAGCCAAGTTGTTAGTACAATACTACGTCTGCACAGACAATCGCCTCCTTAGTTTCCGCAAGTACACAGAACATCCTTACAGGACAAGTAGGTTCCAGAAACTACCACAAGTCCCCCGACAAGCTATCGCAAGAACACCGCAACTAATCAGCAAGGACTGTTAGTACAATACTACGTCTGCACAGACAATCGCCTCCTAGTTCCGGCAAGTAACACCAGAACTTCCTTATCAGACAATAGGTCCAGAACATACCACAAGTACCCCCGACAAGCTATCGCAAGAACACGCACTATCCAGCAATTGTTAGTACAATACTAGATCTGACACAGACAATCGACTCACTAGTTCCCGGGCAAGTACAGCAGGAACACTCCCTTATCAGGGACAAGAGGTTCCAAACTACCACAAGTACCCCGACAAGCTATCGCAAGGAACACGCACTATCAGCAAGTTGTTTAGTACAATACTACGTGCTGACACAGACCAATCGCCTCCTAGTTCCGGCAAGTACACAGAACAAATCCTTATCAGACAAGAGGTCCAGAACTACCAACACAGTACCCCCGACAAGCTATCGCAAGAACACGCACTATCAGCAAGTTGTTTAGTACGAATACTACGTCTGCACAGACAAATCGCCTCCTAGTTCCCGGCAAGTACACAAGAACTTCCTTATCAGACGAGAGGTCCAGAAACTACCACAAGTACCTCGAACAAGCTATCGCAAGAAACCAACGCACTATCAGCAAGTTGTTTAGTACAAGAATACGTCTGCACAGACAAACGCCTCCTAGTTCCGGCAAGTACACAGAACATCCTTATCAGCACAAGAGGTCCCAGAACTACCACAAGGTACCTCGACAAGCGTCGCAAGCTATCGCAAGAACAGCAAAAGCCACTATCAGCAAGTTGTTAGTTACAATACTACGCCTTCTAGTTCACAGACAATCGCCTACCTAGTTTCCGGCAAGTACACAGAAACTCCCTTATCGACACAAGAGGTCCAGAACTACCACAAGTACACCGACAATGCTATCGCATGAACACGCACTAGTCAGCAAGTTGTTAGTACAAATACTACGTCTGCACAGACAATCGCCTTCCTAGTTCCGGCAAGTACACAGAACTATCCTTATCAACAAGAGGTCCAGAACTACCACAAGTACCCCGACAGCCTATCGCGCAAGAACACGCAGCACTATCAGCAAGTTGTTAGTTACAATACTACGTCTGCACAGACAATCGCCCTCCTTAGTTTTCCGGCAAGTACACAGAACATCCTTATATCAGACAAGAGGTCCAGAACTACCACAAGTACCCCGACAAGCTATCGCAAGAACACGCACTATCAGCAAGTTGTTAGTACAATACTACGTCTGCACAGACAATCGCCTCCTCTAGTTCCCCGGCAAGTACACAGAACTTCCTTATCAGACAAGAGGTCCAGAACTACACACAAGATTACCTCGACAAGCTTATCGCAAGAACACGCACTATCAGCAAGTTGTTAGTACACATATCTACGTCTGCACAGACAATCGCCACTAGTTCCGGCAAGTACACAGAAAAAAATCCTTATCAGACAAGAGGTCCAGAACTACCGACAAGTACCCCCCGACAAGCTATCGCAGGAACACGCACTATCAGCAAGTTGTTAGTACAATACTACGTCTGCACAGACAATCGCCTTCTAGTTCCGGCAAGTACACAGAACATCCTTATCAGACAAGAGGTCCAAAATACTACAAGTACCTCGACAAACTATCCCAGGAACACACATTATCAACATGTTGGTAATAGAAAACTACGTCTGAAAATATAATATTTATCTTCTAGTTCTGGCAAGTACAGGCAATACTTCCTCTGTGAGACAATGTATATTCGCAAAGTTTTAAAGCGGAATCACTTTTTATATATTACACCGTTACAATCTAGGTCAGTAAATTCTTTATTTACTCCATAAAATTATGTACAAAATTTGGATTCGATATGTGCCTAACCCGGTTAGTAAAAATGGTTAAATAATAAATACCCGGCACTTTGTAATCAAGCCATCTACAATTTTTCTCATTCCGTTGTAAATCTAGTTTTAAATCCCTACAACAAAATGTCCTTCTAGCTTTCGTCGAAAACTGTCTCTAAACCATCTTTCATATTTTATTTTCTTAGTACGGCATATAATTAGAAATACATGTCTATTTAATTAAGATACTCCATTTTGTCATCATATAAGTATTATAATAGTAGTTAAGTTTTCAGGAATCATATGCCAATTAATGTACCACGCATTATTATCAGTAACAATAATTACTTTCATTTCGTTTGTGTCAGTCTATGTTCAAGTCCGTTGTGGAAATATTATATATTTAATTTATTCTGTTCTTTAACAAATAATTCTGTTATTCTATACCATTCAGAGAGAATTTGAAATTAGATTCCTAATAAAGTGTATAATTGATCTCTTTTTATTATTTCACCTTAGTGGACGTATCAACAACACAAAATCTGACGATGTTGAAATTTAAATAGAACATTACACAATCCTCTCAACTGGTAAAAAACACATTTTTACTATTATATTTTAGACTCATTGGGACTGCCAACGTTACCAGTCCGGTCGGGTTTAATATGACAATACATTTACACATAACCAGACATCGCACGTCCAATAAAAAGCGCCTCGAACGAGCGATTACAAGCTTCCTTAATAGAATGTTAATATCTGAGTAGTGAATCTTTGGTAATTTATGGTGCAATTTAAAAGCCTTCCATCTCTTTCTTGTTCGCAAAAATTGGGTACAACAGCTTCCTTCTATGGACGTCTCGCTAACACACGTCACAACTGGTTTACCACCAAGGTTCAGCAAGGCATTAACACCGCCTGGTCGTTCTTTACCGGTGCGGCGTGCACTAGTTATTGATGAGGAGTATTGATTGACAGCTGGATAGACCATTACGTTGACTTCTCCCTGGAAAGATTGACGTATTTTAATGATCCCAAGGGTAACCAAGAGTGACCTCAGAGTAGCCGATGACCACCTCGACCGTTGCCGGGTAGACTGCAGAGTGTGAAGAATGCACAAAGCGAGGCTCTCGGTGTAATGTGGCTGTGATAGCTCGTCATGAGGCGGGATGAGCAGAGTCTAATGACGTCATCAAGAGCTGATGGGAAGGTTTACTTGCCGGGCTTTACCTGTGACTGCGGCATTGTCTCTACGGTACATCAGCACGAACTTTGCTGAGAGCCTAGTTAAAACTGTTCTTCAAGAAAACGTCGAACTGCGACCAAGCCTTTTCTCCACTTCCCAATTTAAAAAAACTCACCTCACAATTTCACTCCATGTGATTAATGATTCTTATCAGACATTTCGCAAACTCTAATAAGAATAATGGATCGGATCATCCAAGACAGCTTCTTGGCATTCTGTCCAAATTAATTTCTGTTCTAAGACGTTATTCGAGATAAGAGAATAATTATTCATTGTAAGAGTATTCGTGAGCCTATCTCCAGTTGAGTATAAAAAGGTAAAGATTTGTCCAAACTTTGTGTCTGCCATAATCATATTAATTAATAGGTCTAGTGTGATTTAGCTGTCATTTAAAAATACACTACCTCAGTGACTAATTATCCTTAATGGTTCTGGACCAGTAAGATTAACGAACTATCATTCCTCGATGATTAATTCTTTCGAAACTCTCTGCTCACTGAAATGCTAAAAAAAATTTTGACGTTAAATATTTGTCATTTTAAAACAAGTTAATTAATTTCAAGAATGAGTATTGATTGAAATTTATTTGAAATACTGACAAGAAAATGTATGTTATTTTGGAGGCTACTTGTATTTTTTTACAACTCAAGGGGTTGTCCACTGTAGACGTTGTCCATTCAGAGAGAGAGAGAGAGAGCTATCCAAAATATTTAGAGGAAAAAGTTGTGCACACGAAGATTTTCGAAGGATGATGAAACTTCTCGTCATTGGTGATCTCAAGGAAAGTCCATCAACCACGAACACTCCTTGACCGTTGACCGAAGATGACGAAGAGTCCAGTACCAGGATAATTGCTCATATACCACGATCAAAGGGATTTCCAAACATAAAAGGCAAAGGAATTATTTGCAGAAAGGTGCCTATAATCTAGTTTGGCCGTGCGAGTCCAGTGAAGGATTGTGGGCTGCGGCATTTTGCCACGCGAGTGACCAGGTGGCGGCCGTGGCCGGTGTCCGAAGATGACCGACAGTTGGTCCACACCTGACCAACAGTTGGAGCCAATTGAGTCATTACTGCTGTGACCAGGAAGCGATCACATCTATCAGAACCCTACTGCTTGCCTTCTGGCTCGACCTCATGGCGCGAGCGCCCCCGTGTCTTAACTGGACATTGGTTCGTTACTTTTACGCGCCATTAAGTATAATTTATCCCAAAGATGACGGTCCTATGTACGTGATAAATTACTAAAAACGCTTGAGGCATGAGCTGACGCAGTCTGTTTAAAGTCTTTTTGATTACGTAAGTAAAAAGCTCAATGTAAGTGTGGTATTACTAAAGCACGTAAAAGAAAGTATTTGAATACTTAAAAGAGATTGAACATATACTAATTTAGCATGTGAAAATGTACTTTATTGAATACATATAACTGTACCTCCTGAAGTATAACTTTATAACAAAATATCAAATTTGAATTTGTAAATGATAAATAACTATCTAATAAACGCCACAAAAACGTTCAATATTTCTATAGCGTTATATTATAATATTTAATAGCTCTCTAAGGCATTTGTGATCAGACCCTCTAGAATGTAACTCTGTTACGTGTTACGTACTCTAATAAACAACACCAAAACATTCAAATTTACTATAGCGTTATATTATAACATTTAGTAGCTCTCTAAGGCACTTGTGATCAGACCCTGTAGAATGTAACTCTGTTACGTGATAAGCATTATCTCGAAGGATGTTTTTCTTCGTTTGCAATCAATGCAGGATAGGCATTGCGCATTGAAGGCCAGAGGAATTAGTAGATAAGATAGGAAAGTTACCTGACCCCTATTCTAGTAAACAAGGTAAATTATACCTCCGCGGAGTATAAACCCTCGTTAATAACGACTGCAGTGAACTGATATTGTATATAAGACTCTGCAAGATTTGGCGTGGGATAATAAGAACCCAAATTGATAATAATTTGTTGATTGATCAAAATTAGGGCAACTAACAGCGTAATATTAGGGAACAGTGTTCGCAACTATATCAATTTGTTTCTAAGGATTGAACCCGTTTCTGCAGGAATGTCGGGGCATAGATTCTGATCATCACAGGAGATCGTGAAGCCGATTGCCTCGTTTCGTAAGTCATCAAGCATGTGTGTACTGGTAATCGAGTGCGAATTGAATGTTCCATTGCCGGGTACGGATTCCGCGATTGTGTAACCCGCGAGCCTACGTGGCGCGATGCCAATTGTTATTTGCGGGAGTGTTCAGAGACCACAAGTAATGGTCAGGTCTGCGGCTGATGGCGAGCGATCATGCAGCAGGATACCGATGTCCCCATCAGCTCAGCGCCGCGGCCGTCCTGTATTCCGCATTGTTGGGACGCGCGTGTACGGGCACCGCTGTCGTGCTGCACAGCTTCGTGCCTCGAGCATCCTCTCCGGACATTCCGCGATAAATCAAGCGGCAACTGGGGCCATCCTGGATAGTCTGCAGGATGAGCAAGATCAATGGAGTACCGATATTTTGTTGTCAGAAGTTTGGGCTCGAAGTGAGGCTTGGAGTAGTTTAGCTCTTCTTGCTCCACGATCAGGTTGTGTTGGAAATGATCCGGTCTAACATCATCAATAACTCTGAGAGATATAACATTTTCTAGAGGTTTATCACTTTAAATTTTCGCCTATCACATACTATCGTGCTCCATGTTCACCTTGAATAGGCAATCATTTTGCATCTTCCATTTCAAGTAAATTCTTTACAAAATAAAGGGAAGTGCGTTTGAGAAAATTATAATAGCCGAGTTTAACAGACGTTCCACCGTTCCCTGTCTTGTCAGTTCACGCGTGAGCAGCAACCCTTGCTAGGGGAGTCGTCCTGTCCTAACCGTCAAACTCGGAACAACAACGATTAACGGAAAAGAGGATTTTTAAAGAAGCTTGTAGAGATTCATATTCTTTTGATTTTAAGGCATGACTTAAAACTTAAAATTAATGTATTGAATTTGTGAAACGTTTTTTATTCAGAAAACAAATGTAATCCGTATGATCAATATAAGATTCACCACTAGGCCCACAAAAGGGTGAAAGATTATAAAATTAAAACGAATCATAATTTCTGACAACATTTAACACGTGTGCTTAAATCCTATGTTTTTATTATTATTTCGTATTAAAAATAATATAAATTATATTTTTATATGTTTCAAATTGATTAAAAATACTTTTCACAAGAATTACGAATTTATTATTTTTGTCACATTTCGGTGGAACAATTTTCACAAAAGTTCCAAACAAGTTGTTAGGGAGCCACAATATCTTTCCTGTCTACAAGGTTAAAAAAGTAATATCCACCGGTGGCTATAATAAACTGTGGAAATTAAAACATTATTATATATAATGTTATATTTATTACAATGTCAGATGCAGACAAAATGTGAACATGCTTACACGCTTAAACTTTGGTTAATTGTATAATAAGTGATATATTAAAATGTGTATTTGAATAATTTTGTAACTTTTGATGGAATCATCGAAATTAACCTTGACTGAATATAATTCTGTAAGTGTTTTAAGTTACAAGGACCTGAGCTGAAGACAAGTGAACGGTGTTTCTGAGGAACAGTGTGGAATTGAAAAAAATATGAAAAAGCTAATCCTTCACAAATGGCACAAATTATATTGGATCACTTTGATTATACTATAACTGATTTCTCACAAATGACACCACTTATATTGGGGTCACTTTGCGAACATTGTAGCTTCCTCACAAATGACATGTCTTTATATTCGATTACTTTGATTATACTATAGCTGATTTCTCACAAATGACACCACTTATATTGGATCACTTTGATTATACTATATCTGATTTCTCACAAATGACACCACTTATATTGGGGTCACTTTGCGAACATTGTAGCTCCCTCACAAATGACATGTCTTTATATTCGATTACTTTGATTATACTATAGCTGATTTCTCACAAATGACACCACTTATATTGGATCACTTTGATTATACTATACCTGATTTCTCACAAACGACACCACTTATATTGGGGTCACTTTGCGTACATTGTAGCTGATCCCTCACAAATGAACTACTTATATTGGGGTCACTTTGCGAACATTGTAGCTGATCACTCACAAATGGCACCACTTATATTGGGTCACTTTGCGTACATTGTAGCTGATCCCTCATACATGAAATCACTTATATTGGATCACTTTGTGTACACTATAGCTGATTCCTCACAAATGACATCACTTATGTTGGATCACTTTGCGTACACTACAGCTGATTCTTCACAAATTACACTACTTATATTGGGTCACTGCTGGAAAGAAATGTTGAGTTCTGTAAAAACAATGGAGCTCCACTAATTATATATTGCAGAATTGTCATCAGAGGCTGTATTGATTATAGGCATAGCCTCATAACAATGACTGGAGCCACGCCCGTCCTTCAGAGCCAGCAGTCCATAAACTAGAGAGAGTGGTTTAAAACTGATGATTCTGCTGTTATTGATGGGGCTGTAAAGTGAACTCTTCATCGTAAAGATGTCCCCGGGACCGGATCGTAGCGATGCGGCAGAGCTAGAGTGCTGACTGGTGGAAACTGTGTCGCGGCGCGGCGTAGGAAAGGTGTTTATTTTATGAAGACGCATAGTTTCTCTTGCGTTTTAGAATGTCGAGGAAATTCGCGCAAAACTTCCGATTATTTCAGATATTCAACACATTTTAAATGGAAATATCTCTATGAAAGTATTACAGAAATTGTTAAAATTCTTTGCATATATCTCTAACTTTACAGTTAGTGACCGTGCCGAGGATGCTTCCTTCTTTTTCGGCTATGGGTGCAGGATACCTATATATATGGATAGCTATTTATCCACCGCTAATTGGTATCACACAGAAAGGAGCGCTGGTGAGAGTTAATTATTAATTCCAAAGTTCGTAGCCTAAGAGCTGAGTGCAAACATGAATTTTTGATTTCAATAGATACATTTATTTAAAAAAAATCGGTCGTCAGCCCCGCTAGTTTTTGTGGGAGCTGTAATCTCCCATTTTGATCCCCACCAAAATTAGCGTGGCCGATGATAAATTTGTTCTTTATAATATAGCTATGTAACTTATCCCTTTATCGATTTTAATAAAATCCAACACTATAGAGTTTTCATAGTGATCTGGAATTCAGTTTTGAATTTAAAAACCTATCCGGTGCCATTTTTAGGCAACTAAAAGATTGTAAACGAGTCAATGTGACGTCAGATCATACAGACATACAAATTCCAATTTCTTTACATATTAATCCAACATCCTTACCTCCTATAGGTTGGTTATGGCGTTGTCAGCTTCATTCAATAACTGATCTAATGCAGAACGTAATTGAGTTAGTAATGGTTCCCTTATGCTGGGAGGATTAGTTAATCGTTGAATCACATTCTCTGACAGTGTACTAATTCAACACCAAAACGAATTCCCACAACCTACAACAAGTGTTTTATCACAAAAAGACAGATATTTTGGAAGTCCAGTGGGAAAAGGAAACCGAGTACGTTCACAATACAAATGGGAATAAAAAGTGGGTGGGAAATAAGGCGAGATAAAAGGACAGACAAATGGAACAATGGCGAAGGTATGCGGTGACAGGTGCCTGAGCCGGGCAAGGGGCACTCGCGCCGTGTTGACGCTAATTATCTGGGGCAATCGACCGTGTTGCTCTCGGATCGTCGAAGCTGTTGACAGAGGCTATCCGTCATCTGGCACAGGTATGGAATACTACTTATGCTTACTGGACTCTGCACAGTTGACTGAAGGTCAAAACCATTAGGCTCCTTGCTATTCTTGTATTAAGAAGAAATGACAATGTTTCCTATACATACACTATTCTGTCATTAATCATAATAAATTCAATCAGTATTTCAAGGTTTTCTTTCTAACAACCCGAAGCATAAATAACTGACTATTAATAATGATGCACATTGACAAATAAATGATTTCAATGACAATAGTAACAATACACCAATACAACAGGGCATCGAAGGATGCAACAGAGTTTAACGAAAGTCCTTATCGAACTGACTGTTATATATTTTTTTATCAATAACTAGTTCTTCCTTGAGCCAAATGGAACATATATCCAAGTTTATAAGATCTTTCTTATCAACAGTTGTCGCAAAGATGAACAGACAGTCTGACGGACTGTCCTCGAATTGACTCCGAAATCAATATGGATGGAATTGACTCCTTGGATCAAGAAGAACCTATGTATCAAGTTTAAAGTCTCAAGGACTTTTTTTATCAAAAGTTATCAGATAGACAGAGGGAAATTCTACCCTTTGGAATTTTGGCTCACAAATCAATAGGGTTCATACTTGGAGCAAGAGGAACCTATCTACTAAGTTTCAAGTTTCCAGAACCTTACTATCAAGAGTTATTGCACGGACAGACTGACGTACTGCCCTTTGAAGTTTTGGCTCCCAAATCAATAGGGTTCTTACTTGGAACAACAAGAGGAATCTATCTGCTAAGTTTCAAGTCTCTAGAACCTTCTATCAAGAGTTATTACGAAAGATTTATAAAGAGGACCTGTCGGGTTCTTAATAAGTAATAGCAACAAAATAAAATGCACTAAAATAGACATGGTTGCAGCAACAACTGCATATGTAAACAAAAACAAAAAATAACATAAATAACAAATATATATGATTCCAATTAATAAAGTGCAAATATATAGTGCAATTAATAACATCACCAATAATTCAGCAGTTATTAGCTTAGTATGATAATAAAAAAATTTGTCTGATGTGCCAACGGGCAATAAATGATACGAGAACAAGCATTATAAACACGTAAAGGAATAATTAGAAAAAGTAACTATCAAAGATTCATTAATACTTCGTGAGGGAGGGAGGATGTGACCTAGTTCAATCAAATGTTTATTTGATAAATAAATAAATAAATAAGTTTGAAAATTATGTTTAGAATTATTTGTTAATTGGATGATGTTAATTATTATACGACATCTCATATATAAATTATGTGGGACTGTATATTTTTATTTGCAAAACATTCTAGAACATATATTAGGATAGTAAAGTAACAGTATTGCGCACACAAGGAATTAGTAAAAGCCTCTTTAGTATCAATAGTATAATTTTCTACATCTGGAAACACTAGAAATGTATTTACTTCTCGGATTACTAAAAAAAAAACATTAATTGTACATTTTGAACAGAACTATGCAATGTTATACAACAATCAAATTTATTTACAAAGTTGGTGGTAACAATAACATAGAAAAGCTTAAATGGGATTAGTTTCCAAGGATAAAGAAACTCACTTTATTTTATAGACTTGATACTAACTAGACGATATACCTTAGGAGTTTAACCTGCAAGGAATGAAGCATAAATATTATTCCGCATACAAACAAGAAGAGTAAACCGTAGATTTTAATGGCTGTACTGAGCAGACGTATTTTACAACTCATCAATGTTTTATTGCTGTTGGATTCATTTCGGTTAAGTATTTTACTCACACTTTATTCTGTTACCCAGCTGAAGTTGTCATACAGAGTTTATGCTATCCGAAGTGATTGTTTGATGACTAAGTAAACATGTTTATTCCTGTCTGGGACCTTCAAACAGTGGGCGGCGGTAAAAGTGGAGCTAAAATAAACCAAATGGGCCATAAGCTTCCAAAAGATCACCTAAATCCACTATGTGTCTGCATCCATTCAGTCGTAAATGTTATAATATTTGTGTTATTTATCTTTGAGTATGATTTATGAGGACTGCTATTCTGATTCTCTAAAGTACCATTGTAGTTTAAATCAAGGCGAGAAAGATATAACCCAATTTGAAATTAGATGAGAAAAAACGTCTTAATTTGTAGTAAACTGAATGTAAAACTTAATATAGAGGACTTGGATGGGTAGTGTAAAATTTGTCTTTTCAGTGCAAATTTTATAATAAAATTTAATTAATATTTAATTAACAATTCGCAAGATGGGTGGGCCTGTCTGCGTATGTCGATTATTCATACGCACAACAACAAAAATAAAAAAAGAGTAATAAAACCATAAGACTGTACTTTTCAGTATTATTATGATAGAATGCGATGAAACTATCGGAGTGTAGAATTGGTAAGTTAAAAGATACATTGGCGTATAAGTAAAACGTTAGCGAAGGGGTTTGCTGAGCGATATATTTTCGAAGATCTCAATTTAAAAATGCAAATCCATTAGGAAATAAGTAATTTTTATTAGAAAATGAATGTTTGACTCCAAGTAACAAGTAATACCTAGAGTTAATTTGAAAAACACGTGCAACAATTAAATTTTCCAGAAATTAAGGTCACAAGACAAAGTCAACAAAATGACAGAACCAATCCAAATCCATTTGGAAATAAGTAATTTCTATTAGAAAATGGATTTTTGACTCCAAGGAACAAACAATACCTAGAGCTAATTTGAAGAAACATGCATGCAAAAATTAAAAGCCTTATTTCTGCTTTTGCCACACATTAAGGTCACAAGGCAAAGTCCACAAAATGACAGACCCAATGGCACGAAAGGGAGCTAGAAGCTACGATTGCAACAAAGTACTGCGAAGGTACACAAACAGTCGGTGCTGTGCGTGAGGGTCCGCGGTAACTCTGGTTTGTTACTGTGCCCCCTTGTGTCTATATTATCTGCCAACATCCACCCTTCACTTTATAGCCGGTCTTTACATTGTCGCAAACTGCGCACATCTCAGCATTGTGACATTTTTCATCCAAATCATCGTATAACTTGAAATTTAAATACCGAAGTAATACGATGTTGATTACTATAAGAAGTTCTCATGAACGACTATATTAGGTGGAAGCTCCAAGACATACATCGAGAAGTTAGAATCTTCTAGAAGTTTAGAGTCAGAAGAGTCAGAGAACCCAGTCACCGAAAGGTTCAATACCCAGAGAGCTTCCAGAGACCAGAAGCCCCTACATTGCTAGAGCTACCGAATGATGAGAGCTTTCAGAGATCCCAAGACATCTCAACTAACAGGAGCTTCTAAAAGCCAAAAGTGGCCATAGATCGGATACAGGGAGGGGGAGGTTATAAGAGGTCCTGTATACCAGGATACAGAAAATCTGGAATGTTTTCCTAAACGATGAGATACCATGTTCATCATGCACTCCTAAAGCCTAGATGTGTCTAGATAAAAGTACCTGGGTAATCCAAAATGCCAATAGTCAGTATAAGCCATTGATATCCAGAACTTAGTTTGTTCCATTTGACTTTAAATACCTTCAGGAGACATTTGAGTCAGTTCCAGGAAGTTTCAAAGCACCAGACCTTACGATCTACTAAGAAATCTATCTCGTTGTGACTGATAATCCAAAGTTTCTATCTTCATTTAATTTGGGACAATGCGAAAGAGATTAGCAGATGTTACTCTTATCTCAAGAAGAGGTAAAGTCATGTTGTTTAGGTGTCATCTCAGAGTTACGCATACTATTAGTAACGTTTTTAATGTTGTCATTCTATAGTAATAAAACATGTGTTATTGGGACTGCAGTAAATTTTCATTTGCGAATTTTAATTGAATGTTTATTTAATAGATGAATGTTCAAAGAAATTGAATGCGAGTATTCAACTCTATTCCTTTAATGGACTCTTCTCTGTGTATAGATGTACAATTGTTTGTTCTAAAGCCTGATACTAAAGTGGAATTTACCGGTATATTTGGCATTGGAACTTACTTACAATTCCTTGACAGTTATAATCGCGTAAATGTCAACATTGAAGTTGTGCTTAGTGGCAAAGGAGGAATAAAGCTTCAACTTATTATTTTACTGAAGAACGTAGGCTAACTGGCCAATTTTGGAAATTATTGTTTACTTCAACAAATTCTCTCAAAAAATTAAATCGATTGAAATAATATGATAGATTCATTTTAGTAACATAGAGCTTTATAAATGATTAGGCAGCTTAATTCACACCGGAGTTTCAAAATACGGTTTGTTTCCAATCATTTTAACAGTTAGAATATGGGCTCTGTAAAATTGAGGATAACAGAGGAAAACAGCATAAAGTGAAAATCTTCCTGCCATATACAGTATACATAATACGAATTCAATATGTGCACCCTCCTTCGATATCGGTTTATGTAGCTCTTTGAATGGGATTCAACGTAGTAAACTAGCGGTCGATGTTATCGCTGTTCAGTTGGCAGTAGTAACGTTCTATCTTGTATTGTGTTGTGGTACGCTTGTCGCACTGTAGGTATAGAGGAGTGTGGGCGAGGGTTATAGGTCGCACGTTGTCATGTTCAACACCTGGCTGTTGTAGCTGCTGCCTGCTACTGTACAGATTCTCTCGAGAAGAATGACTTCCGGTGGTCGTTACTTTCGATTTTTGTTCTTGGAGCGTTGCACGGTACCAAACCCTTGGTGCAAACTCGGCACCATCGCTTGTTGTACGGCCATCCCGAAGGAATTCACCAAGGAAGTCAGCCTTATTAAAAACTTTGACGTTCGCGTGGTATTTGCTTTTTTATTACTTGGAAATGACATTGGGCAAACGTCTTTTTTACATATTCTTTGAAAAAATAATCGTGCCAACAGCTTTTCATACATGGTTAAAAAAAGTTCAAATATAACTTGAGTCTTGATTAAAATGTATTATAAAGTTAAAACCAACTGAGGTTATCTGGTTGTTCCTCCAGTTGAAAAACCCTTCCAAGGTGTAGAATGTGTGTTCCAGCAACCACTCCATGAGATGGTTGTTGAAGGTTTTGTCTTTACGGATTCTTTTTAACCGTTCAGGTAGGAGTTGAACAGCCTGCGTAGCACGATTACTTCTCGTAGAGATACGTGTGGTGAATTGGCATGGCAAAGATTGTGTTGTTCCTAGTGCGGTATTGGTGACATCTCCTAGTCTCTGGTGATTCCTGTCTACTGCAAGTGTGACCGCTTCAAGAATGTAAAGTGATGTGACAGTCCGTATTTGTAATTCTTGGAACGCACTTCGACAAGAGTCATATTGGTTAAGGCATCTTAAAGTTCTCACTGTTGTATTCTGTAGTACCAAGATTCGGCTTAAATTCTAGGTAGAGGAATTTAAGTATAAGCTCATATTGGATATACGACTAAAATAGCGAATGGTTTGATAATTTTGCTGTTCCAAGGTCACATTATTTTTTTAGTGCATATAGGCTGGTATTTCATTTTCCACACAGGTTATCTAGATGTAACACCCAGGTGAGTCTGGTGTCAATTATAACTCTGAGATATTTTGCTTCACTTTCTAGATCAATGTCTGATAGCCCTGGCAGGTCAGTGGTTCTGTTTCCGAAATTTAACTGTTGAGTTTTTTCTCATCACGTAAAAGATAATTTTTTTACAACAATGCTTAGCCATGTTGTATGTAATAAAGAATGAACTTTTCTAATGTTTTTTATTATATTTGTCAGCAACTAGGACTGCTGTGTCGTCTGCGTACATAATTATTATGTGTCCATATTCTTGAATATATCTTGGTAGGTCGTTGGTCCAGCAGGATGAAGAAATTGGTCCTGTGACCTTGCTAATATATGGATAGTGTGGTATTTGGTGTACTGTATGTTAGTTCAACTATTTGTGCTCTTCTTGCCATAAAGCTTTAAAATCAATTTGCAACTTTACCTTTTATTCCCATGCTCTTTATTTTGTTTAGCATTAGACAGTTGTCTAAAGTTTCAAATGCCTTAGTGAAATCTAAAAGAAACTCAGATGATCCTAAGGGTGTGAACCCGAACACGATGTGCAAAATTCCTGCTTTGGGAATTTCTGTACTGACCAAAAAAACGGCAATTTTGGACTCTTACGAGTACATCAGTGTGGGTCAGCTTGGTCCTCTTGCTCACTAGATTATACGTAATCTGAGTTGAGTAGTTTCACAAAGTTAAAACAGGTTGTTCCCGTTATCAAAAAATATGCCGCTCGCCATTTATTATGATTGCTAAGGCATAGGGACACCACTCCTGTGCTTGGGAAACCACTTGACTTGCTTGGGAAACTCAGTTTGAGCAAAGGAACAGACACTTTGCGTGATCCTCCCCTTCTTCAGCATAATATCCTTTTCTCCAGTCTAGTCCTTCTCTTTTTGTAGGAAAATCATCCCAATTTTAAACTTAACTATTCCTTTCTTCAACCTGATCCTATTTCTTAAACCTGAGATTGCATTGCTCCTGCCCAATTCTTATATTCCCAAGCCTCCTTTTCTCTAGTCTAGCCCTCTTCTCTCTAGTCTGGCCCTTCATTTCTCAAACCGAATCTTCTCTTTCATCATGAACCATGCTGTTAACTTCATATAAAAGTCACCCGAAATCATCCCCTAGAAATGTTGAATGAATGTTAAAACTTTAGACTTACTTGTCAAAACTAAGTATGGATATGATCATAGGATAGACCGTATTCTTGGTTCTTTTTTTACTTTTAAAATATTACCCAACGATTAGATGAATAAGTTGGAGTAGTGAAAAATAGATTTAGAGATTACGCTTGTAAAGTTATGAACGAATCAATTAAAGTGTAAAATATATTTCCACTGAAAAGTCTTAGAAGAATTTTTGAACGAACTATGAACACAACCGTCTATTAGTAATGGACAAGTTCCATAAATAAAAAATCATAAATCGCAACGTTATCAGTATGTCTTAATATTGTGCAACCTGTTGTTGCATTATTCATACAACGTATTTTGTTCATATCAGCCCACATGATTCTATTATCAATAATGAATCTTCTTCAGACATGAAGAAATAAATTTATTGTGACAATGATTTCACGTGAATTTTAAAATCAAACTGATAAATAAATTAACGTATCGTACAGAAAATTTCAACATAAAAACGTTTAAAAGCTAGCAGTTGTGGTTCGGAAGGAGGCAGACAATAGAAATCTATAATCACCTTACACTTAAGTCGAACAAAAAGTGATAGGAGAGAACATGTGGCGAAGGTGATGATTGAAGAGCAGGAGCAGGATGACGCCAGTAGGCTACAGCTACAGGTACAGCTGGTGAACGAGTCCTTAGAAACCGGGGGTAGGGCTTTATAGGCGCAGGGGATGAAGAAAGGGTTGATGTCCGTTATAAGGAAACCTCAACTATAAGAGGCTAATCCAGTATAACGGAAAAAGATGTTTTTACAGACACCTTTCCACATTAAAACGTCTCGCCTCCAGATGTGCTCTACAAAAAAACTGTATTTTCTTTATTAGACATCACTTAAACACATGTAAAATTAATATTTTTCAACTTTATATACTATCATGTTTTATAATTGAGAAATTTCATACACCATAAGAAAAAAACGTTTTATGGACGGTTAACTACATAGTAGACTTTAAAGATCAAAATTTAAAATGTGGTGGGTCTCTAATAAGACATCATAATATAAACATACTAACTGTATACAGCTATAACATTTTTAAAAATTCACATTTTCAGCAAATTAAAATTTGTTGAAAGATAATCTAAATTTTTTGTTGGATTCTTTAAACTGTAATTAAATGGAATAGGAAACGGCATTACGCATTTGATTTAAAAAATAAAACTAAAAATAAAAAACAATAACCATTAATAAATATCACACGTGTTTTTGATTCGAACATTTTTCTGGTTTGCATTATGGTATGCTTAAAGTAAAGAGATTTGTTACAAAGTTATTCAACAAAAAAGTATGATCACAGAAAAACTATCATTTTAATACGAGCAAGACAGGGATTGCAGTTGTACAGTACTTTATAATATTTTAGATGGTCCACGCTTTAATTCTGTAGTTGTGACTAACTTTTGTATAAAAAGAATATAATTTAAAATTATTTTTAACTTCAAACGATTGACTGCCTGACGCTAGATTGTGCTCCTGCAGAGAGCGATCAAAGAATAAATCTAACGTGAATTCGTTGATAATATCGTGCTGACATTGTGTATGATTTATAAATTTAATGCAAGAATCAAAACAACCTTTTTTGTTTGTAAAGGCGCTTCCATGGTTGTTTTTTGTTTTTGCTTGCCTCAAAAAGATCACATGCCATGGATGTAATTATACACAATGGCTACTTGAACCCTTTTAAAGGGATGGAGGTTTTCCCTTAGACATGGACCCACCATAGCTTATACATCAACTTAAATTAAAAAAGCCTTGATAACTTTGCCCGCATTGTGGGCTAGTCCCCAAGAGCCACCCTTATAAGTAATCTATAAATCCAATTTTAATATTCTTAAAGTTTTAAATCTTTTATTTTTCCAAAACTAATCTAGTTTTATTGAGTCAATTTTCATTTTATTTTCAAGTCTGAAAACATCATTGCTATTAACAATCCCACATGCTTAATTTGTCATAATCATGAATATATAAACATTATTTTGCAATAGTACTTGCAACAGAGACTGGCACTTGATCATTTTTAAATGTTCCGCAATGATGAAAATATCTAATGAAAATATAAACAATTCTGAGTGGGGCATACTAAAATAAGATATTGTAGAGAACGAGCCAACTGTGTGCCCTTATATCAATTATGAGGGTTAGTGTGATATTTTCTTAATGTCCTTAGTTAGGAATACTTCGTATATTGTAAATTTAGTAAATTAAAATTTTAAAAAGACAGTTTTTGAAATGGTACTTCACCCAGACCATATTTAAATGTGTATGTTTTGCAAAAACACGAGAAAGTAATTTTTTGTAACGTAAACAACACTAGTTTTAGAAGAGCGTTCAGAGAACACATTTTATACAACTTATCTACAAGAAAAAATATTTGAGGGGATTGAATACTTTTTTACGTTGATAAGAATTGACCCTGTGTTCAAGACTTACGACTGTGCATCACATAGGTCGAACTTAATATACATACGTTTATAATATAAGAGATATTCTAATAATAGATATGTCACTTATTCTAGACTGTCACGTTATGAAAGCAGCTGTTATGTCAATGACGTTATACATGTGCCTCCCCCATTACAAAATGCCAATCAAAGAAATTTTGACCGCATTAGCCTATTGCCAAATATTCGATGGGTAATAACAACTATGAAGCCGACTTGTATATGGGTCACCAACAGCAGCAAAAACAGGTCGGTGAACGTCGGGAACAAAACGACGAACTAATTTGGTGAATGAGGGACGAATACATGAATTTAAAAGCCACTCACTTCCAATGGAGTCTTTGGAACCCCTAAGTATTGGCTTCAATCGGTCGCAAATTGGCTTTTAGCCGACGCACAAGGCGTAATGGTGCGTCAGCAATGGTAAGGGGTTATATAACGTCAATTATAGAGTAAGAAGCTACCGAGTTAGCCAACCCGAGCGGTGCGGCGCTCCTCAATCCACTTTATGACTGAGGCTAATTCTCGGTTTCCCAACGTCCTCCTCGACTGCACTGACCGGATCGTAGGAGCAGATATTCTTATATTTATTGCAATACTTTTAAGGATTCAAAGCAGGTTGCTGAAGTTTCGTCATTGAATTAGCTCCCGAGGAATGAGGTCGTCCTCCTCATCGCTTTGGTACGGGATAGGACTCATCTCACTTTCTACACCGAGTCGATTTTAATATCTTGTTTGACATTTATAACCTAGAGACGTTCACCTATCGACCTTCTCATTATGACTTGTCTTGCAAAAAATTGTTAGGATTGAAGTTCTTGGAAACTCTAGGAATTATGACACTTGAGGAAGGCACAACTATAAAACCAAACACTGAAGTCTTGAAACGATATCCTTCTCAAGTCGGTGTGAAATTAATCAACTGCCTCCCTGATTGCATAAAAAAATTATGGTTGCCTGTAAAGTCGGTTTTACGGGCGAAGATTTTACGTGACAACGTCTTTTTCTCGGTAGAATATTTATTGATATGAATATTATTAAATTGCACAATAGGAACAAGGAATTGAATGAAAATAAGAATTGCACAAATTTTAACTATAGAAATATATTTTGATTACTAAAACATTGTACATAATTTGAAATTAATTAAAATTTGTTATTGTAAATGGTAAAGTTGAATAAAACATTTACTAAAATTGGAATTTGAAATTCTTGCTAAACACAGTTAAATTCTAACTCCGCGCGTGGTGATTGGTCGGTTTAGTTCGTTTGTTTGGTCGCACTGTTATGACAGGTTAGAGGTTATAATTTGTTATTTTAAATGTTTGACTAGCAATACGCGCTGTTTCTTCTCAATCGACTGAATTACGATTGATTGCAGAGTGATTTAAACTAATAATTTACTTAACACTATCAACATTTGTCAATAGTATGACATAACCTATAAACTCAGTTTCTCAACTTTTGTGTCAATCTAACAATTAATCAATCAATCATAGTTTACGATAATGAAATATCAGTGTACAATTATTTACCTTTATTGTTGTAGTTGTTGTAAATGACGAATCTAAGCACTCCACATTTTCACGAATAAACATAGTTATCTGCTTTATCCCGTGCGGATCTCGTGCGGCGGACCCACGGACGGGCATCGTAACGTTACCGGGCGTTAAACTTTTTCATGAGTAACTCCGAGCCGCAACCTAATTTAAGACGTTGTCACGTCAAAAATCGAACCAGAACCTTTTAAAGACTCGTGTAAAGCATATTTTGTGTTAAGTGTCCTTTACACAACTGTGGAGTTTTTCCAATGCCACTAGAATAAGCAGTAATTAGAATGGTGATATGACTGTTAAGCAATGTATCTCTGAATGTGTGCAAGTGTTTGTGGATGGTTAGGTTAGATAGGTCAAACGATAGCGCTTGTAACATAAATTACAAGTATATTATTGCAATAAATAAATTATTATTACTGTGTTAGTCATCGAGTGTTTATTGCAGCATAAGTTTTAACTCTTGATGAAGTGGCGTAGTAAAAAAATGTTTTCATTACTCTGTGTCGTAATAGGCTACTTCAATACAGCTGTGATCTGCGAGAGTCGTCGATCTCTAGAGGGGAATTTTGTCCTGAAAATGTTTGCTGATACTACCCCTCTTTCAATAAAGCTGATTTTAACATAAACATAAAGTATAAGATAGTGTTTCGGTTTTTAATGGAGGAATAGTTACTCTCTCTTAGTATGGGATTATCTCTGAAAATTCAGATAAACTTTTAAAAGATTTAGTTCGCTTTTCGCATCGTGATGAAAGTTGTCGTTCAATACTCGCCTCGAAAGTTCTATTGAGTGGTCGATAGTGATTTTCACGCTCGGATTCGCTTAAATGCAACCTTGCTCCGCAATTTATAACAGTAATGAAATATATTAATTAATTAAACTGAAAATTGCAAGACACAGTTATTGGTATATATATATATTTTTAGGTACTTATCAACTACTCGAGATAAATGATAGGCATTTTGTTAACATATATGCTGTCAAAGATGCCGTTTAATATACAGCGTGCTAGAGAGATATTCCAGCGTCAATTAATACATTCTTTTTATTAAAACCTTATTCTCGTACACGACATTTGACTATAAAAAAGAATTGATTTAAAGGTTATCTTCCTCGTAACAGGATATACCATGGACGCTTGTAGGAAGTTTTATTAGGTGGTTCGAAATATTGGCGGTTACGAATAGGTGAAAAACTGTTCCGGAGGTACTCTGATTGAAACATTTTATTACTCAGTATACCCTTTATGCACTGAGTTCATAAGATCAGAATGGAGGAAAAGATAGTCTTTAGCAATTGATTTAGCAATCAAAACATTTGTGAAACAGACAAGTAGGTGAATAAAGTCTGTGTACAAAATCAAACAAAAGTACAGGTTTGCGTGTTAAATATGATGTTCATGAAACAACAGAAAGTTATATAGAAGATAAGAAGTACGCCACATCACATGTCGTTGCAGGCTTCGCTGAGGTTGCATGCAAAATTCCAAACCTATAATTAATTTCATTCTCGAAATGACAATCGTAAAAAATAAATTTATACGAAAATTACGTACATCATACAACTCATTTATGTCGAAATAAGGTTTCTTGAAAAATTTAAAGTCTACATATGAAACCTTCATTGACATACTTTTCCACATGACACTTTTAGATTTTTTCAATTAAAATTGGGTTTCGTATCAGTGTTTAAATAATAAAAGACTACCTATCAAATCCCTATAATGTGGTATACGTGTCGGAGTAGTTAGGCTACATCAGTTAATATGTCACATGTTTTAATCACTTATGGGTGTATTGAATTTGTTTCCAAATTTAATTATTTTAACTATTTTCTCGTCGTCATCATTTTACCCATAAGATCAATGTAGAAAATTTGCTAACGCTCAGCCAAATCCTATGGAGTGACATTCATCATAATTGAACTCAATGGTCCTCATATATAAATGAGGGTTGAAGTCAATAGGTTAGTTTTCGAGATATCGTGCGGACGGACAGACAGACAGAAATGAATTTTCCAGCCTCTCGAACGATAGGTTTCGCTAACGCTCAGCCAATAATGTAGATGTATGTTCTTTAGCAATACGTGGCCTATCCTACTACACGTGTCTGCACAACTTCTCCTTAGCAGACTGCAACTTCAACATTCCAGCAAGTTGATGCTAGCGATGAAGCGGCTAAATTAAAACCAATCAGAGACCTGTTCGACTGCTGGGGTTTCGTCATACAAGTTATGTGTCTTCTCCCATACAAGTAGATGCGTCATCGTGTGTGGTGACTATCGAATCGATGTAATGGGGCCATTGAATAAATTAATCACGGAGAAGTAACATCTTTCTCTAGCAGTTTATTGGCTGAGTGTCAGCAAAGCCTATTTCTCGAGGGGCTGGAGAAATTCCAATTTCTATCTATCCGCACGATACTTATAAGTAGTTTGCACGAAGGTCTCGATATTTCTACATTAAGTACGTCGAGGTAAAAGAAAGAAATATCTATAACTCACTTAGCTTTGATGAACTAACAAAAGCTTAGTTTGGGGTGACTTGTTGTATAATTAGAACAATTTCATTTCTGTCTATCTGCACCATATCTAGAAAACGAACTGGATTATAGATTTGAAATTGTGCATGAAACTTCATTTCTAAATGAAACACATTGAGTTCGATGAAGATGAACTCCATCGGATTTGGCAAAGCGTTAGCTTATATTTTGACATCGGGTATCCATGATTGCAACTAGACCATAGCAGAATAAATATATTTGTAACATAGTTGAGTTTTAACATAAAGCATATAAGCAAGTGTAGCTTATTCATATACTAAAAATCTATACAAATTTTAACTTGTCAATAATCAGTTTTTTTTTTTTGTAAATTGTTGGGTGAGCTGTAGTAGTCTTTCACTCGAGAGGCTGGAGAATTTTAATTTCTGTCTGTTTGTATATCCGCGCGATATATCGAAAAAGAACTGACCTACAGACTTGAGCTGTGCATGAAGTTTCATTTCTATAGGGGAATGTCGAATTCGATAAAGTACTGTACTTGTCACTCCATGGTATTTGGCTGACCATTAGAGGATATTTTTATATTGCTCTTATGGGTAACCATGGTGATAACGAAAAAATAAATAATTTCATAAAAAATTGTGTTGAGATATTAATATGTGGCGCAGTAATGTATGTATGTATATATACATTTTTGTAGGTATATGCAATTTTACATTTAACCTCAGGGAAACCTTTAAAGCGACATGATATGGTCTCCTCTTCCATCTTGTATAGGGAAATAATAAGCGTTACGTGTACTGGACTTAAATCATAACGTTAATCCTTTACTACTGGAGCGGGTGTTTTCAGACCCCCACCTTGGCCAACAACAACTGGAATGGATAAACTGCTATGTTGCGCTTTTTAGTAGTTTCAAGTTGACCCTTGCGTGATCTGATAAAGTGATTTTCGTCACTTCACGTTACTCCACTGCAGTGAAAACAGGGTTCGAAATGCCCTAGGGTGTAGTTAGACCCCGCGCCAGTATATATTTTGTTTCTGTTGGAACTTTTTCTTGTAATTGGTTATCATTATACAGTCAATTTTTTTTATTTTATTTGCTATTTTCTTTTGAGTTTACAATTTTTTAAATGGATTCAGAAGAGAAGAAAGTAAGCCAGTATTTGGCAATACCTCTAAAGATATGGAGTGATAACTTTCTTAATGAGTCATATCAGTACTGCTGACCACTACACTAATTATACTACAAATGACAATGAGGAAGGAAATTGGACGAAATATACCCGGCAGTCTGCAATGAAGATTGCACAATTTCCATTGGAGGAAGGAAACACCAATAGAGCAATTGTGAAAATAAGGAAAGTTCAAATGCTTTCTGTGCAAAACCAATGTTGATAAAGCACAATGAAAACCGTTTTTGAAGAGTGCTTGAAACTCAAAACTGAATCAGAGTAAGGACTAATTATATACATTTCATGCATAAGCAGTTCATTAATTTATTTCCTGGTAATTTTTTGTACTATTTTTATTTTATATTTTGCTCTTAATTGTAAGCAGTGAATTCAGTATATTAAACAAATTTATAATATATGAATGTGTTTTTTATTTTCGTTTTCAAAAGTTAGGTAATTTTAATCAAGTTAAAAAAAATACCATTATATGCCAAAAGAAAATATGTTTAAAATACATTTTCAATGTTACTTTACATTTTTACAACGTATAGACGTGTCATCTTCATTTTTACCAATTTATTAAAGACTGTTACTTGTTTATACAAAATTATGAGGATTGGAAATAATACAGGTAATATAAAACAATAATCTGGTAAAGATACTTCAAACAGTGATGCAATAATTATATGCAATCTACATTATGATAAAATTAACAAATTAATATTTAACAACGTATTTTGGTACGTTTATTAAAAATTACTATAACGGGGGTCTGGTAGTTCCAGTTACTGGCAGCGCCAGTAATGGTGTCATAAATAACCACACTCGTACTCAAGGGTTAAACATCATTAGAAACGTGGTTGAAATAAACAAGAAACTATTTCAGATAACGAAAATCTCAACTAGTGAGTAAAATGTCTCAATAAAATGATGGAATAAGTGAAAAATCTTCTTAGTGACTTAAAATTACCCGTGATGTTTTAGTATGATCCAAAACAAACATAGTTTGAGTTTTGGTGAACATTTTTAATTCGCCATCTTAGATATAGTTTTAATAATTCAAATGCAAATATGGTCGTAGAACATGTCGTTTTATATTGCTTTTTATTCTGAGCTCAATAGTTATACCATTTAACAATATCATAATCCGTTAAAAAGTGCAAATTTTAAAACTATAATTTTTACTATTCAGAGATGAACTATCAAGTCTCACGTTTCTGAAATATAAACCTTGCCTAATAAACTTTTATTTTGTAATTGCTTAAATGAAATAAAAAATATAGTAAGTGTAAAGTTAATTATTACTTTATTAATTAGTTCATTTTACTTAATAAATTTTATTTATCGTATAACAATAATATAAGAGTAACATTTTTAATTGGTGAGGTAGTTAGTTACCAACTGTAATATCGTTAAAGTATTAATACCAATGTTTATATTGCTCTTCGAATTCATGTTACTTGTTTAAGATAAATCGACTTTAAATTCGTTCTAAATGAATTACACTAATTTGAAACTAACACTTAAGTAAAAGGTAATTTTATACCGTTTATAAGTTGATTATGTATCCCCAAGATAAATAGTTTCTCACGTCGAATGTAATAGATTAAATAATTGTAAACATCAGATATACTTAACTTAGCGGTATAATAACTCAACTCTGTATTATTAAGAGTGTTACAGATTAAAAGTTACATTATGTATAAAGAATGCTTCACATAGTAATTAAAACTTGGTAACGCAAGTTTCATGTTTCAAAACCAAAATGGGATAGTAACTCAACTTTGCAATTATGAAAAGTGTTACAGATTTGAAAGTTGAATTTCGTATAAAGAATGCTTCACATAATGCTTGAAACTATGATTGGCGATTTAAATTATGTAGCTGTAAAGGTGTCTTGTGATATATGTGTATTTGGCGTAATTTTGTAAAGCATAAATTATGAGCCTTGAGCCATAAAGGGGTCGACATCTTCTCACCGCGGCGGTTTAATGTCAAGTGGGTGCTTCCATCGCATAACCCACGAAATTGGCCGCCAATATAAACAGCTCTTCGGTGTAGGAGGAGACTTTCCTTCAAGGTACAAGAGGTCGTGTCCTTGGGCTCCCATAGAGAGGGTTACCAAAGCCTTCACTTGCTTGACTTCCCCTTAGAGGTTTTTTATATATTTTCTACTACTCTATCTATTACAAGGTACATAACAAGTCGTAACAGGCACCACTGAAGTTGCATGTCAAATTTCGTTAAAATTGCATGGTGCATATCATAAAATATTTAAAATAGCGACATATAGAAATTATTCTTGTAGAAATGAGGTTTCATGCAAAATTTAGTTTTCATATAAAATCTTTTTCTACATATTTTGCCACATGATACATTCACTTTTTTCACTAAACTTGGTTTCATACCAGTGTTTATATAATAAATTTAGACACTAAAATCACTATAAAATTACGTATGTGTAGGGATAGTTAGAGTATATGCAACAAGGTCACATGGTTTTCAATTTCTTTAGGGTGTGTTGAGTTTTTTACAAATTTATTTTTCTATACTCAATCATGGATACTTAGTATAAGATCAATGGAAAAATTTCGTTAACGCTCAACCTTATCCCACTGAGTGACATGCACTATAATAGAAATCGGTGTTCCTTATATAGAAATGAAGCTTCATTCACAATTTCATATCTGTAGGCCAGTTCGTTTTTCAGATATCGTGCGGACAGACAGACAGACAGACATAAACATACTTCAGTCCCACGAGTACCACTAAAGCTAAGCCAATTGTAAATTAATTCGAGAAAGTAATCGAATGTTGCTACCGTCTCACATCTAGGCTTCCACGATTTTTGAGAAAAGTATGCATGTATGTAAGAATGTGTGAAATTAATACCAGAAGTCCACCAATAGAGTTTTACATTCGAGTTTAGGAATTACTTGATTTAAAGTCTGAAGAAGTAAATAATATTGAAATAAGATAAACGATGGTAATTAAAGTACCGGTACTTCATAAAATTTCTTGAAAATATTATGTGTCAACTGTACGAAAGAGATTCGGACCCTCCCTCCACATGGCCGGAACATACTAAATAGCAACTTTAAAATTTCTTAAAGTAGTTATAAGTTTATCAAATTTATAGATGCGCTACAAAATCTAAAAATGTACTGGTTGGTTTTATTTATACCTTTGTTGATAGGATAGGATATGGCTGACGCCCAAATTCGATTCCCAATTTTCAACGAAAAATATAATGCAATAATAATAATTGTGTGTAAAAATCGTGTTAATTGTATTCCATGACTTCAACGAAAAGTGCGGTGAGGAGCCTTTGAAGTAATTGCGTCTGTTATTAACAACTCTTTGCTTTTGTTTTTTGTATAAATGCCTGAAGCTCTGAAGATATGTCAATACCTTGTCAATACCTAGATATGTCAATTATAATCAGATACAAACTGTAGTGGTTTATTTTAAACTATTACTGATTCTGCCCGTTTCAACCAATGGTAACAAAACTTTTAATGGCTGTGCAAATAATAATAACTGCGGTCTTGGTATCTTAAACACCCAAACAATATTACATGAAACCCACTGTTTTGTGGCAGTGATTGCAAACACACTCACAATTAGTGACACAGTATCTCGCGATTTCACATGCTCTACAAACAACTTCCCATGCTCGTGGATGCAAACTTCCCAAAGTAAAAGTCAAGAACGAGCTTGTCATGCACCGCTGTCTTTATGCGTTATTTTGCGTATGTGTAATTAGTTTGGTTTCCGACTAATATATTTTTTTTTCGAAAATAATTACGAGTATTTAAATTGTTATAAGTACAGTCCAGTGCGTGAAAAACCTGAACCAATGAAAATTATGAATATTGACAATGCTAATCACGAAAGGTAATAATTATAATATTTCAAGATATTTTTAAAACTATTGAAACATAAGCGTGAGCCGATTCTCCGGTCCTCAAAGGACATGGAACTAATTGACCAGAGGGACGGGAAGAGTGAGAACCGTAAATCTCCCAGAGACGGGAAGTAAATCACGTCCCCAGACTTGTAAAAATTTAAAGCGGAAAACTGGCAGCTACAAGTTCCTATGTTTAGATTGTTCCAGATATATAAAAATGTTCTCTTTTATTGGCGCCAACAGGCCGTATTTCGGCGTGGCTTGGCAGGCAGTAGGCATATAACTGTTAAATAAATCGAGACTAAATTGGAGGTCTCTTGGCTATTCTGGTGGATCAAGAAGAAACGAGTTTTGTTTTTCCAACACAAAGTACAACAATGTAAATGTGTAATTGTTGTAAATATTATAAATACTTTTTAAACAGCAAGACTGTTTAAAAATTTGTTTATTATGTATGGTCTAATCGGACCACGACCTTGTTCATCAATGCTGTTTTGATCGTCCAAACAGGTTTTTTTGTCGGACCAAGTTATTTCTGACTTTTCCCTTCTATCAGTGTAAACTGTAAGTTACTTTAAAAAATATATTACAAATATATAACTTTAAATCTTTTTTAAATATCTGCTAAAATTATATTCTGTAATAGTTGTTATGAAAACGTTTTCAAAATTGCCAATCTACTTAGTGGTCTTTAGACAGTTTAAGTAAAAAAGAAGGATTATTGTTAATTAAGTGTTTATTATATGGGCAAATGCATGTTCTAATAAATGCCCTCTATGAATCCCAGGCTTTAAAAGAATAATGCAAGATATACACACAGTTCGTTGTGCTATGTTAAAGCGTTAACGCATGTGGTATTGTTTAAAAGTTATATTACAGAGAAAAAAAATCATTGCATCATCTGTTGTTGTAAATTAAATCACTGATAGAGTCTGTTTATTTATAGACAAAGTTTGTAGGCTATTACAAACCTTTACGTACGGTACGGATTATTTCGAAAAGTGCTTGACCAAACTACAAAACAATTTATTCTTAATTTGCGGACGATTCGTCAAAAATAACGAGAAAGTTCTACAGCTCAAATTAATTTTAAATTAATGCACTACGATGTTTTAGATATGATCCCAAAGCATGGTGAAGCAACCAAGATTCTACTCATAACGTAGCTATGGTAGTTCATGGCTGGCTGCTGAGGGAATTAGAATCAAAATTTACATAAAAATTAATTAGTAGAGCCCCGAGTCTCATGTTTTATGAATGTTGGCGTGAATGGACAAGAGATGTATGTTTGAATGAGTATTATAAGTATGAATGTGTATAGTAGGGATTTTTTACAAATACTTAAACCTGACTTTTGCAATGCAATGTCTTATTGCCAAAATGAAATAAAAGAATTATTATTAATTGGGTGGGAAGGGTTGATTGCAGGGGTAAAATTGTGCACCTGATGGGGTAATGAGAATACATCTTTATCTAGCTTACACTCGATTTTGTAGTACATATGTCTCTGATTTCGTAACGACTCAAAGAGCTTCTTCGTCACCGACTCTTATTGGATCTCTTCAGACGGACGTGAACTCCTGATTCCAGGAGTCGAGTCTGTGGTAGCGTCAGATTGGAGATGTTGCACTAATCGGAACGTACTGGACCTTACCTCTTCATTCGCATTGAACAAAACCTTCTCACCTACGATAAACAAATGATCGAAGAAAACATACATGATCGAGGCTTTAATACATGTTTGACTCATTTGTTGAAGTCGGTACTTCATCCACAGCGTATAATCCACCGCAATTACTACAAAGTAGAATCATCAATAAATTCACACATTACCTAATTCCGTCATATATTGCTCGAATACAAAAAAAAAAAAAAAAAAAAAAAAAAAAAAAAAAAAAAGAAGATAAGAAATAACTTCAATAGTAATTCTTGACGAACGTTTTATACAGTAAATTTGGAAGAATTATATTACAGCATTGAGCCTCCGTACAAGGGTTACTACATTTCCTTTCGTATTCAATTTTCACGTTTTCATTGTCGACTTTTACCTTTGAACAATTCGGAAATTTTGTTTTGAAGGCCTTTTTACGTTATTGTGATACGGTTAGATGTCAGAATTGGCAACTGTAGATTTTGTTCACAAAAGTTTTCATTGCTGATTCACTGCAGTAGAATAACACAACAAGATCAATCGCCAAGTGTGCGAAATACGAGTGAATATAACTTAAAAAGTACAAAGACTCGTGCCTGTTTATTTTGTAGGTTTCTAAAGATTTACATTATAAGAACAACTTTCAATAACTTAACTTTCTGAAAATTTGTAACTATTATCTAAAAATAACAGAAAATAACTGTTTCTATCAATAAGTGTTTTTAACGTTAAAGTATACTTTTTAGATCGTGAGTTCAATATTTTGTTACTTTCTAATTGAGCCGGGCAGTCGCATTAATGTTTGTAGAGATCAACGTCACCGCTATAACCTTGTAGGAGTCGCGATCATCGAAGCAGAGGACTCCAGGTCGTATTTGTCCGGTCCAGGCTGCGTGCGGTTAGCGTGCGGCGCGGCGGCGGCGGCGGTAGCGACGCGACGCTTACGGTTTACATTAAACTGCTACGAAAGCGTACCGGTGTGGCGCTGAGTTCCCACCAATTAGCTACTAGAAAGTGCATTCCATCTTGTTATTGTTCGGCCGCCATATTGTTATTGTTATACGACAACATTCAGCAACTCCACACCGCGCTTTCTATCATTCTCATTTTCTCTCGGTGTTCCACTTAAAAGATCTTTCGTTACTGTAATTTGGCGAAGCCCAGAAATAAGCGGAGTCGATTGTCCGTTCTGATTAAGCACCACTTGATTTAGTTAGTCTCTACTGTAAAAATAACAGTAGTTTAGTCATGAAACTAAAGTAAAGCCTTTGTGACATAATGTTATTGCAGACAATTTCAGCAACAATTAAAAGTGCATTCTGTGCTGGCATACGACCATTAACAATGGTAGCGTGTAGCCTAATGAGTTGGTGTCACCATTTAAGTGTATTGTTTTGTTTATTGCTTTATTGTGTATCTACTCTAGTGGCATTTTACGACGTTTCCTGAGAGGACAGTCCAACCCCATTTTTAATAGACTAGAATGAGCGTAGATATTCTGTGTAGTATTTTTGCTATTTGAGGTCAACTAATTTAAAGTTCAGTTCTTTAATTAATAGCCCAGGGAAAATTTAACGGGGATCCGAACCACTAAACTATCGATCTGATTGTAGAAATCTGTTTCAAATTGGCTGTTGCTTAATTGACGTCACTGTACTATTTGGGCATCCCGGACAACTCCAGTAGTAGTCCAAGCAAATAAGACTAAACTAGAAAGTGTTAATGGACTCGTCGAGAGGCTACTTCGAAAATAGGTGATTGTTTTTGAAAATGTGTCGTTGTAATAGATTAAACAATAATAATTCAATTCTGCAGCAATTCCAGCTGGTGAATGTAAAGCCAAACAAAATACCCCAGTAAAAAAGACAGCTAACATAAAATCATACAAATTTATTCCTCAACCAAACAATAATTTTTAGCCACCAGAAAAAGAACAATTTTTTCAGTGTCTCCCTTCAAATGGCTAAGAGTAAACTGAGGACAGAAAAAAACGGCCACTTGACAACTAAGCTCCAATCAGAACTTTCAGTGGGAATCACCCAAACCCCGACAGAAGAACTGTCTCAACCACCATTGACAGGGGAAACCAGCCAAACGACAATTGAGCTGCATTCAAAAGTGACAGGGGAATCAGTCAAACCCCAACAGAAAAACTCTCTCAACCACCGTTGACAGGGGAAACCAGCCAAATGACAATTGAGCTGCATTCAAAAGTGACAGGGGGAATCAGCCAAACCCCAACAGAAAAACTGCCTCAACCACCATCGACAGGGGAAACTAGCCAAAGGACAATTGAATTGCAGCCGAGAACAACAGGAGGAGGCAGTCAGGTGTTCAGGACAAACTTCTTTTTTTAGAAATGAGTTACAAGAAGAAGGGCGGAAGAAAGTGACATATCCTTCCAGGATATTCCACAACCAAAGTCTTCTACTCCGTAAATGGGGCAGACAAGTGACAATGGATCATCATAACAGCTGTGAGGTTTGGGATCAGATCAGACTCCCAAACCACAAAATCCTTGGTCATCTTCCACCAAAATGCTGACCGAATAAAGTAACAAAATAGACCGCTTCAATCACCTTCTCTATTGCTCTGAATCCCCATGTAAGTTGTAATTACAGAGCACGGCCAAAACTTTGACAAAATGTGTAACACTCGTTTAATCAACTATGAGTTGGTTCTTCTTTTTGCAGGGAGGACAATATAAAGGGTGGAGTAGCCATCTTTAAGCACAAAACATTGGATAGCGAAATACATGGAATAAAACATTGAACATCACAGCATCCCTTTGGTATGTGAAATGTCTGCAGTTACAGTCCAACTTACTAAAAAATTCAGTGTATTCATACTGGGAATATATAGACCCCCCACCAACAGCAACCAAGCTATCACGCAAGCCCTTCAAGTCATCACAAATGTGCTAGATACACTCCCATCTCAAAACTGCATAAAGGTGATGATTGGGTGATATTAACATCGACTTGTTGAAGCAAACTCCTGAAGGCAGTCCAGCTGAATGAGCTTTTACTTTCATACAACATGGAAAGGTTACCCCTGCCAACCAACAAGAGTCACGCAGAATACACGCTCTTCAATTGACGCCGTATGTGTTGACAGTGGAAATATTCAGAACATGGATGTGGAGATTCTCAACACTGGCATTTTACCATACTGGCCAATTATGCAAACTAAACCTTCCAGTTAGAAAGAAAACTTCATCATCGTCAGTCAGACGACATCTCAATAATCGTAGCCTCAACAACCTAAAACACTGCCTGGCGGAAGTAAATTGGGACACTGTATTCAAAACAGAAGATGCCAACGAAGCTTACAATAATTTTCTTTCGATTATTACAGCAGCTCTAGATAAGGTTTGTCCCTAAAAAAATCGAGAATTAATAACAAATTTAAGACTATACCACTCTGTGATGCAGAAGCAAGAGCACTCAAACAACAGTTTCTTGAGGCTGAAGAAAAATTTAATCATGAGTGGAAAAGAAGAAGACAAACAAACTGCTGCCCAGCACAAAAGAACCTACGATAACAAACTGAAATCTATCAGACGCAACTTCAGTGCTCAGCATATTAATAACTCCACAAACAAATCCAAAGCCATTTGGAAACACTATCAACAATGAGAGAGACACCTGAACAAGACAAAATCAGCAGGAAATCTGGATCATCTCAAAATTTCTGGAAATATTGTAGAAGACCCCGACTTTAATATCTAACTATTTTAATGAGCATTTTGCCACCATAGCAGAAAAAACACTAAATAAAGGTCCTTCGAGATCCTCTGGAGGTCCATCACCCGCAACTCAAAACACACCTTTTTACATCCAATCTCCACTTGTAGTACTCAAGCCGACTTCTCCAAAAGAACTAAGCGATGTCCTAAATGGCCTGAAAGTAAAACCATCTGCTGGTTTAGATGAGATTATCATCAAGCATTGTAAAGGTCTGTAAAAGTGAGTTGCTTCCCCCACTAGTACATGTTACCAATCTGTCCCTACAAAGTGGAGAGTTTCCTAAGAAAATGAAATTCGCCAAAGTCATTCCACTGCATAAGAACGGAAGCAAACACAGTGTTGAAAAATTATAGGCCGATATCGCCTCATTTCAACATTTTCAAAGATTATAGAAAAAATTGTCCTGATAAGAATCTTTGAGCACCTTAACAACAACAATATCTTGACAACGAGTCAACATGGCTTCCTTCACAAGAAATCAACTCAGACAGCTCTTGTTGACATGGTAGAACACATAGTGGATAGCATGGATGAAGGCAAAAATGTCATTGGTATGTTTATGGACTTGAGTAAGGCCTTTGATTGTCTCGGCCATGACCTAATACTTGATAAACTGAGATTTCTTGGATTTCGGGATGATCCAATGAAGTGGTTTAAGAGTTACCTCAGTGATCGTGAGCAGCTTGTGGAGATCAGACAGATGGTGAATGGTCTTGAGACTAAGACTAGGTCTAGCCTCCTACCAGTGAAAAGAGGTGTTCCACAAGGGACGGTCCTTGGCCCGATTATTTTCATTTTATATACGAATGACCTGCCTCAGTACGTTGAGCCTTTAAGCCACACAGTTATGTATGCTGACGATTCGGTTTTGTTAACAGCGCACAAATCTTTAGAAACCCTTGAAGTAAATACTTTTATAGCTGTAAACCTTGCCATTGAATACTGCCAGAGCAATGACTTAGTCTTCAATGAATCAAAGATTACCCAAATCATCTTTGGAAGCAAGAAACAAGAAGTCTCAGCTTTGCTTGACTTCCAGGCGGTAAGAGCGACAAAACATCTTGAGTAATCATTGATGACTCGCTGAACTGGCAGGACCACATAGATTCTCTCTGCAAGAAACTCAGCAGTGCCCTATTCGCCCTTCAGAAGAACGCAAGCATTTAGCACGCCTGAAGCAGTTTTTAACTGCCTACCATGCCCTTTTTGAGAGCAATATGAGGTATGGTATAATGGCGTGGGGTGCGTCTTCCCAACACAACTTAGAACGTGTGCTCGTTCTTCAGAAGAAAGCAGTGAGGCTGTTATCTGGGCTGGGATGGAGAGACAGCTGCAGAGGACATTTCAAGGAGCTGAAGTTGATGACAGTTGTGGGTTTCTACATCTACGAAGTTCATCGTCCTGGCGACCTCAAATCAGCAGACTCGACATCAAACTTGCATGGGTATAATACCAGAAATGTCCAAAACTTTAGCCTTCCTGCTCATCATCGGACACTTTTTGAAAAAAAAAACCATCATATGCAGGGGCAAAATTCTACAACATCCTGCCTCAAGTCATCAAGAGTGAGAACCCCAGAACGCTAAAGCTTCATCTCACCAGGTGGCTTCTTGAAAACTCTTTCTACAGTGTGAATGAGTTTTTGAACTGGCAACACTTTCATCACTAATCATGGATTCAAAACCGAAATTGATTTGTGAAGCAAGAAAATTGTTGTAATTAATTGTATTAATTTGTAACGCCATTTCAGGTCTTTGTGATTTTTGAAATAAAGCTCTCGCTCTCTCTCTCTCTCTCTCTCTCTCTCTCTCTCTCTCTCTCTCTCCTCTCTCTCTCTCTCTCTCTCTCTCTCTCATATTATTCCGAAAATCCGACTATCAGTTCCACCCATACATTTATTATCTATTCTAATAATTTCCTAGAGTTATTGTGAAAATTTGATTTCATGTAATGTAAATATATAAAATATTTACTTCGCACACACATGTTTGTTCATATAATTTAAACGGTTGGAGACTAAATTATAACCTAAATGATTAAATCTTAATTAAAAAAAAAAAAAACACATTCTGTACATATTTTGAATATTTTGCATAGTTTCTGGAAAACAATGTAATTAATCGGGGAAATGAATCGCATAACCAGTCTCAATGTGAAGTGTGTTGTGAGAAATGGACAATTGAAATAACCATTTAACGACTTTGATATCAAAGTAAACCTTATTACTCGTGATGATCTTCATAATGATAGATTCCTTCTTTGTTATTGCGGTAAAACTAAATTGCTTTAACAATTTGATCAAATAATCAAAGCACTAAATAGCCAAAGCGAGGTTGGTTACCCCATCAAACTTTATCTCTTAACTCTGCCAAATACCCGAACTGCAGGTGTGGTATACCAGCACTGCACTTGTTGGGTTACTACTGACAGAAGATGAAGTTCAGTGACCAAAATAAACGATTGAAAGTGACGATGGAGTGCATCATCATAAAAGTCAAACCCATTCTTGTTCGAGCGGCTACGCTGTATTTCGTTTCACTTCACTTACTCAGAAAACAATCACACTTCGGAACATACATGCACATAAACTCACAGCTCCCCGGTAAGGTCTGTAGAAGAACGTGCAGCAACCAATAACGAAATTTTACATACCTTTTGGACTAAATCAATACAATATTGTTTCCAAATTATTAAGTAATACCTTGAAAATTACTTTTTATAATGTAAACAAAGTCATGAGATATCTTAATAAGCGGAATTTAGCATGGCTATAAAACTCGTGTCTGTAATTTATTCATGTTGTCCTTCACGTAGTGTTATTCCTTTAGGAGACAAAAAGAGTGATTATGTGTATCTATATTGTCCATATCGTAGGATTAATTCGCGTATAATTATTTAAGGTGTTAGTACCATACACTGCCCATGACGTAGACTTAATTCAAGGTGATTTAGTTCTGTGTTTAACCAACTTAAAACAAAGGGTTGAACTGTTAAAACGAAATTGGCACAAAGTTTAATACTATATGCTTTTCATAGCCGAGCCTTACTTCACGTGGTGTTATTTCTGTTGGATCAACTCGAACAACTGGCTTAAAAAGATGTGTTTGCTGTCGACAAAAAGAGAGATGGATATACATATTTAGTTGCATTCATTGTTGCCCATAGCGTAGACTTAATTCGTGTGGTTACCGGCCGATTTTAATAAAAACGTTAAGGATATACATATCAGTAGTCTACATTATATCCACTGCGGAAGCTAATCTCGCGTGGAATTATTCCTGTTGAAGTGACTCGAAACAACGGGCTGACATGTTGACAAACAGAGAGGTGGACATTTATAGCAGAGCTAATGTGCAGGGGGACTAAGAATACAACATATAGGGTCGTCGGCCTTTATCTTGACTGACTGCAGTCGATAGTTTAGTCGAGTCATCGATTGTTTACAGGGGAACATCGATTCTGCCCACTGCCTCTTCTTTGATCGCCCTGTTTACAACAGGCTCGGGCAAATAAGCGAGTGATGGACCGATTGTATCACAGATTGCACACTTTCACGACGGTTAGAGAGGAAGGAAAATATACTTGCGCAGGAATTCACCGGCGCCTTGGCTCCAACTGACAGATGGCTTCAACGTCACTTTGTTATTACGGTGGTATTTTACATTAATGCCCTTCGTTTGTCAGTAGACTAGTAGAGTGTTGAGTAAAGTGCAATCGAATCTGCTGTATTAAGGACGCGAGTGGCCTTCTTCAAATCGTGTCTTCGTACTCCCGTCTTAGCGATAACTCGCGATAGAAAGGCCCTAAATACTTGAAACTTAGTAGATAGGTTCCTCTTTCTACAAGTAAGAACCCTACTGATTTGGGAGTCAAAACTTTGAAGGGCAGTAACTCTTAATAGAAACGTTCTAGAGACTTAGGGTGTACTAGATGCTGTAGAACTGTAGATACTGTAGATAATGTAGATAGAGACTAGTAGAACTTAGAAGGTAAGTTCTTCTTGCTCCAAGTAAGAACTCTACTGATTTGGGAGCCAAAACTTTGAAGGGCAATAACTCTTAATAGAAACGTTCTAGAGACTTACTAGATACTGTAGAACTGTAGGTAATGTAGATAGAGACTAGTAGAACTTAGTAGGTAAGTTCCTCTTGCTCCAAGTAAGAACTCTTCTGAATTGGGAGCCAAAACTTTGAAGGGCAGTACGTCAGTCTGTCCGTGCAATAACTCTTGATTGAAAGGTTCTAGAGACTTACTAGATACTGTAGAACTGTAAATAGAGACTATTAAAATTTAGTAGATAGGTTCCTCCTGTTCCAAGTAAGAAGTATTATTTGGGAGCCAAAACTTCAAAGGGTTACTGTAGCTGTAAAAATCTTAAATAAGTTATTCTTGTTTCAAGTGAGAACTCTATTAGTTTTGGGGTCAAAATGTCAACCAACAGTCCGTCCGTCTGTCTGTTTGTTGCTACGATAAGCCTTGATAGGAAGATCCTAGATACTTGAAACAAGTTTCTCTTTGTTTAAGGAAGAATTCTATTGATCTTGGGGTCAAAAGGTAAATGAGCAGCTCATCCTTATGTTTATCTATGTGATAACTTTTTCATGAGGTTTTGTCGGTTCCTTCTCCGTTGTATAGGATTATTTAATTATGAATGAACACTTACCAGCAGTTTTACACACAAATCGTCCCACAGTTTTCCACCGACAACGTTGGCAACCCGTTTCAAAATGTATCTCAAACAATTGTGACATTATATATCGTCCCACAGTTTGCCACCGACAACGTTGGCAACCCCTTACAAAATGTATCTCAAACAATTGTGACATTATATATCGTCCCACAGTTTGCCACCGACAACGTTGTCAACCCCTTACAAAATGTATCTCAAACAATTGTGACATTATATATCGTGTCACAGTTTGCCACCGACAACGTTGGCAACCCCTTACAAAATGTATCTCAAACAATTGTGACATTATATATCGTCCCACAGTTTGCCACCGACAACGTTGGCAACCCCTTTCAAAATGTATCTCAAACAATATTGTGGCATAAGCTATTTTACAGATATTTGTGGTATCTTTGGAAAAACATCTTTAAATTCAAATTAGAAACTTTAAATACTCTAGTTTGAGCTCTGGATATCGGATAATTACCTTTCATAGAAAGTATCTACGAAGTCGCATAAATGTTCATGCAATATTCCACTACACCTGCTTTAGCATGTTCTGGAAGTTATAGTTTTTAAGAATTTTTCACCTATAAGTGCCATAAGGCCGAAGATCATATTAAAATCTTGTCTTGAAGATTTGAAATTAAGACATATTTAATTAAGTATCTCCGGTTTCTATGGCAATAATTTGTTGGCACACTATCCTAATAATAATAATAAATCACAAGGTATCACACTGGAACCTCAACTACTTCGTAATTCGCACCTTATAAAGCGCCAACCAGTGTTTTTAAATTAGCCAATAACCATGGTTAACTGCATTTCCCTTAATTGCCTGTACAAAATGTTAGCGGATATTAATGACTCTGTCACACGGGGCTTATTACGACCATCAATTTCCCGACACTGGTTTACAAGAATCTCAATCACCGAGACGCCTGTCATACGGAGGTTGGAAAATGGCTGGGAATCTTGTATGTGGTTGTACACGTCAAAAATTATTTCATACATTTTCATCTTTCAATTGTGAGGTCTTTTGTAGATTTTTGGCTGAGCGTTAGCGAAGCCTGTCACTCTGACTGGAAAAATGTCATTCCTCTCTGTCAATCAATCCGTCTGTCTGTCTGTCTGTCCGAATGATATCTCCAAAATGGACTGACCTATAGGCTTGTATTTTTGCGTGATGCTTCATTTCTACAAATTGGACGTTCTATGATGGTGCATGTCCAACCATGGAATTTGGCTGAGCGTCGTTGAAGCCAATCATTCAGTAGTCTGACGCAACTTCTTGTTTGTCTGCAGTGGGGATGGAAATATCTGTGTGACGTATGTCTGTCCACAGAATATCTTGAGAATGCTGTGGTCTACAATTCGGTACTCACTCTCAGTGAAACGATGTGGTGTGGCGTACTCCTATTCAGAGCGTACGAGAATGTTTTACGGGATAGGTAGAATGAATAATTGGGAGCTTCTCCCTATATCATCCGTGACCTTGAAGTAAAATACCCTATATTATATCTACGTAATCTTATACGGTTTCCTCGAATACTAACATAAACCATACTTGCGTCTCTGCCTTAAAGGGAACAAGAAACAAACACGAGAAAGATCCCTATATCATCCGTGACCTTGAAGTAATAGAACCTATATTATATCTACGTAATCTTATACAGTTTCCTCGAATACTAACATAAACCATACTTGCGTCTCTGCCTTAAAGGGAACAAGAAACAGAAACACGAGTAAGATAGATGAATCAGGAACTTGATACTGACAAATTTTATAGTAGAAAAGGCCCTGACAGATTTTGTATCTTATAAAATATACATTACCGTAACTAGAACCGATTACCACTAATACCTCCTAACACCCTCAGGCTGACTTTGACATGAAATTTCAATTTATTTCACAAAAAAGTGTTTTGATAAGACGTGCTATAGGTTTTTGTTCATATGTAATTTTGAAATTTCAGTTGTGTTTAGTTTGGCGCATCTGTTGGTTTTCATCAGCCGAACACAAATCGACATTACTAAAACATTAATTGGTTTATACAATTGTACTGAATTGCTCTGATCTCCGGATACCTTTCAGCCTTACTTGTGATATCGTAATAATGAATTCTGAGAAATAATTTAATATAGTGTTCTTCGGGGATCTCCGATAATGATGTACACATATTATAGTATAAAGAAAAAGCTCTGATCTCCGGATACATTTCAACCTTACTGTGATATCGTAACAATGAATTCCGAGAAATACTTTAATATAGTGTTCTTCGGGGATCTTCGATAATAATGTACACATATTATAGTATAAAGAAAAAGACATATAACAAATTGAGAGTACCACTCTGAGTAAATACTATACGTACCGGTGTGTCTATATCGCTACACTAGGTTGGCGCATGTTAAAGCGATCTCAATATACACCAGTTCTAAGAAAAAAATCAATGACATCCTCAGAGGTCAGGAGAACCTTGTTATTATGATCCCTTGATACCAAACCGTATCGAACCAATTTCTGCCTTCCACCTTGAACTCATCCTCTCCAGCTCCAGTGATTACGGAACTGGAATAATACCGGAGCCCATTCAGCAGGCAACCGCACGGGTAGTCGATCCGTACCGGGGCACCGCAGACCATCGTCTCTGATTATGTTTGTAAATTGGTGGGCATAATGACGGGCCTAGAACCTTGTGTCGAGGGGCCCTGCGTCCACCCACGCCTATAATTCATTATCTGTGTAATAACAGGGACTCTGTCCAGCGGGAGGCCAACGGAATACTGAGCGACGACGATGGAAGAGAGAGAGGACCGAGAGTTCCCGTAAGGAAAAGACAAATACCGTGAGAGATTCACTCTGACTCTCCCAACAAATCAGCAGTCTGAACTGGAAAATCAGTCCATGTTCCAAAGTACGTTCTATACTTTGTTTGATGAATGGAGATACATAATGGGCCGAGAGACATCAAAAATTCTTTGAAAAATTAGAACTTTTCAGGAATCAGAGTAAACGTTAATTAATAAAAGAAACTAAAATTTTATAGTATAGTACAAACTAGTTCACTTGAAATAGTACAAAATGTTAATATAACAATACTTTCCAATATGGTTTATTTTTTTGGGCGAGGCCTTTCGAACCAAAGGTTTCATCATCAGGCGACTCCACAAATAAATATTTACATTATTTTTTGTAAATATTGCAAATTACATAGTCTTCAATAGTTCACTTTAATAAGTAAGCTTTTGGTGATTTTAAGATCATTTGATAGGATATCTAAATAATAGATATTACTTTAACAATGTGAAAGTTGAGATAAGCTCCACTAAGAGGAAGATGAACTGGAGCTAATCTCAACATTCACATTGAATCAATGCTTCCCACCAAAGTTAAGTTATGTGTAGAAAACATATCTCAGGAGTCAAGTCTATGACAATGCCAGATTCGAAACACTGCATTAAGAGGAAGGTGAAAAGGACCTAAACTTACTTACAAGTAATGTAAGATATTTTCAACTTATTTATGATTGACGAGATCCTTCACCTTCTCTTTTCCTCATCGTCACACATTTTGCACGCAAGTCTTTAGATTCGACTAACCACAGTGTAATATAGCAATCACAATCACCAAATCCAATCACACAATGATTCTGGAAACACATTAGTGGTCACAACAATGGCTACAATAGTCTGCTACAATGCTCTTGACCTACTATAAGGGAAACAGGCGTTCTTGGCTCGTGCGATATATTGCATAATTTTAAAAATTATTCCCAACACAATTGTCACTTTTCCCTATATAGATAAGGGCCTTGACAACACAATTGGGAAAACAGCAATTTTCTCGCACATGGTCCGTTCTAACTCTAAAGCAAAATGATTACAAAATTTCCATAATGCATTTGTACGTATCGCGTGCATATTTTAAATTGATATAAATTTAGTTTTTAAATTAAATAAAAAATATATTTATTACGAGGTGAAGGTAGGACCAATTCCTCTGTAACCAAGAGGTGATCATTTAACCTCTTTTGTAATTGTATGGTATCATAGCATTCCTTTCCAAGGGTACGTCAGTAATATTTGTATCCTAAATTAGTCATTTATTGTCTTTAACTTAGTGCATTAACATCATAATATTAATAACAACTATCTTATAAGGAAAACTCAATCAATTTGGATTTCGGGAAAGGTATCTGTACTACTGACGAAATAGTAAAACTTGTAGATGCTATTTTTGATGGCTTAGAAAACAATAATACTACTGTTGGGGTATTTCTGGATCTTTCAAAAGCCTTTGACTGTGTGGATCACAAAATGTTTGTTTATGGAATAAGAGTAGTGACACATGGATAGCTTGAATCTTATCTCAAAAATAGAAAACAACAAGTAGATATCTCAGGGTCGTTACCTAATTATTTGGATGTAAAGTATGGCGTCCCTCAGGGATCGATACTGGGTCCTTTGTTATTTTTAACATACATAAATAATTGTGAATCAACTGTAAAGTTCAGTAAATTTATACAGTTTGCAGATGATACTACTTTGCAGATCAGTTTATTGAATAAACCTGATTTGGAGATTAAGATGTTTGAGGATGCCAATTCCTGTACACAATATGTTTTTGAAAGTGGTTTAAAAGTAAATATTTTAAAATCTAACTGTACTACTTTATGTAGCCGTCCTACTAATGACATAGGACTGACAGTAATTTTAAATGGTGAAATTATGAATGAAGTCCATGATATCATATTCTTGGGAATATTCCGGATAAGGAACCGACCTGGAGTGAACATATTAATAACTTTTTCCCAAGTTGTGTCGTAATATATAAGTTATCAGGCACCTATCAAAGATCTGTATCCAAAAGATTTTATTACCTGCATATTATGGAATGATTTTCCTATTCCTGTCATATGGTATACAGGTATGGGGTAAATGTGCAGCAAGAGAATTACAAATATTGTTTGTTTTATAAGAAAATACTAAGGTTAATATTCAATCTTAGGAATATTGAATCATGTAGAGATGCCTTTAAACTCTAACTCTAAACTCTAAAAATTCGTAACTCTGCCTTCTTTGTACATTCTGTTTTCTAGTTATAAATGTATGCTGTAAACAGGAATGGATGTACACTGAGATAATATTAGATGTAATGGACATGTTAGGCCACGTCAGCATAGACTGAACCTATATGAAAATCTTCTCTCTTATTCTGGAGGATGTCTTTTTAATGTTTTACCAGAAAACATTAGGAATGAACAAAATTCTCGATTGTTTAAATCTAAATTAACATCACTTTTAACCAATAATGTGTTTTACGACGTGGATGACCATTTCCAAAATCCAAATTGAACTTCAATATAATTTTTAATTTTGATAGATTCATAATTATTTTTTGTGTAAGCAATAAATCATTAACAATTACTTAAAACCTCTGTAGGTCATATTACTACAAGAAACTAAAGTTACATTTTGTTACTTTTACATTATACTGCAACATTATTAATTTACTATAAAACATTCGAAAATTCAAGTGTTTGCAACATTGCTACCAACAATATTATTGTAAAGGCAGTAAAGAATTTATTATTATTTAATTTTAATGTTTTAATATTTTACTGGCCATGTAACTGCTTTCTTTTGGTGTAAGGTATATTTATTTAAATTCGATATAACCATGCTTACTGATATTGTACTAAAACAAATTTTGTACACTACTGCAAACCTGTACCTGACTTTTAATATGAATAAGAGATCAATTAGGATGATCCTGTCTTGATCGTAATACTTCCGGTAAGTACTGTTCACTTTGGTGTGTAATAACTCTTCCTTTACTCGCCTTGTTAAGGTCCCTCGCTCGGTATCGAAATAATATGATAGAAAACTTGTTACACTGTAATATTACGTTGGTTCCTGTGGTATCACAGTCTTAGTCAGCTTAAAATATGGCACTATGGTCAAAACAGTTCAAATGTAGGTTTCCACTACCGTTTCGGATTGATAGTTCACCAAAAAAAAACCATTTATACCGCAATAACACCCAAATTTTAATACACGTCCGTACTCACGGCGGGAAAAAATGAATAGAAAATTACGACTTTGCCAGTTCTAGCCGTTAACATGCAAAAAGAATTAAGCAATATCGTTAAAGAATCGAACAGATCGAGACAATATTCGTAGGCCACTTGAAGTACAGCATTGCTCCACACAAAGACAACACATATATCACTCGGGCCGCGTGGTTACGGGACGAACTCCATGGCTCCACAACAGCAGGCTGATAGGGCCATCATGGAGATTTATGACTCGTAAATTAACCCAGGTGAAGCACCTGTAATGTTGCCACATTTACTTAACATTTTGCCCACAAGAGCGTGCCTTTCATAAACCCTCCATTTGTTTCCTTCACGATTACGACCGGCCGTCCGATTACGAAAATACACGTTTCGGGTTGTTTAAGACTTTAATGTAGCTTATACAAGCTACTTTTTAAGTATAAGGTTCACTGTCGATTACAATCTATTGTTAGGCTAGATAAACGAGTAAACACTGTAAAACCTTAACAATTACCGTAACAAAATATTGGATTATTATAAAAGAATAGTGCGCTTCAGTGCATAAAATAAAATAAAATAGATGAATTGAGTTTCTCGATGATTAACAATTATTGAAAGGATAACATGTTTTCGGAAATTTTCCATCGTTATATGAGGCATAACACAACGTTTCGAGGATTGGAGTTTACCCTCTTTGTCAGCTGGGGGGAGGTATTAATACATACAAAAATAAAGAATGTGCACCGTTAACAGTTATTGTATTCCTCAGATGGATAAATTATAGAACGTACAAGAATGTGGTGGGGCGCAGCATTGTAAAAATTGCAATTTATTTTTTTTTGAGAAGGATGGGCGACACGTGAAACATTTTGTTTATTCAATAAACGTTCGTAACATACATCTTAGATGATTAACACACAAAAAGGATGTATGAAGCTGCGGCAACAGTTATATTAACGAATTAAGATAACGTTATGACGTTAATGACGTTATGAATGTTAAGATAAACAAATGACAATACGTTTTGAGATAACTTCAATATCGATTGGACTTTTCGAGCGACTAATCGTTTAAGACCACAAATGAGATAAGTAAGGAGATTTACTTTAAGTAATTTCCTTTTAATTTAATAGTAACAAAAATCCCGCCATTCTTTTTCATAAAAATGAATTACGTATTAAATACAGAAGACGATTAATAACAATTAAACGCCTCCACACTTTTACAATGTTTAATACCATACAAAGTATTTGGTCATCAATTGGGATCATTACCACAGACTGAGGTATAATATGTCTTTAAATATACATTTATTACGGCTTATAAGTTATAACTGATTGTACTTTGCCATTGAAGCGATTGTTCATTATGTTTATATTATCTGCAGATACTTACAACAAGAAAAATGCTATACAAAACCAAACACATCTACAGGTTGTCTTTGTTAGGAACTGTCAGAAAGAAAGAAATAGCTTTATAGATTTTCCACATCTTGGGTCTATCCTAACATAAATTTTGTGATACCTGATAAAGAGGATTCTAGTCTTCGAAACCTAGTAACATGTAACGGTGAAAAGTTTCGAAATCCTGTTATCCTGCATAAGAAGTAGTTTTGCAATGTATAAATGTACTTTGAAAAGGAAAATTTGTCCTGCAAAATAAAATTCTCAAAAAGCTAATAAAAATTTGCTTTAGCTTTACACAGATTCTCCTCAACTTGGGTGGCTTCCAACATAAAAGATAGCCGTGCAAGTCCATAAATACGCTTTCAGAAATAAAATTAACCTTAAAAGATGATATCTTTCCTCAAGACACCTGTGCTCTGAGGAAGAAAATAAAGGTCTAAAAATAAACTCTTAATATCTTTCTCATCCTGCGTCTTCTTGAATAGCACATGCCTGCAAACGTTTTTCAATGAAAATCGAGAGATGCTTTCCTTCTGCACCTATAAATGTCTATCATGATAATATTCAATGAACCATTTCATGAAAGGATCATGTCACGACATTATCCTACAAAAACATCATACAGATGATTTGAACGTGACCGAGTTGTACTCAGCATATATCAGAAAGCAGCACCACTGCTGACACCACTAAATTCAGCTGTCGTAGGCCTGACTGATTGTGACAAGAACAATCACCCGCGCGTCAGCGTGCATCAGGAGACGATTCGGTATCGCAGATTTATGCGCGTGATGCAACGATCGCCCACCAGTGGGGCTTTCTCCGGCGCATCCTCACTTTCACCGCAACCTGCACTGGCGGCCGCTGCTGAGTCGGGACTGGGAGTGGGCGATATGGTTAGTGCTCCGGTACAGTCCTTCGACCTGCCTGGCGGAGCACATATTGGTGGTGAACGGACTGTAGGTCCACGTCGTACAACTGTCGGGACCATTTCTTACCTACTGCTTAAGGGGTGGACAGATGGTCCAGGCCGGGACCCACTGTCCGACTCACGGATTTCTTTTGACAAGGGATAATCGTACTCACTCTACAGCAATTGAACGGATGTTCGATATATAATACTCTATATCTGCTAAATATTGTTCACTAGACTACAGAAGAAGGTACCTACAGAAAAAACTAAAATTAATCAATATGTATAAAACAAAGTCGGGTTAGTTACACCATTTATAATTTAAGAATGGCTATAACGATTATAATGGTCTTTGCTTTATTGGATTCGTTTTCAATCCGGCTAGCAGAACAACGATTAACGTATTGTACAAGTGCACTAAAATTAGGCAAATAGAAAAAGATTGTTATATGATAATATAGACTGAAAGAGCCTGTTAACTTTAGTCAACTGTTGTGTGTAAACATTGTTTTATGACAGCACAATCATAAGTGTAATTAATTTAACTACTATTTTCAATTTGTTTACATTTATTTGGTCTTGAAAGCAAAGTGCTAGCTTTATAGTAACAACACTTCTTATTTCAACCTTACTGCAACCACTACTACTGAGCACAGAGTAAAGCAAATATACAGATAAGAAAATTAAAAGTTTGAGCAAAAATCTACTTTTAACTGTGCATTTGAGTAAAGTTTACGTGTGCGGTGCTCGGTGAGTACATTAATGCAGATATCAAAGAAGAATTTACTATATAACTTTTATTTTAAATTTAAAGTCTGTTATAAAACGCATCCTAGTTGACTTTTGACAGAAATAGGCTTCTTAGATGTTTATATGTATCATCATTAGATCATCTGCAGTACCCGGTGCTGGACTAGGAGTTCCTACCAAACCCGAGTGTTGCAAACCCAAAAGTAAGATCCTATTCTGACACGAAACCGGCTAATTATGGAAAGCATCAACACTACCGGCTAGGGGAGGAAGTAAAAGAGAAATTGAGACAATTTAATTTGTGGGTTTAAACTGTGGGGTGGCAAACGCGGCTAATGGAGTGACTGACAAAACGCGAAACGGGATTAGTGGAACGAATGATCAGAAACAGCTGTCGGCGAGGGAAACAAGGCAGCTGGAGGTGATCGCTCGCCCTCACAGCGATCGCGATAGAATTAATAATTGTGTCGAATTTTACAGACCGTAGTAAGACTTGTGACCTTTTTTACATGATACGTTACTTAATTACTAGCAACTGTATTTTGGTTCATTTATGTTTGACTCAGACTTGTGACCTTTTTTACATGATACGTTACTTAATTACTAGCAACTGTATTTTGGTTCATTTATGTTTGACTCAGACTTGTGACCTTTTTTACATGATACGTTACTTAATTACTAGCAACTGTATTTTGGTTCATTTATGTTTGACTCTTCCAGGTATGCAAAACTTTGTTCTAGAAGAATTGTTCCAACTGGATTGATATATCATCTATCCTCATATGATAACCATAGTACCCTGAATCCAGTATCACAGTATGTCTTATACAAGGGGATTTCCGTCGATGTACCCAGTTTTTCGATGGAAATTATGATCCATAATAATGTTAATCGAGAAGTATACTGGATTCACCGAGTGTTGAGAGTAGAGCACCGCCCACCACTGCAGTGACGTCTGCCAGGACGGTTCACAGGCGGGTCAACAGCAGCGTCTTGATTGTGTTAGCCTCGAGGTTTTGACTGTTACACTCACTCCGATTTGACCTTGTAGCTTATTCGCTCAGCCAATATTCCTCAGGTATTGCTGAGCACACTGTTTCTTGAGATACTAATGTCCCGAGAAAACACTTAGTAAACGTTTTATCACTGACACAACCGGAGGATTATTTGCAATAAGCCCCTGAAGTGAGGTCAACCTCTTTCAGTATTCTTTTTAGACAAAGAAGCTAAGTGAGAGGAATCGAATATGATAGAGTACACGAAATCCTAGATATCGCCCAGCCACGGAGTCTCTCCTCAATTGAGTTACTCCATAGGCTAACCACGCTCTCAAAATTTGGTGAATCCATGATAGGCTTGCATTTTTACCTGGGATAGATTTATTATGTCCTAGATAGTGCATTGATAAACAATTGTGAGATCTTATTTTCACGTTTGCAGCATAAATGTAAACTCAAAATGAGGAGAGAAATTCAGTAGTAGGAGACAACTGCGCTAATCCCTGACCCTTGCATCTTCAGTAACTTTAAGTGATTTTTCTTTTGCTGATTGCCAAAACACATATATCCCGAGTTGTTCAAATCATGCATCACATAATCGTCAGACGCTATTCGAGATTAAATATTTTAATTCTTAGACAGCACCATCTGAATGACTAATTATTTCTATATTAAACTACCTCTACAGCATGCAGAGGTTTCTCCTCAGGTGTTAATGTCAGACATGTCATCGTCGGCTCTTTTATAGACCATCTGAGTTTATGTTTTCCTTCGTCATTATTAAACAATTACAGTGTCATAGTTCAACCAGTATCGAATAAGTTTATGTCACGCCACATCTCACGACTTTTGATGTGACCGCCATGTACTGGAGGCAACTTGCATAAACGGAAATCTTTGGCACGTGATTTGGCCCGTTATCGGATATCGATATATCCCCTTATTTTGTCGGGAGCATTCTTGTTAAATTGCGCATAAACCTAGCCCTGCTTTTGAAGGGGATTTCATCAATGCTGTTTGTTGAAGCAAAGGCATTTGACTGTGAAAAACTTTGAATTGAGGATTTTGGACTGTCCAACCAACCATTTCGGCACTGTAAATAGTTATTCTTAAACTGTTGTGATGACCTGAGCATTTGACATTTACAATCTTTGCAACGTAACAAGCATCAAATCAATGCTAAAAATCATACATCAACAGAGGAAAGGGAATGACTAATCCACCGTCTTACTCATGGCAGCGGAAACATCTAATATGTATGTATATTTTTCAGAGCATCATCCTGACAAAGGTATTACAGATTGAACAAATTATGTTACAAGAAACTTTTGATATGTTCTTAATATTACAATAAAATGTAACGAAAGTTGAAAAGGACAAAAAAATAAACTTGAGAAGTTATTGTGGTTTCAAAGTAGAATTTACCTTACTAAATCGAGTTCAATCGGTACTGTTTAGTTAGTTTTGTTATCCTTTCAAAATGATGGTAAATGTAGCAGTTTAATCAATGTCTTTCGTTAGAAACAGAACAGTTTATTGTTGGAAGTCTGACTATTGTATTAAACCTGTTGACAAACATTGTGGTATTCAGGATGTAAGGCACTAAACCATATTAAAATACGAAATAATCTGACAAAGCTGTGCGATATTAATATATGCATTTTATTTCAAATATATGTATTGTGTTATTTTGAGAACTCAAGTTTTGCATTATTGTGATTCTTGGTTCATTGTAACAATCAAAGAAACTGTTCAGTATATCAGAGTCAAAATATTAAAATTTAGAAACCCGTTTTTACATATTTTAAGACAATATATCAGTGTATATAAAGGTACTCTCACACAGCAATATTCCTCGGCTGAGAAAGATCAAGTAAAAAACGAATGACATCTTTCTGTGGAAACTTTCTGAAATTACGTTGGAGAAAGTTATAGAACGCTTTGATCCTGAAAAGAGGAATTCGGAATTCTGAACCACATTATGAGTTACGAAACAGGGCAGCGAATTCGGTAATTTATAGCAGATGTTTGGGAAATAAAAACAGGCACTTTAAAAACTTGTTAATTGCTCAAATTAATGTCTATAAATAAAAACGTAACGTCGCGATTTTGGAAAAGTTTTCGAGGAAAAGATCATAATTAAATAATTGGCCGGAATTAAACCCATTTTGGTTCCCTTTAAGAAGTAAACAAACGGTTGTTCCCGACACCAAAGCCGGTTAATTACAGGTGTAAAACCTGCAGACGGGCACTGGGGGGCGGGGGGAGGGCATAGGAGCGAGGCCCCAGGCCCCACATCCATCAAGCGATGCTGCATTTTTCTTTGTCAACTCAAATTGCTATTCCATTTGTCGCCACTTTCACGAATAACTCAGCGACATTCCAAATAAATTGAATTTGCTGAACGATTATTAGGAAAATTAAGATGCAACTCAGGCAGAAGTGCTATTATGCGGATTTACGAGCAATGCCGGCCCGCCGCACCTCGCCTGCACGTCCGCGCCCCGCGAGCGTGGGCTGCGCTGGCGTCAATTTATAATTTTTGGCCCGTGAGTTATTTTCCTAACTGCAAAATACTCAACAGTTTAACACAATCCACCGCAAAACACAATAAGTAAGGTTAACCCGATAGACAGCACTTGTGTAGATCTAACTATTTGCGAAAACACAATTTTTTCACCTCCTCTTCAAATTCTGTAGGTTCAGAATAATTCATCTGAATGACTTCCAGTAATCTTTTGCAAGAGTTAAAATTATATACTAGTAATATTTATTTCCTCTAAAAATTTATATTATTTTTATACAGACTGTTTTCTTGGAAATAATACAAATATAATAAACATATAACGTAATGGTACAATGCTGATAAATTTCCTTTATCATGGCGTAATTATTACTGTAAGTGAATATCAGTGTTTTAGGAATTAATTCAAACGAAACAATTCTTAGTCTAAGTAAAATGTCAATTTTAAATGCCGTCACACTTTACATTCATACACATGCTCTTAAATTCATGCATGCTTAATTATTATAATAACTAAATATTACTAAGTACTTTATAATAAAACCCTAAACTATATGCAAATTGTAAATATTGCTCCATTTTGACTTCCACTTCTTGCAGTATCTGGAATCCAACTCTGTCACAGACTTGACTTCTGCAATATGGAGTCCTCGCCGTTGAAAGAGGTCCAAAAAGTCAACGACGATGGCGTTTAAAACGGACTCTTTCTATCGTTTCGACATCAGATACAGACTAAAAAGAGATGTGTCTAGATGAAGAGTTGTTCTGATTGAGTGCACGACGACTTTTTAGACACGATCCCAAAACACGGCAGAGCAACTGAGTTTCCTACACATAACTTTGGTGGGAAGGGTTGATTCATGCGAATGGTAAGTTTTGTTCTATTTCACCTTCCGCTTCTTTCACTGTTCCGCTTCTTTCTTACACTATCACAGACATGACTGCTGGAACCTAGAGTCCCTGTTCGTTTTAAGAGATATAAGAAGTCGACGACTTTTGCAGTAGTCGACAGACGAGCTATTTTGGTGGTCTAGGTGTCTCTCATATCGAAACGATGCCAAGCGTTCGTTTTGAAAGTCTTTGTTGTCGATTTTATGGATGTCTTTATGAGGTGGACCTCTTTATAAGGACCGGGACGCCAGATTCCAGGAGTGTCTATGGAAATGACGTAAATCTTCCCACGGTATAATTTTAGTGACTGGGTGGAATTGTTGTACTCAATGAACGCTAACAGTTATTTATACTAAATCCAATTTTTGAATATGTTTTGTTAAAATCAGATTCTTATCTAATATTACTAAGTATATAAAATATTATATAGATTCACTCAAGAAAAAGTATTTCTTTAATAATCAAACAACACAATTCTTTTCAAAACAATGTTTGTATTACCCCTCTCCACTAACACAATGTTTAACTTTTGAAGTGTTATTTTGAAACTGCAGTTGAAGTGATCATTGCTACATCGTAATTGTTTAACTATTTTTAGTAATATTTCATGACTTACTTTATCATGTTCCTTAGTAATAATATACATAGATAATCCACTAAATATTTTCATTCATTTTATTCAGTACTCTATTTGATCCACGATCACGTATCCGTACTAATTTCTAACCCATTCCTAAATTGAATTTTACTCAAAATGTTAACATTTTCTAGATAATCTATTTTTTCTTATCTCATATTTGTGAAAATGAAGAACCCAAAATATCTCATACATGTTGGATACAACGTCTGTGTCTACTCCTACCATCATATTATGAATAAAAATGTCTTAATTTTAACTAATTCTAACATAATATTGTTAGCATAATTATCCTTATCACTACTTTAATAATAAAATACAACTTTTATAACTAATTAATAATAAGCAACAGAAGACCAATGATAGAATACTTCATTGTAATAAATGCAGTACTTTATACAAGAAAAGTTTTCTAATGTTATACGGTGCGTACGATATAATGTGATAGCTGCATAAATGAAACAGTAAACGATCCACTTTAATACACAACAATATGGAAAGAGTTAACACTCGGAAAATACGTTTAAAAACTTAATAATTACATTAGTGTTTTTAAATAAAAAATTAAAATTGGTTAGTAAATAATAACCAAGTTGAATTTAGTAATTAAAAGTACGGTAGTCAAGGAGTTCACACAGACATCTTTTTACATTAATGTTCCTAACAAGATATAATTGGCCCGACACTGCTGGTGTCGCCAAGCCGGCGATGTTTCCTTCATGTCCCACAATCCACAGTTAATGGACCGGGAGCTATTTTTTCTCCAGAACACGATGTTAGCCATATTTATAGTCGCGACTGACACTGGCGTCTAGTGGTACGCACCGAGCCGCGTCGCGTCTTACCTCTGGTTGATCCATTCACAGAATCAGGATCTACAAACTCAATCATTGCCATATTTACAGTCCCGACTGACACTGGCGTCTAGTGGTACGCACCGAGCCGCGTCGCGTCTTACCTCTGGTTGATCCATTCACAGAATCAGGATCTAAAAACTCAATCATTGCCCATATTTACAGTCCCGACTGACACTGGCGTCTAGTGATACGCACCGAGCCGCGTCGCGTCTTACCTCTGGTTGATCCATTCACAGAATCAGGATCTACAAAACTCAATCATTGCCATATTTACAGTCCCGACTGACACTGGCGTCCTAGTGGTACGCACCGAGCCGCGTCGCGTCTTTACCTCTGGTTGATCCATTCACAGAATCAGGATCTAAAAAACTCAATCATTGCCATATTTACAGTCCCGACTGACACTGGCGTCCTAGTGATACGCACCGAGCCGCGTCGCGTCCTTACCTCTGGTTGATCCCATTCACAGAATCAGGATCTACAAACCTCAAATCATTGCCATATTTACAGTCCCGACTGACACTGGCGTCTAGTGGTACGCACCGAGCCGCGCCGCGTCTTACCTCTGGGTTGATCCATTCACAGAATCAGGATCTACAAACTCAATCATTGCCATATTTACAGTCCCCGACTGACACTGGCGTCTAGTGGTACGCACCGAGCCGCGTCGCGTCTTACCTCTGGGTTGATCCATTCCACAGAATCAGGATCTACAAACTCAATCATTGCCATATTTACAGTCCCGACTGACACTGGCGTCTAGTGGTACGCACCGAGCCGCGCCGCGTCTTACCTCTGGTTGATCCATTCACAAAATCAGGAACTACAAACTCAATCATTGCCATATTTACAGTCCCGACTGACACTAGCGTCTAATGGTACGCACCGAGCCGCGTCGCGTCTTACCTCTGGTTTGATCCATTCACAAAATCAGGAACTACAAACTCAATCATTGCCATATTTACAGTCCCGACTGACACTAGCGTCTAATGGTATGGTACGCACCGAGCCGCGTCGCGTCCTTACCTCTGGTTGATCCATTCACAAAATCAGGAACTACAAACTCAATCATTGCCATATTTACAGTCCCGACTGACACTAGCGGTCTAATGGTACGCACCGAGCCGCGTCGCGTCTTACCTCTGGTTGATCCATTCACAGAATCAGGATCTAAAAACTCAATCATTGCCATATTTACAGTCCCGACTGACACTGGCGTCTAGTGGTACGCACCGAGCCGCGTCGCGTCTTACCTCTGGTTGATCCATTCACAAAATCAGGATCTACAAACTCAATCATTGCCATATTTACAGTCCCGACTGACACTAGCGTCTAGTGGTACGCACCGAGCCGCGTCTTACCTCTGGTTGACCAACTCACAGAATCAGGATCTACAAAACTCAATCATTGCCATATTTACAGTCCCGACTGACACTGGCGTCTAGTTGGTACGCACCGAGCCGCGCCGCGTCTTACCTCTGGTTTGATCCATTCACAGAATCAGGATCTACAAACTCAATCATTGCCATATTACAGTCCCGACTGACACTGGCGTCTAGTGGTACGCACCGAGCCGCGTCCGCGTCTTACCTCTGGTTGATCCATTCACAGAATCAGGATCTACAAACTCAATCATTGCCATATTTACAGTCCCGACTGACACTGGCGTCTAGTGGTACGCACCGAGCCGCGCCGCGTCTTACCTCTGGTTGATCCATTCACAAAATTCAGGAACTACAAACTCAATCATTGCCATATTTACAGTCCCGACTGACACTAGCGTCTAATGGTACGCACCGAGCCGCGTCGCGTCTTACCTCTGGTTGATCCATTCACAAAATCAGGAACTAACAAACTCAATCATTGCCATATTTACAGTCCCGACTGACACTAGCGTCTAATGGTACGCACCGAGCCGCGTCGCGTCTTACCTCTGGTTGATCCATTCACAGAATCAGGATCTAAAAACTCAATCATTGCCATATTTACAGTCCCGACTGACACTGGCGTCTAGTGGTACGCACCGAGCCGCGTCGCGTCTTACCTCTGGGTGATCCCATTCACAAAAATCAGGATCTACAAAACTCAATCATTGCCATATTTACAGTCCCGACTGACACTAGCGTCTAGTGGTACGCAACCGAGCCGCGTCTTACCTCTGGTTGACCAACTCACAGAATCAGGATCTACAAACTCAATCATTGCCATATTTACAGTCCCGACTGACACTGGCGTCTAGTGGTACGCACCGAGCCGCGCCGCGTCTTACCTCTGGTCTTGATCCATTCACAGAATCAGGATCTACAAACTCAATCATTGCCATATTTACAGTCGCGAACTGACACTGGCGTCTAGTGTACGCAACCGAGCCGCGTCGCGTCTTACCTCTGGTTGATCCATTCACAGAATCAGGATCTACAAACTCAATCATTGCCATATTTACAGTCCCGACTGACACTAGCGTCTAGTGGTACGCACCGAGCCGCGTCGCGTCTTACCTCTGGTTGATCCATTCACAGAATCAGGATCTACAAACTCAATCATTGCCATATTTACAGTCCCGACTGACACTGGCGTCTAGTGGTACGCACCGAGCCGTGTCGCGTCATACCTCTGGTTGATCCATTCACAGAATCAGGATCTACAACTATCTTTGCCCATTCATCTACTTGTGTACAAACTGGAGATACGTCAATGTCTCGGACATATACATCTTCAGTGAAAACCTGCATTGGTGAATGTGAACCGCTAATCTTATTCATTTTCATGTGTTCTCTTGATCCATAAATCTAATTACAATTTTTTTCGAAATATTCATTTTGGAATTAACAACTCAGAAATGTCAGATGAAATGTCTGCCTTTAAAATTTTGCTGTTAGATATTATTTTGTTGAGAAACCACAGTTAAACAGCGTGTAGCCTAGTTCGTTTACAGTTCTCCTCCCACCGAAATTTGTTACTGCTACACAGTTATCAATTTATATCAGTTATAAATTTAAACACATGTTTTCCTTGATCAATCACTTTTCTCTCAGTAAATTAAAAATAATTTACTTATAATTTTTGATCTTAACATAAAAGGGACATTCATTAGACTATCACTTTTTAAATCTCGAACTCAATTTATCGAAGTCCAAATGGTACAGAGTTTGATCTAGCATAGTAGCAAGTTCTTTATCACGTGATAATTGGACTGATGACACTGGTGTGGAAACCTAACATATTTAAATGACGTAGTTCTTAAAACTAGAACTCCATGAATGCCTATGAGATTTTATTGAAAAAATAAGGAGCCAATTAGCTTTCTACATTTCCATTTTATATAGAGAGAAATTTAGAAGGTAATTTAGTTCATAATACTTGTGTGTTTAACGTTAATAAAGTAACTGACACTTATTCACTGGAAACAGAGCACGTTCAGCAGTATTGACTATATTTAAAGTATTAAATGTAATTGATGTCAAACATAATAATCGATTATCTCATAGTAATCAAACATAGTAATGGATGTTCTCAGTCGTTAACTTGCTATACCAACGATACGGTCAAATGAGTCGTTAATTTAATAATCGATTACGATTGCTTCTTACCTTCATTAATTATATTACGAAGAGTGTATTCATAAGGAGTTTAAAACTTATAATGCGAAAAAAGTGGAAGGGTTTCATATTTATTACCAAATATACCATCGTTTCCAAACAGCAAACTTAGCAAACGTTACTTTTTAGTGGGTTATTGTAACGGAGAACACAATTACATCTGTATTTTGTTAATTATAGTGTTTTAGTAGGGCGAAGGTAAAGTGACTGGTAATAGAAATAATCTATGTTTGTGAAAAGGCTATCAAAAATTGCCCTGCCAATTTTAGGCATTTACTAAACGCTAAGGTAATGTGTGATTCTTAGGTATTTCAAAACGCCAGCGTTATTCGTATATTCCAGAGATGGCCAGATTGTTTTTTATTTTTTTTTTAATTACCGCCCTGTTTCATTAATATCAGTGTTTTAACTATCGAGGGAAATTAAACAAGTATGACTGTAATCATGTTGATCGAATTCAATAAATATATCTCTTTTTATAACATACTGAATTTGGACTCATATCTTCTTCCGTGTATTTTTAAATTCACAATGACTAAGATAACGATAAGGCCACTAACTTCATCAGATGGTTTTAGATTTAACGAACTATTTTGAATCTATAAACAATGCAGTTTCTTAAACACATTACACATTACAAAAGCGGTGGTGTGGGGGAGGAAGAATTGTATTTGAATATCGTATTTAAATGCTAGAGATATGTGAAGTTTTGTTTGTTTATATATGTAATTTCAACAGCATAATTTTATGGTGCACGTATACATGTGAACATAATTTATAATCGCTTTTTCCAAGCCAATTTTCGTAAAAACATTAAATTTGTTGTAGTGGTACTTGTTATACTTCTTTGTTTGAAACTGAGGATAACTAAAAACTATCAGAACAGTTACACACTTTGCAATTTAAATGTTAAATAAATTAGTTCAAAGAATCGATCAAACATCTGTCTGGCGGAACAAGACAAAAGTAGTCGTTTAAGTAGGCTTATGTCTCGAAAGAATTCAGTTTGTAAAATATGAATTACCTTTTATTTATACGAATAACGGTTTACTCCAGCCATTCGCTGTTTCGCAACAGTTAAATTTTAGCCCTCATAAATGTTAATACCTTTTAGCTTCAAACGGCCCATTAATAGAATAGAATACATTACATATCTATAAAATTGATGGTGCACATCGTATAGACGATACGGGTAAATATTTCCAGTGACACCTTATAATAAACAAATTTTAAAACTACTTAGTTATCAACCAAAAGATTCCATATTTTCGCATTTGCTTCTTTAATAAGAATGATTAAGCTCGCACTCACATATGGATGTGCAGTAGTTAAAAATTGCGGTCAAGACCAATAAACTCATAGCTAACTAACCCAAACTTTAGAAAAAATTAGAGAACTGATGATATGTAAATGTTAACTACAAAATTTGTCATATAACGAAATTCGTTCACAAAATGCATAAGACACAGTTTTTTGTTAGATTTTGTACTATTTCTTGTATGTGAGAGGTTAAATATAAATTATAAAAAATACATTTTTGCATAAGAAAACGTCAGTTTGAAGAGGTCCTTCAAGTAAATCAGGACACAAAGTCGTACAGGTAAAAATGGATATGTTGCCCCGCACCACGGGGCGACTGCGTCCTGACGCATACATAATTAAGACAAGGCGAGGGGATGTGACGGGTCAGGTCGGGTCGACTGCGAGAGCCGGTGCTCTAATGATGGGGTGCAATGATTTACTTAACACTGTTATTAGAGAGGAGGCACAGGTGTAGACCCCTCCACAAACTACACTACTCTCCCATGTTGCGTGTGAATACTCACTATAATCAATTACCGTTTTATAAAAATGCTCACTGGACATGAATAACTAATCAATACACATTTCTTTTACTTAACGTTGTTATTACAGAGGACAGGCAGGTGCAGACCCCACCAAAAACTTCCATGTTGCGTGTAAATACTACTCAATCTACCGTTTCACAATAAATGACAATGAAAATGATTAACTAATCAATGTGTATTATTTCTTAACATTGTCATTACAGAGGTAGCTTAAGTGGAATAATCCCCTCCATATACTCAATGCAATCAATCCACCGTTTTACTAAACTATGTAAAACTCTAAAAATGTATTTATTAGGAAAAACATTATTTTTTGTTAAATTAATTCCACCTCAAACAGCCGTGACTATTGGATAATACAAATATACTTTTTACTTATTGCCGAATCATTACCATCCTACCCTCTACATTTAGCCTACAGTATTTTGTAGAAGTTGGTTACACGATATTGATATTGTAGCGTATGTAGTTAGTTCCTTTTTATGAAACATCAAACTCTTCAAAATTACATGATATCACCTATTGTCAACAAGTAGTACCATACCGTGGGCTTGAACTGTTTTTGGATCCTGCAGGCAAGCCTTTCTGAGAGGACTTGCAAGGATACTACTATTAAAGATATTATTATTGTATCAGTACGCATTATTACAATCAACGCCAAAAACAAAAAGTATGATTGTTTGTTGGCTTTTATATCAATTGATAATCAGGCAATACGATAAAACCGATACCTGACTGATTTGGAATCTAAGTACGGTATACTTAAATCACTTACTGGATCTCAATTGTGATAAGTCATTGCTTGTATTTTTTGTTAGTCAACATCAAACCATTGTAACGTTTCTTTATTAACCATACGTACTAATATTTTATTTTTCTCTCAGGCATTTGTGATCGAACCTCAAGTATTTGTTTTCTTCTAAGTGACGGCCACTAATTCGTGGGATCTTTTCCATTCGTCGCAATTGATGTAGTGCAGCACTCATGCTGGAGGCATTAGTAGATGAGATTAGATAAGATAAGAACATTACATGACTTCTATTCTTGGAAAACAATGTAAGTTATACCTCGAAAGGATATAAAACCTTAATAATATTGATAACATTTTGATACTTTTGTATACATATAAGACCTTTTAGGGATTAGTATGGCCTAACAAAATAAACCCTTATTTTGTAGCTTATGTAGGTCTTTACGACCCTTTCGATCTTGTGTAGAATAAAAGACTACTGTAGTTAAGTTACTATCTTTACATGGTTCTGCAAACGAAAAGTATAAATAAAAGCAGTTAACAGTTTGTACAGGTCTGTTGAATGGGCGCGTGTGATAACATGCCGTGACACATCAACCACAACTATACCGTGGAATCAATCGGCGGTCACACGCCAGTCACACATACAGACCGTCACCAGGGGCGGACCCAAACTTTCTGTGAGGGGGAATTTCACATGAGGGGGGGATAAAAATGTTGAGGCTTTTCCACGAAAAACTAATTATACTAATTGTTTGTTTATTTACACGGATGTCACTAAAGCGTCTCAATAAAAATTTCTGCCATTTTGTTTCTTTTTAACCTAAGTATTTAATATGTAATGAGAACCATTAGGGCTGTAATGTATAAATTCAGTATTCATATATGCGTTTCTCACGTGAAGACGTGTTCATCATCCATCATAAGTAATTGTCTGGCACTTTGTATTTGCACCACGGTCACGCTCTGATGAGTCGGAAAAAGGTTTACGGTGAAAGCAAAGGACTAGTTAGATACTCGTACACATGCACGATTTCAACGGGTCTGAAGGATGATCGATTTTTCGGAGATTTTTCATAGTTCATTGATACGATAAATCGGTAACAAACACTAATCTTCTGAGCATGTCTGAAATGATGTGAATGTTTGTGATAATAATAGTGTACCTTCAGCTATATCGAAAAGCAGAATGTAAAAGGATACAAAAACTGAGTATATAGACAGGCTTTATAAAGCGTAACAAACCAATGGGTATTGAAAAGTTAAGAGCCACAAACAAATAATCTGCTAGTACCATTTTATAATATACACATAACGTAGCTATGGTAGAAAGGGTTGATTCAATTTAAATTTTTAATTTAGCTCCAGTTCACCTTCCTTTTATTGCAGCACCGGTATCTGACGCTGAATCGGGAGTCATGTACGTCCGAAGAGATCTAAAGAAAGTCGTCGACGACAAAACGAATCATTTACATCGTTTCGAAATCAGAGACACTTATAAATAGGTGAAGTGGTACTCTCATTGTCTCATCAGGTACACAATTGAGTGCACTATTTTTTTCAGACTCTTCAGACGAACCTGACTCCAAATTACAGGATTAAAATCTGAGTCAGCGTCAGATACAGGACGCTGCAATAAAAGGAAGGTGAACTGGAGCTAAATTAAAAATTTCAATTTTAAAATTGTTAGAATTTAACAATGTAAAATGTAACAAAAATTAAACTAAAATAGTTTTAATTCAGAAAGTTTTTGTCCTTCCATCGACCTTTACGAATTCAGAGTTGTTGAACATCTGCAAGAACTAACAATAGGCATGATTAACAGTTCCTAGATTGTCACTGTACACAAATTTGCTTAGTGCACGCAAATCAAAAGATTCACTGATAATTGAATTTAATTTCCAAGTGTACGCGTGACAAATTAACATCATCTGGCCGGTAGAGGGGTGGGGCACGTCACGATGGCCCGCTCCTAAATCCACCACTGATCACAACCATCACACAGTGGACTCTCGTGTGTTGGTGATTTAGCCGATGTACACGACTCGCCTTCCATTACACACCGCGGCATGCGGTAATCACATAAATTGCTCGGTTGCCCTTGGATTTGTCAAACGTGTGCACGAATTACGCAGCAATATCACCGCGTCGAATTAAAAGCCTACCAGTATTTTATTGCTAACGATTACTTTAAAACCCAATCACTGTGACCCATAATGTATCTTATAAGTAAGCAAATAAGTAACTGTGTAAATAATATGAATATTATATCATGTTCATTAAGTATACTTATTTGATGACTTTAAATCATTTCAAAATCAACGAATAAATATTCTGTTGTAACTCTTTAAGTTTAAACTAAGTGTTAAAAGCAAGAAAACATATATTGATATTTTATTCAAGATATAAATTATAATACAACAAATACAAACGTACTGTAATAATAATCATACGTTAAATTATAACCATAAATATAGATATTGTTTAAGTAAGTCCTTAAGGATTTAACAATGTTATTACATAATATAAATAGAGTTAACGGTATGGATAGACCCTGTCCTGAATGGACGAAACACATGGGATGTAGATGTCTGAGGTCGTAGTAATAAACACTGGAAATCGTAAATTTTACATGCAAGTTTTATTGTGGCAAGAAGAAAGACTATAAGCGCCACTTCTAAGTCTTAAATAAAAATATGACGTTGCCACGTTGCTGACAAATAGTGTAAGAATGAATCAAAATGTCAAATTGGGTGAGCCTAGTAGTTCCAGTGTTCTTTGGGACATTGCCTACAAATCTTAGGCATTTAATAAAATATTTTAATTGGCTTTCCTTAAACGTTAGCGTCGACGCACTACGGTATCAGCACACTTCGTTCGACATCGTAGTTGTGGTCTCAGAAAGGAAGAATCGAGTCATACTAGAAGAATCCTCGGAGACAAAGAAACTCAATAAAGAAGTCGAAGAAAGAGTCGAACTTGCCTAAAACAAAATCGCGACGGAAATAGCCATTTATCGAGACAGCCTATAATCACGACAACGTGATCTTGTTGGAAGGACATCACCACAACTTATATCCATTCCAATCTGCCAAATACACCATCATAGGCAATATTATTTAGAACTTAAAAAATTTGCCTTACAATTAATTTAAAATAGATGTCTAGCACGAGGGTTAATTTATAATACGACAAATGTTAATTTTACTAACGGACAAGGCACTTGCGGTTCTTCCTGGTAAGCGGATGGTCGGCTACAAAGTTCAATAGAGAAAAGATTACTATGCGAGCCAATTCAGTTATTATTCTGCCAACAGTTTAGTTCCATCGGGAAAAATCATAATATTAATCATAAATAAATAACGGTATAATCCGACAGAAAGTAACGAAAGCTACCGTGCTGGGCTTGACTTTTCTACAGCTCAAAATGTTCCTTTTTCATGCTTATTAACTGTGGAAAGTTTTAAGTTGTGCTCATGGAGGACTGGTAGTAGTGGGTGCATATCCTTACTTACCCAGTTCCTGACTGTAACTATGATGCCCTTTGATATTTTGACCCAAAGTCAATACAGTTGATCCTTGGACCTTAAGATAACTAGTACTATGTTTCAAGATTGTTGGACCATTCTATGGAGAGTCGTCGCATAGACGCAATGAACGATTGGTTTACACAGACGGATGTTCAGACACAATGACACGATTTTAAAAACGGCGATCCTTATAAATTTCCTCCTTCATTAAGACATTCACACAGTCAGTCTTACATTTCATTCCCTTTCTCAGATAAAATCGAGTTGACATCATGTCCAGCACTTCTAGATATGCCAGCGGGACATTTTCAGGAAGCTTGTTGATTAGTCTAACAAGCAGGTTGTTATTTAAAATAAAAATTAAAAAGTAACACACGACATAAATCAGTCTCATGTAAATGACACATATGTATGCTTCACAAGCCGCTGGTTAACAATGCTGATAATTGTCACTCTCTGTGCAGTAATTGTATTTAAATGTGAGTACCTGCGTGATGTGTGTGGGCCGTGAGCGCGCATATGTGTACATGCGCAAACCTCCTCCCATCCACTTCGCTCATCACTGGATGGTATTGTAGACAGTCTCGACCCATAACACTGTCAGTGTGTCATATGAGTGGTAGTGATTTGGCAATCGCTACCTACCGTCTACTATTCACCACACCTGTGAATCTTTGACAATGGACAGTTTGGGTGGATAAAAGGATTTTGGATGTTGCCATCGTTTATTACACAACGTTTCGAGGATTGTAATCTATCCTCCTCATCAGGTGAACTGTCTTCTTCCTTTTTTCACCTGATGAAGTGAAATCCTCGAAACGTTGTGTAATATCTAAAGATGGTAAATACAACTTTTTGTATGAAAACCTTTGAGATTGCTAGGCATCTGAAAACTGCCAACCTTTGTAAGCTTCTAATTATAGAATTCTCTCAGTAGAAGAAATATTCAGCTTCTAGAATATTTGTTTGATACTCCAGACTCAACCTGTGTCTTATAGAAGACCCTGAGTGTCCGATTACTGGAAACTCGAAATATATGTTATCTTCACTTTTAGAATATTTTGAAATACTTAACTCGGCCTGTGCCCAGTTCTGAGCTTCAGTTTCAGGAATATTTCTTGATATTCATAATACTTATCCTGTGTCGTGTAGTACACTTAGAGAGCTTCTAGAAATTTTGTGAACTTCAGCTTCTAGAACATTTTTGCGTATATGTATATAGGAGTTCTTACCCTTTAGCATATCCTAGCCTATGGAAGCCCCCAGGCTGTGGAAGCTGATAACTTCTTAAAGTTCAGGTCCTCGGAAGCTTCTAATCTTTAGAAACTTTTGGTAAATGAGGCGTCCACGCCTATAACAGTTTCTGGCCTATTGAATTTACTAATCTACAGATTCTGGATCAATGTAAACTTCTATTTTTTAGATTTAGTCTTTACTTTCCAAATTTTATTATTCAACAAATTAAGTAAACTTTATAATAATAATGAAATGTTTAATTTAGATTATCCTTTTTCACATACACCGAAAGCAGTTAATAATTTTTTATTAAAGGATCTGTTCCTTTCAATAACTATAACAATATATGAGCGTGAATCAGCTGTTACTGTGGCCAGCTGAGAGTGTATTAGTAGTTTACAACCAAACATGGCATTAGCCGCACACGCAGGGCCGCAGAGCAGAAAGTCTTCACACGGCAGAGTAAAAAGTGGTTGGTGACACCTCATCCAAAATGTATGCTGACAGTATAATTAATAGACACAAACAAGGACCATCGACATACGCCGTAGCGTGAGGCTACAGAAAAACAGACCTGTCGGTTCAACCCATTACGGTAAGAACTAGTAATTGATTCTCAATAGCAGGAAAGGGAATACAATACTGAATAGTTAGCGGCTTGTTGCAACTACGCTGAAAGGGAAAGTATTCCGTCACCCATGTGGGGGTTGCTAACCAGTCTAGGTTTGTAAAGAAATTGACCATTTTGGTCACAGTTTTTTACCTCAAAATTCAAGGTTTTTTTGAACAAAGGATCTTGTATTATAGTTTATTATACAGATCCTTGGTCAAAAGCTATCTTCAGCATGCTACTAGGAACAGAGATTTAGCTACGAGTACGAAGACTGTGCACAGGAGATTCATTTCCTGGACAGTCTGGAAGGTTCTTTAAATAGTTTGAGTGTACGAACAGAAGTACCTCTTCCAACTCTTTCGGCTTGTTGAATTACGGTAGATTGTTTCTTAGAGTTCTGGATGGTCAGAGCCTATCTTCTTCTTGTTTAAGTTATTTTCGGTGATCTCCATGAAAATACGTTTGTTTTTTTACATACACGTGCCTTATGAACAATAAGGCACGTGTATGTCAAATTTCATGCTTCTATGATGGTCGGAAATTTGAAAACAAAATATAGCTCCTTTAGGGGTTGGAACCCCATTTCAACCCATTTTGATGTTTGATCTTTATGAAAATCCTTTATTATGTCTGCTTAAGTCATGATGCATACGTATGCCAAATTTCAACTTTCTGTGATTTTGGAAAGGTGGAGAAATTATGATGAGCAAGAGCTTTGCATTGTAGGGGTGTGAAGGGTGTTCAGAAAGGGTGTCAAAATTCTTTTAGGAGTTCTAACTCTATTACCGCCGCTTTGGGTGGTACATAAGTATGAAACATTTGTTTTATTTTTCTGTTGGGAGATGAGGCACATATATGTAAAATTTCATTGTTTTAGAACATTGAGAATGTTGGAACACACAAAGATAGTTTTTACGATTGCAACCCTTTTTTTCAACCCGTGTGGAAATTTGATTTGCATGAAAATACTTTAGTTTTGCTTAACAACTTTATGTCTAATTTTATCTCTCTAGAACATTTGTAAGTTGGAAAACAAAACTATAGTTTTTCAGGGGTATTGACAGACTATATACACTCCTTCCGGAGTGTCAGGATATTCAGGATGGCGAAGGCTGGAGGTAAGAGAAGACTCCTGTCGAGATACCATTAGAACTATCTGAGACAAAACATCTTGGGGAAGGCTTGCTGTTTTAAAGCCTCTTCGCGTCCAAGTGGAGAGGAGAATGTATATTATCTCCCATGCTAGGTTTTAAAACCCTTTAAAATTAACTCAGCCCCACACAATCTAACAGTCATCATTCACGGTCACCTACAACTATCGACCATATCTCTTTATTCCATCATATAAACATTTTAGGTTAGTGATCTGACACTCCTGGACATCTATATGGTTCCCCGCATTTAACTGACACATCGGTGTTTACTGATCCAGTATAATTTCTATTGACAGGTATATACCAGTCAGAAGTGAATCCTCATGGAAAAATGGTTTTCTTACGCAACCGTTAAATTAAAGAAATAAATTAATCTATCGAATCTATATAATTAATCTATATAAATGATGTAATATAGATTATTACTACTTTAAAGGATTTTTTCAAAATATATAAGGTTAAAGCCAGGAAGATTTTGAAACTGCACAAATGGATGTGTTGCAAGAGATATTATTTTGAATGACAGAAAGTACCGATAAAACCTTCTGCAGAGATAGAAAAAGAAAGTGTGATGCTAGCTATACGGTACTTTGATGAAGAAAGTAACGCTTGGAAAAGGAATAACCAAGAAAGTTTATAGGCGGTAAAAGTTGTTTTCTCAGGGAAGACGTAGGGTAAGTGATGTACGCACGTTGCTTTAAGACATTTCTCATAATATCCGGCTATAAAAAATGTACATTTACGACAAAATTGTCATAGCATATATTTTTTTATTTGCTGGCAAGGATCAGTAAAATTACTTTACTGCTTTACCGTCTTCAACTAAAAGACGAACGTACTTTGGCGAGTACAACAACTATGGAGAAGATATTTTAAGATAAAAAAGCAAGGAAGTAAAGTTAAATAGGCCAGGGAGAGTTGAGGAACCGTAATAATGAAGTGGTTTATTAAAGTGGCAACAACCTGTGAATTATTGATATTCCGTGATAAAGCGGAGTACGCTGTGAAGATGACGAAGTAAAAATTCACCATCCACTAAAAGTTCTGTTTTAAAATAACAAGAGGTAGTGCTTGGCACTGGTATTATAGTAGTACCAAATAGAGAGTGCCGCTGAACGGACAGGTATATCGCACTCACCTCCACACCACTCACGAACGCATAGAGTTTGGGGCAAGCTTCTGCCTTGTTCAGCCCCAAATTATTCAGTAACATCTTAAACTCATGCTAAGCAATATTCTGAGACAAATCCCCTGCAATTTTTTGTGTGTAAGGCTTGCGTTCCTGTTAGTGTGAAATTATCTGGACCCAACCGCACTCCCTATTTGTTAATACTATAGTCCTCTTACAATCTTTGTTTTTTACCTGAATATGTATTAGTCTTATGTTATTGATATAGCTCAAGGGTACCGATAATTGCGGACCTGGTGGCATCCGCGCAATACCGATTTCAACAGGGATTAGCTTAAAAAAACAAACAGAAACACAGAAAAATATCATTAAAATACATGTCTTATACTTTTTACTTTACGTACAATATATAATAATATAATTTATTTTTACAAAATAAATTTTATTTTAAATTGTATAGTTTAAATTTAAATAGCTGAATTTGTCACTAATCTTTATAGAAGGCACATGTTCGCTAATAAATCCAAACTGCAATGTTACCAACTCTGAGTCAGAATGCAAGACATCTTTGAGTTTTGCAGTAGAACAGTTTTACAAAGGTGATAATGCAATATTTCCTTTTTTACCAGTTACTGCATGTCTGTTTTCTGAAAATAAATTATGAGTGTATTCATCTCGTCATTATTCAACAATGAATCATTTATTCATCCAAACTGCAGCTCTACTCAAAAATATCTCTGAAAAGATGGCGTTCAATAAGTACAACAGGGAAGAAGACATATAATTCAGAACGAAGAGACTAAAAAAAGCTCAATGGAATTTCTAGTCATATCTTTAAAATTCTTAAAATTTCTTAAAACTTAATTTTTTAAAATTGTATAGTATTATACTTTGTTTAAAAATAGCTATATTTATCAATATTTTGTAATGATATTAGAACAATTCTATATACTTTTGCAAAATATAAGTTGCAATCGTTTGCGGTATTCTAGCATGTTTTTAATGATTTGATTAGCATAAAGGCGCGATTGTCGAAATTGATCCATTCATTAAGATGGCGCTTGTAAAAGTAAGGACAATACGGAACAGAAAACTGGCTAGTACAGGAAATCAAAAAGAAAATAGAGTGCTGCAGCTCTATAAACCATTCATTAAAACGATCGATTCAGCTATAGAGAAAAGTTGTCGGCAAGTTGGCTGTTCAGATGTCAACGGTCAACCGGCAGACACGTAACAGAAGATCCTGGTGAGCTCATTACAGACAGAGTAAGCATGCAGGCCCAACAATCCAAGTCCACTTTGAAATCCAATTATTAGAGTGCGGCAGCGGCAGTCGCTAGTTACAACCCAGCTGACATCTCCATTGTTCAACGCCTGATGGCCGCTTCATTCGTCTTGGAACTGATGTCTTGCGATTCATTGCCTACTGATTGGCTTGCCCAGCATCATTAGGTCTTCAGCGTCCGTTGTTGGCTCAACTCGTGCTTGGCGTGTCGCTTCTGCCAAAAACCTTTGGAGAAATGGTAAAGTTAGCGCTAAAGAAATTGTTGTTGTTGATAAGACTTGGCACCTTCAAATAAAGGTCTAGTAAGGAATAGGAATCAGGGATTTGTAAATTATGTAATTTTCAAATCGCAAGTTTTTGGTGTCATAACTGTGAATTTAAATGATCCACAGCAACTGCCCAAATGAGATTTATGCATCATCATTACATTGAGCAGAAGGGAGTTGTTATAACTGATTGGTGTTATCATAGTGATCACAGGGGTGTGACAAACCCGAGTACACCAGACTGACTTCTACATGCTGATTTTCTTCTCTTTCCTGTTGAACAAATATCTTTCTTCATTCCCTTCTTCTCTTCCATTCTTTTAGATAGAATGGTGTCGTTCAGCGGCTTTAACTGAGCCTGTAGAAAACAACGAACTCATACTATAAGCATCCCTATTACATTATTCGAAACTCAGGTCGGGTGTACCTCCGATTCCTTAGATGCTCATGCGGACTATAAAAACAGTGATAACCTAAATCCTTTTAGAGATTTTCAGCCAAGTACTTACACCGAAAAAGCTTCCCGAATGATACTCACGTCGTCAACATGAAGTAATGGACTCGAGAAAAAATAAAATGTACTGTTTGGGAGACCCACGATAATCATTTTCTACCAAACATATTCGCAATTTGTCACATAGAAACTGCAGATACTCGTATCTTCTCTCCGCCAGCATACAAGCTTTGGGCGTCCTTCCTGGCACAGCCGTCTCTAGACGTCCTGCAGACTTGTCATCTCAAAAAAACTTGCCTGATTTAAGTTCTATAAAATCCTCCGTCATCGACTGACTTTTACAGGTAGTAGAAGCTATCCTTGGTTGGCACACTGGTTTCTTTTTGGAGCTTGGTTGCAATTCCTTAGGTAATCGTCTATCAGAGAGACACGTAAAAACTGGATGCATCGTTTTTTTCCATTAGTTTAATGTCTAGCTAGGCCAAAGTTGAGGTTTTACATAGAGAGCTGTATTTTATTTCTAACCTTTAAAATAACAATATGACATTAAAGTTTATATGCATGATTCCAAAACTAATACATGACAGGAATGAGCTGTGAGTAAGATAAATGAATGGTGTGAGCAGACAGAGAGGAATTCCTTATATAAATGAAGTGGTGGAACATTAGAATTCATTTGCTAGCAGGCCATCGCACCCAGCTGGTTTGCCAGTAACTCGGTTACGTTGTTTGACCTTCCTCTGGAATCCAGTGACCACGCCTGAATCAGATTTTGTTTACCTTGTTGAGAATGTTGTCTGGCACACTGTGCCCAGAGATTTTGGCTTTGAGACAGAGACTGACAAAAGCCATTACTCACGCAATGCTGTTATATGGATTCAAAGTCAAAATGGGGTCTTTAGAAACACAATCAGTATGTTTGTTCTTGACCCTGCTGGAAAAGTTAGGATGAGTTACAGATCTTACATTTAAATTGAGATAAGAACTTGCTTTAATTCTCTAGATGTTTGACTTTCAGTGGACTTCAAAGTCGGGTTTGAACTGAAGAGATGGCTGGGAATAATCACTTACGACTTGACCGGATGACGAAGTCTCTTCTGAAATCTCAGCAGTTCTTGAAACCTTTCTGTCCATTCTTTATGTTTATTAGAAGTATATATAGTTCTTAGAGATTCGCTACCATCATTCTGTACGTGTTGCTTTTCAATCAACTGACAATAAAGAAATAAATATAGAATAAAAGTAGATTTCCATAACTTTGCTTCACGAGTATTAAGTTTCCCAGCAACAACGAACCACTCAACATTGAGGCTATTTATTCACTCAACGCCAGTTGCAGGAGAGCGCTGAAGCGAGGGAGGCATGACCACGGCAGCGCCATCAGATTTGCGCGACGGATTTACAGGCGCTAGTTGTAGCTTACAAATACCATTCTGTCAATTACGTCTGGACGATACGCATCTTCGTCTGGTCTGCATGGACTTATTACGTATGCGCATGTTGAAGCCAGCGCCTCCGAGCTCGTTGTCCGCCGTCCTCGCCTAATTATCTCTACCGACTTCATTACCACAGTCACTCAGTCTCGCAGTCAAGGACGCGCTAATGTCAACAAAATGAATCATCAGCCTCTACCTCTTGTGGTGTGATGAATTGAATCGTGCTTTCGTTTTGGTCGGTTTTCATCGTAACGTGTAATTGAACCTTTACGTTAAGATATGTTCGTGAAACAACGGTTGTGTAAAAATGCTTACCCTTTTGTTCGTAAACCACTGGCTTGCCCCTGAGTATAATCCATGGAATTTGGTTGAACCCCAATGTTTTCTAAAGACCTGTCTGCCGAACCAATTTCCGAATCTGCCGAAGACAGATTATAATCATGGAGTATAGAAACGTCTCTAAATATATGACGGTTTAGTCTTGCCCACTACCACAAAGTCCATCCTTGTCGGTTGTGGTTCTTCAAGATCCAAACCACCCCCAATTACATCTTCGCAACCAGTAGAAGTATCGGTTACAGTATTTCAATTGCTTTAAGTAACAATTTCAACCCTCTATTTTCCTACTTGAATAGGATAATGAAGCTACCAGATAAATTCGGAAGAGGAGAAATTAGAAGATGGAGATTTGTGGCCAACCCTCAATAAATAATACTTTCCTCAATACAGCATAAAATCATAAGGCGAGAAATTTCGAATTCGTTGGATGTTTTAATAATAATTCATGTTATTGAAGTGTTTCGGATAGAATTCAAACACAACTTAGCTACTTCTTTCAGTAGGCTTATTGAAAGTCCAATCTATGAAATAAAAGATTTTCTCCATTATACTGATATATATTGTATATACTACAATTATTAAGCACTAAAACCAGAATATTAGAGTAAGAGATGGCACTACTCAACCATAACTGTACTTACTATACTAACTGTACAAAAGTTAGAATTACAGGAAATATATTTAATTTGTTTTACTTTTTTTTGTAAAAGTTTTAAATTGTTTAGCCAAGAGCATATATTTAGTACACATTTCCTTAAACAAACTGTATTGAAAAGCTTTTTAATAAGTAGAATAGAACATTATTGTACTAGTAAAATATATTTTAGAAAAGTAAAAATCAAACATGTTTTTCTAAAGGACTAGCTTCTGAATAATCACGTATTGCTCTCACGCTATTGCTAGGTTATGGTGTTTTTCCTTTAAATATTTCTTTTGAATTTCTTCTTAAATATTTCTTTTTATAATTGCAGTATGTGTATAGTATTATCCTGCTAACATGTATTTTTAACCTTAAGAACTGAATCTTTTATTCATTCGTTAACAACGCACAACGATCGACTGAACATTTGAAATCACTGATACTAAATTAGAAAGAAAGCTCAAGTCCCAAATACCTGTTTCGCGTATGATGTTACTAGTTCTGAAGCATATTGAACATCAAAATACGTTTCAGTTCTACAGAAACCATACGTTAAATACATGATGCCTGGTATGTTAAATCAATACATTTATTGGTTTGGCTCATCCAATCCTCACTACTAATCAATATGACTGGTATACCAAATTTGACTGCAATGTAACAATATGTTCAACTTACACAGATAATCATAAAAAAGTATTTCAAGCCAATTTATTTTATTGTGAAAAAACTTACGAAAATGGTTTTGATTTTTCAGTCCATTTGCCAGTTTGGAATGCAGTTGGTTATCCTCATTGATCTCTTAGAATTGTTTTGAATAGGGTAGATGGCTGGACTGAGCATGATGACATGAGTTATTTATGTAATCAATACATGTGAAATCTGAGTTTTTGTCGTTGATGAACTTAAACTGCAACACGAAAAATATCATAATGGGTAGTTTTTGAGAAGACGGGAATCAGCACGAAGACTCAGAAGCCCATTCAAGATGAGCTTTGTACCTTAGGGTTTTCCGGTTTGAAATGTGTACTCCACAATCAGTTTGTAACATCTCACAATCAGTTCCGGGCCATACTGAGGCCTGGTGCGGTGTTTGCCGTCTGTCTCAGCCCTAGCCCAGTTCCGTTCTCACGCCGCCCGCCCTGTCCTGCCCACTGCCACTGCCGCTGCCGCTGCCGCTGCTGTCACCTTGCTTCCTTTTCCCACCATCTCTGTTTGCTTAGCGTTATCCCAACTCCGTCTCCTGCTCCACTCTGCGACAGCCTTTGCGGAAACAACACTCCACTGTTTTATACCACTCTATATAGTTTTATTCAGTGTTCTAGTTAAGACTTTCAAAAAGTTTAATTAATTCTTCACTGCTCTTGAGGTCAATCTTGTAAATGAATGATGTTTGTTGGAACCGTACTGTGTATCCAGATGCTTGCAACTCCTAGTAAACCGCCAAACGCAGCAGTGCTTCCAGGAGAGACGGAAAAGAGAAAATCGTATGGGCTAATTAAAAGGGAAATTTTGTAGTTGCTGTGTAATTTTGTGTGGAATGAGTTCCTTGAGAAGATGGTCATAGACAGAGAAGGAAAATATACCGTAATAATATTAATAATGTATAACATTTTACTGTAGATACAACTATTGAAAAACTTATAAAAGATAACAAAATATAAAAGAAAGTCTTCAGTGTACTCGAAAAAACTTGTCATAGACTTTGGAGATAATAGTTGTTAGTCGTAAAGTTGCGCATACTTTAGTTACGCTCATTGACTGACTACAAGATTGTGATAGATTTAGATATAAGTTCTTAAGGGGCGTGGTATTTTAAAACCTCCGAATCTTAAGAAAGATTTAACCTTTGTATTCGTATGGTTCAGTACGCCATATATATGGTATTTATAACGTCTACAAATCGACGGTATTGTATGCTATATATTACCTGCTGAGTACAGAGCCATTCAGCTATTGATCCAGAAAGGCTATAGACAGTTGCAAACTCTATAATCGCTGTTATCTGGATTCGCCTGATTACTTAGCGGCGTAACTAATCGTGCCAATAGTATACCTGTATCTCATCAAGAAGAGTAGTCGTCAACGTTTGAACACCAATACAGCAACTAGGGCGTAAACTATTATTGGATGTTATTGGATGATAAACTGTATCCCATTGTTGGATGTTGGATCCCTAATCGGCTAATCGTCTTACGTATTTGTCTTGTGCTTAGCTGCACGATATGGATATGCATAGCTTGTCGTTCCTTTGCTTGAAAATGAAAACAACAAAGGATTCTACGAACCATTGGCCTCCCTCTCATGTAAGTTTCTATAAGGACTTTCAGGCAAGATAATCTTTAACAGCTCAACGTACTTTATACTCGTCCATGGCAAAATGTTGATAACGATTTATTATTTGTCTGAAAGCACCTATGAAGACTGACTGATTATCCGAAAATTGGAAGCTAAATCACTAAGATAATTATAGATGATGATTTGTACTTTTGTAATTTTTGTCTTTAGTTCTTCTGGAATGGTTTCTTGAAAGTTTATCAAAGATACGATTATGAAAGTTTGAAACACTATCACCTTCACCTTGACTGCGGCTGTAGTGATCCTCTGATCGCGGCGACAATGCGGCAGCACGGCCACGGCCACGGACCACCATTTGATGTCGACGGTCCCGGTAATGTCCAGGGTGTCCTAATGGTCGCTAATGGCTCGCGAGATGTCTGCAATTTGCTCCCAGATTGTTGAGACAATTAAGTGTGCAGCCGCTCTCCGAGTTCATCAACAACGACTTTACGCTGCGTTACGCCACTTACGTCCGCGTACCGTGAATGTCCCACTTTCGAAGCCATCTTAAGAGCTTTCTTCCTTTCCAAGCTGATCAGTTACTTAATAGCAAATGCTACTCCAGGTGCGGATTATGATCTTTTGTATAACATGAAACTGTGTGTTTATTTATGTTATACACTGTTCAGTGATATTTTACTACCTAACATGCATACGTATGAGAGAGAGGGGGATAGGGAGGGGGAGGGAGAGAGAGAGAGAGAGAGAGAGAGAGAGAGAGAGAGAGAGAGAGAGAGAGAGAGAGAGAGAGAGAGAGAGAGAGAGAGAGACTTGGGAGATAATTCAACTACAATGACAATTCTAATCGGTTCTGTGGTAAGAATTTTAAGTCAAATTTGATCAAAACCTCAATAATGTAAATATTGAGTTTAGCTCCATTTCATCTTCCGCCTGGAGCAGTATCTGTTTTCTGACAGTATGACAAACTCGATTTCTTGACCCTCGTTATGTGTAGAAACTCGCTTTTTCCCTTTGCTTTAGGGATCATGTTTAAAACATCGTAGTGAAACTCATTTGTGCACCTGTATACAAGGAAAACACTTCTTCATCTAAATTATAGTGGATGGCTGCTGGGTAACCGGACAGATCTCGTGTTTAGCCTAGGTGTCTCTCATGGCGGAACGATGCAAGACGAAAACGACTAAAATTCATCGTATTGTCGAAATTACGTTGTAACGGCCTCGTAGCCGGCTCGTTAAATTACTTGTCAACTATTGGTATCCTGGTGCGTTTAAAGATACAGAAATCCATCTCCATAAGAACCATCATCTCCATGAGATGATGATATCTTCTTCATGTATAAGAAGTATTGCGGAGGTACTCCACTGTTTCCTCACGTGTAGGAAGATCGAGATTTCAGGAGTTAAGTCTGCGATAGTGTCAGTTTTTAGACGCTACACTCAGCGGAAGGTGAAATTCACCTAAACTCAATATTCACTTTGAATCAACCCTTCCCACCATAGATGTGATATGTTTAAGACCTCGTACGTGTAAGGAATGATGGACCTCGTTTCATGGAAGGATGAAATGGTGAAGGTGTTTGAAGGGAGGCCTGCATTGATCACAATACCTGACCTCACATATTATGACAAGCAAGATTCTATTTTGCTTTGAAATCTTTACTAATCTGGATTAATAGGAAGACCCCCCAAACCCAATGGCATATTTTATTCCAATGTAGACATAAAACCAGTGAACGCTTATGATGACTCCTTTGCTCCCTATATCCACGAAGATAATAGGATCAAAAACCAAGATGTCAGGTGGTTGGCTGAGCGTTAGCGAAGTGTATCACTCTATGGACTAGAAAAATTGTAATTTTGTATGATTCAATTTCCGCACGATATCTCGAGATCGCACTGACTTATACACTTGAGATTTATCATAAAGCTTTCTAAGTAGTCGATATCGATGTTGGTGCATACCATTCCATGAGATTCAGCATTTTTACATCGTTCTTATGGACAACATTAATGGTAACGAAGGAATTTGCAGAGTGAAATTACTTTTTAATAACAAATTTGGGAGAATCATATGATATTTTAACATGGGACATGGTAACACATGCAGCTATAACTTGAAATTTTGCATGCAGCATCAACGAAGCCTGTCACACTTCACGTGATGTGGCGTCCTCCTACCTTGTTGCTGTTAGTGTTACAGTAAAACGCAATAACGAGCAGAGCTATAGTTTGAATACAAACGTAGTTTCAATACAGTAGCATTGTTTATACTGTAAATTTTAAAGTGAATTTTGATCTAAAGTCTTGATTTTGTTACAAGCAGAGAAATTAGACTTCTTTAATCAAAACCTACTGCGTTCAAAACAGCCTTAATACATCATATAACTCCAATGACCAAAAGCAAGATAAAGTAATGTTCGTTATTGCTGATCAGTGTATTTCGCGCCTCGCCTGAAATAGCCAAATGAGGTCTGCGCCACTCTCATACAATTGGAATAAAAATGTAGCTTTAAAATATGTATGTAGATTTAGATAATGCATCTAGAGGAAGCGGAATACACTCTTGCAGGGTCATTAGAGATAGAGGACGTTCCTTAATGTACAGCACAGATTTTTATCGCCATCATACAACCCATAATGGTTAAATGCATCATAATGCACGGTACCTTATCAGATTATGTTCGTGGTGTGATGTGAGTAATTTGTTTTCTCCGCTTAACATTTAACGATGTAACCAATTAATTATTGACCCCCTGAATTATAGATTCTGCCTCGGAGACGCTGCATGGTACTAGAGGAAGTTAATTCATGTGAACACACGAGTAAGTATTCAAAAAAGTAATTATACATTAATAACAATAATGTTAAAAAAACGATCGCAACTACAGATTCCGACATAATTTACAGTGAAATATAATACCTGCGCTGTCAATGTCGAGTAACACAAAATAAACAAGGTAATAAATAATAGTAATTAATAGTAAGTAGTAGTAGTAGTTAGTAATAGTTGTAATAATAATAATAATAACCGTAGCAACGTGTCAGTTTTAATAGTATAGTAGAAAAGAAATGAAATGAAAAATTTCGCTATTAGAGGCGAAGTTAAACACAAAATAAACAAGGTAATAAATAATAGTAATTAATAGTAAGTAGTATTAGTTAGTAATAGTTGTAATAATAATAATAATAACCGTAGCAACGTGTCAGTTTTAATAGTACAGTAGAAAAGAAATGAAATGAAAAATTTCGTTATTAGAGGCGAAGTTAGGACTATAAAGTCCTCTCGACCACGTAACCTCATAGATAGTAGAACTACGAGTACATACAAATATTAGTAAAATCTTTGCATTGGTTACTATATTACTCATCCAATGCACTCAATTGAGGCACGGATAAAATGAGTGCTTGAACCGTGACAGGCTCAGGTAGTAAATATTTGATCGGTAACCACCAAAGTTAATGTGGCGCAGCTCTAGTGTCAGACTTCAGAACTAACCGAAAAATTCCACCGGACCTCTGCCCGACTCATCCGTATGAATGATGGTTAGTATCTCCTTTTTAACTAACTCAATCAAAATTAAAATCTACATAACTCCTTTCATGGTAGAATTTCCTAAGGTTTTATTGAATCACAATAAGTAAGGTAATCCGGTTTTATTATAAGTACAAGCCACGATTATGTCTAAGAAAACTAATAATTAAAAGCAAACTGAGCGTGATAATGTGACCTTGAGGTTTCTTAACAAGGGACAGTGTCAAACCTCGTACTTTTATGCACTTATTTTCGGTAATAGAATTATGGTTGCTGTGCTATTTGAAATATTTAATTAATAAGCAACCAAAAGCTTTTTCTTTTTTTTGCAAAACGTATTTTTTAGTTTGTGAGTATTCAAAGAATACTTTAGAGCCGTCTATGCTTCTATAGTCGATGTTATTGTACAATGTTAAATATCATGCACCTTTACGACTATAGTTTTAGTCATAGCATTACGGCCATAGGTTTATGCCATTTAAACACATTATATACTCAATACGCATACAAATGCTCTTAAGTTTTTACGATATTTTTATAGGTTATAAAAAAATATCTCAAGCTTTATGGCATTTTATCGTTTGAATATTTTAAAAATGTAGATTTTTAAGGCGTGTCAAATATATATTGTAAATGAGACCATCTTCCATAACACTGAGGTAAAATATAAGTGTATAACTTGTAAACATTGTTCTTATAGGTTAACATTCAAGGTCGATTCACAAGAGCCGGCTCTTAAGAACATAAAAAGAAGAGCACAAAATAAAAAAAAACATTTAAAGCACTGCACATTTTTATTCAACAAAGTGCCATAATGATAAGATTCATTTTCCTTAAAATTTGGGTTTTTTTATAACAATGAACTTGATTTTGAAGACTTGTTGAACTCAATTCTGTCTCCAAAGTACCAAGTTTTCAACGTAGATTTCGTTTTGATTTTATGAACTGTAGGGTCAGGTTAATTTTTGGCGTCATGCCTAATTTTTATAGTAAGATCAAAAGAGACAAGTTTCAGCAACAACATCTGTCAACTCTTGCAGTAATGACTTGTCGTCGTCAGTGTTTCACACACCGAAAACAGCAGAATTGTTGCTACTCAGAGTTGTCATAGTCATAGTCATTTGAAAGTCATCGGCATATGAGCAAAACCTATTAAAGATCAGTATACGTATGTCGTATATAAGGTAAATAGTAACGGCCCAAATATAGATCTTCGTGGTATACCACAAAGAACAGTTTTCCAATCAGATATGGTTCTCTAATTGCGGACACACTGACGTCTAGCAACAAGATAGTATCTCTTCAAAGAAGTAACCGACTTCCCAGAAAACCCCAAAGGTTTTTAATTTGGGTAATAATAGGGCTTAGTAGAACGAGTAAAATCTGCGGAAGACGAGACGACACACAGACCAGGAGGATTGTAGGACTGTAGGTCCACGCCTAGTTCGACGAGGGTGGCTGACGTCACTTTTCTGCAGGGTAGGACAGTTAGTCCACGCCGACACCTGTGGACTAACTGTCCTACTTTTCAAAACTGACCTGGCCGGGCATTAATTTTTCTACCTGCACTTATTCTTTATTTTGGTCAGTGATGCTTCCACTACATTCGCACAGCGTACTGCTAAAGCAGCAAATATTAACAACAGTTTACTCAAGCTATCACATATGAAGTGGATTACTAATAGGGATTATATCTTAACGAATCCCATATAGCATTATATTACTATCTGATTAATTTGGTTGGCATTGTCCTAATGAATCATAAACATCTACAGTAAGTTTGTATTAGTTATTCCTTATATTGGACCATCGTTTGTATAATACTGTATATACCAGTAGACACTATAATCGTTACAGACATTCTTAAGTTAGAAATGGCCTAACTAACCTGACTTTATTTTTTGAATATAATTTCGTTTCATTCTTTTTGCAGCTGTCTTATGTAGTGTACTGAAAATTATTTAGCAGATATAGAGTTTAGATCTCGAAACATACATTCAAGTGCTGCAGTGTGAGAACGACGATCCCTTATCAACCCCTCGTCAAAAGAAACCCGTGAGTCGGACAGTGGGTCCCAGGCCGGGACCGTGGACCTACTGTCCACCCCTTAAGAAGTAGGTAAGAACTGCTTCCGGCATTTTATGACGTGGACCTACAGTCCGTTTACCGACCAGGAGCACTGTCACGTTGTAATGACGATCATGACTAAGGAATACATAGACACTTGAGAAGAGCAAACAGAAATAATACCAATTATCCTAACCTTTAACGACACAATAAAATAGAATATATGAAAAACACCACAGCATAACATTCATCTTCCACGAAAAAGTTTTGATGAAACAAACAGGAATTTTCCGGACGTTTTGCCATCTTTCAGTGATACAAAAAAAATCAACAACACAACTTTTCGAGATCTACAATCTAATATTTTCCTCAGGTAAATAACTAACCTAACACATAACTACAATCTATGTTAATATAAACAAATCATACTAGATCCTTCACAATCTTTCCATCGATCGTCAAAAACAAACGTCAAATCGTCAATAAAAGCTTTACCTGCCATTTATAAATAAATTTACAAATAGTCCTTCAGACTCTTTAGGAAAATAGAGTAGATTTTGTGACAACTGAAATGCTAATTAATTTATTGTTATAGGATTGCTATGCTCTCAATATATGAAGTATGAGATACAAAAACTGATTTATATTAAAAGATTTAGGAAATGTGTATAAGCATTGCAGGTTTTTTGTGCATTTAGAACATAATAGTATATATATATATATATATATATATATATATATATATATATATATATATATATATACAGTACATTCATTAAATTTGTATAATATGTTTATTGAAATAAATTATATATATATATATATGTGTGTGTGTGTGTGTGTATATATATATATGTGTGTGTGTGTGTGTGTGTGTGTTTCTTTACGGGATGTGGTGTTGGGCTTAGGAGTTCGTGTTACTCAAAGGCAAAAAATTGTTAGCAATTGATAACGTCAGGACAATTTTAGAAGGCTGATTGTTCATACAATATCAACCTAAAACAATACCAGACAACCAAACGGTTACGTACAGTTCTAATGTAAAAGGGATTATTTGTATAGAATAAAAGGATGAAATGGCTTTGTCGGTCTATAATCCCATAAGTTAGATAAGTGATATAGAACAGGTGAAAATGCTCTAGTATCACACTCATTCTCCGAAAACATTATTCACACTTTTTTCATATTTTTAATTTTTTGTTGCTTTTGTTTTTAAATTTAGTTTCAAATTTTCAAAATCTTTGACTTCAATTTAACAAGTATTAAAGTGGAATGCTCCATATTATGAACGTTGTTTGGAATCTAAAACTGAACAAATCAAAAGACCATGGCGCGTGTTTTACACATGGACTTCTTTGAACCATGGATACGAGCATAGTACAACCAAGAGTATGCGATTTTGCCTACTTATCCCAGAACTCTTTATGTTCTTTTTCATCGATGTTTTTACTTCTCGTGACCATGAGGTATGATGCTGATGCTGACGAGACCTGCTGACCGGTGACCCCTGTGCTGATGTAACTGACCATGACCAGTTCCCGCCGAGCCGCTGATGACAGATTGCTGCAGCCCGAGATTGTCACTTTCTTCCTCGTGTTACGCAAGCACCACATCCTTGCATAAACGGCCCCTACTTGTCACACTGTGGGAAGCATTATGCCCGATAACGGCGAAATTTGCCTGCGTGCACATCGTCGGTTTTAACAGATTTCACCGCTCGTACAATTTCTTGGTCAATTTTCATCTCATTAGCTCCTGCGAGTTTCCATTTCATCCGTTTCCCACGAAAGCCGAGCAGGTGAAATGTGCGCAGGTACCGCGGATGTCACGCATTGTGCTATATGTAATTCAGTAATTTGACGCGTCGCACATTGTCACAACGACAAAACTGTCGTTGTGTCTTCTGCTTCCTTGTTCTCTCCGACCGCTCTCTCGCCACTGTGGACATTCAGAAGCATTTCCTTGATTTGTGCAGAATCATGTAATGCTGTAATGCGCAGTTTTCTGATTTCCACCGCGACTTGTGAAACTCGCCTTGTTTACCACAGTCATTATGTTAGAATACAAGGAGTGTTACTTTTTTCGATAATTTTCCTGCTGGAGAATTATTGTAGATTCAGTCAATTTTCCGGTAGCCCAATTACCTACTGTTGTACAATAGATATGTGTGCTCAGCGTCTTGAATCTTTGCTGATAACGGAGCTGTATCAAATCGATATGCTTATTTTTCTTGTTAAAAAAATCTTCTATTATATTAATTTTAGTATATTATGGTTACATTTTACTATGGATCAAGCAAGAGTTCTTGCTACAGTAATATGCCAATTTATCCACCCATAGGAGGAAAAATAAAATTTATTTTTCTTATAAGAGAAAAATAAATTGATCATCTCAGTAACTTCTTTAATAAAAACAAAATTAAAAGATAACTACTTTGTTAAACTATTTAAACTTTTATTCAAAAATGCTTTGCCTTTTCTTGAAAGTGTGGCTCAACTAAAAGAAAACCAAAAATGTGCTACCGTTCTGAAACAACTACACAACTTCACAACCTTAAAAAATTAATTATAAATTTGAATATTTTGCGCGCGCACGTTTGTGTGTGTACGATTTGTTTATTAAATAAACACAACCGTAGTTGTAAAATATGTTTAGATTATGAAAACAAAATAACAAACTTATTAGGGTGTTTTCTTTATTCAACATGGTGCTTGATTTATTGCAAGTATGTTTTATTATGCAATTTCTCTAACATTAGACAACAAAAGAAGTTAAAAAAATAATCAACATTACAATTTTAGAATATGTATCCAAACGTTTTATTTATTTTTTAATTGTGGAAGAAAAAGAATTTTTTAGTGATGTCCCACTACACACCTCATTGAACCATTAAGCCAATGGTGCCTAACCAATATAACTTTTGGAAGAAAGACTTGTGCTGGAAGCTCAAGCATCCAACACGGGGAAAAACCTGTGATTAAAACAAGTTCTTTGCGAGATTAAGTATTACAGATACAAGTAAATTGTCATTTTCATGCTCCACAAAAACTTGAAAAAGTTGTCACTTAAAAAATCGTGTTTACGACGAAAGCATATAATTACTGGATCACGTCCTATGAAATAGAGTCTAACGAACCTATCTTTCACTCGACATTTACACCAGGGAACTCTCAGACCATATTTTCTCCTGATAGATCGTGACTTTGCGGAATTCTTTAGAAAAATAAGTTTACATCACGATAAGTAGGTATGGAAACGCATGTAATTTTGCATGTCTGCTCCAACCAGCTCAGGAAACTTCCAGACCTTTTTAACATTTTTGGCACAACACCTACAATACGTCCTTAATAATTAGGAATCGACACCCTTATGGAATTTGTGTGACTTTGCGAATTTCTAGACGAGATAAAAATACTCTGTGAAGAAGTCCACCTGTAAATTAAACAGTTACAAGTACAGGAACAAGGATATCTTAAATCTTCAGAATCCAATCCCATATACCCAGAGAGTTTACACCGGATTATTGACTTGGGCAGCGTCAAACGACAAGGGAAAATTATTGACTTTTGAACCGAATATCTTCACCACTTCAAGTTTATACCACAACTTAATTAAAAGATTAAGAACGAATATAGGCAAAGTACTCTTCAAGGTTTAACACAACGCAGGGGTGTTAATTATAACTCCTTGATAACTATATAAATCCAATATGACACATGGAACCTAGATATATTTCCAGCATTTGTTAAGTTTAAACTTTCATTTCTCTAGAATGCAGCTTTCTGCAGTGGTCCAGATATACTTTTACCTATTTTCTCAGGCCATAATACACTGCACAGTCATCAATAACTCCCGACGAATAAATTGTTCTATGTGTCGAGAGAAGTGGAGATAAGCACATCAGCGCAGTTACAAGTTGAAAGCTGGCGGTATAAATCTAAATAATTTCGCGATGGAAAGTAGCAGTACTTCATGCCAGGAGAATTCTTCAACTAACTGACACTATAGATGCAGATCCCAAGAGGAAGATTGCCTTGCACTTCTCTGACAAGCGCTTCAACACAGGACTGAGGTTGACTGGTCGTAGTTTATAAAGATAACGTCAAAAATATTCTGACCATGACAGTTTCAAATAGTCCATAAGTCTTAAAAATGATCTACGTGTCGGAATAGATGGGTAAAACTACATACGTGAATATTACACAATATGTGAAACTGCATCATGAATAAACAAGAACTTTTCCCCATACATAATCCGGACTACGTCACCCAACATCAAGATGATACAATATTGTTGTTGTTAAATTTCATTTTCCCCAATGGCGGTTCCTCATAAGAAGGAGAGAAACAATTGCAGAAATAAATATAAACACAAAGTCTTTTCTCCAGATATGTGATCTTTGGTCCTAACACGTCTTGAATATACTTTCAAATCGTCACTGCTGAAAGAAAAGTGATCTTTGATTAAAAAAAAACAAAAGACAGTTACAGTCTTGTGCAGTTTGGTATTATATTTCCTGCCGATTCCTTTAAACATGTGTTGATAAGTGATGCTGGATGGAGCTAGTACCTACAGAGGAAAAGAATACCCATCGGATTTGGTCCGTAGGCAACGATGTTTTTGTTCTCAACAAGTTGGAATAATTGTGCATTGTGAAATCCTCGTACCTATGATGATCGATGTCAAATAAGTTATCGATGTTTTGGATTTCGCATTTAGCTACCGACACGTCAACGACTTATATGAGACACAACAATTAGAACTTATCGTATCTAATTCTAGTTATAAAAAGAGACTGATATTGTTTAACAGATACCGAGGCATCTGTTACAATACTCAGTACCTCTTAGGAGTTAATTCCGATATTTTTGTTCGGATTTTTACTCTTGTCTTTTACTTTGCAGATTCTTAACTACAGCCAAACATTAGGACGTTTTCACACGTACCGGTAGGTCCATATAAGTCACAGACTCCAATTCTCCAGAAACGACGGCGGTAGGGATGTATCTTTCTTCAGTATTGGTGATCATGGAGATTTTTAAATATAATTTATTCATAATTGAACTTAAGAAACGGATTGTGGGTAGAACACAGGAACAAACTAAACTGAAAATAATTACAAAACGTATTGTTGACACCTCTTTATTTATCAAAAAGGATGTATAAACTACCCCCTCCCCCTAAATAACGCACGTTGATTCCTTAAATTTCAGTCTTCGGTACTCTCTCCTCTAATAAAGATGCAAGGCGAGATACCGCAGGTTAACTCTTAGACAACTAACTCCCCACTTCATACAATGTTTACTGAACTATTCAGAGAGTAGAACCATACGGCTTCGGTTTTGCCAGTGTAGGTGAACTCGATTCCTGGTTCAAAAGTTCAACTGATGCATCCACAGGCCGGCTTTGATAGTTACTTCGTGCCAATTCATGAAGAACTTTAATAGAAACGTTTTGCTTTCTGGCAACAAAAAAACACTAAGGCAAACTGCTTCAGTTCATTTACCAAGGTCTCCGAGTTGCGTTCTTTTTTTACAGTATGTTGCTATCTCAGTCTAAATTTTTATTAAATGATTTGAGGATCTGAGCCATTGTTTTATGGGAGATCCTACGAATTACAGATAGCAGCTTATTTACTGGCTCCTGCACAAGTTTTTAGCAGCAGCATCAGCATTTCTGTCAGATCAAAGATCGATTCTATACCACTGGCTATACTTCGAACGACAAAATGTAATACGGTTGTAAAATTAATTTTCGACGTTTTAATGATGTTATTAGCTTTTACCCGTAGCAAAAACTTAATTAAGATCCCCAAAAATTTGTAAAAATAACTTAATTCGTGGAATAGTGTCGAATTACCACAGTGCAGGTGTACCATGAAGTATAAAAGAACCATGTGCCAAACGGTTTTACTAAAAAGGTTTTTATTAATAATCATGCCTTTTGAAGATTACAATATAAGAATTAATCTGGAAGTTTCTCGTAATGTAAAGTCTTAAATTATGTTATCTGCATCTCAAAACGTTAGGTTATCTTATTCGTAACAAGGTAGTTGCCCTTTGTGTCATATTAATATGTATGACAATAAGAAGCATGCGCTTTTCATAATCTTCCTGCAGAATATTAAGAGCCCTCGAGGTAGGAATTGCTCTCCCAGAAGCTCGGTATCAGAGAGCACATCACCTGCGCATTTCTTGTATCCTACTCACGTGCGATGCAGGCGGCTAGCTGTGGGAACAGGACGGAATCAAGGTGCTGTGTCAATCCCGCGCAATTTATCAGCGTTTGTGCAACATCTGACCTTGCCTTGACCTTGAGCCAGCTGATGAGATGAGCTCAGTGGCTGAGCCTCAGGCACACATTGTACTGTACCGCCACCGTGCGTTCACTACCCATTGTTGGGTTGCGGCCGAACAGTCAATGGGTTGTAACTGGGAAACCCTATAAGCGATAGCAATACGTTTTAATGCCGCCGACATTAATATCATAACATTCGTTAGATAAAATACGAGTATTACGGTTTCAATTAATTGTGGAACGTTTTCTGAAATTTTCTCTCTATTAGGTTTTGATTGATTTATTACCATTTTTCTATTGCCGGTTGGATAGCTAACATGAATTATGAGGTAATTTCATACTAACTCCAACTTCTGTAATAATTGAAAGACCGGTAATTCTAAGCAATATATGGGTCAACCTCGATTTTTCTCATATTACAATATAATGTTCCAATAGTCAATTAGAAAAGGAAATGACTAGAATTTCTTGCCGGAAAGCAGTTATAGGGAGCAGGCAACCGCCAGACGGTCATATATTGCTTAGAATTACCTATTAGTGATCAGGGGCACTGACGTGATCTGGGCTTCAAATTTGGAACTACTCGAGTTAATGTTTTTTTTTCTAAAAGAGCAAGCGGCGCGAAGCGCTGCGCAGCGAGCAGGCATCGTGCGTGATCCTTTTTTTTATTAAAAATTACTGATAAATTGTTATTACATATTACAATATAATGTAGGTAATGTATGTAAAACAATTTTAAATACAATAGTCATTTCCTTTTCTAATTGACTATTGGAACATTCTATTGTAATATGAGAAAAATCGAGGTTGGCCCATATATTGCTTAGAATTACCGAAAGAACGTATACGTTTATATAAAAAAAGTAATGTTTTCTCAATCTTTCGCTACTTTAAAAGTAGTGGCCCTCCGAGATGTTGAAAAAGACGTTTTCAAAAAAATAAACTAAATTCTTTCCATATTGTAACTATATAAGATTAATAAGCTGAACTTTGAGTACGCGTAAATTTCTTTCTACACATTGATTTTTTTATCTATATGGAAAAACCACCTGTTACAGCTAAAAGATAATGTTAAATTAAAACACAGCCTTCACCCTCGATAATCAGTACTGGTTCCACCCCTGTCTGAAAGGGTTAGAACACAACCAAAAAGCTATCATGTGTTGTAAAATTAAAACTAGCGTCATAAAAATTATATGGGTTTAATCATTGAATTTGGTAGATTTATTAATAGTTATATGCAATATATTTTGCACTGATAAAAAAGTACACTACATACGTTTCTGATTGAGATAAACGTTTGATTGATGGATTTGCTGGCTAATCAAACATATAACTCAGTAAAATAAGGCAAAATAAGGATGCAACCTCGGAATGAAAGATAATAAGCTAAAAAATTTGCATACGTCTTTATTTTGATGGTATAAAACTTACCTCAAAAGTCTCATATAATCACGTGTACGCGTCTTTAGATATTTAAGGTCAAAGTTCATGAAAATCAGTTTTTTGCAAATATCTCGTTTACCTTACGCTAAATGACTTTGAAGGTGGTTAGAGAAATTGTTAGAACGGAAAATTCTCTTCAACCTTTGTCTGAAGTAATTTTATGTACGTTCAACCCTTTTTGAGATACAGCGCATAGAGTAGGGGACCGCTTACCTGTATATACGGCATACGGTAATGCGAGGTCAGCCAGTAGAATACAATAAATAAATGAGTTATATTGTTAATTATTCATTGAATATTATTATTATTACTCAATACTATTGTTATTGTTATTATTATTATCATTATTAATAAATATTTATTATTATTTATTATTTTAATATACCGATACGAAACCACTACAACATATAGCCTATCATCGATGGTGGTTTTGCCTTGCATCGCGTTGTATGGAATAAAGATGATACTATCTATGATATTTTGAATAAATACGTCAAATATTTACAAACACATTATGGGTCAAGTATCGTTGTTGTATTTGATGGTTACTCAGACTACACTAAAAACATTAAAGCAATGGAACAATTAAGAAAAACTGCTGGTGTTTCAAAATCTTACGAACTCAGCTTTGATGAAACAATGGAGGTGCCAATCAGCTAAGAAAAAGTTTTATCGAATTATATCTAATAAGAAATATTTATAGACATGCTTATCAACAAATTAAAAACTGTTAATATCACTACAAAACAAGCCAGAGATGATGCTGATGCTCTCATTGAAGAAACAGCTATTGTAGACGCTGGAGTCTGAACTTAAAAAAAAACTTCTGTCATTGTAGGCGAAGATACTGATTTGCCTAGTTATCTTGATAGGACGTGCGTGATAGAACGAAAAGTTTTGATAAATACCCTCATTTCTAAGAAACACATATTATTTTTACACGCATTTAGTGGATGTGATACGACTTCTGCGCTTTATAAAAAAGGTAAAATATCGTTTATTAAAATGTTCGAAAAAACATCACGATTTAAATCAATCAGCTGAACTATTTAAACAAAAAAACTGCTCTGTACAAGAATGATTTGAAAATGGAGTACGTATTTTCTTAGCAACGTATAATGCTCCGAAATCAGAAGACGATATAGACTCTTTTCGATACACCCAGTTCATCAAATCAACAAGACTCAACAAACCAGTGCAGTTATCAAGTCTTCCTCCTTTAAGTACAGCAGCTCGTCAGCATATCCTTCGTGTCTATTATCAACCCAAATGCCAGGAATTCGGCTGGGTACTACAAAATGAACTCCTGGAACCAATAACAACATTATTACCACCAGCACACCAGATGAACTGCTGAATACAATATTTTGCAATTGCAAGAAAGGTTGTGGTTCTAATTGCGGATGCAGGAAATCAGGATTGCGATGCACTTTAATTTGTGGGCAGTGTAATGGACAATCATGCCTCAAACGATTCATCAACTTCAGATGGTTTCAATGAAGAAAGTGAATATGCACCTGATATTCTTGAATCTTTCTATTCTGATAATTTAGTAAACGAGAATGATGATAATTGAATCCGATATTGAACAGCCAGAGGAAGAAGAAGAAGAAGAAGACGATGACCAAGAAGAAAATTAAAACAAAAATATTAATCATTAATCATGAAAAACAAAAATTTTATATTTTTAATTTTAATAAATTGATTATTGGATCAATAAATAAATATATAATTAAACTTCATTTGAAATATTTCTTTTAACATTGTATGTTTGGTAAAAATAAAATATGTATTATTCAGAGAATACATCATTCATAATTAATATCTATAAATATGGTATATTACATTATTATTAATATATTAATAATAATGATAATAATGCTAAAAATAATGATAATAATGCTAAAAAATAATGATAATAATGTTAAAAATAATAATAGTATTAAGTAATAATAATAATAATAATAGTAGTGAATAAATAAACAATATAACTCATTTATTTATTGTATTCTACTGGCTGACCTCGCATTACCGTATGCCGTATATACAGGTAAGCGGTCCCCTACTCTATGCGCTGTATCTCAAAAAGGGTTGAACGTACATAAAATTACTTCAGACAAAAGTTGAAGAGAATTTTCCGTTCTACAATTTCTCTAACCACCTTCAAAAGTCATTTAGCGTAAGGTAAACGAGATATTTGCAAAAACTGATTTTCATGAACTTTGACCTTAAATATCTAAGACGCGTACACGTGATTATATGAGACTTTTTGAGGTAAGTTTTTATACTATCAAAATAAAGACGTATGCAAATTTTTAGCTTATTATATTTCATTCCGAGGTTGCATCCTTATTTTACCGGACTAATATGTTTATCGATGAGTGACGCAAAATAAGAAATCACGGCAACGAATACATCCTAATAATATTATAAAATGTAAAGTGCCTTTGTTTGATTGTTATGCTTTCACACGTGAACTATTCAACAGAATATACTGAAATTTTGCTGAAAAAAGGTTCCTGGGATGAATATGCTCTCTGGGCCAAGCCCGAGGTCTATAATATAACCAGAAAAAAACCCCATCTTAGTCTCTAAAGTTACGAAATTAATTTAAATACTCTAATAAATATAATCAATTGTTTGTGTTAACAATGATTTCGACAGAGCTACCATATGTTTCATCACAACTGTGAATGTTTATGTGCAAGAATGTCATGACTGGTTGGCTTCCTTGGCATTACTACTATAAGATTACTACAAAACAAGGTGATTAATTGTTACTGAAATGTTACATAAACTTCCTAAGGATTTGATCATATACCGGGACTACATAATTTTTACCGTAGTGGATTTCTCAGGCCTAAGTAAGTATGTTCATTCACCGTGTCCACAAAGCAAACTCATCTATGGAACTGGATATATCTTAAACCGCAAGAAGATTGCAAGGGATGTAAACAGACCCATTAGTACAGAAGTAGGTTTCTCAGGCCAATGTGTTTACAAATATATAACAGGAATATGTGGTATATTCTACAATGGGACTATATATATTTTAGGCCGGAAGTCAACTCTTCCACTAGAGTAGTATTCCTATATCTATCTAGACACATCCACACACCCATATATCCTGCTTTATATATATACTTGATCGAGTGATAAAAGGCAAACTCAAATTTGACACCGTAAATACATTAGACTAGAAGTGAATTAAAACGCCCATAAGAAGATACTTTTTGACCGAGGTAGGCTACTCAGTCCCAAGTAAGTAAATACATTTCTCTCTTTGGGACAACGTGGAAAATTCAACTTTGGCACGAGTAATATATTAAACCGGAAGTAGATCACAGGAGCTGGAACTATGTAATTATCGCCACCTCAATCGGAGGTTAACAGGTTTGAGACGTATATTATTGACTGCTAACGCAAAGACTGACCAAGATGATGAGACTTTCACTGCACGGTGTCACTGCCCGAACTACGTGTCCTTGATTAACGGCAACTCAATCGGAGGTTAGCAATGATGAGACATATATTATTGACTGCTAATACAAACACTGACCAAGATGATGAGACTTTCACTGGACGGTGTCACTGCCCGAACTACGTGCCCTGATTAACGGCAGCTCAATCGGAGGTTAGCAATGATGAGACATATATTATTGACTTGCTAATGCAAAGACTGACCAAGATGATGAGACTTTCACTGCACAATGACACTGCCCGAACTACGTGTCCTTGATTAACGGCAGCTCAATCGGAGGTTAGCAATGATGAGACATATATTATTGACTGCTAATGCAAACACTGACCAAGATGATGAGACTTTCACTGCACGATGTCACTGCCCGAACTACGTGTCCTTGATTAACGGCAGCTCAATCGGAGGTTAGCAATGATGAGACATATATTATTGACTGCTAATGCAAAGATTGACCATGATGATGAGACTTTCACTGCACGATGTCACTGCCCGAACTACGTGTCCTTGATTAACGGCAGCTCAATCGGAGGTTAGCAATGATGAGACATATATTATTGACTTGCTAATGCAAAGACTGACCAAGATGATGAGACTTTCACTGCACAATGACACTGCCCGAACTACGTGTCCTTGATTAACGGCAGCTCAATCGGAGGTTAGCAATGATGAGACATATATTATTGACTGCTAATGCAAACACTGACCAAGATGATGAGGCTTTCACTGCACGATGTCACTGCCCGAACTACGTGTCCTTGATTAACGGCAGCTCAATCGGAGGTTAGCAATGATGAGACATATATTATTGACTTGCTAATGCAAAGACTGACCAAGATGATGAGACTTTCACTGTACGATGTCACTGCCCGAACTACGTGCCCTTGATTAACGGCAGCTCAATCGGAGGTTAGCAATGATGAGACATATATTATTGACTTGCTAATGCAAAGACTGACCAAGATGATGAGACTTTCACTGTACAGTGTCACTGCCCGAACTACGTGCCCTTGATTAACGGCAGCTCAATCGGAGGTTAGCAATGATGAGACATATATTATTGACTTGCTAATGCAAAGACTGACCAAGATGATGAGACTTTCACTGTACGGTGTCACTGCCCGAACTGCGTGCCCTTGATTATCGGCAACTCAATCGGCGAGCCGCATCTATACATCTACTCAGCAATCGACCCCATTCCAGGCGGATCGTGACCCTGGCTTACGCTCAGCACAGCGCGGCACGGCGCGAACATCCCTATCACTCAACTCTCACCGGCGAGTGTGGCGGCTTCTTCTATCGCTTTTAGCTCGGTCCTTAACCTGAACAAAGAGGCCACAATGTCATCTACGTTGTGAAGTGCCAGAAAAAACTGTCAAAACAATTTTAATTGTTACGCTTCAGATAAATTACATGATAAGAAAGATTGTGCCACACCAATTTTTTTAATGATAGGCTTTAATTATGCACAGCTTAAATCTATAGTTTTATCTGCACTATCATAGAACTCATTGTTGTCTATGTAGAAATGAAGGTTTATGTAGCATAAGTCTACAGATGAAACCGTTCTCTAGAAATCTTGCCACATGATACATTCACTTTTTTATTCATTAAGTAAGGTTTTATAGTGTTTATGTAATAAAATATCAGATGAGTTAGACAGGGTAGTACTGAATATTGCAAGAATGCGTTAAAATAAAATGCTACCGATTACATTGAATTTTCACTCAATTATTTAATTTTATTACTCTATGAATAAAAGTACACATAAAGTTACTAAAAGGTGTTGTGGTAGAAAAGCTACATGTGTTAATATGTTACGTGTTAAAATTGCATATGCTCAGTTTGTTTAGAGATTGATTTACATAATCTTATCGTTATTATCATGGTTACCCACAAGACCAATGTGAGAATAATTGGAAGTGATCAGCAAAATCCCATTGAGTGACAAACAACTCCTCTAACTCGGTGTTGCTAATATTATATAAATTAAGCTTTATGTAATTTCATATGTCAGTTCATTTCAAGATATCGTGCGGACAGACAGGCAGAAATGAAAATTTTCCACCCATGAGTGATGGCTTCACGAACGCTCAGCCTATAAACCTATCACGAAGTACGTGTTACTTTTTGAGGATTCAGATGGGTCTGTTATGTTGTTTTGCGTAGAGAAAAAAATGAAACATTTTTTCTTTCAAGGTAGCTGTACTACGGGATTTAAACAAAATGAAGCTACTTTTTCTAACGATTTTCATCCTAAATATGTCGTTACTTTGATAGTAATGCAAATACCCTACAACCTAATGGGTTTACGACGACTAAAAGTATACTCAGCTTCTCGTCTCTACGAAAAATCTCCATTTTAACACATATTTTGATGTTAATAACAAATTATTTTTCCTAATTGAGTTCGTTATGGTATCATTCCTTTTCGTAGATATAAAATATGTCGTTGCATTAATTAATGCAAAATAAAACTCAACTTACGAACACAGAGATGACAAAAATATAGCAGAATATATAGGTTAGAAAATATTTGAGTCCACAATTTTGTCTACTAACCCAACAAGTACGTTGTGTACAATATTTCTTGTATTCCTCCGATTGATCCAAATGCGACTCAATAATTTTGTCTACTAACCCAACAAGTACGCTGTGTACAATATTTCTAGTCTTTCTCCGGTTGATCAAAATGCGACTCAATAATTTTGTCTACTAACCCAACAAGTACGTTGTGTACAATATTTCTTGTATTCCTCCGGTTGATCCAAATGCGACTCAATAATTTTGTCTACTAACCCAACAAGTACGTTGTGTACAATATTTCATCTATTCCTCCGGTTGATCCAAATGTGACTCAATAATTTCGTTTACTCACCCAACAAGTACGTTTTGTACAATATTTCATCTATTCCTCCGGTTGATCCAAATGTAACTCAATAATTTTGTTTACTCACCCAACAAGTACGTGTTGTACAATATTTCTTGTATTCCTCCGGTTGATCCAAATGCGACTCAATAATTTTGTCTACTAACCCAACAAGTACGTTGTGTACAATATTTCTAGTCTTTTCCGGTCGATCCAAATGCGACTCAATAATTTTGTCTACTAACCCAACAAGTACGTTGTGTACAATATTTCTTGTATTCCTCTGGTTGATCCAAATGCGACTCGATAATTTTGTCTACTAACCCAACAAGTACGTTGTGTACAATATTTCTTGTATTCCTCCGGTTGATCCAAATGCGACTCAATAATTTTGTCTACTAACCCAACAAGTACGTTGTGTACAATATTTCTTGTATACCTCCGGTTGATCCAAATGCGACTCAATAATTTTGTCTACTAACCCAACAAGTACGTTGTGTACAATATTTCTTGTATTCCTCTGGTTGATCCAAATGCGACTCGATAATTTTGTCTACTAACCCAACAAGTACGTTGTGTACAATATTTCTTGTATTCCTCCGGTTGATCCAAATGCGACTCAATAATTTTGTCTACTAACCCAACAAGTACGTTGTGTACTATATTTCTTGTATTCCAGTTGATCCAAATGCATCTCAGTGCGTAATACAAGCATTCCTACTTGCTGTTAGAGCAGACCTACTTCAACCATATTATCCGAAATGTTTACTACACTTAATTCTCCGCAAAACACAATTACGAACTCATACGAGTTGTACCCACAATCTAGGAACATTTTCAATCATTCCTCCGTACCGTTAGTCGGGAGGTGATTTGATCGAACTGTTCTAGAAATTCACAGGGCAACCTGTCAGTAGAATGGACTTTCAAATAGCATCTGTCTAACGAGCTCAGATACATGATCGGGAATCGAACTGTCATATTACGGTGGCCTTCGATGGGATGGAAATATTGCTGGCATGCAGAACGCGCCGTATTGCAATATCTGTAGAAAGTGGCGGGCACAAATACGCGAGTAGTCGTTTAGATTAATTGGATCTGGCGAGTCGACCGGCTACTCCATGTTTCTTCCAGACAACCGAACAATCCACCGGTATTAGGAAATATGGAAACTCGGGCAGTTACCTTGTGCAGTTATTTTGACGTGTCACTCAAATAATGTATGGCCTCCTGAAATGTCAAATTCCACACTAGATGTTTTCAATTGCCTGAATAAACGCTATGTAAATGAGGTTTTTCTAAGATTCCCGCGCGCGAGGGAACACCTGGGCCCGGCCGCTCAGCTGAGTTACCGACTCCATCCATCATCCTTCAGTAGCCACATAATTTATGGAAAACTGGATACCACGGAATATAAAAAAGCTCCTCTTGATTCCTTTCCCGTGTGCAAACCGCTCAAAAGAGCCGCGTCCAAGGTGGCCCCTCGCTAAACTGTCCTCGGTGGAATTAGTTTCGGGTGGGGGGAAGCGGGGTTAGATGTGTACCATACGTTTCAGAACATATCTGTATAATTCAATCTGTAACCAATTTAGTTAAATATCACAGCCAAATGACTGGTGGTTTTGATTTTTTCTACATACCGTAGTAGTTTGATTCCATTTAGTTACAAGTATAAATACAATATTTTTAAATCAAAATTACTTGGTTCTAACACGTGGAGAATTTACCTAAAGCCTGACCTGTTTTTTTCAAATCGTATTAAAAAATATATAGGTACAGATAAAAAGTCAATTATCAAATATTAGATATTCAACAACAATGAATCCAATAATGATCAATTTAATCATACCAGTATAGGTTCCAACATATTGAACAAAATTAATCATAATGATGAGGTAAGCAATTAGAGTTTTTACAAAAACTTCCTGAATTCATAAATAATATATAAATTGTTCCTAAAAAGCTGATGAAACAGTAAAATTATTATTAAACACATATAATTCCTACGTACGTTTTTATTAAAATGAATGAATTTCTATGGGATTCAGGACCATTGTGAAAAATCGTTGTCTTCCTGTGCTTCCAAAGGCTCTAACAAACCATCTGGTAAATATTTGTTCTATAGAACTTCTTCTTAGTTCAAAGAGCGCTAAATAGCAATACAACGTCCACATTAATTCCGTAGGATGTCCATATCAATTCTGATTAAAATCCATGAATCTTTTTTTTCGGTATTGTTGTGTAGGAAAATATTATGCTCCAAACCACTCAAATAGTGTTTGAATAGTAAAACGTCCACTTAAATAAGGAAACCACACACTAATATTGCTCGCACTTTAAAGTTAGAAAAAGTTACGTGTTGTTGATTTATACTTCTCCTTAATGTCCAAATTACTCAACCTCACGACTGACAATATACAATCGTTTGGAGTGGATGTGCACTGTATGTCAGTGTATTAGCATAGTATTTGTCTGAATAGCGACAGTTTGCTATTGTGGACAAGACAGTACACACTAAGGATGGCTCTCTGCCAACATGGATCTCTCTCTCTCTCTCTCTCTCTTTCTCTCTCTCTCTCTCTCATGAAATGGTAAAAATATGTATATGTATATATATATATATATATATATATATTTATGTATATGTGTATATATGTAATTGTGTTAATAAAATGTAGAATAAAATATAATGATAGTAGTATTTTTCGAAAAAGAAAACGGATGTTTTCTTTTTCGAAATATAAATTAGTGTTAATATTAAGTAAATAGTATGATAAGAGAAACAAAAATGTATATTAATGTAAAAGAGCCCATAACTCATGTATTTGTTGTAAATGTGTATTTTATGCCTGTCATGGTGGTGGATTGGACCATTGGTCTAAACCATGGCAGGGGAAATAAACAAATTCTCTCTCTCTCTCTCTCTCTCTCTCTCTCTCTCTCTCTCTCTCTCTCTCTCTCTCTCTCTCTCTCTCCTTGCCGAGGACAATAAGTATCATCACTTCGTACATTCCTAATAAGATTTCCACTAAAGGAACTGGTCACACTGAAAAATGTTGCTGTCAAGTGTTAAATGCAAGAAAGCTACACTATTAATTTTATTTGCGCATTCTCTCCTATTAATTCACCAACCATAACGTATTCAAGTCCATTAATTCCAGCATTAAAACGTTGTTTTGACTTGATAAAAACGTTTACTGGCTATCGCCGCGACTCTTGGCTTTACTGTGGAAATGGAGAAAATAAATTCGTGATTTTAAAATACACCAATTATAGAATAACATATAGACTGGTAATCAAAAGGGGAAGTCACGACTGCTACATATAGTGCCAGGTTAACTATAACGGTTAACGGTTCATCGTATACTTCTATAACAGCTATCATCTTGTAACCTTAAGAGTTATCGAAAAATAAGTAAAAATAAATGTTACTTGAAATCTTTAATAAAAATGTCAACTTTGTTTTTTCTATGAGATGCTGAGATAAAAATCTTGCCCAAATGAGAAATGACCACTATTTTGAAAGTTTTGATTGGTTAAGACTGGCTAAAAAACTCAACCATGCAAGCTCTGTGTAAGTACCGTCTCTGTACGACGTTGAATCTGAATCTATTAAGAATTACGGCAGTAAAGTTATCGTGTACACTATTATTTTCTTCACTATTAATGATGTACTCTACGTGAAATTGAATTATATAAATTAGTTAACATATACACCTTTTCCCTACTGTGAAAGGTTGCCATTTTGAAACCGGACAAGATATCGAAAAAAGTTATAATACACATGGTTTACTTGCATAATAATCTGGTATATTTTGAAAATGTGTCGTTCAGAGTCTGTAATAGAAATTGGTTGAGTTAAAAGTTTCACTCGCATTCGAATAGCTCTTATCTTAAATCTTTTTGCACATAACGAGGCTATGGTGAGAAGGGTTGATTCAATGTGCATGTTGAGTTTAGCTCCAATTCTCCTTCCTCTGGAATCTGATGCTGTGACAGACTTGACTCCTGGAATCTGGAATCTTGTACATCTGAAGAGATAAAAAAAGTCGGTGACTTCTTGTTATGAAAGATTACTCGACTACTAGAAATTGTTTTTCCTCTCTTTTCCAGTATCAGATATTAGAAGACAACCCATAACTTTTTAATTATAGCCATCTTCTTTTGATTGATTATTATATTACATGTAATGTATGAAATTCAAAGTCATTTAATAATCCCTGTCTAAAAAGTAATCCCGATTCAATACTGATTTCCGCAGATTATTAAATTTTGTCCAAGCTCATAACTGAACTTTATTAAACAATATTTGTGAGTTGAGCGTTATCTTAATTTTATTAATATAAATATATTCATTCTTTATTTTAAAAGAGAGATGTAGTAAAGCGATACTGAATGTTATGTCATAACAACACCTTTACGCCCTTTTTTGTCGAGATAGTTTTATGGGAGATATATAGTTTTAAAAATATGATTTATACGCATCCCTATCAGCGTTTATTGTTGAGTTTATACTAATATGATATTTAAACGATGAAATAAAAAACTTTTATAAACAAGCAAAAAAGACAAATATATTTAAAAAACTAAGTCATGTACCTATATGGTAGAACAATAACTGATTGAAAAAAATAAACATGGAAGCCTGCATGAGAAGCGTATCTGAATCTAATCAATGAGTTGCTTTACATTTTCCTTAAATACCTCAAAGTACAGAGAAGTATGGAACTCTCTGATGGAAGATGTATCATAGAGGATCAGAGATGTGAAACTGAAGGATCAAGAAAGTGAAGTACGATTATGTAAGAAGAAATGAGTACGGTACTATGAGAAACACAAAAAGAGCCATTTATGATGGAAAATAATACCGAGGATAACAAGAAATCGATGAAGGAATAGCTATGGTCATCATGTATGCAAATCTATTAACTAGATTACGACCACTTAGCGTAGTTATATGAAACGAAACTAGCACAATTTTTTTAACTTGTAATAGTGGTAAGCATTGGTAATCCAGTAATCCTGTCAAATCATTCAATGTCAGTAATCAGATTAATTGTTTGATAGTGACGAATTAGTAGACTAATATTTGCATGATACACACGTCTGATCGTCTAACCTCTTTCCTCTAACCGAATAACTTAGTTCCAAGAGATCATAGTCCCGGTATCTTCAGCCTTGCTTCCAAGGAATTCCTCGCAATCGCAATCTAGATTATTTCAATGTTATCAGGTTTCCAGATGATTGGCCAAGAACTATCTTGACGATTAAGGGATTTCAGTGGGGTGATTCCTCCCAAATCACAAATCAGGTCATCAGCTTTGCCAGTTCTACAGAGCCATCCTCCCATTGCAACCCTCTATTCACTAATATAACAAAAGGAACTCTACAGAGTATACAAAACTCTCCAGGAAGAACCAATAATGGGGTTGAATTTTGTTAATCTTGAGTACCAACAATACTGTCTAGCTGTATTATTATATTACCAAACAAATAGACACACTCACTTTCCAATTTTAGTCATTTCTAAACAATTTATTGCGCAACTAAGCGTATGTAGATGAAGTATACTTTCACCATAAGTTAGTTTCTTTAATCCGTGTCACAAAACAGTGACAGCATTGACTAATTTGTGAGTGACATTGAAAAAAGGCTGTTTGACATTTCAAGCAGAGTTTGCTATCGTGATAAACAAACTCAACTTCTGATAAAAAAAGATTGTGTGAGGCAAATGAAGAACGTTAGGGCAAATATGAACAAAGATTGCGTAAAATCATGACGGAGTGAGTTTAGAGCGTTACGGACCATGGGCAGGGAGGAATGGCATGGGATGTGGTGCGTTTTCATGAAGAGAACCCGTGGATAATCCAAGTTTCCTTTGGCGCAAGTAATAACTGACTATCTTAGTTTCCATAGGTTAAGCCATGTGATGTAACGGAGATAGTAGCAAAAACAGCGTTGGAATTGCTTCATATTACGAAGAACTAAAAAAGTTGTTAAAATGTATGCAAAAGGATGCACTGAGTTTTATAATTGGAAGAAACTTCCAAATGCAATGAAAATGTGTGTAAGAAAAGCTCACTATGATCCCTCTTAATATTTAAGTTAGATTAGTAAAATACAATGTTCCACCAATAATAATACTTCAATGCGATGCTTGTATGGTCGTCGATTAGTATCTTTATAATAATCGACTATATTTCGTGTAAAAAGTCAAACAATTTAATCGGGATGTGCCGATGGCCGTGCGGTCTAAGATATCGGTCTTTAAGTTAAAGATAGCGCAGTTTAAATCTTGTCTGTGACCTTAGTACATTTTATCAATACCATGGACCTTGTACTGTATCGACTATTCCCTTATTCTGTTTGATAAGATCATCGGACAAGCCGGTGGCCCACGAGGACAGGCAAAGTCGAGGAACCGCCCTCTCCTTAAAAAAAAGTATATACTTCCCTGAAATTAGTTTTATGGGTGCTTCATAAGAGATGGGTTATTGACATATGTAAGGTTTTGACATGTTTTCATGTTAATTTATACCTAAAACTGATTTGGTTTTGTTTTAATACAAATACTACTATGACATGTTTGATATGTTTCATTTAAAATATTATTTGAAAGCGCTATGGATAAGCTTTCTCTTAAAGTTTTTATTTTCAGAATTTTAACCTTAAGATGGGCCTTTTGGTTTAAATTTAAAAGAATATTTTCAAGAAAATTATTTTTGGTTTAACTATCAAACAAGAAAAAAAAATCAGATTTATATTACTTTCTTTAAGAAATAAATTTCTTTCTTTCAATTTTACGAAATATGAATAGCTCAATGGCATAAGTTCACACGTTTCAGAGGTGCAATGCAGACGTATTGAGTCAATTTGTACAGGAAAATTGACAAAGTTAATCATCGAATTGGACACATTTCTTATTTCTACCTTACAAATCGATGATGCTGTTGCACACGGACCTGAGTTGCTGAAACCTAGCCGGTCAGTTATACATGATTAATGCGGTGACGTGGACCGTACCCGTGTACAACTGTACTAAAGGAAGACAGACGACTGTCCCATTCTACGGGATTGATTAAGTGGTACAAGTCCCGGTCCCGAAGCCACCTCGGCAAGCCCGGTAGTGGGCTTTCACCTGTTTACCGAGGCTTTCTGTGACCCCCGACCCGTTCCCCGCTCCTAACCGGCGAATCGTTTACTTTTCGCGTCTCGAGAAAGTCGGCTCCCATCTCATCGCGGCGGATTAGCGCCACTGTGATTACGGCGGATGACAAGCTAACGGTCTCCGGCTCTTCGGTAACCCGAATGATGCCGCGGGAGCGACGGTCCTGTGCCCCCGTCAGTCACGCTGCCCGCCATCCGTCTCCTGCGGCTCGGTAACAAATAGGCTGTCGTGCCCGAGGGACTGCTTCCCTATTCGATTTAGAGTAATATCGTGATTACATTACAGTTTTCAGACCCCGTGCTCGTGACACGGACGGACAGATACGTCTTGTAGCAGATCTCGGAGGACTCACAGTGGAGAAAGTTCACTTTTTGCTCCCGCTGAGCATGAAAATGTTATACATCTGGGATCACTGAGAGTCGGCAATCGCGGAGACAAGAGTATCCGTGTTCGGTCAGAATAATACAACCGTGAGAAAGGACGCAATTACGTACATAAAACACGTATCATTGCCGGCTTCCACAATACTTATCCTTGAAAAGTAAGTATGGTATAAAAGATTGCCTTCAAAAATAAATCCTACTACAGTACATTTAAGAATAAAGTACCTAACGGTTCATTACATGAAGTGCACGTAGAAGGTCAACATACAGTAAAATAATGGCTAATTTCAACTACCATAAGTTTTTATCTTCCTATCGCCATTTATCTTAGAAGATAAGTTTTTTAAAGTGCTTTCACGTATCTTTGTTACAGAGTACACCCAACTTAGAACAGAAGCGTTGTAATTAAAACATTCTAGGAGATTGTAGAAAACTAAGTTATTTTACAGCGTACGAACTACCAGGAGCATACGGCGAGCGGACAGAGATTTAAGGACTCGAGCAACCCTTCATCTTCATTTGTTTTAAGAGGCCCAACACATTTAAGGGATCAAAAGTTTCGAGTATAGTTATTTTGAGACTCATTTAACCAGCTAAACACATTAACAGCTACCAACTAATGAATAGAAAAACAGTACTTTGACATGCAATAATCTGTCAGTTTCCATTCAAATATAACGTTTTAACAAACTGGACTTATGGTAAGAGGAGCTTTGATATATAGAGTGATAACACCTGCTTCATTCTTTATCCTTCTTTTTGTAGCTTTTAATATTGTTTGGAGAAGAAATTTTCAGTTAATATTATTTTCTCGTCTACCCTTTCCTATTTTGGCATCTGAGTGTAACCCATTTCGTAACCATTTAATAAAGATAAAACTGAAAAGGTAACAGTTTCAAAATATGGTAGTTTATCTCATTCCATGAATAATAATAGCCATAACCCATGTTCTTGCTATCATGTAAAACATTAAAACTGCTACATCGTAGAAACACAAGCTGGAAAATGTATATACGATATTATGATGATATTTTATTTACGACAGTACACATAATTCTGAACGACGGACCTTACTGCTCCAGAATACGCTTGACGAATTCAGCATTGAAAATTAATGTAACTTTTCGAAGTAGTCTTCTCCACTTTAACAATAAAACATAGTTAATTTTGGACCTAATCCATCCAGGTCCATCTATCACGATCAAAACCGACTTCCAAAGTATAGGAAGTAAAGTAATTTGAAGTTTGTTTAGAAAAATTCTAAAGACAAATCTGATGCAAGTGTTAGAATGCTAAATGATGTACTCTCGTCTGCAAAAGGTTTTAAAATTAGGTACTTACATAAGTGTTAAATGTACAAGGTAACAAGTCAAGATGTGTAATTACCCACGTCATCATGATTACCCTTCTCTAATGGCTCACAGAACGAACAACAGGAAAGGAATACCAGTCCGGATACAAGGCACAAGGATGCTGTTGTAAAGGAGAATTCTGTTTCTCAGCTATAATTACGTGGTGATGGGACAATAGGATTTTAGACATGTACCATCGTTATATATTGAAAAAATACAACACTACGTTTCAAAGACTGAATCTACCCTTTTCTTCAGGTGTGAAACCCCTAACAAATGGTTGCTTGGTGATTGTTTCTCTCAAATACAGTCGAGCAAATGGAATCGTTCAGTGAGCACATCTTGATCCCAATAGTTTATTGGGGAACCATGATTATCAATATAGAAGCATTTGAATGAGGATTCTCTTGATGGAATTTCATTTATAAACAGTTTCCTTACAGGTCGTTTCAACTATTGAGCGATCATTCCAATAATTGTAGAGCTGCCATTCATACTATGAATCATATCGTGAATGAGTATAGTCCTTAGGGGTGAATGATCTTAACTTAGACAGCTTTTCCATGTCTAAAGTAATTGGGATTTTGTTTTTGGGATGCAGTATTATATTGTGCTTGATACATGAGTTGAATTATTTTAAATTGATACGTTTACGAAGGCATGGTGTAAACAGTTGTTATACTTAATAGTTAACCTGTATCGGCCCAGATAATAAACTGAGAAAAAACATAATGTGTGAGAACGGAACATAGTACTGTAACTATATGGCTAGTGCGGGTTAAATAGCTGAAACTATACCATACAATATCATGTCACATACACGCTTTTTAATATGCTTGATATGATTATCGTGGTTCTTTAAAAATCGGAGTTAACATTTTGTTCTTGAACGGATATTTTCGTAAACGGATATACTCGACCATAGCGTTCTCGACGTGCAGTTATAACAAACTGAAAGAGACGTGGGAAACTTAATGAACTTTATCCATACACGTCTCTCTTTACGTGGCCCACTACTCTGAAAGAGACGTGGGAAACTTAATGAACTTTATCCATACACGTCTCTCTTTACGTGGCCCACTACTCTGAAAGAGACGTGGGAAACTTAATGAACTTTATCCATACACGTCTCTCTTTACGTGGCCCACTACTAATGAATCTCCACGGGAAATAAAAGTTAGTAGGAGGTCGAGTATTATCGTTCACTAACAGTTTACATGCAGAGCTTTAAGTTCCAGAAACAGAGTTCATTTAGGTCGAGCTCGGAAGAAAACAACAGTAGCCACTATGCGGCCTGAACTACGAGTATTTGTTTAACAAAGCCGGGCAGATGAGTCGGCCGGTAAGCGCATGTATGAGGCCACATAACCGACCGTCGAGTTGCAAAAACAGCGCGCCTACCGCGCCGCCCCCGGCAATTACTTCATTACGGGCTATTCTTGCCTATTACAATTACAAGCACAATGCGCAGTGCTCCTAGTTGGGCCGGACAATGCGCCATCAAGCGGCGGTAGACTGCGCCTGCGCTCTGGCTCTGGCGGGCACTGCATGAGGTTGGAAGATGGTCAGCAACATTCTCTCTATATTCCGGTTAGAATAACTCTGGTGAGGCGCAGGAGTGATGAGAAGATTTAACCATTTGCTCAAGTTATTCGGTTATTTCATTGAAACCTTTTTCAAATACATTATTACATTTGTTTTTGGTTTTTCTGATACAAATTGTACACAACATCTAATTTTAAAAACATCTTTACAAATCTCTTGTCTTCAGCGTACTTGATGTGTCTCACTAGGTTTACTGAGTAAAACAAAACAGGACATGCGTATCCAACTGGTGTAAATATTTAGTAAATATTATAGTATTTACTAAACTGAGAACTTAGTTTGGAATTGTGTTTAACGGCAATTAAGTAAAAGTCTTTAACGTGTAAATATTATGGTTAAAACTTATAACCATAGTGTCTCGCAGACATTCGCGATTTAAAAACTGGCACGGTACATTATTTAAAAACTAGGTTATCAAGAAAAATTTACGTATTAACATAAGTATAGCTATAAATACGAGTAGTATTTTTTTATTAGCACAAATCATGTACTTTTACATCAAAATAATTAAAATAGGTTATTGCAATAATTCCATTGAATATAATTTTGAATGTACAGGACAGTAGAGTGTAATTGTAAATTATTTTATTATAAAACTAATAATATTATACAATTTTGTATACGATTAAATGTTCATTTTGGTTGGACTTTGAAATTGTTAAAACATGTAAAAACTAAGAGAAAATCAAGAAACGTAATTAATTTCAATAATCATCAATTTCATTTCAAATCATCCAATAATCTGACTTCGACAAACTACATGTCACCCAATCAACCGACTGCGACAAACTAAATGTCATCCAATCATCCGACTGCGACAATCTACGCCTATTAGACTGAAAAACTACACATTATCCAACTTTAGCAAATAACCTATACCGACTGTGAATTATTTGAGATTATCACCCTGTAGCTTTATTAAGAATTAAATGACTAATTTCGGATGTAAACCTCTATTTCTTTAAATTTAAATTCTAACTTGGGACACGAGTTTTTGGATTGATCAACTGGGGGTAGATAGTGGCTTTATTATATAGGTTTATGAAATAGCTGAATTTTAGTTCACCTAAATACAGAATTATACGTTTTTCCTGGAATTTGTCGATCCAGAATTTAGGGAAAAGCCAGTGAGGTGTTATTATAGAGCTGGTACCACTGTCTATCAACGTAAACAAATTAACAGAGAGCTGGAGATTGTCGATAGGGAAATAAAATCGATGGCATCTTCAGTAATGAAAGGTGAATTATTATTCCCGGACACGCAGACGGAGGTGTCGTCTTATCCGATCCTCCGGCAGCCAAACAGGGGTGTTTGTTAGAGTACAGTGCGGTTAGCGGCTTGTAGCAAACGTCATCACCCTTCTATCTGTTTGTATCATCATCAGTCTCCCCAAATGGAAGTGAAGGGAGTAAAGTAGGTTCTTGGACGACCTTGCCTTACCTCCGACTCTCCATTGCGCTACATCAGCATCTCTGTATCTGTAGTATAGTGAACCGCTATAGTGAAATAACCTTGCCTTACCTCCGACTCTCCATTGCGCTACATCAGCATCTCTGTATCTGTATCTGTAGTATGGTGAACCGCTATAGTGAAATGACCTTGACTGTACCTCATAAGAACTATGTTCAATTTAAAACAATTCTACGCCACTATTTCGATCTTAGAAGTATGAGTTTTAAATGTCATGTGGTCAGTACATATCCAGTATATAAGATCTGCGATTATGATTCTTTTGTTCTGAATAACGAATACAAATATCGCAAAAACTAAAATTGCATATGGACGTATATATATATATTATTTTTTTTTTTAAATAAGCCATATCCCATAATTGTATGACTAGACGTACGGTCTTACAAGTACTTGATGTTGAAAATTGTTGTCATGGAATTATAATCAATATGGCCGCCAGCACAGCCGGGTCTAAAAGATGCGGTGGCTGCACTGTCTGGTGAGAGATATTTGATCCTAGATTTATGTATACATTATGTTCAAGTTGATATAAACAAGGCTCCCTTATTAATAACAGGGCCTTATTATTGTACATTATCTATTTGCTTTCTTACTCGGTTTAAGAAATACAACCTGCTAATAAAATAATTACTCCTTAAGAATACAAATAACAATTTTAAGAGCTAAAAACAAGATGTTAGGAAAAACTATTACTCACCAGTGGCGGATGTAGAGAACTGTTTCGGGTGGGGGGGAGGGCTGACACACTAGGTGGTTTAGGAAGTATAAAATACCCTATACAAATAGGTGCTAGGGACTTATTTCCCGGGAAATAGCTGAGTTTTAGGGCCTCATAAATGTGTTCCAGTTTAAAAAAAAACTTCTTGGTTTAGTGTTAACTTTGTCTTTCCAAATTTCGAGGATTGTTAGAGCCCCCAAAGCCCTCCTTATTTACGCCCATTCTACACACAAATGAAACTACAAATCAAAATATCTGTCTTGATGAATTTTTAAAACAAAATCTGGTAATGTCCGTATTATTCTGTACATACATACCATCAAATATTATCTATGTTAAATTGTTCTCTTCACACTCAACATTCTGATTGAATCTTAAAATATAGAAGAAAAAACGCAGTGATTTGAACGTAGTTTACTCATTTTGAAGAAGGAATTTGATATAACAAAATGTCAGTTAGTCGATATATTTAGACTAGATCCTAACACAGGTTTGTAACAGCTCTGTAACAACGGCTTAACTTAGGCTTGGCTTTGGGAGGGGGGGGGGGTGAATCGGATTGATTGCTACCACACCGGGGGGAGAGGTGTGTGGAATAAATGTAAATTGAAATAAGTATTTCAAATACGTTACATTGCTGTTATACGTATACATATGTAAAACGTTTAATCCTTTTCAGAGGAGGGATCTATCACACCCCCCCCCCTTAATTATACACCACAGGTCTGTAATAGCTTACATTACTATCTTTGGTCTTAATTTATTTTTTCTCTTTAAATTTCAATCTTAATAAATATTTATATATAGATCAAAAGTAACAAATTTGAATGTACTTCACTAAGTTTCAAGAAGGAATATGATATGATAATATTTGAGTTAAATTTTATTTATTCAGCCAAACACATAAATGTGTTTTTTAGTTCACATTTGTAGTAGGTTTGTAGTAATTTCAAAACAAATGAGCAGTAGAGTATGTTGCTTTGGGTTTTAAAATGAAATATTATTGGTCAAAAGTTTTCCGAGTCGGTTCTTGCTTAATTTAGGAACAAACACTCCAATAAATAAAAATTTGGTGTTAAATAATCCTGGACCTCTCCAAAATTCAACGTTACTGCCTTTAATCTAATTAAATATTAATTTTTACATATACAGTAGACATACTTCCTGGTCTTTAAAACTGTATCTCTTTGTATTTTTAATGACATGTGTTTTTATTTAAGTCTAAATTGTTTGTATTATTACTTTACTTTTATTTCAGTTATATGGGTCTGATGATGTGTTATTGAACACGAAAGGCCTCACAAAAATAAAATTTCTTATTTATTGTAGTGTTTGTTCCTAAATTAAGCATTAGATTCCAATAAGAAGAAGCCGGTAGAATGTATGTCGGTTCTTGTTATATTTTGTGAATAACTTACTTCTTCACGTGTTCGCTGTTTTTATAGCACCGAGCCATACCGTAGTCCCTTTCCCTCTCGATATGTCCTAATAATAGAGCTTGTTCTCTCGCGGCGGTCTTCGTTATCGTTCCAGTAGTTTTTCCTGTAACTCTCCCGCCAACTAACTGTCACCATCACGGCGATCAGCTGATCGACGGGTGACGCAACCGACCCCGACACCTTTGTCGTCCCGTGGGCGCTCTGTCTCCGAGGAATTTATTCATGCGGCCGTATAATCTGTAAATCTCCGGGCATGATGACTCCGTTGTGCAAGCACCTCACTCGAACTGACCTGGCACACGGCCGCACCATCTGCCGCGGTCCGACTCATCGACACCGAGGTCTCGCGGAATAACGAACCGCGGTCGGGTAGAACGAGGTAAGGAAAGACCTCATTAGAGGAAACATCTGTTTGGTGCCATCTGATTCCGCAGGACTCGCTTTCACTCTCCAAATGTGACGGTTTGTGTGGGATGGGACGTCGTGCCCGTGTAAACACCGCTCCGGCTCCGCTCCTGCTGATGGCGATGACGCCACGACCCTCTGTGCCCGAGTTGCGCCACAGAAGTCCTGCCACGATCACATTCATCCCGTGAGATCCGCACTCGTTGCTTGTCCGCTGAATGCTAAATGCGGCCATTATCGTCCGTCAGCTGATATGTGATAACACTCCATATTTCTCGGCTGTCGGCGCCGCGCCGCGCCACTCAAGACGAACGGCTGTTATATAAGTATCGCCCTCAGCAGCCGACTGTAGGGAAACAACCTCGTGTATAGCCTCATGAAAAAAGTGTTGAAAAACAACTCTGTTACTACCAATTATATTTTGAAATTAAAACAGATGAGATGTTTGATATAATTGATATGTATGCAAATATTATTGAATGTCCTGTAAAGTAATCACTTTTGCAGCATTAAATAAGTTTAATGTTTATTTTCTGCACTCCAAATAATAATAATAAATATTTTATTGTATAAACAATGTACAAAATTGTATTGCAATTATCAGTTTTATATTTCAATTAAAATTACAATTTATTCACGACAACTGGACGCATTCACACATACAATATTTTCCATTCATAATCTCGTTCATTCGAATATGTCCACTCTAGCAGCAATTTCAGTCGGCCAATTCAGCGGTCTCCCAATCGTGTGTTAAAAACTCGTCTGTATTATAAAATGCTGCTTGGATTAAGGCTGATTTCAGACGAACTTTAAACGCCTTGGGCATATTTGTACTTTTAATGGAATTATGGCAGAAAATGCCATAGACTAGTCGAAAATCATATCTTTACAATGGGGCTCCCATAATTCTCCAATCAGAACAATAAAGTGGTATCAGTCATTTTCATATGGGGCTAAAATCAAAAAGGCCATCAATACAAAGAGCCCTTAGGTAAATCTTTTCATTCTGTTAATAAAGTTCTTCACTACAACAGGAGAGAAAACATTTTTACAGCAAAAATTACTTTGTGGCACTGGAGAGATATTACCGGAAGTATACTACAAGGTTGGGAAGTAGAAGCTTGTTAACTGCGTGAGCACGACCACTTTAAATATACGCTTGCACAAGACAGGAGCGCCAAACATGTCACAGTTATCGTTGTTTGTTTCAGTAACGGCAGCAGATTAAAAAAATCCTGTTTCCCTTTCAAATCGGCCATTGTCATTGATGTATTTAATACACAGATTGATGTGTTATGATTGGGTAGTAATTTCGATACAGGAATGGGAGGTATCGTGTTAGGTCGGAGTACACAGCCAGGAGGGAATTTGGAAAGGAAGGCGCGTATGAAGGAGTGCGGGTTATTACTGTGTATTGAGATCAGGACAATAATTACTAAGGTTGAAACTGCATAACGACTGCAGCAGCACCGCACCTGGCAGTGAGGCCGTGAGACAGGTCGCGCCGTCCACCGGAGATATCAGCCAACATTAATCATGTTAATAAACTGGCCTGCTGGGCTGGGCCACTCATATTCCTCATTACCGGGATAGGATGATCGCTTCCGCCCAATTTTCCGACTCCGGGCAAAACTAATCTCTCGGAATATACACTCTCCCTTAATCCAATTAGAGAAATCTGATGATCGAGAGAAAGGTGACCTGATCACTGCAGTGCAGAAATCAGCAAAATCTGGAGATGCGGTAGAAGCTTTTTATGCCGCTCGTTTTATTTGAGGATTTTTAGAGAAGGAATTGACTGTTCCGTTACAAATTTGGAAAATTCTTCCCTTTTGCTTCATTTTTTGACGCTCTACCCACTAGGCTCGTCTAAATCAGTGTGCTTATTCACTGGAGGCATTTACACAGCTCGCTGGACGCATTTGCACGGCAACACTAACACTCTAAAAATAAAGCTAACTGATAATCATGCTGTTGTATATATATATAATTCAATTATATTAAATGGTTTTTAATATCATTCTGTAAGTAAAACAATTAACTGTTTATACTTCTTCAAATATTCAGTACCTTTGGCCTGTCACTGTGTGATAAACCCAATCAAGATATCAAAAATCGGGATAGCAATTTTACCCACAAAACTCCTTTTCTTTAATTGGTCCATCATTTAAATTCTTTAATTAAACTATAACGCCTCTATATGCTTCCTAGCGAACCGGCTTTTGGTCCATTTTCAGCAGAGTCACGGATTCCTAGCCTTACAGGCGAATGAATATTACAGTTTTAGTATTCATTGACATAATAACTTCCATTATTCGATTGTCGTTGTTGGATTTGAAATAGTACAATAATTTTAAAAAAACTCACCATAGTCATGCAATCATCCGTGATAACCTTCGGATCCACCCTCATCCGATGATTTGTCCGATGGTTGATTGAGCAAGAGGCGACATCAACAAAAGAACACGCGGATGCATGAACGCCACGTGGGAGTCATACATACTCAAAGGGTCGTTATTGTCCAACAATATATAAACACGGGTGACTCAGAGCCAACGATCGGTTCTATAATGTTTATAACGAGACTCACACCGTGTCGATTACTCACGCTATTATCGAACAATGGCTGGGAGACCGTCCTCCGGTTGCGAAAGGAAGCGTGATGCCAGTAGGTGTTCGCGATTTCCCGTCCCAGAAGGTCGATGTTTAATAATTAGGCGAAAGCTGGATTCCTGTAAACGTTGTGATGTGCGACAATACGCGAGTGGGACCGTTTTAATTAGACACGTACGTCGAGGACAGGCGAGGAGTACGTCGCTGTCGAGACCCGCGTCCTCCGCCCCCTCGGGCCCGCGGTGAAAGGGAGAATAACCTGTCGGCCCGGTGGTGTGTCGCTAAATCAAAATAGTTTATCCGGTTATGTAAGCAGGGCGGGAGCTCTTCATCGCTGACCTGGATTAGGTGCCACGGAGGAACAGGTGTACAGTTATACTGAAGGTGAAGGTTTTTTTGTGCCGTTCTGTCATTTAAAGAGCGCTAACCGATGTTTTATTCATTATATTATGCCTCGCGTATGACGCAACAATCTTGGATTTATTATTTTAGTTCCCTGCTTCTATATGTGGAGCATGAGAACTTTTGTCGCTTCTCCATTTTAGGTTACTGATTGTATTTTGTTGTAAACAAACATACTTTTTCTGATACTAATCATAAATTTCAATCATATATTAGTCAGAAAAGGTTATTCTCTATGTACCACTAGTTTACTCAGGAATTGTCCTGCGCTTTCCAAACGCAACATATGGGGACCGATCATCGACAATACGGTAATCCACAGTATATTATAAGAATTTTTACGTACTCCAGTCCTTATTGGTGTACATTAATTTCAAAATAAAAAAGATTTAAAAAAGATACCAAACTAAAACTTGTTATTGTTTGTTTCGTATAAGTAAATTATAAAGCACGAAAATCATGCTGTCTGATTGCAAACTGTCCTTCGTGGGTGATGCAGCAGTGAACTCTCAAGAACGCGGTGGAATATTGTTGCGTGTTAATAAATAGTAGTTGTTTTATAATCTTTCACACTCGACAAAGTTGGACTTAGTGCTGTATCTACTATTAATTTGCTTTTTTTTGGAAATTAGATGCTCTATGTATGTCAAACGCAGATCCTCGTCGTTGGTGTATGTGTGAATGTGATACCAACTGGAAGCGTGTTGTTCACGGTGGTCCACATTTTACGAAATGGGCTAGGTTACATCCCTAAGTCTTGGTTCAAAAAGTATAAATACCCGAGTTTGAACATTTTATTAAAATTTCTGCATTTTGTAGTATAATGATTGGTGTGTGTGTTATATTTCTGTGTCATCCGCCATCCTCGGATTCATGTTATTGTATATAATTTGCATTTACAATAATATGCCTATAGTCGTAGATTTATAACTGGTTAGTGTCAGCTCTAACTGAACTTTATGTGCTGCATCTCCTATTTTTTATTCCTTTTGTAAATTCATTTATCGTATATTATCGATTGTAGTGACCATTTCAGCCTGCCTTAGGCTAAAATATTAGAGTATCACATATTTGTATAAAAGTCAAACATATTATAAAATATATTGGAGTGTTTGATCATATATTAAGCATATACAGTATGTAAAAGGTTACTCTGTAAATGTTAGTTTTTTTGTTGTTTTGTGTATGTGCAGAGATTTTCTAGAAAATAAGAATCTCCTTCTTAAAACGGCATTACGTTATGAGCAAACTGTTATTTCAACACAAAAACAACAATTATTGAATGATGCTTATTATTGTTAATAACAAACATGACTATTTAAACTTGTAGTTTGGTGCAAAACTCGAGAACCTGAACTGGTGGTTTCTTTCCGAGGACAATCAACTCTTTTGGAAAACGTTAAGTGACAATATAAGGTAGGCCTATGCTTTTTCCAGCTCTGTGTTATTGATAATAGGTGGTATCTTTAAAATGTATATTAAAAGTCACAATTTTTTGAAGCTTCTTGTCGGGTTTCGTCCAGTTATGGTGTCTTTGACAGAACATATAACTTACGTTTTAGTTTGAGGTTTTTCATTATTTTTCATATTCTGATTAGGGTTTCAGTCGTGATACAAAAATCGATAGGTTTAAATGTATTTTTTTGCTTGTTTAGTAATTTTGTTGCATTAATCATTTAATAATACATTTATATTACTTTTCTGTCTACGCCATTACTATTCTTTACCTTTCAATTCGTGCAATGTTTTAGAATAATAATGATTTGCTTTATTTTTATTAGAGTTGGTAGTTTCCTTATTTTTGATAGTACATTGGTTAGACACATGAACATTACTGTAATGAATTAAAATAAAAGTACAAATATACAGTGGAAAATCAGAAAAAAGACTTTACTGTACTAAAATAAAAATGGCTACGTACTTTTCTTTCAGTGGCCGTTGATAAATTACTATTATTATTGCGTTATTCACGTTGTACTTTACGTAACTTTAATAGATCACACTTTATTCAAGCAAACAAAATGGGGGACAGAGAGTAGGAGTCCTTGTACGGTGTGATGAGCTTGTTTGAACAAGACGGTCCCAGATTGTGTATGGGAGGTTCTGTGTGACCTGGTTGTGGACATTGGGGCGCTCGCCTCGACCGTGTCCCGCAAACCCTACCGTAATAACAGTGATCGAAGCTAGACACTTTATGAAGAGATAAATCTTCTAATGGTAGAGAAGACTTCATCATCCGAGCAGACGTGCATATTGTGAAATGTAGGCGGTATGCAAAATATATTGGTGGTGCGGCGAAGCGCATATAATCGGCGAGAAAGTCTTCTTTAGACGGGTCACAGGCGTGGTGTTTACTTCTCTATTTACTTCACCACTTAACACTCACTTGACAATAATTTGTTCAACTTTCTTCTAAAGCTACTAATAATAGTAATGCTGTAGTTATTCAAGAAAACTAAAGCATTACTCCAGAATTTTGTATTAGGATTCCAAATGACGTAAATATTAAAGTCTTGAATGAGAAGTAACCCAGCTATAACTTTCAACCAAATCAAAAATTCCCAAAGAAGCTTAATAACTCGTATAAATAATAATAATAATTCTATTTATATTTATTGGTGATAATATATTGTGTTAAGGTTGAAATGGATTTGCCATCATTATAGGTTACAAAACATGTTTATTTATTTATTTATTCAATTACATTGTTTTATACAGTTTCACCTAGCCAAGTTACATAAAAAACTTGTCGGCGAGGTCCAGCGATATTTCCTTACTTCTACTGTTCCACTTCTACTGGTAATAATGTCTTTAATATGTTGTATCGCTTAAATCAATTTACTAAATTAAAATACTAATGACAATTTATTTGCGGTTTAGGGCAAGGATCATGTTTCTATTTATATTTGGCAATTGTATGAATACGGTTAGAACTTAATATAACAATAACAATAAAATAATATAACGATTACATAACGAAAAACAATATAAATTACAATAACATGGTTAGATATTTGAAAACGATTTTTCTAATAATAATAACAATATATTCTTCTAAGAGTTCAGTGCTGTGTAATACGTGCATACATGTCTGATTTTGTTCGTCTTTGTCTGTCTTCAGTTGTGTGCAGTAGTGTCGTCTGGTCGAAGCAGTTTCTGCTAATCGTAGTTAGGTTATGTTTTGTTTTTGGGTTATATTTATGTTATGTTTGCTCACTGAGTAAAGTGGGTTTAGTGGCTTTTTCGTGGTCAGTGGATAAAGTAGTGTGTATAAACAAAAGTCTAGTACAGTGAGAGTGAATCTGAGTAATGAAAATAGTTTTGAGTGTTGTGCAGTGTAGTGGAATGTCAGTGCAGCCTAGTGGAGATTGGGCCAGGCTAGGCCTATTCCTAAGACATCTACAAATGGCAAGTTTTGTCTTTGTAGTTGGTATGTCTAGCTGTACTTAACCAAATGTAGGCTGCCGATTTAAACTTCTTTAGATTTGGTAAATTTCCTATTTCACTAGGCAGTTGATTAAATAGATTCGGTACTATATATTCTGGTAGCCTGCGCCCATAGTTTGTCCTTGGGGTGTGTATTTTATACTTAGCCAAATGCCTAGTATTATAGCTTCTGTCCAGGGTTTCTTTAAATTGTTTGTTTTCATAATATATCTGTAAAATTTTAAATATATATAACACAACGTTTCGAGGATTGGAATCTATCCTCTTCGTCAGGTGGGAGAGGTATTAATATACGAAGAGGATAGATTTTAATCCTCGAAACGTTGTGTTATACCTTTTATAACCTATAACGATGGCGAATGTCCGAAATCCTTTGGGATGTCCATTTACATCTTCACTCGTCAATATCAAACTTTAAACAAAAAAGTGATAAGCTAACTATTTTAGCTAACTATTTATCGTTAATATTTTTTACAATCACTAAGGTAATCTTGGGGTAAAAATTAAAATATTAACAAAAAAAAAAAAAAAACACGGAGTATTCTTTTAACATTCCAAAAAGCAATCTTTTGGCCATACAAATTAATTTTCTTTCTTTTATCCCCAATACCACCAAATCATAGAATAATGGTAGTGTGCGTCTGACAAAGCACTCATACGATTATGGTGCGTGTCTGTTACTGTTGAATGGTCAATAAATACCACACAAGGGCTCTTGATGGTTTGTAATTCTGTTATATAACACTTACATACAAAACGAAAAATGTCAGTAGGACACTGAGATAGGGACTCACAAAGCTCACACAAGAGGAGTTGGCCAAGCAACATTCTCGAACGCGAACACACACACAACCATCACGCGAGCGCAGTGAGCCGGGCCTCGTTAAAACAGGAGCAGAAAAGTTTCTAGCACATCACTTTCTTATCACATTCGTTTCCATAAATTGCTAGTGATTAAATTTCTTACGAAGTCGATGAGAAATCTACCCTATAACAACGAGATAGGATATAGTGCAGAGGTTGAAGTTTTCAAATCAATAAAGCTTACCTCAGTTACCGACCATAATTTTCCTTCTTTTTCAGGGACATAGATGACATTTCTCTAAGATTAATTTAAATAATACATGGAGCAATGCGTTGCAAAAGGTGCCGAGACGTTGTTTTCTTCTAATGGCCATCAATTAGAATAGATGCTAAAAAACATTGACCTTTTCAAACAAAGGTTCCAAATTATCTCTCTATTAGAATCAATGTGGAATCCATCCTACAACACAGAAAACAGGTGGTAGTAGAGTATACTGAGTTTCAAAATATCATACTTGGCCTGAAAAAAGTCATTGGAAATTTCGTTGTTTATAGCAGGCAGGCATCCAGATGTTCCTCCAGGAGTCTTTTGAAACGATATATAAATCAACGATACAAACTCAATTGCTAGTATGTGTTTTTTTTCACTTACATCAACGACCCCAAGAAATATTGATCTTCCTACTGAAGTTCCGAATGACATTCCTTATGAAGCTTTGTTGAATCCTTCCTAGAGCAGTGAGAATATAAATCTAGAAAAGTTCAATATTAACCTTCAGCGTTGTTAGGGTTTATTTAGCTGTTCTTGTAAATGTTCTATAACGCTTCCTTTGGGAAGGTCCATAAAATGATTCAAAGCAAAAAAGATTACTCTGAATTTTCATTTTCAAAGAAAATGTTTGTCACGCCGTTTAATATACCATTTATAGACAAGAAAATAACACGTTTTTGATTATTCCACGAGGAGTAGTTCGAAATTGAAGCAGAATTTTGTCATCTTATAACAAAGCCGAAATATGACAAATATGGTGAATATGACGATATGAAACTTTTTACTGTATGTACATGAAAGATGGCTGGGGAGGATGAATGATTTTTTATTTATAACAAACATAATTACCTCAAGAACAAATGTAATTTTCTTAAATTATATTTAACGAAAAAAAAATTAAATTTCCTTAAATCAATGTCAATACCTAAAGCCAGTGTACATACTGTGAAAAGTTCAAAGGCTCCATATTTAAAATTACAAATTTCAACTAAGACCTCATTGTACCTCCTTAAATGTCCTGGATATCATCTCATTTGGAGTAGCATTAGTAGGGTGCAGAAATCACGATTTCTCTAAATAACTGCAGATCTCAGACATAACAGGGACGACTTTGAGATTATGTGACAGTTTTAGGTTAATAATATGTTCAATTATCATTAGTCCATTTGATAATATGTTCAAGATTACATTGAACAACATTACGAAATAGGTCAAAGTAAAATTGTCCTCATTAAACCCACGTAAAATGGACAGGTTCTCCTATAAAATATAATATCTACCAAGGAGTCTTCGTACTAAACGTCAGATGCCAGTACCTGAACATTTCAATCTAGATTAGTAATTAGATTACAGGTATTAAAATGTATAAAATATGATGTACTCAGAACAAGGTCATTATTAATTTAATGATATCATTGAATTTATTCGCTGACCAAGCAAATGAAATTCCTGTTTTATACTTTTACTAGCACACACCCGCGGCTTCACCCGTAATGTTTGTGCAAAATTCGGTGTATTTGTTTGAATAGCTACCATGATTTCAATCGCACATTTAGACGTATTTTAGATCAATTCTGAGGAACTCCACAGTCGAGATTCATAGCTTTCTTAGTGAAAGCTATGAATCATAGCTTTCTTGATTTTCTTATATACTCTGTGCTCAACTATGGTTGTAGAAAAGTTTCAAATAAGAACCGTTGTTACTATCAAGCTTACTCTATGCCTTCACACTATAAATGTAAACAAATTAAATATGATGATTAAATTTATTAAACATATGGTTGTGCTGGAATAAAACAATGTTTACACAGAATAGTTGATGACATTTAAAAGGCTTTTCGATTAATATTTCACAAATTTGATTTCACAATCATGGGATTTTTCACCTTTAGAGACCAGTGGGGCGTAGCCCACAGGGATTTTCGAAATAAGAATAGGCCTATATCCATAACAGGAACTCTTAATGTTCATGTAAATTTTCAGTACAATCGGTTGAATAGCTTTCGTGTGAAACAAAAACGAACTAACTAAAACATTTTTGCATTTAAAATATCATTAGGAAGAGGATACATTGGGTATAACCTCTTCCATAAATAAAACCGTAGCACAAAGATATTATTGATACATAGCGGCTAATACATTGTACCTATCGATATTCAACTACCCCGTTCGATACACTGTTACGATGTAAAGTACTGAACCACGTGACTGTTTCATTTTGTTGCTATTGGAAGATTACATACTATATTTACAAGAATAACTAGGGAATAATGCCGATAATCAATTACACCTTCGGGATTAATTTTCTTACTTATAACGTTTTTTAATATTTCGCACCGCCTTCCAAAGTTATGTAATGTCGGTTTAAATAACTTTGTTTTCCTCAGAATAAAAAATTACATTTTACTATTTAAATCCCTTGTTTATAATCGTTTTTAAAGGTTTTTTTTTTAAAATCTTGTTTAAAATACTTATTTTAATATCAGTGTGTGAAATATTGTACGTTGTGGCATGCTCAAAAATCTAATTCTTTCTAATGCTATTCAAATAAATAAATAAAAGTATAAACGTAATAGATTATTAAGAGAACTTTGAATAACTTTATTTATTTAAATTATTTGAATTCTGGTTTCTTGTTGCCTTCATCGCTTTATTTCTAAAAATAATTCAGTGTTACAATATCGAGTCACCCATTTGCACTATTTCAAAGAAAGTAATATTTATATTTGCGTGGTTCCAAAGTGTCATAATCAGAGTGTTTGCTCAATGTTGGTTACGGTTATTGTTTTAAATGGTTATTTATTTGATGTCGTCACTCAATTAGCAAAAATTGAGTTTCAATTGCAAAGCACAATTATTACAGATAGTACAGGCATATCAAGTTAAGATGAAAGAAACATATAAAAAAATATTAAATGTGAAAAATCTCTTACATGTCATTGAAAAAGCGTGGCTTTTGAGAATCTAAGTACTTTTTGATTTTTCAAGATTACTTTTATACAGGATAAGTCAGACCACCCGTACTGTATGTGTTTTTATCATACCAAGTGAATGTAATAGGGTAAGAGTACGCCACACCACGGCTCGCGTAACAGGCTTCGCTAAGATTGCTTACAAAATTTCTGATCTATATAGCTCATTTCATTCTGTATATGTGCTGCGGACAGACAGATATACATACATATAATCATACAGAAAAGAAGTATTTACATGTCTCCGTCAGACAAAAGTCTACTGAGAGCTTCAATGACGCTCCGTCAAATGGTCGTACATGCACCATTATAGAACTCATTCTTGTCTGTATTTAAATGAAATATTACGAAAAACTCAAAATTTACACATGAAATCTTTCTACAGATATCTTATTACATGATAAATTCATACATAAGTTCAGTAAGTTAGGTTTTTAGAAGTCAAATATTGTCACCTACTTTTAATATTGAGTCTTGTCTATTACATTTTACTTTTTACTTTATGAATAAAGTCTCACGTGTTGAAATCTCATATGGTTGTACACAGTTTATTTATAAATTATTTATTCAGCTATTTTCTTGTTTTCATCATGGCTATCCATAACAGCAACGTTAAAATATTCGCTAACGCTCAGCAAAATCCCATTGCGTTACATGCACCATGATCAAACTCAGCGTCATATGTAAGTATAGCTTCTTGCCAAATTTCAAGTCCATAGGTCAATTCGTTTTAGACTTATGTGAGAGACAGACAGAAACACAGAAATTAAATTTTTCCAGCCCTACAAGTGATAAGGCTTTGGTAATGCTCAGCCAATAATTTTACCCAGTGAACCAAGAAATTATTTACAACTTTATAAATTATCCTAAAATGCCCCAATGATGGGGGTGATTTAATATAAGTACGGGAGTAATATTTGGGGGGGGGAGCACGGTTTACGGTAATTAACTTTTATTTTCGTCAAAATGTTCAACGTAATGAGACCTTTAAAATGATGTAGCATGTGATAAAACCAACGATACCATTTAAAAATATTTCAAAACTCACCTTTACCTCCAAATTGGGTAGTTTTGGAGGTATTTAAAATTTTATTGGATTCCCTAGGTTAAAAATTAGGAATTATGGAGAAAAGAAAACGGTTAAATTTATTTTATACGATGATTAAACATACCTTATTGGTTCTCCGACTCATCCTCTATAAATTGTTTATAAAACCACTAAAAGGCATTGGATATAAATAGCTATGATGTACCATTTCCGGATAAGAAGACCTTAGACAGTCATGGAGTCTGGCGAGTAGTCAGCGTCATGAGTTCCTCCCACTGACAGCAGTGATCTCGTGTCTACACAAAGGTCTGTCTCCGGCAAGGTGATGACAGTCTTCGCCTGTCCGAGAGTCGGGTGATCACCGCGGTCGCCGTCACTCCCCAGTCACGACTCTCCCGTCACCACCACTACCGGCGCGGCGGACGCCCACACGGAAGACTCGCGGACCTTGCTCGGGGCAGGGAGGTGAACCGGTGACTCCGCTACCGGAGCTTGGAACCTTCCCAGATGCTGCATCCGTATCCCGGACCATCGTCCACATTCTGCAAGTCCGTCACTGTGAAAGTACCACTCTGTGTACGTGAAGGGCAGAGATAGATCCCGCTTCGTAGCCGGATATCAGATGTATACACTGTATGATTTCCTAACGAATCTTTCCCATAAACCATGCGCTGATTTATTGAAGCGTTCTCTTTCACGCAAACCGATTACGTATCATACCTGGTACGCCATTCTCGGTATTCATAAGGCTGTCATCTTGTCGAAGACAGACCTTTGTCAGTATTCGTAAAGTCTGACCATACATAACTGTGCTTGAAAATGTATGAGCTTTGATTCATGGTTTTAAAAAGTCCTATGTGTTCTTTTTCATAACGAAAAAGCCTTCCAGTTTAATTCTATATTCTCTTTCTAAAAGACATAACCCCAACTTTTAAATTATACATGAAGTAAATCTTCAATTATTAGCAAGAAGGAAACAGTGAGTGGTAACTCATTACCGAGAAGGAAATGTTCATTTCTGGTATACACGTTCCTTGATATCAATATTATGTTTGATTCTTGCTCATTTTCTAGAAAATCGTCTCCATGAAATCTATCTCTAGAATACTAATATATGCAGTGACACAGTACTAACACGCTTAACCTATAAAAATCCAAGACCTGCAGGTCTTACAAAACGCCGTTCTTGCTGTCTCAACATTGGAACTATGGGCAGTATGAACTATGGAAACTATATGAGTTAAAGTAATAGAGTACAGAGAATCTTACTAGAAGCCGATTACTGTGAGGTGTTCTCTGCTGCTGTAATATTGGAACTAGGGTCATATATGAGTCAAAGCAATAGAGTACAGAAATCTCATTTTACTAGAGGCTGATTACTGTGAGGAGTTCTCTGCTGCTGTAATATTGGAACTATGGTAATATATGAGTTAAAGTAATAGAGTACAGAGAATTTTATTAGAGGCCGATTACTGTGAGGAGTTCTCTGCTGTTGTCATATTGGAACTATGGTAATATATGAGTTAAAGTAATAGAGTACAGAGAATTTTACTAGAAGCCGATTACTGTGAGGTGTTCTCTGCTGCTGTAATATTGGGCCTATAGGCATATATGAGTTAAAGTGACGGATTACTAAGAAACCCTAGACCTAAAAGACATAAGGTACTAGTAGTAATATTAGCATTTTGGCATCTAGTACCTTGGATGACGAAGTATTTAACAGAATTTAAACCACGCGACTTGTCGATTGGTTTCTTATAACTTCACTTGCAGTTATTCATTTATATTAAAACTTTCGACATCTGAAGCGAAAAATTTCATATTTAGCCTTTTTAGTTAGTACATTTACGACGATGTTGTTTAGTTTACTCTTAAATAATAATATTGGTTCTTTTTTAGTATTGTACTAATTTAACATAGCTAACAAACAGTGTTTATAGAAGATTACATACACGTTAATACAATAGTTTTAACTTAACATATTAATTTTTATTGTTGCAACATATTTGGTACAGTTTATAATAAAACGTGTGAAAATAATTTATTTGTAAGGCCGGCTATTAATCTTTTTTATATCTACTACAAGAACACCGTTTAGAAGCAACCTTGTACCGGATCTATCGCAAATAGTCAATAAATCATACGTATGGAGATCGACTGCGTGTCGTCATGTATGTGTCACAGATATGATACAGCGGCCTACATGCATATTACATTATTGACTGACGCGGACAGAACATGCATACATGCATTTCACTGTCAACAAGTCATCAGGCCGACCAATCTGACGGGGACCAGTTCAGTTCCTGTTGTGGCCTACACAGCTGGTTGGCATCACTGCAAGTTCATGTTCGCTGAATTCCAGTTGCAAAAGCCACTGATTACCATCAGAATTAATTATTTACACGTATAGAGCGAACTGGTCAATTTGTTTATGAATGTTATTGGTTCCGAATCAACCAAATTCCCAGGTGTTTCTTGTGTAATTAATGCAGATTAATAAAAAATTATTATATTAAAATATATTTACAAGTTTTTAATTTTAAGCTAAATATGGTTATATAAGTAGGTTTCGCTTGTGCTTATGTATGTAGTGAATTATTATAATAATTTTAAAGATGTGTAAAATACATTTCTATTATTTTAAATGTGGTCCCCTAAATAGCATAGTTATTGATAAAAACGATGTAACACCTTAAAGCTTTCATTTATGAAAGCTTTATGTAACAAATTTCCTTTATAGCGACATTTGTGACATTTAAAAATATTAAATGCCAGATTTTGTGTGCAAAACAAAATAGTTGCATAAGTTCAGCACTCAAGTGAACTGTGTCAAGGCAGATGTTATGTAAACTGGTGATCGCGGTTGGAAAGTTACGTAACATTTCATGAAATTAATTGTTATTCATTTATCGATTTGTGTAGGAATACTTACTCATACAAAGAGATGAGAATTATTATACACCTAAGTCAGCGTCGGATGGAGCTAAACTGCGGTTGCCAATTTTAAAAAGTAAACAAAAGAAAATAAAAAATACCAAACAGATTAGATATTTGTAATAAACCGATACGGACTCACAGTATGATTTTAAGAAGTTCATCCAGCATGAACCAATGTAAAAAGGGCCAACTCATGTTTCCTCCCTGTTTTGCTGCCATCTTGTTTGTAATTATGTGTTAGGTTGGTTATTTACATGAAGAGGAGATCAGATTGCAGATCTCGAAACGTAGTGTTGTCCAGAAAATCCTGTTTCCTTTTCACTTATTTCATCGTCAAAAACAAACTTCAAATAATTGACTGAAATATATGACTCCCTATCTCTCATCATTGGATCTCTTAACAGAAGACGACCCATACTTTTGTTAAAGTACTTTTAAACTAGTACTTTAACAGGAGCGCTAAAGTACTTTTGGGACAAGGTGTAATGAGGGAGTTCGTTGTAAGTAACCAAAATAAGGTTTGGATCCAGACCGTACTTCGTTGCGTCTTATAGTGAACCGCATATACCCTCTATGCTATACGGAAGGGGTATACTGTAAACGGAAAGCAATGTTTAATTTATATTTTGATATAGTAAAAAAATATTTCTACAGCAACTGCTAAGATATGAGTATGCGTCTTGATGATGGGAAAAGTTCTTTCCAGCAACCAAGAAACTTTACAAGATAATATTTGCCTTGTTTTATATATTGTTCAATTTGAAGAAATATACCCACAGAATAATTGCAAAAAACTTTTGTACTTATCCAATCATGTTTACTCTAATCCGACTCAAGTGTTCAACAGGATCGACCTTTCAGAATAAAAAGAAGAACAAGAGCTTAAATATATTGAAATAAACAATGAGATTACATGGAAGAGTGGAATTTTAAGTAGAAGCTTCTCTGGAAAAACTGACGGAGATCAATTTCCTGTTTACGTGCACCGGCAACGTAGCGCAGTGGAACAAGAATTTAACTCGGCAGCTTGTGTGGTGAGTTATCTCACACCTAGATTCTAAATTATTTAAGCTCCAAGTATTTGAACTTTGTAAAATATACAGTTCTTCCAATAAAGTAAATTTTAACATGTTCACACTCCTGCGCACGATGAAAGAGGAATTATTTATTTTAATAGCTACAAGATGTACGTAACAGTGTAAGGTTTTAAATCATTGTGTGATCGAAGTCCTTCATATAAGTATATCAGGACTTTCAATTAAAGGTAATAACCAAATATAAAGTTCCGAACTCACTGTATAAAATGAACGTCTTTGTAGAATAGTGCTACCTTAACCCTGGTATGATAGCTTAAATTCTTGAATACTAGAGAGTTATTTGGCTTTGTGCTGTGTCAGAAATAATGTGTAGAGTAATTAGTGTCAGAAAAATATAATTGTCTGAGGTCTTGTTCTGTGCAATGTGTCATGTTGAAATAAATTAAAGAGATCATGGGGTTGAATGGCCAATATATTTGTTTGATATAAACCATAAACAGATTTACATTTTTGTGAATAATCCCATGCAAGAAGATTGTGAGGAAGATAGGAAGTGTTCGATGGGTGTGTGTGTGTGAGTGTATTGTGGGAGAGTGTGACCTCCCCCAGTGTAAGCCGCTCCGTCCAACGCGACTTACTGTAGCGGTCAGCCTCTCGCAAATTCAGTACCGCTCCCAGAATTCGTTAGAGCAGTCTGCCGACCATACTTCTTCTAGCAGGTACAAGAATTAAGATGGTTTTGATGGTTGCAGACAGGTGTGATTAGATTATTCTTCCGAGTCTCTAGACTTTTAAGGTCTGGAACACAACCTCTGTTCAGGAGACCTCAAGCTTTGCGATGTGGTAGTGGTTGAACTAGACTTCCGGTTGTGCGGGTTGTGGACTCTGGATATGTAGACTCCGACTAAAAACTTCTTCCCTTCTTGTGTAGTCCTTTAGATGTTTCCTCTTCCTCTACTACACTCTGGTATGTAGTTTAGTCTCTTCAACCAAAAGACACAGGCAACGAAAAAAGGTTGTTGGATTAGATCTTCAAAGGCTTTTCTAAACCTTCCTTCTGTTTCCTTTACTAATCAGTGACAGCGAGAAGAGTGAGAAAACGTCCAGCCACAACTTGTATTTTTTAAATAAGACATCTAGTTTCCTAGGAAATAAATTATTAGGGAGATTTTAATTTTCTTCTAATGTATCCATGGATACTTAAGTAATTGTTACTATTATGCTTTTATTTTAAAATAAAAATGGCGTTGGCCGTATCACCATTATATCTTATAATTTATTATATCTTGTTTATTTATTTAATCCCATTTTGTGCTTTAATGTAAAAATAACACAATTGAAAATACTTAAGTAAATATCCAATGTATAAATATCGTATTATTTAAATTTATTGATCACAGTTGAATTTTCCAAAGAATTGAGATTTTCCGTTTGGCTTTATCACATTTTTATAACTTCTGAGGATTTCCCCCTTTCTCTTGTGTTAAACTGTACAGTACTAAAAATAATATTTAAAATATTATCAAAATATATTTATGGAAGTTTGAAATTTCAATAATTACCTATTTTAATCATTTTAGTTTCATAACAATGCGAGAAACGTAGTGTTACTGATTGTTTTGTATCAGTGAACAATGACAAATTTCCGGCAAAATCCTGTTTCCTTTACAATCCTTCCATCGTCAAAAACAAACTTCAAACAAAGAATAACTTTATTTGTACCCTTCCCACGAAATAAAATTATTACTTAAGGTTGTTAAGTTCGAATGGCATTTTCTGTTACAAATTATCACCTAAAAGCTATTAGAATATCATTAGTTTGAAATTATACAGTGCATAAGTGTTGTTTTACGCGTTTAACTCTAGAATATTGATTATCATGAAATCCTTATGTCGTAGGGTATATTTATTTTGTATTTACCAATACAATATTTCTTTCTTAAAACCACAATACCGGTAACGGTTTATTGTTTACTACAAGTATTTAAACATTTATGTTTTTTATTATTTCCTTTTAAGCGCCAATAAAGATGTATATATTTGTAAAAGTACAGGGAAAGTTATTTGCAACACGGCTAATCTGCTTTAAGCAGGTTTCCAGAATTTTTTAATTGTATACTCTTTTTTGTTATTATTTTGATACAGAATAGAAATATAATGTTTTGGGTATAGAATAGACCTTTTTTCTTTTCAGTATCAGTATTTATTTTGTTTAATCGTTGCTCATATGAATCAGAGAACTTTAAAGATATAGATTTCCACTTAGCCAAAATCAAGCATCGCAATTATAAACCGAAAAGTAAATGTGACTTATTGATTCTTGTCTGAATGGGAATTTTCTCCTACAATAAATTACTCATATTCTGCACGATGCCTACTAACCTCAGTTACTTTTGTACCTACCTAATTTTGTTCAACACGAATCGTTTTTATCTGCTGTTACACTAGGGTATTCCGTCAGTGCAGGTATGGTTGCTTGCATAGTGAATGTTGTACCTGCCTCGCGATGGTAGCTGGTAGCACATTGGCACCGTGAGGTCGCCCAGGTCGGCGGCTCGGTCTGCCCCAGTTCATACCATATCGTACCACCGTCAGATTGGTAACTCGCAGAAGGCATCCGATTATCTCGACCGGTCGATTGGAGTCAGATTGGAAATGCAGTGGAGCAGATGGACGGCAACCGCGACCGCAAGTCAGAGTGTAACGGTCCTGAGACAATGAAAGTTGCCCCTCCACAACACCGCGGCAGTAGGTGCATCCTGTGTCCTCGCGTGACTTATGGACGGGCCAGTTGCATTCAATGGGCCTCGGACATGTCCACGCATGTCATCAGTGGATCCGCGCCCGCTGCGCCGTGTCGTCTCCCGGTCGTACATTCGAAATAAGCGGTTGATTGATTGTAACTTGACCACGGAAAGGGGTTAGGAGACCCTTAGCTCCCCTATAACTAAGACAACAGTGGTCGTACCTAACCTTATTTTTTTCTCGTGTATTTAACGGTTAAGAGATTTTTAGACAACACTTTTTACCCGTAACATACAATCATCTGTATTGCCATAGGGTATCACTATTTTCTGATATCTATTGGCTGAGCGTTAGTGAAGTCTATCACTCGAGGGGCTGCAAAACTTCAATTTCTATGTACCTGCCTATCTGTCTGTTAGCACGATTATTTTGAAAGCAACATTCCTTCATGTTTTACATTTTTGTAACATAGAGTTCGCCCTTACTTAAGTTGGAAATTTTAAAAGATATAGGCTACTGAAAATTATTGATCGAGTAATTTAGTTTACGATATGATGTAAGGTTTGTATATGAGAGTAGAGTAGTAAATACATCTTTACGATGGGAAGAACTAAATCATTACAGAATATTCTTTCATACTCGCCAATACAAAGCCGTAAACATTTATATTACTTTGTTAGTATATCATTCAGTTTCTGAAGAACTCAAAGCTTGTAATGAACGTAAAAGACACAGTAAGAGAGTGGAATTACTTATTGGATGTGATTATAAAATAGACCTACATAATGCAAACAATTATCTATTAAAAGTAATTTGTGGTTTGTGATTTGAATGGTTTCTCATTATTGCAGGGTAAATCTTTTGATATAGATAATACTCAACTCTTTGAACACTCATAAAAGTTTTCTATTGTCAACTATGGAAATTAAGTTTTAAATTTGTCAAAAAGTTTCAAATAAACAATTCTGTTTGAGATGAGATGTATCATAATTTTAAAACGCATTCTGTAGCTAGATATGTATCATAGTTTAACAACACATTCTGTAGCTAGAAGTGTATCTCAGCTTAACAACGTATTCTGTAGCTATATATATATATATTATATATATATATATATATATATATATATATATATATATATGTGTGTGTATGTATCATAGTTTCACACGTTGACTGCGGTTGTTGCAGGTTACTATTCCTCTGACTCTCCTCAAGTCGGTACAAGACTAGCATCAAAGTAAAGGTGTTTATCAAAAAGGGGAAGTCGAAAAGCGAGGTTCGGGAGTGCTACTGTTGGTGTTCGTGTGCGGAAAAATATCTCTAGGCGTAATAAGTGTGATGTGAAATAAAATGTAAGTAATTTTAAGAACTTAGTATATTTTAGGGTTCATTAATCATTTTCAATTCCATATCTATTTAAATGTTCACAATTTCGAAAATGTAAATTCATGTAAATGTTTAGCTATTTTAAAGAAAATTTCTCATGTTAGTCCATGAACTCATTATTATTGCAACACTACAAAATTTCTAGTAAATGTTATAATGGATTAAATTTAAAATAAATTGTAATGAATAATTTAATATCAAACATGTTTTCAAAGTATTAAGGTATTAAGGTTTATGCTTAATATGTCGATTGACGCAATCCATTGTTAATTAAAATTGTTAATCAATTTAATGAAATGTTGTCACAAATAAATGTGTTGGTTCATTTGAGGTTATTTGTACTGCCAATCTAACCTATTATTAAATCCTCTCACAGCAACCCTTGCTCAAAATATGTCACAACCTTAATCTTAAACTAAACCAAACTACAAAACCTTACATGGTGGTTTATAAATTTATTTCTAAACAGCTACTCCGTAAAAGAAGGTAGAAATATTAGGAATCTGCACTATTATAGGAGTGCTATCTTATCAATTCCTTATCTATGTATAGCACTCAGGTATTCAACCCCACATTCCCACAGCGTTCGTACAAGCTTTTACTTACAATGCTTCACTGGTGAACGCGGTCAAACCATTATACGTTTTATTGGGTGTGGACATCGATAGCTTTTTATACAGTCTACCTGTCTATGTAGTAGACATTACTGCGATACCGTTTCACAGTTGTCAGTAAGGCAGTGTTGGTTATCCCGGAACGTTTATCAATCTCGTCCGTTTGATTTTAAACGTTGCCCCCAACATAAGCGGAAATTAAGGCGAAACAGGAAGAGATCACAAATAAAATATATATGGCAGGATGAACCTGGTACGCACGACACAGCCTATCAATTAATATTACCCAACTCTAAAACGCAGGAGAGATTATCATTAGACAGCCGCACAACCATTCACTCTAACGGTCATGTTATGCACCTATAAAACACACAGAAGCTCATAGGCTACTTCTAGAACCCGGATTATGGCCACCCAAAGCATTCAGCATCAGTTAGGTCTAAGATTACTACACAAGAAGAGTATGACAGGAAAATTCTACTTGTTTGCTGATCGTTTTAGACAATCATAAATGCATCTATTGAATTTAGTATAAATGGTTATGTATAGATTATGAAATGCCTTTTAAACAATATCGAGATTTTTTGAATTAATTTGATGACATCCATAGACGTTTTTCCATGAGGCATGAAGTTCCAAATAGTAAGACCCCCATAGCCTAGATGCTTCAGAGGCCTGCATTTTTAGAAGGTAGAACTTTTTTCATGTCATGACCCTCATAATCAGAACTTGTAAAAGTTGGATAAAAATATTGGAAGCTTTAAGTCGCAAAGAGCTTAAATAAACCCGTATTTCCCAGGATAAGTTCTCCTAGTGGTTAGAACTTTTCATAAGTTGAAAGTCCTAAGAGACTAAATACGTCTTGAAGCCTGAGGATTCTATCAGATGGGCAAACCTCTAGTTGTAACCTCCAAAAGCCTTGTACTTTTGAGAGGCCAGAACTCTTAGAAGACAGAACCTCTTAAAAACCAGCAACTTCCAGAGACCAAATGATTCTAAATGCTGACATGTAATATATTAAATATCCTTCGGATTAAATTCACTCGAAGCCCGGAATTTCTAAATGGCCTCTATTGTTCATGAGCATTCCAAAGTTCGAGCTTCCCGATACAATGCAGATCCTAGAGACTGGGAGTCTCAGAGCTCACTTAAATTTAGAGATATAAGTCTCCTGAACTTTGAGTTTTCAATGCCTGGGATCATCCCGATATGGAGCATATCTATAAGAAGAGTTCCGTTGGGAAATATAACATTCACAGTAGAAAATTACTAGTGACTGTAAACTTCCTGATGACTGCATTTACAGAAACCTGATGTCTCAGAGTCAGGACACGCTGAAACTAGAAACATTTAGATGTAGGCTTCAAGAGACGGTAATTCATTTAGGTAATCGGGGAGTTCTTTTGGTCCGCGAACTCCCAGAGTCCCGGAGCTTCCAAAAGCGGGGAGCTTTTTTGTAGCCTGAAGCTTCCGGTTTTAAAGAAATTCTAAGAGCCATGAAATTTCACCCGAGACCGGAAGCTCCAAGAGTCTGGAAACTTATGGAGGTCGGATTTTCCACATACAGGTAACTTCAGAATCTACAATGACTATGATAAGGAGCATCCTAAGACCGAAAGTCTCCCGTGACCTTCCAGTGGCAGGACGTAACCAAAATTAGGTCTCAGAATCTTTGGGTGTCCGTGAGACGCAATGTTGAACTGTAAAAACACCCCAAAACCCGCTACTAGAGATTTCTAATAGCATCGATAATTATATAATCAGTAGATAATACTGACCTTGAACTTCCAGGCAGTGTACTGTACATTAAGACTAGAGTTTATCAGATACTAGGTGCTTAAGTTCCCACAAGTAGCAAAACATAGGTATTATGAAGTTCGAAGGAAATCTCCTTCAATCTTGTGACTGGTGAGCAAAAAAGTACTGTTATCGTTTTTAAGCCACCGTACTAGCCAAAGCCAGTTTTTACTACCAGTATGAGTAATTTTCCGAGTCCGTTGGTTCTGATGTTACATTATTTCCAACCCAAGCAAAAGATCTATAACGTAATTTGCGTGCACGCAAAGGAAATTCCATTAAACATCCTGTTCTCTCTCGTAACTGTATTACCCTTGCATAACTCTAATCCAACGTTAAAGATTGTGTGGTATGTGTATACTTGTTTCTTTATTGAAACATTGCTTAATTACATAAACGTATAAGTTACATAATCGTAGGTGTAAACTACACTCAAACATAACATTCAAAAAGTTGGAATCTTGAAGACCTAATACAAAGAGTATTAGGTTGAATAAGTAATGCTTTTCATTAAAAGAGCAAACAAGTGAACCGACGAAACTACATTTACATACATCAAATCAGAATTTTAAATTGAAGAGCCTTATGAAATTCAATGCATAATTATCTGCAACCTTATAAAGCATGAGGCAAACAACTTTCGTTTCCCTTATTACCTTTTGTTGTCTATGATGAATATGTTAATTGGAAAAACAATTCAAAGCCAAATATCCAGTAACAATGAGCCAACTCGTTCCAGATTTCATGGTCTGATAAGGATTTTACTGACTGATGAAGTAATGTCGGTATAAACTTATTACCAATTACAAAGGTTTCCTATCAGAAAGGTCGGTTTGGACTCGCCCACCGTGTCAGCTACGTGGGTTCTTTTAATATTTCAACAATAGAATCACTTGCCCTTCTCGCGCATGAATAAGGACGGATCTGATGACTTATACAGGCCACTTTTACTTTCCCACCGTCTACGTCTGCTTCCCCCAGACAAAGCGCGCTCTCTCATAGAGGGTTGTCAAGCGGCTTTGTCTTTTGTGGAATCGTTTTCCTCCCCCAGGCTTTTGTGAGGCTTTTGGGGCATTCAACGTTAATTAAAATTCATCTCTCAAACAGCGTTGTGATGCCGTTGTTTGCTCTGTTTAAAGGGAGTTAATTACCCTTTAAGCGTTAGAATGGGGTACTTTATTGTTCGTTCACGTATTAGAATGTTTCGAACACTTTAATTAAACATCAAATATTAGTTCTCAAAGTATAATCAACGTAGGCTACCGATTTACTACGAGAAACTTTATGAAGGGCAGTTAAGCAATGTTGATGAGTCATGAAATTTATCTTTCGTAGAAAAGGATCATAATATGCATTTATATGAAATCATCTGAAGAAAACAGGAGTTTTATTTTTTATCTTTCAGTGATACAATACAATCAGTAACACTGCATTTCGGGATCTGCTATCTGATCTCTTCTTATGGTTCCTGTCTTATGCGTGTCACAACACTCTGGAATGTTTTGTACCTGGAATGCTTTAACCTAGCTTGTAGTCATGCATTAGTTTAGTAATGTATCTGAATAAGAGATCAGATTGCAGAGCTCGAAACTTAGTGTACTGATTATATTGTATCACTGAACGATGGAAAATGTCCAGAAAATCCTGTTTCCTTCACAATCCTTCCATCGTAAAAACAAACTTCAAACAAAGAATGGAAACATATATTTGAGGATCAGGAAAGGTATTGATACAATTATGTAGAGTTAGATTTTGTTGGTCTTAGATATAGTACGATTTTTGGAATAACTTTTATCTATGTTTATGTTTATTGATGCAACTGTATGTTTCTTATGTTATACAATTGGTTTCCATTATTGAAAACATAAATAGCAGTGAATTTTACATATAGAGAGTTCAAAGTCTAGAATACCCCTCGCCGGAGGTCACAGATTCGTCTTTTCTGAGGTAAAATAACAAGCAAAAGAGGATGCAGAAGCCGCACTCCACAAGATGAGTTAATTGCTGAGAACAGTATATACGTGTTTGAAAAATACAGTTTTTATGTTTCTCTGTTAAACATAGGGTAAATTCTGGAGGCAGTACAGCAGTCTGCCAAGCTTAACTGTTAACCAGAGCGGCTTAAGTATTCAACCTTAGGTTAGAGTCAATTATAGTACCCAAAAAGTGAACGTAATACACAAATTCTGAAGAAGTGTCATTTTAGTTTATATAAAACAAGAATCTTAACCATCTTACAATACAACACTACAGTAATTAAACTAAATTCAACATTTACATTAAACCAACCCTTCCCGCCATAGCTTCGTTATCAGTGAAAAAAACTTGGTTGCTCCGCCTTGCTTTGGTGTTGTGTTTAAACCATCGTAGTGCGCCCAATTGTGCACCTGATAAGACAATGAGAACACATTTTCATATGCATTACATTGGATGACTGCTTGGTAAATCAGACAGAGCTATTTTTTAGTCTGGATGTCTCTGATATTGAAGATGTTTAAGGAGTTCGTTTTGAATGTCATCATTGCGGACTTATATTAGGATCTCTTTGGACGGACGTGGACTCCCGATTCCAGGCAGGAATCGAGTCTGTGAGTGTCAAATTTCAGACTCTGCTCTAAACGGAAGGTGAAATGGAGCTGAATTCAATTATTATCAGACTACGTGGTACTGGATAGGATGACATTCAATATGATATCAATGATCATTCAATTTATGATAAAATGAACGGTTCTAAAATCGACCCATGTGGGACGCCTGACATCAATAAATTGTGTGTTGCCTGTACGCACTGCTTCTTTTTATTTGAACACGAAGAAAACAAAGGGTATACGTTGTTCAACTGTATTATACCAGTGTATGGCAGTTGTAAGATGTTATTTAATATCTTATACAAAGTGTCCCACGAGAAACCCGACAAACTTCTCGTAAGGTTTCCTCTTATCAAAATAATGAAAAAAGTTCATATTTATTGACCAATTAGTTTGCCTCCTAGGTCCCCTGATTTCAATCCGTTGGATTCTTACCTTGGGGTCATTTAAAAGAACTTGTATACGCAAAACCAGTTAATTCCAAATAAGAATTATTAAACCGAATTTAAAAGCTTGTGAACTACTTAAGAACGACTGAGATGCTATTAGAATAGCTACACGTGGTTTCGTTAAACGCACTAGACTGCGCATAAATTGTCAAGGAGATCATTTTGAACACAATTTATAGGGTATGGAAACTGGAATAAAGTATTCAGCAATCATAATGCTTTGATTTTACGAAGAACGTTCATTTAATAAACAGGTATTGCATTTTCTATCTTATTTTTCGTAAGTGTTGATTTAATTACACATTATTTTTTTAAACTTTGCGTTAATATATTATTGGCCTATTCTACATCATTCTCTTCAGAATTAAATTATCTACAAGCTTTAATAAAAATTGTTTGCGTATTTATTACCTTTATAATGAAGTTAATGTACTTAAAATCTAAACAAAACATGTGTTTCGAGACGGAATTTTGTGTATTTTATCTGATATCTCAGAAATGTGTGGTCTTACAGGTCTGGGACATATTTTTCAACTTTTGAGTTAGTTTTAAATAAAATCCGATACATTAACACCTAACTTTACGCCATACCAACACCAGTTTCGTTTCATTTATGTTCTTTCCCAGAAAATCTGACGAAATCCATTCGCTAGCCTTAGTTCGCTAATAAAGCGTTTCCAGACATATGTTTATATGAACTTTTTTCATTATTGTGATGAGAAGAAAACACCTGAGAAGTTTGTCGGGTTACTCGTGGGACACCCTCTATAGTGTGTTATAAAATGGTGCATAAAAGAAAACGTTATTCAACAAAAACATAAAATACAATGTACCATCATATTTTTGATATTATGATAAACAGGTTTCTGAATAGACTTGCAATTATGTCCTGTTCACACTAACAGTTTTTAACAAAATGAAATTTATCTTACCGAAAGAAAACCATTCTGAAAGGAAAGTAAAGTTCCGCTATTCATATCATGTTTCATTCAAGTTTATATGAAAAATAAAATTCCTCCACTGAATGGCTAACGCTTCTAATTTCTGAAACGACTATTTTTATTTGAGTTTCAGGAAGTATCTGATATGGTTATAAACTTTATTCGAAGTTATTCCATACTAATAAACTGATATACCGTATAAAAGATAATTTACGTTTTAATTTTAAAAAATCCGTATCCGTAGAAAAGAAACCTAAAAAATGCATAAAGGAATAAGACATCGACGGTAATTTGTACCTGGTGGGAGTCTCTTAGTCATGCCATTGTTCCCCAAATCGCGGAATGACGGCTCGGATCATCGGTTATATTTAGTGCGGTGGTGGTGGTAGTATGCGAAAGAACAAGTGTTGCGCGATGGGCAGAGCGTGGGCGATAACAAATAACAATCTTAATTGGGATCCTAGCCGCGTTCCCGCACGTAGCTGGGCGGCCGCGGTCGCGGTTCACGGACAACCTGTAATCGTTCATTAAACAGCTCCTGTGATTCATGTGAGCTGCACAAACCCATCCTATATTCGGATATGCATTAATCGCTCCGGTCGCTCCTCCCCCCGCCGTAGCCGCACCGCGCCGCTCACTTCGCTCTCACAGTATCTCACAGGACCATCACGTGTGCGAGATATTTGGATAGATCAATCTGTTCGTATTAGTTCCAGCACAAGATATTGTGTAGGTGTTGTCCAGATACGAAACAACTAATACGCTCGCAACCTATTTTGTCGTGAAACCGATAGGGTAATTTCTCCTGGGAAAGGAATCCATCTTTAGCAATGATAATTTTGGTTTGGGTCAATATGGCAAGGTACCACAAGCGTTAAAAATATGAAACAATATTTTTCCACCCAAATTATGTTTTTCGGACATTTGCCATCTTTCAATGATACAATAAATACACTACATTTTGTAATCTGCAATCTCATCTCTATTTCGGATTCCTGGTTTTGATATACTTAAAACTAACGATCAGACATGAAGATTAAAATTAGATCAGCAATTCCTATCAAGAAAGACTGTTTGGCTCAAAATTGTAACTTTTAGTCCCTTTGCGTGGTAGTCTGAAGTTGATATTACTATTATTTGCGTGTATGACAGTGGTTTTAATTAGCAAAACCTAACTAAAGCACCTGAAGATTGATTTTTTTCTTTGTGGAAATTCCTCAATCAATTTTACGAAAAATTAGGTTGTGTGCTTACACGATACAAATTGGTTCTCGGCTTCTGGACTAGAAAAAAATCTTGAATATTTTCATCACCACCTCACCATTGAAACAAATTAATTATCCTAAATACGTAGGTGTTTTAATGATTTATGAGTTAATTATTTAATCTTTGTAATAATCTAAAATTGTGAAACGCCAAGTGTACACACATAGCAGTAATGAGTAACCATTACGCACAGTACGTATGTATATAATGTGATTACAGTTTCGAAATCACAACACGCTTTCTCAATAAAAAAACCCAACACGCTGATAACCGTCGGTGTGTATGAATCTCGACAAGACATTGCACTACAGTTGCACAATATACTGTAATCTCCTTCACTTGCCCGATAATATGGACTTACAACAGGGAAAGTTAAAGCTTTGATTTAATTAGTTACACATGAGATAAATCATTCATGCGGAACAGGTATGCTGAGGTCCGGGGATTAGTTCAGTTAGTTCTGAGGAACGATACTAGGGCTGCGCTAGGTAACTTTTCAACGTCTGAACACTTTTCCCACGCCTCAATTTACGGCATTTGGTGGGTTATCTTCTGTATGGGATTAGTTCAGGATTATTTCAGTTAGGATAGTTCAGTAAAGGATTAGTTCAGTTAGTTCTGAGGAACCATACTAGGGCTGCGTTCGGTAACTATTCAACGTCTGAATACTTTCCCACGCCTCAATTTACAGCATTGGGTTGGTTATCTTCTGTAGGGGATTAGTTCAGTTAGGATAGTTCAATAGAGGATTAGTTCAGTTAGTTCTGAGGAACGATACTAGGGCTCCGCTAGGTAACATTTCAACGTCCAAGCGTATTTCCCTCGCCTCAATTTACAGCATTAGGTTATCTTTATTGCAATCAAAGGTCAAAGTTAAAGTAATCCAGTATGGGATTAGTTCACTTAGGATAGTTCAGTAAAGGATTAGTTCAGTTAGTTCTAAAGGAACGATACTAGGGCTGCGCTGGGTAACTTTTCAACATCCAAGCGCTTTTCCCACGCTTCAATTTAATCCGATTTAATCCAGCATTGGGTGGGTTATCTTCTGTATTGGATTAGATCAGGATTAGTTCGGTTAGGATAGTTCATAAAGGATTTGTTAAGTTAGTTCTGAGGAACGATGCTATCGAGGGCTACGCCCGGTAACTGATCATCGTCCAAACACTTTTCCCATGCTTTAATTTACAGCATTGAGTGGGTTATCTTCTGTATGGGATTAGTTCAGGATTAGTTCAGTTAGGATAGTTCAGTAAGGATTAGTTCAGTTAGTTCTGAGGAACGATGCTACCTAGGGCTGCGCCCGGTAACTTTTCAACGTCCAAACACTTTTCCCATGCCTTAATTTACAGCATTGGTTTGGTTATCTTCTGTATGGGATAGTTCAGGATTAGTTCAGTTAGGATTGTTTAGTAAAGAATTAGTTCAGTTAGTTCTGAGGAACGATGCTACCTAGGGCTGCGCCCGGTAACTTTTCAACGTCCAAGCAATTTTCCCACGCCTCAATTTACAGCATTGGGTGGGTTATCTTTAATCCAATCAAAGGTCAAAGTTAGAGTACTCCAGGATGAGAAGAAAGTCTGACTGGTAAGCCTGAAGGCTTTTTGGCAATATCTTCTCGTGCTGTACCGAATCGGCCTCTTACAGGCCGAGACACATCAGGATGAGCGGGAAAGGAATCGGCTTATCCATCACTCAAAATCCTCGGGACCGACAAGGACTAACTGCCCCGCTGATACCCCGCTATCGTTATCACCGGAGAATGTAAATCACGCGGTGTCCAGCCTCGGACCTCCCAGCGGGCGGCCATCAATCCAGCGGATACCGGAGGAAGCGGTTCATCAGTCGCACGTTGCACGCGGGTAAAAGCGCAATAGCTCAGTACTCCCACGTAGCGTACTGCGCTTATCTGCGCAATAAAACAATGCTATGATCTCCACACTTGGTAACACTCCTGTCCCTATCACCTGGATTGTGTTGATACCGTGAGTAACACACCGCGACTGTTACAGTGAGGCATGTCAGGCTTGTGTTACACTTGAGTGGTGTGCAGAGTTTATAAAAAGGAACTATGAAACAAAATGAAGCGTAATGGATAGAACAAAATTTAAGTGAAGGAAACAAAAATTTTTTCGGACATTTGCCATAGTTCAGCGATAAAAAAAAATCAGTAACACTTCGTTTCGAGATCTGCAATCTGAGCTTTTCTTCAGGTATATAACTAACCTAACACATAATTGCAAACTAGGTTAAAATTTAAAAAATCATACCAATGCTTTGTGACACGCATAAGTCAGGATCACAACCACCATGTTGTGTGTCAACTACATGCACACTATCAATAAACATGCACTAGATAAACACAAAACAATAATAATTGAAACCGAACTAAAAAATGTATCTGAACTGAACGAACAACCACTGAAAACTGGCAAGAGGCCAATAGTAAATGCGATGGGCCATGACAGAAAGAAGATGTGCTAAATCAAGAAAAGGACGCGGTCCTTGTATTATATTTATTATAATTATTATTAGTTAATTCTAGAAGAACGACTGAAAACAATACTTTGACTCCGCTTGGTTAATTAGAAAGGTCTAATGTGTTTGATACTTGAGGTTTCCTTCTTTTTTCATTTTCCAGAATTCACCTCACTAACTCTAAAACATGTACTTAATAAAAAACTAAACACAACACTAATTATTAAAACTGAACTATAGAATACAGGTCGTAATAGGTCTGTCTTCTCTCACCAACCAAGAACGACAGTCGTGTGTCTTATGTTAGGTTAGTTATTTGCCTGAAGAAGAAATCAGATTGCAGATCTCGAAACGTAGTGTTACTGATTTTATGTATCATTTAACGATGACAAATGTCTGGAAAAATCCTGTTTCTTTTACAATTCTTCCATCGTCAAAAACAAACCTCAAACAAAATATTCATTACATGATAAAACTAATTATATAAAATACTCACTCTGAAGAGTGAGACATTGGTTCCACCATTAAGAGGGTATACAGGTTCGTTGTTGGTGGTTCTTATGAGGTTCCGCTTATAAAAAGGGGCTAAGTTCAAAACTGCATGATATATAGGAATTCATCTCAAACACTTTACTTTGCATAAACTTAGATATTAGCGCCTCAATGCTCTCTGTTGCAACACTTTATATTTCATTTAAATTATAAGCCATTAATTTAAATAGTTAATCGTAACACCTACGTGCGGACAGATAGATAGGTGGAAAAGTAAATTTACCAGCCCCTGAGTAACAGAATTAAATAAAAGTTTAGTAAAACTGATCATTCCACCTTAGAAACACTGTTGATGAATGACTATAAATATACAGCGCGACCGTTAGAGATGGAAATGCGCGTGCCAGAGTGCTTGCTTAGGTAGTTTAGCTCCCTTATTCTTTCAACAGCCTCGGTATTCCGGACTGATTATAAATATAATCTAAAAATGTAAATATCGTGTTTAGTACAATATCTGGAATAAATGTGTTTATATTATTCAGAGGTGTTGCACGTAATTGACTTTAACCTCTTGCAACAGATCACTATCGCTGTTATCAAGACACTATCTCCATCATCGACGCGCACATCGGATTGAAGTTGAGTAATGAAGATGTAAAGCCTCACTCCTCCACCTCACCACCTTTGCATTACATTAATTAGTGCACTAAATGAGTCAATTAATCACTGCTAGCTATGAGCCATCAGTCAGCCACTAAGTGGTCACTAACGCCAATTAGGTCAGCGCGGACAGCTACTCACTGAGCTGAAGAAATGCTATATGAATAGTTTGTTTTCCCACTCTGAATTCCTGATGTGTCTAGAGATAATATTCAATAAGGTGCGTAATTTAAGTTTCTTAACTTTATTTGCGGTGTTGGAGTAGATGTATAGCATCACAAGTCTATTTGCATGTTAACTGCAGAAGACAACATTAAAAAACTCCGGTGAAGCAAAAACGTTGTACATGGTAAAACATACATTCAAATTTATGATATGACTACTACAGATCCGATTGGACCGGTTTCAGTAGATGTAGTCTACATAGTAGTTAGATTCTTCACCCCGGGTTCTTTCTACTCGACATTTCCTAATCTAAGGTAGACGCATAGTCAGTTATATTTGGTGATATCTTGGATAGCATTGTTAATTTCCTAAATAAATGATAACTATTCCGTCGGTTTTATACAAGTGTAATAATCGTATATAAAATAGTTTTTGTTTTCTTAGGATCAGAGGGTGAGAAATTGTACTTAGTCCTAAAAGGACTTTTGCGCTTCTTCCGGAGTAACAGGATATTCTGGACGTCTAAGGTTGGGAGTAGGGACTGCCTCCTGTTAAGATTCAGGAGGAAATATTTAGGGCATTAATCGCCTTGGGAAAAGGAAAGGTTAGCTCTGTATCCGCTTCACACCGTGTCGAAACATTGCTTAGGCTACAAATTCTTGAAATATTTTGACCCCTCTCATATATTAAACCAATATTTATAACAAGATAGCATCAAATTGGTAGCCTATGATAAGGATGTCGTATTTATTTATTTCACTTCCAACGGTAAACCCAATATACAACAATAGTAAATAAAAGATCTATTAATAGCGACATAATCATTGTGTTAAATTAGAATAGTAAACAGGTGACAACAGTATAAAATAATCTTAGCACAAAAGCATAAATATAGAATGAGTTAATAAATAAAAATAATAAATTTATGACAATTAATAATAACACAGTAATAAGTTATAATAGCAAGTAATTGATAGCATAAAATATAGTATACCTGTAAAATGTGACATTAAAATGTAATTCTTTATATAATAAATACTCTAAATTAATAACAATAATAAATAAATATATGTATACATGCCAAATAGGTATAACAAGAAAACAGTGAGAGTAAACTACAAGCCCAAATCCAAAACAACAAACAATCAAACAAGATTTAAAACATTACAGGATTGTATAAGGTGTGTGTGTGTGTGTGTTTTATTAGTCATACCGATCGTTAGCTTAAGCTTCAGCCAATCACGATAAAGATCCGCCCCTTTCAACTCATCTGTGTAGGCAAATGCGCATTACCCGCTGTATCGGTTGTTATTAAAACGATATTTAAAACAAATTTAACTAAGAAAATAGCCTTAAATTGTTGATGAGTTACCAGCCTGTGATAAGGATGCCGTATTTATTTAATTATCATATAAGGTTACACTATGTTTAAATAAGACAATATATATAGCGCAAAACTAGAACATAAATAAAATTCAACATTATATTAAAATAACAAAAATAGACTGTAAATATTATAAACTATAAGATATAATCGAGACAATACGTATAATACCATATTAAGAAAGCATTACTGCAAAGTGTTTGGACACCTCTCTCTTGAACACATCAACCGACATACTGGAAATATCAATGGAGTCGGGCAATCCGTTAGGCAACCTGTGAAATCTTGAAAATGGGCTGAAGAAGCTATAATTGGTGGAGTGGTATTTGACCTCAAAGATCTGAGAGCGTCTAGTTGAAACACGAGGACATCTCAAGTTGACACTCCCAGAAGACCAGATGAAATCAGGAGACGAATTAATATAATAGTCTTCTTGAAGAATAACAAGTCAGAAAACCAGCGTCTGGCCTGTAAGGGCTGAAGACCAAGCTGATGCTCCAAAACTCAACAGGAATCTCGCCGTAGGTGAAACCCAAACTCACAAAACTCTTCTAGACACTCTCGATCCGATCCACCTGTCCGCAATGGTAAGGAGACCATACTGGTGAGCAGTATTCCAACAGGGAAAGGACAAGCTGGACATATAGTGTTCGGAGAGAAACCACGGGGAGAAACCATTAAGAAAAGTTCTCACAAGAAATCCCAGTGCAGAATTAGCCCTCTTATAATGTTAGTTACAATGCGCTCAGTATCATAGTTCGCAATATCAAGATTAAGTTAGACACAACGAAAAATGTTGTGCCCGGATATAGAGCAAGTAAATATACCAAATAAATTAAAACAGCTATTTTTATATTATGCACGTATATATTCCCAGACCAATTATAATTGCTAACAAGCTCTGAGTGCTTACATTTTTAACAGGACAAAACCTTAGGAGATTGGTAGTTATAAAATAGTATTAAAAGTACAATTTAATAGTACAGCTGTTCTTGAATATTTATTACTACTGCCCGATAATCAGTCTATGATGACGGATAAAGTACGTTAGCATAAACGTACGTATTAGTTTATTCGGTGGAATAAGTTACAATTGTAATGTTTAACAATCCGCAGTTTATGAATTCGGAAATCTCAACTTTCTTGTGTATCGGTTGAGGCACGAAATGGAGGACGCAAAAATTATAGAACTAGGTTCGTCCTAAAATATCGTTATATAAACAAGCAATAGGCTCTCGAAATCATTGTTCGCCTAAATAAGTGAACAGAAATAACAGAAGGGTTGTCAGCAGAAACGTCGCCAATATATATTGCTCTTCTCGTAGATATCCTTACGGCAGTGTATTTATAACCGATAAGTCCCTTGTTCGATTTCCGATGTGTATCGACCATTTCCTAAAACAACTACTAATTTAACGTATTTAACAACATTTAGAAAGCCATATAATTTAATCCATCTCACACAATGTTTCACCCATCAGTTAATTAACTAAACAGCCGGTAATAATAAGTATTATATAACGTAAGCGCCAAAAACGTTTTACTCTAATCTGTTGTCTTAAAATTAACCTTATATACGTTATCTTGTGAAGCTTATAGCACATTTATAGACGGCCGTAATAAACAAATAAATTACAATTTAACTCGTACCAAAAACCGAATACCGTTCGAATTTACTTACGAACTCTGTCTGTACATTCCATAATTTGTTTGCGCTCTTTGTTTTATTTCATATTCTATTTTCTTGGCTGGATGATCTGAAGCTAATATCCTGGAAGCGTTCATCATATTATTTTAGACTAGGCTTAGATGAGTATTTACTATAGTGCAAAACTACTGCGCCTAAACCGACATTCGACCCAGGGTCCCTGACTGATAAGCTAAGACGCTAACCTCTCAGACACCAGTGACGGCGTCTGATCCACTATGGACATAATTTACAGCATTCTTTTCATTGAACCATATTTGGGACATATATTCATAATGTTTATAACTTTTCAAGAAATAGCTCTAATAGACAACCTTGACATATCCCCAAAAGAACAATTTTGAATCTCATTCACTTTTACGCCCTTATTTTTGATTTTAACGTTATCAGTACATGACTCGTGTCGCAGTAAAGGTGTTAAGCGATGAAGTAAAGAGAGGTTTTGAGATTTATTTTTTGACCAACACAAATAGTGATAAAACAAAAAAGATTTTTGATATGTATGATATATTTGAAACAAGACATCTGCAATAATTCTACGACTAAAAGTAAAGCCATAAAAATTGTGTAATAAATGTTTAATATTGTTCTTACGAGGCTACAGTCAAGACAACCGCTAGCACAGCCAGTTTTTTGAGATAAACTGTCCACATCCCTTGCATCGTGTAACTAAACTGTATCAATTTCCAAGAAACAAATTTTAGGGTTAGGTTTTCATTTTTAGCTCCAACTATGGGATAATGTCTAAAACATAGTTATTTAACTTAGTCCTTCAATATTTGATATGATGCAACTCTTTATTTTGAAAATTGTAAAATTTGATCTAAATGTGTCAATTGGATTTGATATTCATCACAACATCGATGGGGTGAATAATGAAGTGAACCAATTTATATAACAGAGTATCGAAGGGCCCGACAGAACGTAGCGAACAGACAGGCGAAAGGACTGCAGTTTTGCCTTTTCACTCCAAAATCAACATAATTCTTCCTTGGACCAACAAAACATGTACACTTAGATTAAAGTCTCTAGGACCTTAATGTAGATTTGCCGCACACTAAAATACGTTTATTTGACCTTTTGACCCCAAAATCAATACAATTCTTCCTTCGACCATGAGGAACATAGACATTAAGTTTCAAGTTTGTAGAACTTTTCTATCCAAAGTTATCGCAGGGACGGACAGACAGACGAAGAGATCTTTTGACCACAAAATCGTTTGTAGCGAGAGGAACCCACTTAAGAGGTTTCACGTCTGTAGGGTCTACCGATCAAGACACACTTATCGCACTTAAAAAAGCCTCTTAATAATTGGTCGCTAATACGATGCCACACCTCAAGTATGCCATAACCTCCTACTCCACTCCGTGGACGCGGACAGGTCAGTTGTGAAGCACGGGGTTCCTCAGACTGGCACAGCGGAGAGGTGAGAGGCAGACCGCCGAGCGAGACCCGGGACGCCTAGTTCTCACAGACAAGTAGGCTAGTCATTTGCCAATTTGAAAATGAAGGTAAACAAGAATGCGGTTGGAATCACCAGATGTCGAAATCATGTCCCTTATGATGACTGCGGTCACCCCCGAGTCCGCGGAACGGTCGCGGTGTGGTCGCGGTCGCGGTCTCTGTCAGTGAAAGTCAGCCCAAAGGCGACCCCTGCACACCGACCGGTCCACATTACCATACGACACCTACTCGGCGCGCCGTCATTATTATAATTTATTTGATTATTATGGATGTTTTTCACTTAATAATGCATTAGGCGAAATGATGTCAATGGGACGAAAAGGTTAAACGGCACTTCTGACGAATGGCCACGGCCAGGCGTGCATGAAAAGTGCACATGCCGGGGTCTGGCGGTGGTGACGCATACGAGCGAAAATAATGGAAGAATTTCTATTAAGTACTTTTACGGTCGTTAATGTCCAATGACCTCAATCCAAACCCAAAGTCTCAATTATAGCGTAAAATTCCTTAAAATATATTATTTTAGTTTTAAAACTAGCATATGTGTAATTGCTTGTTGTTATATATCTCAAATGACGTTAACTGTTAAAGAAACTACAATTCAGACTGAATAGGATACCATTCAACAATGTATTGCGGAAGTACGAAAAACCTTCCTCCTGACCTTAGGCTTCACTTTTTGAAAATGGATGTTACGGTCCTGTTGGGTATTAAAATATATGATTGCTGAGGACGACATTTTTCATTTGCGTCAATGAAATGACAAATAATATATACCGTATATATTCGGTTAGGATGACCAGCAGCAGCATCAATACTCACCATAGCAGTGACAAATCACATGAATTTCACCCCCCCCCCCCCATTACAACACAGAGAAATCTGTACAGTTATTACAGTTAATTACCTTACAACCTAAAAAATATAACATATATACACACAAACACGTAGAGCAATAATGTTGATAGCTTCTCTGTGACTGTAATCATTTTCAATTTAAATAATTTTGCCAAACGTTGTTTCAAATCGTTTCTGTATGGAACAAGATAATATCTAATTGTTAAAGTTATATTTATTGTTTTAAGGGCACAAAAAACTAAAAATTCTGTGACCAATGTGTTTAAAACTTATATGAATATTTATTAAAAATTAGTTTTGAATCAACTAAATTAGGTTGTGCTGTTAAATAATTTAATTGAGCTGTGAATGCAGAGTCTAGCTCCAGTTCACCTTCCTCTTAGTGCAGCGTATGTAATCTGACATTCTCATAGACTTGCCTCCCGGTACCTGGAGTCATGTTCGTCTGAAGAAATAAAAAAATCGGCGACGAAGAGGATCAAAATGAACTCTTTACTTCGTTTTGACATCAGAGACACCCATACTAAAAAAATATAGTGTAATATATTACACTATTACACTGTCGTAAGAAAGGACATGATGAAAGGTACTTTAACCACGAATTGCTCTCCTGGAGAAAGACATTTTCCATAACATTGCCATGGACATTTAATTTGAGCCTGCGAGCTTGGTATGAATATTTATTTCAAACAATTATAACCATAGTTATTGAGGTTCTGTGTATTATAGAATACCCGAAGGGGTTTAGGTGCCGGAACAAGCGTGTAGTTATATAATACACTGCGGTGTTTATAATTCATGGATAGTAATCAAAATTGGTAGAGTTCAAATGAGATTTCAAAAGTTGTTCTTTTAAATCATTAATCTAATGAAAATAGTAAGCGGATATCCATTAGTGACATAGTAAAGTTTTGATGAGTTCAGCTAGACCTATTATTTGCAGAATCAGTAACAGGGCCTATTAGTTTCAAAATAGTGTAGTCGGTTTACAGTAGGGGAAATTTATTTTGATTGATAGTCATAGACCTTTGAGATATGCCCTCTGAAGACAGGAAAATAGAAACACTGGATTTTTATCTTACCGCCAGGAATTGACATTTAATTATGGCGTGAGGTCAGACAGGGAAACCCGTCAAAGGCAATAACGTTTCGAAATACTTGTATATACAAATAAAATAAATAAATAATATAAGAATAAAAATTTCCTTATACAGTCAGCATATCTCAACTTTCCAATTTGTTATTTAACTACTGCCCAGTAAATTGCAAATACATTTACATGATGTAGATAAAATCGTAACTTAACTAATGATATAAAAATATTATTACCTTAAGAAAAGCAAATTTTACATTACATTGCACTTAAGATGTGTAATTTCTCCTTATTATATTTCTCAAATGATGTTTAATGTTCACAAAAATACAATTCATACTGAAGAAGATACCATTCAACAATTTGGGGCGGAAGTACGAAAAGCCTGCATCCCGATCTCAAACTTCACTTTTTGAAAATGGAGGTTACAGTCCTATTGGGTGTTAAAAATATATTATTGCTGAGAACTACATTTTTGATAAAGCAGTAAAATATCCAAAGGTCATTCTCAATAGCATTTTCATTAAAGAAATCGCAAAGGAATACATCCTACTTCATTCAAAAACATTACATTACTTTAAGTAGAAATAATTTCATAATATACAATATCGTATCCCTTTATCTAGCACTGCCCTTTTCCTTTAGCCTTATTATAAATGCTCAATTGTCTACTATAAATTTATGTAAGTCCTATAGAATATTGGGGTATTTTTATATTTTTACTCTCTCCAGGAAAAGGTTGTAAGAAAATGCTCAATGTGCAAGATTGATTGCACCATCCTCAAAAGACTTAATCAGTGAAGTCAACGCTTATTTCACAGGCCACGCATCACATCCTCATAATAAATCAAGATCCGGCAAACCTCAGGATGTGAGAATGATGCAAACTCGACTCCACGCATTCTTTCACACACATTCTCCTGCCGGTAGACTTCAATTGACTCAGCAACTCCGGGGATTCCTCAGCAGTCAGCAGACATCAGGATGCGACCGTGAGTCACACCGGTGACCTAGCACGACGAAGTAAAAGCTCGGAGTTCAAAGAGCACCAGAGCCAGAGAGTAGCGAGTAACTATCATCGTTGACTCATGTACTTCCTGTACCTTCTCAGTTCTCAAGGTCGGCTGATGAAACACTCACTCTCCGCCCACGCGGACTGCCTTGTCTGCACCATCGCGCTGTTGTGGAATATGGGAGTGGGCTGTATCTTCTCAGCCTTAGTCTCTTCTTCCTTTCCTCAAGCACTCAATTCAATACTTGAAATGGGTCTGTCGTGTTTATATTCGAGCATAAGGAACCTTTTAATTATATGCATAACTGCAAATATTTGCTATTAAATGTTTAAAACAGCATAACTCTTGTAACAATAATGTTTTTACTCTACAATTTTTTCTTTTTCGTTATCCTCTACTCACTGAATATGAACCGCTACACAGAAAAAATCAAAGAATCTTTTCTTTTAGTTTGCTTCCACCAAACTAAGTCCTAAACCCTTTCAGTGCTTTGAAAGCTTTTTAGTTCGTTTTAAATGTCAAGCTCGCACATTAAGCGTAGGAAATAAGTACATTTTTATCCATTAAACGTTTATTATATGTAATCAATAACATAACCTATTACATAAAAAGGCAAAACGTACGTTCGTGCAACCTTTAAGTCTGAAATATTACTACCATTAGTTCTCGCCATCCGGAAAGCTTCAATTCTAAAGGATTATATTATGGTTCTTTTTACTAAGAACCTTTTCTTCAGCAAAATCAAATAATTCTTTCATTTTGAAGAAACCTTCCCCATGTGTAGCCAGTCCAAGTGAAAAGTAGTTCTAATTGAGCTATACAGAACATTGCTTTAGCTCAAAATCTGTTAGTAAGCTTTAAATTACGAATTAAAACAAAATAATTTATGAACACAAGCTTGCCTCAATAAAATCACGATGTAGTATTGAAACAATGTTTAGTGGACGTGTGCATTGAGATCTATATAAAATAAACCCAAAGTATTTAATAGTGGGACTAGTTTTGTAAATATTCTCATTGTGATACAAGAAAAGTAAAAATTTAAATGATAAAGTTAAGTGTTATTGATTTCTGTGTGGATAAATGTCATTTAGTTCTGTGGACATGCATATCACAAGAATATTTTCATCTAGAGTAAAAACGTGTGACACGAAAAATATACGTTTTTGGGTGACATAATTAGAGAGAGAGACAGAGCCTTTCACGCGCCACACGAGGCCTTTCAACATCTAAGATGCCATCGTCAGGTCTTGTGAGTTCTATAGAAATAATAGAAAATAGATTTTTCCGATAAGAAAAGCTCCTCCTTCAATGAATAAGGTAAAGTTTAAAAATTATTTATTTCGCACTGAACATTTATTATTAAAAAAATTAACATACTAAGGAAAGGACTTATGTAGGAATGAATAGCATATTAAATTTTCCATTTTATTACAAAAAAAATTCAAATTCGATTGATTCTTTTGCCTTTTAGTTATGTAATAGTGTTTTATCCGTTGCTTATTTGGGTAGCATATATTGTGTTTTATGTCTTTAGGATATCTCTGAAAAGGGTGCTTACATAAACTACAAATATGACGTTTTCTCTCAAATGTGTTTCTAGAGAATCCTAAAAAAGGATGTTTACTGATATTCTGACAGGTATAGAATTGCAAGTAGCTATTGTACCTGGTGCAGCAGAGCCGATTGTGCCAGTTGGCTTAGCCAATTCATGGACCGTCTTGGAGGGAGGAGGGTGAACCTGTTATCATTATCTATCATCGGTGACCCCGTTTCTGCGTTTCAGTATTCAACATGCACTGGACTGCAGAACATCGAGGCTGTGCAGTGCGAGTGTGTTACGAAAACAATAAATCACTGGTCACGATGGGGAGAATGGATTGGATTACAAGGTGAACTGACTTCAGCATTTCTGACTTCTTCCTTCGGGATATCTGAGGTGTTCAAACATCGCCATACTAACTTGCCAGAGCTGAGAGATCGGGTTATTGATATGTGTTAACGACATGTATAACTATTTTTAGATAATTTTCAGACGTGTGTTAAGACTATCGTCAACACTAAGGAAAGTGTATCCTTTTAAGGATCTAGTAATTGTTTGTTACAGCAGTCTGGTGCCGATAATGATTGACATATGCAGGACTATCTTCAAATTTAGAGAACCCAAAGTGATATTTATAACTGATATCTATAATAAACTCAATTTTTATTTCCCGAGCTCCGTTATATTTTTATAAGTCTTTAAACCTGTTTGGTTGGTTTTGCTGAAATCCTGTCAAAACTATTTTCATGATTAAAGAAGTTGTATCCTTTAAAGGTTCTATTACTTGTTTGTTACAGCAGTGTGGTGCCGACAATGACTGACATCTTGAGGACTATCTTCAAAATTTAGAGAACACAAAATAATATTTATATTTATTAAATTAATTCTATTTCTTCTTCCTAGCTCTGTTACCTTCCTATAATGTTTAATTGTTTCTGTTGCATCCTGTCGAGACTATTTTCATGAGCAAGGACATTTTATCCTTTAAAGGCTTTACTTCTTGTTTGTTACAGCAATGTGGTGCTGTAATAAATGATCGACATCTTGTGGACTATTTTCAAAATGTTGGGGAACATACAATGGTATTTATAACTGATATCTAAAATAAACTCAATTTTTGTTCTCTTAGCTCCGTTACTTTAGTGTAACTCTTTAAAACTGCGTAAGTGTTTCTGCTGCATCCTGCGTAGGTGATTTTCAAGACCCAGAACCCAGCGGGCGGAGGCCGTGTGAGGACCGGATTCAACAGTCTGCAGTGAGTAAACACCGGGCAATATGGCCAATAAAGATCGCATCAGCGGAATAAAGTGTTGTGGAGGGATGGGGGAGGGTAGCAGCACAAAGGAGAGGCCGGAAGTTCATGCAGAAGAGGCCGGAAGCTGTGATACTCTACACCCCAGCGAGGCAGGTAGGGGCGCATTAGCACTTCGGCTGAGATACTGGCTATAAAAACACGGTCATAACGGGTCGGTGTACGCTCGGCGCTAGGTAGTAAACAAATCACAGGTTCCTTTCCTACCAGCTCACCTTCTGGTACCACTCTGGCTGTGGATCTGAGTGGCAAAACCTTGGCTCCTGACATTCGTCATAACGTGTTGGCCACGAAATACAAGATTTCATATCATTGATTACTATTCATATGGTGACCTGATTGGAATCGTGATAATATAAACTATTAGTAGAACTGTTTCTGGCACCTTGATACAAGCTTACTTTTTTCACAGGGTTTTGCCAATACAAGTTATGTCATCGGTTTGTATTGCCCGTTTTGAGCCTTGTTAAAACAGTGTCAGTCGGTTCTCTGTGTAATTGAAAGTAGCTTCACTTTTCCGGGTGACCCTTAGTAAAGGCACCCTACAAGTCCCTAAAGCAAAATGTATTAGATGTTTTGCACTTGTTACAAGCTTACTTTTTTCACAGGGTTTTGCCAATACAAGTTATGTCATCGGTTTGTATTGCCCGTTTTGAGCCTTGTTAAAACAGTGTCAGTCGGTTCTCTGTGTAATTGAAAGTAGCTTCACTTTTCCGGGTGACCCTTAGTAAAGGCACCCTACAAGTCCCTAAAGCAAAATGTATTAGATGTTTTGCACTTGTTACCCGAAAAACATATTACAATTTTTCTTTTTGTCATGATTTGAGACTTACAGAGTAAACCCATATTTACGGAGATTTTTGAAACTTTAAATATGTATTTGAGGAGAGTTCAATTGCAAAATTAAATCATTCTAAGTTATGGAATCAATTAAATTTTGTTTCGTGGCCTTTATAATTCAGACCACAAGATTGTTATGGTCTGTACCCTACCAAGAATATTGGAGTGGATACCACTCGTAGATTTATTTTCGGGGAAATCGGATAAGAGTCGCAAGACTCTAGCGTTTCGGTACACACGGTAAATTTAACTTTGTATGCCCATATGTGACAGTTCTATTTGGGATATGAGTATAAAAATATGTAAAAATATTTTTTGGATTCAAAGATACAGAAATGTCGGTGCAGAAAAATATATTTTCTACATTTATTACTTGTATGGAAATTGGCAGGGTTACTTTAATCAACAATAAAAATAAAATAATGGGAAGAAAAACTGGGAGTTAACTCGATGATGGTTGAAATGCATTCAAACAAACCAAATGCCTTAAAATAACGTATATATTGCCGGCCTTTTAAGAAATCTTTTCCATAGCTGATAGAACAACCTGATCAATGACTTAACACGTTGTGTCAAGATCGAGTCTGTAGGTAACACTATTATTACATTTTGAAGACTACATACGTATATGTATTCAGCACATATAATATGCACAGTCGGTTGCTCTATCTTACACTCCTTCAAATTGATCAATGGCGCAATTCAATGATCTACAGTGTCAAAATCCCTTCCTAGTTTTCAATCTTTTAATGCAGCAATTCCTTGCGTTCAAAACTAAGATGAGGTAGTTACAATACTTTACATAACAAGTAGACTTTCCTTTCTAATTTACAATTGAAACAGTTTTTGAGCTGGCTATTTATAAATATTAATAATGTATCCCATATTGACATTTTAAACACATAAAACACTAAACTGTTCAAATAAATTCTAAATTTCTAGAGGGCAAAATAAAGATTTTTGCACACAAAACCTTAACTTGCGATAAAGTTAACATTTAAGAGGTCTTTTAGAAATCATTGAGACCAATAACGGTGGCCAACATAAGAGTTAACTGAAACAGTTTTTAGACATTTAATAACTATAAATTAAATTACTGAAAATGGACTCAGTAATCATGTGGTGTCGTATATTGGATATATTCCTCAGTATAATGCAGATATTTATAAATGAAAGCGATGTGAAGAGAACCCTTAACTACTTTCCCACGGACATCATTAGTGATGTTGACAACTTTGTAGCAACGGCGACAGTAATGTGACGCATCGTAAACTCTGGAGTAAGTATTTTACTGTCTACTTTCTAAACGAACTCAATAACAAAAGTCCAGATGAGTTAAACTGGAGTATAAATTGATGTTAACATTAGATGAAATCAGACTTGTTACTGCATTGAAAGACACATGTCTTTTATTTCTTGAACACGTAATTTGCAATAGGGCCACTGAATATACACGGTGTACTGTATATACAAAAAATCGGGCTGGCTATGCATTTTCAGATTTTATGTGTGATTCTAATCTAAAAATGAAGAATAAAAATTTCTATTAATAAATTATTATTTATAAAACTATTAAAGCTAAAGAAACCAAATTTGGCACATAGGTTTGAATAGGTAAGAGAAAAATAATAATAATAATTATGTTATTTTCTTTAATATTAACAAAATTGAGTCTGTTGAAAAATTTTAAAGTCAAATATATTAAAAACCGGTATAGTTATAAAAAATGTACTAGACATCAGATATTTGGAGAATTTTATTGCAATTCCAACGGTACTAGTTTCAACGAAGTCCGTCAAGATATAATCGAGCACATCCACTTTAAAGGTACGGTTTAAAAATGTATTATTGAAACCTATGTTCCAAATTTGGTTTAGCTTTGCTAGTATTAGAAATACTAATTTGTTAATAAAAAATAAAAAAATGGCGGCTAACAGCTAAACGAAGTGGAAATTGAAAAAAGTTATTCTTCATTTTTAGCTTACAATCATACACATAATCCAAAAATACAAAAACCAGCCCAACCATTTTATTACAGCCTATATACTATTGTATGTAATTACAATTGTAAATTTTGGTGTAATACTTACAATTGGAGTTACATCTGGTACTAAAAAAAATTCGTTATTTCATAACATATTTCTGTAGGTGGTAATATATAGGAATAAATGCAGTTTTGGAAGAAATACTACGCTGTAACGAATTGAGAACGCATAATACTATTGCTACAATACTGAATGAAGTAAAAACCTTGCAGATCAAAATGATAGTTCTCTAGTACACAGTTGAATCTGTAATAGCTATTGTTCGATAAGTAAGAAGATGCGACCCGGAAGCGAAAGAAAGTGTTAAGAGAATGCAGAAGAGGTGAGCGGCCCTGCGCCTGAGCTAGCAATCGTGACTGAACTTAACTTTCATGCAAACCTATGACCTGCAGACGCTCCAGAGAACTATTCCGAGTGATCTGTCCCAGGATAGTACACGGTGGTGCGACAAATGACGAGGAAGGGTGACTGTGGTTGGTTGAGATCGTGACTTATACAAGATCTGCGGACACATCACAGAACTATTCCGAGTGGTCTGTCCCAGGATAGTACACGGTGGTGCGACAAATGACGAGGAAGGGTGACTGTGTGACTGTGGTTGGTTGAGATAGTGACTTATACAAGATCTGCGGACACATCACAGAACTATTCCGAGTGATCTGTCCCAGGATAGTACACGGTGGTGCGACAAATGACGAGGAAGGGTGACTGTGGTTGGTTGAGATCGTGACTTATACAAGATCTGCGGACACATCACAGAACTATTCCGAGTGGTCTGTCCCAGGATAGTACACGGTGGTGCGACAAATGACGAGGAAGGGTGATTGTGTGACTGTGGTTGGTTGAGATAGTGACTTATACAAGATCTGCGGACACATCACAGAACTTTTCCGAGTGATCTGTCCCAGAACGATGCGACAAATGACGAGGAAGGGTGATTGTGTGACTGTGGTTGGTTGAGATAGTGACTTATACAAGATCTGCGGACACATCACAGAACTTTTCCGAGTGATCTGTCCCAGAACGATGCGACAAATGACGAGGAAGGGTGATTGTGTGACTGTGGTTGGTTGAGATAGTGACTTATACAAGATCTGCGGACACATCACAGAACTATTCCGAGTAATCTGTCCCAGAACGATGCGACAAATGACGAGGAAGGGTGATTGTGTGACTGTGGTTGGTTGAGATAGTGACTTATACAAGATCTGCGGACACATCACAGAACTTTTCCGAGTGATCTGTCCCAGAACGATGCGACAAATGACGAGGAAGGGTGATTGTGTGACTGTGGTTGGTTGAGATAGTGACTTATACAAGATCTGCGGACACATCACAGAACTTTTCCGAGTGATCTGTCCCAGAACGATGCGACAAATGACGAGGAAGGGTGATTGTGTGACTGTGGTTGGTTGAGGTAGTGACTTATACAAGATCTGCGGACTCATCACAGAACTATTCCGAGTGATCTGTCCCAGGATAGTACTCGTTGGTGCGACAAATGACGAGGAAGGGTTACTGTGTGACTGTGTCCGAGAGATCGTGACCCACTCATGATCTGAAAACGTATTACTAAACTTGGTTCTGTATATGAATATTAAACAGTAGTAAGATAAATGACACGTAAGTGTTATTCTGTGATATATTTGAATCAGAAGTGCTTATTCACGCTTAAAGCTTAAAGTTTAACCATACGCATTTTGGCTAAACACATGAAGCTCTTCACCATGAACACTGTAATAACATGTAGCCTACCTAAAATGTACCTACTTCCGCTTCAAAATTGCATCGTGCCCCACCATTTATTACATCATAAGCGAGTTAACTATAAGCTAGACACTAAACTAAAATCGTTTAATTGTTACTGAATGTTTTGGACCTGTTCAATAAATATTCATAGAATATTGGGGTGTAATTCGAGTTATTTCACAGTCATTTATAAAAACTGTTTCACTCTCCAACTTTAGTCCCAAAAACTGCTCTTTCGGTTGAAATATTAAATAGACGAGGAAGTTATAATATCTTTCAGTGACTATCACTTACCTCAGGAGGGTTAAGAATGAGATTCAAATGATTTAGTCCTAGTCTTCAGTAGAAAATTGCGTGAGAAGCCGTGGGCAATTGCCAGTAATCTATATTCAGTATACCTTTTTTCCATAAGGAATTCTTTTTTTAAACAGAAACCTTAAACATTTTAGGCTTTTTAAATGGACTAAAGCAGAACTTTAACACTTTGACATATATTGCATTCTTTCGGGTATTTATAAACTCCGTGGTACCGGTTACCACATTTCCCCAGTAACTATGTTACATATTTTGATTGTAGTAACAAGGGGTTCTAGGAATCCACAGCGGCCCCGATCTGCTGTGGTAAGGTGCGGACAGCGTTCCGAGCCGCACCGCAGTGCAGGAGCGCACGTCTGGTCTCGGGAGTCGGGACCACAGTGACATGAATATAAAGAAATGGTCAGCCTGGTTGATTCGTAACAGAGGCTTTGTGTGCGGGACCGTGACGGCCGGCCATTGTACCCTCGGCCACCAAAATTGTTTTAGCTCTACAATCCGACAGTCACACCTCAGGCCACAAAGGGCTGAGGAATGCCCATGTCAGCTTCTTGTTTTGGCCTGCCACTTGTTGTGTGCCTCTAGTCGCTTCTGGATCATTGGAAAACAAAGTGACCTTCTTTGTAATCCTCCTTTAGTCCGGTGTTTATGGTTCAGTCGATCCCCTGTCACCATTCTAAATACACAAGAGACTTACAGTTAAAATATTACACCTCAGAGAGTTTCCTTTTATGTAAGCCGCCCGTCTATGTTCACGAATATCTCAGCAGAGGCTTGGGTTACTGGGTTTGATTATTTGGTGTCATGATTGTTGTGGTTTGAACTCAATTGTTGATTAGATAAGGATTTTTTAATTTCAGTTATACACACCTTTAAAGTAACTTCCATTAATACAGGACAAATAGAAACATATGTTTACAACCCGAGGAATTATTGGCTATGCTTTAGTGCAGTCTATCATGGGGCTGGATAATTTTCATATCTGTATATCTATCCGAACTATATCTCGAAAACGATCTAGTTAGTAACATATACACTTAAAATTATGCATGACGCTTCATTTCTATATGAGGACCACCACTGAACTCGATGATGGACCATGGAATTGGGATGAATGAATATTTTAAAATTGATCTTATGGGTCGTTGCCACCATGGTTGATGGTAACAAGAAATACTAGAATAAATACATTTGTAAAAGAACATGCATAAGAGATTCAAACATGTGACATATTAACACATGTAGCCCTACCATTCCTACATATGACACAATTTTATAGTGACTTGTTTAGAAAACTTTTATTATTCAAACATATTCAATTCAATTGAATAAAAATAAATTTACGTAGAATGAGCTATAGATTTGAAATTTTGCAAGCAACGTCAGCGAAGCTTGCCACAATACTTGTTGTGCCGTATTCCTATCCAGTAAGTATTTAAAGTAGAAACTTGGGACAATTTTGAAATCAGGCCAAAGGAAAAACAGCTGAAGAAAAGGACTGAGTTTGTACAGAGTGTACACTGTACAACGTATAAATTGTGGTTTGTTATGAATTGGTACAGTTTTAACTAATATTGTTTAAGGAATACACATCTATGAAAACATGGTGAATTATGAAAACACCATGATGTCTGCTGACTGCTGAGCAATTCCTGGAAAGACAGTCAGAAAGGTGTGTGAAAGAATGCGTACAGATGACTTTGCATCATTCTCTCATCCCGAGGTTTGCCGGATCTTAATGTATTACAATGATATGACATCAGGCTTCAAGGAATGTGAGGCTCTTTTACTTTACTAATAATTATTTATTTTTAATCGGTTTTGATTGGGGGTTTTTTAATTGCATGGTCTATTTTTTTTAATCCCTTCCCTAGAGAAGGAAAAATAAAGAAAAAGTCTGCACAATATTAAGAATTGATTATATGCAAAACCTTTTGGCAATATATGTAACCAGATAAAAAGTATAAGCATATACAGTATTTTACACTAAGATGTTATTTTGACTTTTCCAGACTAAGAAAGATTTGCGTAGATATGTAAAATGTGATACGAAATTGTATAAAAAATTTCATTCCCAGTATACATAACTCATTCACGAGTTTCCTGTCTAATGCACGTCTTTAAAAGAATTTTTAAATCTGATTTTACGATGTTCTGAATTCTTATTGTACATGCCTCCAATTTCTTGTGTAATTATCAAAACTATTTCTTCTCTTATCTTCAAAGTAGTTTATATAAAAAGGCAGTAAATACAATATCTTTAAAAAATTTTAAAATGTGAAAACAAATTTGCCCTTTGAAGCCAGAAAGGCAAGCTTGGGTTCCCTATAATCTCTGTATTTTTTAAAATTTAAAGTTTCCAATAGTGTGTATGGGAAAGTATAGTTCTGCGCAGTCAACTACTAACTTTCGCCGATAAATAAAAAAAACACTTTATAGCTTCCGGTGAGGAATTTCTGCATTTGGCAACTTCAGTTGTAAGGAACCCAACCGGTTTAACGAGTCGAAGATTGAAGTTCTCGGTGTCGGACTAGTGTTGCCGAATAGTTGCCACAAAGTGTGCCTCCACATTTCCATGCGTAATGGCGAAAGGCGGCATGCCATCAAGTGTCAAGTCTTACCGAAGCGATGTCACGGAAATGTCGCTGGTTTATGACCGGCAAGAAGTCCAGGTGGTAGTCGCTGACTCATACCTACATAACCGTCTCTGTGCGCGACTCTCCACCTGGGAGACGATACGCACGCATCTTCTAGCGCGTAGCTAATCAAAGTATGCCCTGCAATTTCTGCGTCTTGCACTATTCACCTGCAGTAAATTCATGCACAGAGGTACCAGAAGAATCAAGAAGAACAAGAATAAAAATCTTTGAAGAATTTATGGTGTAATGTGTTCCATGGAATGTAGTAGTAAAATTGAAAAAAAGAGAAAACCCTGAAAGAAAAACCTTATCTTAGTGAAAAAATTCCAAAAAAAGTCTTTATACATTGTAACTTTAACCCAAATTTAAAATATATTAAGTTTAAAATTCATATATTTCAACTCATGCAGTGCAAGCAAGACATGTTTTAAACAGAATATATACTACAAGTTAAGCATTTTCATATCATTAAGACTATGTAACATTTAACTTAGGATTTTACTCTAAAAATAAATAATCCGTACATACATATAAGAAATTTTCAAATTCTAAAGTATCCCCACAAGTTACATTACAATATATAATTCAACAAATGTTATTTTAATATAGCAAACCATTACTGTGTAATAAATCAATCATGTATGTATAATAATAAGTATGTAACCAAGAGCTGTCAGCAGAGACAAGATGTATTAGTAGAGGTTAGAGCTACTTGCTGAGACGAGAGCTACTTGCTAAGGCAAGAGCTATCAGCAGAGGCAAGATGTATTAGTAGAGGTTAGAGCTACTGGCAGAGACGAGAGCTACCAGCAGAGGCTAGAGCTATCAGCAGAGGCTAGAGCTACTTGCTGAGGCGAGAGCTACCAGCAGAGGCTAGAGCTACTTGCTGAGGCGAGAGCTACTTGCTAAGGCAAGAGCTATCAGCAGAGGGTAGAGCTAATATACTAGCAGAGACGAGAGCTACCAGCAGAGACAAGAGCTAGCAGCAGTGACCGAGCGCGGTGACTGGTCACACGGCTGGACAATATCATTAACCGGCGATGTCATTAAGATGTCGTCAAGATAATCATAAGGCACATTACAGGTATGAACTTTATGACTTGATGAGTTATAAAGCTTTATGTACGATCATAAAAATAAAACAATAAAGAACAGATTCTCCTTGGCGGTTTTTATGAAGAAATTAGCTGAACTGGAAACCACTTAGTGGAGCATGATAATTATGTGCGAGCCTAACGGGATAATGGTGGTAATTCCGAGACTAATGCTGCAAATAGGTGACTTTGTAATGTCTCACAAGATTGAAACTTAAGTCAAAAGATTTATGTTTGACCAAATAGGGGAAAGTGATAAAATATGGTGTTTTACCACGTAATAAGATTTTTTTTTAAATATTTTACCTGCAAAGAAAATCACTAATATATTAAATATTTCCATACGTTGTACATATAAACTGTTTTAGATTCATCAGGAAGTTTCAAAAGCAACTCTATTTATTGTCGGCCATATTTTTTAATCCCCGTCCAAGTAATTATATTATTTTTATAGTATTCTTTAATTAAACATTAAAGAAGTTAATATATGAGATAAAAGTAAATCCGAGAAGTTAAAAAAGAGATTTCGTTGTCTTTTAATTTTGTTGGAAAAGAAGCAATATCTCCAATTTCCGCCACTAAAACAGGTTCCAAGAGCTACATGAATCCAGCCTTTGGAGAAACAGAAGTGATACTGCCGAACCAAATCCCAGAAGAAATTTAGCTAATATTTAATTACGTCAGGATTTGTAACTTCAATAGTTATAAAATTGCGATCTTAGAAATTTATGCATTCTCAAGCAATTTGAAATAAAAGTCTCCCTTATTTCTCAAACAAACAACAGGTGGTAGTAGATCACTCGCTGCGGACGTGGTCAGGGTTTGACGGGGATGTTTTAATTGTGGCGGGCGTTCACAGAGTGAGTAATTGGGGGTCGTGAGACCTCTGGGAGAAAGGTTAACTGCATTTTTAGTTGAGAGATGTTGCATTCCTCCGATAATTAGTGCTCTTGTCTGAGGATAATCGGCGTGATAGCATCTGGCAGCTCCGGCGGCGGCGCGGCCCTGCAGCGTGACGCACATCATCTGGGGATTCGCACAAGGGCAAGGTCGGGCAGCAGACCTTACACTCAGCAGCAGACTTGTCTGAAAATTTGACGATTCCCGACCTTTGCTTGCGTATTACAACGCTCTGGTGTAACTTGTTATGCTGTAACCCGTATTTACGTGATCAGTTAGTTCTTCACCTGAGAAAGAGATTGGATTGTAGATTTGAAACGTAGCTGAACTGATTTTCTTGTAAAACTGTACGATGACAAACTTCCGGTAAAATTTTGTTTGTTTCACAATCCTTACATCGTCGAAAACGAAATTTAAAAAAAGAACTGACTGAAACTGTAGATAATTCTAGAAAAAGTTGAAAGTGGAGCTTAAAATTACTTAAAACGTTGTGCTTTAGGTTAGTTATTCACCTGAGAAAGAAATTAGATTGCAGATCTCGAAACATCGTGTAACTGTTTTTCTTGTATACGGTATATTGTTTGTGTGTCGTAGAAAATGTCCGCAACATGTTTTCGATTGGGTAGTTAAAACAATTTATTGTCTCAGCTTTTTACACAAAAACATGTACTTTCCTAAAGGCAACACATGCCAAACCCTTTAAACCTGTATTTGTTTATTCACGTTTCATAAAATAAAATTTGTTAAAGCATATTACCTAATGTTACATAATTTAAGTTATGGTTAATAAAATATGTTATAAAGGATCTCATTTTATTTGTATTTTCTTATTAATTTTCTGTACTGATTTGCGGTACATTGGTATACAGGGTTAATAGTCCTATCTCCGTTTCTTTAATAACAACACTTTTCATTTCACTTCACTTACTTTTACAGGTGGGTGAAATTTCCCTATTTTCCACATTTCGCAGTTTAAGGTTTTGTAGTCGATATTGGTTTAGTTACTGTTTTAGTATCAGAGTTACCCTTTAGCATAACTCCATTGAAGAGAGAAAATTCTTTGGCAATAAGGACTTAAAACAAGAAATGGGCTCATCTTCAAATCAAACCAACCAAAAATTCTGCTGCAGTAAAGTACTTTACGTTTTGTAATATATAAAACAGTTCAAGGAAATTACATGTTTAGTGAAGTAAAATGTTACATAAAACACGTTATCTCCTTATATAATAACTGCTATACATGCGGCAAAAATGCATATCCTTATCTTACGCCATATTTTTAATAAGATGTCCACAGCTTACTAATTTAAATGTCTATATATTGGGTTGGTCAGACTTTTTTCTACTTTCCTGATATAAGGGAAGATACCTTAAATTAATTAAGAAATTACGTAAGGTACAAATTTGTAAATGATATACGAGAAATGGGTTTTTGGGTTCTTTCAAAAGAGAAATGAAGGAAAACGTACGTCCCGCTATCTTATAGCAGTGAATAAGTTATAGACTCTACAGAACGTTTTGCATAGCTTAAGTCTTATTTATAGGATAATATTGGGTTTTAATAGACGCTAAATCTAGCAACACTAGCAAATCTGGGTCAAGACTTCTCTATGTGTTCTGTATAATATATCGCATGCCTGATCGAGCGGTTGAGCGGCCAGCAGCAAGGCAAGGTGGTGAGGCCTAGGTGTAGCAAGTGCTGTACACGCCTCGGCGACATCCTGGCAGTCCCAGCACAGAGGTATGCAGCAACTTTCACTTATTGCGCTCCTCCGCATTCGCGCATGCGCTGTACGAACCATCGGCTGTTCACATAAAATATGTTAATCCTAGTCCGCCATCCATATCGCTAGTTTTCTCGCGGAGTTATTATTTAAATAGATGATAATGGTATTGTGTTAACATACTGTGCGTCTCGTTACCATATACGAGTAACCGGCCGGCCATCGCAAAGTGACCTATAAATGTATCTCTCACGGTCGGAAGGTGGGGAAACCGGCTTATCTATAAATATTACACATAGTTCTAAAACTGGTTAACTCACGAGGAGTTACGACTGGCAATTCCAGCAATGGAACAAGTTGCTGTTATTTTTTGTTTTGATCTGAGGGAGAGTTGAATTCAACGTTTGAAAACATAGAAATCCGTATTCTACAGCAATAATGATATGTTTTAACTGTAAAAAATGAAACAGTTTTTGTTCTCACAAATAACAAAATTTCTTTAACTAAAGACTTTCAAAATAATGTATAATGTAATGTACCCTTCTTTTTACATTTTTAGTTATGCCCCAAGATATTTATTGATATTTTTGGGGTGGGGGGAAGGGGGAGGCACATTTGACTAAATATGTTCATGGGACATACAGTTTTAAAGGTAAATTTATTGCACATTGAGAATTTGCTAGGTTCACTATTTTATTTGTTTACTTGTAGAAAATACAGGGGTTTATTGAAAAGTTAAGTTGTTTAATGTTTTGGTCAGCCAATTTGATATATTGAATCAGTTTTACTATCAAACTTCATCAAGATGTATGTATATAATTATAAACCTTTTAACACTTTTTTAAACTTTTATTTTCATACTATGTACATTTCTGGGAATTCATCTTCAGGTACTAAGGTTAAATTACATTATGAAAATAAATCATTAAAACCAAATTTGTTGTATTTAATTTTATGTGTGATCACTGTATATTGTTTAAAAGTCTATCGAATAATACATTTTTTGTTAGAAAATCTTTGTCATTTAATAATATATTATGATTAATTTTGGCACTTTTGTACATTTCAAAATGTTCTAAAGTAGATAATAGGCGAGATTTTTTGCTTGTGTATAAAATTTCAAGACAAATAGACATGTTCAAAAACTACTTAAACCAAATCCATCATAATCTAAATTTTACCAGTGAAATTGAAGAAAATAATGCAATAAACTACCTTGATTTGACTATAACCAAGATCAACAGAAAAAACAAATTTTAAAACTTACAGAAAACCGACATACACAGATTTAGTTATTCCTTCCTCATCGAATCACCCACATAAAAAAATAAAATAAAATAAATATTGAAAAATTGTATATTCACCAATGATAGTAAATTAAACTTTTTCCCAATGCTGCAAGATTCTTTGTTGTTTCTTATGTTTGATTAAAATATATTAAATAGAACCACTGTAAGTTGTCCAAAGGGACTTTTTTTATTCGTTTATCGTTTATAAATAAAATTGTTTAAATAAAACAACAAAATCGTCTTCATTATCACGTTTTACAAAAATATTGACATGCCATATTTAGTTCCTTTAAACCATCAATTTTACTATGGCAATTCAAATAAGTATAAAATTAAAAATATTTTAAATTTTTCTATTGATTTCAAAAGGTTGTGTTTAAAATAAACTTTGTCACATAATATTCATATATCTGGCGCTTGTACATGACACAAATCCTCAAGAGTTAAAATATATTTACAATGTTTATTATTAGCTGTATTATATTACGTTAACCGACGTAGCGAATATGTATTTTAATAATAAAAATAAAAAACGTGTATAATAAGTAAGATATTATTAACCTATTATATTTCTGAATTTACTAGGTAAACATCAGAACACAAATAATGTCATCAAGTTGTGGAGTAATATGGGACTGTACCTAACATGTTGGAATTGCTGGGAACTAAATGCTCAGCAGAACACACACGATGTTAGTTTTTATACGCAGTTAATTTAAACTCAATTAATTTAAACTGAACTATACCATTAATTTAGACAAAAACTATATTCACACCTACCGTAACGGAATTTACATTGTAGTGATCAAAAAGCTCACAATGCGACATTCCTTTGCCTTATGAGCACAGATTGTTATCCTTTATTGGAGCAAATTAATTGGTTAATTTATCTAGAATTACTTAATTCGTTAATTTATCTACAGCGGTAGTGTCAAGTAAAACCGTTCCGGCTGAAAAATCCGGCAAAAACAGTTAACCAACAATTACAAATGCACATACAATTAGTGTAGCATGGTATTACAGCTTAAAAACAGTGGTTAACTGGATATGAGTTAATGAAATAGAATAATGAGGGGAGTGTAGTGGTAATAGTAATGGGAATGAGTGAATGGCGCTAACGGGAACAAGATAACCTGATTTGAAGAGACAATGGTAGAAGTCCCACGGCCCCTCTCGCCGCCCCCCGCCGCCCCCGCCACAACCGCCGCCCCCGCCGCACGCCACGCCACGTTGCTCTCATCTCTGTACGTGTACTCGACCTTCCTACTTTTACATAGATTAGACCGCTGATTAATCTTAATCTCAAGATTTATTCTTTGAAGTATTTCAGTTACTAGTATATGGTTTAAATATTACTTTTGTATTACTAAACACACTGCAGGTACCTCTTAAATAGTATATGTGTATCCTTATGTGTGATAGAAGGGTTCCATATATTGTGTGGTTAAAATTCGAAAGAACAACGAGGAAAACGCAGAATAAATAATAAATTAATGAATAAATAAAGCTTAGGCTACTGCAAATTTAATCATGTTATTTTTTTTAGTAACTAACCAACACATTAGATGGATGTACTTTATTATTATGGTTCATTTCATCTAAAGATCGAAAACTTTTAACTTTACCTGATTTTTTTACGATTTGACGGATCGTTTGAATGTATTTGCAAACTGGATTTGATGAAATAGGCTAAAAATCGAGATTCCCGAAACTCCATCGGGTTGTTTAATGACTAATTTAATCGATTGATTTCATAGAAATTTGCCTGTTGCAATTACTGCCATAAATATTTCAGGATCAGTACTTAACAACTTCACTGCGACACGAGTCATGTACAGACTAGGACTGCCCGAGTAGTAGCGATTGTGTTCCATTTATATCTCGTCTATTAAAAATTATAGATGAAAGAGAAATTTTTAATTGCAACCAATTTAAAACTACTTTCGATCTTACACATTTTCCATGTCTTTAATTGTTTAAGATAACCATCGAATTCTTGAAAGAGTTTATTTATTTATACATCACTTATTACATAACATAAACAAGAAAGAAATATTTTTAGAAATTCCAGATTATTCACGGAACACTTGCCTTGAGCATTGAATACATCATGTTCCAAGATGGTAGCAGTATGGAAAAAGAAATAAACAGTACGAAAGAGTATTTCAATCCAAATGTTACTAAGTTTTGTATAGTATTCGGCAGAGCGTTAGCGAAGCCTATCGTTCCAAGGGCTGGAAAAATTTCATTTCTGTATGTCTGCCTATCTGTACGCACGATATCTCGAAAACGAACTGACCTATAGTCTTGAAATTTTCCCTGAAGATTCATTTCTATAAATAGAACATAGAGTTCGATTATGCATGTGCATGTCACTCCAAACGTTTTGGTTGAGCACTAGTGAACATTTTTAAATTGTTCTTATAGGTATCCTTGGTGACAACGAGAAAATTGCAGAATAAATAAATTTGTAATCAAACTGAGTGTAACCATATGCCATTTTAACATAAGACATAGTAACACGTATAGCTCAACTACCACAACACATGCGTCATCACTTATAGAGACTTTAGTATTGAAATGTTGTTATGAAACCCAATGTAATAAACAAAAATTATAATGTAGCAAAATATATGTAGAATTTTGTAAGAAACTTCATTTTAGATAGAGAAGAATGAGATCTATGATAGTGCATGTCTGTCCATAGGATTTGGCTATCTTACATGTTATAACATGTTCTTTTACGAGCCTAACCTCACAACCATAAAACTGACTAATGTGAGTATTAGTATAAAGCAAAAAGAGCGAAAAATGTTTTAACCATTAGTCCTGCCAGATTTAGTAGTGAGCTTTGACATAATACTGAACGCAGAGGATTCTTCCAAAGTCTCCAAAATGTATTTATTATAGTTGTAATCTCCATTTTTAGACTAATTCAACAAACCGAGTTGGAAAATACAGCTTCTAGTTAATAAAATATTAGAACGATCATTATATTAGAAATCGGATTTACAAAATTCATTGCTGCAAACTGACGTAAGAAAAAATATACAATCTAGTACTAAAGGTGTTATTAAAATACAAGAGAGGAAATTATACCTAACCGTAGACTAAAACGGGGGGGGGGATTCCGAAAAATGTGGAAGAGTAGTAATAAAACAATTAATTGCAATGTAGTATGCTTTTATAAACCTTATGATGAAACAAAAACATTTGCATTGCCCATTTATACATTTAATATCGCTGTTTTTATTTAATGTCAGAAATTGATGCCATTTTAAACGAAGAGCTAACCTTTAATAGTGGAAAATAATCATACTATGATGTGAATGCATCACTGCACAATCTCGCAACAAGAGACTGTGGGAATTACACGAAGAAGATGTCCCATGACAATATTATCATATTTATTGTACAATGTGAAGTACCCTATAAAGATTTACGACCTATTCATGACGAATATCCTAGTAATAACAAACTGTATTGTAAAGGAATATATGTACATAAAAAATCAAACATCTAAAACTATGATAATAGCCATTCAACAATGTGTTACACATTTCAGCCTTATGGTGTTGTATGATTAACATGATCTACCTACTTGGATGAACAAAATGTGTTATCTTATGGTTTGGAATTTCATTTGCTCACTTGAATATTTTATATAGGCATAGATACGCAGGAATGATTTCGTTTGTCTTGTTTGAAATTCAGAACAAGAAATATTAGTTAGTAAGTTATCTAATATGGTAGAATAAAGTTGAAGTTACAGAACTATCAACAAACCGAGTAACGAGTTACACAAATATATCATTATAAAGCACTTGACCTTCACCATAACGTAGGGGTAAGGCTGCTACTCTCCAGAACCAGAGGTCAAGGGTACTATTCCTGTGGAGGAAATGAAAATTGTCAAATTGGTTTTGGTCTGTCATAAAAGACCGTTCAGAATCAACTAACTCTGGTTACCTGGTTTAAAAAGCCTCCATAAAAAATAACTGGAGTTACATTATGATTTAATTTTTTGAACATACATTGGTTACAATATTTAATGTTGGTATATAAATAAACGGTTTAAACATAATTAATACAAATATGGATTTTTGTGACCCTGGAGGTAAATTTTAAGTCGGAATCTATAAAAGAAAACTACGAAACTATCGATGAGTTATAAGGTTAGTATGTAGTTTAATCCGAGAAACATGTATCGGTTAGTAACTAATTAGTTCAAACATTAGTTAAAATAATAATTCATCAATTATGCTGCATTTTCTTAGCCTAGACCTGAGAATAACCTAAAATTGAAAGAAATACAAAGTGTAACATTTAATCTTATTCTAAACCTATAACCAATACTAATATTAACCTATATATCTTAATATGCAATTTAAATATTTAGTTACCTGCAAATAGATTTGAGGCGTAATATAAATTTTGTCAACATTATTACAAATGTTAGTTATCATTCGAAATTACTTGGTGAGAGAGGTTGGTAAGAGGTGCGCTCTTTTTTTAATTGCTGAGCTAAAAGCTTCAAAAGTTTTAGCTACTCATGATAGAATATTTTATTTTCATACACACGAGGATGGAGTCTTATTGTTGTAACGAAATTTTAGCCATGGTCTAGAATGTCCGAGATTCTCATAGCGAGGAAGGGTCTTCTCTAGTCTAAACGAAGGTTCTCAAAAACGATTTACTACATTCTACAATATTAACCTTCCAGCTGGCCAATTATCACTAAGGATGAGGTCTGAATTAGTAACAAACGTATAATACACATAATTTATATAAAACAATAGAAAAAAATATGGTACATATGTCATTTTGGTGCAAAAATGTTTATACAAATATATCATACATATTTTTAATGAATACAGCTGACATATTTTTGTCCTTTGTAACTGTTATTATCAGTATATGTTCTACAAAATATAAACAGTTAATAACGTGACTCTCGTGTTAATGGGGTATAGTAGTTATGAATACCAATCATAATAAACGTTACAAAAATTAAATTTGAAATACAGTTTTTTATGACATTAGTGATGGCAATTTGGAGTAGTCTCCATCACACATTCACATACCATCTTGTTGCCATAACCCAAAAATTTGTCGCTTCCGACAGAGCAGTTACTTAGACACTTACCCGGACTACGACCCTGAAGAACGATCCTGAAGAATTCTTGAAGAACGATTCTCAACGATCCTGAAGAATTTAGGCAGTCATTGACAAAGGTAGCGGTCACTATACCCCAGTTGTATAATTCCTGGCCTAATGTAGTATCAAAATCAAAGTGTTTCTTTTAACTAAACCTCTTGCTGTATAGAGTAACCCGTCTTTTTTCTCTCCGAAAAGTATATGTCTACGCTTTCTCACTTTCTCCACTTTATATGGTTGTTAAGTAGTAACGTTTTCCATCAATTGACCAATTGTTCACAAAAATCAACTGCTCAATGAAAAGTTTCTTTCGCGATACTACCAGAATATGATATTCTAAATATTGGAGAAAAATCAGCTGTAAGTTCGGTTAAGTTATTGAATTCAACACTTGCTTAAAAAATTGTTATGAATATTTGTAAAAAATATTTGTAATATGAGTTTGCCGGTTCATACCGCCTTGAAACTTTGCGAACACAATTAAAATCTGATGTATTATTCGCTGTGTGTAGCAATTTTCAGTCAATGTATAATCTAGGTAAGGATTTATTCTCATTGTCTCATCTGGTACACAATTATGGAGCTACCGAGTTGTCAACACATAACGTAGATATGGTGGGAAGGGTTGATTTTGTACATGTTGAGTTTAGCTGAAGTTCACCTTCTTGTTGGTGCAGCATCTGGAATCTGACGCTGTTACAGACGTCACTAAATTGTATTGTAGTATAGACACCTCTGATGTCGAAAAGACGTAAAGAGTTCATTTTGAGCCTGTTCGTCACCGACTTTTTTTGGATCTCTTCAGACAAGTCCAGTCAAGTCTGTGACAGCTGAACTGGAGTTAAACATTTTTATTGATTTTTCGGTTGTAAATATACTCTCACTTTTTGACCGTATGGTGCCAATGGTACACTTCAAAAATTCCCATCTCTGCAACGTAGTAAGTTAGATTGTCTCACAGTATAAGATCCAGAGGCTAAAAGACGCTGTCATCAGGTGTTTAGAAGTTTAGAAATAAATCCTCATAGCCGTTTATAAGTTTTAGAAAGAAATCCTAATAGCCTATAATCCTATGCCAATGACCAAACACTGAGAGATTACATGTCACAACGATCTTAATGAAATTGTATCTCATCTCTCGGAAGTTACAACTAGAGAGGCCCTCAAAAAGAGCTGTAAGGATTTTACTATGTGGAGCAAGGTGCGAAAAGTTACGGAAACGATAATATAATCCACCCACACAACCTGTGCTTGATTTAGAATTCCAGCGCTCTTCCGGTTATTCCTTAACTTCCTCCTATTATTATCACTAATCCCATTAATGTTCCGGATGGATAGATCCTGATATCCCACGTGACACCATCAGACAACCTCTCCCGGGTTTACTGGTCATTTAGAGAAAACGTTTTCATGTCTTCATCCCATTCCGATTTCCTCCATCAAGTTTAGAGGTGTGGGGTAAAGGAATACCGCTGGAAACCTTACTTGGTCTAAATTTCTACCACTGCTTTGCATGTCAAGGCCATCAGGACATGTGCCAAGTTGTGTAACGATATTTGTTAGTACCTTGTTGTACAGACTAACCCACATCGTAGGCAATTGATTACGTGACAATTTAAGAGGAAGGGCTCATAACCAGATGTATCACATTCTGTTTTCTCGTAAACTTAAGTTAAGTAGTAGCTACGTTTTTTAAGTCAATGCTTCAATCTTCTACACTGTTAAATATACTCGTATTAGTTTTTGTTAGGCTAATAGAAATTCTTCGTATCAGTGTTTTAACTCAGTGGATACATTTAAAATTATATCGAAGTTAACATATGGTTACAAAGTTCACTGGCCTCTTAGGTTTCAACATTTTAAATACTGCAAGGTTTAAGGCTGAATAAAATAGCTAGAACTTTTCATCTGAAGCTTAAACGGATCCTTAGAGTGGTTACGTTCAGTCTCTCTATCTAGTTGTTTGACAGTGACATAACAATAAATTATTTATATGTCTGATGGGTCGTGGGTCGGTTTAAGAGTATAAGCTGGTAAAAATATAATCTGTGGAAAATATCATTTTATACATTCAAACCTTTCGATACACTACTGTTCCAAACTCCACTAAGACTAGCGTGATTGACGATTGAATTCAGGAAATTCCTTGCATCGATTTACAAAATATGTGGTCTTAGTCTTATGCAGTGCATATAAGCTCCCTGAATATAGCAGAGCGTGGAACTGTGAATATAACAATAAAAGTTCTCTCTCACTCGCTGACTACTAATTCTGCAACTTTCCGACCTCCCAGAAAGTTGAATTTTCTAAAAAACTGTATTTAGTTTCTCAATTTTTCGATTGGGTTTCTTAGAGGTTGAAATGGAGTTGAAACCCTTAGAGAACGACATTTTTTTAATTTCGCAATGCTCTATATAGATGAATGTAACATTGATATGCCTCATGGCTGGTATTAAATGTAAAAAGAAAATTCATCAAATCAAATATCCAGAAGGGTCGAAATGGGGTTGTCTTAGAAGAACTATATTTTTGTTTGTATGAAACCATTTTGTGATGGAAGTGTTGTGTCCTTAATAATTATTTATGTATATTTTAGAATTCTTTAATCTGTGCAATTAATTGATAATTTTGCAATTTGTTTTCTTATTTCAAGAGTTTTTTTATTTAAATCACTAATTAATTCGTTCATATAAAATGTGTTGCACGAATTTCAGGAATAGAACGCACAGGTATTAAAAATGAAGTTGTTCCCAGAATTACTTTAGAACAACATTTTTGACACCAAAGTCAATACTCCCATGACAGTGTGGAGGACACTGAAACATAACGACAGACATCTTTTCCTTTGGGATTCCCGACAAAGACCGAGACCACAAACAGAGCCGCCAATTTCAAGCTTCCTGACTTCCAGAAGCACAACAATATGTCACGGAGGTTTGACGCTAATATATTATGAGGAGTATTGGACAAGACAGAGTGACAAATGTCCGGAGAAGGTATTGTGCGAGGTCAGCGGCCTACAAGCAGTCAAGGGGTGAGGAACAACGGCGACTCCTCTGTTCCAAGAACGGGAACAGAGGAAGGAACTAACTGAAGTTATGATTTACAAGAGTCAGGCAGGTGGTCGATATATGCGCCGGCATGTCTGAGAGAGACATGCCGCTGTTGGTGCATGTCTGGAAACTTCTTTCACGGAAAGAGAGGGAGAGATTTACCAAAGGTATTGGAAAACGAAAATCGTGTAATTGTCCCATGTGTATACTGGAAATTGCCTTGACGTTTGATTGCAACTGCCAAAACCAAAAATTTAAACTTAAACTCTTTTTGTAAATAGCCAAATGTTACCTGAAAACGTCAACATTTTTACATAAAGCAATAACATTGCATAAAATTTAAACTAAGTAAAATAAAACTACGGTTTATGTAATACATAAAATAGACTACAACTTTTACATTTTTATTTATTTTTACCTTAAATTAAAAATTCCATCCACTTAGAGAACTCAATAAAACCCGTGATCTAATGAACTGCTACATCAAATAAACGCGTGACTAAAATCTCATAATTGACCTTTTTTTGTTTAGGTAATTAAGAGATACATTTTTGCATCGAAATTGTCCTTAAACATTGCCATTATTAATTTGCAAAAAAATGTACACTTGTCTTGTGTGCAGCGATTGGGAAAGTTAACAATGTAGGATTTTTAATGCTATACGAGAGTAATCTATATTGGTACAAAACTTAATTAGTAAATCATTCCGTGATTTATTAAATGAAAACTAATCAAATTTCATAATATTTTCCAAAATTTTCCTCGGATGAGTCACCCCCAACATCTCAGTAAACTTTTTACCATATGTGAAGGAAACAGGAATTTCCGGACATTTGCCATCGTTCAGTGAAACAAGAAATCAGCTTTTTACCATAGCTCTTATTCTTAGCCCCACAGCAAGATATGTAATTTTGTATTATATTTATTAATTGTTATTTAAACGCTGTACACATATGCTTAAACATGTTCAAACTAAAAAAAATTATCTCGACTTAGTGTATCGGCTAGTTTGATGTACCATTTACTTCCAATAAAACAACCGTTCAAACTTAAAAACATCACAACTCCCTTATTTATGGTAATGAAGAAATAATTATTTAGGCCATATCAAATTTCTTATATTTAACTATATATATATATATATATATATATATATATATATATATATATATATATATGTGTGTGTGTGTGTGTGTATATTAAGTCTTAAGAATATGCTGTTGAATCAATATCTGTTGGTATGTATATTCCACTGTGGTCAAATTTCATTAGTGGGTTTGCTTTGTTAAATTACGTTTATTATTTATAAAAAGGCCTAGATGGTTTGAAGTTTTAACAAAGAGAGTGTCACATAGTCTGAGATTGCTAAAATGAGTTAAATACTTAGGGATACATAGATGTAATATAGATTGATATATGTAATATTATGTTTAAAACGAGTTGTGTTAAACTATTTCACTTTTTGACTTTACAATACCACCCCTCAACTCAGAAGTGACCGAAAATGTGCAAACCCTAAAAATGTAATACCTCGAAGTTCTGTGCAGGCATTCATCTACTCAGTTGCTAAACATGAACTACCTAAGTATGACTACCTGTAACTCCCCTGTTGAAGTCACAGCATAGCTTACGCTAGTTAATCGATCCCGGCTCCAGCAGATCCAAGATCAGTAGCACGTTTAACTGACTATATCGGATTCACCGAGTGTTGAGAGTGACGCGCCGCCCACCACTGCAGTGGCGTCTGCCAGGACGGTTCACAGGCGGGTCAACAGCAGCGTCAACTCAACTGTATAGGCTTTATATTGTTAATAACCGTTTCACAATGATTTGACTGGTGAGTCGTTTTTAATAAAGCCCTAAAGAAACGTCAACTTTACATCTTGTCAGTTCTGGTTTAGGAAAAAGAGCTTAAGCGAAAGTACCGGTGGAGAAGTGGCCGCGCCGAAATTCTGGGAGCTCGCTCAGTCCACGTGGACTGGTCACAACCCAGAAGGACAACATGGGGAGAGTAGGGCATCCATCACTTTAAACATTCGGTGAATCCATTAAGGGACCTCCAGCAAATTAGCGATGAACGCTGTATGTTGAACAAAATGTAAGATTCAAGCTGTTGGGCATTAAGTTCCATAATATCCTATTGTAAGCTGTGATATTACAGTATGGATTTTAGTCGATTTCGACGAATGCTGATTGATGAACTTAATACTACTTTCTACTTCATGATGTTCTTCTTAAAGCAAACTTAGCGTGAACTTTGCAATTTGAAATCTTCTAAATTGAATGATGAAATCGTAGATAAATTTAACCACCTCTTGAAAGCTCAGAGGCGATCAATGTTTGCGCATTACTTAATTAAAATGTATGCACACTGTCGGATATATAAGTTTAAAGCAAGCCGGCATTTGCTTGCTGTAGCAAACACACAATGCACAAGCACATCCGGAACCGCTCTCTCGGCTGAAGTATGCTTGAGAGTGCTTGTGGTGCTTGACCCGCCACAGCCACCGCCACCGTCTCTGCAGATCGGCAACACTCAGTTAGTCTGCATGAATATACATGATGTGGCCGTGGCAACGCCATCAGCCGTCTACTGCTGAGCCGTTCCTTCTATTATCGGGGCTAGAAGTAAGGAAAATTGGTGTTTGCAATGTTCCAGTAATTCTAACAAAGCAATACAAACATTTGAATCATTTATTAGAAAAACTATAGATTCCCTCTTTAAACCTTATTCTATCCTTCCCATAGGCCTCTGACCTGTGCGAGGATCTTATCAAACAGAATAAGGAGAGACAGCTCGAGGCCCAACGTACTGATAAAAAGTGTAACAGTTACAGACAGGACAAAAATCCTGTGCTATCTCTAACTCAAATCCAAATTCCCATGCTTTAGACTGTGAGACCAACGAGCCTGATATATAACCTTTTGGTTTAGTCATGCCTACTGCTACAATACAATACATTCAAATATATTGTTATTTGGGCCATATCTAAATATAAAATAAATGACGTGGTTTTCAGTGGTGCATACATTAACGTAATACGAAGATTACTGAGCTAAATCATAAATACTTACATTTTTGGAAGACGTGGAATCTATTTTCATATGTTTGATAAGTATAAATAATACATCGATGTTTATTGTAGGAGTTGTTGTAATTTGAACTTGGTACATAAATGGCAAACCCAGCTTCGTTGAAGTAGCACTCAGATTTTCAAACCTATGACTAATAAAATTTATGAGATTTACTGAGGGTAGACGGACAGACAAACAATAATACAGAACACAAACATTATACGTTTTAGCAACACATTATTATACGTTCAGCCAAATTCCATTGTTGAACATGTACCATCATATAACACATTCTTGTCTATAGTTTCATGCAACAATTTCAAGTCTGTGGGTCATTTCGTTTTCGAGATATTGTGCTCACAAACAGGCAGAAATGAATACGCTAAAGCTCAGCCAATAAACTTGTGTATTCTTGTGGTTTGGTCATAAACCTTTCACTCTTATCTCCTTGACTGTGATATGTTTTGCACTTATAATAAAATTACCTACTAGGCTGTACCGAACTTTGGAGAGCCAAAAGTGGAAAAAAATAACAAACTATTGTGAGCTAGGTTTAAGACACGGAGCGGACATCTCTGTCATGGTTGAATTTCAAATGTAAAATATGGCTTGACAGTATCATGCAATGTAGTTAGTAAAATATGCAATATTAATCCTACCTTCCACACCTTGAAGACTATAACACTTTAATTCTCTTTCGTATAAGATTCATAATTATTAAATTTCCACCTGAGTGTAGGAAATAAAACTGAACATTTAAATAATACCTAATAAAATAAAATACACTCTACTATCCAGCCTATAAACTGAAATATTAAAAAAAATGTCAGTACAGCTCACGTAGTTATGCCTAAATAACATCTTTAGACATGTCAATTAATTTTGTTTTTTCACTTGAGATACGCTTAGTTAGAGCCTAGGAGAACTCAAAAAAGTAGATTTTAATGTTGCGCCTTTGGTTGCTCAAATCGCTTGCATTTGAGAATACTTCTAATTTTTTTTAATTAGTTGCATTATTTTTTTAGATAAAAAGAAAGAAAGAATTTGTTTTTTACTCCATCACAATACAAAGATAATAGTCAATATATTACACATAGGATCTTCTACATTTCTATAAAAGTGAAGAATACAACATATAATAAAACTAAAAGATTAAACTATATTTCAAATATTCTTACAGTTAGATGAGAAAATGTAGGACCTCAAAGGCCAAGTCTGATTTGAGGTTCCAGATAATGACTACTACTAAAAATGGAATTCATTAAAAAGTTCAATGTATAGATATACTATAAGATATTTATATTAGAAATACAAGCACAGCTAGCCGGGTATGTATCTAAGGCGAATCCCCTAAATTTGTAAGGTGGCTTTTATCTACCACTTAGGGCTTTTCAACTGTACGAGAGCTAAATGGATGAAAATGGATGATTGCATGTAAGACACCCCTGAGCCAATCTGCTCTACATATCAGCAGTGTTGTGGTGGCCAAACCGACAGCGGTGAAGGACCCCATACACCCCAGTCCGGCCAGTCGATTAGAAAGGCGGCGCCGCGTTGCCCTGGGAGTTAGCGATTCGTTAACCCCGACACGATTTTGACATTAGTAAACGGCGGGCAAATTAACAGTGACGCTACCAATCGACAGACATCAACCGAGATCGTGATCTATACATTTGCTGACGCTGGAAGACTGCGGCCACTCGGCCATTGAGGCGTGAGGGCTCACACGCGAGGGCGCCACCATATCAGTCACTCCTGTAGCGTGTTCGGTTGTACTAACTGCGGATTTATATCGATGGTAAAGATCATCGACTTTATAGAGATACCCAGGAATATCGATGTCCATCACATAGAAGTCAACTTGATTTGTTATAATATTTTTAGCCGTCTGTTCGATGTAGTGCTCGATTGTGGTTTTGAGTATGTTCCTACTCTGTGATCTTTCCTCAAAATTTCAAAGTGCCTTCTTTTTCATTATACAAAAAGTGATGTTTCTAAGGATTTAGGAAATTCTTGCTCGTTTACGGCTCGTATTACTATCCATGTGATTTTTATGTTGTACTTTCTTCGATGAAAGGAAAAAATTACTCCCTCATTTCATGTTGATGGTTGTGAAATCCGAGAAAATTATTTTTGTTTAGATCGAAATCATCGTTTTTAGGGTTTGGAATATTCATGTGAAGACTTAACGAATGCGTATTCTAAAAAATCACAGAGCTCGAAGTCAATACTGCGCCGCCGCCGCTCGTGTGATTTGGAAGGTGGAACACGACTTGGCCTAAACCGACAAATTAGTGAGTTGCGGCTGAAGATGATTGATGCAGGATCAGCTAATCATCAGCATATTTGTGGAGCAGCAGTCGTGACTGCTCGTGGTCATTACGCCCTCTTGCTCACAGCCTCACACCGCTCCTCGTAGCTAATTATCCCAGAGTCTGTCTTCTCTTATTGCCTACAAAACGTTCAACAAGAATTTGACCAATTTTACACAATGACACTCGCTTCTGACGCACATTACGGAGGAACAATGAGCTCGTTTCTTTTGCTGCTCGACTGGTGGCGGGCTTTGTTTTATGAATTTGTGTTGCCTACGGTGCAAATTCTCCTTCTCAGCTTTTAAGTTAGATGAGACGAAAAATATGAGTCACTCCTTAAGTAATACCTGAAAACTACAATTCAACGAGTTGAATGTATTAGGAACGTGATTTACAGCTTTCGTTGTTTTATGTTTGAATCACCGAAATATCAACAGCATTCAAATTAAGAGGGTGCTCTACTGGCGGCCTTTTTTTACACGATAAGAACAAAGTTTAACTTCAAACATTTTTACGTCATTACTTTAGGTATAGATGTGGTAAATTTCTCATATTCGAGATATAATTAATATGCATCCAATCGCTTTTTATTTTGTTTTTAATAACTTTTATTGTATTAACCCTTACCAACATGGCTACTTGTTGCATAGGGAACTTTTATTAGTTATTTAAAACTGTCATCGTTTGAATATTTAGAGGTAGCCACAAAATGTTAATAACATACAGTTTTAATGTGTTTTAATTATACTATTTAATTGAAATGAGCCTTTCCCCACAACTACACGGCCCATAAATAAGGGTGTAAAATTAATTTATGAGTAAAACTATTGTTATGGAGTAAAACTGTAATTTTATTATGGCCTATTAAATTAATTTAATAGTAAATTAAATATATACTGAGCAATTCCGTTTTCAATTTTTAGTCACAAACGTGCGTCACAGACGTGATATGGAAGGCAAAATAAAGAACCACTGTATTTCAATGACCTTGGGGTTTACCCCATAAGAGCAATTAAACTACAAAATACTTTACACTCTTATTTTCGGACGTAGAATTATGGTAGAATATGTCTCATTTAAAAATATTATTAGATCATATCAGAACTATTTTTGTTTTGTATTGTAAAATGTTTATTTTAGAAATATTTAAACAAGGAGTACAAACAAAGTTTGATATATTATTTGGAAGAACAAATAAAAATATAGTTATTGAATGCGTATTGCCATTATAATTATTATATTAGTATAAAGAGACAGCTCCTGCTCTCACACCCAACTCTACGACCACAAATTAGGACAAAAAATGTTTGAGGTTAACATTGTTCTTTTTGGGCTAAAATCAAGATGGCCGCCAGGACAACGGACCCCTAAGCTGAATCCGTACGTACATTCCCCAGCACCAGTTCCAGTGCAGTCCAGGTGGAACGGCTTCTGTCTTACCGCGCGTCCAAGTCTCCAGCCAGAGCTGTGAAATCTGTAATGGGTCGGTGAAAGCCGGGCCGACGGATTAACTGAGACGTTAGCAGCGTGAGAACTGCGGCGATAACAGCTGATTGTCGTCACTGACCCTTCACAACATTGGGAACCTCTGCAATTGCGATAAATCTCGTACTAGTTATCACTATACGGGAAATGAGCTTTTCTCCTTATTATAAAGGTACTTTCTATGAAGAATAATCTTGTCGTATGATTGTGTATATATACATTATTTTGGAAATTAAAGCTGAGGACATTTAGCAATTGATATTATTAATCTAACCTGATCATTAATTATAAGTATCGAAAATTATTCTCTATATTTTTAGCACGAAAAACACAAACGACACATCTTATGTAAGAGAATCGCCAATTAGTTCTTGAAAAACACATATCAGTAATGTTTTGCTCTCTTACAACAAGGAGCCTAAAAATTGCATCTAGTCCTAAAAGGACCTTTGCGCTGCTTCCGGAGTGACAGGATATTCTGGATGAGTAAGTTTGGGGGTAGGGCCTGCCTCCTGTCGAGATCTATGAGGAAAATTTAGGTCATTAGTTTCCATCATTTCCCTCGGAAGAAGGGGAAGGCAGCTCCGAACTAGCCTCTCTAGTCAGATCAGGCAGTGAATGGCACACCCTTATGTTTAGGATAGTAAGAACCTTTGGCTCTAAGGGAACCCCACCAACTCCAACAGTCGTCTCCCGCAGTATATTAAACCTATCGAACTACCATTTTACCCTAATATCTCGACATTTGCGGTTAGTGATATGCCGCTCTTGGAGATGCAAAGATTGCTCAGATTTCAAGTGACACATCGGTTTGTTGAGCCCGGTGTGACTTCAACTGGAAGATACGAACCCTCCTGAGATTGCATGATATAATAATATAACTAGTTATTTTATCCTTTATCTTGTTGCCTAATTATTAATAGGATCATATATATTGATTTTGTAGTTTTAATATTATTGAATCTTATTCTAATATTTTATAAGTAGTATTTGTTATTAAGGTGATACAAATTCATGTATGTAACTTTTAATGAAATTCATTTAGTGGTTCAACACATCTTACTTATGATTATGATATTTGTACAAAACGCCAACAGAAAAAAAAATAAAATAGTTTTGCACCTTAAAGAAACGAAAAGATAGTGGGCATACATTCAATCTAAAGTAAAACACGTTCCTTATCATCCATTATACAAAATACAGCCCTCCTTCAAAGATTATATGATCCAGAGGGGTCATAATGAAGGTATTTTAATTTAGCTGAAGTATTTACACATACATCTATTATGGTGAACTGAAGATCATAGACTCAAGACATGTAAAACCTACAACTAAAATATGATCACTCACGTATAGTTTCACTTGGACTCTAAAACCTATAGCTTTTAGGACTTAGGTTTTGAGTAATCTTACCTGTTCTTGATGTCTGCTCCTGGGTGAAGTTTTCGAACGTCTTAAGCTCCCAGCCACTAGATTTTCCAACCTTCAGAAGATTTTCATCTATGTAAGGCTCAAGATTCCATATTCTTCAAAATCATTGATGCTTGTTGGAGCTACTCCCATCAGGTAAGTACGGCCTACTAGTTTATGTCAAATTTAATCGAATCGATACATAACATGACTATTGTAGTTGGGTGGAAAGCGATGTGTTTGTTCCACCTTGAGTCCACGAAAACTCTACAACTACCCTTTGTACTGTATAACTAACATCGAACCAATTTTGCTTGAACTCCTTGTTCCTAGAAGCTGTGCAGGATAGTTGTGTGAATGTTTAAGGCCTTCGTGTTTCGCCCTCTTGGTTCAGGTATCCTTTAAGTGTCAATTATTCGCACAACCAAACTGGATTTAAATCCAATAATTCCTAGAAATCCTATTATTTTTGTAACAGGAAAATTGGAGAGAAGGTGTTTCCTATTTTTAAAAACGTACATCTAAAACATTTATCTTTTAACATCCAGCTAAAACCTGATTCCTATTCATTGTAATGAGATGGTTTTCCAGCCTTACATAGTCCACTCATTGACGAAAATTAATCTGGCCTGGGAATCTTCGTACAGCAACAAGGAGGCTAATAAGGAAAGTCGGTAATGTGTGATCAAAAAGTGCTCCGGTCCTGACAGAATTTGATGTATCTATCCTTAATCCTCACTCAGAGTTCAACGCCATGCAGCCACCAACTGCTTCCTGTAAATTTACAAAATGTTAGTTGTATACAGCCTATTTATTGAAATACGTATCACACAAAACTGCATAAATATAAGGATTATCGTAGAAGTCTAAAAGATATACGAAGCATATATTTCTATTCACTGAACAACCATCAGAGTTGTCGCAATCAAATGAAATCTCAGTATTCCAGACTCGCTTGTAGAAAAGTGTTCCACACAACACATTGTTTACGGGCGATTTATATTTGTTGGACAGGTCAGCAAAGGGACGTAGCGCAGGAAAAAGTGTATTGAATGTCGTTATGGTGAGCGAGAACACTCCAGTACAGGGTCTGTGCAGGTGTAATTGACTCAATTGAAAGTGAGGATTCGCCTCACGTAGAGTTCAGGACGGTAAACATATATCTCGGACAATAACCGTAGCTCTTGCGATAACAACTCGGTCACCGACCACGCGGGTTACAGTAGCCGAGTCTTGGGAACGATCACGGATAACGTCAATAGATGAGACTCAAACCGACATCTTCGAAAGTAAAAAAAGCTTGGATTTACTAATGTTAACATGAAATAGTGGGAAACCCACTAAACCCACTCATTTTAAGTTCTTTTTAGTAGTGAGGTTAACTTCGGGGATAAACGAAAACCGGAGATCGATTTGGGTATGAGAGGGAATTAATTAAGTAGACCTAACAAAGAAATCCTTTATCCAAACGTAACAAAAGTATTGACTTTGAGGATTTCTTGTTTGGATTAATCTTGGACACACAAAAATCTATTGAGATCTTTTCTGTAGAAAATCTAATTATATTTTGAACGGTATTCAAGTCGGATTTGAGCTTTGGCATGTAGTTTGGGCACTATAGACCTTGCGAAAAAAGATTGCACCAGTAAAAAAGGTATTTCTATTTTGGATTTTTAAGCAATTGATTATTACTAAAACTGCAGAAAATTTACTGTGATCATGCGGTCTGGACTCCTACATTATTGCCAAATTTCTAGTTTGTAGCTCTTCTGATCCCATTAATTATGGGTTATTTTGATGGTAGGTTAATTCTTATTTTTTACACTATAAGTAGTTGGGAAAGGCCATAATTTAGACCTTTGGTTGAAATTTGAATGGGGTAATTTACTATGTATATATAATGTAAATAAAGATTGACGACGAAAGAACATTGTTCGTCAGTTTATCTTCAAATTAAATTAAATTAAGCTATTCACCATATTCATTATAGTCATTAAAAAGAGGAAAAATTCCAATCCTTAAAACGCAATGTTCTATTTTTGCTACAATTAAATGTGTCCAAATTTTGGAATCCTGTTATCATTCCAACTATTTAGCACAGCTGAGGTAAAGTACAGAGGGCTCAAATGAAACATTTTTCTGTGAGTAAAGTACAATACTGTTTTCTGAGAAAGCACAATCTCATACGGTAAAAAACGCAATCTTACAAACATATTCGCCTCTTTCTGATCACAAGAGATATAATGTTAACCTCATTCTACCTGTAAGGCCCGACTAATTAAAATCAGGATTTTGTAACTTTCAACATGTCTGGTTTTTATTTTAAAACAATTTAGATTGAAAAGACTTTGTGCCTTAATCTTCCATGCTTATTTTCAAAGAAACAGATTTGCTAGACTGGCGTAATTTCCTCATCATTCGGCTAAATGTATATTTTATATTTGTTCTGGCAAAGTTTTGTAAAAGTTATTTAAAAGATCTGGGCCATTTTTTGGGGAGTTGGATGACCCCCTGGGTCAAAATTTTTAATTTTTATTTTTTTGCTAAATTTAGTTTTAAATATATTCCTATTTATTTTAAAACAAATTTCATGCAAATCCGTTGAGTCAAACTCAATTTACATCACTTTTTATAAAGCAATACATGGAGAGTTTTTCGGTGGTTTTGTCGCAACAAGCTGTCATTGTCATGCATGTATCACATTTATGGACATTTATGATCATGATTCACATTTTCATTTACCTGACACTGTAATGTCTGAAATAAAACCTATTTTCAAAGATTTAGCGTCTCCAGAACTTCTGAAGAAATGTTTGCATGGAGGCACTCAAAATTCGAGCGAGTCGCTCAATAATACGATCTGGTCTCGCATTCCAAAAAGGACATTTGTGATGAGGAATACACTCGAGTTTGGTGTGTATGAAGCCTTGGTTTGTTTTAATTTGGGAAACATAGTCTTAGCAAATCTAGGCATTGTTCTGGGAGTGAACTGTGTTAGTGCCCTTAAAAAACTGGACGAAGCAAGAATCGCAAAAGCTCAGAAAGCTATAGAAGAATTAGAGAGAAAGTGTAGACAAAGCTCTACATTAGCAAAAAGGCTTTGGAAGATGAGTATGAGGCAGAGGAAGATCCAGACAATCCAGAATATGGGGCTGGAATGCACTGAGGTAGGTTTATGTTTTGCATTAGACTAGGCTTTAACTTTAAATGCTATTTCCCGAAAGTTTAGATTTTTTCCACTTATGTACTTTTTTCTCAGGAACCACAAAAGATATCTTTACAACTTTTTTTTCACTTGATGAGAAAATTAAGGAGCACACTTTGACCCGGGCTTTTAGCAAAATTCTCACAAAAAAAATTTTTATTACTGCTTTTTTACAAAAAATGTGTACTTTTTTAACGTATTTAAAAAAAAAATCCTAACCATATTAATTTTTTGAATAACTTAAAAATCCCGGGTCAAAATCTCAATAAAAGTCTAATAAAAGTAACTACAAAAAATCATGTTGATATCTTATATAGTTTTTGAGAAAAAGGTACACAAACTTGATCAAATTAACATTGGCAGCATAGGGCCATCCGACTCCCCTTAGTAAAGTCATATTTACAAGAGTGAAAATAGTATTACAGGCAATTCACGCCAATAATGATGGGCTTCCTTCAAAATCTGTTAATGAAGCTGGAATATCTTGAATATCTGGAATATCTTAAATACTATACAAAAAGTACCACACGGATGCAATACACTTGTAGGCAGAGAATTTGAAAAAAGAGTTTGCCTTGTAATAAGAATTATTTTTAACATCAGGCAACATTGTTATTGCCTTATTCGCATTATCTATGTGGTGTTTATCTTAAGATTACACATAACTAAACGTAATATGTTCTTAGGTCCAATATACTAACTGTTGGATTTCTTCGATGACACGTCTTTTACATTCCAAGCTTTAGTATCATCGGAGCGATTTTACGGCGTTATAAAGTATCAAACAAACACCGCTGAGTGAAACTTCTCCGCCAATAAAGCAATTGGCAATATAATTTGGTTCCAAGTCATCGCATCCAATAGGCTCTATACAAACTTTCGACTTTCTAAGCCTGCAGCCAGGAATATGAGCTAATTCCATTTGATTTCACTGAATTTGATGAATTAGTAGATAACTGTGTAACTTCCTGTTTCCTTCATATTTGATCAAAATCCCAGAAAAATTGAAAAAATAATTATAAATTGTTTTGCTCTGTTGAAATTTGTGATAATTTCGTGGATGCATTGGAATTTTCTTGAGTTTCAAGAATATAAGAAAATTCTTATAAATCTCTCTTCTGCACGGTCGCGGTCCACCAGGAACAAATATAACTCTAAGAACGCCGTGCTATGCCTATCGTGAGAGAAATCCATTATTTATTCTATATCTTATGAATAATACCAGGTAGTATTTAGCATCACGAATGCACTAGCCATTTTGCCCCTTATATTATTTGCAGGCTTTGGGAAAAAAGTAGTTCAATAACTATTTAACAGATTTTCATATTTTTTCTTTTTCAATGAAATGAGAAACAAAAATAAAATACAATGTATTTTAAAAAGTGTTAATAAACTATCGTTTTCAACTTTTGACCTTCAATATTTTTCAACTACACCATGTAAAAGGCCTTGCAAATATGAACCAATATAAATTTAACTCAATGTAAATAAGACCAACAGTGATTTACAAGTTTACAAGGGTTATGGAAATCGTATACTTTTCAATTGGTGTTCAATAAAATGGCCGCTAGTCCAAACTAAGTATTTAAAGACCAGACTGGAAGTGAACTTCCAGGTTCTAAGGAAGAGGCATCAATATCGTCAAATGTCATACTAGACTCTACTGATTGTTCGTATTGGTGGCTCGCATTAACCTAAATGGCAACTCCCATACAGAAGTTCAGTTTCCCCCAAGGCCATAAGAAGAGGATTTAGCGGAATCATGTATTCTTGGTTGTTTCTTAAGACAAAAATGGAAGGAGTTGCATGTCTAGACTCTACCAGTAGGCAATGAAGTCGCTTTGAATTTGTATAAAAAGAGACGGTTCAACATGAATTTCTCTTCTATTTTAGAGTATTCCCAGAATTCAACTTGGCACAAGGTTTATTAGCACAATAACTAATTAGTGCACCTCGCTTAGTCATGCTAAGCAAAAAATATCTAAACTGCTCATCACTGGGCTGTCTCTACTACCAAACACGGCTTACATAAAAAAGTAAAATGTCGCTTTGTGGAGAGGTGTTTTTTTACAGTGGGGCAGCAATTATGTCTTTTAGAGGAGATACTTGAGTAACCAACCTAAGGCTATAGCTCCGTATTAGCTATTCCTTTTTTAACACTCCGATCTCGTTTGGCCTGACCTCCTGGCTACCACTCACTGGATACGGTCTCATAACTTATCAACTTCTTTTAGACAGTTTTTATTGTTAATTAATTGAAATTATAGTGCTCTTTCCTTTTTACCCACAATTTTTAAAGCGCTAACTCGGTTTTCACACAGTACTTACTATTTAATGGACACTCGGCTCCGAAACTGGAACTAGATGTTTTATGTAACTATGCAAACCAGTGCACTAAACGACAAAACCTGACCGCTGTTTATTAACGCAGTGATCAGAGTTAGAGCGTTTGATTTTACTTTTTACTTTTCTTTACTGAACTGCGCTTTTTTTGTTGATATACAGCAAAATTAAGTTATCAATGCCAACATTGAGTAAAAAACAATTTTAAACCATACCGTACGAGTTTTCTTCTAATGTCTTACCATAAAAAATAAATTTAAAAAAATATACTCAACCTTGGTTGAACAGATAACCAAATAATTAAAAAAAATTATAATGTTAATCTTATGTATTGAATTTATTTATTTATATAATGGTATCATCAATTAATTCATCCACTGTGTAAAATTTCTGGACAGCATCACTTCAAAGAATTTATTTAAATCAATACATAGTTCATTTATCACACATTTAATGCTATTGTTGAACTAATTAAGTACTTTAAATTAAGTCATAAATCTTCTTCAAAATATGGTGTAAATACATTCTTTTCTATTATTAAACAATACGCTGTGGAAGAAGAAAATAAAGAATATATGAACAATTTGTGTTCTGCCATACTGTAAAACAATTCACGGTCTTTGACGTTCTTGTTGCTTCTTACAATTAAACACTTACAGCCCATTAGGATTATAAGAAAATAACATAAATTTTGTCAAAAAGAATTAAGTAATGAAGTTATTATTATTTATCCAGTTTTGTAGTTTAATTTGTTCTTCCATTTTTTTAATAATAATGTTTAGTTTTTATAGAAACCTGTCACTGCATATTCATTGTTAAATCGATTGAAAGAACTACCACTAATTTATTATTAACATTACAAGCACAAAATATATTTCTAAACTTTTGACCTTCAATATTTTTCAACTACACCATGTAAAAGGCCTTGCAAATATGAACCAATATAAATTTATATAGGAGGATATATGCTCTCTCCGATACGGCGCTGAGTAAGTATTACCTAACGTTTTGCTGAACCTGTGAAGTGTTTTGCATAATTGTAGTCTTATTAGGCTCGAGCAAGCTAAAAACTAACTGACGTGTCTCCGTCATCAACGAGGACGTGTGAAAACTTAGTAATTGAATCTCGCTAAAAGGACACCTATTTAACGTTAATAATTGCAAGTGGCCACTTTAGGCTAATGGGGGTTGCAACTAGAACCGGTTAGCACTAATCAAAGAAATAAAGAAATATAACAAATTTAAAACAGGCAACTTTTTCTTGTAGCAGGCTATTTAGGATACCTAGAAGGGATAAGACTTTTGCTTCCCCCACACCATCGTCAGTCTCTAATTGGAACACTCACAATGATGTAAGGACATTTTATTTTTACATGCTCTTCAACGTGTAAAAAGCAACTCGAGTTGAACAAATTCAGATGATTTCCAGGTTAACGCTCCCTCACCAAGATTGTAATAACCTCCAAAATCGGAGGAAAATATAATTAGAAAGATAACGACAAAACCCACTTTATGAAGGAAACCAATTTCTGACTTCAATTTTGTCTCCCTATCAAAATTGGTAATCTTCTTTCTGTATAAGAAAAATAAGAAATATAAACAGCTAAATTTGTTTCTAAATCATTTAATGTCAGTACATTTGTATAATATATCAATTTTATGTAACATACTTGTATGATATGAAGATGGTCTCAAAAGTTTTAAGTAACATGACATTCGTCTGCGCGCATCTGTAAAAAATACTACTTCAATGCTACTTTAAATAAATAGGCTCCCCGATTGATTCAAATGAGTCTGGCAAGTGTTAATCTTCATAGGAAGTGACAGTATATTCAGGATGAGTTATTCAAGTCGAGATCCCATGTTACATCCACCATGAGGATAACGGGAACCATCTTAGTCCTCGCCATAAAGTTAGATGGAAGGCATGTCACTCCATACGATTTGGCTGAGCGTTGGTGAGTATTTTTGCATTGTTTTTACGGATAAAAACTGCAAACACGGAAATGTCATATCAAACAAAGTACAATTAAATTACATTTTAACATGTGCCATAGCAACACGTGTAGCCTACTCATCGGCAAGATACTTCGAGCAAGATTTCAACTAGGCTTTAAATTATCCATGAAACTTAGATTCTACATGAACGTTGACAAGAAAGAGTACAATGATGGTGCATATTCATGCATGGGATTAAATCGTAAATCCCATCACTCTGATTGTGACTAAAGCCTATTTTACTCAGTAGCCTGGCAACATTTCTCCTGATGGCAGACAAATTTCTTTTCTCTCTACAGTTGTTGCAACACTCAGTCGATCTAGGAGATGGCTCTCTGAGATTAAAATGGTGTGCTCAGACCTGATGGTTGCTGCAATCCTGAGATATCCTACAGTATGGCTCTCTGAGATGAAAATGGTGTGCTCAGACCTGATGGTTGCTGCAATCTTGAGATAGCTTACAGTATAACTCTCTGAGATGAAAATGGTGTGCTCAGACCTGATGGTTGCTGCAATCTTGAGATAGCTTACAGTATAACTCTCTGAGATGAAAATGGTGTGCTCAGACCTGATGGTTGCTGCAATCCTGTGATATCCTACAGTATGGCTGTCTGAGATGAAAATGGTATGCTCAAACCTGATGGTTGCTGCAATCCTGAGATTACCAACAAGATAGCTTTCTGTTAAGAGAATGGTTTCCTCAGATCTGGTGATCACTGTGATGCACGGATGAACTGCAAGATGGCTCTTCATGATGAAAACAGTGTGTTAAAATCTGATGGTTGCTGCAACTCTGCGATGAACTACAAGATGGTTCCCTGTGATGGGAATGGTGTGTCAAATCTGGTGGTCACTGCGATGCACGGATTAACTGCAAGATGGCTCTTCATGATGGCAACGCTATGTTCATATCTGGTGGTAGCTGAAATCCTCAGGCGACCAGCAAGAGGTTCTGTATTTAGAATGTTGTGCTCAGATTTGGTGGACTTATAATCTTAAGATAAATTACAAGTCGACCTGTCCTGAATAGAATGACGAGACTCAGATATACTGAACGTTTCTAAGCTCAGATGAATTGAGAGTCAATCATCTGTTGAAGAAAACTAAGATTTATATGTGGTGAATGTTGCGACCTTCAGATGAACTAAGACTTTATCCTCTTTTGAAGAACATGTCGGCTCTGATATAGTGAATGTTGTGATCCTCAGATGAACTTTGAGTTTATCCTCTGTAGAAGCAAAATGTCGACTGCGATATAGAGAGTGTTGCGACCCTCAGATGACTACAAGTCGGCCCTCAAATGAAGAGTAGGGCGGGCTCGGACCGGTGGTTGCCGACGAGTAGCTCAGCTCAGCCTGGGAACGGAATGCGCCGCGCGGCATTGCCTGCATCACGGTCGTATGCTCGTAATTTTGTGCACCTCCTCACGACGCTGCGCGCCCCGATTGGCAGATTCCCACACATATCCCGGTATTCCGGTCTTCACTTCCAAAAATACTCAACTCTGCCACTTCTTAAAGAATTCTAAGAACCCCAAATGCCCCTTCACTGCATTATTCCGTCTGTTAAGCCTTGTTCATACCACACAACTGGTTCTGGATATGTAATGGTACGGGTACCTTTATCAAAACGTCTCATTGCATCATGTTGATTTATTTCTTTATTGTCTACATTGTAGATAATTATATTATTCACAATATGTTATATGTATATCAAAGCATTTTTTTAAATTTAGCTGGCATTAAATGTTGAAAATTAATCAGTACAAATGTGTTTATCTTTTTATATTACAAATAATTTCTGTATGACTATTTTACTGTATTACCTTAACAGAGCAGTTTTCTATTCTTGCACCTATTATTTGAGTTATTGAATCTCTCTACTTTTTTCCAGGTAATAATGTTGAAGGTATATTTCAGCTTCAGAAAAAAATACAATGGATACTTAATACACAAATATTTCAGTTAAGCAGGAAATCAAAATATCACATATTACTGTATATCTAAAGTGCAACTATTATCAACGTATTATACAATCCAAAAAATGTCTTCACCAAATAGTATAGTATGTTTGTTAATTTTTCTTGTATTACGTTAGTAAAGGCTTTATAAAATGTGCTATGCTAAAGGGGAATACCCTGCAGGGGTGGGACGCAAGCTATGCGTGACGTAGGAAGTGATGTGAGAGGGGACCAGAACCCTCTCTTTTATGGATATTTATTATTGTGTTTCAGCCTGAGCTCGGATTTATTTTTCTCTTATCTTTCATCCCCAAAGACACATATGTCACATAAAAAATTCCTAAAATTGTATTTCTCAAATTTAAAACATCATGTTTCCACAATTTTTGGTTCTGCATGGCACGTGTCATTTACTATAGGTTTGTTTATGGGATGCTAAAACACCCCGGAAGAACCTACTTCTGAACTAAAAAGAAGTGTAGAATAGAGCCACTTGTTCTGTACGTGGGATATTTGGTACGGCTGAGGGGAGTATCTTACCTGTGAACTAAAGATCTGAGCTGATAAAGTTCAATTGATTCTAGTTAGAGATTCTCATTTCCAAAGTCCTCCTTTTAGAAGGACATGCTGAAAGCAGTGATTTAAAGCATTCTGAATTTATTTAAGAACTAACGTATACACCCCGTTCTTGTGGCAGTGCTGGGCTAGTTTAAGGCTGTACGAGAAGAATTGATCTTAAGATAAGATAAGATGAAGGTGCCAGAATTATTTTCATCCTTAAGTGGAAATTTGTAAACTCCAAACTGTTCTTGTACTTCTAATTTATGGCAGGCTCCTTTCGGTGGAGCATATTGTCTTCCGCTTTCCTGAACAGAGAAGTCATCGCTCTAGAGGTATAGGAAGTACAAATAGGGAGGTAATGCTCCAGCACAGGTGCACATGGGAAAAAAGAATGACGTGGGAGTACGGCTCATTCGAAGAGTGGGTAGTCGAACGAACTATGATCTTCCGAACAGGCATAGCCTGGAACCAGAGTGTCATTAAAAAGATCTTCAACATTGATCTGCTTCGCTAATTGATGTTAATGAGATCTAGAAGGAATTCGACATGGACATTAAGAATATACAAGCTATAAGGTAATGAAAATATACTACCGTGTAATAATGTTATTAATCTGTCATTTACTGCATAGGCTAGTGAACCTTTCTTTCACGTCTTATCATGACCAGAAACAATAGTTGCGATACGATGTCTGTCCTCTCAGAATCAAGCAAGGATTTCAGAGGACTTCTCAATTCAAAAACTAGCTACCAGAAATCTGACCAATTGGATCTCAAAGTCAAAGCCATCATTATAGGGCACAGCCCCCAAAACGATCACAATTTACTTACATAACAGCTCACATGATACACCCACAGCTGTCACACCAAACACCGTTAGACTTCACTTATTGAAGCTCGCCGTGGTGTTCTCATAATTCCACCAAATCATTGTAAATGGAAAAGAACGTCAAACGATCAATAACGCAGCGACATCTAAGAAAACCATCTTTAACCATGCTTTCAATTATATAAAACTCTGACAATCTCAACAGAACTATTATCAAATCAACGCTTGTTCGAATTAATTACGTTCGCTTCCCGAAGGTGTTCAGCTAAGATCTTAAGGAACTGTCTGAAGCCAATGACGTCATACTGAAGGATTCAAAGCTTTAAAGGAGTGCTAAAGTAGATTCTGCAACCGAATTGCACGATGTAGGGATGACGCCATCAGGTCCTGGTGTAGTGAGTGATGGTTCAGGAAACAGATCTTCCTTTCTTGTCATTGGCCCCCGAAAATATACAAACCAACTCCAAAGTATAAGTAAACCTCTTTGGATGGCTACATGTCATGTCATTCCATTTAATAGTTTTTGTTTTCATTATAATTAATTGTATCGCGTTAAAGGCTAATCAAAGAGGTTCTTAACTTTATCCCGTTTCTTATTAATGAAATTAGAAGTAACATGAGCAAAATCTACAGTAGGAACATTCTGAACTATACTTTCTGAAATCTTCTTTTAAAAACATTTGTGAGCCATGTTTTTCCAGCAGTTAAGAGTTGAGATGAAGCGAGTCTTACAAAAAAGGTTTATCTCAAAACCAGTTTCATGATTAACATAAGAAAGTAGTAAATGAGTTGATGTTTTTTCCGTTGAAGTTCAAACATTTTCAATAAAAGTATTCTTGGTATTAAAGTAAGCAGTTAGTACATGGCAACAATTAAATCAACAAAATAGTCGCGCGCAATAGAAAACTCAGTGTTTCGTTCATAATCTGTTCAGCCAGTATTTAGCTGAAAGTACTAACATTCATTTCCCGTTTTACACAAACATGTAGGTTCTACACTCAACGCTATCGTACGTTACGTAATACAAAATGCAAATTAGGTTGTATTCCAAAAGTGAAGTTCCTCAAGCTCTCAAGAAAAAGGTCCAAAGAAACCAGCCAGTACGAGTGTGTCGTGGTTGCATGTAGAGATACCCTGCGAGTTGATCTTGTACACACGCTTTATAGTTACGTCCTACGTAAATGATATCAGGTGTGAGGAAAAACTGCTGAATAATCATATACGATAATCAGCACAAAAAAGACAGAGTGGCACGGTGATAGCGTGACGGTGACAGGGCGAGGCGCGGCGCGGCGGCATCTCCTCGGGCCCGTGAAAGCGCTCGCAGTCGTTGTCGTTGTCTTATGTTTAATGCAATCGTCGCAGCCAGTTAGTGCTGAGGTATTGTTCACATTTTCATATTTAAATCGATTCGTCTGCGGAGGGAGTGGCCCGATTCAGTGCGATAATTCACCAGCAGAAAGCGAGCAGAGTCCCGGCACGTTCGCTATCAATACTAACAGGTTTGCGACAAGAGACTGTCATTGTTAGATATCGAGGTCATCGACAATACTTCCTCGTTTTCAAGCATAAAGGAATATCCATTAACTGTCACTTCACAAATCACGTCAACATAAATTCTTCCCACTGTTATTGTATGTAAAGGTTTTTTTTTATTAATGAATTGTAAATTGTTCGTCTAATCTTTGCAATAACGATTGATTGATAATTGAAGGTTGCTAAATAATAACATTTTCATTCACTACGTATAACCTTAAATTTCAATAATATGTATTTAAATAGTTCAACTTTTGTCCGATTACATTCCCCTTGGATTGTTGAGTTTAGACTCCTGGAACCTGGAGTCATGTTTGTCTCAGGAGATCCAAAAAATGTCGGGGACGAAGAAGCTTAAAATGAACTATTTCGTTGTTTGACATCAGAGACAACTAGACTACAAAATAATAGTGTAGTCTAGGTGAAGAAACAATTTAGCACATGATCAGACAGTGAGAATGCTGGAGCTGAACTCAACATTCACATTAAACTAAGTCTTCCCACCATAACTACGTTATACATAATCCTATTAGGTTGTGCCAATATCTTAAAAGAAAAGAGCTTAATTCCAGACCTAAATACCTTAATTTATATTTATTTATAACTCAACTATTAATCTTATTTATTAGATATACGCGGTCGCCATTCATAATTAACATCTAAGTTTTCTGTTTCACACCGTAACGTAACATAGTGAACCGTACATACTGAGTTAGCCGGAAAACTTAGGTGTTAATTTAACCATAACTTATAATTACTAGTTATTTTATTTCTGTTTAACAAGGTTCTCAATAAGAATACTATTAGTGATGAGTTTAGCCCCATTTTATCTGACAATGGAGCGGCAGTTTCACAGACTTGACTTCTGAAATTTGGAGTTCTCGTCCGTCAGAAGAAATCCTAACAAATCGGTGTCGAAGACGTTAAAAACGAACTCTTTGCGTCGTTTTCACATCAAAGACGACTAGACTTCCAAAGAGATCTGTCTGATTAACCAGCAGCCATCAAGTGTAAAATTGATAAACACATGTACCTATTGTCTAACGGAAACAACTCCATACCCTTTGATGTTTTAGACAGCTTCACATTTCATACACTGCACTGCTTGGAAGGTGAAATGGAGCTAATAAAATGGACGTGTGCATTGATTTAATCCTTCCCACCATAGCTATGTTATGTCTAGAAACCTCGATTACTCCATTTAAAGTCAGTGCTTTATTAAACTTAAAACAACCTGGGGAAGTAAACAATTTTATTATGTACTGTAAACTTCCCTTAAAAACTTTTACAACTAAACAAGTTGACTCCTCTAGCGTATTCAGATATGATAACTATTAGCAACTAGCAGTTACCCACGACTTTTCACGTGATTTATTATCGAATAACAGGTACTTCATACACACATACAATTTATAATGACATAATTAACACTCCTAAAAATGATTGATTGTCACTGGAAGTTATTCCAATCGAGCTAAATTCCAGAATAACTAAGGTATGAGTTTTAACAGCTATATTTTGAAATCCTAACTCCCGAGGTAGCAGAGTGAAACAAAATGTTATGACCACTATGAAATACACAAATTTCTTTGCACCATTGCATAATATTTTGATACATAGCTCCAATTTCAGTAACACTTGAAGTATTTCAGGCCAGAGTGGAGGAAAACCAAGTCCTTAGGAATATTAGTGGAAGCAGTTATGATGTAATCTGAAGGAGTCCCATAATAATTTTGAATCGGAAACAGTCAGGTTTATAGTATGTATTATTTCAGTGTTCACTGCTAATAGGTTTAAAGGTAAAGACAATTTCCACTGGCTATTACATCAGAATTAGCATGTAATGAAGCATTTCTGGTACAGATCAATTATATTACAAACATGCCTTAGAAGAATTTTCCTTGTTTCCAAAGAAAATATAACGATACAAAAATATATTCAAGGCGTACTCGATCTGACCTTTAGTCAAAGATGTCTATTTCCGGCCCTTGTAATCTCTCGGCCTAAATTATTACCTATGCCGTAGTAACGTTTGAATTGTTACCTTGACCAGGAAAATATATATGTCGGACTGAAAACTTTACTTCAGTCAAAAAGTGTCTACTTTCAGCAATTGTAATTTACTCACAGTCAACTTAATTTCAATGCCGCAATAGCGTTACCATTTGTTTATAAACAAACATACGGTATTTCCAGGCGTTTCAACCCCATTTAAATCCCTATGGATGATAAATTTTTATATATAAGTCGTTTTTTATATAGGTAATTAGGAACGTGTGTTTCAAATTTCATTTTTTTATAACGTTAGAGAGTTGTAAAACAGAAAATGTAGTTCTCCTAGGAGCTGCTACTCCATTTAAAATACCTACTTTGTTTGATCGTCACTAGTAGCCGAGTAGTGACACTTTCGGCTAAACTGTGCCAATGAGATCCCGGACTGCAAGGGAACATTATGCTGCAACAGTTAATAACAGTTAATCAATAAAAGCGCTATAACTGGCAGCCAGAAGGCAGTGCATATTCCATGACTAAGAAGCAACCGAGCAGTGAGAATGTCGCAGAGGGACTACAAGGGTCCATTATGCTACAACAGATAATAACAGTTAATCAATTAAAGCAGCTATTACTTGTAACCAGAGAGGCAAAGCATATTCTATGACTGAGGAGCAACCGAGCAGTGAGAATGTCGCAGAGGCCATGCGAATGAGACCCCGGACTACAAAGGCCCATTATGCTACAACAGATAATAACAGTTAATCAATTAAAGCAGCTATTACTTGTAGCCAGAGAGGCAAAGCATATTCTATGACTGAGGAGCAACCGAGCAGTGAGAATGTCGCAGAGGCTATGCGAATGAGGCCCCGGACTACAAGGGTCCATTATGCTACAACAGATAATAACAGTTAATCAATTAAAGCAGCTATTACTTGTAGCCAGAGAGGCAAAGCATATTCTATGACTGAGGAGCAACCGAGCAGTGAGAATGTCGCAGAGGCTATGCGAATGAGGCCCCGGACTACAAGGGTCCATTATGCTACAACAGATAATAACAGTTAATCAATTAAAGCAGCTATTACTTGTAGCCAGAGAGGCAAAGCATATTCTATGACTGAGGAGCAACCGAGCAGTGAGAATGTCGCAGAGGCTATGCGAATGAGGCCCCGGACTACAAGGGTCCATTATGCTACAACAGATAATAACATTTAATCAATTAAAGCAGCTATTACTTGTAGCCAGAGAGGCAAAGCATATTCTATTACTGAGGAGCAACCGAGCAGTGAGAATGTCGCAGAGGCTATGCGAATGAGACCCCGGACTACAAGGGTCCATTATGCTACAACAGATAATAACAGTTAATCAATTAAAGCAGCTATTACTTGTAGCCAGAGAGGCAAAGCATATTCTATGACTGAGGAGCAACCGAGCAGTGAGAATGTCGCAGAGGCTATGCGAATGAGACCCCGGACTACAAGGGTCCATTATGCTACAACAGATAATAACAGTTAATCAATTAAAGCAGCTATTACTTGTAGCCAGAGAGGCAAAGCATATTCTATGACTGAGGAGCAACCGAGCAGTGAGAATGTCGCAGAGGCTATGCGAATGAGGCCCCGGACTACAAGGGTCCATTATGCTACAACAGATAATAACAGTTAATCAATTAAAGCAGCTATTACTTGTAGCCAGAGAGGCTCAGGCACATCCTGTGACTGAGGAGCAACCGAGCAGTGAGAATGTCGCAGAGGCTATGCGAATGAGACCCCGGACTACAAGGGTCCATTATGCTACAACAGATAATAACAGTTAATCAATTAAAGCAGCTATTACTTGTAGCCAGAGAGGCAAAGCGTATTCTATGACTGAGGAGCAACCGAGCAGTGAGAATGTCGCAGAGGCTATGCGAATGAGGCCCCGGACTACAAGGGTCCATTATGCTACAACAGATAATAACAGTTAATCAATTAAAGCAGCTATTACTTGTAGCCAGAGAGGCTCAGGCACATCCTGTGACTGAGGAGCAGTCGACCTTGAACGACCCGGCCTGCAGTAAACTTGCGTGTTTACCACGGTAACTAGAGAGCAAGACTGTGCTGTCGATACTCCTTATAAACACTCCGATTACTGCACATATAAACTTGTTCTTTTAAACGCCTACAGAACGTAACATCGAAGAAGACTCTCGGTTCACGGTAGATCACACGGGTGTACCTACAACCACTGCATGCTAGGCGAGGTCCTTCTCCGCAGGTTCTGGAACAGGAACTAGGAGTCCAACCGTTCTACGTTTGGTGTCCTTCAAGACAACGGGAATCTTTTAAAAAATCTCTGTTCTTTACTAACGAAAATACCTTTCCTTTAAGAATAATGAGAAATTATGTAAAATTTGCATTAAACCCATAGCCTCTTAATTCTTAACCTATTTATCTTTACTTTACTGTATTTTTTAGTTTAAATTTATTTTGTAAACACCTAAATAAATAATAATACACTAAATATACTATTATATTTATCTCCAAAATAATTTGGCTTTCCAGCTATATCTCATCGGTTTCAGTTTAAAATACTCTATTAAAATACTGAATTTATACAAAAAATTTAATATAATGTGAGGAAATACTTACAAGTTTTGGTTTATATTATTTCTTAATCTACTCGTATATAATACAATAATGAGTAGTACAATTGGACCAATTAAGAATTTTAAAGTATTTTTTAAAAATGTTTTATAAATCAATCATTGCTTATGTACACTTATAAATTAAATTCAGGCTCTTATTGCCCATTAAACTAAGACTTACAGACGATATGAGTATTACAAAAATTTTAACGTTTTGTAATTTTAGATACCTGAAGCGTATAGCATTTTGAAATTTAATGGGTTATACATAAAAAAGTGTTTATCAAATAATAAAAACTGTTTTCGGAAAATTATGAGACTATCATAAATAGGAGATTCAACGCATTCATCCATAACAATAAAATACTGTAAGTCCTTTTATTGGGTATCGTTTATAAACTGTATATGTTTTTACAAGACCCAATGAAGCAGTTTATCGTTTATCAACAAATATATTAAATATAGTAAACCAAGTAAGGTTTTTTTAAAGTAAACTTATAATTTACTATTTATATTTTTACTAGCTGTTCCCCGCGGCTTCGTATGAAATTTTCAAAATCGAAGTTCTTTGTAAAAGCACTTACGACGTAATATGTAAGAGTTCTGTAAGCCCTTGTCATACACTTCCAGTCTAAGATATATCGAGTATAATGAGACAGATTTCTTTGTTGTCTTGATGAAGAAAAAATATATTCGTAGGACTGAGGGCCTACTCTCGTCCGTTTGAATTCACTTACGATGTCACAGTTTAGTTTACCTTATTGCCGTGATCAAAAATCTATATATGTATGTAGCTCTCGGAACTTCCGGCTCTTGTAATTTACTTTCGGTCTAAAATATTACTAGTGCCATAATTAAGTTTCCCCTTTTGTCCCGATCAAGAAAATATACATACATAATACGAATTAGAAGTCTATTACGGCCTAGGGGGAAATCCAACCTCTCCCTATATATTTTCGGTATAAGGGGGAAATCTAACCTCTCCCTATATATTTCCGGTATAAGGGGGAAATCCAACCTCTCCCTATATATTTTCGGTATAAGGGGGAAATCCAACCTCTCCCTATATATTTTCGGTATAAGGGGGAAATCTAACTTCTCCCTATATATTTCCGGTATAAGGGGGAAATCCAACCTCTCCCTATATATTTCCGGTATAAGGGGGAAATCCAACCTCTCCCTATATATTTCCGGTATAAGGGGGAAATCCAACCTCTCCCTATATATTTCCGGTATAAGGGGGAAATCCAACCTCTCCCTGTATATTTCCGGTATAAGGGGGAAATCCAACCTCTCCCTGTATATTTCCGGTATAAGGGGGAAATCCAACCTCTCCCTGTATATTTCCGGTATAAGGGGGAAATCCAACCTCTCCCTGTATATTTCCGGTATAAGGGGGAAATCCAACCTCTCCCTATATATTTCCGGTATAAGGGGGAAATCCAACCTCTCCCTATATATTTCCGGTATAAGGGGGAAATCCAACCTCTCCCTATATATTTCCGGTATAAGGGGGAAATCCAACCTCTCCCTATATATTTCCGGTATAAGGGGGAAATCCAACCTCTCCCTGTATATTTCCGGTATAAGGGGGAAATCCTTTTAAGTTCATGCAACATATAAACAATCGTTTATACGGTTTTGAGTTATAGAAGTATTGTTGTTTTTTGACTACAGTCTTGAAAAGATTGGATTGTTAAGGTTTGTTAGTGGTCATTTCTCTATTAGTTTTTCATAAGCCACCGTCATGTCACGATGTTAAGGAAGCGTTGTTCATTAAGATTCGGTTTGTAAGTGTTTAAATAGTATTTACAATGCATTTGATCTTTTAATTCGTCACTGTTATAATCTGGAGTAAAATTTAGGTATTACTTTTCCATCTGCTATGTATATTACATTACTGCCTAAGCAGTGTATGTTTAATATTTTATAACGTTTAAATTTAAAGCGATGTTTTAGCCAATTTGTAGATCTTCAGTTGAAAGTGTCGACTGTTTATTATCAGTTAAATTTGGATTGTGAAACATATTTTTATGAATTCCTAAATATTCCAGGTGACTTTTCGATTCTTTTTCTTCCTCGGATTTCAATAAATATTTTACAAAAGGAAATAGCCGACATGGTCCAGCCGCAAGGACGTAGCTAGCAAGAGGATACAAGGGGCCCGGACCCCCAAATGTTCATAAATTTTGTAGTAAACTATTATTATTATTTAAATAACTCAGTATTAATGACAAGCACTCCTGAAGGATCGTTCTCAATAAAGAAATGGGTCAAGAACATGTTAAGGGACAAAGCCTTACTCTATGTCTACTAAGGGAAAATATAAGTCGTCTGGACCCCAAAATGTTTTGGTACCTAGTCTTAAAATCGATACAGAGTATGTCCATGAAATCATAGACGAGCTCGTGGATCTTTGATAACGGTTGGCTCAAAATTTGGGATACGTGCTGATAAATTGTACTGTATATGTATGAATGCCTAAAGGATAATTTAATTATCGTATAACTTTAGGAAATAAGAATATGTGAGTGAGTGCGTTAGAACTAGTAGTATTTTATACTGCAATAGAAAATAAGGAAATGACATTTGCGATACATTTGCTATAAAATGTCTGATGCAATAAATGATATTTCATTTCATGAAGTGCTTGAATGATGAAGACACCACCCACTGGTTTCCTCAGAGTTAAATCTCACTAGCCTATTTGTCAGTGTAAAAGGCTTATCTGCGCCACCTGTGGGTACCGGTGTAGTCGATATGCTGCAAGCTAACCTGTGAGTCTAAATACGAATCAGGGCTCAGTGACGATATCCGTAACAGCCAAAGCAAATAAGTCGCCTGCAAGCTTACTGTAATTATTGGTTGAACATTACCGACTCATGGGACGGGAGAAAATCATACATGTCTGTCTGTCTATCCGCACGATATTTTGAAAACGAACTTTATTACTTTAATTTACTACTAATAAAGAATTTTTGAACTTGAACTTGAATTGACTTAAAATTTTGAATGAAGATACATTTACATATTAGCAACACTGAGTCCAATGATGGTACCTGTCAACCTATGGGATTTGGCTAAGCTAAAATTTAAACATTGTTCTAATGGGTAAAAATGATGGCAACCAGAAATTACACAATACATTTATTTTATTCAAATTTATTTTACTTACTTGAGAGATGTTAACAAGTGAAAATTTAATTCATACAGTAAAGAGAAAAATAATAGACTGGAGCCATTGTCGATAATACTTTACTGCAGCACACTCTTGCGTTGAAGGAACTTTATTTTTACACACTGCAATGGAACCTAACTCAATGAACAAGAATGGGAATGTACCATGTTCATGGGAAGATATCTTGATGAAGATCAACTGCAGTCTTGAAATTGTGCACGAAACTTCATTTCTACATATACAAGAATGGGTTCTATGACAGTGATGTCCAACCATGGAATTGGGCTAAGCGTCATTGAAGCCTATTACTTTGTAGGCAGGAATGTCTTCTGCATGAAGTCTGTCTGTCTGACCGCAGGACACCTCGAGAATAAAATGAGATATAGGCTTGAAATGTTGCAAGCAAGCAACCTTAATGAAGACTGTTATGCGGCACCCACTTATAGTTATATCGTACGTATGCAGCTAATGTACTTATTCCAAACGCGTCTTTGTATAGGTATGACTCCCAGTCTGAAAAAATAGATTTTTATATAGCCAAGGGCAATAATTATTTTAAAAGTTATTTACCACAAAGCTTTTTGGAGTCCAAAATAATTTCTTTACAGTTGATAAATTATAGAAACTGAATCAGAACTAATAAAATAATAATTTGTTTGACAATCAAACAATAGGAAATGAATTTTAATTCTAAGATTAAGAGCTGATATGTCAAATTAAATTGTGCGTTTCTTGAATCAGAATGGCCACTTCGTCATCTATATGTATATATATTTCAAATTATAGAAACAAGTTTGTTAGTACATGTGTTTTGAAATAATAAAGAATTATAACAGACTTATTAAAAACTCTCAACAAATTATTAGTTAGTTTTAAGAATATGTGATTCATTTCTGATCATTGGAAGATTTTTATACAATGTCCATATAATGCTCGCTTTAAGTTTTGTCAGAATCTAAAACTCTTGTGCTCATACAAGAAGTATATACATTTAATACAAACGCCTAGCAAAATATGGTTGAAGCAAGCTTAACTCCTTACCATCTATTCATCGCGTTGACTGACGAGCAATATCTCACGTAAGGTCATCACCATTAAATGAAATGGTGGTTATGACCTTGAGAACAATTTTGGAAGATAAAAAATATGTTCGCATTAGAATGTTGGAAGATGGTAGATTTCTTAAATATCTACATGATGAGGCATTCTAAACTTAACGTTAATTCGCTTAAATACGTTTCTTTCTTTTAAAGGGTTACAAGTGACTTTCAATGTATAAATCAGAAACACCAAAGTAGTATTCGATGTTGGCGCATGCGCAGTTCTTTGACTACGGGTTATTTATTGTGCGCGGTGCTAGGTGTGCTGTGCTGTGCGCATGCAGCCGACATATTGGTCTAGACCGCTATCTTCATCTTCTCTCAACTCGGCTTCGGCCTCATTGTTTCTTCGTGCAGTGCAACCACTCGTTCCGTAAAATATGGCTAAATAAAGAGAACTTCGCTTTGTCAAAAGCCGCTTATCGTAATTGAGCGAATTCCTTTCTCCCTGTAAAATCGCTGGTTTATGTTGGAATTTGCTTATCTGCGATTAGTCCACCATACGAGAACAACTCTCCGTGGTATTATTGACAAGATATTCTAAAACTTGCCACCGAACTCCTCACGGTATCGCATCGCCGATGAGGACACAGGCATCCCACAATTCTCCCGAGTAGGCTACGACAAAAAACGGGGTAGCGATCCGACAACGGACAACCCTTGTCACCAAGGGCTATCTTTGATAATGTCAATTCAATTTATTCGACCACCTTAACTGGAAAGGATTCCGAGACAGATTATTAAGGAGGCATTTGCGGTAGCTTATACAGCCCTTACTCTTTTGTGCCTGACGGTCCAGTCGATTTCGCCCCTCTGAACTGATGATTAGGGGTTCGTTAAGAATAGACCAGAGATGTTGTCCAGGAACATATATCCGTTGTGGTGATTCTCTCACGATCTTCAGCTTCATGAATGGCATCCATCACTATCAAAACAACCGTTTTAATTCACCGGTTTGAGTTCTTCGATCACCGGCTGAGCATTAGCGAAACTTATCACTTGAGGGCCTGACGAATTTCAGTTCTGTCTGTCTGTCCGCACCATGTCTCGAAATTGAATTAGTTTATAGACTTGAAATTATTCATGAAGCTTCATTACTAAATAGGCTACACTGAATTCGATCATGGTGCATGTTTCTCCGTGGGATTTGGCTGAGCGCTAGCAAATATTTTTACTCCTACGGGTATCATGCCAGCAACGAGGTGATACCAAATTTTTGTAATGGAAGTAATAAATCTGAAAACAAACTAAGTCCAATCATACAAGATTTCAACATTTGAGTTATTCACAGTGTAAAATATAAAAAAGTTATTATAGTGCAATATTAATATTAAAAGTTAATGACAAGATTTGATTTCAGAGCACGCTTGCGTAGGATTGCCCTCCGTATTTCACCGGAACTTTTATTATTGAAAACCTAAATTGATGAACACGAATGTAAATGTATCACGTGGCAAGATATCTCATGAAATATATCATTCGTAGACTTTAAACCTACAATGAAATTTCATTTGTATAGACAAGAATGAATAAGTTATAAACTAGTGCATATTCAGAAAAGGCATTCTGCTGAGCGTTGATGTAGGAAGAGATAGGAATGTATTATCTGTGTGATTCCCTGACTGCCTGCGTGTATACAGGACATCTTGGGAACGACATAAGCTATAGTTTAGACATTTTGCATGCAACATTAGCGAAGCCTGTTTTGCGACACGGTGTGGCGTACTCCTGCCTTGTCATGGCATACACGACTCCTAATTCACATTTTAAGCGAACTTCAGCTTCTTCAGCTTCAGTGAAAATGATTTACACTCTATTCAACAGAGAATTCAAAACAGGAGTTGACGAATGACAGATTTATTAGTGACGGGGCCGCAAGGGACCGGCGAGACCGCCCAGGGCCTGGCCGGGCAAGCAATGACCGCCAGTCGGCTGCTAACACCCGTCATCCTCATCGCGACAATCGTCCTTTCTTGCCGCGATTCAAAACGAATCGTCACGGAGAGTTCAATCGAAATAGAATTAATTCCGATCTGGGCAGCCATCTTGGACGTCATGGTTGTTAGAGCACACGTGACCAATCCGATACGGCGGAGACACAGACGGTGGCGGCCACTCACACTTGGTGGCATCGATCACTGTGAAATAGTTTCAGTGTCCGCTACAGTGACACGGTCTTTACGCTGCTTCGCCAAACCTACCAAGAGACAAATACGGTTGTGGATACTCACATTTAGTGGCATCCATCACAGTGAAACAGTTTTAGTATCCGCTACACTGACACGGTCTTTACGCTGCTTCGCCAAACCTACCTGAGACAGACGGTGGCGGCAACTCACACTTGGTGGCATCGATCACTGTGAAATAGTTTAAGGACCCGTTACACTAACATGGATTGGACATCGTTTGTTTACAAATGTATCGTTCAGCTATTTATTCGTTTCTATAATAGTTACCCATAAGACCAATATAAAAATGTTCGATAACGTTCAGCCAAATCCCATGGGGTGACATGCACTTTCACACAAAATTTGAAGCAAACAGATAGACAGACAGGCTGAAATTAAGCCCCACGAGGGATATGCCTCGCTACAGCTCAGCTAGTTAGTTGTAAGTTTGTGATTCGTATCATATTTATGATAAATGAGAGATGAATGATTTATGAAATATCAAATGAGTTTTGCTGACACACCATCCAATAAAATAGGCCGTACCCTAAGAATTGGTTGTATGAGTAACAACAACCATAAACACCAACTTGGTAACAAAACTATTTTCATTTTTTAATAAAATGTCCTGTATCACTAAAATTCTCTATAAAGAGTGGTTCCGATAAAAGTGCGCACGTTTTTAGTGTTGATAGAGAGCGTGAATATACATATTTTTGTCCAATGGGGTCACAAATGTTTCGTCATAGAAAATTGAGAATTTGTGAAACGCCTCTTCTTAGGCAACACGTGCTGTTGCCTTTGAAATTCGGCCAGAATACTCAAAGCTACTTAAACTAAATGTTGTTTTATTCTTAATTACGAATACATGAACCACTTCATGTTAACAAGAATCTAAAAAAATATTAATTTAAGAAATATTATCAAGCAGCATGAGTGAGAGAAAACCCCCGACTGTTTCAAAATGTAAGACAGTCAAAGTTACCAAAAGCTCAGCTTTGCATTAACACAAACAGGAGGAATGATGGATTTTTTGTAATGATACATTTCTTGCATATTTGCTCCCACTTTGTGGTTTTTTAGTGTGTTCTTACGAAGGAAATATTTGTTTTCAGCAGATTTGCGTTTTTTGGCCGAATATGAAAAGAAACTCTACGTGTTGCGTACAAGGAGTCGCTTTACAATTTCTCAGTTGGATAAAAAAGGTTTTAATTCACAACTTCTATTAACACTGAAAAAATGCGCACTTTTATTAGAATCACCCTGTGTCATTTCGATTCCCAGGATGAAATCCATCTGTTATATCCCTTAATCATAAAAATTCTTCGTTGATTTTTTTGCTGTACTTTGGGATGGCAGTTAAATAGATAGAGAAATAGATAATTAACTGCAATTGATATAACTGTAAACAAGATTTATCCCATGATGTTTGTTCTACAAACCATAATTAGCCCCTGAGCTGCAGCCTGCACAGTTGGCAGTGCTCTCAGCCATTCAAATGTGACGGATGAAGAGGTTGTGACGAGAAGAGACCGAGAGTTTCTCCGCCACTCGCTCGCCAGGTGCCCTGTCTCACTCCCGTCAGAAGCTCTTTGTTTTGGACGGTGTGGGAATAAAACAGATCTCAGTATAATCTATGCAAGATACAGTGAGTGAGGATAAAGAGCTTGCAGAGTCATGTCCGTCCATCGTGACGTCACCGGCATTCATTACGGACTCCTACATCCTTCTTAGTCCCTCTCCTCCGCCCCTGGCGTTGGCGCTTCCTATCTTGTCCTCCGATATCAACAATTTTCTCCGCTCATATATCTTATACGCGTTAAGTGTTCCAGACGCTTGTTTATTAAGCTTCCGTAATCACAAATATTAAATTTAAACACCACAGACACTGGTATAGGCACTTTTTACGTTTTAAATTATTGTTTATGTAATAAATTCTTACACCTGAAGATGAGGGTAGATGCAATCCTTGAAAATATTTTTTTTTGTAAAATATGACGTGGTGAATATTAAGTTCAGTTTCATCTCACTTTCCACTTGTTGCAGCGTCTGAAGTCTAACGTCTAATGAAGTGGTGTTCTCATCATCTTGTCAGGTGCACAACTGCCACTTTATCTGGTTTACATTTGTTTTTGTATTCTAGATGTCTCTTATGTCGAAATGATGTGAAGAGTCCGGTTTGAGCTTCTTCGTCGCCGATTGTTCAGATATCTTCAGACGATGTAGGCTAGATCCAAATACCAGGAGTCGAATCTGTGACAGCGTTAGACTTCATATGCTGTACTAAGTGGAAAGTGAACATAACATTCGTAAAGAATCGACCCTTCGCGCTATAGCTACGTTATATGACGGTGGTCAATATCCGAAATCCTAGCATCCTTACATTGGGAAAGTTACGCTTTTCTGTTTCAAGCGGTGGCTGTTGTGGTTTTGAAAAGGGGCTAAAACCATCAACTTATTTCGTGGTAGGGGGAGTACATCGACATCATATGTTTTGAATGAAATTTAAAATGTTTGGGAAATGTGTATCCAAACTTCAAGGAACGGGTATAAGAATCTGATTCCTCAGAAAGCCGCTGCCACTATCTTAGGCCTACTAACACATTACAACGTGCATGCCCGCTCCACGCAACGTTTGAGATTGGGTGTAAATAACGCATTAGCGTGTATTACTGCTAAATCAATATATTAATTTCATTTAAGTTTGTAAACCTAAAAACTCATGAAATGTAGAATTTGAATCGGAGCTGTGTTATATATAACTTTTACTTATATTTGTCAGAGAATTTATTTATTTTATCAAAATGATATAGGCATCCCTGTCCAACTTGAGTACAACTTCCCTGGGCTAAGTGCAATGTTATGAATGAATATCAACATACACGAAGTAAAATATATGATTATATAACGAAACTGATTTACTGTAAACGAATTCATCCAGAACGTGAATTATTTTCATCTGTGCATGTGCTGTGTTTATAAGAACAAAATACTAAGCGCTACTTACTAAACTCTTTAAAAAGTATTAATTTGATTGGCAACTCATACTATCTTGTTCAATATTTTACATTAAATAAGTTTTAATTAGATAAGGATCCAAGAAGAGTCATAGAATTCTTCCCTAAATAAAACTTTTGATAACAAAGTTTGTTGTATATTTAAAAAAACACTGCATTTTAACCGAATTAACAAATTTATTGGCAAATAAACTAGGCCTTACAAGTTGGTATAGACGATGAAGAGTAGCTACTATTCTAAATCTAATACAATCAATTCCTTTTTAGCATAATAGCTGTTTTTGTTTTTGAGTATTGGTTTTAAGAGAATAAATTCTACATTCATATGGGGTTTGTGTGGGATATATTTTGAATAGTAGTTTTATTTGGAAATTAATAGACATCGCTAACATAATAAATACTTTGTTCCTTTGTTCAATATTTTGTTTTTTTGGAGTTTTAATTCAATCAAATGTTCTATTAATTTACTCATTTTTAATAATTCAACTGCCCAATACAACACGTTGATAGTTAATAGTAATATATTTATAATCACTACTTCTTTCATTTGCTGCCTAATATCACGCGGTTGCTAGTTGGAAGATTGATAGATGATAATTTTGATGTTTCAAGTGTTAAAAGATTTTACCATATCGTCTCAGAGAATGGTTCTTTCAGTTAATAAAACATTTGCTCACAGTAGTTAGTGTGACATGAAATTTCAAAATTCTTAAAGAAAGACCTGATCATTTAGTAGTTTAAGAGAGCGAAAATACTTTCTCAAAGTACATTTAATAATACTGCAATTGTTTTAATTATCCCTCCCTTCAAAGTTCGTTTTTAATACCAATTTTTGTAAATTCTAAAACAGTTTTGAGAGCAATATACTCTTTCGTTACCTCTAAGGCAATTAACTAATACCACAAAACAATACAGTGATATTAACAGGCAACCATACAACCATAAAAACTCCCAAAGCAAAAATAACTCGGACATGAACAAAATGAACCATTGAGTTACGCATCACCTTCTAGATTAAAGACTCCTTAATGATCAATGATCAACATCTGACCCTATATGAGGTCGAATCACTGGTAGAGATGAGTGACCGGAGTCGCGTTGGGTTCACAGGTGAATCTGAGGAACCGGTCCTCGCTTCTAGTCATCCGCCGCCTGAAGACCTACTTTCAGCTATCGCTATTGCGCAACGCGGAGCCGGCTTTTTACGGTGAACGATTATTATTTGATTTACATCCACTCCTTATAAGCGTCATCTTCAACTCCTTCTATGCTGAGTACACTCAACAGGTTGGGAGTTACTGGCTACCTCAGTGGAGTTATGTAGCTGTTACTATCCACGAGCTCATCGCAGAAGGGAACTGCCCTGTAAGGGCACATTTGGTTGGATAAATGTTCTGCCTGTGTGCTGACAATTCGTACTCTATGTTTGTCGGTGTTCCTCTAAGACACTAGAACTTTAAGAAAAGTTTTGTTTGAAGGAACTTCTTTCTTGAAGAATTTGAATGTAGACTTCAGAGCAACGCTTAAAGATGAGTATTCTGGAATCCGACTTGCACATCTTTCCCAAGAACTCATAGTCTTTATTAAGCCATTCTGTCCATATTACTCGATATAAGTAGGTAAATACATGCGTACGTATTATAAATAGAAAAAGTTAAAGCTAACCTTTACGAGAGTTCATGTGATCTAAGCTTGAATTTGGGTACTATTTCGAGGGGTGCTTCTCTTTATTCGGCAGAAGAGCCGAAGGCCGCACTGATAGCCAGGGACATTTCCGATCGCTACTTTTCTAGCGTCAGATCACGTTGATCAATCTGGTAAGTGATCCTCGCAACTCTGGGGAAAAACAAAAACATCTCTCAAGACGAAGGAAACAGGATTTTTCCGGACATTTGCCATCCGGAAGTTAGTTACTACTGAAAATGTAAATGTTACTGATTTTTTGTATCATTCAACGATGGCAAATGTCCGGAAAAAATCCTGTTTCCTTCACAATCCTTACATCGTCAAAAACAAATTTCAAACAAAGAATCCCTCAAGATAGTACCTAAATTCAAGATCAGTTCACGTGAGCGCTCGTAAAGGTAATCTCTAGCTTTGGTGCTACTTGTAACATATTTATGATAACCTAATCTAAACCAACTCATATCGTGCATAAACAAGTAGTAGATAGAGACAGAGAGGTCTCCGTATAATACCAAAGTACCTTACCTTCACTACTTTAAGAAGCGGTAAAATGTGTCAATAAATCTAAAAGTTAAGATCGCTTCATACATTCTGGTACAGATTCAAAGGTCGTATGAAAATATGGTAGTTTAAATGGTGTCACCACTTTCTTGGATACAGTGGTATTAACACTATAAGACAATTATTCATAGATCGGTGGGTACACTTAAGGGATTAGTCTCCGTTCAACTTCTTGTGGTTAAACGGTTTGATTTCTTAATTATGTTACACATGGCATCACTAACATCCCTTCATGTTTTACCAAAATTCGTCTGAGAGACTAATCTGCATGAATAAGAGAGTGGAACTGAAATGTTTTTAGACATTTGCAAGCTACATTCTACACCTATACTATCATTATATACCAAATTTATAAATAACAAAATAATTCTAATCTGTTTGAATCATTTCATAGATTCTCAGTTTTACCATTTGGGCTAACAAATAGCAAATGCAATCAATTTACTTGGCTTTTTATATAAGGGATTTCAAGGAATGGTTATGGAGGGGGGGAGAAACACTGGATAAAATAACATTGAACAATTTTTAAATTGCGGCGCTCATTGGTTTACATTAGGTGCAAGAATTTCATGTCCATTTTACAATGAGAGCTTTATAATAAAATCAAAATCTGTTCATAACTGCACCAAACGCCAAGGCACATCTTTTGAATTCCTTCCTGTTTTGAATACAGTTTTATAATATTATTTTGCTATACCGACTATTGAGAAGTAGTTAGGAAATGGTTGAAAGATATTGTACCTAAAGAATGAAGTCAATCTTGGCTATCTTATAACAGTTGATAATTAGTCAATGATGAAATATAAAAAGTGACGCTTAACAAAAATGCGCTGTACAAAAATAAATAAACTGGACCGGTTACTCAGGTCGAAGCTGGATGCATTCTACGAGTAGAGATCCTCATTAAATGCCAGAAATAAAAGTAACTCATGGAATCCGAGAGTTTATTGTCCACGTTGGCGCATTCTGGAAGTCTCAAAAAACTACTTTCAGAGCGATAAAAATATCCGACAAGTATGTGGGACACATTTAACATTTAGTGGCAGGAATCAAGTGAGGTCTTGGGCATTCTTGGGAACTGTCGTAAGCGCATGATAATTATGGCTGATTAACAGGTAGACAAAGAGCGGGGGGGGGAGAAGGGCAGGATTGGTCCAGCGCGGCCATCCTTCGCGGCCGGTGGAAGGGGGGAGGAGGAATATACTGACATCCGTTTCACGTTCTTTGTTGCGAAGAATGCAGGGAATTTGAGAGATGGAATCGGTGTTAAGACTGCTTGATTCCCAGCCCAGACTCGTCTGAGCTTGACCCGTCAAGGTCGACCCATTCATCGGCAAGTCTGGACAAGAGTGGAGGAGTCACTGGCATCACAACCTGTGTGTAAGGCCTCACGAGCCGGTGTCAACATCACAGTCACAGTCACTCTGCGAGTGAAACTCTGGAAATCTTCATTATTCACTACTTCTCTGGACACAACCTGTGTGTAAGGCCTCACGAGCCGGTGTTAACATCACAGTCACAGTCACTCTGCGAGTGAAACTCTGGAAATCTACATTATTCACTACTTCTCTGGACACAACCTGTGTGTGTAAGGCCTCACGAGCCGGTGTTAACATTACAGTCACAGTCACTCTGCGAGTGAAACTCTGGAAATTTTCATTATTCACTACTTCTCTGGACACAACCTGTGTGTAAGGCCTCACCAGCCGGTGTTAACATTACAGTCACAGTCACTCTGCGAGTGAAACTCTGAAAATCTTCATTATTCACTATTTCTCTGGACACAACCTGTGTGTAAGGCCTCACGAGCCGGTGTTAACATTACAGTCACAGTCACTCTGCGAGTGAAACTCTGGAAAATTTTCATTATTCACTACTTCTCTGGACACAACCTGTGTGTAAGGCCTCACGAGCCGGTGTTAACATTACAGTCACAGTCACTCTGCGAGTGAAACTCTGGAAATTTTCATTATTCACTACTTCTCTGGAACACAACCTGTGTGTAAGGCCTCACGAGCCGGTGTTAACATCACAGTCACAGTCACTCTGCGAGTGAATCTCTGAAAATCTACATTATTCACTACTTCTCTGGCTCAACCTGTGTGTAAGGCCTCACGAGCCGGTGTTAACATTACAGTCACAGTCACTCTGCGAGTGAAACTCTGGAAATTTTCATTATTCACTACTTCTCTGGACACAACCTGTGTGTAAGGCCTCACGAGCCGGTGTTAACATTACAGTCACAGTCACTCTGCGAGTGAAACTCTGGAAATTTTTCATTATTCACTACTTCTCTGGACACAACCTGTGTGTAAGGCCTCACGAGCCGGTGTTAACATCACAGTCACAGTCACTCTGCGAGTGAAACTCTGGAAATCTACATTATTCACTACTTCTCTGGACACAACCTGTGTGTAAGGCCTCACGAGCCGGTGTTAACATTACAGTCACAGTCACTCTGCGAGTGAAACTCTGGAAATCTACATTATTCACTACTTCTCTGGACACAACCTGTGTGTAAGGCCTCACGAGCCGGTGTTAACATCACAGTCACAGTCACTCTGCGAGTGAAACTCTGGAAATCTTCATTATTCACTACTTCTCTGGACACAACCTTGTGTAAGGCCTCACGAGCCGGTGTCAACATCACAGTCACAGTCACTCTGCGAGTGAAAACTCTGGAAATCTACATTATTCACTACTTCTCTGGACACAACCTGTGTGTAAGGCCTCATGAGCCGTGTTAACATTACAGTCATAGTCACTCTGAGAGTGAAACTCTGGAAATCTACATTATTCACTACTTCTCTGGACATAACCTGTGTGTAATGCCTCACGAGCCGGGTGTCAAAACATTACAGTCACAGTCAACCAGTCACTCTGCGAGTGAAACTCTGGAAATCTACATTATTCACTACTTCTCTGGACACAACCTGTGTGTAAGGCCTCATGAGCCGGTGTTAACATTACAGTCATAGTCACTCCTGAGAGTGAAACTCTGGAAATCTACATTATTCACTACTTCTCTGGACATAAACCTGTGTGTAATGCCTCACGAGCCGGTGTCAACATCACAGTCACAGTCACTCTGCGAGTGAAAACTCTGGAAATCTACATTATTCACTACTTCTCTGGACACAAACCTGTGTGTAAGGCCTCACGAGCCCGGTGTCAACATCACAGTCACAGTCACTCTGCGAGTGAAACTCTGGAAATCTACATTATTCACTACTTCTCTGGACACAACCTGTGTGTAAGGCCTCATGCGCCGGTGTTAACATTACAGTCATAGTCACTCTGAGAGTGAAACTCTGGAAATCTACATTATTCACTACTTCTCTGGACATAACCTGTGTGTAATGCCTCACGAGCCGGTGTCAACATTACAGTCACAGTCACTCTGCGAGTGAAACTCTGGAAATCTACATTATTCACTACTTCTCTGAACACTGCTATCAGAACTCTTATGGATCGGTAAAGAACCTTTGATAATGTTGGAAAAACCTCGTCCTCAGAGAGACTTTCTGGCTAAGTGAGATCCGATTCTGAGGACACCACATTTGTGAGCCATCCGACTCCATATACGTTCCGGTAAAGCGTTTGCCCAGTTAAAAATGCAGCGGAGACTACTAGGATATCGGGTTAGGCTGAAGGAAGAGCCCAGGATATCCTGCAAAACTGGAGAAACAGGAACCAGAAGACTACATACTAAAGGTGACAAGTGATTTGGATTGTTAACAACACTAGATATCTAAAGAAAGTTAAACAACCTGTGACAAGTAGTTTGTAAATAATGCTAATACTGTCCATTTAAAGTGCAAATGATTTAAACACTGGTTTCATTTCTGAAAATGATACCTTTAACTGATAAAAATAGTGATTATTTTCAAAATCTGTTTGAAATTGTTAAATAAAGTCTCAGTTAACCCATACGCCTGGATCTTGATCATTATGGAGATTATTGGCTCGATTTTCAAATATGAACGTATACTTAAAACCTTTGCCCTGGTATCTTAAGTATTCCTTAAATTATGCATATATTCAAAGAAAGGAAGAAGAATTCAGATACACATTAGAATACCAACACACGTGTATGATTACGGTATCATTTTTTCCTCACCCGTAACACAATAAAATAATCAGAGGAGAAACCAAGGAGACAATGATTGAAAAATAAATGTCTATAAAAGATTGACATTGGTATCTTGTGGTGGTGCAATCGATAAAATTATTTTACATGTCATACAACAAACAGATAAGAATAAAGATACATGTGCAGGAACGCGCAGAGTTGAGCATGCAAATGTGTACACGTGATGGGATTGTATAAGGAAGTACAAAAAACTGAAGACCGTCTGCTGTGGTAGGTAGGAGCTGATTAAGCTGAGCTGCTTATCTGCCCTAAATTCATTAAAACAATATAAGCTGATATTTAACAATATCAACCAAAATCGACAATATTAGATTTCACAGCCAACTAAAAAATATCACACTTTACGTGTATAATGACTTTTATACTCGTTTTTACAGTAACCAATTACACAATTGTTAAACTAATCCAAATTATGAAATATAATAAATTAATTGGCCTAGCTAGCTACCCAGTTATCTGTCAATGTACTGTAAAAATATGTTTAAATATTGAACCTGTACGAAACCTATTTTACGAAATAACAAAATATTATGAACAGCATAGCTATTGCAACCAGTTTTTCTAAAATGTTGTTTTATTTTCTACAGTATTAACCTCTCCCATCATAAATACTCGTAACTGTAACAGGGTGAATTAGAAATTATTAGAATACTCTAGGTAGCTCACTTTAAGCGTACCAGGGGTGATTAAGAGTATTTCTCTTGCTTTAGTATACGACGTTAACCCTTAGAGTGCTAAGTAACTATAATAGGATAATCAGAATGCTTCAGGTAACCGACTTTAAGCGTCCCAAGGGTTAACAGCCAGTACTTCACTTTCTGTAGCATAACGACGTAAAACCTTACAGTGCTGAGTAAGTATAATAGGGCAATAAAATGATTCAGCTAGTCCAATTTAAGCGTTCTAAGGGTTAATTACGAGTATTTCCCTTGCTTTAGTATACGACGTTAACTCTTACGGTGCTAATTAACTATAATAGAACAATTAGAATAATTCATGTAGGCCATTTTAAACGTACCAAGGGTTAATTGAGATTACTTCCCTTGCTGTAGCGTACGACGTTAACTCTTAGAGTGAAGAGTACTTAACTTGCTGTAGTATGCGACATTAACCAATTATAAGTAACAATAATATGACAATCAGAATGTTTCAGGCAACCCAATTTAAGCGTACAATAGGTTAACTGACACTACTTCACTTGCTGTAGTATTCGATGTTAATTGGCTGAGCGTTAGCGAAGCCTACCACTTGAGAGGCTGGTAACATTTAATTTAGGTCTGTCTGTCCGTACGGTATCTCGTAAAAGAACTGCCCTATGTAGTTAACATTTCGCATGAAGCTTCATCTGTGTTTATATAGGCGACATTGAATTTGATAATGGTGCATGTCACTCTAGGCTTAGCGTTAGTAAAGTACCTTTTGGCTAATTATGATAGCGTATTACGGATAGTTATTATATAATCGAATAATATCATAATATATACATTTTTAAACAAACGGTATATAATCGTTTGTTATTTTTACATATGGATTTCAGTAATATTTTATCCCTACAGTGAAACGAAAATATTATGGAGTGGAAGGAAAGTCAATGTTAAAATACGGTGACAATACAATTTGAGCGCACACTTGGGGTGTAGTACCTTCCCTAACTCACTGGAAATTTTTATTTAAACACTGCTATGAAACCTACCTTAACGAACAATAAAGTGAATATATCACGCGACAAGATATCTCAGGAATGATTTCATTGGTGGGTTTAAATTTAGTACAAAAATTCATATTTACATAGAAAAGAATGAGTTTTATAAAAGTGCATGTCCACCCTTGGCATTTCGTGGTTGGAACCGCTCTTGGACTTGAAATCTTGCATGCAACATCAGTAAAGCTTGTTGTATTACAAGTAGTGTCGTACCCCTACCTTGTATAGTCTAAGATCCAAGAGCCAACATCGTATAAGCACACAACCGGGGTTTTCTTAAGCACCAATAGAGAAATTTCTCTAAAAAAAGAACCCAATCTTTAGTTTTTGTAGAGAACTCAATATAAATATGCCTCATAAAAACTATATTATATTAACATTTATGTAAATCGAAAATCAGGAAACTCCATCCTCGGAGACTGGCGAAGCATGAACATTGAAGGCGAGAGAATCAAATAGAAATCGATCAAGGGATTATGATAGCAAGGTAAAGAGTCAATTTGTAAATGCAATTTTCACACAACCGCGATAAGAAGTCGTATGCACTGATAGGACAAGTTGTATTAGTCATGGTTCGAAGTACCCGCACTGGAGCATGACAGACGGGGCGATTTTTTGCGCTACGATTGAAATCCAACGATGCCAGGATTATAAATCGCGCGGTGAAGTACGTGGGAAAAGTGTGACAGAGAAGTCAGTGGCGCCGACCGCGCTCGCGCTATACTCTTCCATTACCACGCCTGCGCTGTGCTGTGGCTGCGCTGTGGCTGCACTGCGGCTGTGCACTGTGGTCAATGATACAGTTACCGCCCTCCTGCTAAACGTAGCATATTTACATATTGTCTCGGGCCGCTACATATCATTGCCGTGCTACTCCTCTTCCAGTAGCCTCCCATTGTCCACCGCTTCCTACTCGACTTGCTTCTGTGCCGACGTGACTTCTTTCTCCACTCTGTTTACGTTTGCTTTGGGAGGGGTTTAATGTGATGCGGGTTCAACGATCCTCATTATTAAAGACTCGACGGATCCTTCTAAAAATCCTATCATTGTTTACCATCTATGCGATAACTCTTGGTAGAATCAGGAAATTGACTTCAGCGACGTAGGTGGAAAATTGGCAAATGGATGAAAGTTGCATTAATGTTGTTGAATTGTATGTTTGAACGTGATCCTGATGTGGCGAGAATGTAAAACATTTTAGCCCTGATACTTTGATATTGATGGTTGCTATACATGTCCCTGCAATAAACATTGATTGATTGAGAATTCCCTTAGAGACAGGGAATTGGTATGTATAGATTTTTCTTGCTCCGAGGAAGAACTGTATTGATTTGGGGGTCAAAAGGGTAAGAGGAAATCCATCCCGTCCATCTATCAGCTCGTCTGTGCGATAACTCTTTCGTTACGTTCTCTCGGGTCTTTCGATACTCAGGTGTACCTCTATTTTTAATTTGTAACTTGGAAAATTTGAGTCAAAAGTGGGGCAGTTGAGGACACAATTCATTATCTGAATACAGTTGTTAGGATTTAGAATGATACAGTTAACCTAACATCTTCCTAATAAATGTCAATTTACAATGGATCGTAAAGTCTAGTAGTCTAGTAAAATTACTTCTTATGAAGATTATTTAGGCCTATTAAGGAATGCGCTGCAGTAGAAAAGCTATTATAGATCTGTAATGTCAACTTTAAAGTAGCTTTGGGCAGTAGTAATGACTGATATCTCAAGATCCACAATCCAGAGACCTTAGAACTTCCATGGTCCTCCTGCAGTCACAAGTCTCTGGCTGAGAGCCTGAGACCGTCTCTTCTTCTCTGGCAGCCATTCCATGATGATTGCCCAATTACTCAGGCGGCCGGATTAAATGAAAACAGCGATCAACCGGTGAATAAAGGTCAGCCATTGTTGAGTCGGAATGTGTCAAGGTCAGGTGGAGCACGTCGCAGTCTTCTCACGGCGCGCCGCTCGCACTGCACTTGCACCCATCTCGTCTGCTCTCCGCGTCTTCCTCTGGGGCCAACAAACCCTCCAGTGGGCAACAAACCTGTCCACAACCCCAGGTTCTGGGTGTGATAGACCGCTGAGATCTACAAACAGTTTGTCCTTACTCCATATATATTATAGTAATAAATCCTGTAGTGATCAAACATTTCTTCATGACTTCATCTGGGTTGGGGCCAAAAAAAAACTCCAGTGGTAACTCCGGTGAAACAAACCTGTCCACAACCCCAGGATCTGGGTACGATAGACCACTTAGATCTACAAACATCTTGTCCCTACTACATATATATCTTTATTATAAACCCTGCAGTGATCACCAAATTCTACGTGACTTTCTGGGGCCAAAAAACCCTCCAGTGGGTAACAAACCTGTCCACAACTCCAGGTTCTGGTTGTGATAAACCGCTTAGATCTACAAACATTTTCTCTCTACTCCACATATATCTTTGTAATAAACCCTGTAGTGATCACCAATTTCTTCATGACTCCCTCTGGGGCCAACAAACTCTCCAGTGGTAACTCCGGCGAAACAAACCTGTCCACAACCCCAGGTTCTGGGTGCGATATGCCGCTTAGATCTACAACAATCTTGTCCTTATTCCGTATATAGCTTTGTAATAAACCTTGTAGTGATCACCAATTTCTTTGTGACTTTCTCTGGGTCAAACAAACCTCTCAGCTGTACCTCAAGGGAAGCAAATCTCAGTCCTTTTCAGCGGTCGGCAGGTATTTGGCTCAAATTTCAAGTTTCTCGGGCCAATAATAGCGCATTACTTAAACGCAAATGTCGTCTGCCCTCGCGGTCACCTAAGTATGTTATTTTTATATTATTTTTACGCCTTTTTATAGAGTCTTGTACGTTTATCGTAAGTCCGTTACATTCTATACATGGTGCGGAATGCTGGGAAAGGTCTATTTAATGCGAATGTTTAGTTTACCTCAATATAAACTTCCGCTTAGCGTACCGTCTGAGATCCGTCATAATGTATTTGAAACTCTCACATGATTTGGGTCTTTTGTATAGTCTTCATTCATGTTCATTTAATACAGTAAAACCAAGAAAATGTTGTATCTCAGATAAAACTATACAACCAAATCCCAGACAACCTCAAAAGATGTAGAGAAGACAAGAATTTCAAGGCTTCAATTAAGATCTACAGAAGTCTTCTTGTACTTTATAAGAATTTGTAAATGCCTGACTTTCTCATGACCCCATTACTGTACATGCTGTCAATAAAGAATTTGATTATTGACTAATTACCAAAGTGAGGAATTAAAAACAAATCTTTTTAATTTCTTAACTTTATTTAAATAATAAACAGCTCTAAAGCAAGCACTATATTAAACACACACACACACACACACACACACACACACACACACACATTTCAATATTATATTATAACAATTTTTCAAACATAAACAAATAGTATATAACAATTGCGATTTAATCTTACACCAACCAGACTGCTGGACAAAAATGTTGACATGCAAAACGATGCACCATTAAAAACAAATTATTATTTGTACGAAAAAGAAAAGAAACAAATATTTGTGATCTAATCAATTCGTAAATATATTTTGTTTACACAGTTAATGTTGCTGCTCTCAAGATTTAACGCTGTCAATAATGAAGCGAGTGCAATGATCAATGTCACGTCAGCTGACAGGCTGGGACGATGCTCTGTTAGCTAAGAGTGTATTGACCACAGTGTTGACATGTTTTTTGAGGTTTCAGCATTTCTGAGGCTCGCTGACCCTCGGAATGTTGTGACTACACGGTGCAGTGAAGTGTTTGACATTGCAGCCTCAACACATATAGTATCGTATTATATCGTATGTGACGTATATAATATGTAATTATAAGCTCTAGACTTGCGGACCCTCGTTTTCTCTGTGTGCTAAAGAACGGAGTGTGTTAAAGAAGAAATGGATCAAATCCAAGACCCAAGAATAGGGTTCAGTAGCCCAATATTTTGGTCCTGAACAGAACTTATTACAGTATAAGAATAAGTATTTGTGTTCTCTTGTTAGATAAAAGGAATATAATGTATTATCCGATTCATTTGAAATCCGAATAAAAAAGTGACGGCCTTCTTCATGGATGTATTATCCCTATAAGAATAAAACGTGGTAAAGTAGTGCAATCAATTGGGTTTCAGTATAAACTTTTATTTTTAAAGAAAATATTGGTCACAGCACTGTAGGATGTCAGTTTTAAAACAATGTCAGATACAAACTTTTGATTGTTCCATGAGGAGTGGCAGGAATTAGAAGCGAAATTTTGAAACATCTTATAATATAACCGTATATATATAGCCTAATATATGGCTAAAAGGATTTACATGATTTTTATTTATAAAAGTGGATTTACTTTAAGAAAGAATTATTAGAAAGCTCTTGTAATTTTCTTACATTATATTTTATTTTAAAATTATTTTCTGAACTCATGAATAATAAAAACAAGTTGCTCCGAGGGCTATAACTCATACTGCAATAATTAAACATGTTGTCAACAGCGAGTTTGTTTAGGTCTACTAAACTGCTTGAATACATACACTCTAAATTCGTGTAATTCCACATTAAAAAAGGTTTTTAGTATTTCTGTCTTTAAGGAAGATATTTTAAAGAGCTATGAGTTTAAAATACAAAAAAGATATTTTTCCAACCACAATTGTACTACATCATCTTAAATTTTTACCCTTTATTAAACCTTAAACCTAAGGAATTGTTACACCTAATTTAAATTGGTCGCAGGATTATGGGAAATGTCACATTTCAATTATATAAATAATATGTAACCAATAGCTTGTTTCTCGACGTTGTTAATGATTACTAATAAATAATCTCAAAGTGTTTCTTACTTCGGCGTTTAATTATTTGAAAATATAGCAATAAGAAAAACTCGTCAAGTAAAAATGATTTAGATGGGTATTACAAATATATTTTTAATGAGATTCCCCGCATTCAAAACTGTAAGCATAATACTGCTTGAAGAGGAACATCGTTCTTATGGATTACTCAAAGTAGTCCTACTAAAATGGGCTCATTTAAAATTATAACTGCCAATTAATTAATTATAGTTTACGCACGTAAATTACTCCATGACACATAGAACGTGCACATCCAGGGCGTAGGTCAGTGACTCCGAGCAGACGCGTCAAGGTGTGTTTAGCGTTTAGGAACACTTCAGCATTTCCAGGCGTAATACAACACATTGCTGACGCCGTCAGTAGTTGAGAGTCACGCCCACATCGCATCTCCCGTCCATGGGAACAGGCCCAAGCAACATTCTCATTAGCTACTTACATACTGGGCGAATTGTGCTATATACGCCTTGGCGGGAGAGGTTAGTCACTCTTTTTTACCAGAACTAGATTAGTACGTACCGACAAAGAAACGGGGCATGTCCATCTAAAGTAAGTAATTAATGCAGAGGCGGGGCTGGTGCAACAGCCTGGTTGCAAGAGATCTGGAAAAAAGTAACTGATAGAAAGTTTAATAGGATTTCGGACATTTGTCATCTTTATTTGTTACAAAAGTAGAACACAGCGTTTCGAGGATTTAAATCCACACTCTTCATCAGGTGTAACAAATATCCTGACATTAAAAGACTAAAATATGTTTGTTTATTTGCGATACCATAGGCCATGCCGACATTGGGTTCCCCGTCATTGCTCCACCTTCATTAATTCTAGTGTGACGTGCTTTGTGTTTTTGGATCTTGTGCAGTGCTTAATAATTATTATAGTTTTGGGTCACTGTCGATTGCCACATTTTTTAGTCTTTTGGTGTCTTAGGGGTTAAAAGCACTTGACTATTAAAAATAATGGGTTACATAACATTTTAGTAATATTCTGGGTTCACTGGACAAATTTGAAAGAAAATTGGTACGGCTATTCTATGGAATAAATAGTAACCCATTATAGTTATTCAGTGGCCTTTGAGCCATAGAAAATTTCACAAAGCAAACTGCACGACTAAGATATGCATGGATTTGAACCAAAACTTGTATGCAGATTGTACAGACGGAAGATCCAAGAATCCGAGAGGTTCTGGAGGCTGATATCTCCCTGACCATCCAGACGTAGTACCCTCGACATGTCGAAAGGTTGTAGAGGTAGTAAGTTTCCAGTGACCTGAAGTTGTTAGTACCTGAGATATACATTCCCGAAGATGGAATAACGCTTTCAGAAGCTAGAACAGTCCAAATACGAAGACCCTATAGACAGAAACTCCTAAGATAGGAACTCTCGGAGACCTGAAATAAAGAAGTCTTCCAGAGGACAGCAGCTCCCAGTAACCGTAACCTCCCACACTCCAGAAACTTCCACTGGCTGGAATCTTCCAGAAACTAATAGTTACCTATAATTGGAGTCCCTCAGAGAACAGGCAATGTAAACGGCTTGAAAATGTACAGGCCGAATGCCTCTAGAGGCTGGGAGTTTAAATATGCTAGGAGATTACAAAGGTCAAAATTTCCCAGACAGTGCAGTTTCCATACAGGAAATATCAGCATATATAAAAGAAATAAGAACCGCAGCTAAGAAAGATGGGGAGCTCCCAAATATCCCAAATTTACTGTACATGGATTTAAGAGCTGGTCAGTTGGAAATTTCCAGAGGCTAGGTATTCAAAAAAACAGGATCCAGTTTTCTGAAGCTTCCTGTGACAGGCATCTCCAAAAACCCTTTCAATTCCATACGCTTGAAGTTTTAGATCTAGTTTTAGAATTCAAAAACTTATAAAGATAAAAACTTGCTACAGAACCGGAAAACGCATACTTCACGTACAACTAGATACTATATTTTCAGCCAGGTTGACAAAAACAAAGATTAAGAATAGAGCGGGTTAATCAACATAAACAGCCTTAAAATTTGTAGCGACACTAGTAGCAATATCTGGTAACCATAATTTATTACTCCTGGAATAAAATAACTTTCCATAAGGATTCTACGTCTTACTAGCTAATGGTAAATACTCCTGGAATTACGCCTAATTATACAAAATTTCACAGAAGTTTCGTACTAACATATTGTTTAAATAGTTTCGATAAAAATCAAAAATAGGCTGAGGAATAATAAAACCAGAGCAATTAAAATGTATAATTTCTAAAATATGGTTATGGCCTGAGTAAAATTGAATAATAAATAACAGATCAATATAAACATATTTACACACTCTGCACACAATTTTGAATAAAAAAAGAAAATGGAAAAATCTATTTTGAAGCAATCTTGCATAAACGTACAATTTTTACTAAACTGTTTGTACAATCGGCCCCTCAAATCCCAAGTAAAATTGTTCTTGGCGAAGTAACCCCTAATGACCATCATTAGCCTGATTAGGGCACTTCTCCAGTGGTTGCCGGTAATATCGGGCAGTCGCGGGATGCCCATGCCCTCGGATGGAACCTTGGTACGGATTTAAACGAGTCTCGTGGAAACCAGGCTAAACGGTCCACAACGGGGCCACGGCATTACCTAAACTCTGGCAATGGAAATACTGTCATGGCTTCCGAATATGGCGGAACAAATGAAACCTGTCTCAGACATTCCCTCGCTCGGTTATCTTCAGGCGACAATTACCGGTAACCAGCCGTCCGGTACATTCCTTCGGGTGCGGTACTGAGGAGTCATCGAGTATCGCTTTACTCTTATGATTAATGCCTCAAAAACTGGCTATGGTTTTGTGCTACGAAAGTACGAATAACTATTATTGCTACAGTTCTGTGCTACTGTGTTTTACATAACCGAAAATAACGGTTAGTAAGGTTAGTAACTAATTAACCTTGAGGGGTTGTTACTCAGAATCCCACACTTTAAAGTACGCCTCTTTTAAGTGCTTTGACGCTGATGTATAAAGTTAAATTTTTGTCTTCTGCGGCTTGCAATTCTACATGCAAGAGGAAAGTTGGACAGTTATGATGTAATTTAGTTTGTTTTTTATAAAAAAAGAAATTAAATGGAAAATGTCTTTATTGAATACAAAGAAAAACATTCAATTGGCGAGGTTAGGACTATTAAGTCCTCTCTTACACCTAACCATAAATTTCTAATATACATTGTGACGTTGATACAACCTGTTAAGGTTGGGACTAAGAATAAGGGTAAAAGGACTGTAGGTCCACGTCATAAAACTGTCGGGACCATTTCTTACATACTTCTTAAAGGGTGGACAGTGGGTCCACGGTCTCGGCCTGGGATCCACTGTCCGACCTACGGGTTTCTTTTGACAAGGGGTTGACAGGGGATCGTCGTACTCACACTGCAGCACTTGAACTAAATATTGTTCAGTAGACTACAGAAGAGACAGACACAGAAAGAATTAAACAAAATGTATATACATAATACAAAGTCGGGTTAGTTACACAAACTTAAGAATGGCTATAACGATTATAATGGTCTTTACTTTATTGGCTTCGTTTTCGCCCCGACTAGCATAACAACAATATTAAAGTATTGTACCTTAGCAGTAAGCTGTGTGAATGTAGTGGAAGCATCACTGATTAGAGAAGAAAGAAATGAGTGCAGGGAGGAAAACCAATGCACGGCCAGGTCAGTTTTGAAAAGTAGGACAGTTAGTCCACGGGTGTCGGCGTGGACTAACTGTCCTATCCTGCAGAAAATTGACGTCCGCCACACTCGTCAAATCCAGGCGTGGACCTTCAGTCCTACAATCAAGAATGATAAGTTACAACATTGGACCCATACATCACGAACAAAATCCAGTATTTATTACTGTATCTCCTTTCGAGATAAATGTAGATGTGATAACGCAAACATAGTGAACCGTATGTTGCATTAAGCAGCATTATGCTTTATCGATAACTGTGAAGACATGCCAAGTCTGCTCTAACCCTGAACAGGGCACAGGATTCTCGAGTACTACCGCCTAGCCACATGTGGGTAATTAAACTACTAATATTCTACATTCACTTGCTAATCCTTACATCAATATTCCAGCCGTAATGTCGTATACGGTTTCAAAGTAGAAAGTAGTTTAACGTTTTTCTTCGATTTATGATCCAAATTAATGTCTTACTGTGAAGTCATAATTCATTCCCTTGGAGTAAATAAACATCTAATTAGTATCTAGTAAAGATTTTATTGATTTATCTGGTTTTGAGTATCTGGATTAATTGATTTCTATTACGGCCCACTGGTCTTGAAGACTCCCTTTTTGGATTAAGCAGTAGAAACGTGTTTTTGATCCTTTGTATATAACACAATCTCATGTTTAGATAATTTAAGTACCATTTTCAGTTTCTTTACGATTATAGTTTGGAAAGCAAAGAGTAAGTCAAAAAAGACATCACTTCTTATTTTAACCTTTTATGTAATGATAAGCTCAAAGGTTATCTAGATAGTAAAATAGATAATGTAAAATGTATGTAAACATATATTCTTAACTGTAAATTTTATCAAATTATAGTATCTAGTGCTTGATCATTAATAGAATCCTAATAATATTATAAATGCGAAAGTGCCTATGTTTATATGTTTGTTTTCACGTATATACTATTCAACTGATTGTACTTAAATCTTACGTAGACATTCCTATGAATATGAATGCCCTAATATGAAAATAGGCCTTTTCGTATTTCGTATATCCTTCCGCGCTACGCCCCACTGGTTTTTAAAACAGCAAATAAACACATCTTGGTCCAGTATTTAATGCATTACGTGTAAAAATTGTATTATAACAACAGCACGACCGAGTGTATAATTATTTTAACAAAAATTTCCTTTTTTACATTTATAGAGTAACAGTATAACAAAAGTAACAACACTTCTCATGTCAACATCGAGGCAACACGGCACAACATTTTATTTATTCTGGGTTAGGTACAATGAGGGAAGAAAATGAGCCTAAGTTCGAGAGAGTGCTAATGTCAAATATTTTTAGTTTTTGATTTGATTGAAGGGACAATTTCCTCTGCCAATGACAACACTGGGCAAATATATTTTTAGTTTGTGTTATATTAGACGTCGTGTTTAAACACTGGAAGACACGTTTTTTATTATATTATAACCGACTTTGTTGTAATTATCCCTACCATATGGTTTAGCGATGTTTCACCAAAACGTTTAAATTGATACGATATATGTGTAATAAAATATGATTACATAAGTACAACTAATTATGTAAGGTAAATTTGAAATTAATTCGAATTTAAATTAAGCATCATTTAAGGCCAATACGCCTACTGACGTAGATCAGTATTTGCCAAAACAGGTTTTTCTTTTTTTATATTTATTAAATACAATTTCAACACATTCAACTATGATTTTTGTACGTAATGGATAACTAAACCCTAATTTATTACAATATCTTTTATAATAATATGACTAACAATGGATCTTTCTTCATTTTTCCAATATATTAAGAAAAGATTTCGCTATTTCTCTTCATGTCCACTATTTATAAATTCTAAACTGAAGAACTTGACTCAAGCTTCATTATTTAGGATATTAACTTTATCTGCGATGATTTCAGTGACGTCGTTTTCTCCTTTCTATCTGAACCCTCCTTGTGAATCCCTGTTATGGAGCTCCAAATTGCCAATTTGCGCCGAGAAGTGGCTCCACTGATAGCCGAAATCTCCCCCAAACAGTCACCAGTCGGTAAATCACAAGGCCGGGCGAAGCGAGGCGAGTTCCCGAGAGTTAAGCGGCTTACGTAACGGTATCTTAGCGACATCCCCTGACAGAGGTGGGGAGTTACAATTCGTCTTCAGAATAAATCTGAACCCTGCAGTGCAAATAAATCTACTTTATCTGTCATTTACACCAGGTCCGGAAAAGTAGAAACGACATTTGTGTGAAAAAACGGACGGCGTTGACAGATCTACTGCTGCCGCAGGGGTATGTGCTAGGGGCCAGCTTGCGGAGACGAGGACGTTTAGAATCGTGGAATCGAGTTTTGGCTGGGAACGTTTTTTTAATATTTAGCCCTATAAGATTACTTCTCTGAAATCAGAAAAAAACATAAACGTATGCTTTTCATCATACCACGATGATTCGCAGGCATTCAGAGTAAGAAAATTTCGTAACGAAGAGTATAGCGGTTTCGAATCGTCGCTCCATATATTTTACTTTTATTGACGAACATTATATATGTTACGAGCATACTCATTTTTTCTGTAAGTCTAATAGTTTATTTAATTCAACATGGTCATCAACAAATAGTAAAGAATATATAAATTTAAGAGCTTTAAATATAAGTAAACATGTACAGTACAGTAAAATTATTGGTTAAAGTATTAAATAATAAAATGATTGGCATTTTATACTTTTCTAAATAGAACCGTAAGAATTACAACATTCAAAGTCATACAAGTAACAGAAAGAATGGGAACTAAATCTCCAACATTATTCTTTTTATGTAGTATCTTACAATTCTAAATGTCAGGAATGGTGAAAAAGGTTTAAATTCGGGTTTGAGATCGAGTGCAATAGTAGTGTTACTAGGTTTCACCACTTAGCATGCAGTTCAGCGCAGTGTAACGGGAAGTCCGAGAGACTCCTTTTTTAACGATTCACATTCCTGAGTTAAGTGGTGGTTACTGCAAGATATGCAATTGAATTAAACCAATATAACCAGAACCACCTTCGACACTCCATGTTTATATTCAGGTGCCGGCGAGTCGAAACCTTGAATTTTACAACTAACTCAAAATGTGAAATAAAGAGATATAATGGCTATGGGTAAGTGAAAATTAAAAAAATATAATTTGTTCAATCAATAAAAACAATAATAATACATTCGAATTAGATACAAATAGTTTACAAAATACAATAATGCAAAGTTGTTTAAAGTTCATGAAAACTTCAACCTCTTTGTCTTAGGATGTAGATAAACCATTGGTTCATTGTTTAGAGTTACTAAAGAATACTCCAATCCTCGAATCGCTTTATTTTATTTTTGTAACATTAACACTGTAAAATATAGAAACCTGTTATCCTTTGTAACACTGATGTTAGTTAAACACTTTATTGCTCCATTAGCACAGCAATTGTCTTAAATGTATGAAATAACTGAAAAATATTGAAACTGAGTGTGCTAAGTCAGCTCCTTGACTGTTTCCATGCACTGAATGAGCACCCCCTTAAAATCGGAGGGGGGTCTAATTCAACCCCTTGGCTGTGCCCATGCGCTGAATAAGCACCCCCAGACGTGACGTCAGAGCCCAGGGAAGTGCTTATTCCAGGAGGTGCTAAGGCAGCCACCTCAATCGAACAGGACTAAACTAATGATGTGATATTCGAATATTTTATGAGTTATTTTAACAAATGTTCAGTTTGAATTGCTTAGGCAACTCTGTGTGCTCCTAACTATTTTAGCGATCGGACATGCCACTAATCATAACTACTGTGCATCAGTTCGAATGTTTAGGCAACTCTGTGTGCTCCTAACTATTGTAGCGATCGGACATGCCACTAATCATAACTACTGTGCATCAGTTCGAATTGTTTAGGCAACTCTGTGTGCTCCTAACTATTTTAGCGATCGGACATGCCACTAATCATAACTACTGTGCATCAGTTCGAATTGTTTAGGCAACTCTGTGTGCTCCTAACTATTTTAGCGATCGGACATGCCACTAATCATAACTACTGTGCATCAGTTCGAATTGTTTAGGCAACTCTGTGTGCTCCTAACTATTGTAGCGATCGGACATGCCACTAATCATAACTGCTGTGCATCAGTTCGAATTGTTTAGGCAACTCTGTGTGCTCCTAACTATTGTAGCGATCGGACATGCCACTAATCATAACTACTGTGCATCAGTTCGAATTGTTTAGGCAACTCTGTGTGCTCCTAACTATTTTAGCGATCGGACATGCCACTAATCATAACTACTGTGCATCAGTTCGAATTGTTTAGGCAACTCTGTGTGCTCCTAACTATTTTAGCGATCGGACATGCCACTAATCATAACTACTGTGCATCAGTTCGAATTGTTTAGGCAACTCTGTGTGCTCCTAACTATTGTAGCGATCGGACATGCCACTAATCATAACTGCTGTGCATCAGTTCGAATTGTTTAGGCAACTCTGTGTGCTCCTAACTATTTTAGCGATCGGACATGCCACTAATCATAACTACTGTGCATCAGTTCGAATTGTTTAGGCAACTCTGTGTGCTCCTAACTATATTAGCGATCGGACATGCCACTAATCATAACTACTGTGCATCAGTTCGAATTGTTTAGGCAACTCTGTGTGCTCCTAACTATTTTAGCGATCGGACATGCCACTAATCATAACTACTGTGCACAATTCATCGAATCATTTCTTGTCACTGTGATTAACTATTCTACGAGTATAAAAAGTACCTTTGTCACCCAAATAAAAATGATCGAGTAGTTCTTTTTTGTTTACAGTATTTTTAAGTAAGTTACAGTAAATTTGATAAACCCCTTTATAAAATGCGTCAGTTTAAAATTGATAATTTTTTTCTTCATACAGTTTGAAAAGACTGTTTGTATTGTAGCATCAATATACTTTTATTCTTGCTTTAAGATTACATGAATTATTACAGGTAAAATGGATAAACTTTGTGAATAAACCAGTAATTTACACCTATTTACAATTTAAAATATTTGAACGAAACAGATCATAAGATTTTATTAACTAAAACCGTTATTAATATAGAATAAAACGTCAGCAATATCAAGACGGCATTTAATAATTTTTAACAGCAAATAAAAAAGGTGCAAAATGTGGAAACGTTTACGTTACCGCCTTTCTCGGAATCGAAAATATCCCATATAACTCAATTAGATGTTAGTATTATATACGTTTGTTTATTTTGCGACCATTGGACGTATACAGTTAAAAAAAGTATTAAACCAGCTTTTTTATAATTTTAAAACATGAAGATATTTTTTTTTAATTTTTAAGCGAAATGTGTTTAGCTCTCTCTTATGTTTATTAGTAGTGATTTTCAAGAAATATCCTTACAATATTAAACTGCGCAAATTATTTAGAATACTAATTATTGATTAGATCTAGGAGTGTCAAGAAATGACGTGTTACGATGTACTAAATTTTAATTAAAATGTATTATTTCGTCTAGCCGAATCCTGCCATTGAGAGCTAGGCACACCGTTTGACTAGTTTTTTCCGTGGCCGTTTTTAGAAGTTAAGCTGAAGTTAAAAATTAATTCACGCTCAGTCCCTGTACTAGAGATGAAAAATACCGTTATTTGACAATAACCTATTACCAAAATAACGTGGTAAGTTGGTATTATGTTTCAGTAACCTGTTACCTTGGTAATGTTACCAGCCAATCAACACTCGATATTACCATCATGCCGTTACTGGCGTTATTAAGTTGCAAATAATTATGAGTCAAACTAAATCTACGTGTGTGGGGCTATATACAATATTATTCGAACATTTAACTAAGTCAATAAAATGTCATCTTTGACTACTTTGAAATATACTAATTATAAACTGGTTAATTAAAATTTTAACTGCACAATACAATTATTGGTTAGTATACAAAAATTCAACTAACTCACCACATATTTAGATTAATTGACTATTTTTAAATATACTACTTATAATTACTGATAAATGAGAACAAACAATTGAATAATAATAAGTTAGGTTTGTTTTGGGTTTTCCAGAAACAAGTCTACGTTTTTATGTTGATAAAAATATTTCATTTATTTATTTCAATCTGATATTTTATTACGTAATACCAAAAAAGCGTTACGAGAACTCCGTTCCTTGCCTCATTGCTTGCACGGTAACAGCCTCGGCTGTTACTCAGTAACGAGAATACTATGTAACCTAATACCAGAAAGACGTTATGTTGCTGAAATAACAGTGTTTTACTAGTAACACGTTATCCTGGCAATAGGTTACCACTGAATAACGATGTTACTGACACTAATACGTTATATACCGCCCTGCTCTACCCAGTGCAGCTAGCTAGATGAGCCGGTGCAGACTGCAGGCGGAGTATAGCCGTAGCCGTCCCGTGCACCGAGCCTGCGGATGACATACAGGGGTGTGTGAATGTGGATGTCCTGCGGCAGAGGGGTCCGGTGTCACAGACGCCGCGGCCGCCACCCGCCAGTGTCCTCTCGCTGACGATCCTGCCCAGGACGGAAACGCTCCACAAAGGACACGGAATGCGCCACCACCTCCCAATTATACTTGCACTCGTCTCGTTCACATGACCTTCTACGACCGGTTCCCCGTCCTCCCGCATAGCACATACCTCAGATTAGTGGACTACTATAGATATCATCTGGGGCCGAAGCTCTGGAGGAGGACGAATCGAACCGGGAAACCGCCGGAAACCGACTCTCTGGAGCTGGGGAAACCGGAAGTGGTGAGTGCGAGTCTGGTCGACCTGGCACCAGTTGTAGATTTTTTTGAGAAATTCGTGTAATAGAGGATTTAAAAATAATAAATGGACTAATCCACTTTTGAGCGGTAGCTGAAGAAAAACTAACAATCGTTAGTGGAAGCAGATCTAATGAAGATGTAGGAAATCCCAGACCATTCCAGCTGACATCATACTGGAAAACTAGACATCTTTCTCCTGGACGATTTAAAAATGAAAGATTAAATATTCACACTTTTGAACCTCGGTGTAAATCATTTAAATGTGCTATTCCAATTAATGATTTTTGTTTTAAAATGTTCATTGAAAGTTATATAAAAGTGAGGTTTTAGAATATAAATATAAATTAAGTAACTTTGTGCCTTAATTTAGTTAGACATTGCTATATTGCTGTTTTTATTGTGGTTTGATAAGTTGTTTTTAGTTTGTGTAAAACAGTACAGACATACATATTTATTTTATCTGTAAGTTTATCTTTGTATTTTGAGATTTTGTAATTAATGTGATTGTTAAGTATGGTTTTATTTCTTGCAAATACACTGCAATAAAGCTTAAAAATAAAAAAGTGAATACATGAATTTCTGAAGGTGGTGTTATGATTTTGAGCAAACTGACAGAGATATCGGGTGTCAGTTATAGACGTAATCACCCACAAACTGTATGGTCCATTCACTTAGAAGATTTTTAAAATGTATAAAAATGTGTTATAGGAAAAAAGAATCAAATTTAAAAATATAGATGAAGCCATCTTATTATTAATCATGTAAGAACAATTTTAACCTCAATCGATTTTACGTACTTATTTTTAGCTTTAGAGTTACAAGAGATGTCTCATTTTTTAAATGCAACTAATATGTATCCAAACGCGTTTTAGTTAATTTTATACATTTATTAGTTACTAAGAGAAGGTTAAATCTCAATTTGTCAAGGTTTGCATCGTTGGAATAAATTATAAATTGCACAAGAAAAGCTAAAAATCGTTTGGATGCGCATTGATTAAAATGAGACGTCATCCATAAGTGCTCGTCCAAAATTAAGGGTGTAAAACTGTTTCAATTTTAACATCGTATTTATAGGCCAAAACCCACAGATTTTCACTGTGGAATACTCTCTTAGGGGTTTGCCCCCTGAAGAAGAAGACAAGACATCAGTTCTGAAACACTTTGCTTCTGTTATTGTGATTTGCAACGATGTCAAATCCTGTTATCCTTGTTATGCTGTTTATATTTTCAACTTCGAGAAGTTGCGTAAGGATTGTCTTTACAGCAGATAAGAAACAATTTTATAATTTTAAAATTACTGGGAATTATTATTATTATTTTAATAAGGAGAAGCCGATACCCTTTTAAGCCTTACTATGCCCGTCCTCAAGGGCTACTGGCCTGTGCGAGGATCTTATCAAACAGAATAAGGGGGAGAGTCGATACAGTACAAGGTCGATGGTACTGATAAAAAGTGCAAGGGCCACAGAAGGATTCGAACCAGCGCTATCTCTAACTCAAGACTCAAAGTACAACGTCTTAGACCGCTCTGCTATCGGCACTCCCATACAAACGCGCCTATTTCCTATCGGCATCAACGTTTTACAATTAACTGTTTAGAAAGTGTGAACTTTGAAACTGCAAATCTCCAGCAAAATGACAGTTTAATTCAAAAGTGTTGAACACACTGAAGAGATTCGTTCTTCTAAACACTGTTCGTCACGAACAATGTCAAATTTGGGATCAAACCGCGAAAATACCATACAGTGCACACTCTATAAATGAACTTGAACTTCGCTGCGGACCGTTTGTGACAATCTGTGCTAAGTGGAACGGATCAGCGAAGTGTGCAGACATGGGCGATGAACAGAGAGAACCACACGGGCCGCAGGTAGTAATGGTCGGCAGTCTACAGTTCCCGGGGTTCCCATGCCGCAATTACAGGGCTGTATTAACGGTGCAGCAATTGAAAACTTATTAGAGGCGATTTAATTTGGAAAGCGCTGTTGGTGGCGTAACGAGGCCCATTTTTGTTTATTGTGAGCGTACCGGACCGTACCCCTAATCCGGTGTGTCTAAGTGCCATGCTCTCACACTCGCACAGTTTCATGCTCTGTGACAGTTGTATTATGCCGCGGTACGGTTCTTCATCTCGTCACCGGTTCTAACCTCACTTTATTGTCGCCTCGGAAAACGGCTAACAGTCATGGGAACATATTTAACACCTCGTGACGTCGGTGGGTCGCCTGTATTAAGATGCAGCCTGACGTGTGAAATTCAGAAAATTTCGGTGGGAAAACACTATTTAATACTTAATATTGACCTAATTTACCCCTAACAAACTGTTAAGTTTTCTTGGTGACTTTGAAAACAATTAGTTAACCAATTTCAATAAGCTATGACAACTTTGTGTACCCTTCAATATTAAAGTTATAAGTAATTAGTTTAAATTAATTTTGAATTCCAAGATTGTAAAATTAAAATTGTAGGCTAAAACGTACCTTGTTGTGCAATACGATATTGGATATTGATTGTACAACAAGGTATAATATAGCCTGTAATTATTTAAGTGAGTAATTATTTGAACCTATTAGTACTAGAGGACCGGACTGGCAAGAATTTTCACTTTGGTATCCAAACATCCAAAAACCGTACCCTAACTATCTCACCAAGCACCAACCCCGTGTTATTGTGGGTTCACATATGGATACTATCGTGCAACATTAAATTCACCATTGCAAGGAAACGTAGTCAATTTTCAAGCCTCAATATCCAATATTTACGGAAGAGTGTTACGTTCACGTGAGTACAATCGCTGTATTCCACGAGTTCTCGTAATTTGTTACAAAAACACACATTCAGCGCATCTACCTGTATAGGACTCTTGTGGGAACCTAATGGCATTTTTAACGTGCTAACACTTTAGAATGGGATAAAAAGGTATCTGCATTGCAAAAATATGAATATAAATAACATCAACAGCTGCAATAACATTTCATAATATTAACTTTGATCTTAAGTAATAGTGAGGATTTTATAGTCCTAACTTCTCATCTTAAAGTTTTTCATTTCCTATCTTATTAATGAATGAAGTTACATCTTTCATTGTGCATATACTTAAAACCACATATTTGCATTTGTCTTATATATGTTAATAATGGTTTAATAGTGGATTGTGTTCAAAGCGTTCCAGCATCATCCAGAAAATGTCGAAACACATTTGATATCATTTTAATATCTAAATATCAAAACGAAATTCCTGTTTTTTACGTAACTATGAGCTATGAGATCTGCTGTATTACCTTGGTTGAGTGGAGGTAGCCATTGATCTTGGGAAGGACATCAAGTTGAGGATGACTTTCTATTAGCAGGAGGTTGACCAGTATGTCTGAATATAAAAGCATCAGAACTCACAGTTTTTGGCGGAGGAGTAAAAATGGCGTATGATGCGTTGTCAGCTGTTAGTTAACACATACTATTTCCTTATCGTTATGTTTTAAATCAGCTTCAGATTGTGAAAAAGCCATTATTCACCAGATAGGGATTGAATATATTATTCAATGACTTTCCTGCTTGCAGGTTGTGGCAGGCACAAACCCTAACAAATCATCCAAGGTATATTTTGATGAGTAAAATCCTAAATTGAGAGCCTTGATTTCAATTATTTCCAAGTAGAGAAATATCATTCAGGACAAGTGCTGCCAACCTGAGCACACGTGAGAGTTAGTTAGGCAGTAAAAAACTGTAAAACATCTAGGAGCCACTGGGAACAATACAATCTCGTGGCGTGGGACTGCTGAGAGAGTTGATACTTTCTTACTACAAGAAAGATCGTGTTAGGCTTTGGCTCTAGGTCACAATGGCAGTCAAGTTTCCAAAATGTCTCGGATATCTCCAACCATTTTAGGAATACTCACTTTCACAGCTCCCTTCTCCTCTTCGGAACATTCCACAAGAAGCAAATATCAAGCGAAAACTTTAAAATTACTTTTTTGGCTGGTTTTAGCGTAATGATGGAAGTGTTTTGATGTCAAAAAGAAATAAAGATAAATTCTCGATTCATTTAAATCAAAACGATAAGGGCTGCGGCGTTGCTCGTTTTTTTTTTAATTTGTTGTATTCATTCCCAGTAGTTGCGCAAAATGATTTCTATGTAGCTAGTTCGTTGTGGTGAAAGCCAAGAATTCGCAAAGTCGAGGTCATTACACCCCTACTAGTCTAGCTGTACGGCGGTATCTCGAGAAGTATTACGGCTAGATTAGAAGTGAAGCGATCGCGGTTAAAAGTGGCCACATTCTGCTCCAGCCTCTGGCCGAATCAATCCTCTCCGAGAATGTGTGGAATCTCGCGCCCAAACATCGGCGCCATATCAATAAAACTTCTCAGGTCTAAATAGATTTCTTTTACTAGCGTTGCCAATGGTCTCGCATGTATACTGTCCAATGCAAACACCTTCAGATAAACCGACCGTTCCATTGGTTGGTTATCGTTATGCAAAATCCATTTAGTTCGTTTACTGAGTGTTTTTTCGCAGATTGATGAACCATAATTGGATCAGAAGTGGCATATAAGTATGTACAGCCATTTAAGGGGGAAATATTGCAAAAAGGTTAAGCAAGATACATCAGCGGATAAAGTTCCTCCTACATGACGTGAATAAATCTCATGACATGGTAACCTCTCGGGTCTCCCACATTTTGCCGCGATGTACTGCAAGTCAGATGAGCGACTATCAGCTCCAGGTAAGGTATAATAGGGTAATGTGGATGTGCATGTTTTCGGGAGTTGGCGGCGCTGCATGAGGGAGGGGCCGTCACAGTCAATGGCCCGGATGTTGTGTTCTCCCGCCCACACACAGATATTCGGACATTTGGGAAAACTGCTCGTGAGCTGAGACCACATCCCGCCATTCGCAGATCATCCTGTAGTTTTTAATTGAGAGATAATGTTATACATTCTGTTCACAGGGGAAGCATGTCAGCAAAATGTACTCCACAGTCGTGACAAAGAATGTAGAATAAATGTACGTCTTGAGATAACAGTCTATGCAGTATGTCGTTAAATACAATGTACACCACACGACATACAACAGCTGGTGTTTGTGTGCTAGAGATACCAGCGTCAAAAGGATGTCTTGATGCACAAGAGTGGGGATGTCTAGTGGGTATAGTATGTCTTTAAATGTAATAGTTTAGTTTTAAATTACTAGAGTGTCTTGATATGCTAGAGTGTATATTTTGTTATACCAATACGCATACCTTGTTTAAGGGTTTATATCTTGAAATAACAAAGGTGCATATTTTGAGATATTAGTGTGAATGTCTAACTATTCTAGAGTTTGTATCTTGTGACAACAGTGCGTATGTCTTGAGATACATACAGAGTATTAGAGATACTAGAAGTAATATTAAGTGGTACTATATATCTTGATATACTAAGGTTTATAGCTTAAGATGGTAAGTAAATGTATATTGGATATTTATATCTTGACTAATGCGTATGTTTTGAGGTACTGCTATTCAAGACGCTATTACCTTTCAAAAACTACCAGTACTAAAAGGGAGTATGTATACGAATTATACATACTAGTAACTCAATCATAGAGATCGTAGAGTGTAAATGCCACTAACTGTATCAAATCCTTCAAAAATACTGTAACACATAACATTGGAAAATGTTACAAATCCTATTATACTTTCAAATCATCTATGATACAACCATAGATACTTTATAGAACAAAAGTGCGATTGAAAAAATGAAATATTACAAACAAATCAAATCGTTATGAAGTTTAATTAAATTAAAACAAAATTCCAAACGACAGATTTTATAGAACCGTCATTGTCTAAAAGTCAATTTAAAGTTTTCTTTTTCTGAAATAATAAACAAATTAATACATTTCAGAAATGTTAAGCATAAATACTCCCTAACAAATTTGATCAATACTGTAACAAATTAATATTACTATATTTAGAGTCATATTACAAACGTGTTGGGAACTTGACTTAAATAAACAATAAACCAAAGCCGAAATGAATCTTTGCTTGGGTGGGAAAGAATTATTTACGTACTTTTATTGACGTGTTAATTTCGTGTTTATTTACAAAGTATCTTGTGTGTAATTTTAGCAATGTTACTCATGTTACGCAACGTTTCGCATGCAAATACATATTGACTTGTGCGGTTGAATTAATAAGATCAAAATGTTAAGGGTGGTCCACTATCTCAATAAATCCAAATGGAATGTTAAAACTGTCATAACTATTTGCATAAAGAAACTGTGATCATTATTTTTTTAGGAGCAACCGAAGAAAAACTGACGATTACGAAAACATAAATTTACACACATCGCAACAGGAATCATTGATGCTCTCGAGGACATGTTGACTGCCACCGTTGTGTAAACAAGGGGAAGAGGGGAGAGAGACAAAGTGCTTTTATCGGTAACAAATCGCGTGAAGAGAGCGAGAGTAAATCGGCTGATGGCTTGGTAGCAGCGACCCCCTCTCTGGGGATCTGCCTCTGGCCTCAGTTGTTGGCACTTTAGCGTCAACTCTGGGAATAAAATAAATACAAATGGTTCTTCTCACCAGAGAAGCAACTCAGAATCAGTGAGGTTTATACAAGCGAACTCGTGCGTACCAAGCAATAATGTATCTTTCACAAAGATTACTTATACAAATTCAACTAATTCAACCATTATGTGTTTATGTCCTTTCGTTACAAATGTAGTGAAAATATTAAATTTTTACTTATTTGTGGACCAAGGCGAACACATTTCCGACCGAAAAATCTGAAGCAGACAATGCGTATCGTGTACAACACATAGCGTAGATGCAGCAAACGGATGGTTGGGTGTTTTTGTTAAGTTTTGAAATTTTTTTATTTCAGAGTTATTTTTCTCTAAGATAACTTTTCTAAAGACATAAAAATATTTTAAAACCATGAGAAATTATACGAACTTAAGGAAAACTTTTTTATTAATTATCAAATCAGGCCCAAAGAAACACTGCTGAAGATAAGAATCTGTTTTTTATTAATTAATTATATGACATGATGTCAGGAAAATACAAGTTTTTAATGCTTTAATACTTATGGGAGTAACATGTCTTTAACGGAAGGGCATTTAAAGAAAATTGTATGTTTTTTACCTCAGGAAATGACGTATTTCTATTAGAAAACACTATGTCCTTTCCTTCAGTTATCTTACTTATACATACTGTAAAATATGTTATTCCCTTATTTTGCCTCAGGTTTTTTGATTGCCTATAAGATACTCTAAAGCACGAGTACTACTAAAAATACCTAACGTTTCTTGTGGAAAGACAAAAATTGTTCCAATCGTATTCGTCCATCCTCATAAAATTGTCGTGTTTGATACGTTGACTGAACGTTAGGTGAGTTTTTTATTATTAATTTTCAACGTTTAACTTCAAATTTAATGGAAAATTACGACAGATATATCTACTATATGTTCGCCGTCGTAGATAAACTGCATATCCCGAGGTAAAGGAGAGTTGTAATAACCCTTTGGCAATTCAGGTCAAGATAAACTCCGTGGAGAAAAAGTTAATAAAGTGATTCGCGTGCTGAGATTGCGAGTCCAACGAGATTGTTATTCTTCTAATGTGTAACACTTTATGTGAGAGATACAGTAAAACAGTCTAGTCCAGCCTCGAGAGAGCAGTCCGTCCAACATTTTTATCGCATTAAGAGTTCGCTCAGAACTATTTAGATTAGATGACTGAGAGAACAACTTTATATGGAGCAATAACCTTGTGATTTGAAGTGAAAGGTAACGTTACTTTAGTTAATTCAAGTATAATACTTGCATTAATGGTAATCTTTTATCTCAGTTACACTAATGTGCTTTTTGCTTATAAGACACTTAGGGCGGAATTGTTTGTAAGATTCTTTTGATTGATAGATCGGCAACTCAGTGCATGTCAACCCAGCAGGGATCACTTCTGGCTGGTTTATACCTTCCAGTTGAACCTAACACTGGGCAGCAAAAACCGATGTGTCACTCGAATCTGGGCAACCCTATGGTTGTCCAGGAGCGGTACATCACTAACTGCTAATGTCGAGATTCTGGAGTTTAAGGGCAATTCGATAGGTCTAGTTTTATTGCGGGAGATGCCTGTTGGAGTTGGTGGGGCCCTAACCTCAGAGGTTCTTGCTAGCCTCAACAAGGGTGTGCTACCTCCGCCTAATTTGACTGGAGAGGATGGTTCAGAGCTGGCCTCCCATTCTTCCGGGGAGACATACTTTGAGATTTAGTGCCCTAATTCTTCCACATGGCCCCTACTCCCTACCCATCCAGAATATCCTGTCAATCCGGAAGCAGAGCTAAGGTTCTTATAGGACTACGTGCAATTTATAAGCTTCTTGTCCTAAGAGAAGAAAAAAATCTCAAGTTTATTAAGAACTACATAAGATGTGCGGGATCAGGTTCGTGTGAGTATAGGTCTCAACCTCTTGGTGTAGGTATTTTCTGAGTAATCCGAGATTCTATCTAGCTCATTAGGAACTATGAACGAGACCAGTTAAGTCAGTTTAAGTAGTATAGTGTAGCCTCATACTCTGGCTTGGATAGTACTCAAAGAGAGAGCAAAGCTTTCAATCTTCAACTGAATACGCTGTAACACAGTGACAGCTGAAATCTGCTTTATATCTGTGTGTGAAGAGACAAAACAACGTCAAAGCAGTGTCACTAGGCGGAGTTTCTATTCCTTTGCCACCACGAAAATTCCCGAGGTGGCTAAAGCGCAGGGCACAGAGGTCATACACAGTATATTTTTGCAGCCATGATAAATGGTGGGTGGCATAGTTTTTGAAGGGAACAATCTGTTTTAACTCTAATGAGCTAATCAACTCGGATTACGGAGAAACCCCTCTCTAGTGAGCAAGAGGACCTCTCGAGCATGAGCAGGCAAGGAAGGTTCTTCCTTCTCCAGGTGGCATGAGCTTTAGATGCTGAAGGATAATGGGTTTCACTACCTTGCAATGCGCTTCGGCTTCCTTGGAAGACTTTGTGATAGCAAAGGAATACACACACCGCCTAGTGAAGCTGTGTTGACTATTCGACTGTTGAGAAACAGATTGATAGCAGATTTAAGCTGTCACTGTGTTACAGCGTATTCAGTTAAAGATTGATAGCTTTGCTCTCTCTTCTCGTAACTTCCAAGCCAGTCTTTGAGATTAAACTCTACTACTAGAACTTTCCTGGCTAAGACGATCTGATACACTTACAACTGGTCTATCTCTTCAAAGTCAGTTTCTTTTATTCATTTGACCCAAAGACTCAAGATCATTAGGAACTGTAGTTTTGAAAAATCAAAGTAATCAGTTACATGCGAGTTTAGGTCTCAAGCAGTTAGAGTAGGGTTTCGAATCTTCCGAGAGGTCGGGTACGCAATCTCACTATAAATCTCATAGAGTTTCTTGGATTTAAACACGCCTGGAGCTATACGAGTATGAATGGAGTTTGTAAAATTATATATATAAACAGTTAGTGGTGAGATCCTAATCTCTTCCCGGTATTCAATATCACCAGAAACTATGCGAACATGTACTATGAACAGGTACTAAAACTGTTGGTGGAAAAGTCTTCTGAGAGCTCCATCTCATAAGGAACCAACAACATGAATGAAAAAATTAAGGTGAATTTAGATAGTGTAAGGAGCGATCTGAATATTCTGAGAAGACAGGCCCATGTAAATTATTGCTATACCATTTATTACAGATTAGTAAAATCCCGTACCGCATCAGCATTGTGTCAGCTTTGCTATACATATTTAGTATACTAGTTACACTACTTGTATACTAAATATATAACTAATGACTAGTTATATAACTGCTACATTAATTATATAACTGGCACACTAGTTATATAACTAGTATATGTACTAAAGGTAGTGGTTTAAAATGTTCAAGGTTTCAAAATTAACAAGTTAAACAAAAAAACATATAAATACAAAATATGTAGGCAATGTCAAGAAAAATCCCACAGTGTATCAGATTTGTTTCATAGAATCAAGGGAAACTAAGAAAAATATTTGTCCCAATTGTTATCTTCCCCGATTATTAAGAAAAGTTCATTGGAGACAATATGTTTTCCAAAAACAAACATGCAGACAGATAACTTCTATACTAAGCTAGATAGGAAACGTGCTATCGAATATTATTTGTTATTTTCACCTGCTGAACAACGTGTTAAGTCTAGTACAATGGTTGCGAGACATCCTGTATATTGTAACTGTAATCTAGTTAAAAACATACAACACCTAAGTTGTATAGACAAACACATAGTTTAACTGACCATGATCAGCGCCTCCGGAACACTTCTTTGCTCTCAGTTGATAAAAACGTATAGCCAAATCGGATACCAGCTCATAATTTATCCAACTGTAATTTCTTGCAAATTCATCCTTATTTACGAACCTTGTTTCGTGCAACAACAGAAACTAAAGGAGGGTCCTAATTCTTACAACAAAGCACAAAGAAGACTTTATTTACATCTCCAAACAATGTTAGAAAGTAGTACTAATTAACGATTTCAGACAAGTTACCCTCCAAACAAATAATTGTTGACATCGTCATGATAGTGGAAACCTCGCTCCCTTCTACTCAAGGTCGTTAAATTGTTACCCATCACATTAAAAGTGTCATGACATTTGATTCGCTACATGTCAGTTTCATTTCAAAACAATGTGGAGACTATAAAACATACTAACTTAAAAGAGAAAGTCCTCTTACTACGGGGGAAGCCTGCTGCGGCAACGCCGAAGGTACAAAGGCCGATAACAGATATGGGACTGTCACAGGCGGCAAACCGACTGATACGTGCAGAAATCATGAATATTCCATCACAACTACTTCCTGCATCGAGATGGCGGTCTTGGAGAGCTCCAGTAACGTATTCAGACGCACTTCAAGCTGAATTGATAATTGAATGTAAATGAATTGGGCGACCTTTCGACTAATGAGATAAATAAACAAATTGGTCAACAATCATGACCTGTCAGCCACCTCGTAGGCGTCACTTGTGAAAGTAGTTTCCATAGTTATTGTTGAACGCGCTGCGCTGCAAGCTCGCATACTTGAGAGAGTCGTGAATGGCAGAGGAAGAAACATCGGCAGTGGTTGTGCTAACTTCTTTACAACTAAATTAACCACTTACTTTTACTTGTACATTGGACAAATACTAAATTTGCCTAAAGTTCTTTTAAACTTTTTTGTTAATTGACGGCAGCCAAAAGGAGTTTTGTTCAAGGATATTCCAAAACTGTCCAAATCCCTCCAAAATAAACTTTTGAACTATTTCTTCTCCTTTTTTGTACTAATTGCTAACATTACACACAAATAACAGTTCCGACTAATAAGGCTAGTTGCACACACACCGATTTTGGACGACCGATTTTTACCGGCCGTCCAAATTCCAATAGTAAACTGGCGCCGATCAGCTGTCGGCATGTGTGCCAGGTTCCGTTCCCTCATTCAGTTCACTATTGGAATTTGGACGGTCGGTAAAAAATCGGTCATCCAAAATCGGTGTGTGTGCAACTAGCCTAAGATTCCACAAGTGGTTATTTTGAAGGAATTAACATCAGTTAAGGTTGCTATTCTCAAGATTAGCACGCACAAGTCAAAGAAGGAGATATTTAAGAAATCAAGGAGAAGACATATCGAGTATCATCTAAATGATTTTGATGGTAATAAAAGCCATCGATTGACCAGCCAATCGGAAATGGTATCAGGTTTCAAAGAGAAATAAAGGGGTTTGGAACATGATTTCTGAAATAAAATACTGAAGAAAGCTTTTAAAAATCAAAATTTGTGAAATAGTAAGCAATTTATCCTCCAACCGATTTTTATGGAAGGATAAACAGTTCTAGTATTATAGTAATCTTGATCTTATATGGATTTCGATTTGAAATCGGTGATAACTGATTGGATTATCCATAGTTGAATATTGTATTTACTATTTTTGTTGATAATTAATTTTAGGTAATGGTTATTCGAAGGGCTACAGGATTACTGGACAGGGGGTTTAATTATTAATTTTTCCATAGCCTTTTATTTTTAGTAGAGTAAAATAGTATTTTTAAAAGCTTCAGTTAAAAAAACTTGTAATGGGATGTGCTGATCAAAAATTCGTTACTATTGGGATTGACGTTGGGTTTGCCTCATCAAGAGATACATTAAAAATTTTCTCGCTCGTTCAAACCGACTCAAACTTAGGAGTAGTGGATAGTTTTGAAATCCTTCATAATAAACCTCTTGTACTATCATTACAAGGTAGAAGTACGTCAGAACACGTGTCACGTGTAATGAGTTATTTGTTTACAGCCTTTCCGTTCTCGAGATATCCTGCGGATAAGACAGACTGACAATCAGACAGAAAAGACAATTTTTCCAACTCTCATTCAGAAATATAAGAGAAATTTAAGCCCATGAGTGACAATAGTATTCAATGAAACAGACAAATTCGGTGAAGGCACAATTCACAACATCAACTCGATAATTTATATGTAAAAATGAAGTTTTATGCAAAATTTTAGCCTGTTGGCCAATTTGTTCCTGAAATATCCTGCAAGTTACGTTCTACTGACGCTTACCAAAATCCCATGGAGGGACGAACACCATGACTGATCTTGATATTGCCTATATGGACATGAAATGGCTATATTTGTAATTTCAAGTCTATACGTAATTTCGTTCTAGAGATATAGACGGATAGGCAAAAGATAAATAATTTTGTTACCCCACTAAGCGATAGGCTTCACTAACGCTCACCAATTTAAATGCTATGGAGTTTCAATATTATAATTTAAAAATGAAAAGGGGAAAGTGACGTTACGTCATTATGTATAATAGATTAATTATAATGATTGGAATTCCGTATGATTAACCTTATTCCTACGAGTAACTGAGACCAATATTAGAACAATTTGTTTTTCGATTGAAGACTGTATCTCTCGAAAAACAACAAATCAGACATATCTACATTTGCGTGGGGTGCGAGTGTTCACTTCAAAGCAATTATGTGTAGGGGTGTGCAGGATGACTGTGCCGACCCCGGCGCGGCGCCTATGATCTTCCCCCCAATTTGTCCAAAAGCGTGTCAACTCTGAGAGGAGTGGCAGATCTGTAAATACTCTCAGGAAACGTGTTTCCAATATCCTCAAAAGTCAACATTATTCTAGAACCGGAACTACCCTTTAAACGCTTTACTCACCCCAGCTCCTGCAATAGACCTGTGGCAACGGTTTAAACTACCGTTACATTTTCACGCTCTGACTGAAACCGTTTTTATAAGTGTTTTTAATTACTAAGGCGTACCAATTTTATAAAAAATAACAGTCCTTACCGATGAGTGAAAATGGCTAAAGTACTGGGTGATAATCAATAATTTATTTGATTGTTACCTTCATTGATCTTTTAATCGATAGTGAATTATAATCTCATTAATAGCTTAATTAATTGACCTTGAATCAGATTTTGGTTGCTAGTAAAATAAATACTAAGATTGATATACGACGGCGATTTCCATCATTGACATATGAAGTGTCTCACTAATAAAAGACACTGGTTGTCACGATAACGTTTTGATTCACATTCAACCTACTATTGTTCGTAAAGAGTGTATTTGCTAAAACTATTAGTGTTTATAATAAGTATCAAGCTGGTAGTCCACTGTCAAAATGTACATAAATGAGAACGTGTAAAAAAAGTCTTAAGTGAATATGGATTCTCGACTTTTGTTTGTTGGTGAGCAAGAGGCAGGAAAGTGTTCGGTTCCTTATCTGGAATCTCAGTCACTTGTGAATAATTTCAGACGACAGATTAGAGGATGCAGCGGTCGTCGCATAACAACCGAATTAAGCAACGTCGACCATGGGTGACCCCTAAGGAAGCTCGTCTTTGTAAATAACCTCCCCAGTTATTAGTAGTGATCAGAGAGTTCCCTACTGTCAGAGACGTTTTATTAGCTCTGATTCTACATGGTTATAATAAAGCTCCATTTAATTTTAACACTAGTGAGACCTTACAGTGAGATCATTCTTAGACGGAAATTTTATTCTATCAAGAATCATATAGCCAGCTTATCAAAGCAGCAATCCAGCGCCTGTCTACGACACGGCTGCGGTTGGCTTGGCCCGTATCATGGAGACAGTTTAAAATATGCTTCTTTTCGTTATCCGATGTCTTTGGTCCTCAACTCGCCTCCTCTATTTAGCCGAAAAGACTTGAGGGCAATGGTTTGTTTCTCATTGTTCATACTTTTTAGAATTTGGTGAGTGTGCACTACTCTTTTTCAAACTCTTCACTAATCTTTCATATAAAATGTTGAGACGATGTCAATATGTCATACAGAAGCGTAAGAGCAGAGCTGCTATTGTGCAAGAGGTACTCGATCGTGTGACCAAGAAAATTCCTCTGGTGGCTGATGAAGGTGGGTGGAGCACTGGAATTCATCTCTTAGCCAACCACCTCACCTTGTCCCAGCAGGTTCGCCAGTTATTTGGAGGCGTTGGTTGTCTTTCTCTTATTCAACCTGTGACATACAAGAGAAGTTAGATGCTAAATTCCGACTCTCGTTTGCTTCTAGACTTGATATCCCTAGACAGTGTTGTAATACGAACAGGCTTCAGACCTTTTTAGTTTATCATCCTCTCTGTTAAAATGAATACTTGTCGTATTCATTTCAATGTAATACATTGTTAAAAGTTATAACTTTTTTGCTAGGGAACACAATTTCAGAAGTGATTACAATCTCTAGTAAGTCTTGAGTATGGTTCTTACAAAGGTGATTGGGCGGAATGGGGATCATGGTCCCTCCAGATCATTCATGGAGGATCTGCATTCCTCCAGCACTGGTCAGAGCAGTTTGAATATTCACCCCCACTCTTATTTCGGTACTTCAGAACGTCTACTTGGAACAAACCATACTGAACTCCACTTAAAGCTTACACTAAAATTGATTCCATTGGGTCTTGCATGCTGAAGATAGTGATTTTAAACGTTAATTATGTTGATGTACTAAAGGCAAATAACCTGTCCATCGTCTATGGTAGCGGTATGTGAGGCGTTGCAACCTTTTTTCCGGCGATGGCGCCGAGCTTATACATAATAATCCTGTGAATCTGAAACCGGAAACTCCAAATACAAAACTGACCGTTTGACCTTGACAACACTGGTGAAGACTTATCTGAAATATTCATCCATATCTTAAATACTTCAAACTATTCATTTAATCATCCATTTATCTTATCATCATGATTGTGAGTAGAATCACTGGTGGTGAATGTTCGAAAACTGGTGTTGTCTAATTTGTTTTTATTGGAGAACACCATATTTTGATATTTCGGATACTAACTTCTGTAAATTAGGGATATTCGTAGGTATGAAAATAGGGCCAAAAAAACTTCCGACGCCGATCCGAAACTGAATTATGTACAAGACAATATTTAAACATTCGCCATCGTTATATGTTGAGAATTGTATGTTATCTAGTCTACGTTAAAGAAAAGGAAGGAAAAATGAAGTGAAAGAAAAGGGGTCGAACGTACCGGAAAACTAGTTGGAGTCCAGACTGGAAAAAATTATACTAGGCATTGTCACTCATTTTTCCTGAAATTTGTCCTCTTTTTTTCTTTCATATTTCATGAACTCGTTTCATCCACCTGACAAAGAAGATAGATTGCTATCCTCGAAACGTTATGTTATACATTTTGTATCATATAACGATTGAAATTGCACGAAACCCTATTATTATTTTCAAACCTTTCATCAGCATTAACAAACTTGAAAAAAGAACTATCTTACGTTGGTTTTATGGGTAACCATGAACGCTATGAGGAAATTATTGAATAGCACATTTGTAAGCAATCTGAGTAAAATCATATGACATTTTATTATGTTATGCAGTAATATGTGATGAAATAAATATGATTGATTGGTTGGTAAGAGTTTCGTTAAACTACATTGTATCATGTTATTTATTAATAAGTTGCGATTTATTTATGGTTTAGTTACGCATAAAAACAGGCATAGTAATTACGATTCATTTGCTTCTTAGTACCCTATTTTGTCTTGTTTTATCATTAGAGCCGTTGATTACTAGGGCTAGTGCAGTGTGCGTATTAGCTCCATAGTTACCACATGCACCGCAGCTTATGATAGTCTAATGCGATACAAAAAACATAATTTCAGATTTAAAAAAACAGCAAATTTTCCCTGAAAGTGCTAAATCTTGTTTATGCATTAAGGGTGTTAGACGAATAGGATTACGAAGTGTCGATTTTTGTTCTAATTCGATTTAGTTTTATCTAGACTTAAGTTACAAATGACGTGGAAGGAAACATAAGAAGAGGTTTTGATCAACAACATCATGATATGTGACCTGGATTAACGAAGTAATCAATCACAGATGTGACTATTTAAAATATCGAGTGTTGTGGGTAAAAACTGGCTACAATTTATGATAGGTCAAGTTTGCAAATAGTCAACGGAAACGATTATTACCATTAAATCGCTTTCACAAAAATGACATAAATATATGCACTGTTTTGCAACAACATTTAAACTACTTGTCAATCTTTCAGCTTCCTGAGAACGAGGCTAAAGTGGACGTAACAGGAATTATTGATGGAGAATCGAAACTGTGTGTATACATAAATCTGCATATGATAATTATTATTCTCACGACATTCGTTTGCGTATCTTTAATTGGTGCAATAGAATCTTTGTTGAGATAATACACTTTAATGTTAAATTCATATCCTATTCTTGCCAGAGATGATAAAAAAAGAGAAAATGTTTTATCACTCTACGAGGATCTGCCTAATAGTGGAAGCGTAAAACTTTGACAGAAGTTACCGAGTTATGGCTTCAATGAGTGACATGTTTCTTAGTCGTTCATGACTTTAGACATTTTTCTATTAAAGCTTTTTGATATTACATGTTTATGTAGTAAAAAAAATGTCATCTTTCACTGCAGTGAGCTAACTCACGTACTAACGAACCATATCCATATATCCAACAATTATTCTTTGGATCAAATTACAAGGTGCCCCTAAATTATGTTTCCTCGTATAATCATCAGAAATTCTTTACAATCAAAAAGCTTTACCAAAGTTTTCTCTACAAATTTAAACATTCCAAAACCGTAAACATTAACTTAAACAAACAACGGAGAATTATGCGCATGATAACTATACTACATTTGCAACAGATTCAAGCTAATCTTGGTATGGAAATAATACTTAAATAACCTGTATTTGGTATACATTTTAATTTTAAATGGCGTCAGTTGTATTTATATACTAAATTTTTCCTCGACAAATGCCAAATTTAATTTATTTTACAACATTTAAATACAATTTCCGTCTAAATTCTCGGAATGGAATAATTTAATTTAATATTTAATTCTGTTTGAATATTTAACACTTAAAGATCCAGGACCACGTATCCTCACATAGGGCTGAAAATGTGAGTAAAAATTAGAAGGGTTTTAGTTTTTTAATTTTATACCTAATTAACGAGAAGGTTTACAATTATTTTGTCTATAGCACGTATCTTTAGCGATTATATGATCGTCAGTCCACTCAGCTTTAATCTTAAGATTTAAATTTACTCTATCAACTGCATCACTATGGAAACTGGTGATGAAGAAATCTATCGGCCAGAACTAAGCTCAATCCACACAAAGAACGGAGAAGCTACGATGGGCTACGAGCGCAGAGATATCGGTAACGACGGGATGGGAACGTGCAGTTCTCAACCATAACTTGTCTGCCCGGCTCTATCTGGCTCCAATCGTTATTTACAGTTCTACAGCCGGATCTGGTACTATTTGAAAACAGATGCTTAATTCTCGTCCTAACCTTGTAGCTGGTTTCGGTTCAGATACACCCCAAATAAGTGAAACGTGGTCGTTCTCAAGAGCCATGCTTAGGAGCTCTTCTATTTCTTATGACTTAAAAGTAATTTTTTTGTGTATTTTTGTGAGACCAATCTCACATTGGTCATCTATGGATATCCGAACCCTCTCTTACATCCTAGCAGCACACATACTCCTATGTTCTCTCCGGTGATGAGGTCCGCCGAGCGGCGGAGGTGGAACATTCCAGGAGATGCCCCCTGCTGACAGAGCCAGAGGTCGCCGCTGTTCACTAACGAGCCGGACACCTCGCCTGAGCCTGTGCTCACACTGGCCTCTGTGATCACCGATCAGGAGTAATAATTGATCACCACCATCTCCGGGACAGTCTACAGTACAGGACGTGTTATCCAGATGATTAAGAATCAGTAATGAAGAGAGCTATACGACTCTCACCATGTTTCTCCAAAGTTGATAAGAACACAAAGGCATAACAATGCATTGATATATTTTGAAAGTCATTGTAAGTGTTGATTCTTACATTTTTTTTTAATTAAGAAGATCCTCGGAGATTTATTAGACTATTTAATTATGTTAGTTTATATTTTTTAGACCGTCACCTCAATCAAAATGCAGCACTCAAAATTTCACCACAGAGCCTTTTCAGCTGGAATTTCCAATAAGAACGAAATTGCCAGTGACACAACCGTGACTAGAATCTGCTAGACTAATTCAGTAAATGTTTTTAGAATGGCGTCTGCCGGCTGGAAATAAAGAAGTCGTCTCCCGTAGTTTGAAATAAAGAATTGTTTTCCGGTGCGAGAGAGAAGGGAGGCTCAGTTCTGAGTCTATTTGGCCAGCTGCCAGGGAGACAAGACACTTGTGGCGCTTTGTTTCCCCGCTCGAGTGATGTGTCGTGTTGGTTGTGCTGAGACCGATACAATGAGAGCATATCTAGCAGCGAGCAGCTGACTGCAATCAGCTGGCGTTCAGTGGCGTTCAAACATGTTGCTGATGACCAACCAGCTACCATCTCCAGTTGTGGCGCTTTGATCTCCAATATTGCGTGTTACTTGTGCTTAAACCGAGACGATGATACCACAACAGCAGGTTGTACTCAGAGCAGTGTACGTTTATATGTCAGTAGTTGGAACCATCGATATACATTAAGTAATTACTATATACTTAGATTATTTGAAGTAAAAAAGGTCACCAAAGAAAGGTCCACCTCATTCCGCAAATGGTGGTAGCTGTTAAGAATAGTGAGTATAAGCACTTACCACACACGGCAATACTGATACACTTTAACGCAACTAATATGCTCTTTTAAAACCATACAGGGAACCAGATAGAAAGTTGGCCTCTCCCTTAGTTGTATAGTTGAATTATTTGCATTTAAGCGGCATGGCAGGCTATTATCCCAGCTTAGAAAATCCCTATAGGGTAAATAGAAACGGACCAATTTAACGACACTAAACTAGTTGACTAGTAATTATTTAATATGTATGATTTTGGCCATCTCAGCCGATATTTTTAATATTCTAGCCTGGTGGACAAATCTGATTGCCTAGCCATATCCCAACCTGTCGGCAACTACGATTATCCAGCCTAGTGGCCCCTCCCATTGACCCAGCTTGGGCGTCCAGTCTGATGATCCAAATTGATGACTCCTCCTGATCGGCCAGCCTGACACCTTCTGATGACTCAGCCTAGTTGTCCAGACTGATGATCCAAATTGATGACTCCTGCTCATCACCCAGCCTGATGGCACCTTCTAAACACTCAATTTGGTAGCCCAGTCTGATGACCCAAATTGATGAATCCTTCTGATGACACATTTTGATGACCCAGTCTAGTTGTTCAAACTGTAATACCTCCTGATGATCCAGCTTGATGGCACTTCCTGATGACTCAACCTCGTGGCACTTCTTGATGGTACCGTCTGAGACTCAGCCTGATCACGCAGCCTGATGGCATCTGCGGATGACACTTCTGACAATACCGTCTGAGAACCAGGTTGATAGCACCTCCTGATGGCACCACTTGATTATCCAACATGATGGCGAAGTGATGCGTAGCGAAACCGTTCTTAGTCATGATGATCGACAAAATTAAAATAAATCTATCTTGTGATAAATATTTTACAATGAACCAGATGAATTACAATTGTTCGGTTAAACCATTGGGCAGCATACAATTCGAATATATCAATAGACTACGGTGGTTTGGTCTGCAGTAGTTAAATCATAAACAAGTATTTGTTAAATTAATTATCTATCAATCATCTATGGATACAGAAGAAACATTTCCTGATGTCATGACTGTAACGACAACTGAACTTGTAACTGATCTGTAATTGTGTTATTCAAAATGTTCAAGACATTTTGTAAATCTTAAAATCTTTTTTGTGTTTAACCAAATTTTTTGCGCTCGTCATTGTCGTAATCAAGGATCACTTTAAGACAATTAAAATTAAATCTTACAATAGAACATCTTAACAATGATTTCATAGTTAATGATATAACCTAATTCACTCCCATCGCCTTCAATAGGGGAGGTAAAAATTAATAAACTCTTTAAAACTTTTAAAAAAGCTGGAAAATATCACTAGAGGATGCTTAAGTAATTCTGGGCGTACTAACATTGGTCTTTAGTTAATGGACGAGCTTAAGTGTTACACATGTCCAAGTACGTGTGTGTGAGCGAGCGCATTGTGCTCTAACGACTAACGCACTCACACTAATAGCTGCCCTTGACACTGAGGCACTAATGGTCCGGCGCTGAATAGTGCAACACCAATTACACGTATCTCGACCCTCTTCTAATTGACGGCAACTGGACTATGAGTGCCAAACATGGTGGATTCTGTGCTACTAAAACAGATACAATATTATAAAATTCTAGTTTCTGAACGTTAATCCAAGTTGTTCATAAGTTGTAGACGTTCAAAAAGTGGTGTAGCATTGAAGTGAAGTGCATACTTTCCTCATCTCTGAAACCGTCACTTTGAAAAATCACCAAAATTGTCGATAGCACATATTCCTCTTGAAGGAATTGAATCAAACTCTTTCTGCCATGTAAAAAACACCTTCTCCCGCTGTAAAATAAAATACAAAACCCAGTTATGGAACATTTAAAATTCATAATTCAATATCACTATTGTGAATACCAGAGATCAATAATCGTCAAATTGGTTTAACTTCTTAGTTTTACTTGCTATGTTCTTTAATCGATCAAACAAGCTACATCAATTGTGGATTGGAAAGATACATAGCTATATTTCCAGTGTAATATATTTTTAATTTTTTACATATGTTCATTATTAATTTTACTGCGAATTACTTTGCATCCACTGGAGTCCATGACTGCCAAAATTTTACTCCAAATAGTCTGACATGCACGATCGACGACTCAGTATCATAAGAACAACTTAAAAGAATTATCCACCTATTCAGCATTAAAATTTTTTGTATAAGGAACCTCTTGATTATGTCTCGGTTATTTTTACAAATATTTTGTTGAAGAACCCTTCCGTTTTGAAATTGTGCGTGGCCTAAGATAAATCTAAAAATTTCACTTCCATAAAGTACTTACAGGGCTTCAACTGTTGCAATGAATAAGTCAACATGTTTTAAATCTCGAGATTTTCTCAATCATGTGTCTACATTTTATACTGATTTAAGTTATAATACAGCTATGTACAAAAAAAAACATCTTGATAAATATAAGATACACTAAAGATTAAATGGGAAATGTTGTGCGTAATAACAAGACCAACAATTAAATATGGTTATTTATTGGTTGCATGGTTCACTCGCTGAGCCCTAAAAACTGTTTTGTCAACAGTTTCAAAACTGTCACAGCTCTTTTATTAGTACCTATGATGAAACGTGTTTTATATGAAATTTCTTCTAGTTTTTATATTTTACAATAAAAAATGTTTTACAACCAGCAAGAAAGAGCTGTAGGGTTCAAGTCAGTTCTTTAATGGAAGGACCAATTATCATTACTTTTGGTAAAATGTTTTTGACAAAAATCAAATCTTGAAATAAATATATATCTCCCTATCTCTTTCAGGTTTGTTAATAATTTTCACTTACTTTACAACATCTTATAGTTAATTCATCCATATGTTTTAACGAACACTAATATTATAATTACTGCAATCATAGTATTCATATTAAGGCTGTATGCACTTCTACAGTCACCTTTAAATGCAGAGACACGTAAGCGTGAAGGCATGTAAGTAGGCAGAACCTTCTCACAGAGCAGGGTGCAGTCAGTTGCACAATAGACGATCCATCTGAGATCGCCGGCTTGGCTCGCTCTGGAAGAAGCCGAAAACATATTTGTCAAGCTATTTTCATAGCTCTATCAATTGGCACATTCTCGTCTGGCGGTGAGTCATGAATCAGAGACTGGGTGCTTACTCCACCGAGAGCACTGGCGTGGGAGCAGAGCGACCGCTAACCTGACTAAACTGTTCGTAATTGACATAAATCAATCAAGAACTGGTTTCAATTTGGATTCCAATTAGGATAATTATTCAATATGTCAACAGTAAGTTATTTTCTATGCGAACGATCAAATATAACCCTGTCTACACTCGATTGGACATTCAAGATAGTCTTAAAAATTGAACCACTGCCGTAAAATAATGATTTAAAACCACAAGGCGCCTACCAGACGCCTTTCATCAGCTTTCTATTGTATGATTGAAAATATTGCAAATGATCCCTTTGAATTTCCGCAGTTTATACAGGCAGCAGTTCACCGGTTTGCAACTTACTTTTAAATTCCTAGTTTGAATTCTCCACCTAACGGTATTACAATATAGATGGAAGTTGGCTTTTCAGAACTAATTATAAGAGACATCCACGCAATATAATTCTTCGAACTCTGATTTCCCAAAATGAAATTTCTGACCAATAATTAGATTATTCAAGCGTAAATTATTAATTAGACAGTAATAGAGTCTAATCTCCGATCTCTTTTAAGCCGTATTCTGTCCGTCCACATGGGCCACTGACCTGTGCGAGGATCTTATCAAAAAGTATAAGAGGAAGAGGACATACAGTACAAGGTCGATGGTACTGATAAAAAGTGGAACGGTCACAAACAGGATTCGAACCTGCGCTATCTCTAACTGCAGACTCAAACCAACTTCTTAGTCCGTTCGGCCATTGGCACAATTACCCATGATAAGTCCATCTAGCATATTGAAACAATGCAACATTATCTCCGAAACTTCAGTTCTTCATCTGACATAAACGGTAATTCACAGGTTTCTAGATCAAAGCAGGACTTTTGGTTTTGCCTAATAATGGTGGGGTGGGGGAGGGGTGGGGTTAGTTAAGGGTCTCCCCTACTGTGTAAGTTCAAACCACCTTCCCCCCTCCGTAAGATGTTCTCTACACTCCTAACTCGCCTCGACCATAATATTGAGTGATGTCTGTGTAAACAAAGAGAGACATTAGCGATGATTGGCACGGTATGACCAGCAACTCCGTAATGGTCGGCCTAGGGGTACGGCCACTGCTGCTACTCGTTCCCTACTGGTTCCGGCTACTCACGTATTGTGGCGCTACTCATTCGCTGGTCTACTGGTGAAAGTAAACTCGCCAGACGACAAGGTGCACATCAGCTGCAAAAACAAACGGTGATCAATCACTGTGCAGATCAAAATAATGGAAGGCTGTCTCACCAAACAACACGCTGGTGAAATCAGAGCTTTCACCTTTTAGGGAAGTCTATTTAGCCCACTTTTATTCTTCATTCACACGGTTTTTTCTACTAAGCCATATAAAGGGCTTTAAGAAATCCTAGCATTTCAGTGAGCTAACCAACTTAATTGGCTAAGCGTTACTGAAGTATATCATTCAAGGAGGTTGGAAAATTGTATCTTCTGTCTACCAGTCTATCTGTAATCATTTCGAGAAAAAGTTGTCCTACTTACTCGAAATTTTGCGCACACCTTAATTTTAAAATACCCAAAATAGAGTTTGATGATGGTGTTTATCTCTTCAAGGAATTTAACTGAATGCTTGCATAGTCTTACTTATGATCAGTCCCCACCCTCACGGGCTTAGGTTAGTTCAAGGACGAACATGTGGGAGTTTAACAATAAACCGGTTCTATAATGACCCTATCATAGAATAAAGAAACTTTTAATAATGATTTGCTGATGTTCTTGGCCAGTGTGTAAAATTGAAAACATTGCGAACGTACAACAAAGGTATCTCATTCGGATTTCTTGCAACTAGACAAGATTGCCCTTTAAAACATTCCAAAATAATCAGAGTTCCTTTAGTACCTGAATGAAGTCAACCTTATAATGCTAATTGTGAGGTGATCTATGTACGCGGTCGGTGGCACCACCTCACCCACCACTTGAGACCGAGACAGGTACGACATAATTACGTCGGATGTGTTTCCACTTAACAAAGGTACCCTAAAAAATCATCAAATCATCAAAGTTCCTTTTGTGTTTGAATGGAGGCAACATTTCTAATGCTTATTGTGAGGTGATCTATATACACGGTCGGTGACACCACCTCACCCACCACTTGAGACCGAGACAGGTACGCCATAATTACGTCGGATTGATCAGACCGAGCTATCGACTCCGGAAAGACACACGATGTATCACTGTCGCTGTCACCGCTGCCGCGTGCGCCCAGTACAAAGGCCGCCTGCTGCCGCCCATTTGCTTAATGTACTGTTCCTAGCGGCACCTGATTGATTCGACTGGGGAATTGAGCCCATGATTGAATATGCGAGCAAAGTTAAATAGTTGACGACAAATTGAGGATAGAATGGTTTCAGATATGTGGAGAAACACCTAAACATTAAAATTCAACTACGGCATATGTCCATTGTCTTAATCAGAGATAAATAATATTCTTTGTTTGAAGTTTATTTTTGACGATGGAAGGATTGTGGAGGAAACAGGATTTTTCCGGACATTTGCCATAGTTCAGAAAAAACATCAGTTTTTTTTAAATCCCGTTTTCTTCATAAATAATAAGTTAATTAAATTAAAGGTTGACAGATTTGTAGAGCTTCTTGTCTATTTGCTGTTTCTGCTATAGCAGGAAGGTTATCCCTCCCCTTCCCTGCAGACTTCAAGTGATACACTAGGTTAATAGATGTATTTTTATACTTTTGGCAACGGCATTAATTTCTACGCCCTAGTATCCTGATTCTAAACACCAAAACAGATCCTTTAATTAATTTGCTACTTCTTAACGCGAAAGACCAACTTATGAATTTTGAGTCGAAGTCGTGGAAAGTCGTTATTAATTAACCGTCGTTGTTTTCACCACTCTAACGTTTTCGTTACAATTAGGATATGTTTAATTGGCAGTTAACTCTGGAATATTGGTCATCACATGCGTTAACTAACCGCTTAAAACAGCTCTGCTCTGATTAGTTAACAGTTAAAACGCACCTTCTAAAGCTACAAGCAAACTTAGTCAAAGCTACTCAAATCTACTATCTTGCAGGCTTGCTAGTGTGATATGAATACAATTTTTATAGTGAGTTTTAAGTTTTCAGATGTATAAAAAATGCAATATATACAGTGCTTGAGAGAGTTCGATGAATTATATGAAAGAACAAGTCAATATATAGTAGATACTAACACCCTGCCTTTTCCTACTAATATCGTCATCCCTTCCGTTACCATTTACATTATGTTGGCAGCAAAATAAACAAATAAATGGATACAAAAGGCATTTATTAATCATTTATTGAATCAATTTTTGCCTATTTAAAATTTATTATGCCTACTTTACATAAAATAGTAATTTTCAATATACATTCATCAAATATGAAGCTAACCACAGTTAATGCTTAACTGAAACGAACCGATAGATAAAAAGGAATATGCAAACAAATACTCAATTAGTACAAAACTGAGAAATCTACTACTACATGTATAAAAGATCATTATATGATTTTACCCAAAATGAAATAAACACGTCCCCCACTTTAACCTTTACTACCGGGAAATGAGGCTTCTTCACGCCGATTCCAAACTTTCAAATTCCTATATATGCTCCTATATCAACAAGAGCTATGTTTGCTCTTAATAACGAAACACATCATCACGTAAATTTAAGCAAGAAAACAAATAAATTGTGTAGCACTTTATATCTGTCCATGTTTGAAATGATACTACTTTATACAGGATAACAGTAACTGCTAACAGGTAATTGGTGATAATTGATTATGTGCAATGTCTTAAAGCACAAGATGTAATCAGACCTTTCAATTTGTCCGTTACTTTTGAGATAGATCATGAAGAAGTCAGAAAAGTTCAGTTTGTTAGTTATTGGTTTACTTACATCAATCTTATCAAAGTTCTTGTAACTTCGTAGATGGCAAAGTTGACAGCACTCGCTTTTGAGACAAATTTTGTTTGACCATTCTAAAATGCAGATACAGATGAGAATTGATAGCTTCAACGGCTAAGTCTCCGAGATTAGAGTTGTAAATTAAGTACAGATGGAAATCACAACTTTCTAAGTAAGGTTCACTTTCAACAAACATCGATGTTCTGGCAAAGTCCTTTTGAATGTAGAGAACTTTACCTCTCGGAACCCAAGAACATTGTTGGAATTACTTTACGATAACTTGAAACAGTAACCTCAGGTGATGCAAACTTGGTCCTGGCAAGGGACGAAGAGTCCTGGCGTGCGGTGCGGCACGATGCTGAGGCGCGATCCAGGACCGAAAAAGTCGATGTTCTGTAATTGCCAAATCAGAGTGATGACCATCGACAGGCGACTAAGCGGCGACAATCGGTGAAGAAGTGGCTGGAGCTGGAGGCGTGTGTTCCGCGTCGCTGCCGCCACCACTCCAGCATTCAGATCACTCATTACCAGAACCTCTGGAACTAGAGCTGGACCACTGGAGCCGTCGTCTCTATGGTTTCCAGGAACACTTCTTAGCTGGAGTCGGATCCACCATTGATCTGCCGACCATTTACTGAGCTAACTGTTGTTCTCAAGTTTAACTGATTGGTAAACTTTTACATTTTGTTGCAAGAATAGTAAAATAAAAGTTAAAAATTTATCAACATAAATTACTAATAATTAAGGTTTACATTTGTATTGTATTTACTTTACATTTACAGTCTGTATATTAAAGATGATTCTAGGGAATAACGCGTTTTTAACGACTTACTTATGAAATTACGTTTTTAATTAAATGTTACTCAACGAATGTTATTTTTATATCCCTAAAATTAACTTTTCTAGACAACATAAGACATTCATATTCTTATTTTCAGCCGTTTATTTTGGGGTCTGTTACATGTCCCCAAAATGTTCGTTAAAATATTAACATTCATCGTGGAATTATTAAAAACGTATACTTTTTCCTACCTTAATGAAAGATATAATAAAGGATTGAAACCCAAAAATTCAATATGATTGAAGAAAACATGACCAACCCAACTCATAATGCACCACTTTAATCCTTTACATATCATATATCCTTTAAGATACGTCATCCTGACATTCTCTACTGTTACTCTTCTGTAGACGGTGGGAAAACGAAAGAAGGAGACTCGAGATTGCCATAGGCCAACTCTAACCGGACACTATTTTTCGGTAAATACTCTCTGACAGACAGACTTGGAATAGTGTCTCTGCTTAGGGGGTGCTGAAACGCAAGAAATTATATGATAGATCATACAGTCTCGGCGTTGCCCTTCCGATGGCCTGAGACTGTAGGAGGGCTGTGTTGGCCTAAGTAGGCACCCACTGGAATTAACGCGGAAAGCAGTCCTGAGAGGAAGTGATGTCTGGGCCGGTGAGGTTTTAGTGGGCGAGAGTTCCACACACCAACGAATTTCAGTGACGGTATATTAGCATTTTCCCGCCAATAGAAAACTCACCACAGTGACTAACTCAATATATTGTACCAAGTAAAAAGTTAAAACTATCTAGCATGTTTTAGCTACCCTTAATTATATTACTTTATATAGCATGTACCCAGTTGGATACATCACCCTCACTCACTGTATCCTGCACGGACATTTCGAGCACCCCGTTATTAAGCTCTTCGTCAGGGCGAACATGAAGACTCGAATTAAGATTTCAAGCGTGTCGTGTAATATGTCCAAAAGCAGATCCTTCTCTAGTATTGAACTCCTCTTGAGCTATGGACCGTGTGAATGACAACTGTCAAAGCCATCAAACCCCCTGGAGCGCTTTCAGTTGACGGATCATGGAACTGTAATGGAAAAACGTCCATGACAATTAAACGTAAAACATACTCTAACAAAACATACGTGGCGCTAATTGCAAGACCCCACGCTGCTACTACAGCCAACAGGTTGCCTTCTATGTGCCTACTACTGGCTTTTTGCATTCACTTAACTCGCACTGCACGCCTAATCAATTTTGTCTAATAGCCATTTAATTGTTTTTATTTGCCGGGGAAACCAATTTCACTTTATTTGGCACGATGAAAAAACCAGTTTTGACTTCGAAAAGAAATTTCCAAATGACGTTGGTTCTCTTGTTTCATTTTGTTTCTAAATATATTTGGCGAATGTTCTAATCCTAATTTTGGCATTCTCAAGTGTTCTTAAATGTGATGTGTACCAAACCCTAAACCAAAGTTTTTAAAATTTAAATTAAATTTTATAAATGCATATAAAAGCTAGTGTAGCTAAAGATATACGTCTAATTTTTTCTTTAGGCGAAACTTCATCTACGTAAGTGTCTGTATTTCCCCTAAAAACGATGCTTAATTTTCATTTTGAATAATTTAAAAGTACTTACGCGATCCGGTGTGTATTATTTACCTTTCGTTTCTAACTAGGTTATTTAGACTGTTTACTGAAACATCGCTAAACAGCGATAAGTATCTTGACAACAATGTAGGTTATAATACAATAGAACAATTGCTTACCAGTGTTTTAAATGTGACGCCAAAATAATACTAGCTGCAAATCAGCAAGTGAGCTTACATCGGGATACGTTACCCAATAATTCCTCAGTTTTGCCATTTTTAGAGAAAACCATCGAGGCATATTACTCCTCCCCCCCCCCCCCACCAAGTATAAAGAGTAACACTTGAAAATGTTTTACCTAAGTACCCTCTCAATCGGGGTAAATTTCATATCTCACCATTTCCTCCAAGAGGATATACCGGTGGTGCGGTTCCGATTCGGTTTTATGGAGATCCCTCTTACAGAGGTTCGAGATTCTGTTGAAACTATGATACTTGCACTTTGGAATCACTTCAGTGTCTCGAAGAACTTAATATTTCCACATTCTTCAGCAGCTGTAGTATTGTACGAAGAAGAAGATTCTTCGATGAGTAAGGCACTCAACAGGTATCTAGCCGTTAGGTCTGCTGGACGATACTGTCGGTTACGGACATGGACGCTTGTCCTGTCAGGGACTGCCTTGTCACTCACATCCCGGCATGGGGCTGCTTTGCAGAAGCTAAGCAGTTTAGTGTCTTCTTTATCCTTCCAGAACAACAGTTCCAGTCCATTTCAGTTCAATAATTGTATTGATTTAGCTGCAGTCCATTTTCGTCATTGTAGGGCTTTAGACATTTTTCAGACCTCTTCATTAATTGCATTGGATGTATTTCAAGCGGTTTGGCACAACATCTAGAAAACAAAATAAACAAAAATAATAACAAAATAATAAGAAACAAAATAGTTCATACGAGTATGATCATATGTCCTATCTCGCTTCGTTTCATATCTGTCTGTCCATATGTGTCTTTTATTTCAAAGATGTCGTTAATGGTTAAAGAGAATAACTCGAACCTTATATTAAAAAATATTAAATTATAATGTCACGTTCCGTTTCAAAAAGGCGGTGTTTAAAAGTTTTCTAAATGTCTCGAAAACCTTCTACTATTTTGCAAGAGTTATTGTTTTATTTTACATAAATTCAACTATATCCTACTTGTTTGTATTGGTTTAAAAGTAAAATAGTGAACCATCTGGAAGGAATATAACATTTTTCTGTAGCTGTACATTTCAACTTAGCGATGACGTAAAAATTATACGGCGATTTGTAATAAATTGGATTTTATCTTTTTCTATAAAGACAGTTCTTTTTAATGCTAATAGCGTAATTATTGAAACGTTTTGTTAATGATAGAAGTAGGATTTTTTACATTTGTTATCATTCAGTGATATACTGTACTACGTATGTGTTACGAAACAATAGCAAATGTCTGGAAAATCCTGTTTTCTTCACAATCCTTTCATCATTCTTAATATTTAGCAATTCATTATTATTAATTTTTTGGTGTACATTGAAAGACAAACTTATTAAATCATGTCAAAAATGTGTCATTTGCATTATATTGAATTAAATAAACTTTGTATGTTTTGGACATTATTATTGTTACTAATATATGTTAGTAACAGTTACCCGCGGTTTCGCACGCAATTTCCTAGGCTATGAGCAATTTTGATTCGATTGGATTGTATTTCCGAGTATTAAAACAATATTGAAACAGAACAGGCTCTTTCAGTTGATATTTCGCAATTTTAGAGACCAAGTTGGGAATTTTCGCTACATTAGGGACTGGGGGTAGCCCGGGTGGATTTTTTAAATATAAATAGGTCTATATTCATGCCAGAAACTCTAGAAATATCAATGTAAAATCGGTTTCATTACAATGGGTTCAAAAGTTTACGCGTGAAAACAAATCAAACAAAGGCACTTTCGCATTTATAATACTATTAGAGCGTAGATTTTGAACAAAGTTGTTTCCATCGCATTACTATTCTTTGCGTACAGTTTGCCTGGGTTGACTCAACGATTGCTACTTTAACTCAGATGCAAGATCTTCTTAGATTTATGTACTTGCTTGAAAACTGATAGATCAGTTACAATGATGCGACTGGTTAACGTAATATTGCAAACCTGAAAACACTAACCACGATAAACGTCAACACAACATATTCCGTGTTTATACAAGATCGTATCATGTCAGTATATGAGGCCGAGCATGGACCTGCGCTGCCGTAAAGTTATTAATGGACAGGTCAGACGGGTTGACATGTATTACATTAACTCAAGCTTCGGTACGGTTTCACAGAGAGACCTGTTATTTAGTTGATCGACGTTATTATACACCTTTGCCGACTCCAGTCATAGTCTAGGTGAACTAATTACACTTTTTGATGTCTATTTTAAGGTTTAGTAACGGGCTAAATGAATTATTACACTGACAGAGTTGCTATTACGGATAAAAACTGTTTTAGGTTTAGCGAATTATTCTCACACCCAAGATTATAATTACCAATAATTAATCATTCAAATCTAACTAACCTATGAATATTGCAAATCTAATCTAGAAAGAGAAATTGTTTAAATGGAAGTGAAGTGATACAAGAAATTAACAAATTTAATTTTTATTAATCCCTGGCTAAACGTTATACGCCTAATGTTTCAGAATTCCTGTTTATAAACTGCCAGTTGCGACTCTGCTTCTTACCTGTCGTCTCTTGGATGAATTTCACTTTCTATCCGTTTTAAATTTTGTAAATAAAATAATATCGTTTCGTGATCTGCAATCTGATCTCCTCATTAATGTAAATGCACAATATTAAATTTCGCTTACACAGCAGTTCTGGGTGAAGAATCAAAAATAAATTATTGGAATTCATAATATTTGATAACATATCGGTATTATAGAAATTATGCATATTATGGACTTCTCTTTGTTAGGTATCGTTTATGCATTTTTTATCAAGTTATATTTGATATGATTTATTTAGTAAAGTAATTTCTCATAGACTCAACTTTTTCCCAATCGAGATTTGCGACTGTGAGGACTATCGCGATTTAACAACAACATCACTTTATGCAGGTTTTTAATTTACGTTTCTGACTCGTTACGTCCGAAGGAGATTTATACCTCTATGTAAAACTTGACCAAACGCATCAAAGTTTTAAGTGCAAAAATAAAAAAAATTATTTATGAAAATCCATTTTATACCTCTATTTCTACTTTTAGAGAACATCAACAAGTAAATTTTTCCAAAAATCGCTACTTTCTTTGGAGTAGATAGGAATGTGGGCAACTTATCTAAATGTCAACCCAACTATGCGACTAATATTACATACAAATACAACTCTTATTATATAAAAAATCAAGTAGTAAAGATTAAAAAAAAAAACGAATGAGTGGTCTTTAGAAAACTTGAAGGTCTAATGAACATTCAAGTATGCATTAAATCTTTTCTTGTTTTTATATAAAAACAGTTGTTCATGTCTGTTTAGTTTTATTTAATTTCACCTTTGTTAATGAATTGACGTTGAGTGATAAGAATATTATATTTTTATTTTAGCACGGGTATGTTTCTTTCTTTAATTATGTATGAAGCGTGGCCAATTTCAGAAACCTTTTCTTAAATGTTAAAAATGGAACCTCTAAACAGATTTAGCATTCTGAGATCCTACATTTTCTTGTCATTACTTAAGAAATCACTGTATTATATCTAAATTTTATTTGAAACAGCCGATTTTTATTTGTTTAAACTATACTCGCTCATGGTTTTGAGTATTACTGTATTTAAATTTTTGTAAGGAAGGATTATTTTTGTATCAATAGTGTTATACATTATGTTTCCTTCTGTTTATTTGAGACATATATTTTTTCTCAGTAAGAGAAAATTATATTTACATATAAAATTGTATTCTTATTCTCATGTTCATTACTATATGAGATCCCTTGTTTTAACCAAAGATCACCAAGGTCCGTATTACAAACAATCAACAGTCACTATTAAGTAGTGAAGACCAGGATAGAGCAGTCTGGCCAACAGTTCACAGCTGATTGTACCGTTCCATTACCCGATTAGTTTCGGGTAGCATTTATTAGCGGCCTTTCTGGGTTTTGATTGTGTCGTGTCGACGCCTCATATTCGAGTGTTCGACCATGTCCGATTTTGTAATAGCAGTGGGATTGGAGTGCACGTGCACGCTCTTCGACTTTCTTCTTTATTCGATTTTTTTCCTAAAGAGAACGTTGAGTTTCATAATGGTGGGAAAATGTATAAACAGCTGAGCTTCAATTATACTCTTTCCCGTGACCCCATAATTAAGTGCTTTTCTTCAATAAGAAATATCATCAGATCAACAATTTAATAACAACTTAGAGTGTAGCGTTATGTCAGAAACGCATATTTAAACAATCACTCAGAAGTACAAGTACAGTACTTCAAAAGTACAATCACTCGTATTTCAATCCTCCTAGTTCAAAAATCACCTAGTCTATCGTCAACCAAAAACTCGCTCAGATTGTGAAAGTGGCGGTAATCCTACGTTCGTTAACTTTAAATTAAAGGTATTTCCGATATTGCTGCTCCTGTTATTGTGTCATATTTAATGTATCGAGGGAAAGACATCTTTAATCTTTAAAACTGTGGTGGTCATACCCATTCTGAAAAACAGTCTTTAACGTCTATGTAATTTTAGGGAGATTTCTGTCATAAGCCACCTAATTTCAGTAGTCGCTACCTAATCTAACCCCACCTGCTTATCGATTGACATAAATGTGCCTTTTTTAGCAATTACTGGACTTTCGGTTGATCACGAAGATCGGTTGGTAGCGTTTAGCAGCACCCCTCTCTTTGAAAAAGATTCTTAATTTCCGATAAAATCGTACTTTTCTATATTGAATTCAGGAATGCCTCAAGGCTTCAGTATCTACCCTTTGATTTTTCGCTTTATCAATGATATAACACTTATCTAGGAATAATCTGTTTTTTAATAAGGTTAAAATGGCCACCAGTGCAACCGGTTCATATGTAAACGAAATTTAAGTTCAATAATATAGCATATAATATGATCATATGGTTGATATTCTTATATTTATAACGTTGTACAAGTACATAGATGGTTTAGAAGGTAAACTTGTTTCCTCAAATGAACTTTGCCTAGAAATTATTTTGTAGATTTAACAAATTGCTGTAGGCTAGTTTCTTCTAAAATGCGTTTTTCAACTTTCTAAGTTTGTATTTTGTAAACCTAGATCTAGTTTACGAAGTATAAAGTAACGTTCAGATAAAAGATTGTAAAATTAAATGTTATTAAAAAATGCTCATTGTTTATTATGGCCACTCAAAGGGAAACTGTCCCGGCCTGTGGTTTTGTTGTTGTTATGTTTTTATAAAAATGACTTCTATTGTATGCTGAAGGATGGAGTCGTATTCTCTGGTTCATAATGTAGATTAATCGATCTAGAAAAGCTCTAAAAATTCATTACATTAGATGTCTTATTCTGTATTTAAGAATAACTTCTGCACATAACGATTAGAGAAGTTGAGTTGCTTGTTAATTGTGACACTGATCTAACTAAACTCCTCCTTTCACCTCTTTCGTGAGGAAAAAACATTACTTTACCTGCCACTAAAATACAACACACCAAGAGAATAAGTAGCCGTTTCAAGCTGTCATTGGCACACAACCTGTTTCGATCACATTCAGATAAAGCAACTATTCCACTAATGGTTAGGGGGAATAATTCCCATTCAAAGTTTGGACACATTTAATAAATTCTCACGCTTCTCGTCGTTTAATTACAGCCATCGTTTAAAACATTAAACGACAGTTGACACAGGACCCTGGCTCACAGGGGAAGTGCAATTACCGACATTAGCAAACACAAGAGGAGCCAAATTGAGGTGGGAACCTGATGACGTCACGAACACGGCTCCGTTATTGTCTCGCACAACGACTGTGGCGAATTGGCGTCAATTCAATCACGACGCTGTTACCGGAATGACGCGTGGAGAATATCCGGAAATACTTCAAAGATGCATGCTAAGTCAGGGTGGCGTCGCCCGCTCCGGAACCGATTGTAGCTCACATATCCGGGCAACATGCTCGCTCAGTAGCTTTGTAAATAGAGTTGTAGCTCTTGACTCTTGAGCCTATATTTAGTCTCTGGTGCTGAGGGAATGCAGTGTAATCTTACAGCCTACGCATGTATCCTCGAAAGGCATTTGTGTCCAGAAGAGTGTAAAGCTGTTTTGTGGAAAACGCCATTAAGTCTAGTCTCTCTAGCGTAGCTGTTTCTAATTATCTCCTGTCATTATGATGATCTTAATTTATCTTCTTCAGAGACTTTTAGCTCCATCAATTACCGTTAAGGTGTTCCCACATACCTTCTCAGCTTGCATCCAGCGTCAAAATTATTACTGTTTTTTTTTTTAGCTAAGATTGTGATTATCTTTCGAGAACAGTAATCTTTAGATTCAGCTGTACTGCTACAAGACAAACTTATCTGCTAAATACAGTGAGAGAATTATGTAGTGAAAGATAGAGAAAATGTGTACAATGTAAAAAAAATATAATTTCTAATCAGGATATTTATTATGAAGCTACCTTTCGAGGTATCTTGGATCTTGGTTATGATCATAACCTCTAACACGTCCAATGCCTGAATATGAAATATCCCAGCACAAACATACTATTGCCGTTTTGTATTGATGCTAATAGATAATGTAGTTCTTCTCAGTAAAAGTAAATACCAAATTGACTAACAAAATTGTATGAATTAAAATAATTTGATTGTAGGACTGTAGGTCCACGCCTACTTTGACGAGGGTGGCTGACGTCACCTTTCTGCAGGATAGGACAGTTAGTCCACGCCGACACCCGTGGACTACTTTGTCCTACTTTTCAAAACTGACGTGGACGTGCATTCGTTTTTCTACCTGCACTTATTCTTTATTCTAATCAGTGATGAACGGCTAAAAAATTTCATCGCTATATCTCGCTGCGAAAAAATTTAACGTTATTTCAAATAGTGATCCCGGAACGACAGGAGATAATATGTGTAATTACTAGCAGTTATAAGGACTTCGAACGCTCCAAATTCTTAAATTTATTCTTAAACCCTATTAGTTTTATTCCCCTTTAAAATAACCCGTTAACCGTTAAACGTTTTAAAAGTTGGTGTTTAGTTAATAAAAAAACGCAAATGCTGTAAAGGTTTTGAAAGATACACGATTACAATGAATTTTAAAAATAATAGTTCCCTGCGGTTTTGCATGCAATTTCGTAGGCTTTCATATGAGTACTTCTGATTCGAGTGAATTATATATCCGACACCAATGTTGAGATTTCCTTATGTCTTAAAGTGTATACTTAAAGCAATCGTAAATTATTCCAGACTTAATAAATTTTGTGCCCTAGTTAATATTGCTTTGTTTTCTCGAACAAGGTACATACAGACTTCTGAGAAGCTACTTCTGTCAAAAGTCAAATAAACTATGCGTTTTATAACTATATAAAAGTTATATAGTACATTCCTTTGATGTCTGCATACAGTACTCATCATGCATACTCAATATTTACTAAAGTGTACAGTTAAAAATAAACTTTTAATAAAACTTTTAGTTTTCTTATCTAAACATTTGTCTTACTTGTGCTCAACAGTGGTTGCAAAAAGTTTGAAATAAGAAGTGTTGTTATTATCAAGCTTACTCTATGCTTTCACAACTAAATGTAAGGAAATTAAAAATAGTGGTCAAATTAATTTAATTTATGATTGTGCTTCTATAAAACAATGTTTACTCAGAACAATTGACTAAAGTTAACAGGCTCTTATACTATTATATAAATGTCTTATTCTTTTTACCTGATTTTTCTGTACATTCTTACGATATTTTAATCGTTGTTCTCCTAGTCGGCGAAAACGTATCCAATAAAGCAAAGACCACTATAATCGTTACAGCCATTCTTAAGTTAGAAATGGCGTAACTAACCTGACTTTATTTTATGTATATAATTTTGTTTCATTCTTTTTGCAGCTGTCTTCTGTAGTCTATTGAAATATATTTAGGAGATTTATAGTATAGATCTCGGAACATTCCTTCAAGTACTACAGAGTGAGTACGACGATCCCTTGTCAACCCCTCTTCAAAATAAACTCGTGCGTCGGACAGTGGGTCCCAGGCCGGGACCGTGGACCCACTGTCCACCCCTTAAGAAGTAGGTAAGAAATGCTTCCGGAAGTTTTATGACGTGGACCTTCAGTCCGTTTACCAAATAATTTTAAAAGTCTATAAAACTGATGTGATTATATCTATGTATCTGAGACTTTAATTAATTTTACTGTACAAGTAAGACATTTGGTTCTGGCGTTTTGTAATGTTTGTCTTTTTTAGTTAATTCGGATTCCACATCCACATCTTTGTGGACGAGTAACACTACTTGTCCGGACATTTGCCACCGTTCAGTGGTACTAAACAATCAGTAACACTACGTTTCGAGATCTGCAATCTGATCTCTTCCTCAGGTGTATAACTAACCGAATAAATACTTACGTGGGCTGACAGTTTGGCCTCTCGTCAGTTGTATTTGGTTGGCTGATGAGTGCAGACCTATTGTGACTTGTATTATGTAGTTCATTTTCAATAATTAGTATTTAGTAGCTTTATTAAGTGCATGTTGTAAAGTTAGTATGCGTAGAGCACACATACCACATTGCTATTGTGGTTCCTGGTATGATTTGTTTTTTAACCTAGATTGTATTAGGTTAGTTATTCACCGGAGAAAGAGATCAGATAGCAGATCTCGAAACGTTGTGTTACTGATTGTTTTGTATCACTGAACGATGGAAAATGTCCAATAATCCTGTTTCCTTCACAATCCTTCCATCGTCAAAAACAAACTTAAAACAAATAAGTAACACTAGAAAACAATTTCCATTAAACCTGAAAAGGATTTAAATTCAGTATAAGGATTGCTTATCTTCCAGGAAGAACAGAAGGGGTAAACAAAACTTTAAATTAGAGAGAAACTTGAATAGGGGGATATCGAATGCTGATCGTAGACGACGAATGGCTTGGAGTCAGGAAAGTTAATGATATCGATCGTTTTATGAACACGTATATCTCATGATGACACATAATTTCACTAAGCGAGTACTACTTTTAATAACTGAACATAACTTAAAATGATAAAATCACAGCGGTCACTTATGAAACTATACATTATTGGACCGATGACAGCAACCATACGAAATCGGTGTCAAAAATATTACAAGTATGACACTATTTCTTCTCACACTGATGTGAGAACACAGGTGGCGGTGTCCTGTGATGTCGAAAACAGAAGTTACAGCAACATTGTGCCACATCCTGGAGAGTCAATAGCTCGAGAAGACAATCATCGGTGTTGCCCGGCCCTCCACTGGTTGAGATATTTACAACCGCTTCAACCTTCGTCTTCGTTTTACGATTAATTGTAATCGCCATCACTTTCGTCATGAACCCTCTCCCAAGGCTGGTGATGATTTAAATATCGCCGTTACAACTAACAGATTTATGAATAAAAGTAAATTCTCGTTGCAAGTGACGTTGTGACTTCATTGCCGCCTATGAAAGTTTATGTACAGGACTATAGTTGTACTGGCTATATAATGAAATTACCTATTTTGTCATCATTTGATACAATAACTGTGGGGGTTTTCTACCTACTGCTAAAAAATAATTTTAACCATCCTTACATTTTCAACATCTATCGAGAAAAAGATATTTGTTACTCATAAAATTGAACAGGAATCAAAATAAATTAAATTTTGGAACATTATAGATAACGATTTAATTGAAATATAAACTATGAAAATTACCATTTTATGAATGCAGGTATATATTCTGGAATTCACATCTTTTAGTGTCTGTACGTTTAATATGTTGATTACTGAATAAGTAAATTATTAATATTGTATACAAGTTTTGAAACTAACAAAATTTCAATAGTAAATATTTTGTTTAATAATATATTTTAACAAAATAGTATTTAATATAGTAATATGACGCAAGTATATGTACTATTTCGTGTGACGAACGAACCTTTATCAAAGGTGATGGAGGTACATACAGTTGTTTTATTGTTGATAACTATAGTGCTAGTTACACCGATGAGTATGGAACGTAACAGACGGACAGACAGACCACAACAGATCTCCAACAAGTACGTCACAGACCATTCCAAGAACAATGGTATGTTCCCTAAAATCTGTGATGTAAGGTGTGGGCATTGAAATATAACTACAACTGATCTCCAACATGTACGTCACAGACCATTCCAAGAACAATGGTATGTTCCCTAACATCTGTGATGTAAGGTGTGGGCATTGAAATATAACTACAACTGATCTCCAACAAGTACGTCACAGACCATTCCAAGAACAATGGTATGTTCCCTAACATCTGTGATGTAAGGTGTGGGCATTGAAATATAACTACAACTGATCTCCAACAAGTACGTCACAGACCATTCCAAGAACAATGGTATGTTCCCTAACATCTGTGATCTAAGGTGTGGGCATTGAAATATAACTACAACTGATCTTATTCCGTCTCGTTGCTCCATGTCATGTTTAAAAATAGTCCTATAAGAGCATTTTCTTGAACCCTCATGTAGACTAGGAAGCTTCCCAGAGTAACAGTGAGGCAACTGTCAGTGATTTAGAAAATTGAAAACTCCTCAATCAATCCTGTCCTATTGCTTCAGACGGTTTTCATATATTGCCTCCAATGAGGGACGTCATTCGGAAGCTCAACGCGAAAAATGTTGTTTTCTAGAAATTCTGAAGAAAGTTGTAGTAATCGTAAGGAAATCGTATCTTCCAAAATTGTTTTGTCTGTTTTCTCCATATGGTTTTATATGTAAAACTTCCAAAGTAATTCCTAGCCAGATACTTAACCAATCCATAAAAAAGTGGGACATCCCTTTTTTGTGTAAAAATGTTTCATCCAAATCGGTTCCGTAGTTTCGGAAAATAATCTGTGAAAATACATAAAAAAAAACATTGAAATTAGTCGAATTTTATAATCTCCTTTTTTGTAGTCGGTTAAAAATTATCATCACTATAATGAACTTTTTGTCTTGTAATGTTCGAACATCTTACTATAAAGGTCAGTGTATATCTGGCTGATAGATTGGCTTTTATCTGGGCAATTTCCATATTTTTACAACTATCGACTCAAATGTGAAAGAGAGTGTGACGGGCATTAGGGAACGAGCGTGATGGGTGTTGGCGGTACAGTTATCCACCCATTGTTCAGATACCGAATTACCCATACCCTAATTACGACCGCGTGCGAATCTCGTATCTCCTGCATTCAATTCCAATGCCAAACCATTTTTTGTCTCCGAGAAACGTTATCGGGCGAGTGGCAACAAGGCGTGGTAAATGTTCTCATGTCCACAGGTGCATGTAGGAGAAACGGTCTTCTTCCTGTGTACCAGTGTTCGCTGTCTTCATTTCCAAAATGTGCAATTATTTATATGGAAAAACGCCTAATGTTCGAGAAATTAGGCAATGCATGTGTTCACTTCTCGCTGGCCTGATAGCTATCTCACGAGCTAATTCGAGGATAATTACGTGGGAGAATCTGAACTGCACGCTGATATATTTCACGAAAGATTATTCCAATTTCTTCTTTCTCAGTTTTTTATGAATTTGTTCAGACAGTCTCAGCCAACAGCTGCTGTCAACAGCCTTGATGTCATGGCTATTTTACAATATTATAAACAAATCTCAAGACTCGACTCAAGTCGTAGCGAATGTAGGTAAATCTTGAATTGATATTTTACATGCTTATTTATTGTAGAACAAATCTCAAGACTCGACTCAAGTCGTAACGAACATAGGTAAATCTTAAGCCACTATTTTACAAGCTTATTTATTGTAGCACAAATGTTAAGACTCGACTCAAGTCGTAGCGAACATAGATAAATCTTAATCCACTATTTTACAAGCTCCTTTATTGTGCCACAAATGTCAAGACTCGACTCAAGTCGTAACGAACATAGGTAAATCTTAAGCCACTATTTTACAAGCTTATTTATTGTAGCACAAATGTTAAGACTCGACTCAAGTCGTAGCGAACATAGATAAATCTTAGCCACTATTTTACAAGCTCCTTTATTGTGCCACAAATGTCAAGACTCGACTCAAGTCGTAGCGAATGTAGGTAAATCTTAAGCCACTATTTTACAAGCTCATTTATTGTAGGACAAATCTCTAGACACGACTCAAGTCGTAACGAACATAGGTAAATCTTAAGCCACTATTTTACAAGCTTATTTATTGTAGCACAAATGTTAAGACTCGACTCAAGTCGTAGCGAACATAGATAAATCTTAATCCACTATTTTACAAGCTCCTTTATTGTGCCACAAATGTCAAGACTCGACTCAAGTCGTAACGAACATAGGTAAATCTTAAGCCACTATTTTACAAGCTTATTTATTGTAGCACAAATGTTAAGACTCGACTCAAGTCGTAGCGAACATAGATAAATCTTAGCCACTATTTTACAAGCTCCTTTATTGTGCCACAAATGTCAAGACTCGACTCAAGTCGTAGCGAATGTAGGTAAATCTTAAGCCACTATTTTACAAGCTCATTTATTGTAGGACAAATCTCTAGACACGACTCAAGTCATAGCGAATCACTATTTTACAAGCTTAGCCTATTTATTGTACATTTGAAACCAAATTTAAAAGTTATTTTTATATATTTATTTTTTTATTTATTTTTATATATTAAAAAGTTTGAACCCTATTTGTAAACCTGTAGAATTTGGTCATTGTAGTGCGATGCCTGATCAATCAGGGAAGTTAACCCGGTTTCAGATTCCATATTAATCTACCTTAGCGTTTTGTTTTGTTTTTTTTTTTACTTTCTTTTTTATTCAAGTTATATGATTTCCCAGATTACTGGTCTAATACTGTCTGTTATCTGCCAATATGATATTTTAATCTAAGTAGAAAGTATTTCCCATCGCCAAGAATCTAAAATAAATCTAAATAAATTAATTAACTATAATATTATTTTTCAGTAAAAACTACTTTTAAATGTTTATATCTCTTCCTGGTACCTTTCTTAAGGAACTTATACATATAAAACATTTGGTTTTAGTGGTACAAAACGGAGGAAGAAGTATTGCTACCTAGACCGATATTTGTGTTAGATCTCTAGGCTACAGAAAATAAGAATCTACTGCAAATGAAAATGTATACAGCTCGTACGCTAATTATGTATATTAGACCATTTTTAACCAAATAGTTTTAATGTTTCAACAAATCATACCAGTTGTATGTTTTATCGGTGACAAAAAATGTTGTTTCTGTAATAAAAGTTATCTAGTCAGGTAATATGTGTTCTCCAACTAGATTAAAACAAAGTTTAATGTCACTGAAATTTTAGAGCTATCCATTGAAATATAATGAAATATTGCAAGGAAATTCGATAATTATCAGAGGATGTTTTGGTGTCCCCGTTTTTCAAAATCTAATCGCGTGCAAAGAAACGAGTAACTGCATGTATAATAATAAATTAATTGTTATTATCTTGTTGCTTTTATTTTCAGATCCACCAATGGCGTACAAGACGTGCTTACTTTATGTACGACCCTCAGCAAAGAAACGAACGAAGTGAGAAGCTACAGTGGAAATTTTGAACATCAGTTCTGAGAAAGGAAGAGGTTGCTTAATTTTTTTTTAAACTCTGTAACCATCTGTAACAGAAAATTAAAGGATGAACTGTGTCACAGCAAGGATAGGCCAGTAGGCCAACCAGCCCAAGTGGCGAGGTTACCGCGATGATGACTCCATTACCTCTTTAGAGCTCTCATAAGTCATACAACCGGATGTAGTAACGAGACGCAAGTTGCCAGCTGCACCCATGGTAATTCTCATGATTTTAAGCTGTGTCATAGCAAGGATAAGCTAGTAGGCCAACCAGCCCAAGTGGCGAGGTTACCGCGATGATGACTCCATTACCTCTTTAGAGCTCTCATAAATCACACAACCGGATGTAGTAACGAGACGCAAGTTGCCAGCTGCACCCATGGTAATTCTCATGATTTTAAGCTGTGTCATAGCAAGGATAAGCTAGTAGGACAACCAGCCCATGTGGCCTCTTTAGAGCTCTTATAAGTTACACCATCAGATATAGTAACTTGAGACGCAAGGTGCCAGCCGCCCCTGTGGCAAATATCATGAGATTAAGCTGTGTCATAGCAAGGATAAGCAAGTAGGCCAACCAGCCCATGTGGCCTCTTTAGAGCTCTTATAAGTCACACAACTGGATGTAGTAACTTGAAACAGTAGGTACCACCCGCACCCATGGTAAATCACATGATTGAGCTGTGTCATAGCTAGGATAGACTAGTAGGCCAACCAGCCCAAGTGGCGAGGTTACCGCGATGATGACTCCTTTACCTGTTTAGAGCTCTCATAAATTACACAACCCCACAAACGGATGCAGCAACTTGAAACGAAAGGTGCTAGCTGCACACATGGCAAATCTCATGACAGTGAGCTGTGTCACAGCAAGGATAGGCCAGTAGGCCAGCCAGCCCAAGTGGCGAGGTTACCGCGATGATGACTCCATTACCTGTTTAGAGCTCTCATAAGTTACACAACCCCACAAACGGATGCAGCAACTTGAAACGAAAGGTGCTAGCTGCACACATGGCAAATCCCATGACAGTGAGCTGTGTCACAGCAAGGATAGGCCAGTAGGCCAGCCATCCCAAGTGGCGAGGTTACCGCGATGATGACTCCATTACTTCTTTAGAGCTCTCGTAAGTCACACAACCGGATGTAGTAAATTGGGACGCAAGGTGCCAGCCGTATCCATGGAGCAGGCGTACAGCTCGGCATTCAAATTGTCTATGAATATCTAACCACCGGTACAGCCTGCTTTTAAAACTGTAGCCGTTTACAATCTCATTACTTTCGTGTCTGAGCTTTATCACTTCCTCTTGGAGCGTGAAAACCCACCTCTGGTGTAAGATTCCCACGGTATGTGTAGGAGGAGTAGTCCATGAAAATAAAATAACCTTATCAAGATAAGTTTTATATTTTAGTAATTAAGGTAAAATAATATTATTTTTTTCCTTTTCCAGATGTGTTAATTACAATTACGTATTAATCTTAAGGTAAAATAGAATTATTCTTAGTTCTATATCCTAGTTTCTATACGTTTAATACGCAATGTTCGGACTCCCTTTTAATCTGAAAAAAATAAATTATGGTAATTTTAAACATTATCATTTTTATTTTTTTGTCACCCTTTACAAACTGGCATAATCTTATTAGTATTTAAGGTAAGCTTTTCAATGTTCATCAGCAATATGATAATACAACATTAATTTCTCTCTTGACGTAAGATTGCAAGTATACAAATTTTATTGTTTTATTTTTACCAGTTTCTGAAACAAAAATAAAATATTAAAAAACAACATATTTAGGCAGGTAGCCGACGAACTGAGTGTTTCTGCCCCATGTCTATGTTAGTTTTGTTCATTTACTTTATACGAAGAACAAATTACCAAAATGTTACCTGATGGTTCGTAAATACCCTATACACATTTTTTTACATTTTTGTATTATTTATAATGACGTTATGATTATTGAATACAAATCGAATTTAAAAGAAAATCTGCTGTTTTCTTCCTTTACAGTATTCCATGTCATACGTTTTTAACCTTTGTACCCTGCATTGGCTATTTATCTTGCGGAACAATGTTTGGAGTATTTATGGCACATATTTGCTTAACTTTTTAAATTAAATTTTGGATATTTTCTGCCCTTAGAGAACGTTGTGCCCTACAAAATTTAAAACTGTTGCCCTGCTATTAGACCAGGGGCGTCTTTTGATTTTCAGGAACCATTTAGAGTAATTGTTATACGGTGAAAATCAAATTTAATTCATAAGGCGCTTTAATTTAATTTCTTTCTTTTTAAGTAACATGTGTTCCACGATTTCAAAATTTTCTTTCTGTGTAGGTACTAAGACATTTATTGTTTTAGATAGTCATTTTCATTTTTGCTTGATAATTAATTAATCACGTAAATCGTTGAACGTTAAGTTTCTTATTCTTTCAAAAGGTATTTGAGTTGGAGTCACAGAGATTGGGTTTGGCGTAGTGTTTGGCCTCCCTCGAACCATTGGCATACGATCCGTAAAACGAGAAACGTCTTTAATTCTTGAGTTAACTTGCTTCCGTATAGGACTCTCTGAATTAAATTGATACAAAACTATTCCCATAGTAAAACATAACTTAGTAAAAAATGAAAAGGTAAAACTTAATAGTTAGTGTAACACAAATATGAAAGGAGTGAACGATAACATTTAATTTTTCTAAAATATGAAACTAAATGTTAAGTCAACTACTATTCTTTAATAATATCACAAACCTATTTGATCACTACACACACTCACACATAAATAATACTATTATGTTTTATGAATACGAGTTAATGATTCGACGATTTCAAGGCAGTCTATGAATCGATTTTGATACCATCTGAGACGTCAATGGCAATTTTAGGATATACAGTCTAACTGGTCATAAACCCAAATCTTTAATTAAGTTCTACGAAAGCTGATCAAAACAGTATTAAAAGAGAAACTCCTCTTGAGAAACGAACCTGAAAAAATACTGGAAAGATTCTCGTGATGCTGATTTAAGTGATAAACTATCAATAAAAATATTAACCCCCTCAACTGACTGATTTAGAGAACGAAAAGATATGAAACCGTCTAAGATTATCAGAACCAACAAAGAAAATTTAAGAAGCGATTAAAAATTGATGGCCAGTGTTCTTGAAACAGTTGTGAAGGACATGAAAAAACGTTGTTCTTACAGAGAAAACTAGTCATTTTACTACAGCTGTCTCTTAAAAGTCTGCACCCTCCACAACTTAACCTTTGAGAAGCAGTGACCGTGCATAGGGGAACATTACTAAAATACTAAGAAGACTACATGATTCAATGCTTTAGGGGCGGTGAAAGCACACATGGTCTCCTAAAGCATGTCATCAAATACGTACCGCGCTCTCGTAAAGGCGAAGCTCGTTCAAGATGGAAGATATTCAAAGTTTTGAAGCACATTGACAAGGTTTCACAAATACCAATAACTAAAATGAGTTGTACAACTATGTTATCGTCAATCGAATAAGAAGAGTGAAGAATGCAACAGAGTCATGTATCTACCACGAGCCCAGGCGTGATGCCACGCTACATGAAGAACAGTGAAGACGTGGTGCCCCAACAAGGCTGTGCAAGAAGCGTCCAGTCCTCTGCTAATTATCGGTTACCGGTGCACGACTGTTTCTCATCGTGCCACTTGTTTTATTTATTTTCCAATCTTCTTATAATTGGTCTGACCCACGTTACTCTTTACTTGTGATTTCCTTCGACAAAATCCGTGAAAGGAATAAATTACCCAATCAACCATTTGTAAAATGCAGGTCTACGAGTTTTAAGCTGTCATCAATTTGCTAAACTACCCTTCTTAATACGTCTTAGTTAAGGAGTTAATTTACAAAATTCGTTTTGTGTTGCACACAGCAGTTATGGTAGGACGGGTATTGAAATAACTAAAAATATCTAACAATAATTGTTTTTAGGATGAAATATTTCGCACACGAACAATAGTTATGTTAGAACCAGACTAAAAAACAAATAAACAATGTTTTACCAATCTCAGTCAAAATTCCTGACTGTATAGAGTTGGCTGAAAATTACTTAATATTCAATCTTCGTGAAAATATAAACAAAATATTATATAAGAAAAATGCCTTTTATATTTTTAACCCTTTTGATACCAATCTCCCGCCAAAACCATCGCCGCTGATCAATTTTTTCCTTAGAGAAAATTCATCTACGTTTTCACAAAAGTCCGGATTTTTGCTTATACAGTTCTCACTGTTATTTCACAGATAACATAATTTTTAATGTCGTCTTGTACCAAAGGAATATTTCTGTCAATAGACGTCCATGCGTTGTGCTTCATGATTTGGCAATATAGTATAGCACATACTAGTTTTAGCAATCTTGTTTACTCAGAGTGTCATCTATCTTCCAATCCCAGCCGATATGAAATTGTCATCCAAAGGGATTGTTAAACATCGATGATCACATTCGGCCTCCAAGACGCAACCGATAGGTATGTAAAAACCTATAAAGGCAAAGGTCTCAGACAAAGACAAAACCGATATAATATTATAGTCCAAAGGGATTGTTAAATACCGGATGATCACATTCGGCCACCAACACGAAACCGAGAGGTGTACAAAAAGCTGTAAAGACAATAGGTCTCAGACAGAGACAAAGCCGATATTAAAGCACAAAAGGGCTCACGTGTGGCTAGCCGGTGAACCGTGTCCCCTACGTTGCGCAAGGCCGCCCAGCCGCCGGGTCATCCCATCCGTAGCACATCCATATCCACACGGACAGACATTCGGCTGTTTTACGGCCTCACTGACACCGTACCGGTAGTCGGAAAGTCTCCCCTCGGAGTCGGAGGCGTGGTCCCTCATTCACACCGTGTGAGGTGACAACAGAAATAGCCTCAAACTGCCGAAAAGGGACGGATATTTAAAGTTGCCTACGCAGAAGTCTGAGTTATTGACTGCTGAGAAACTGATCGTTACGAGACTTTACATTCGGTTCCAGAATAAATCGATCTACCCCTTTGTCGTCTCTGAGGATAAGAATAACAGTTAATTAATTAATTAAATTCCATTTAGACCCTTGGCGATCCTCTATAAAGCACGAATAACAAACTAAGATCTTGCATTAGGATTAATATAATAACGTTTTCCACTGATACCTATATAAAAGTTCCTCGTAAAATAGCCAGTTAACTGAGAGCTAACTTATACTGTATGAACGTACAAGCTGATTTTTCTATAAATATACAGAGGAATTTCCCTAAGAAACATTTATAGCGTCAGCCACGATAGTTGGAGGTTGAAATAGGAGGGTATCAAACGGGTTAATAATATGAAATGGTTTCCTGGCTTTTCACATTTAAATCAATCGTTAACTGTTACATCATTCTCCTCTTACCATCCATACACAGATCCTGAAAGTAGCGACTTTATCTAATTGCCTGAAGGTGATATAAATATGATTTATGCGTTGAACGGTTGGTTTAAAAGTCGGGAGTAGTGAAACGACCTTGAGTTTTCTCCAATAAGAGCAATGTTCAATTCCATATATATATATATATATATATATATATATATATATATATATATATATATAATTAATACGCATCCTACGCTTTTTTAGTGACAACTTTTCAACGATGAAGCATAAAACTGTTAAGATTTTGTCTGAATAACCAATAAAAATATCGAATAATGATAAAATGAATTTGGATATGTATTAACTATATTTTTTAAGTAAAACATCTACCATGACAATATGACCAAAGGTTGTAAAAGCGCAACAGGTTTCACATTGTTGTTATGGTGTTACATACAACCAAGATGACCGTCAGTACAGCTGACTTTAGTTTTTAAATATAGAAAAAATATAATATAAAAAAACTATCAGTTCATATTTTACCTCTTTTGATTCCCTCCCATTTCAATCTTCACCATAATCAAGGACGTAGACAGCAAGGGAATGCAAGAGGTCTAAACACCCCTTTCTTTATATTTTCCATTATTTCTTTAGTAAACGATTATTAATATTTAAATAATTCAACATGCACTGGCATGCACTGCTGAAAGATCGTTCTCAACAAAGAAACGGATCAAGAACTTTTTAAGGAACTAAATGGGGCCTTACTCTCTGTCTACTACGGGAAAATATCAGTTTTCTGGACCCCCCCCCTCCAAATTTACGTTCCTGACCAAAACTAGTGCGGCTGGTAATCAATTTCTTTCTTAGGGGAAAAGTCTCAATTAAAAAAACAAGGTTTTGTGCTTATACAAATACAACTTAGCCTCGGCTACTTAAGTAAACTCGATAAAGAACATTGATTAACTAGTTACATTCTTTTAAGCTAATAAATGCTTCTTGGAACACTGCAAGGTTACATTTATTGAAGAAGCTAAATTGACTTTTAGAAAAAGAACGAAGTCAACCTTGACGCGAGCAACATTTCTTTCAGTAAGTAACCTTTACGTCAAGCGTACTAATTGTTGATGCATTACACCGGTAATTGATGACGGGGCTGGGAATCCTTGGGCGACCAGATTTTCCATAGTAATAAAATAAAAGTCATCTCTCTACTTCAGCGCCATGGATGATGGATAGCCTTATTTATCACGTCACCATCTATATAAATGTGTAAGGAACAGAAGTTTTGTTTTTATACTTAGGATTAATCTGATTCATTTTCTTGTTCACGGTTGTAGTGATTATTATGTTAACAAGGTACGCCACATCACGTGTCTCGTAACAACTGCAGAGATTCCATGCAATATTTCCAAGTCTATAAACTAATTCCTTTGTTTAAAGTTTGTTATTGACGATGGAAGGTTTGAAAGGATAACAGGATTTCGGATATTTGCCATCGTTATAGGTTCTAAAAGTTTTAACCACCGTTTCGAGGATTGGAATCTATCCTCTTCGTCAGGTGAAGGAGTCATTTCATCCCTGATATGTTCTAACACGCAGATCGACAATCATACAGAAAAGACAGTTATACATTTCCTTGCAGACCAGAGAGATATTGTGTAGCTTACTGAGTGATAGAATTCTATGACCTCAGCCAAATCCCATAGATGGACATACTATCGTTGTAAACTCATTCTTGCCTAAGTAGAAATGAAGAATCGTGCAAATTTTAAAGTCTGAAAATGTAACCTTTCTCGAGATATTGTTTTAATAATATTAGGCTAGATATATGCAATGTCACATGTTAAATTTCACAAGATTGAAATCAGTTTATTTACACGTTTAGTTCTCGTTACCTACATGTTTACCCCTAAGACATGTAAAAATGGTCGTGGGTGCTCAGCAAAATATCATGGAATGACATGCACTATCATCGAACTCGATATTTCTTGTATAGGAATGAAGTTTCTTGCCTTTAGGTCAGTTTTTTAGGACAGATTTACAGAAATTCAATATGTCCAGCCCCTCGAGTAATGGGTTTCGCTGAAGCTCAGCCAACAAGTTAACAGCGTTTAACTGTATCAATATTTGTAGATACCATTCGAAACCTTACAGGCCAATATATACCTGTCAGAAACCTTAACAGTCGAGGTGGAATCCAAATTTAATAAGGATTCGTATTGATAGATTCACGTTACATAACTTTAATGGCTACAGAATTTTGTGAACGTATCTTATCGACACATGATTAATATTACTCAACAGAGTATGGGTGGCAATAACTGACAGTGAAGTTTCATAATCTCTCAAATTCAATAAGTTTTTGCCATTTATTTAAATGATATTTAACATACAACATAGCTATAGTATGCACAGCTGATTCAATGCGAATACTGGGTTTATCTCCCATTCACACCTTTCGATTATTATTCAACTTCTGAAATTTGACACTGACACAGGTTGCTCCCGGAGTTTGGAGTCCACGTCTATCTGAAGAGATCCAATAAAGGTCGGCAACGATGACGATCAAAACAGACTCTGCATTGCTTCGACAGTAGAAACACCTAGACTACATGGGAGCACTGTCAGGGTCAACAGCTATCCAGTGTAATCTAGATGAGGAGGTATTCTCATGTCTCATCGGGTGCACAATCTTTTCAGACAGACGTGGACTCCAGATTCCATGAGCCAATCTGTATCATTGTCAGATTTCAGACGTTTAATAAACGGAAGGTGAAAATGATTTTGCTTTGAATTATCATGACATTTTTAAATGTTTGACATAAACGTACGCAAGGAACGTGTTTACCACTAACTGTCGCATCTGTTTACTACTGATAATTCGTCTACTCCTCCCAACTGACATTCTAGAAAGCCAGTTGTCTCATAAAAAACATTATGGTTGCCTGTAAAGTCGGTTTTACGGGCGAAGATTTTACGTGACAACGTCTTTTTCTCGGTAGAATATTTATTGATATGAATATTATTAAATTGCACAATAGGAACAAGGAATTGAATGAAAATAAGAATTGCACAAATTTTAACTATAGAAATATATTTTGTTTACTAAAACATTGTACATAATTTGAAATTAATTAAAATTTGTTATTGTAAATGGTAAAGTTGAATAAAACATTTACTAAAATTGGAATTTGAAATTCTTGCTAAACACAGTTAAATTCTAACTCCGCGGGTGGTGATTGGTCGGTTTAGTTCGTTTGTTTGGTCGCACTGTTATGACAGGTTAGAGGTTATAATAATTTGTTATTTTAAATGTTTGACTAGCAATACGCGCTGTTTCTTCTCAATCGACTGAATTACGATTGATTGCAGAGTGATTTAAACTAATAATTTACTTAACACTATCAACATTTGTCAATAGTATGACATAACCTATAAACTCAGTTTCTCAACTTTTGTGTCAATCTAACAATTAATCAATCAATCATAGTTTACGATAATGAAATATCAGTGTACAATTATTTACCTTTATTGTTGTAGTTGTTGTAAATGACGAATCTAAGCACTCCACATTTTCACGAATAAACATAGTTATCTGCTTTATCCCGTGCGGCGGACCCACAGTTATCTGCTTTATCCCGTGCGGATCCCGTGGGGCGGACCCACTGGACGGGCATCGTAACGTTACCGGGCGTTACACTTTTTCATGAGTGACTCCGAGCCGCAACCTAATTTAAGACGTTGTCACGTCAAAAGTTTCTAAAACCTTTAAACGATGACAGTCATATTCAACTTAAGCCATACATAGTTGAATGTTAAAAATTTTTAAACAACTGCATTTCATTTAGGATTTTTATTATTTTAACTTTTCCATTTAATAATTTCTCTATCAGAAACTTCAAAACTACTTCAACTTCACGTAAAATTACGTTTACGTTTTTCCCTTCTACCTATCATAAGCGTACTATAATTATTGTGTACCAACATTTTCTGCTGAAATGGTGTTATTTTATGTTAGGTTTATTTTAAAAGTTTATAAAATCTGTACATAAATAGATTACATCTATTCCTGTAAGTAGGTTTTTATGCTGACATCTGTTGGTTGCATCACCTCGCTGAAAGTTACTAGCAGCCTTCCTATAGTTAAACTTTAATGTGTAATTAATTTGAAATTTCTTATTTAAACGGATCTTCAGACATCGAGCGGAAATCGTTACGCATTACCGTGACGATTTATACCTTGAAAATCGTCAAAAAATTCTCTGACTGACGACTTAACTTGGTAGTAACTTTCAGAGAGTTTAAGAGGAGAACACAATGAATAAAGAGGGGATAAGGAACAGGATTTAATCATTACAGTTCTTTCCCTAAGACAGGCTAAAAAGAGTAATAAGGGTAAAAGTGGGACATTGAGAGAAAACTGGAGGAAGGAATAGTGACAAGTAGGATGAGAGTAGAGAGGAGCTGAGAGTGATAGGTGAGAGGCAGTAGCATCGGAAAGGAAGGGTGGACGATGGAATGTGGGAAAGAGAAAAAGGGTGGAGCGAGATAACAGGGAGGAGTCGTTCCCTATGACGAAAAGTCGAAAAGCTATGAATAAGTTATATGGATTAATGACTGACAATACAAGATGTAAGAGTGTAGGAGATGAATTATAGTATAATACAGAACAGAGACCAATTATATAATTGGTTATTAGAGCAGAGAGCAATGTTAAATGTTGAATATGTTTAAAATATAGATAAACGTACATCGAGAACAGATATGGAAATCTAAATTAAAATGATGAATCTCAATTTTACAAAAGTGTCCATCAGCAAACAATACTATCAGATCATCATAGATGAGGTAATGAAGGAATTATTCCATGAAGGTACTATAGTAGTGTTCAGTGAATAGAAGCTTCGAGGTCAAGCTTGAAACAAGTCATTTGATTTTTTATTATTAACTCGAAACTTGATCTGAACACTACTTTAAGCAGGTTTGGATTCTTAAAAGCATTACTTTTATGGCAAGGAAATAGATATTTAATACGCAGTGAAATGTTTGGTACCTAACAACTGCTTTTTATGTTGATACAAAAATTTATATTCTAGCTGCCGCGATATAATATGTTAGAATTGCATTCCAAGATGATATCGCCTTTCTTTTGACATCTTTTCGAAGTCACTTTCAGACAACCCGTTCATACATCATAGCCATTACCAGTCCTAGTTAGACTGTATTTTGTGCCGACCAGAGTTGTGATATTATTTTGCTAATGTCTTAAATATAATTTAAGGCAGTGGTAATATACATAAGTCAAAATATTAATTAGGAACGTATTAAAAAGAAATTAAAAAAGATGTGCTCGTTATTGTTGCCAAAACCAACAACATTCGATTGTTAATTGTGATTGGTCAGTATCGGGGACAATGTGTTTCCAAATCTTGGTTTCCTTCTGAGAACTGTAAGAGATTCCAGTAACTAAGATCCGTCACACTCGCTTCTGTAATTGGACTTGGCAGTGTTATCCTAAGGCAATGAAATCTACTTCCAGTATCATGTGTGTCCCTTTTATTAAAATTGGTTGTGGTAATAATATTTTGGTTATAAAAATGAGTCCATTACTAAAAATCAAACCCTTCAGCTATGTGGAAAAAAACCGTGAATGTCAGTGTTGAAATATATGACAAAGAATAATGACTGTGAGCAAATAGAGGTATGACGAAGAATCAAGTATAAAAGGCTTAGAAGTCGTTTAGGTTTTTCCTAACCACTGTAAGTTTGGTAAAATCCAAACGTTCTATGCTTTGGATTTAATGCAGATCTGGAATTGTATCTTAATGTTAATGCAGAGCAAGAAGTAACAGATTCGCAACCAAAGACATGCGAAGATGGAAGGAAGTTCATTGCACCTGTTCTGCAGAATGACAATCTGCAAGTGGATCCTCGAGACTCCCGTGCTCGCTGTCAGGTGTGTGACGCCTCACTGTCACTGTCAGGCCCAGGAAGCGGCCGTCTTTGTGGCACAGGACCGGATGATCCCACGACTAGGCGAGGGCGAGGAGGCGATGCGGAAAGGCGCCACTCCTGTACGTGCCCCGGGCCGGCTAATCAATCAGGAGTACTGGCCTCGAGTCTGCTGACCATTCATCCGCCGCGGTGCTCTGCTAGGTACTGTCATTGGTACAATGATTATATTAACATGAATGAACTGACGTTTTCCAGAAAGGCTCTGGGATTGTGCCATTTAAAAAGATAAATGTAGACCTCCTGTACTTGAGTCAGTTTTTCAGAAGAATGCGTGAATGACAAAACGTAATTCTTAGTATTCTAAATGAATCTTTGTAATCTGAAGTGTTTGCAAGATTCTCCCTCTGTTAGTGACTTGTCATCTTTCTGATGCACAATTATTCCCAGAAGTTAACGGTCTTACCTAGAGGTCAAAGATGAGTTTCGTAAGAATCTTTGGGATAGAATGATAGCAAGCAACTTGCAAGAAAGGTCTTACGGTTCTAAAGATTTTCTAGATTCAATAACCTTATATAAAGTTTTTCTCCTATTACTACATTTCCCTCCTTCTGTAGATACCTTCAGGACATCTAACTGTTGTCCTTAATTGGGGAACTTTTTCCAGAAGCAAAAAGTTGTTGTTTTAAAAACTGTGTAAGGTCTAAAACCCTTTGTATTTTTTAATTAACTACAGGTCAAAGATTAGTATCGAGACACGACCGAATACTCGAAGCAGGCTTGCAAGAAACATACTTTACGACGATTATATTACATGAGTGAACTGACGTTTTGAGAAAGCTTCTTGAATTGTGCTATTTAAAAAATAAAGTTAGACCTCCTGTACTTCAAGCAGTTTTTTAGGAGAATGCGTGAATGACAAAACATAATTCTTCGTATTCCAAATGAATCTTTGTAATCTGAAGTGTTTGCAAGATTCTCCCTCTGTTAGTGACGTGTCATCTTTCTGATGCACAATTATTCCCAGAAGTTAACGGTCTTACCTAGAGGTCAAAGATGAGTTTCGTAAGACCCTTTGGAATGGAATGATAGCAAGCAACTTGCAAGAAAGGTCTTACGATCTAAAGATTTTCTAGATTCAAGAACCTTATATGAAGTTTTTCTCCTATTACTACATTTCCCTCCTTCTGTAGATATCTTCAGGACATCTAATTGTTGTCCTTAATTGGGAAACGGTTGTTGATTTGAAAACGGTGTAAGGTCTAAAACCCTTTTTATCTTTAGACATAACTACAGATCAAAGATGAGTATCGAAAGAACCGAAAGATCGAATACTAGTAGCAGGCTTGCAAGAAATGTGTTTTTGTTGTAACTATTTTAAAAGCTAACAGATTCTTTTGTAAAACGTTCCTTCGGCGTTGACTCTTGCTTTAATTTCTCTCCTGATCCTACTTTTCTTCCCTTCTTTTCTAAATGTCTCCAGAATTTTATCCTCGTTTTACATGTAATTAAAACAAAGCGATTGGATTATATTCGTAGCTCGGTTGTAACGAGTGATTTTAATATGGAAAAAAGGCCATCATCACTTATTTGCTCGTATGTGATTTTCGTAGGCGTCGGAACTCACATTGTGTACGGGGCAGTTACCCTCACGAGAGCGGGAGTAGCTCTGCGGTGGGAACTGCGGTTGTGCGGTTACATGCCTTCGATACGGTAATGATCAACATTTGCAGAATCCAATCCCGAGAGCGAAGAACCAGATCTCGGCATCAGCGGCTCACGGCGTGTCGCAGCGGCAACTTGTCGGCGGATACCTGCCTGCCGCCACTTGGGCAGCATCCAGAACAATTGTCTGGGGAACTTATCCAGGAATGTCGACTGGAGTAATAATTCCCTCTGTATCCTTACCTGTTCTATAGTAATAATCAAAGTATTCTAGGTTTTACAAGATCCTTTACGAAAGATCAATTTATAGCCTACTACTGTCTTTTGAGGGGGCAATATGTTGAAAATTTTTTCTTTAAATGTTTGATTGACGATGGAGAGTTTGAAAATATAACAGTATTCCAGACATATGCCATAGTTATACGTTACTAAAATATAACTTCTGTTTTAAACACCTCAGAAGAGACATATTCCAATACTGGAAGGATAGTGTTTTATTTTGAATCCATGAATTATTCACCACAGTACTTACAAGTTTTGTAACAAAAAAAATATGAGACTTCTAAAATAAAGCAATGGTACACATTCACTGATAACACTGCAAAAAACACATTAGTAAGATTTACCTTGTACAAAAACTAATAAATGTACTTACGAGTTGTTGTGGGATCAATACTACATGCTGGGAAAGCATATGCTTCCTGTGTGCACAAGGAGTCATTACTTGTAAAAAATGTATAATTTTAACTAATTATTATCAATGTTTAAAATTTATTTATTCTTTATGTGAAAGTCCGAGTGAAAGGAGAGAAAGAGGGGGGGTGAGATGGAGGGAGAGAGGGGAGAGATTTAATTGTATCGTTTTCTAACATATCAATTATGAATAATTAAGTCCGATATCCAGGTTTTTGTTCCAAACCATTTATACATTGTGCAATAGCTAGTCAGCAACAACACAACAGAACAGCCTGTGCACCATGTGTTACCAGCTAATAGGCAGACGCTGAATTGTAATCGTATTGCTGGAGTACGTTGAGCGTTAAGCGCCCACAGCGCTAAGCTGTTGCAGACAGTATGAATGGTTTGGAACCATGCGTTCCAGTCAATAAAATACTGACACAAAAAAAAAGCAAAATTGCCCATTCGCTAGTACTCCGTATTTCAATTTTACTGGGTATCTTTAGATAAGTGTTGATCACAGATCTTGGTGATTAAATCTGCGACCCGGCTTTCAGATTGGAGAAAGCTTGGAGACGGCGTGAAGGTACAAGAAATTGTAACCTTGAATAACTTATCAACCACAAGAAATAACACCGTATTAGGTGTTTTGTCGATGTTAAATAACAAATATATTCAAACAAGCATAGGAGTCACTACGGTCGTAGAATTATGGGAGTTATCTCATTTTTATAATTTATAACGTGCAAACGAAGTTTAATTTTTCTGTACAATTTATACTCTAAGAATATTATAACATAAAGTAAAATAAGTTGATATGTTATTGTGAATAACTACTAAAAACGTTCTAAAACGCGTTTAACTACTTATTAGTTATACCTTTAAAGCGAGACAACTCTCAAAAGATTAAAAAAATAAAGTGTTAGTATGTGGTTACAATTAAGATAGCAACCAGTAAAAACTGCTCTGTAGTATTTTACTCGTGCTTTCTGGAAAAATTTCTCAGCCTCTATATTCTAGTGAATACACGAAAGAAAACAATTTCACTGTTCATCTTATGTGATTACTAAATCCTTCAGGTTCAACATCAGCAGCATTTTCAATTTGGTGTTGGAAACTGACGAACTGTAAATTTTCATTTACATCCCGTGAATTAAACCCGTAACGTGGGTTTAGCCTTGTTCCTAACCTGCCACAGTGAATGTCTTAATCTTCTCCATAAGCTTTGGGACAGAGGTCAAGGCTTTGATGCTGGGAGCTCAGGAGGTAAAGCGGTTGGCGGCTTTGGAGTGTGGTACTTAAGACAATGGCATGAAAGTTGAATGAATGCGAATGTGTCTTGTTATAGTATTGTAAATATTTATAAAGTTACATTAATTATTGATGCTTGTTTTGTAAGCAAAGGTTCATTTAATAGATAATGTATATTAATAGATTTCTTTTTAGTTATGTATATGTGTGTTTGTGTGTTTTTTTTTAGTTTAATTTTTTATGGGATTAAGTGGTAGAGAGAACTGTATAGTCCTAACTTTGTCTCTAATAAAGATATTTTTCATTTCATACCTAAAGAGTACACTGAGGAACTTGGACCCATTAGAATTGGGCTTAGATGGGATGATGTTTGGAGGTTGTCTTCGGATGATAAATTCTCACTGGACGATATAGTTGCTGCTACAGTAGCAGACCGACGCTAAGTGAAGGTAATGGCAGGGGGTGACGGTCCAGTGATCGTACGTGCGGGACAGGCGGGCGGGGCGGGACGGCGCGGGAATCAGAGACGTGCGATCACACATCAATGCTCCAGATTTCCACGGGAACCCGGCCACTGGTAGCGATGGGTGCCATCCTGTCACGTGCCGCCACCGCCATTCCCACACACCGCCACCTGTAAAAACCCAACACCCGGTAAACGGGTACACACTCTACACCGCTAACATGATCACTTCTTTCTTGCCGATCACTGTGGAAAATATTGATTTACGTCACACAGTTTAAAAAAAACGCTAAATTTTTGCTATCGTGCTGCCAGAGGGATTGACAAACTTTTAATTATAAAATATATGAAATAAATATTTTCCCCGCAAGATTGTACACATGGTGGAAAAATTAACTCATGTTTTTGAAAATAAAAAATTTTTTAATACCTCCAGTCATATTTTAAATACTTACTGCAAAAGTCTTTAATCTTTATCTTCAGTCGTTTTCCATTGGGCCTGATTACAAAATGGCCCAAAATTACTACTTCACATGTCTATAATTCCTCGCGTGAAGTCACCTTCTTCTTTTTTCACTGCAGGAAAGGAATTTGAAGAATATTATTGAAGTAATATTATTGGTATGTTGTGTACCTATAACATGTAAAAGAATTACTCAATCCGAAATTGGTTGCCCCACTTTAAAAGGTATTGTTGTTGAGGTTATAGATAGATGCATAACCGATGTAATTTTGTGCTGGACTTCATTTATTTCAAAGATTACAGAGACACTTTCGCTTCTCTGATTATACCTTGTCTTGATCACTATACCATTTTCATTTGTATGCATATCTCTCTGCATATTCAGCAGCTCTACGGTTACGGCACTTCTGTATGACAGACCTCTTCTTTGATCTTCTCCTGTGACAGAAACTTCTGAGATCTCTAATTTGCGCTGTTCATTTTTCTTCCACCGTGACTTAAAAAAATTGGGGTTTGCATTATAAATTTTGAGCTGTACTGAAATGTGAGCACATTGAGCCATGCATGGTTTATGACTTATAAGTAACTATTAAGGTCAGTAGGGTGTCTCTAGACATTAAATTAATCCTGTTTAACCAAAAATACGTAGAGTTTTTGTATGTTTAACAGAGTATATTGATTACATTAACTACTATATTTTACAGATATGACTGTTAAAGAATTAACGGAGAAGGCTGTATGAAATTAATGCATCGGAGAAAAATTTACTTATGAGTACCACTTATTAATGTATAAGTACCACCATTAATCACAGTTAATGTAGTGTTGTGCTAAATGCTTTAGAATGGCTTACAGTTGGAGAAAAGTTAAACTTTTGCAGTGTAATGATATCCTATACGTATCTTTCCTAACCAATAATCGTATATGCTAAAGAGGAAAATATAGTTTATTATTAATGGTCAGTACTTTGGTTTAAAAACAGGTCAGGCCTGGCAACGAATGAGGGTTGTGTGGCAAACATTTTGTACAGCAAAGCTAGTTCTGTACGGCTGTTGCAGATAGTACTACAACGCTCGATCTTTTATGTGATGTGGTAATCCATTTTATCTTATAGTAATAACCCTATTTCGATTAATTAAATTTCATCAATACTGTTTGACAATGTTCTGTAATATATTAAATCACTGTTTTTTTGTTGGTCATTAGATACCGCGCAAACATAACTCTTCAAGTCACAACAGTTTTTAGAATTGGGTGAAATATCTTCTCATAGACTGCCACGGTTTAAATACTGTACATACCAAACAATATGAATCTAAGCTATTATATTTCTGCTGTGACCAACCGAATTCCAATGCTTAGATCGTATTTCCAAAATCCATATTTTAAATCCTACATTTTACTCTAAATAACCAAAATATTTCAATGACGAAAATAAAGCGTTAAAGAATCTGTTTTATCAACTCTTCCATCGGTATTCTGAAGAAACCTTTAAGTTCCAAAGTTAATTTTTTTTTCGAATTTAATTTTTCGAAATGACATTACAGATTTTGTCGACCAATAAACTAATAGTATTCATTGTTAAGACTGTGATGAATTCTTATATATCACATACATATAAGAAACATTGTTTATCCAACAGACATTTTATCAACTATGATGATTGTTCAGTGATGTTGAGTAATGAGTCCCAATCATCCAATAATGAAGCTAAATGTTAATTGAATAAAACCAAATGAAATTAATCTATCTCATAAAATTTGATCACATACGAAAGTCTGTGAATAATTTGTTAGAAAGGTCCTTTCCACAAAAGTACCAAGTAGGAACATTAGGAGCTTTGCCATGAGACAAAATGTTGTCTAAATTATTCTCAACGGGACAGCTGACCGAAGTTATAATTCAACAAACTACCGTGTGAGCTACGCCTGCGGCAATGCAACATTGGACACATTGCTGCGTCACTGGACTTACCGTATCCCCGAAACGGGGACATTGCGGTATTTCGGTCAAATAAAATCTCAAATAGAATCGAAAAATAAATGACAATATACGGATTTGTAATGGACACATATAACTGGCGCATAAAAGTGGGGGGGGGGGCTCAGGGAGCTCAAGTCTCCCCCCGTAATTTTGAAAGACAAACCTAAAAATTGAAGCTAGTAGTTTTGTTTTATGGTTAAACACACTTATGATGTCAGGAAATTCAACAATTCCTGATCCCCTGTTTTTGTAGGTTTTCTTATACTTCTTAACCACTCAGTGTGTCAGTCCCTCTGAAATAATGTTCGATATACGCTACTGGTTGGAGAACGCGCATTTAAACTGTTATTCTTAATATTCGCATTTAATATACTAAACAGAAAGTCAATTTTTATTAATTGTATGAAATAGAAAAAAAAATTGTAACTATCAATTTAATATTTCTCTCTTCAAGTATTAACAGCTGTACTGGGAGCCATCTTGGTTTCAATCCCGTAAGAACAATGTAAATCCTTAACCAACTTTTATCCCTCATTTGTGTTCGTAGAGTTATGGGAAATATCTTACTTTAAAGAAAATAAGATATAATACGCGAGGGCTTTTTTGTTATTAGTTTTTTCAGGAAAAATATAAAACTGTACTTTTTCGTTTAATTATTCTAAACATACATACTTTACAAAAAAAAACAAACAAACAAAAACAAAAACAAAAAAGAAAAAGTTCCACGAAGTACGGATTTTACTACCGAAAAATAAGGGCTTAAAAGTTCTTGAAGTTTGACATTGCTCTTATGGGTAAAATTCAAGATCGTATTTACTACAGCCGGCTTTTAATTCTACTATCGGATGATTTTAAATGCCATTTTCCATTAAATTCGGACGAACCTTCTATTTGGTTGATATTGTAATTCCAGCTTTATTTTTATTCTAATTAATATTTTATATCTATTATATCTGAGTCACAACTATCTCAGGAATTTATAGGATATTTATAAATTTTGGAATTTAATGGAATGCAAATTTTACAACTGTTTGTTTGATCATTTATATTGATTGATAAAGACACTGTTCTCATGTTGCTGAAAATTCTAAAAACCACTATTTTAACTATGTAGCTGTGAATCAACTTATGTGAAGTTATTCATCGTTAAGTTGGTATTACACAATCCTCGTTGAGTTATTCTAGTGAGACTCTGTGGAAGATGTTGAGATTTCATCATCGCTGTTCACGGAAACATTACTGGAACGTGGTATTTCCACTACATATTAATCGATCAATCAAAGTTGTTTATTTCTCAATATATCAAATACACAGACGTAAAAAATAATATGATAATTCCTTTATCACAATGAGGATAATTCCTACCTGTTGGCCTCAATGAGATTCCAATATATCTTTCTATTTACTGGAAAACATTTGTTATAATTACACATTTTACTACAAAATTACTAATAAATAATAAATTGTCATATTTGCTCAGACATCATCCATGAAAATCAGTCATTAAAGACAAACAAAAACCATAGCAGGTATAGGGCCATTATTTACAAAATCTAGTATATTATAGTAGAGGACGGCTTATCAGTATATCACTTTCACTTTTCATTATCAGCCTTATCAGTCGCAGTTATACACGTTAATAGGGCCTCTTGATTCCATTAAAAACAGCCCTTAAAAGTCTAGTTTTACTTAGTCGTTGGTACACATCTAAAGTGAGTAAACATAATCCCGCTGCTCTGTCTTGTGTCCGTGAATTTCACACCACTGTTTGGGTTTTTACCATATCATGGGCGTATATAAAGGGGGGGGGGCACAGGGGGCCCACGTACCTGAAGTTTTGAAAGACAAACATTAACATTGTACCCAGTAGTTTTGTACGAGGCCTTAAAGCTCAACAATTCCCCGGGAAGATCAATAATTTTCTACATACACTCCCCCTGAAATAATTCTCTATATACGCCACTGTGATATAATGAGTCCTCAGTGTTGCATCCATATTATGAGATTGCAAATTTGGTATGATAATTATCTGTTATAAGACGTCTTTTATAAACCAGTCCGTGCCTGATAAGAGTACGTTTAAATCTAAATCGATTGTTTAGGATAAACTTTAGAAACATTTGTATACAAATTTTCACTGTTTGGAACGTTTTTTATTGTAAATTTATATCCCAATACACTGCGTATTTCGTATTGGTTAACAATATCTGATTAAAGAATTCTGTGCCAGAATACTGAATTATTGAATGACGAAATTAATGAGTCATCTGCGTTTTGGAGAGATAATTTACAATTACATGAGGTGTTCAATCTAGAAGCCCAAGAGGGGAGAACCAGTTTTATCCTATAAGAACACAACCCAATTTTTTGTGTGAAATCATTCCAGGAATTTTATCAATGGCAGATATCGATCGTAATTTTATTGGCTTAAAATGGCGAGTAGCAAAAGGGTTAAATATAATAAATAGTTAATTTACAAATTAAGTCAATTACAGTTTAAATTGACAATCGAGTAAACAGAAATTCAGTTAGCTTCAGCCAGCAAAATATAGAAGCTGTAATTGGTAAATTGTATAACAATTATATATATATATATATATAATAAGCACATTAATCGTTTATGGAAATAACTTCTTACGTAGTTTAATTACTACTATAGTAGCAACGCTCACACTTATCACTTATTACTCTACTGACTATGATCGGTCTAAATCTATTAACTGGTTTAAAGTTATAAAAATAACAAATGTAAATAACGCATAATTCTTGAAATTACATTAAATTTTAATATCAAGCTACACCAATTAGAGACTATTACTATCGATAATTTAAATTTCCTTCGAATATTACAATATTTGTGTGCTCCAGTAAGTGTAACTAACTAAGGATCAATTATATTAATTTATATCGGTTGTCATCCAAATGCGGGTGAATAGCGTATAACTAGTTATGAAATTATAGCAGGATTAGATACACACTACATCATCCAATTTAGAATGAAGAAATTGCAATATCTTAATGCAAAAATACATAATTAGTGATCTTCATTGCATTATTAATGACGAGAAAGACAACAGCGTTAACTGATTGCCTTAGTAACAAATATCACAGGAACAGAGAGCTTGCGGCGATTGTTACGTCTGCATACCGAGGAGGCATATGAGTCTGCAGGCTGTAAAGGTAAACCAGTATCAGCTATGAGGAGTAAGAGAATATCACAGAAGTAACGAATAGTTAGTAACGAATATCACAGGAACAGAGCACTTGCGGCGATTGTTACGTCTACATACCGAGGAGGCATATGAGTCTGCAGGCTGTAAAGGTAAACCAGTATCAGCTATGAGGAGTAAGAGGATATCACAGTAGTAACGAATAGTTAGTAACGAATATCACAGGAACAGAGCACTTGCGGCGATTGTTACGTCTACATACCGAGGAGGCATATGAGTCTGCAGGCTGTAAAGGTGAACCAGTATCAGCTATGAGGAGTAAGATAATATCACAGTAGTAACGAATAGTTAGTAACGAATATCACAGGAACAGAGCACTTGCGGCGATTGTTACGTCTACATACCGAGGAGGCATATGAGTCTGCAGGCTGTAAAGGTAAACCAGTATCAGCTATGAGGAGTTAGAGAATATCACAGTAGTAGTAACGAATAGTTAGTAAAGAATATCACAGGAACAGAGGACTTGCGGCGATTGTTACGTCTGCATACCGAGGAGGCATATGAGTCTGCAGGCTGTAAAGGTGAACCAGTATCAGCTATGAGGAGTAAGAGAATATCACAGTAGTAACGAATAGTTAGTAACGAATATCACAGGAACAGAGCACTTGCGGCGATTGTTACGTCTGCATACCGAGGAGGCATATGAGTCTGCAGGCTGTAAAGGTGAACCAGTATCAGCTATGAGGAGTAAGAGAAGAGAAGCGGTCGAGGGTGTGGTGAAAGGCTCATGACCCGTCGCCATTGTCAGCATCCACGATAGCGATACCGTACAGTATTGCCTGCTATGTAATCATGTGGTGAATATCGCGTGAATACCGCAAGAGCGGAATTAAACGTTTTCTTGGCAAAACAGTTATCGGTCACAAAGAGAGGTAAGTTTACGGAAAATCTTCTAGCTACCCAGAAGATACTTCAATCACTTTTTTGAGTTGCGTACTCAGTATATAGAGATCTGTAATAATTACGTCCGTTACACCTAGAAATTAGTGGCATTTGAAAAGGACATTGTTGGACTCCCTACCCTTGTGGTACAGATTAGTAAGATATCTTTGTGCCCACTCCTATCTCACATCCCCACGCCTAGAGGAACGTGGGTGGCTTCCGGCAGAAGCGTCAGAAAATCGATGGTGAGATTTATTGAATTTCCATGCTTTAAAATTCGTAAAATAATGAAATTAGTTGACCAATTCTTTCGTTTATTATATGAATAATTTTATTTAGTATATAATATGAACAGTTAAATTCTTTACAATAATTGAGCTAAGACATTCAAGAGTCAATGCAGCAAAGTCACTTCTCGTCTATCTTTATGATTCAAATATGACCATTTACTCGTGATATCATGGCAATATAACGATGTCTGAGTAAAAAGGTTTCAATGTTACCGACACTTGGGAAGGTCAAATTATCCAAAATAAAAGCAAACTTAAATTGTTTAGTAGTTTTTGCATAGTGTCAACACAATTTGTTAAAAGTAAAAGACCAGTATAGTTTCAGCTGTTTACTGATACTAATGATTTGTTTTCACCTAGGTCCTTCAGAGCGAACTACTCACAGCCCCCAATTATTGAGATCCTCAGGACAGTCCAGGCAGAGAGCCGCTTGTCTCCCAGCGACAGATTGTCTCCAGACAGGCCAGAGCCGACACAGACAGACTATTCTCTCACTGTCGCTAATTACCCGGTTATCCCTTGTTAATCTTGCCTCGTCTGCAGCCTGCCTGCTGTCACCCTTTACCTGCGGCCGACAGAGCCTCCCGACTTCCGCTATCGCCCACCGACCATCAGTCAAAACACTTTCGGCAGGCCACACAGTTTGCTGCCGGTTTTACGGGAAAATACAATTGAAAGATATGGAATAATCGCATTTAGTTTAAATTTGTATTGTTCAGCTGATTAAGCTATTCTTTGTTTAAAGTTTATGATTTACGATGGATAATTTGAAAAGATCACAGGTTTTCGAACACGCCTCATTTGCCATCGTTATATGTTACAAAAACGTACAACACGACGTTTAGATGATTGAAATATACCCTCTTCTTAGTGAGTAAAAAGTAGCGTTTAAGGCATTAAAAACATGTTTTTATTTATTTCATGTCTGAGCACCTAAAGAAGGGAGTAGATTTCAATCCTCGAAACTTAGTGTTATGCTTTTTTTGTAACATATGGCAAATGAGAAAAATCATCTTATGCATTAAAACTTGCATAGTAAATAATAAACTTTAAACAAAGAAATGTCTCATCATTATTTGCTGAGCGTTAGCGAAGCCTATTTATTAGTCGAGCAGCTGGAAAAATAATTTATATTTATACGTCTGTCTGTCCACACAGTATCTCGAAAACAGACTGGCCTATGAACTTAAAAGTTGCATGAAGTTTCATGTTTATACGAGTAACACCAACTTCAATGATGGTGATTGTCACTCCGCAGGATTTGGCGGAACGTTAGCGAATATATTTTTATGGGTAACCATGATGGCAAGAAGAAAATAGCAAATTATATTTTGCTATTACAGACAGACAGAAATGAGATTTTCAGCTCCGCGAGTGATAGGCTTCGCTAACGCACAGTCAATCGATTTAAATGGTAAATTGAATTGTCTTCCAAAATCCTCCTCTCAGGCATTAAAACAATCTATCCACCTTAGTATTTTTCAATATTGCATATAACAGACTATGCTTAAGTTTAGGCTTTCGTTCAAAATAACTAAAATTCATTAAAAGCAAGAATTTTATATCATTGGGTTAATTTTGGCTACTATTAATTGTTTTAACGTATTCTACTATAATGACTTTGCAAGTAAATTGTAAGTAATTGATGTTTAATGATACGAGTTTAACATAGATACATGTGTTTTCAATTGTATTATGCTCAGCGCCTTTTAATGTATTTTTAACCTTTAGTATGGTTAGTATTATATTCCCAGCTCTAAAAATTCCGTGTTTCAGGTATGTGTTTTTACTTTTACGATGTCAAATAAGAGATGCGTTCTTGTTATCCTACTATAATATCCATCTTTAATATTTAAGTTTATTATAATTTATATTTTGTAAATAAATAAATATATATATATATATATATATATATATATATATATATATATGTATATACATATATACAAGTACAATGTATATAAATTTATGTAATTTGAAATATTTACATCAAATAAATTTCTTTACATTTAAAAGATATTCAAAATTTATGTAACGGCATAACGGCATTTATTAAACTTATTTTGACTAATTATTCTAAACAATTAATGTGGTACAGATTATTCGGTCAACAAATTAAACTCTGCCTTAATTTTTGAAAAGTGTTATTGAATTTGTGCGCCTTAGTTTAAACAAAATAATTGAAAACATATTGAGTAGTATTGATCAGACAAATCAAGACAAAAAACATTGTGATTACAACAATGAACCTTGAGCAACACCAAGTAAATTTATCCACCATCTTTTGGTTTACGAGGCAATACTTGTGTCAGATAAACACAATAAGTACAATACGAAGCATGAGAGTCCTGGCACAAGCGCCATGGTGAAGCAAGACGTGAGTGAGCAATTGTGTCATGATGTAAACTTGAACACAGGAAACTGCTAAATATATCTGTTACTCAGAGTGTACTTACCGTTGTACTACATACCTCCCGCCTACCGCCTACCCAGATACTTGGCTACGGAAGGCGAATTGTCAACCGATTACGCAGAGGAAGATAAGTATCTGAGATATCAATTCAATAATTTCGACTTCACAGCTTGAATGCTAACGCTCTGCCACGTCTGCTGGTCATATTAATAAAGCCCTGCACTTGACATTCATACAATTAAATCTTTAAGAAAGGTAACAATAATTCTCATTTTCTAATATTCTTCCAAATTCCGGGAAGGAACTACATAGTTTAAGTGGATGACCCATGAAGAAATGCCTTAAATTAAACATTTCGATGAAATAAAACCAGAGACACCAAGAAAAATTCCATATTTGGAGTATGTTATCCAAATATGGGCGTCGCTTCATTAAAATAAAAATTATTATATCTTCAACTGGATAGAGTTAACGTGTTGAAAGTTTTCACTATTATTTATCTTTTACCACAAATTTTTAAACGAGTCTACAATCAAAGTAGTTATTTTTAAACCTTAAGAATTAAACCGTTCTTTACTCCAAAATAACTAGAAAACCAAATTACAACTTAAGAACTTGCTCCTATACCCCATTTTGGAGGGAACGTAATTTTGAATATCATCAAATATGTTCGTAGATGACTGTAACTTATCACATCTCCGAAGAAAATTCTCCATAGTTTAAAATTGTTTGTAACTGGACAGAAATAATATCAAGGAAACTCAAAGTGACTTGTATGAAACTGTTAGGCCACAAATAAGAATGTAAAATAGTATAAAGTTATGCATTGTGTTTATAAGAGGAAATCAAAATGTTAGGTGTTAGAATTAGCTTTAAAATTGCGTACGTTAAAACATCAAAGATATTGGATTACCTCTAATTGGACTTAAATAGTTTTTTTTTTTTTTTTTTTTTTTTTTTTTTTTTTTTTTTTTTTTTTTTTTTTTTTTTTTTTTGTGGCCCATTGTGAAATTAAATTGGTGAGACTTTAAAAAGCGGCCTACCTTCATTGTACGATTATTACTATCGAACTATTCTATATACTATCCACATTCGATATTATATATTAATCGTAAAAAACGAAAGTTATAATGCAATTTTATAACATAAATTTAACAATAACATTACAAAATAACAAATCTAACTATGGTCTAGACCTACAAATCAGAAATACGTTACAATATTTATAGATTGCACGGATAGCAGTGAACAACCGCTTTTATGAAGGCATTGCTAAACCCACATGTATACGTAGAAATTTATCACATAATTTCCTCATATTAATCATAATTTTCAAATGCTCAACAAATTAGTTACTTCTTGCTGTTTATTGTTTACACGACAAATGACTGTAACTAAAAAGTAGGAATCGTAATTATGTTTTGTTAAAAAAATTGTAATATAGAATTATTCATTCTGATAAAAACAATCAAACCATTCGATAAAAATACTCAAATAAAGAGTATAGGCCGCTTATTGTCTACCCATTAAATTGAGTGGGAAGGATATTTCCTTTGTGTTTTGTTCTCTGATAAAAGGGAACATTATTTATTGCGTGTAACGGCGAATTAAACGTTAAAATAATTCGTACTTTGTCCTCTTCAAGTAAAGACGCCGAGAAACTCCATCATGTAGTCAGGACACGTCGCTACTTTTACTTTCGCCAATTTGAATTCAAAATTACCTCAGGAGATGCAGCCCACACAGGGGAATATCCTCCCATTTAGAAAAATATGAAAGCGATCAGCAAAGCAATTGGTTGGTCATTACTTGTCTTAGTCCGAGGACCATCTACTCGTAAACTATGCAGTTACACCTGTCCAGATTGTGCTGACCTCCCGGCCTAGGCTGGCTAGAATTACGCCTACTGCTGCTGCAAACACGTTCGCCTATGTCCTCATATCGGCTTTAGATGGCATTGATACCAATTGGCTTATTTTTTATACAGGGTGGGCCATAAGTCACTTGACACTACCAGTCACTCAGTATCAATTTAACTCTAGTTGTAACCTGTCAGCTGTTACAAAAAAAAAACAACCCAATGCATTTTTGTCAAGTGCCTTATGACCCACCCTGTATGTTTCCACAAAAAGCTATGTAATCATTTTATTTCTCCTATAATTCAAATAATTTACTTTTTTAGTAGCAAAAGCTATAATACACCTTAATTATTCCACATTGGTTGCATTTTGAATTTAAAGAGAATTTTCATTACCAAGACCTCGTTTTATTTTACTTATATTATTTATAGAAATTAATATGTTTCTATAAATATTAATTTCCATAATAATAAATTTTTTTTTATACCAAACAACAGGTGTAACCGATACAGATAAGTTAAATCAATCTATAATCAATTGTTTGGAATACAATATTAAAATATAGATTATGAAATGTTTTCTTTGGGGCACATTATATCCAAATATTGGATTAAAAGAAAAATCACCAAGTATCAAAATAATTAAAATTAAAATTCTTACTAAAAAGTTTGTTTTGTGTGTACAACTGTATTGGTACAAAAACGGGAAACCCGAAGGCATTGGGTGGGAATCACTATAGCCCTTAATAACTATTGTAATTATTTGTCAAATTTTGTTATAAACGATCGATCGATGTTTTGAAAGGATAATAGGACATTTGCTATCGTTATTATTTGAAAAAATAAAACACATCGCTTCGAAGATTGCATTCCACACTCTTCCTCAGGTCTTACGAAACTCTAAGAACTCTAAGCTTTAAGATACAACTAAGACTTTACAGTAAAAAAGTGTGGTGACTTAAAAAATGTCTTACATTTTTTTGACACTTGATGAAGAGGCTATATTTCAATCATCGAAACTTAGTGTTCTATTTTTGTAACATATAACTCTGGTAAATTTGTAAATCTATAAAGCACCGTCTCGCTTAAACACACTGGAAATTCAATCTTTTTAAATATGGCTTAAAGAGCAACAGCCAAGACTGCATGACCTGTTTAAATAAGCCAGTTTCTGGTTTAATTTGAAGCTGAATACGTTTTCTAGTTTTGAGAGGTTCAACGTGAAGTGATCAAATGTAGCTCAAATTAACAAATCTAAATTTTAGTCTGATTTGTCTTAAACAACAGACATGTTAATACATTTTCCATTTATTAGTCACACCTCAGACTACATTTGGGATACTAAATCGTACAGTTATTTGCCTGAATCACACCTGATCACGAATTGTGATTGTGTCTGCAGACAAACATTTTCGGTGAGAGGATATAATCGGCCTCGACCAAGACCGGGGTTTCCAATATCGAATCTGTCATCTAGGATTGGACTTGGAAAGGCCCGTGGGAAACGTCGAATGTTACCACAGAATAGCTCACCTGATTGTATTTGTTCCTGTTCACAATAATCTACAATCAAATATTTAGTTCCCGTTATTCAACAACAAACTATTATGTCATTATGTATTTGCAATTTATTCATTGATCTTTGTTTAAACTTTTTTAATGGACGATCGAAGGTTTGAAAAAATAATAGGGTTTCGGACATTTGCCGTCGTTACAAAATATATAATCAACGTTTCGGGAATTGAAATCTGTCCTCTTTGTCAGGTGAGTATATAATTAAATCAGTTCATGGAATAAGAAAGAAAAAGAGAAGAGAAAGAAAAAGTGTCACTATTCATTTGTCAATGTGTAAGTAACAACAAATTTTCCAAGTTGAGTTTACACTAAAAGTGTGGTTTTATCTAATATAATCCTATCAAAATGTTTCAATAATCGTATTTTATTACCCAAAAATGTAATCCAAATCAATAACTGAATCAAGAAATCAATAATATTTATAGTTTAATGTTACATAATATGTATTTTAATAAAAATGTTAGGTGCTGCAATAAATTATTGGCTCCGAACATCAGTTTTAGTTTTGCATAAACAACATTTTAATATTTGAAGAGACAGTATCGACTAGAAAATATATTGGCGAACTCCGCTTAGTCGAAGACTAGGTAATTTTAGTTTACAAAATCGTGTTTTACCTCATCCTGTTCAATACAAGGTCTTCCTTCATAAGGCTTCGCTGAGAATGGATGCAAAATTTCAGACCTTTAACTCTTTTTATTCTCGAGATATCCTATGAGTAGATAGACAAACCGACAACTGCATAGAAAAGAAATTTACACCCAAATGACGTTTAGCCAAATAGCCGTGAATTATCATGGAAAATTGAAAATGATGGATCTTTCACGACATTTCTTGCCACATTATGCATTCAAATGTTTATTCATTGAGCTAGGTTACGTAGGAGTATCTAATAATAAAAGTTCCTATGAGCTTGGTAGGGTATTACAACGCAATAGTTCCCTGAAATCAAATCTTGTCACCAACTTTTACATTGGCTTTTCACTATATTTTTTTTTCTAAAATATCAAATGTTAAAAATCCATATCATATAATATGATTGTACTCAATTTATGTATTCGGCATGTTTCTATTTCTATTGATGTGGTCATATAAAAACGAAGCTTATCGCAAAATTTCAGTCTGTTGTCTATAGGTCAGTTCGTTTTCGAGATATTGTGCGGATAGACAGGAATATAGACAGACAGACTGAAATTACATTCTTCCAGCTCCTAGAGTGGAAATTCGCACGAACGCTCAACCAATAAATATTTTTTCTGTTAATATGTGGACACACAAAATTTAACTTAAAACTTAAAGTTAAGAAAAATATTACAAACAAAGAATTACTGACTTATTTGGTACAATGACACTAAGATTTAAAATATATACAAAAAATGTGTTAGTAACAAAGTTGAAATAAACAATATACCGAATATATAAAACACAATATGCGATAGTACAATAAAACAATCTCAATGATCCCTCCTTATTGATTACGTAGATCATTTACACGCCCACTTCCGGTATTTCTACGAAGCCAAATGACGCGAAATGTGTGCGTAATTATTTAATTTTGCGTATTATAATTAAGAAGAAAACTTACTATAAATAATAATTTTAATGTATTATATTATAAATAATAAAGTAATTTAGTTCTAACCTTTCGTTTTCATTAAGTTGAGCAGAAGAATACAATTGTGCACCTTGTAGTAAAGCAGTTGTTTTTAATTAACTAGTTTCTCGGATGAACTTAACCGAAACGGGTTGATTTTTGAGTTTAGCTCCAGTTCACCTTCATTTAGCGTCTGGTGCCTGAACATGTCTCAGACTTGACTCCTGGAATCTGGAGTAATATGTTTATCTAAAGAGCTCCAAAGAAAGTCGACGACGAAGAAGCTCAGAACGAAACATTTACATCGTTTCGACATTAGAGACACATATAAATAGGTGGAGTGTAGTCTCATTGTCTCATCAGGTACACAATTGAGTATATTGAGTGGTGTGTCTGAGACGATGTGAAGTCTGAGACAGTGTAAGATACCGGACGTTGCTATAAAAGCAAGATGAACTGGAGCTAAATTCAAAATTCAATTGAATCAACCCTTCCTATCATAGCTACGTTATGTGCAGTTTTCTGTTGTTTTAGGCGGGTTCGTGGAGCACAGATTTCGTAGTCTCACCTTTGATTTATTCTGCTCGAAGGCGACCTCACCATAAAACGTTCAGTGAACAAGGTTAGGATTGAACTTATCCAGTTAAATGGAAATGTTTTTATTTTGAAAATATTGGAGAGCTTAAGATTACTGTTACGACTATTGTACAAGAACACATAACGTATTCATGGTAGAAAGGGTTGCTTCAATGTAAATGTTCAGTTTATACCTCTTTTTCTAGATTACACTGTATTTTATAGTCTAGGCGCGTCTGTTATCGAAACGATGTGAAGAGTTCATTTTAAGCTCATTTGGAATATGACTCCTGGAAGTCCGAGACATATTCCAGACGCTGCACTAAGAGGAATGTGAACTGAAACTAGAACGTTTTAGTCAGTTCGAATTTGACTAAGACAGTAATATCTTCTATATAATTTGTAAATTAGAATAAATTATTATTATTATAAACCTTAACAGGCTAATGTTTAGTTCTATTCGTGTACACCCCCCTCCCCCCTGCATGTCGGTAATAGGAAGGAAGTTTGAGGCTGACAATACTATAATGTTGATGTTTTTACTTGAATACTATCGTACAAGCATTACATTGCTTCATATCTATTGAACTTACTTATTGTGACGTTTTATTGCATATTTAAAACAGAGGCCTAGCTAAAGATGTTGCAGCTGAAGATGAGTCTGATGCAACATCTGCAGCCCCATACTTCAGTAGTAGAGTCTGTACTGTGTGATGTTTGACGCCTACTGGAGAGATCACATCACCTTGACATTCCGTGTAGAGATAGTAATTACACCCATATAGTGTAGAGACGACGACGAGTCATTGCTAACTCTACGTGTCACTACAACTCTTGACAATCGTGTCCTGATTCTATACTTCTGCCATACATTAGTGTACAAGGAGGAGTACAGGCTTCCCTGAGGTTCAGTGCAGCATTTCAAGCTAATTTTTGAAAGGTAGAACGACAATGACATGGAAAAGAATTTTGTGCAACCTCCGACAGTAAAAACTATGTCGGCCTGCTGTGTGATAGGCTTCAAAGACGCTCAGCTAATTCCCATTCTTGAACATGTACCATTCTAGTACTTATTCTTGTCTACGTATAGAAATGAAGTTTCATGGAAAATTTAAATCTACAGATAAAATCTTTATCGAGATATCTTGTCTCATCTTATATTCACATTGTTCTTGTTCCTTTATTTTGGGTTTCATATCAGTGCTTTAATAAAAGTCTATACACCAAGCCACCATAAAATGAAATGTTGAGACAGTTAGGCTACATGAGTTAAATGTTTAAGTCTCTTATAATTGTACTTTGTATGTATAGAAATTTATTTCTTTTGCTATTTTATTGTGTCATTATGGTTATCCTTAAGAGCAATGTAAACATACTCAATAATGCTCAGCCAAATCCCATGGAGTGGCATGTACCATCATCGAACTTAAAGTCTATAGATCTGTTTTCGAGATATTATGCAGACAGACAGAATTTAAATATTTCCAGCACCTGGAGTGATATACTTTGCTAACGTTCAGCGAAACATATTATACAATACGTTACTGTAAGCTTCTACATCTGACCTCAAACTAAACAATCCAGTGTCTTTAATCAATTCAAATTGTAGAAAACACAACCTAGTTTTCAGAAAAACCAGTAGAGTGTAATTTCTTTGTTTGAAGTTTATTTTTGACGATGGAAGGATTGTGAAGGAAACAGGATTTTTCCGGTTACTTAAGGTGCCACAATGCTTTAGTATGATTTTTTTGTTTTAAACCAATTTTTAATTATGTACTAGGTTAGTTATTTACATGAAGAAGAGATCAGATTGAAGATCTCGGAACGTGGTGTTACTGATTTTTTGTTTCACTGAACGATGGAAAATATCCGGAAAATTCCTGTTTCCTTCACAACCAGTATACAACTAAATAATCCTTACAATTTGCCTTATTATTATTATAAAACATTTCTGTTGGTATATTATATCTTAAATTATAATCGAAATAATAATTTTAACTACTTCAAACTTTTATTTGTTACTAGTAGTCTAATCTCGAGGCCGTGAAGCGAAGGAGACTCATTAATATTCCTTATCAGTAGCAGGAGCGGCAGTTGTCATAAGGGCTGATCGCAATTGTTATCAGTAGACAAAGCATGTAATAAGGGCTGACAGTCTTGTTATCACCACAGATAAGGTCGATACCAAGGTTCTTGCGTCACTTGTTCCGATGACGCATTCATGGGCATTAAATTGGCATTCCATCTAATATTAGTAAGGGATCTTCCACGAATAATAATCACTGTGAAAGTATCTATTGCTCAAGTAAGATGAGATGAGAGTTTCTGAGAAAAGTTGTAATCAGCTAATTCAAGACTTCGCAAAAAATGTCACCTTCGCAAACATTTCCAAATTTTAACTCGCATTTTTAGGTACAACAGGAAGATTTGTTAAAATCGATTATGAATTCAAAGCATTTAAAATACACTAAATTCAGTTATGCAAATAACAGCATACAAATCAAGTATTTTACATACATTCGCCAACACCTTCATTGATGAATTATTAAAATAAAGTGTTCTCGTTAAATATAAAATTATATGAATTACTCTTCTTCAAAATACTTGTGTCGATCTGCGAAGTGCTCTCTGCGCATTAGCAATTATAAAAATCACCTTTTTGCCCAGAAAATTGAAAATTAGGTGACCAATTGGCAGTGTAAATATTAAGATTGCCCTTATTATTCAGACCTTCCAATCTATTATACCCAACAGCTATACATCCAATAACCATTATTAAGCTACTTTGAGTGATAATACTGCTGGAAATATAAATTGGATATGTAAATTCTAGTGATTATTTTCCCCAGTATCATTCACTTATTAATGTAGCACAAATAATGCCCTACCATTTCGACAAGGAAGAATATGTATTCACGTTTTCAACGCCTGAGGAAGAGGTTAGATTTCAGTCCTAGAAACGTTGTGTTCTATTTTTGTAACATGTAACTATGGCAAATGTAATCCTATTATCCTCTCTCCATATCGGTCTTTGCAACTGGGAAACAATAATGCAGCCTCTTCAAAGGTTTATTCAGATTTCAAGAAAAATGGCAGTTTATGTCCAGTAATATGCTCTACTTTGCCCATTACCCACTTTAACATTTAATGAGATAAAGATAACAATAAATATGATTTCGATATTTTTTGTGTCAATTGCTCTTCCCTCAGCACACACATGAACAAAATTACGACTTGTAATAAGCTAATGATTTAAAGATGTTATTCTTAAGTGCTCTAAAAATTTCTTCACGGAGAACAAGTTACATGCAAGTGATGTGAAGGAAACAGACTTTTTGACTGATTATTCATGCTAACAATGGCTTAAAGGTAATATTTTTCAGTAAAAAAAAAAAAAATGGTGAAACAAAAATTTAGGAAGTTCTAACGTATTTTCTGTACATTTTGGCAAACTTTCAGCTACATAATTTGTTTTTTTAAATAGTGTGGTATGATTGCGCTGATAAAAAAATAATTCTATGGCTTTAACATTCTAATAATAACTCAAATTGTATATTATTAACTATGCATCAAATTCAGTAGAAGGATTAATTTTTCCTGCAGTGTTTGATAAAAATAATATATCACTCATTAAAACTGTTTTGTAACTTTGTATTTCCCTTAAGCTAAAGAAAAAACTTACGAACATTTTATTTTCTACACAGGATACCGAACTAAACTTTGTAGGAAACGAATAAGCGTGAACATCACCAGAGTAGTAAAGATAAAATACGCATATCAACAAGCAGGAGAAGAGAGGAAATCATTAGCAGAGGTTGAAAATGTGTATAGCAATGGAATGAAAAAACACTGAAGGAGCCAATATCAAGAATAGGAGGATTATAACTAAATACGTAGGGTAGAAAGTCTTCGTTTGCCATGGGAATTTCTTTTAAACAAATATTGCCATAGATGAAGTGAGGATAATCATAAAACAATAAATACCAGAATAGAAGAGTACCAAAAAATTAAAAAAGGCTGGCATTTGAAAGTCTGGATAATACAAAAAAGACGATGCAATAACGTAATCCTGCATGTTATCATATTTTAAAGTCGGAATACTCAATGTTGACTAGATAAAGCGAAAGGAACAAGTAGTGATGGGATAAGAAAATCAGTACAGCAGGATGAGCAGGGAAGGAATATACAGTTCTGCAGACAGAGTATAGGTTAAAAATTAAGACAACGCTATAAAACGGTGAGAACATTGCTTCGCATCTTGCCACATGTGAAATTACAATACCTGAGATAAACGCGAATATGGGAAAGGAATAAATAGGGATGAGCTAGCAAAGCCGTAGACCATCAGATGAGCAGGGAAAGGAACAGTTATGCAAATAGAGTGCAGCTACCGTGGTAAGGATACGTTAAAGATCATAATGACCATGCTCCACATGCCCCTTTAAGTCAAAAAAGGGAAAGCCAAAAAGGCTAGGTAATGGGATAGTTGATATGGGATAAGAACACCAGCAGAGCGGCAGATGAGCAGGATGGAATGTGCAGACCTGCAGACAGTGCAGGTACCCAGCCAAGCCAACGCTAGAGGTCGTGACATCATGACCCCACTTGCTGCCGTGTTTGTACCACTTTCTTCTTCCTCTTTACTTGCTAGTTGTGGCTCACTATTACATTTAGCTTTCCTTTTTTAGTGTCAACATGTAATAAGAAGAATAAATTATTGCAGAACTGATTATTATAGAATTAGTAACTTATTTTATTGAGTACCATCCGTATCAAAACCGGAATGAACAAGGGTAATCTCCGAATGTATTAATTTATATATAAGAAGTAAACTGATAGTCCGAATTTGCAAACTCAAACCTTTGTAACGCAGTTCGTATTCTCTGAGTATGATTTTCAGCCTCATGATATTGTTTCATAGTTTGAGATGTTATGTTTACTGACATATATGTATGTACACTATATATATATATATATATATATATATATATATATATATATATATATATATAACCCAAACCGCTTCTTTATTTATTGCTTCAAATGCCTAAAAAGGCTTTACAAACTTTACTGTCTCACCAAGAACAATGAGGCCTCGTGGTAAAGACATCTTGGATGAGTTCCTTGAAAATATAAATTGTATGCATCCTAAAATAAAATATATCGTAGACGTTAATAACGGCAAGCGTTTACTATTTTTGGACATAACAACAACGAGGAAGTTAGACGAGAATATAGGACATTTGGTATAAAAAACCAACACACCATAGATATCTAAACGGCTATCTCTGTCTAAACGATGGCAAATGTTCGAAACCCTGTTATCCTTCCATAGTTTACTGTTTTGTGTCGTTTAAACACAATACAAGTTTCCATTTTACAAATAAACTAAAACACGTTTGAATTAACATTAACTAATTTTTTTAATATGATACACCAACTTAATTCTACTATCAAAGATAACGGGTTAAATTGTTAGAGGTTTAATATCGGTTTTATGGATAAACATTAAGATATTTTTATTATAACCGGCTCGTAAGGTTTATTCAAGGGCCACGGTTCGCCGGATAGTTTCGGTGGTTAGGTGCCTTTATTGATTTATTTATCGGAGCCGCATATTTATTTATCGCTCTAAGGGTTCAAATATTTATACAAGAGATATAAAAGTGTTGCTGATTATTTATCCCGGTGTCTTTTTGGTAGGAAGAAAGTACGAGACAAGAACACTATAGTGTATGTTCATATCACAATTTAATTCATTCAAAATATGTCACAAAATTACATACAAGGTTGAGGCTAATGTGTTTTTAAATATACCTCAGGGTTTTACTTAGTTTTTATTAGGTGTGATTCCTGTCATCATTTCAGCATAACAATTTCAGATTAAAAGCTCTAGCATGTATAATAATTACACAAAATAGCTCGTTCATTCTCATATAACTGCGGGTTCAATTCACAGTTCCCTTATTAAATTAATGCGTGAAAACTGTCATCTCTTTTCATTTTATTAATAGCACATCAGCTACATCAGCACATTCTCTGAACATTGTTAAATGTTTTTTGTAGAGGACGCTTTCTTAGTATTTAGGTTTGCGCGGACGGTGTCGTAACTAACATCGATGTTTTCTAGTTCATATCGCTTTGTACATTAGCTCACACAATTAAATCCTTGTCAACTGCTACTGCTAATAAAACACACCGCCTGTACTGTTGACTTGAAGGAGACGGATCCGTATCATGATTGGTTGAAGCGGAACCATATAACGACGAGTGTAAAACGGAATCTGACCGCGAAAATACATCAATTCATTCTTAGCCTATATGATAAAAACACTCAATCAGTTATTTAATCTGAAGGATTTAGTATGATAGGCCTTATGAAATAAGCCCAAAGTAATTAATTTAAGTCTGTTCATAATAAATAAATAATAGTTGTATAATCTACCTTGATTTAATTTCATAAAACTAGTTAAATATATTTTACATGAACAAGAGTAAGCGTACATGTTGGTGCAGGTTTTCAGCATTTTGCAGCAATATATAAAAAAATTCAAAACTCAGTTATATATAAATGTATTTTTATGAAACTTGGTACATTTATTCCAACTAACATGGGGAACATAAAATTGGCACATAACACTAATAAAACAAAAATAAATAAATACTTTTTGTATCTTAAACAAAACAAATGTGTTTTTTTGTATTTTTGTTTACACATATATAAATATTTTTTTTAATTTATGGTCAAAATATATATATACCAATTTGTAGCCTGTATCTTGCCCTAAATAGTCTAATAAAGCAAAAAGTGCCCCATTATGTTAATTTTTAAGGAAGATGTTAATTTTTTAGTAAAATACTGCAGTAACATAAAAGTAGTAATTGGCACTGAGGGGAATGGCCTGTCACAAATGAATGGCACTGGCTGCATGACCTCCACCACTTCGCGTGGCACTCAAAGGGGTTACCAAAAGTTATTAATATGGCTTCATTATAATATGCTTCCTGCTTTTGGACAATTTGACGCTGTCTTTTTTGTTTAAATTGCTTTCCTTCTTAATTATTACCAAGGCACTTCTTGTTACCCTTGGATAATAGTGGGACATTTTTCAAGAACTTTTATTTCGCCGAATTCTGTTCCTCGTTTAGTTCTATTACTTTGTCCCGCTATGGCCGATTTCCTGTATACTGAAGTTCCGTGTAGTTGGTATATTCAATAACTCGTGAGGATATTTAAGTGTTTGTTCCCCAATGTAGAGTGGGGCCACAACAGTGGCTTCAAGTCTTTCATTTGTCTCAGACAGCTTTACAGTTAAGCTTTGAGGTAGCTTGCATACAGTTTTGATATTATGTCGTTCCTCAATTTAAGGAATGTAGGCCAGTTCTGGACGTTCTTAATTTAAACTTTGATATAAATGTGGCACATTCTGATGTTTAACTTTCGATCGTTGTTTTTAAAAGCTTTATTGAAATGTTGTACTCTTTCGTTATAATGTTTTATATACACGTAATTCCCTCTGTATTGCTTTCCAGCCATCTTTGACATGTAAGTTGCATGATAGTTATCAATGTATTCAGTACATCGATCCTTTGGAATAGAAGGTGGGGGTGTTATTGTGATCCTCGTACTTGTGATTGATTTGTGCTCGACACTTGCATCCTGTCCAGTGACAACGCCTGGACTGGACTCCCAGCAGCGTTTGGGTCTGTTTGAACCCTTTTCTTTCCCTTCTTTCTGTTCTTTACTTTTGTATGTATTAATACCTCCCCCTCCTGACGAAGAGGATAGATTTCAATATTTCAAACGTTGTTTTATACCTTTTATAACCTATAACGATGGCAAATGACCGAAATCCTGTTATCCTTTCAAACCATCCAACGTCAATAACATCTTCAAACAAATGAGTAAAATACGTTTGAGATTTCATTAAAACTAAAGACAAAACGTGTTATAGTAGCAGAATGATGATTTTAAATTAATTTCACTTGCACTTGCAGTACACTAAGGATTGAAATATGCGACTAAATCATTGAATCAGCGTAGAACGGTAGATGAAGTTACTACAGTGTTTGAAGCGAAGATTTGTGATTCATGTTACAAAAACTGACCCAAATGATTTCTTTTGATCTGAACTCGAATTATGCAGCAGCTAGAGCCTCCAGCTCGATGTTGGAGGGTTTAATTTAGTTGAAGTAAAGAAACATAAATTAAAATAACAGAACGGGTTACAAAAAATTAGTTATGAATGTAAACACCATAAAAAATCCAAGGTACTAACTTAAGTATATTTGGATTCTGATCACCATATAAACATTGTTTGGTGATATAAAGTGCTTGAAATCACCAATCTCACACACACACACACACACACACACACACACACACACACACACACACACACACACACACACATATATACGTATTTTTTTTAAGCGAATCGTGTCTGTAAATGGCCTTTGATTGATAAAATAAGTTCAAAACCATTCGAAGAATTCTTTGTTATAGTTCGTTTTTGGCAATGGAAGGAAACTAGATTTTCCGAACATTTGCCTATGTTCTGTAATGCAATAAATCATTAACACTACATTTCGACATATGCCATCTGATCTTTTCCGCAGGTGGATTACTAAATTAAAACATAACTACAATCTCATTCGGAATAAACAACTCATAGCAGAGCGTTCTGGAACATACAAGACAGGAATCACAATAACCATGTTGTGTGTCAACTCCATGCTCAGTATTCTAAAACATGCAATAGATCAAAATAAAACACTAATTAATGAAACCAAACTAAAGAATATATCTGCACTGAACGACCAACCACTGAAAACTGGCAAGAGTAAATGGCGATCGTCATGGAAGAAAGAAGAAGGTGCCAAATCAAGAAAAGGACGAGGGCGTTGTATTCTTTTATTACAATTATTACGGGTTAATACTAGAATAACGTCTCAAAACCATACTGTGACTCCACAAGGTTTATTAGAAATGTCTACTCTGTTTGATAGTTGAGGTTTCCTTGTTATTTCATTTGCCAGAATTAACATCCAAAACGGCCTAATTTCGACTAATCGGCCACTAACTTAATAACGTTTCATAGGTTTAAAAAAATATTTTTTTTTTATATGCAATTTTCAAAAAGTGAAACTTTACATTCAACAAACATATTTAAAAACTAATATTAAAGAAGCAAAGTTTTTGAGGTTTCTCAATTTATTAATTATTTTTACAGTTTTTAACGTATATGGAATGCCTTTATACACAGTCCACACACAGGAAATAAACGATGCACAAATTCTCAAAAGTACAAAATTCTCTTGAGAACCATTAAATCACTTGATATTCCGCTGGAACAAAAACGCCACTTTTCATATTCTCGTGACATAAACAACAATTTATTATAGTTGTCGTATTAGAAAAATAATAAGGCAATTAAAGTGGGAGGTATTTGTTGAGAGCGGTCCGAGTACGCGTGATTTATGATAGCACACGCAAGAATCAATTATTGGGCTCTGAGGACCTATACATCAGTTGATTCTCATGCACCACGGGGCTACATGATTCATACCAGTACTTTACTAGTTTACAATTAATTTACTTCTGACCACGTTTTACCCACTTATAGGTGTATGTTATTTTTTTAACCTAAACAAACGCCAACGCAGACATTGTGTAATACATTGGATAATGGTGGGTGTGCTCTGTGCGTGTTTGAGACGTTATTTATTGGTCATTAAACAACATCTTAGTCCTGCTAATTGGTGGCTATTTTCTTGAAAGGAAGGGAATTTCTTACGTAACAATGCTGGTCCAATGGATAATCCTTGCAGTATGCCATGTTGAAAGCACTAAGGGATCATTAACTTAATGAAACACACTGACTATGTTAATTTCTTCGCAAGTTGGAAATTAGATATAGGAATCCCCGGTCTGTGTGATTCAAAATTATGATTGGTGGTTAAGTGATCCAAAAATCATACATCATAAGATAAAATGGCAAACGTCATGGATTTTTTTAATAACTCAAATTTGTTATAATTTTTATGGCGATGGTTCCGTTTAGTTTGTTTCTATCCCACTTATCTAAAAAAAAGAAAGTTACAACAAAATTATAATTTGGAAAAAGTCGCAAAGATTGAAGGGTGGTCATTTTGATTTTGAACCAAAACTTGTTTATAAGTAAAAGCTAACAATCACTGTTGGTTTACCTCAACTTTTTGACTAACAAAAAGTACTGTATTTAGTTTTCCATATTGGTTTTCCCAAAACAGTCCTTCTTAGTACACTTTTTATAACTAAGTGTCATTACAGTATTCGCTAGCAGAGATATTTACTTATGTAATTTTAGGTGTAACCGAAAGTATTTGATTGCCAAATTTAATGCACACAGTCGTTTCACAATGTAGATCAAATCGTTTATCTGTTATTGGCTTGACTTATGGCCATCGTTATTTTGACAGCCATTCACAATCCATGATGCGAATTTCTTCTCCAATTTGACAAGAAAAGAGTCTGTGAACCGTTCAGTGAACATTCAAAGATATCGATTAATACTTGTCCACGCTTCAAAAAAATCTGGTTTCCGAGTAGCGGGATCACAATCCTGCACTATCTAAGGAGAGAATGCCAAATGGTCATCCGTTTCTGGGGAACGGATGGACCCCACTACCCCCGCCCCACCTTGTCGACCTGCCAGGCCAGTCGGGAAGCTCTACAAACGGCTCTCATCCGGCCTCTCAGCTCAAATCATTCTTTTAATTACTCCCCATCGATTTCGGTCTCCAACAAACTAGTTTTGTGAGAAACCGTTCAATTTAACAGTGTCCGGAAACGCGGCGCTGCTTTACTCTGCTTGCCCTCCCACCGGACGTGGCTCCTACACATGTCGTACACGCCGTAACACTTTGCAGTCAAAGTGCAAAGTAGATAATGTTTTACTTGCTGTTCGCCATTGTTCTGCTTGTAACTCACTCGTTGTACAGAACTGTAAACACGACTGAAAAAGGGTAGCCTAATCTTTTCCAAAATAGTCTTCCTCCACTATGAATGAAAGGTAAATTTAAAGAATTTTGAACGTTAATATATACAAGCAACTCCTTAATGTCTGGCATGATATAAAAATTTGAAACCCTGCTCTTTTTATTCTAAAAATTGATCCTATGAAATGTATTTGAGTTACAGACTTTTTCAGGATATACTGGATACAACGTCGCATTTTCCGTTAATAATAAACTCTCATTAAAGTATACTTTGCCTTTTAATGAAATTTACAATAAATTCCGGTATATCCCTCAAACTTAAACATTTTTAAGGTTATTTAACAACAGAAATAGAAATCAAGTAAAACAGACTTTATGACTACTTTAACAAGATTAGAAAGTATTTCTGGCCTCCGAACGAGCTGACACTAATGCCTCTGGCTATCAGATGAAGCTACAGCTGCAAGCACTGATGGCGACAAACGAAATACATAAAAGAAAAACTTAAAATTTGTAACTGTGAAAGAACTTTCTTAAGATGTGCACCTGTGAGTCGGCGATAAGACAAAAGGGCACTCACCATAGCTTTATAGCGTTACCAACACTAATCACACAATAAACTGTAGATATACCACATTTTATAGAGAGCATATTCTTTATGTCTCACATAAAAAGAGTAATTAGCATTTGTTTTTTTATTTAGAGTAGTTGCTTGTTACAACTTCGATTTACTGTGGAATTCAGCACTATGCATCACTTATTAACTTAATTACAATTAAAAGTTGTATAAAACAAACACCATACATAAATTAATTCAATGGGCTTTTTATAATGTAAAACACCGAATACTAAATCTGATGTATATTAAGGAAACGAGGGTGGAGGTTGAATGAGCGTTGATTTTAACTATATATATTGTTTATTTTTTAATGGTTAATGAAACTTAGTAGTATTTGAAATAAGCAATATTTACTTTGTTAAAAAAAAGCACTCCCAACTCTTGTGTTTGGTTAGAAACTGAAAAACAAAATTACTACTTTTTAATATATGTATTTAAATTTTGAGCTTTAAGGTTGTGCAATTAATTTCTGGGTGCAAAAATATTTTTTTTTTTAATTTTTAATGCAATAGCCCTTTTTTTGTTGAAGTAATTTTGTAAGAAGTTGATTTAATAAATAAAACATAAGTCACTCTCTCCTGTCTTAGTTTATGTACGATTACATTGTGTTAAACGTTTGTATTCTTATCTTTAACAGATTCTTAGACATGATTATAAAACGTCCTACGATAATGCATCAAATTCCTACCCCTCTTTGCCGAATAAAATCGTTTCTCTATTTCTCCCTCTCTTAAAAAAGGCATCTAACCTAACCTACCTATCACCTAATCTAACCTAACCTATATAGGGCTTGGAAAAAAATTACTCGACTAGTACAAACATTTATTGAACCTAAAATTGATTGCTCCACTATAAGACAAACTGTGTTTAAATCTTTCACTGAACATTATCTCCCACGACGACGATGTAAGCAGTAGCTGCGGACAATTTTTCCTTTCTCCAGGGAGAACAGACGCCTAGGGCAGCAGCTCCCTGATGAGTTTTGCTACTTCCTCATTGTTGACGGCTCTCACAACACTGATTGTTGTGGTCTCTTTTCAGATTGTTGAGCGGTGGACATAACCACCAACACAAACCCTCAATTAAATTTGTCTTGTATTTAATTTGAGAATTTAACTACGTCAATGTATCAACCTACAATTAAAAACAAGACAATGAACAATAAAATTACAAAGGTTGTAACATTTCCATGGAACAGGTGAAATAGAGATCTCAGTTCTTGAAGCTTCTAAACACAGTTCAACTGGCCAAACTCTAAATGCATTCTATCTTGGCAATCTTATTCAAATATAACTAAAATACTGACTATAACATTAAATTTAAAAATGCGTTTTCCGCGCCATTTATTTGCATTGTCTCTATCTAAATTTTAGTGGGTCTCATAGGAGAAATATTGCGCTACATTAGAACGTTCCTCAAACTGTAATATTTTTACCCTCATACGGAACAAAAAATAAATATCTACACATGTGCAATAAATCCTCAAAATTTCAGACAAACACTAATTGAAATAACATAGCCATTTTTATCAAGTAGTATGAACAATGGCATATGAGGTTTGACTGCGAGGTTTCTTTTTTTAAATAGACTTTGTTGGGCCTTGGGTTAACTTTGGATTTCTTCGTGGTTCGACATGTCAGGAATCTCATTGAAAAAGTGAGAGAATCGGTAGGGATGGGTTGGAGCCAAATTGTAAAATTTATAAATAAAATAAGTAAATTTATTTTACTGCTTTTGGTTTAAGTACCGGTTGTACTGGTGACCATCTTTATTATAGCCCAAAAGAACATTTCAACATTTTCTGACCTTATTTTTCAGTCTATAATAACTGTAGCTGTCTCATTTGGAGGCTATATTAATAAGCACCGAAAGGTTTTTTTTATTTTCTGTATGTTTTAACTGATTATGCAGGGGGAAAATATCCCTTTTTTGTGTTTTACCTATGAGTACTCAAAAGTATACACTTTACGAGAAAAACTAACTAAAAAAGCTTTTGGATGCGTCTTCATCACACCTCCCATGATTCTTCTACTAAACATAAGAGCATATTAGTGTTTGACGTTAGACATTGTTCTTAACGAATAAAACTCAAAATCGTTGTTCTGCAGAATATTCCTTAGTGTGCACGTTTTATATTAAGTTCACAAGTACAGGTTCGTACAAGATTTAAGTCCTAACTGTGACATACTGGACCATGTATAGATCAAATGGTTCGATGACTTAGAAAACTCCAACTCTCTGCTCAGTTCTGAATTGGAATGGATGTATTTAATTAAGATCGAGTGTTTCATGTTCAAAGCCGTAATCCAAATCGCCGAGGAGCCCGCGGTCTCACGGGCTTATCGGCCTGCATTGTTGGCATTTTATCAATGGCCTCACAATGACGCAGACTGCGTTCTCAGGTCGACACTTGATAGAGTGTGATACCGGCATTGATTGAGCACAGCTCGTGATATGTTATCACTTGATAACGGGTCACTGTGAATTCAATTTTGTGGGACCGAAGTGAATAACACAATCCCATAATAATCACCGCTCTTGGCATGTTACGAAGTACTTTTGTATTTGTATTTTTAATTACATTTCGTAGGAACTTTTTGTGACTATCATTCTCATACGTGGCAGAACTTCGGAAAAAAATATGACATATCTTCACTATTCACAACTCACACAGTTGTCTCATTATGAATGAAACTTAAGACAGTACATCCTTGAATTTTACATTTAAAGTATCGTTGGACATATTGATAAATTTTTCAGAAATAGTTATTTTGTCACGAGCTTTTAAACTTCGTAATTTTTAAGATTTTAAATGGTCGCAATTTTGAAATTTAATTAACAAATTCAACGAAACATTTTTCTTTGATAGTTCTTGACATCATAAATAATATCCACTAGTTTAGTTACGTGGTTTCAAAAATAGTATTTTTCAAATAAATTTATAGTGCAATGAAATTGTAAACACAACTATATCTATACCACTGGTTACATTTAGTTTTTGGTTCCGAAAACAGATTTCGGAAGGTCATTAAAATTAGGCGCGTCCTATTTTAGCATATCTAATTCTAGCTATACACAAATTTAGATGGTCATCTTCAACATGATGACCTAAGATTTGGGCCTTTGTACTTCTACTTCCTTATCTCCATAATAATGATAAGTCCATATGGTGGGCTTAGTTATTTTATTTTAATCGACTCATTGATTTATTGAGTGTTTGGGAGACTTTTAAAATCATTTTTATGTTTGATTAGCTATTTTTTATAATTACATGGAATATTAACTTTACGGCCTCAATAATATTACACACATTCTGCTTAGAGGAGTGTATTCACGCACCAGGTGTGGGGAACTCGCCCTACTGGGTGCTAGAAATTACCTGCAGCCTACCTCCAAAGAGAGTCCCATTGGAGAATACATACTGTAGGTTTTCCCAGGGCGTGCTCAAGGTCAGAGAAGGTTGTAAAATTCTCTATACCAACACCTCCCCGCCATGCTACAGAGAATCAAAAAGTTCGTTCCCTTCAATAAACGCTAGACCTTCTATCATATCTGCTCCTGGTTAAAATAATTTTTACATCAAGACCCTCTATACTACCTCCGCATTCCTGATCGGAACTGTTATAAATTCAGATCACCACGAACTTCCACCTCCGGTTCTATTGTTCCGGGCCTCAGACAGGGGTCACAATAAATCGCCACTTAAAGGGGTTTAGTTGTATCTAAGCATTTCCAAAATTCGCTACCCTGTCTCGATGTACAACTTAGGGATTTCTTCTTCATCGAAAACTTGAGATCAGTGCTCATCATTTTGATAAATCTCCCCTTACCCCAAAGTCCACACTTGGAAGTGACCTGTTACGCTATTTTCTTGGCAAGGATGTTCGAGAGTTTTCATCAAGAACATCACCATTAGCCTTTACTTGTATAGGGGTGGTGCAGTTAATATTGGAAAACATTTTTGTATGTTGAACTGATAGTTCATTAAGGTTCACTTCCCTGAATACGGTAGTAAAACTTAGGCCTAAATAAAATATAAAAACACCGAAAAAAAACGGCTGAAGATATAAAAATCTAGAACTTACACCGTATGTAGCCTAAACGACTTTATAGCTCTCGTGAGAGACATGATTTAAGAAAATTGCATTTTTATTTTATTCTTTGATAACGAAATTTAATTTTTTATGCACAAACAGGTTACTGTTTAAAGCAAAATATAATTACTTATGTATGGTACATACTTTAAAAGTGCTTTTTTTGTAGAATAAAAAGTTTTTTTACTTTTTCTGTATTCAGGGTAGTTAACTTTTGGTAATTATTGAAAGCAAACTAAAAGAATATATCTGCACTGAACGACCAACCACTGAAAACTGGCAAAAGGCCAATAGTATATCGCGATCGTCATAACAAAAAGAAGATAGTGCCACGTCAGGAAAAGTGTGGGCCTTGATTATTTTTATCTAAATTATTACTAGTTAATTCTAGAAGAACGTCTCAAAACCATACTGTGACTCCACTGGAGGCTCTAGCTGCTGTGTAACTCGATTTCAGATTAGGAGAAATCATTTGGGTCAATTCTTGTTACTGATAACATGGATCACAATTGTTAATTAGGGATCGTTACTTGGCTCAGGAAAAATTCCTCTATTCATTTCATTTTCTCCCATCATCCTCTTTCTCATAGTACCAGAGACTCTTAGAGGCAGGAGAAATTGTAGGCTATATTACCTGTTATTGTTAACTGATATCAGTTTAAATATAACTAGCTACTCTCTGTGTCTGAGTATGTCATTAGGGCTACTATATTAGTAAGTTTTAGTATTGAAGTACTTTATTTTCACTAGGACCAAAGTTTTTTTTTAATATGCCCAATACATTTAAAATTAATAATTTCTTATTAAATAATGGTATATTAAGCTAAAAAAAATCTGGCTTTGAAAATATTGTTGGTTACCAGATTTTTTAAATAAAAAAATGTACTGTTAAAAACATACTAGTATTATCTTACTGAATCTATATTGGCTAGCAGTCAATGTATCATATTGGTTATCATGACCCAAACATCAAAATATTTTCTGAAAAGTATGTTTTTAAATAGAGTTTGACGGAATAAATATTGTTTCCAGATTCAAAAAATGAACTTGTTTTGAGAAAGCCAAAAGTTGCTGCTACTAGTGTCTAAAAAAGCAAACAACCAATATTTTTGAAAAATGTAATTTTTTTTTAAAGATAAAAAATTGTCTTTACCAAAGTCTGAATTTTTTTTAATAAAAAAGTAGTAATCAATTTTTTCTATAATGCAAACAGTTTCAGAGAGTCCAATATTGAATTTATTTTTTTACAATGTAAACTTTTGTAATCCATGGTTATGCATATTGATAGTGTAAACTTTGGACAAATACTACAAATTTCAAATAATTCATACTATAACAATCAGCAATAAAATTTCTGAATATTTCAAAATAATTGAACCATGTGTGTTTTTTGTGTAGGTTTATACTAATATAGGTATTGTTTCACCTAGTTTATTTTTCGGTTTGATACTCCATATGAAATTGTTTTATATATTTTTACTCGTAGTGAGGTGTTAAACAAGGATCCGTACATAGTAAAACTCAAGTTGTTATTTGCTCATGTAAATTTTATTAAACCTATTTTTACATCACTGAATGTATTTTATACATTTATACATGATTATATAAACTGCTTTGGACAGAACTGTATAATTTATGTCACAAACCATAAAAATAAAGTCAAGAAGAAATGTTAAATAAATTATAACAATAAATAATTTCGAAACAAACCTTAATTACAAACAATTAACCTTGTGTAACATTATTACCAATACTTCATCACCGTTTCTAAAACAATATCTTGTTGCATAATTTATTATCTAGTGTTCATTTTTAGTTTATTTTACATTTTATGCTATTCATCAAAAAGTAGACATCAATTCATTAATCATAGTCATGCCAAAACAAATATTCACTTTTTAATTTCAACAACAATAAAAACAACATAGAAACCGGTGAAATACTGGTTGCTCTAGTTAACTGTCTATGAATTCAAAATTTGTCAATAACTTAGACTTACTTATGATATATTCGATTTCCATAAAGTTAATAAAATAAATCTCCATAAATACTGGTAATTTGAAAAGAGATCAATAACTTGGTAATGAACTTTCAGGCCATGAACATCAATATGAGAAAATCAGACCTATCTTTGCTTAGTATGATCATACAAAAATGTTCAATTTAGATGAATAAAAGGCCAAGAAATATTATGCAAGAATACTGTTAACATCCATTAGCTAACAACTAAATTTTCAAATTACCAGTTAACAAATCAGATTGAACAAACTTGTATGAATCTCAAATTATTCCAACCCACTCCCTCTTTAATGAAGCAAAAACAAGTAATGGCTGAACAAATTTGGTGAAAGGCAATGCCCAATACATGGAAGTGTTAAATATCAATACTTTGAATCAACTAAAATAAAATTAGTAACATTATTATTCAACAAAAATTGATCAAATCATGCATTTTAAGCTGTAAAATTGTTTCATAAGCTTGCCAAACACATTGATTAGGTCTAATAAGAAATGCAGATTAAATGTTTTTGATTTTGTATGCTTTTTTTCTTTTTTATAAGACTGAAATCCAATCTAGTTAGATCTAGCCATAAAAATGAATAGATCTAATAAGAAGTACAAATTCCAGTCTGCTATCATTATATTATGCTAAATAAGTATGTTTCCATACTTAAAATTCCGTGAAAAGGAATCCACACAACTGAAATCTGTTCTACATAGATCTAATCATAACAATGATTAGATTTAATAAGATGTGCAGATTTCTTTTTTCACATCTTTTAGGCTTTATGGGGAATTCAACTACTGCATGAAATCTGTTCTTATGAGACCCAATCAGTGTTAAAGACTTAGGGACATTAAATGACTAACTTATTTGTCACAAAGAATTTACGTCACATGCTACTGATACTGCCAGCAGAAATGCCAACACAAAGCTGATACAGATACAAATTACATAGACTACCAGATTATGAGGGTGCGAAATCAGCAATTTCTTATTATGAGTTAACATAATGCTTGTAAAAAGATCTGGGAGTTTCCAAACAGTTCATGTTGAAAGTCAAAAAAGGAATACTGGTAAATTCAAACAGTATCAGGAACAACCTTGTAATACAAGGGCTATAAACATTATGTACACAATAATACACTACAAATGTACATATTATACAAAATTTAAAGTCTTTACATTTAATCTAGTCAATAACGTTTAAGTACAAAATGACAACAAAAGTAAGGTTGGGGCGTCGCAGTTGGCAGTTCATTAACTATCAAGTGCGCCCGACCCAAACTTCCATGACTTAGCATAATAGTAACAGGAACATCATATAGCTTCGTTTATCAAAACAAAACAAATTTATGTAATAAATTAAGATTTCACCCGTGACAATGGGGAAATCGTAACCCCCCCCCCAGCCCCCCCCATATATATTCAATGACATTAAAACGCCCCGACATGCACAACAATATGTAGTAAAAATCAGTCGTCAGCCCAAAAAACTGAGCGCTGTATCTTTCTTGTCCATTATATTTGACTTAGTTTCGTAATGATCACAATGATATAAATATATGTACATACAATCATACATGCACACAATATCACACGACACGTGTCACAGCACGTCTTATCAGTCAGGGCGAACACCAACGAGGTAATAAAGCACAGTTCCAATGAAGGAGTTCTCAATTAAATAAATAATACGAAAGTCGAAAGTCTCTATATTAAGAACGGTAGAGCTAGACTTCGGTCGCTAGCAATGTGTCAGGGTGGTGGGGGAAGTGTTCGTCGATGACGTAGACACTACTTGAAGGTGATAAGACCCCACTACTGGTGTCCTTCTCGTGTGGTCGCTTCAGTAGCGATGAATCACTGCAAAAAAAAAAAAAACAAATATTATTAATTTCTTTGATAGGAGAGATTTTAAATTTTAAAACACTTAATATGTGAAAATCAGTTCAGTTAATGTATTTATATATAGATAATAACATTTTGAAACAGTGAAATTCCGATAGTACAATAAAAAACACTAAACAAAAAAAAAGGAAATTAAGAGTTAGAATTTACGATTAAAGATTAAAATTACATAGGCTACTATATTTTTAACTAAAGTTTTCTTACGGAAACAATTTATAAATCACCAAAGAGCTTAAAACTTGAGGTACACTATTACTTGTACATATAAATATTTTATGAAGAATTTTATATTTTTATTCGGTTGCAATACTGGCCAATGACAAAATTTGATTTCTTGTTAAAGGATTATAACATTACTAATTATTCAAAATAGATGAATATGAAATTTACCTTGCATTGCAAAGTGATGAGTCGACAGAGAGGACTGATATCCTCTTGTCTGAAGGTGTAGACCTGGTCAGGTTATCCAGGTCCTTACAGGACGCCCTGTTGCTCTGTCTGTGCACTGAAGCGTCTGTGTTTAACTGTTTATGTGATCTGCTCCTGTGCAGGGTGTACACTGGAGTATTGTCCACGGGAACTGGTTTTGGAAAGCACAAATTGTCATTTGGCAGCCCTCCCCCGCCGTCTTTCACACAAGGTCCCCAAGTGTTCTTGATCATGTGAGTGTCACCTCTCTTTGCGACACTGCTGTGAACAGCATTCTGTTCGTTCTGCATCCTGGCTTCATCATCTGCTCTTTGCTGCTCTCGTTTTCTTCTTTGTTTCATGCAGACGACCACAACAGCAGCAACAATGACTAGAACTGGAACAGCAGTTGATAAAGTTGCAATGACCACAACATGCTCGGTGGTCAATCCAGAGTCTATTGGTTGAGAAATGTGTTTTGATATGTTCCCAATACTTGCACTTTCTTCGTCTTGACAAACTCTTCCTTTCCATCCACCCACACAGTCACATCTGTAGCCATTAACTCGGTTGACGCACATTCCACCGTTGAGGCACGGATTGGAAGCACACTCATCGATATCAATGCTGCAATCCTTTCCAGAAAATCCAGGCCGACAGGAACATCGGTAATCGTTCACTAAGTTCATGCATATTCCACCGTTCGCACAAGGTTTTGCGAGGCAATAGTCGACCTTCTTGTCACAGAGTGTTCCCAAGAATCCCGGCACACACTGACACCGATAATTGTTCACTAGGTCGATGCAAGTTCCACCGTTCAAGCAAGGGTTGCCGTTACAATCATCGATGTTGGTCTCACAGTTGGTCCCGGTGAAGCCGGAGGGGCAAGTGCACTCGTAACCGTTGACCTTGTCGATGCAGGTGGCTCCGTTGCGGCAAGGGTTGGAAGCGCAATCGTCGATCTGGTGGTCGCAGTCGATACCGGTGTATCCTGGGACACAGTGGCAGCGGTAGCCTGTAGGAGTATCTTCACAGCTCCCTCCGTTCTCACAAGGCTGGTCATCACAGGTCTGAGTCGAGTTTTCACAGTGAGTTCCATGCCAGTTCTTGGGACATTCGCAGGTATAACCGTGTCCAGTGTCCTGCAAAAAATAAATCAAAATAAGTATATTGCATATTACACTCATATTCAATTTACTATATAAATTTATATAGTAATTAAGACTATCAGGAAGTGAAACAAGTTTTTTCACAATGATGTAAATTATGTTATATTTTGATTGTTAATATTTCGTGTACATACCTGACAACTCCCTCCATTGAGACAAGGCTGGTGGGCACAGTCGTCAATCTCCTTCTCACAGTCTGTACCAGTGAAGCCAGGAGGACAGTTGCAGGTGTAGGAGCCTTGCCCGGTGTTAAAACATGTTCCACCGTGTCGGCAAGGTTTGTGATTGGTGCAGTAATTGAGGTCCTGGTTGCAGAAGAGTCCTCCCCAGCCCTCGTTACAGAGGCAGTCCCAGGGCTTCTGGCAGGTACCATGAAGACACCCAGGATACCTCTCGCACTGGTCGCAGAGGGGACCTTTCCAGCCGTTGTGACACCTGTGACAAACAAAACAATATGGTAAGTTGACAATTACGATATTGAAACATTCTTAAGTATATTTTAATAGAAAGGCTAACCTATATTTACTAGAATAAAGAAACGCCGAAGTTAAATATTGAATGAAGTTTTTAACGTTTTGACTAACTAAAATAGTCGTTTAGATTCTTTGACTTGTCCAAATATCAATACTAGATTTGATGATGGAGATCTGAATGTTGCACAACTGTAGAAGATCTGTATTTAGTGAGGAGCAGGAGCAGGACAGGACGCGCGAGAAGGTGTCGGTGTGGGAAAGTGTGCCTTGCCAGCGGGCTACTGGCTGACATAGCAGCGCGGGCATGAGGCTATGTGGCGAGGTGACAAGGTTCCCACGAGACCAGCCAATACAACCCTCAATTTATACAGTACGGCATTCTGGTTTATATCTTTGTCCATTCTCATCATCACCAATTCACCATTGACAGTTTTGGAATTCCAAGAATTGTTTCTATTCTATTCGTTGTATAACAAAGGGATACTTACAGACACTCGTTGGGCTTGTTGCAGTGACCGTGCTGCTCATCACAACCAGGCGCGCACCTCGCTGAAACACACAGACAGACTGTTAGTTACGTCATATACACACACTCCCCTCCGCCGCAGCTGTATGAGCTGACAGCTGTCTCTGCCCCTGCAGCTGCTTCCCTTGGGGCTTTTAATCCTATTGTTTGTCGGTGACGCCGAGCTAGCCACGCCAACTTATTTGGCGGGACTCGATCGGCGTCCCCGAGATCGTGAAAAACGCTTAAAGGTCATGTGACTGAGAAGACGTTTCCCATCTCTAAACGTTTCCCAACAAATTCTACAAAATGTTTCCAAAACCTTACAATTAAATACATGCAATAAATTACGAGAACACTTTTTAATGGCTAAATCAATAAAAGCGCCCGAAGTAAAAGAAGGTATTTACTGAAGGCTCGTATAACGAGAACTGGAGCTGAAAGAACAGATCGCATGTTCGCTTGCCATCACCGCCCCAGGAGAGGCACACAGTGGCTGTCACGTGACCGCTATAATTGCCGACCTAAACGTCCATAAAAGCGCAACAGTTTTTGTTTACCTGGCGCGGCGTTAATCTCCAGCCTACTGTCGCGCACGACTTGGCACCGGTAACGCTCGGAGTTTGGACAGGGTCCAGCGCATTGTTGAGACTTCAATTACAGGCATTCAGAAAACTTAGCTCGTTCGGAAAAGCGTCAATAAAATAAACAGTGACCACGTAAAGAGTCTCAGAACATACAGAATATCCCGATTTCCCCCGGGAATAATCGGGTGAATAAGTCGTCTTGGAGGATACAAACGAGACGCAGTGATGTTATGATGGCTGCAGCGGATGATGGGGGTCAGGGCAGCGCGGTCGAGAGGCGAGATCACGAACTATTAATCCACTTCCTCCGACTCGCCTGCTCCACTACCATAAGAGTTGACGGTTTCCTGAGCAATGAGGCTGGGCAGATTGCGGGGCCGCGGTCGTGGGAACGCTGCGAGAGCACCTGGATTTATGGTAGGCCTAGTGCCGAACCGATTAACCGCGACCCTAACGCGTACTGAATGAAAACTGAGTGGGTAAAAATTCAAAATCTACTTGAGCCAGTACAATTGCATTTAAAAGTACTTTTGATGGAATCTTCTAAATTTCTTACCCAGTGCTTTCAGCCTCTTATTCGAATAACAGCTTAATCTAGGCAGAAGTAATGGTCCATAAACTCACGTTTGGTGCAATAGTCTCCCTGCCAGCCGTCGGAGCAGACTCGGTCACCCTGGGGCGAGCACGTGTAATGGCCGAATTGGTCGTTCCTGGGGCGACAGAGGTTGGCGCATCCGGGCCCGTAGTAGTGTTCGTCACACATGACACGGTACTCGTAGCTCAGAGCGGAGTGCGAAGACTTGTCCTCCTCCTCGTGCCATTCCATCCCTACGTCCAGCCACTGCTGCGTGGTCAGCCGCGTGATCAGCGTCTTGCTGCCGACCCCTGGAACACAGAAACACAATTCATGAGCATTGGCAACCCATCTTACTACAGAATCAAAATGTAAATCAACATAAATGTGTAACTTCTCTGCGTAGACACAACCCAACAAACCCAACTGTTCGCATCAGCGAACCCATCGTACACTGATGAAACAGCCCCAATAAAGCAGGCATACCAGAGTAACAGCGTCTATGAACGAGATGGGGGGCAGCTCGTCATTCAGAGGCGCCCGGAAAATTCGTGTGGTCGGGTGAAAAAAGAGATCCAAAGCGGCGACTGGTTTTAACTACCGAGAGCGAATGTTTTATTACATAGAAGCGAACGCGAACACGGGAATGAGACGCGGGAATTACAAAAACAGAACAATATACGCGATATTCGGGTGAGGAGATGCCATTGCCGACACGGTGATGCCAAGGTTGCCCCCCCTCCCTCACCGCACCTGGCCTGGCTCCGTGAGAGCGAAATTAAAGTTGCCAGACGATGCTGACGTCACGCGCCGGCTTTATAGTGCGCTAACAACGTATATACACCGACCGGGCAAGTGGGCATAATCAGCTGATTGACTCGCATTGTTGGGATGACAGAAGACACCGACTCCCCCCCCCGGCCGGCCCAAGTTTGGCTATGTTTTGATTTCTCCACTTCCATTCTATCCGCACGAAGGTTTTCGGTTGAACATTGCCGGTTTCTGTAGTGTAAGAGTATTTTATGTCGCAGAAAATACTAACCCGTCTAGTCAACTAAACTAAAACAAACACTTTTAAATTTGTTTACTGACAACTATGTTCTATGATCAACAAAATCAGTATAATTAAATACTTTTTTAAGTAAGCTAAACTCATTTTAAATGTTCTAAACCGTGACAAAAATACTAATATACTACTAATAATAAAATTCATAGTATCGGTAGCTACTAATATACTTCATATTAACAAAGGAAGTAATTTAACTTCAAGTTTATGATTCCTAAAAAAAGTTTGAAAAATCGTTGCCGACAGTAAATTGGTCTGGAGCTGCAGACAGATAGGAGTCCTGATGAGACATAAAGGCGGCAATGTGGAAATGAAGAAGCGAGAAAGTTTCCGTTAGTAGAAGAAACCTCGGTACAGTATATGATAATGCCATCGATTCCCACGGTACAACTTGTTGCCGGGATTAGGTACACTCTGTGCGCAGTAAAGTGAGCATTACCCGGCGATCGCATCGCCGTCGGGGGACCCGACTGTACGGCTCGCCCATTGACAAACAGCCAGCAGGTCCACCGGCACCGTTCCGGACTGTACCTATGGTCCGATAGACACGGCCATACTTCTGCAGGTGCACTCCTCGGACCAGTTCTTCTCCCTGACTCTCGACTCCTCTGCCTCGGTCTCCACTACTGCTACATCACATCGCACTGCCGTCAACAAGCGAGTCCAAGCTTGTGCAGAGTGTACCGGTATGTCCGAGAGTTCGGTCAAGTCTCAAACGTGAAGAATAAAAAGAGTGGTGGGTGAATAACTTTTCGTTTCCGCGAAATAAAACTCAGAAAACTATGTAGACCGTAAAATGTCAAAAACCGAGAATTCCCAAAATATTCAATTATTATTTCTAACCAAAAAATTTGGTACAGGGTGCGAATTTAAATCGCAGAGTGTATAATATTAAGAGTGATTGCATAACAAAAGGATAACTCTGGATCCGCCAAGACATACCCGAGGCAGAAGCTAACACGAGAAGAAAATGTATAAAAGGAATAGCTGGAGTGAAGAGTTGTTGAACAGGATGCCTAGGTGAAGTAGTCGAGAGCCGAGAGTAGTGCCTTGCTGCAGACCTCGGAATGCCATGGGCAGGTTCAACCTGAGGTTAGTTATGCTCCATTGACTCCCGGCCTGTTGCACTTCAGCTCGCTCGCTTGATGCATTATTGATAAACCACCGTCTACATTAATCAGGGCTGCGAACTTTAATTAAAATACTTCGCGATACTAGAAGAAACCGACATGGCGCCGTCAATTTTAACGGCTGTCTTCTTCCACTTCGTCGAGACCTTTCCCTGTTTTCTACGCTCTAGTTGTGGCTGGATTTCACGTCCAAAACCGTATTAAGTTGATAATATCTTCACACCCACGGCAGACAATGTCCAGAACGATAATCCGTTTGCATCTTAAATCGAATGAAATTCTCAAACTACGCATGACCGGCGTCGACAAGATTTACCAAGACGAAGAATGCAATAAAAGCGAGCCTTGTTTGCTCTTTTATTCAAACAATATTGGACATTCTCATTGTGCGAGTGGAATACAGAATGAGGCCATAAACTGGCGAGTATCTTGTATCTCTTTGAACATTTTACAGCTCTTGAATAAATAACGCCGGGCTTCGGACGATTCCCATTCACTCACTCGTATTATGACTTCAGCTATCTATAACGTTTTTTACTGTTTTAAGTAACAGCAACGATAAGGCCAAAGATAGGAAAAGCAAATAAGATTTACTACCGTGACTCGCCTCTACAATATAACATTTGTAAGGCACAAGCGTGTAAAATTTGAGAAAAATACGATCGTACTTAGCTACTGAGTCATCCATGTCATTTTCAAAATCCAGATCTTTGCTATGCCAATTTATCTTACTATGAAGACCGCGGGGACGATTGTGAACAACATTAATTGAGCCAGCACGAAGTACTTGCTGTTGTAGTAAAACAGTGTGCAGTAAGAACGGTCAATTACGGTAAGAGGCGGCCGAACAGTACCGTCAATGCACCGCTGTCACTTTTTGTCGCTAACCCTATTTTCCAGCAGGTTGGCTCCGTTCCGACCCGGTGCTCCACACACAAAAACAATGGCAGTTTCGGCAGCGTACAATTTGGAAACATAAAGCATTTAGTCACCGCAGTAGTAGTGAGCGGACGGGAGCAGGAGCGGAGTCAGCCAGCGCCGGAGGCAGCGAGGAGAGTGGGAGGGGGGGAGCGAGAGAGAGGGTGGGAAAGTCTCCGTTCGAGGCAAAAATGAAATGACGTGCAAGATCCTACCGGGCCGGAGTCGAGGCCGGGGCAGGCTCACAAAGTATACGATGCAGCGAGCACTGCTGCACGCTCCGCCCATTTTATTAATAGCCATAACGACTGAGGATCGTGAGCTATTGTCTCTGTTATTATAGCCCGGACCGGCTATTACATCCTACCCTACCCTCACATTCATAAACACCGGCGAGCCGGCTAAAAAATCCACCCGGTTTTTTCTACACGGGTCCGGGTACAGTCGAGTGAAAATCTGCGCGGTGCACCACGACGGACACCTGGCCCCGGGCGGCTCGAGTTTCGTCCCCAGGAAGTAGGCCCGGTCACCGGAAGAACCCCAGCTGCCAAACACATGTCCCACGACCTTAGAACGGTCGGAAGGTGGAAGTACGGACCGGTCAATATTTTGGCACATGTGGAGTCTCTATGTGCTGACCATAAATACCTCGACAATATTCCTTGCCATGTTCCGCCTCGGGGAATCCCGGACTCGGAACCCCGGCGGCCTGTACGGCAACGGCGGGGCAATAGATCAGGTCGCTGGGTGTGGGCTTCCGTGGGAACAGAGCTCAAGGTCGACCCGACTCACATGTCACTGATAACACACATCTGGTCGATCTATTCTGATAAATGAGCTAAGCTAGACTGATAGTGAGATGGTTACTTACCAGTGGTGTTGGCGTTGTCATGCCACGCTTCCACGATCAGAGAGAAGGTGCCCTGAAATCAGAACAAGGGCATCATTATAAATCGGCACCGACTGTTTATCAACTGGTTGACATTAATGGAAATGATAACGTTACAGACAGTTCTGCAGTACGGTTTACTGGCGGTAATAAATCGATTGTGTAACTGTCGCCGGCTTGGTACACACAACAGCAGCTTACTGTGCTAGACAGACGGTTTAATTGCGTTTCTGTGATAACCGACTGCAACTAGATACACGTGTAACACTCGTATGATTTACTGGCTGTATTTATTACTTATGAAACTGTACTTGGAATGTTATTAATTGCCGACATACAGCAGACCACTAATTCCTTCACTTGCACCTGCGTATGACGCAAACAACGTACTGTGTCAATGTTAACACACCAAGATAATTAACTACACTATTATATTAAATTGTTAAGGTGGGTCTTCAACAACTATTCCATGAGCATAACGTGTAACAGCATCTTTAAGTATTAAAACAAATTACAAACAATGGAAAAGAAGTGTAAACAGAAAATTGACCGTTACAATACAGCAGAACATGTCTGTAAAATCTTATGTGTATATACCTAAGTACCTTAATTTAATTACTTAATACTAGTCATTTTGAACAAATTAATCTAAAAATTAACTATTGAACTAACAACAAACAGTTGGCACACCAAAGCGCACCAATCCTACATTTTGAGTGAAGAGGTTTGATAATGGTTCAATCACGATACATCTATCTGATTGTCCTACAAGCATGAAACGGCGGCACGGGCGTCAACCACAGGTCCGCGATCATGAGAGGCGGAGGACTGGTGAAACGAGCGTGCGTGAATAATGCAAGAGTACCGAGTCGTAGACGAATCCATCATAGACCAGATTGGAGGGATAAATTGCGAGGGACTCCGATGAATGGGAACCACGAGAACCGGTTGCACGTCCTCTTTCCGGCCATTCCGGGCCCGGCCGGTTAATGTTAATTGAATGTTCAACAAGTGATCCACAAAAAATGGGTGGCCAGGACGGCACAAAGGTACGGCGTCCGTGCCGTGGCCTGCGCGACCAGTTCCATTTCAAAACGTGTTTTAAAGACGTAAACGTACGGCTCCGATCCCGACGTGTTGGGCGAAGCGTGAACTACGGCGAGAACCTGTCCGGACTGGACTGGATGTTGAGGATTATTTTGGCTGCAGCGCCAGTGATACTCTTCGTACCCTACACTTCGGTAGTCTTCGTACGTCTGTTCTACACAACACTCAAGCCAAAACCAAAACATTTTTGGGATTTTTCTGAGTGGTTGAAACATATTTTGAAGCGTCCAAGAACGCACCAGGGATTTGATCATCATATAAAGCCCAAGAGCATATTCATACAAAATTAAAAGAACTAGAATGCTTTCCTACTTCTGATACGACACCATCGGATTAAAACTAATAACAATAAGAATATCATGTCGGGTAGTAAATAAACCTAATATTAATTTGACTATTTGAAAACAAAAACCTTGTTGAAAACGTCGATACGCTGGTTAGTAGAACAGCAATAACAGTACTAATGAGTGAAATTTGCTTAGTAAGTTTGTTCACAGAATATTATGGGAGTACTAGTCTAGAAAAGAACCGCGGACACCATTGACGCAAAGTTAGCAAGCTTGTGTACCATTCCGGGTAAGTGTTTGACAGTCGACAAGACGCTGCTGCAGACTTCTAGGAACCCTATTGACTGACACAGTGGCTCTAGCATTCCGGCCGTGCCCATTGGCTTCAAGATCCGGCCTTTGTTCCATCCCGCTGCCTCGGGAGACGAAGTCAATTCGTTGAACCTTCCACTGAGTTGTGATTACAGTGTGGGTTCCGCAGTTTCTAGGCTTTCCGTTATAAAATATTTAAAATTGTTGTTTATAAGGATTTTTGTGGATCTAATGTTTAATTAGGTGACGTAACCAAACTGAGAAAAGCAAATGAAGATATCAAAGAGGAAAGAAATAGTGATAATAATAAATCAATTATTAGTAATACCAAACGACGTTAAAGCAAATTGTAATCCACTAAACCAACAGAGGACGGATGAATGTCCGAAGGATGAGAAGAGGAGGAAGTTGCGTGGGGCAGGTAAGCTATAAACAGGAGGAGGTACGCTAGCAGTGAACAGGCAGGCAGCAATGTGCCAGATTAATTGGACCCCAGGGCACGACAGGATTTCCCACGGCTCGAGCTCGGCTAGGCTGCTCGGTCGCTACGCCACCGCGCCGCTACGCCGCGCCACCATCCATCCACCTTCACTCGGCTAAGCTTACTTCGTTTACATCATTATATCAATGTCCTTGGATTAAATCATTTTTTGAGTTAAATGTACGCAACACCTATTTTCTGTACTGATTTGCTTATATTTATTTCACAAGTTATTCATTACCTAGGCTAGTAGCTTATGCATGACTATTTTCTAAGTTACAGCCTACATGATAAACGATTGTACTCCTAAATAAAACTATTAATTTTCCTATTATACAATTGAAACGTGAGAGAATGTCTTATATAGAACAATATCACCGTAACTTAATAAAATTATGAAGAACTTAATATTTATGACTCCAACACTACGTATAAACTTTTAACATGTTCTATGTAGTAGGTACTTTTAAAGATCATAATCTGTTAATTTTAGTGTCATTTCTGGTATTGAATGTTTTCTAATTAACTATATTGGCAGTTACTTGGAACTAAAACAACGTAAAACAAAGACGAAAACGTATGTTTTAAAAGTTAAATTAATTAATGATTTACTAACTTGATAATTTGCTATATAATTTAGGCCTAAATAACTTTAGAAGGCTTAAATAATTAATGTTCAAAACTACTGTACGTAAAAAGGAACTTCTTAATCGCCAATATTGTACCGCCTACTAATTATATTAGTGTATGTGTTGGACATATAGTATAAATACTTATTCAATGTTAAAAGTTGAAAAACTATTACTACTACTAGTTTTATCTGTTCTAAATAAATATGATTGATTACTATTAAAGGTCAGCGGTATCGAGGTAACTTTATATGGGAGAGATAGCACAAACGGCAATGAAAAACGACATATTAGAAGGGATTACTTAAATATATCCAAAGCGGACAACAAGAAGTAGGGGTTTTCACTAAAGGAAATGGCGAAACTCAACATAACTCTGTAATGGGACCGTTTCTGGGCGTATTTAAAAAATAACTCAATAATTGCTGTATCGAGACATGTCAAAATCTAAACATGGGTCGCTTTGTAACCGATAGTTAAAAAATTTGGAAAATTGCCGGATTCGCGGAGAACAGCCGCATTTCACGGGATGACATCATAATGGGCCAAACCGAGAGCTATAGTTTCCGCTAATGGGCGAGGCCGGGGGTGCAAGTGTTACAATTATCGACATTTTTAATTGTAGACCGAGGTAGGAAGGAAGGGCCAGGCCGGCAGCAGGCTACCCGGCCCACGCCACGGTACCTACCCGACTCATTTCAAATTCTGACTGCGAAAGCGTCAAGGCCTCGACGAGGACGGGCTGTGAATATCATGTTGAAATATAACAAGACTACGGTATGAATAACAATAAACTGAAGGTTCAATGGAACCCGTGAGAACGCCTGGTAATTGGTGGTATGCGTGCCAACTTCCTCGAGCACACACTGACGCACACGCACAGTCGCACATAACCTATATTTTAGTGGCGCTTAAGCATAATCGCCCATTACGATTCCAGGTAGACTATCTCGCTTAATGGCCGTCAAGAATCGGTCGGCAAAGTATTCGACAATTAACAGTCTCAACTGACCTACACTAAACTCTCTAGGGATGACGGTCTGTGCAGTCCAGCGGAAAGGAATTTCAAATCAATGTTCAAAGACCCCAGCAAGAAGTTAAGAGAATTTTTGTTTGTAGAGACGTTTCTTATTCCGTAAATAAAATATGTTTAACATTTAACAACCATGATGTAAGTTTGCCGTTTTTCATAAATTGCAACAAAAATAAAAATTTGAATAAGAGTAATTCATTAATAACTTTTGACTGTAACAAATATATATTTCCAAAGATTGAAAAGTACGAGTTTACGGGTAGCATTACCAGTAAAAGAAAAATAAATAAATTAGTTTACCAATTGTGAAAACGTGTAAAAGGACGTTGACTTGTGAAAGCAAAAATGCTTCTTGGGTGACGACAGGACCCATAACAAGAACAAAGTCCTGTTAGGCCTACCGTCACGGTAGTACCAGTACCGTGCAAGTCGAAAGGGAGAGTCCAGAATGGTTCTAGGAAAGTTCGCTACCGAAAAGAAGGTGAGGGATGCCTGACGAATCATCAACAAGTGGACAAAAGTGCGCAGTGATGGGTTTACAGCGGGGTCCTCAGCTACCGCCGGGACCGCGGGGTTCCAGGAGTCTTCTGTGCGTGTTGTCAACGTCGAGGACATTGTCTCACCGTTACACGCTCGTAAATACGGGATGTCGTTGTAAATCCAGCGGGCAATAAAACGTCGATAGCCGAGCCTAATAGTTTTATGACGTAGAGACGCGGGTCCGAGTCGTACACGACCTCTGAATCAGAGCGGGGTTAAGGGTCAATTAGAATCATTAGGAGAGGAATTATTCGGAGATGAGTTTACCGCGATCCGGTGACGTACGCGTACTATCGTACCAAGTACCGTTGACTGTTGACTCCCCTCACTTCGACAAGTCACGTGAGGAGCACGCGAGGGCGGAGCCACCACCGGATAAATACCTCTACTTGCGTCCCTCCGGCGACCACCCGACACGTGAAAAATCCGACAAACCGGCACTTGCGATCGATTGCAAAAAAATCGATAGAACCAGCAGCCACCCCTCCGCGCCATCTGGCACCCCTCGCTATTGTAACAATGGGACCTGGTTTGTATAGCGCACTGCACATCTGCCGCAGTAAAACATGGCATAAAATCATTAGCTGCATCTGCTCTTGGCCATTTAAATTTTGCCGGTGCCAAAACAGCAGTTGGCGCACTCGCAAGCTTTCAGCTAGTATAGACTTTCTCAATTACGGCACTGCTCTTGATATAAATTAATCTCAATTTGTAAACGCATAGCACCCCATATAATTTCTGTTAGAGCCTGCTGAATTGATCACAAAAGTTGTACAAATTATGACTGAATTAATGGAAGAGCACAGAATTTACTACTAATGCTAAAATTAGTAATTTTACTAATACTAAAAGTAAAATTGATAATTTACCTAAGCTCTGACTCATTTACGTGGCAAAACAACTAAAATTGGAAATTGGTTTTTTACTGAACCTTTATCATTCTCTCGCAGGAACCAAGATGTTGTAACAATATAAGCTAACTTCAATTCGGAATAGTGATTTTTAGCTTCAAAAGCTGAATCAGACTTTTTGCCTTTATTGACTTTGCTCACACTACCGAGGTAAAAGGTTTTGGACCAGATTATGTTGTTTTATACAACGAGACATCGTCAAAACTTGCAAGAGTCTCAGGGTCGAGGAAGTGAACTGTGAGCAGCTGGACTTTGGAGGTACCTGACTAGAACTGACAAAGGGCAGCTCTAAGTGTCTGGCAGAAGTTTTTGCCCGATCATCTGTTCTGTTGGGGAGTGTGGGAAGAAACCCTCTGTCAATGAGTGGGAACCCCGGCTTGCTACCCAGCATCCTGAGCTCATCGGCCGGCCCGACCCGCCTTCTGTCAAACAATCTTAGTCTTTCAGCCCGGCCGTCAAAAACCCTTTTCAACGACCCTGGAGATCCTTGATGGGCCCTGTGTTGATTTATTCTCAACGGATTAGGACCCTTCATAATCGATTATCATCCCGACGCAATTAGAAACCTCTTGTTTTTAGGATCTCATTCAGGCAAAGAAAAGGAACTTAGCGTAACTAAACAACCCTTAGCAATCTATCTAACCTAGAATACAATAATAGGTACTCACCGGCCAAGTGAAGTCGAAATTGAATCTGATGGGGTTCTTGAATTCTTCCTTCTTGGAATCACTTAACTGAACTGTATTCTCGCCTAACACTGGGGTTATGACATCACCAAAGGTGCACGGGGAGGTGGTATCTATCTTAACCTGGTAATGCTTGAGGCAGATCCTGAACCTAGTCCTACAAGGGCCTGTACAAGGATCGGTCCTCTCGCCACTACAGCACTGTCCCGCACTGTCCTTGCCGAACTTGTTGACGAAGGACTTGAGGCGCAGCTCGAACACGCCGGAACAGTGGGCCTGGAACAACATCAGACAGTTAGGAACGGAAAACACTTCAAGTTAGCAGGAAATAAAATATTAAACACTGCTGCTGTACATGAAAGAATAGTCATAAAAATATAAAATGTAAATTAGTTCAAAATAGTGAATGAAAATTATAAAGGTGTAAATGCACTAATTATAGTTTATAAAGATTTTAAAATGTAAACATATTTATTTTACTAAGTGTTATTTTTTATTTCAAATATGTTATTTATACCAAGACATTTATGACGTCTTACGACTATATTACCAGGAATTTAATACATCAGATTTCATGACATGTCATTTTGTCGCAGGAAAATTAAATATTATATTATATATTTATATGATATGATATTCATTATAACGATGTTGTCGAATCGTTGTGAATTTAAGTTATTATTCTAACAGAATTAGATTTATAGCCTTGTTCTAATTATTTTATTGCTTAGCTTAGTTATTTGATGTATTTTTACACCTAAACAAGAAACCTGATAAAAGTTTACACCACAAAAGTGGGTAAACCCGGCGCGACCGTGGTTGTTACATCGCGTCGACGCGTATATCTCGCTAGACTCGAAAACACAAGACGTGTCCAACATAAATAACCGAGTTCAATGGAAACATAAAACGAGACCTAGGCATTCAAACATTCGCTGCAGAGAGAGAAACGCGTAGCGCGGTGATTTATTTTTAATCCCGTCCCGAAATCTTCTTAGTCTACCGCCGCGCCGGAGACAAACTGCCCCTCGGAACGCATGTGGCAGAATTACGACTGGGGAAACGTTCTCCGATCGAGTCTAAAGTAAACAAGTGCGACCCGAGTAAATAGAGTTCTAGTGCTATTTCATCCTGGTGGAATTATTCTAAAAATACGGGCCGTGGACGGAAGGCAGCTGCCCGAGCTACAGCTGGTAGGCAGGTGTACAACCACCGTCCGTGGCATTGTCCCGTCCACCTACTGTAGGTGCGATCATTTCAGCCATTGCATCGAACACTATCACTTGAAAACTGCAATTTACAAATAGGCTGACGTTTTATTTAATTGTGAATTATAAACTTTTCCTTGACTTGATTTTATACTCGATGATTTTGTAACTGTACGATTTTTACTATTATGTCGGTCTAGGCTAGACAACACTGATAGCGTACCGTAAAGTTAATTATATCAACTGTATGTTTTATTCCTAATAATCCTGAGTTTATTGATGGAAAGACAAGTCAAGACAGTGAAATACAATGATGCTCATGAAAATACAATTCTTTGTTGAATATTTTAGAATTGAACAGTTTACGATTCAAAAATTTAAACCAAATACAGTAGTGACTTATGAAATCATTATTGTGAATTTGTGGAATCAGATTAATGATTCTTTGAAATGTACACGATTTGTTCATTGAAAAGTTTGTATATTCTTTAAAACGAATTGATTTTATTTTTAATATGCCTAACTTGTATTGTAACGTAACTACTTTAAAACTTGTTACAAGTTTCGAGAAGAGGCAGGCGTATTGTTAAGATCCATGAAGCCCCAGCATCAAACATACAGATTTACTACAATGCCAAACGAGAGTACTTGAGAGGTTCCACTGAAACTAAACGTGGTAAGGTATTTAAAAACCTTTTAAGAGGTTAATCGATATCACCTTTCTCGAGGATGCTCGGGACATGAATGGAGGAGAGATAATTAGCGCCGACCACATCACTCGTAACGAGGCCAGCCCGCTGGATGCAATTCATACGGCATTAACGGCGAGAATTAAACGTGCCGGCTGTGATAACGTGAACGTGATGTCTCGGACGGGCGGGTGACTGTGACAGTCGGAGGCCGTGGGACCGAGACTACGGCTACAGGTGTGCTGTTGTGCCGTCCGTGTCATCCGATGTGCTAAAATTAGGCTGCCGGTGACACAGAAACCAATATCGCGAATAAAAATACTCGCTGCCAATAAAGACTTTGAGGAGAGACAACATTTGCCCCTTCCAACTGACCAAGTTTCTCTTCGACCGACGAGACGTTCTTTGGGTTCGATCCCGGCAGCGAAACTCAAAAAGAAAGTGGGTTAACTACGACTGCAGATTGACGTCTTCAGATGTATCAACGGTTTTGTTTTTTGAAACAACAGAATTAGAGTTGGCACGATAAGATAGGTCTATTAATATTTCTCTTTATATTATTAGACCTCATTCGACGCTTCATCAGTGTTGATTGTTTATCTGAGCATTTCGTTCGTTTTAAACCGGTTAACCTATAGAATAGTCGGTCCGAAATAAAAGAGGTTATAAATTTAAATGGTGATTTCATTTGTAAATAGTCTTAATCCTGCATTATTTGGAAGATTAAAATTTGTTTCATTGTCAAGTAATTTAAAAAAATGTTTATTAAAACATTTTAAACTTATCATATTGTATATTAAAAAAGAACAATTAGTTTTGGCTGTTCTAAATTTTTCTTCGCGATTCCAAACCTCGTAGCAACAAAAATCTCTGAGAACAAAATTTAAATCATCGAGACACAAAGGCACAAGAAAAGGCTTGATTATTCTAAACATTGCGGCAGGTCAAGTCTTTACTTACTTGGTTGAAGACGGCCAGGATGATAAGGGAAGATATCCAATGCATGATAGAAGAGGGTTTAAACACTAGTAAAAAAATCTTGGCGTAAGATAACAAGATTCACAAAATTACTTTAACCTGGGCCACGCCATCAGGCTAACAACACTAGCACAGCACTGCACACGCGTTATCCAGTCACTCACGACACTGCACTATAATTATTTACAAGTGAGCCGAGTAGACGATATCCATGATCACACTGTCGGCAGCGCAGCGAGGTTAGGTACGCGTGTTCAGGAGCGCGTCACAGGACTGACTGAGGAGTACAGCGCGTCCCTGGTGGGCAGGCCGGTCAACTAGGGTAGTGCTCGCAGCTGCCACCAGAGTTCACCACCGTGCGGCAGATGTACACCCCTCGCTTGGGGCAGCTGGCGGCTAGCGTCTTGTTCACTACGTCACACCCCACCACCACCGGCACCACCACCACCACTTCCACCACGCTGCCTGGCACGCGTCCGTGACGTACGGCAGATGTGACGTCATATGTTGGACAACTGTTGATTAACCACCACTGGCGGTATGACGGCTGTACTCAAACAATGACATGAAGTTGAAATTTTCGACTTCTTGACCAAGTTACCAGTAAACCATATTTTTCTGACAACTTATGAAACGACCGTTTAAATATAGGTACCCGATTGTGGAGAGGTAAAAGCTTCAATCCAACAAGTCCAAAAAAGTAAACCTCTAGATCTAAACTCATGATATATTATACGGGGTTTTAAGGAAGGGATCCGCAAACGCTCCCTCCAATCTGTTCTACCAAAATAATAATACCTCCTAAAAACGATATACATTCAATAATAAATTTTTATTATAACTATTTGCAGATTTTATGTGGTCTTAGTTATAAAAACTTTTCAGTACGGGAGATAAATTTGCATTAACCACCTCCATAACACTCATGTACAATACAGGAATAATTATCTGATCGAATTAGGAGGGTTAGCCCTTTGAATTGTGATGTTCGAAGATACTCAGGGCTGTCCTTAATTCAGATTCCTACATTTAATTATCCCATTGTACGATGGACACGCTAATATAAAAGTAAAAATAATTTCAAAATATATCACGTCAAATTAAATTTGACGTTATGGCTACTCATTGCTTGCTTGTCTATTTAGAATACGATATTTTCTGTGCTTTTATAGTTTAGTAATTTTCATTACAAGAAAAAAATAGTATTCGGAGATATCCTCAGAGGATTTGAAGGTGTTCCCTTAGAAGATCGTCTCTCCTATAATATAAGAGGAGGTAAATATGCTGGTTAGTTTAGGTTCTTATTGCAACGTAATACAGAGGCCTATAATCTTAGATTAAATTAATTTAAATAATTTGTATTTTGGAACTCACTTTCTAAGCCTCCTGCATCTTCAATACTTAACACATAAAAATAAATATAAACGAGGGGAATCCACTCTCTCCTTCCAGTGAATTTTGAATTTATAAAACGCCCCTTATCCAAATGCAATTCCTGAAGCTCAAATGCATAAGCCAGACAAAACTTTATTGAGATTTTCAGGCGTTATATTTGTTTTGTTTCCCCAAAAAGCAGTTAAAAATAATCCTTCGTTCGTGGCTTACAAGTAGAATTTTATATATATATATATATATATATATATATATATATATATATATATATATAAAATTAACAAAGTGATATAAATAAATATATGCGATAAATGATTGCGATTTATCTCCTTAGAAGAGCAAACAGCATCAGTTGAAAATGGTGCGTAAGGAGAATCAAGTGTGTTAAACAAATATTTAATCAATATTAAATTGGGGGATAGCAGCTATTATCCTTTTCCTTTTTAGCATCGTCAGTTTTTGTAAAATTAATTTCTGACGTTAAATGTTACATATCATGATTATTAACATTTCTTATACCAAATGCAATGATTTGCATTTAATATTCATTTAATTATTGGGGTTTACCGTTACTTTTCCTATACAGCTTGTTCTAGTGTCCGTTCGAACAAATAGCATAGCTTAATTGCTCATATACTACGAAGGAAAATAAACTTAAACAATATTTAATTTATTTTCTTAAATGCTCATTTAAGGAATTTCGCATTGTGATCTTCCTAATGTACTTGTCTTCTCAAATAATATTTCAAATAAAGTGTAGAATGCCCGGAATCAGTCTACAAATCAATAAAAGTAAATCAAATTGTCGTCCCGAGAAGACGTCTCACAATAGTTCCTCTTGTGCCCATCTGCCCACTTCAACTAGGGCTGTCACTTGTTCGTGCAATTGTCCCTCTTCTTCTCACCAGTCAGCTGTTCACTTCACTTCTTCTTCCTCCTCCAATCTGTCCCTCAATTACATCTCTGACAAACAGTTATTTCTTAGAATGTGTTCTGTCCAGTTTGTCTTCTTTGAAGCCTGTAGGACACCGACAGAGGACTCGAGAGGTTCCACGTTTGCACTCTTCTGTTTCCGCGTTTACTACGCTCGTTTAACATCGAGACTAAAAAATGTTCGAGAGAAAAGTGTAAAATTTACTTACACCGTGTAAAACTTCCTCTGTGAGGAATTACCAACACGTTTTTCTACAAACACGTCATTGCAAAAGCAACGAGAACTGGAAATTGTGTTTGGTTAATAACAAAATAATTGGTTAGATAATGGTTTAGGATTTTAAGCTGTTCATCTAAGAATGTATATTGAAATATCTGTTTATATGTGTATGCTGTTACACGATAGGAGGAAACATCTATCAACATACTTTACTTAGGTATTCGTCTTTACAATATTATTCTGTTTTGTCGCGATCTGTCCTTACGTTGTTACACATTATGAAAATATCCGTAACAACATACTTGACTTACAGATAACGTAACATAATTTAATCTAAGTGAAGAGATGACACTATCATTTGTAGTCCAGGTATCTCTGCTCTTGAAATGATATAAAGAATTGATTTTGAGCTTCTTCGTCACCGACTATTTTATATTTCTTCAGACGAACATAACTCCAGACTTCATGAGTCAAGTCTGTGGCAGCGTCAGATTCCAGGCCCTGCACTAATAGGACGCTGAACAGGAGCTAAATTCAACATCCACATACTCGTACTTCACTTAGGTAGTCGTCTTTACAATTTACTCTGTTTCGTATAAGCCACGTTCTATCTTTAAGTTGTTACACAACGAGAAGAAGCACGTAATAACATACTTTACATAGGTAATCGTCTTTACAATAGCACTCTGTTTCGATGAGCCATGTTCTATCTTTATGATGTTTACACGGTGGGGGGTTTACACGGGGTTTACAAAATACAACACACTTTATTCATATAATCGCTATTACAATATAAGTCTAAATCGTCTGATCCACGTTCTATCTGTACGTTTTTACACGATTCAAGACAACATCTAACAACACTTTTCGTAGGTAGTGCGTCTAAGCCAATTCTGTATAGATGTTGTTACACGATGCTAGGAAACGTCCAACAAGAAACTTAGTGCACTCTTAACAACTACTCATATAAATAATGTACCACCAAATCTCGCACCACAATGTCTTTAATCATTAATAATATATCTAATTCTGCAGCTGAACCTATCAAATCACTAATGAACTACCGAATATCTGCAATAACTTTTGATATTACTGTTAGACTATCGAATGCCACGTCACAACCTCTCACGTCATTGGTAAACTACGGAGTTCAGCACCGCAACCTCTTGCATCACTGATGTACCACAGACCATCACACTACAACATCATGCATCACTGATGTAACACCGACCATCGCACTACAACATCATGCATCACTGATGTACCACAGACCATCGCACTACAACATCGTGCATCACTTATGTAACATCGACCATCGCACTACAACATCACGCATCACTGATGTACCACACACCATCGCACTACAACATCATGCATCACTGATGTAACACCGACCATCGCACTACAACATCATGCATCACTGATGTAACATCGACCATCGCACTACAACATCATGCATCACTGATGTAACACCAACCATCGCACTACAACATCAAGCATCACTGATGTACCACAGACCATCGCACTACAACATCAAGCACCACTGATGTGCCACCGACCATCGCACTAAACACCAAACATCACTGACGTACGGTATTATCGAACTACCACCAACCTCCTTTGGCCGAGCTACCTTTGCCTTAACTACTGGAATTAATTATGCACCATCCACCTACAACTACAACCTCACGCTTTACTGATGGACCATAACACCGACTCTCACGCTGCAATTGCCCAGCTCTTGTGGTCATATCCATCTACCCACTGAAGTTCATATTTACCTTAAAGAATCCAGATCGTGATTCGTGATTAAGCAGGGGAAGGCCCTAAGTAACAAAAAGTCCGTAATCTTATATGATCAAAAGTATTACCGACCACAACAACATAACACCAAATGTCACATCATCTAACTAATCTTGCACCAGGATCACTGCTGCCTTTGTTCTACCTTTAAGCCACAACTTTTCTCTGCACTGATGGGATATTAATTCTCGTGACACAACAATACTCTATATACTTTGTGCAGTATGCACAAGCACTATAATAATTCAACAAGTGTAAAATAATTTACCCATAAGCTTAGCAATATAGTAACAATTTTATGATATTTAACAGATCGTTTGTGGCTGTTTATTTTGTATAATAATTTGAGGGGATGGGTCCCTTCTGTATTGTTGTAATGTATACGTTTGTCGTTTTAAAGTTCGTTTTATTTTTGTATTATGTATACATTATATTATTCGACTTTAAACTTCGCGCTCTTCTCTAAAATGATTACGAAAACAATTAATTACAAAGAGAATAAAACAAATATTCTTTTTGTTTGTAATACCAGTTCGTGACAATATTCAAAAATCATTGTATTTTCATCATACAATACGTAGAAATTTAAATAAGGAAACACTAGTACTTTATAGGAAGGATCTGTATTTTATAGTTAGATCATTCGAGACCTGGTAAGTATATGGATGCTTGAAGGCGTATGCTGTCTGTTTCCAGAAAACCGTCCATACTTTTTGGTCTGGCTATTGCGTCACAAGGTCATTCATTATATGTGAATGTGCCTGATGAATGAAAGCGTAATGGAGTCGCAAGTCTACTTTCCTCATTCATCAATGTCGTTAGAGATGATTAAATAGCTATTTCTCGGTCCAGGTAAAGGACACGATATGTCTAAACATAGTGCAATAAAATGACATGGATTGCTGTCTTGGCGATTCTTCTCAAATACTATTACTAACTTTAGATTAGCTTGGAAATATATCAAACTCCAAGTTCGTAGTTCTAAATACCTGCTTTCCGAATACACAAAGTTCTGGACCAATGCTACAAAGTGAGATGGGTGTAACGAGGAAGATTTCTTCCAACTACAGATACGGACTTCAAGTACGTAGCGAGCGAGGGAGTCCAAGGGGTCCGGACCGCTCTCCCCCTCAAATTTTTAATTGTTTCAAACACTTTTTTAGTAAACTATTAGTATTATTTAAATTATTCAGTATTATTGACATGTACTGCTAAAGGATAGTTCTCAACACAGTCAAGAACTTTTTAAGGAAGAAAATAAGGCCTTACTTTCTGTCCACTTTGGGAAATTTCAGTTCTCTTGACCCCCCCCCCTCCCCTCCAATCTTTTCCTGGCTACGTTATAGACTAGCCTGAAGCTTGCTCTTACGTGCTTCTTGAAAACAACTCTTTGGCCAAATGGATAAGAGGATTTTGGACATTTGTAATCGTTTATATTACAAAAAAGGTATAACAATACGTTTCAAGGATTGAAATTTACCATCTTCTTCAGGTAAAAACCTCTAAGACATTAAAATACTAGGACCAGATAGAGGGACGAAATAGGAACTTCGATTGTAGATATTTCCATAGATTATTACTAAAATTATGCATGATTGGTGATATTTTAACTTTCTAGCAACTGGCACAGCAAAAGATTCAACATCCGGGATCTCGTGGAATCAGAAAAAAAAGGAATCCAGGGAAAGGAATTCCAGTTTTCTAGTTCTTGATGACCATGGACTGTTTTTTTTTTTTTAAGTTCACGAAAAACTTATAAATAAATAGGACGCAGAGATGACTCTAAGACAATTATTGAAAGTAGTATAACTTGGAAATACCTAATTCCCAAATCAGTGCCCATCATGATCCTGTTAGAGTCAACTGGCTTTAGAACTGTATGCAGTATTTCTAATTGGGAAGAATGTCTTCTATTGACAACTAATTCCCATTATTTCCATCAAAAACATTCCACCGTTTAGGTGCCCTAAGCACCTAATGGAACCGATACTTACTCAATCCCAATCGTAACTTTTATATTTATTGATAATTGCCAACGTCTAGATCTAAAAAGAGGATTGAAACAAGCAAAGAAACTTGTAACGACTTCATTAAAATTATAATAATTTATAATCTTCACAGATTCGATGTGGGCAATTTTACAAATCAAGCCAATTATGTAAAGTATTAATGGAAGAATTATCACTTAATTTGAGTCTACTTCTCCTCTAACATAACTTTTATCATCAGCTTGTTTTAATTCCAGTTAGTTGCACGTTGCTGGAAGTCGGCAGAGGTAGGACGGTGGCCGGCGTTATGCAGATGACCGGCCCAGATTGCGGGGACTGCCGCGGGCGACTCCCACACTGGACAAATTGCTATCGACGCCGAGCCCCGAGATATACCATTAGTCGGCACCTGTCTAAACTAGATTATCCCTGGACCCGGTTAATAACTGTGTACTGCCACGCGTCGGCGCGTGCCCGAACCGTCCCGAACGTTGCCGGACTCTCCCGAGCGGTCGCGGCGGCGGGCGGCAGATGTCCTGCATAATCCGACAAAGCTACCTGCGCCCGGCCGGTCTCATTCATACCAAAAAGTGGACAAGTTTTTTGGCCAGTGGGAAGGTGAACCCTGGCAGCGATCCCGTCATCTGTCGGACCGCGAGCGCACATGTCCCTGCCGCAAACACCTTGGAGACCCGAGCCCGCTGCCGGCCGCGACGGCTGCGGCGTCTGCTGCTGCTGCTGCTGCTCCTTCGACAGATTGTCTCGGGACACAAAAAACCCAGAACTAATCACAAATCGGCGTTCGGTTTCAACAAAATAATCTCGAGTTTGGCATATGCCTGCATATGGTGGCTGCAGGGTGAAAAGGAGCTCGGGGCAATTATGCCCCTTGGTGTGTAGTATCTGATAATTGATCTTGGGTCCAACACATTGAATACGTCTTGCACGGCAGCTGGTTAAAGAGAGATAGGAAGTAAAGAAAGGTGTTTTTTATACCTGTCAGTTCGACAAAAAGAACATTTCTAAGGTGGTTAATCAACCAATTAGTCTGTCAGAACCTTACCTGGAATGTTTTTACTTGATTATGTATTTTTATAATACTACTTTTAGTATGTACTGAACACAGCATTTTTGTGTATCGGAGGATATAATACACAATGTAGAGAGGATTGATAATATAAATTCTAATACAGTAGCTATGGTAGGCAGGATTAATTCAATTTAAATGTTGAGTTTAGCTTCACCTATTTATAGGTGTGTATGATATGAATATAAAGGTTCGCTTTGAGCTTCTTCGTCGCCGACTTTCTTTAGATCTCTTCAGACGAACATGACTACATATTCCAGGAGTCAAGTCTGAGAAAGCGTCAGATACCAGGCACTGCACTAAAAGGCATGTGAACTGAAGCGAAAATCGACATTCAAATTCGAATGCATACAGTATATTATGGTTATTTTTCACCATGGTAAAATGATTTTAGCTTGAGTTTTAACACGAGGAAAAATTAGGAGAAGGGTCATGAAACAATGGAAAGTATTTTTTTTTAATCAGTGTTTTGTTAGTTAGAACTAACTTAATATTACTCTAACAATATATTTAACAATTTAGAACTAAAAGCTGTCTGAAAAAAATCTAAATACATATTGTTTCATTTATATTTATTTCTTTTATTGTTCAAGCCCTATATCTAAGGTTTCAAATATGATACACCATATCGTTAACTACCTTAGAAATAACTAAACGATGTACACATAACGTAGCTATGGTGGGAAGGGTTGATTCAATGCGAATGTTGAGTTTATCTCCAGTTTATCTTCCTCTTTCGCGCATTATCTGAAATCCCATGCAGACTTGACTCCTGAATCTGAAGTCATGTTCGTCTGAAGGGGTCCAAAAACAGTCTGCAACGAAGAACGAAGTAGCTCAAAAGGCATCGTTTTGACATCAGAGACACACAGACTACTAAAGTAGTGCAATCTTGGTGAAGAGGTATTCTCATTATTTCATCAGCTGAGATGAAGGGGAACTGGAGCTAAACCCAACATTCGCATTAGACGATCGATGTGAGTTTACTGTTATTCAGGGCCAAGAAAGTCGTTACGTGACAATTACCTGATGGGTCGAATTGGAACGATTCCGTGCCCAATTTAAATGTGTTTCTGCCTCGATAGTCGCCGACACCACGTCCACTTCCGTCCGCCGAGAAGGCGCGAGCGGGCGGTTGGCACGGGTATCGGGGGAAATGGATAAGTATTGTAACTAGAAGGAAGTTGTGGAGAGCTTCCGGTCACTCTGATAAATCACGGGGTCAGTCGGGCCATGTGGGCTGGCGGCGGTCAGAGGACAGTGGGCCAACGGCCAGTGTCATGGCGCCGTGACTACTCGGCCTTGCTCAGGCCCAACACGTACAAAATCGTACAAAGAAATCCTTCTGTGCTGCAAAAATACTGAATTACTTTATGCTCACTTTCACAGAAATATCAGAGTGCGAGTGATATCCGTCCTGTCTGTTCTCAGGGAAGAACGTATAAAACTTTCATAGCTTACAATTACAAAGAAATAGAATGAAAAGTCAATTATTTATTCTTAAGCAATTTTTACACTGAGCCCAACATTTATTGATTACTGGAATGTTATATAATACAAGCATTTCTTATAAGCTAATGTACAAAAACGTAGATTTTTATACATTAAAATTCTGTATTAGTTTTCTCCCTTTCCCCTGGAAGACTCCATGGGAAATTCCAATGGTATTTTGGACCAGTAGTAGTAGTTAGTCAAACGACATAAAGCATACATTAGGTACAAGCTACGATAGTCTAATAAGGGAAGTAATAAATAGTGTGATTGTAAAATAGATAGTACTGTATCAAATTACGTTATGTAAGTGGGCTAAGAAGCATTCATTCAAAGTTATATTGAAGTTCTATAATGTTATATATGAAGTTCTACTTCTCCATATGAAAAATAAATGAAAAGAAACAAATATAACTTTAAAAAGATTTAAAGTCCCCATCTATATAATATTCTGTCGTTTTCTGTGTTGCCCTGGAGATCAATTAGTTGTAGCACTCTGAAAATATCTATTTACGTAAAATAGTAATAAAATAAAAACAAATACTCCACATTAATTGTAAATTAATTGAAATAACATAGTACTTTTCAAACAATTATAATGTACTGTATATGTCAATATGCAATGCACGATACATCGAGAACGAACTGAGCATAGACTATTTTTTAGACATTTTTTAAGAACCTCCATTTTTATATAGGCAACAATCAAGTTCGATGATGGTGCATGTTCCTCCATGAGATTTGGTTGATCATTAAGAAAATGTTAGTTTTGGTGTAACCATTACAGTGCCTTGAAAATCGCAAATAAATAGATTTCTAAACATGGTGTCTCTAAAGAATGAAACGAGCTATGGATTTTAAGCTAAGCTGTGGTGTTGCACACCTTGTAATAACATGGTCCATGCAGGACTCATTATGCAAAAGCTCAGTAAGTGTTTTTGTAATAATTATGACATCGTTTCATAAAATGTTTTTATATCATCAAAGAGGACTGAATTATTTTGTACTCAAAAAGTATGTACAAGTTGAACTATATTTTTTATTCGATAACCACTATCCCCTCTTTCGTAATTGAGAGGCAAATCAGGTTGTTAGCCTTCACAAATTTGGAATTAACCACAACCTTTTATAAGGAAGACTGGATATTTATTCAACTCCGCACTCTTGATACTTGCAGCATGTTGCCAGTGGCCAAAACTTGTTTTAACTGAACACAAATCAAACAAACTCTTCCTCAACCAAATTCTGTGCAGATTTTAAGCGGATGTGTGGGAACGATTGACAGGACGTTTGGCCACTTGAGACATCACCTCCACCTCCACCATCATCACTTCCTCCCCTTATAATTGCCAGCAGATAGCAGCAGATCTCCCAGTTTCCGGGCAGAGTGGAGCACGTGCCGGCTTCAATCCGCCTCTGATTTGGGGGAGCTTCCTGCGCATCTGCCGATGGCGCACCTGGGCCTGCATCTGTGTCCTGGACTGAGGGACAACTGTTGCTTCAGAGGCAGGCTGTGGACCGGGCAGGTCCCCCTGCACTTACCTGCCGTACCTTCCATATGTAATCGGGGAAACTATCGAGAGACGGCTCAAATCTGAAATTTCCCGATCGATAATCTTTCATCGGTCTAGGAAACAGAAGGGGCAATAAATTACCTTTTTGCGGGGCAGTTTTTGTCCCCTCCCTCACCAACTGACACCCCGAGAAAAAAGCAAATATTTTCACTAGGGAGACGTCCCCTTGATCACCTATCCGGAAGTTAAAAAACGAAGGTTTCTGCTAATTCCGGGCCGGACTGGCGACCATATGCTTATTAGATTGGGTGGCAGTAACTAGGGACGGCAGGCCAGCTGGAAATAGCCCACATAAAACAAAACCGCCCAATGTGCTCATCTGGAAGTTGGTCTTCCTCTTCTATTAAAAACACAAAAATGTCACAACGGGAGCGATTCCTTTGGATGATATAACAGCCTCTATTAGCTGTTCTAAAAACATCATCATTGACACATTGTTTTCTTCGTATCGCATTCTAACAAAATAGTTTCTTTGTATAGAGGAAATAAACATACACATATATTTTATACGATAATAGTACTCGTAAGTTAAAATCAAAAGATCCAAACACACCAAGAAGCAAAAGTATTGTCATGATTCATTTTTAATTAAATTGTTGCATTTTTAAACCGTATTTGCGACCAGGTTTCTAATCTTTTTTGAGTACAGATCGGCTAATAATTTGTGTTTAAAAATTATAATTGCAATGCACTGAAATTACATACACTGAGCTCCTATGTTTAAATCTAGGAAAGTCATTTAAAATAAATTACCTACTCTAGAAAACGGTAAATTATAAAACAATTTGAGTTTTCACGGTTTTTATACTAATAGTTATCAGTGATTGCTGAATTCATAGACAATAATCGAGACTTATTGGAATATGGAAGGACTCAAAGAAACGTAACGACAGTCTGACCAACCAATCCAACCTAAAAACTTCACATGTGGTACAATGTCTCATGATAAAATTTCGTTGGCCTGTAAGACCAATTTTAAGTTTTAGAACTCTAATTTTATCTTTAATTGTGACCTTTTCATTCCAAAATCAGCAAAGTTCTTCATCGGACCAAGAGGAGCCTATAAACCAAGATTCTAGTCTCTAGGACCTTTCTGTCAAGAGATATCGCATGGAAGGACGACACGATTTAGAGAAGACCCTATCGGGACATGAAACATTGCGGAACAAGACATTGTGTTGGTTATAACTCTTTAGCAAATCAACAATGAATCTCCCTCCCTGTGTTTGTACCAGTTCGTGTGCCGTACGCCTTGTACAAACACAGTCCGCAACTCGCTTGTGCTTGCTGTCGACGCATTCATACTCTAATCCGGGCAGTCGCATCTGCGTATTGATATGATTAGTTATGGCTTTTTAGTGGAGTTTTTCTCCGTCCATCCCCAGCCGGCCCATGTCCACCCTCGGGCCTCCGGTGGCCGAGTACAGGTCCTACAGCTGCCCCACCACCCTACCCAGCTGCTTCTGCCGCCCTTATGCAGATCCAACCCTTCCCTTCATGCATATTCCCTCCACTAAACCCTTCCTCTACATTCAGCGCAGAGACCTTCCGCTTGTCTGAGCGGATTTCTCCATTTACATTGCTCGGATATCCGTTGCACATTCGCGGCGCCCGATTAATCCGGACCGTTTCGAATTGCTGAATAAGCGAGGACGGTGAATTATCTTGTGTTTGCAAATTAGGGGCTGCAAAAGAAGGCCCTCAGCATTTAAGTTAAACCGAACAAGAATAATCTACCTATTAAAATTTAACCCGCATTTAATTGGGTAATAATATGTTATAAAGATTTTTTATATGTGAGACACTATAATGCACTAATGCATTCTATACCTATTAATAACCATTCCATACAAGCAATACCTCGTACATGCGTTAGTTTAATAAATTGCTTTATAATAATATTTTTTCCCTTGTAATCCATCATTAGGGAATTAGTCAATTATTTACAAAAATCTTTGAAAAATATTGGCCAAAAAGTATCAAACACAAGGCGTACGCTTTACATATATTACTACAAGGTGCAAATTCAGTGCGATATTTTATAAAATGTTCTTCATAAGTTATGTGACAAGTAATTAACCATGCTCATTACAATTTTTGACGTATTAAGACATTTTATAGAGGAAAAGGATGAATTCACTAACATAGCATTATAAATCGTTGAGAGTAAGCTACTTTGATTTTGATACTGCAAAAAAATGTACAGTATGTAAATTGACTTATAATGAATGTTAATTAGATCATTTCGTTTTAGAAGCTAGAATCTGTAATATGCATATAAACATAATTTGATAGCACATAATAAAAATGTGTTAAAATCCTAATGAAACTCTAGTTTAACACCTCTAGTGTTTGGAAATTTTGTTTTCGAACAAGTGTAATAGTTTTCAAATATGACGCTGTAAAATAAATTATCGAAATATACTCGAAATAGATGTATACAATGAGTAAAGCTGTTTTGTAATAAAGGAAATTAATTCTTCAATTAGTCAAACCGAGTAGTTAAAAGATAGTGTAGAGAGTTTATTACGTTCCTTTAGCAAGAGACAGTTGTCTTAAATTGGTCGGATATCTCCTAAATTTTATTGTGTACATCTGGTATTAAAATGAACCTTTTCAATATTCCAGTTTCTGTAAAGAACTGACAATAAACGACCGTGCCACAGTCGGTGTCGACGGGTCTGGGATAAGGGAAATGTTTACCCAAGAATAGTCGTCTGAGAGTGGCGGACAGTTGCCAAAATTGTGAGAGTCTCTGTTTATCTCTGGCAGTGAGTAAACACATCGTTATCTTTGACCGCACCAGACCACATTTGTTGGTGTTAACGGAATCGGGATACGGGAAATGTTTATCCCAGAATAGTCGTCTGAGAGTGGCGGACAGTTGCCAAAATTGCGAGATTCTCTGATTATCTCGGTCAGTAAGTATACACAACGTTATCTTTGACCGCACCGGATCGCATTTGTCGGTGTCGACGGGTTTGGGATAAGGGAAATGTTTATCCCAAAAAAGTCGTCTGAGAGTGGCGGACAAATTGCTAAAATTGCGAGATTCTTTGATTATCTCGGGCAGTAAGTCAACACAACGTTATATTCGACCGCACCGGATAGCATTATTATCGGTGCCGACAGGTTTGGGATAAGGGAAATGTGTATCCCTTAAAGATAAAAACACATTGTTATCTTTGACCGCTATTTAACGTCATCTTTTGACCCGCATTGGTCGGTGTCGACGGGTTCGGGATAAGGGAAATGTGTATCCCTTAAAGATAAAAACACATTGTTATCTTTGACCGCTATTTAACGTCATTTTTTGACCCGTATTGGTCGGTGCCGACAGGTTTGGGATAAGGGAAATGTGTATCCCTTAAAGATAAAAACACATTGTTATCTTTGACCGCTATTTAACGTCATCTTTTGACCCGCATTTGTCGGTGTCGACGGGTTTGGGACAAGGGAAATTTTTATCCCAGAATACTCGTCTGAGAGTGTCGGACAGTTGCCAAAATAGCGAGATTCTTTGTTTATCTCGGGCAGTAAGTCAACACAATGTTATGTTTCACCGCACCGGATCACATTTGTCGGTGTCGACGGGTTTGGGATAAGGAAAATGTTTATCCCAGAATAGTCGTCTGAGAGTGGCGGACAGTTGCCAAAATTGCGAGACTGTCTATCTCGGGCAGTGAGTAAACACATCGTTATCTTCACTCCGCTTAGACGACGACAGATCATTTGTTTAGTACTAAGTTTTTAATTTGCCGTTTAAGTTTTTACTTTTTATTTCTTATTTATTTCTTAGCGTTTTAAATATTTTATATCCTCTAAAACTGTACCACTCTGGTGTTTTCTCTGGTTCAGGACCAACAGTATTTATTACGAATGTATACAGTTGGACCATGTTTCTAATGTTTTATCAGTGTTGAAGCCATTATCTGAAAATTGTGCTGTAGGGTGTGATTAATATACGAAATGTTTGTTAGAATTTCCCTGGAACTCTATAGAAACATCATTGATATTGGAAAGGAAATTCTTCTGATGTGTTTACGTTTAACAAATAACTACAGGATTACACATTCATTTATACTGGCAGTTTAGGCCTAAACAGTGCACTATAATTTTTTCGTCTTGTAAGTCGAAACTTATTATTCATCCCAACCCATTTTAATTCATGATTATTGGATTTTCGCAAGATAGGTGGAATCTTTATTTCTAAATCTTGGATTCTACTATTCCCAACATAATGTCGTAATATTATACAGTCGTTCCGTTGAAACTGAGAAATCCAACGCCTTTTCGAGGCTAAGATCTCATAATCAGTTGTGACTTCTAAGGAAATTTTCTTAATAAAAACTTAGCGTGTTCACCACATTCTAGATCTTGTCACTGAACTGTCCTTATCTATTTATTTCACTTATAGTTGTAAGAAGTACTACACTTATATTATTGGATTATTAAGTTTTGTAACTCATGATCTCTAAAACGAATCTGGCAATGTGGAGATAGGAACAATGGAAAAAACTTTTAAAAAGAATAACCAAACAGAAACTGTATTTTAACAGTACGCTATGAGTAGACCCACAGTGTCTATTAGACTTAGACGAGCGGCAAGGTAATGTTGTGTGCCGGTGATCAACCACCATCACCATCAATCTGGACTGACCCAGTTATTGACTGACAGCTAGTCGATACATCGCCATATCCACACAATTACCCACTTGTCACCCTCGGTTGTAAATACACTTCCTGATTGACATAAACATCACCATCTAGCCAGCCTGTGACGAGATACGAGCAACGCAACTGATACTACGTGTTACTGAACGTTTTACGTGTTACTGCACGTTACTACGTGTTACTGCACGTTACTACGTGTTACTGCACGTTACTACGTGTTACTGCACGTTACTACGTGTTACTGCACGTTACTACGTGTTACTGCACGTTACTACGTGTTACTGCACGTTACTACGTGTTACTGCACGTTACTACGTGTTACTGCACGTTACTACGTGTTACTGCACGTTACTACTTGTTACTACCTAACAGTTGAACATTTCGTAAGTATAATCTACATGAACTTGCATTACCAGGTCATACCTAGGAGAGATTGGAAACATCTTTCGTATTGTACCAACACTTAGTTTTCTATCTTTAGTTTTAGTCAGCTATGTCGTAAGTATAATCTACATGAACTTGCATTACCAGGTCATACCTAGGAGAGATTGGAAACATCTTTCGTATTGTACCAACACTTAGTTTTCTATCTTTAGTTTTAGTCAGCTATGTCGTAAGTATAATGTTATTTGAAGCTACCTAGAAAAAGTATAAACATCTGTCAATTACTTTGTAGGTTTATTATAGAAATACGAAAAAGTTAATGATCAACTGTTTAAAATATGTATTCCTTTTGTGTACGGACTTAATAACAATAATTCTGGACGGGGTTTCCTTTGAAGAAGACTTTTTTGTACTTAGATATTCTTATATACTTAGGAACAGCACCCTTTCGAGCACTAATTTCTAAGAATGTTCTATCTTTAGCACTGTCTCCCAAAAGATTTAATATTTTTCTCAGGAACAAATACTTATATCAATAAAAATTTTTAAATTATATTAAAATCCGTATCTTACACAAGTTATGGATTCAGGAGAAAGATCTGCGCGTTGCAATTTACTAAATATTTTGCATTATTAAAAGATCATATAAGGAGGACGCTTTCATGCTCTCACTAGTTCATCCAAGAAACCCCCAGTGTGGACTTATTTCAAAAATGTTTTACTTTTTACACTTATTAAAGGTAACAAAACTGAGATCTTATTCAAAGTTAAAGATCTAGGAAAAACTCTTGTGTATTATATTTAATAAATATCCGTGTGTAGAGGCCACAAATGACAATCAATTTAAATGTTTCTTTTGAGAGCACAATTTTATTATGGTACCACAAAATGGATTCAGTTGAGAAAACCCCTTGAGAGTCACATACAAAATATAATTCTTAGCACGAAAACATATTTGGGTAGCTCAATGGCTGAAGTCTTAAGATAAATGTTGGAATTCCGGTTAGAATATGTTTGTTATAGTATAAAGTAAGATCTGAGCCTAGATTAGATAATTCGGTGGACTTGGATCAGTTATTCAAAATCATATAATTACCACAAGATTTTTAGTTCTCTATTCTTGATTTTAAAAACCTTGGTTTACAAGAAGTCCCTCGGACATTCCTTAATCGTGTAGACAGACTATAATTAAGTAAAACTTGGCAAGATCTTAGTTGACCCTTAGATCTTTAGAGAGAGCTGTTAGCCACTATTACGTCGTTTAATTTTTAAAGAACCACAGCTAGATTTGTAAATCAAGGCTAAATTTGAGTACCACTAAACAGACACCACTTCCAACCCCTTACTTCCTCCCAAACAGGTCCCCCTCTAAGGTAAATCTGGTCCTCTATGGACGGTTTCCGGTGTGCAGGTGAGAGGACAGCTGAACCTACCGGAAACCCGGTATCTTCTTGCTCTAGGGTCCCCGTACTCCCTATCCATTATTCCGAAATCCTGAGTTATTCGTCTTGTTATTATCAAGGCAGGTGCTTCTTTCAGCAGAAAGAGACATCTGACGCTATCTATATCTTGGTAATTTCCCTGAGAAAGAACGGGCTCTTGACGTCAATTTGTAGCTACTAAATTTATGAGAGCAATATATTAAAAGTGATCTACATAATTTTTCTTAAGATATTCAACTTTTCATATAAGGATACAAACATGACTAGTCCATAATAGGGACTGTTGTTTTTATTTTAAAATTTCATAATCGCAACATGTACTGAAAGAGCAACAGAGTTATCAACAGAACATACTATGGTTTTATCAATTAATAAAAAAACATATAACATTGAACATATAACTCATACAGTTCATGTATTCAGTGAAATCGTCATCAGTGATGATGATTTCACCACATAATCACAAAATGAATAATTTTATTTATTTTCAAATTAATTACCGTATTTTAGTTTTTTTTTTAACTAAATTATGTAACAAATTTTCTTGGAAAAATTAATGAAATCTGCGAGAAATTAACATTTTACAGCACATACACGTCAACATTAAAAATATAAAAATACAAATCAAAATTCGTATCCGGTTTCTCGCAGTAATGACTTGAGATGTTGATTACTCAACATAATTAAGTTATGAGAAGATTTACTGTAATTCTACGTTAGTGTTGGGCGAGGTTTTGAATTGGAGTGTGCTTCAAAAGATTCTAGAATCCAATCTTAATATGTATGGCGAGTTCTTAGATTCTGATCGTAGTATGCTTGAAGACGTTCTAGATCCAATCGTAGTCTTCTGACGAGTTCCTAGATTGTAATCGTAGTGTGTTTGAAGACGTTCTAGATTCAATCGTAGTCTTCTGACGAGTTCTTAGATTAAAATTGTAGTGTGTTTGAAGATGATCTAGATTCAGTCGTAGTCTTCTGAAGAGTTTCTTGATTGCAATCGTAGCGTGCTTGAAGAATCTCTAGATTCTATGGTAGTATGTTCACAATTTACTATATAGCATTTGCAGCGTGCTTGATGTCGGTGTTCATTTAATAGTAGTCATCTGACGAGTTCCTAGATTAAAGTCGTGTTGTGCTTGACAAAGTTTTAGATTTCATTCGTAGTGTCCCTGGCGAGCTCCTTTATTACAGTCGGAGTGAGCTTGATGAGTACCTATATTAAAATCATAGAGTGCTTGACAAAGTGCTAGATTTTAATTGTAAAGTATGAGGTAGGTTCATACATTTTATTGTTTAGCACTTACTTTTTGGTTACTGAGCCTCAATCGTTCACTTCTTGCTTATTTCTAGAACTAACATTCCAGAAGGGATATCTTTATTACAACCAACTGGAAATATATACCTTATCCTATAATTCTGAATTTAATTTAAAGAAAATAACAAACTGTACGTTTAGGACATTAACGAGAAATTTACATCTAATACCATATTTGACAAACTTGGTAAAAATTGTAATTATAAAATTATTATTATTTTTTTTTAGTTTTTCTGCGTTGTATTTATCTGATAAAGTGTATTATACTACTTCCATATCAGAGTAGCAGGTACTATCCTGTGGGGAGGGGGGTAGTTCTTTCTCCGGATTTTCCGTTTTGCATAAACCGACAATAACTGAAAGCTGTTAGTTTTAAAAACCAAGATACGGTAAAGTTTCTCTTAAGCTCAAATATGTACGACCAAGAGAATCGAGTGTGTTGGCTAAGTGAATGGAATGAAGACTTTCAGAGGTCAAACAGTTCAACACAGGCGACGTTAAGACGTAAAGGCTCACCCATAATCATTTATGTTCCGCTTTCCAAATCCGGTCCCGGGACAAATGAGGTGGAAAGATCTGTAATACGCATCAATCGCGATCACGACAGGTGTCTAGGCTTAGCTCCGGTTCATTAGAGGAGGCTGATAGCCATAAATCCAGCCAATCATCGGCCTGCACGGCTGGGGTGCCCCGGGTCAAGGGTCATGTAAAAAGCCAACAACAACGCCTAGAATAAGAATCTGTCCCCTAACGATTCGGGAGACGGCAGGTAAGACGCAGGCGGGTTCACAGTGGTGCATCATGGACACATTGCGTTTCTTTATGTCTAGTTCGTATTATCTACCACAGATTTTAGATTTAGAGTGTGTAGGTATAACGAGAATTATTATAAACATAAATTTAATGTTTTTAATGCTTAATTCACATGCTTAGTCTGAATCATAACTTTTAATTCTGAATTGTAGAGAGATTGTTCTGAATTTATAGATCAGTTAGGTCTTTCTAAAATGAAACTAATAATTTAATTCAGTTTTGAAATCTCTTCGTTTGATGTTTAAATACGTGTTAAATAAGTTTAAGTGTGTGGGTAAAAAACAATGAGCTCTGAGGTTGCTGATCGGATAGAATAAGGATCATCTGAAGGACAATAAATATAGAAATCAAAATTACCCCACGCACATTTTAATCTTCATGTTATTTTGTAGCATTTAAGTAAATATTAAAATACGATTTATACAATACCAGTATTTTGGTCGTCATTAAGAGATGGTGTATTGAAAGGTTTCTCTGTAAAGATTTTTTTGTACTGAAACTAATAATCTTTGAATTGCGAGGTCTTTTTGTATTAGTAAGTACATATATTTGATTTAAGATTAACCTTTTATTTGAAATAAACAACGCTTGTTAGAGAAGGTAATACGGCGTACACAATGTATCGTTAAAAAAAATAGTGTTAAAACATTTAATGTAAATACAGCTCCCCAGTATCGCAACCAGAATCGTAAGGGCGGTTACTTGAGTTTGTACATGTGGCCACTAGAACAACAACAACAAAACCTCAAGATTGTTGGGTACATCAGATAATATTTAAAGGTAAATTAATTGTACATATACTTTTCTCTAAATTACATTTTTAAACCTCCAACGAGCCTTCATGTCAGGGGGTTTTTATCACCAATAATTCCCTTTGGCTATACAATTGTCCCTGGCAATCTACATGCTTGCACAGCTATTATCATTTGACAAATTTAACCATTAAAGTTTTCCGTGCCGTTGTCATCTACCTGTCATGGACTCCACGTCAAGATAAGTACGGTTCACTACACAAGCCATGTCTCAGGAGACGTTGCCGTTACGTTACAGGACGACGGTGAGCACTGTGACTCGGCCTCGGGCACCCCAACACCCCATACAAGACATTCGTTATCGTTACACCTATTGTCGACGCACAACGTACTTCTCCCCTAGCCCTGGACCCCAGACCCCAGACCCCAGAGCGTCTTAGGGCAAGTCGGTCGTTACTGCTCTTCCTATTGCATCCTTGTCGAACAAAGGTATCCACATAAATCTGTAAAATACTTTCATAACTTCAGGGTGTTTTCAGGAATAGTAATTGAAACGATTTTAAAATGTATGACACCAAGTGAGCCGTTAGTGTAATAATGCTATATAGTCCATGTATAAGATGATTTTTTGGCTTCCAAGTAAAATAATTATGCACAAATTGACTATAATCGAAGATTTCTTAAACTCTCTTTAAGTTTATACGCTACAACTCTGTTATCAATGATCTGATAGCTAGTACTAATCTTACACTAGTACACTACCTTCAGGTCCAACAGTCCACAAACTGTCCTTACATTGATGCAGACTATATTTGCATAAAATAAAGAGCTAATGCTTCAGGCTAGTTTGAAATCACAAGGTCTATAAGGAGTTGGGCGAAAATTTAACGTAAGCATAGATTTACATTATTTTAAAAATGTTAGACCATCCTCCATTGGGTGTAAAGTCACTAACTACCTTAAAAACTATTTCTTTATTTTAGTATTCATTTACTAAGTTTGACTTTCACAATTTCAGCCAAGACAAGAATATTAAATCATCTAGAACAGGACCTACATTGTAAATGCTTCGAACTTTAAACAAGCGTAATTTTTAAAAAGGTTTGCTCGACCTGTGCTTGTATGTAGGATTTTCTTCTGATTCCTAACGGGCCATCCCCCTAATATGACAAAAACAATAGATGTTACTTCAAACAGTAGATTTATAGGCACAGTAATGATGTACCAAGTTTTATTGCTTTGCCTGTAATTGTTCGGGAATTATCAAGCCCGTGCGGGACTTCATTACACCCTGTATATATTATACAACTGGATAGTTTTTATATCCGAATGCGAGGCAATTTAATTTTATGGAATCTGGATAAAGAGGAAACCCAATGCGTTAGCTTTGTATGGTGGATAATTCTTCAATCGGTGTTCCTTTTTGTCCTTACTGAAAATTACGCTTTTAAGGTAAAAACTCGGAGATTTTACAACTATCTCCACGGACCTAATTTATGTAACCGATATACATTTCCAAAGGCAGGGGTTTAGTAAAAACATACAAGTATATTTAGTACCTTTAAGAGCTGATTGTAATTATTTAACCTAGACTTTTGCTTCATAAGAGCAATTTTAAATCCACACAATGTTATGTGTTTGTTTTTAAACTATCTCCACGGACCTAATTTATGTAACCGATATACATTTCCAAAGGCAGGGGCTTAGTAAAAAACATACAAGTATAATTATTACCTTTAAGAGCTGATTGTAATGATTTAACCTAGACTTTTGCTTCATAAGAACAATTTTAAATCCACACAATGTTATGTGCTTGTTTTTAAACTATCTCCACGGACCTAATTTATGTAACCGATATACATTTCCAAAGGCAGGGGTTTATTAAAAACATACAAGTATACCTTTAAGAGGTGATTGTAATGATTTAACCTAGACTTTTGCTTCATAAGAACAATTTTAAATCCACACAATGTTATGTGTTTGTTTTTAAACGCAGAACTATGGAAGATGTCTCCTTTGAAAATAAAATTAATATGGACCCCAACACTTGTAATAACGTTAGATTAATTTTGCTGCTAATGTAAATCTTTTTTTAGTGTTTTAAAAGCGTTTGAATGTCTTCTTGAGTTCTATGGCTAAAATATGGGCGTAAAGTGTTGGCATGGTGTTTTAATTGTGGTTCTAAATCTAAATAAAGGAATACTGAGCGAAATTCTTGAATGGTTTTTGTTCTGACCCTGTATGTAAATGATACGTTATATTATTTTATTCAATGACAAGATCGCTGAATAGCAATGAGGGTGCACGCAAGGCGGTATCGTCACGGTTCGGTACAATGGCACGCCTGGTATTGATCTGCACGCATTGTTACATCGATACCGTGTCATTACACACGCACTGTCTGTCTGTCTGTCTGTCTGTCTGCTGGGTTAATGGGTCGGTTGTGTATGAGGTTGATGTAACAACTTGTTGTATTATCGGCTCCTATGGAATTTACAATATACATGAGCTGGATGTAGTGCTGTTTCTGGATTTTTCAGCAAAAACCAAAATTTATATTATATACGAGTAGTTCCCATACATGTATGTGGAAATGTAACAACCAAACAAACTCAAAAATAATAACATAGTTTAAAATCACTAATAATTTGTAAAATTGGTCATTCAGTTATCAAGGACAAGTATCACATCAAATGCAACATTTTTCTATAGTATAACGGGTTTTATAAAAATAAGTTCAAATCAATAATTTCAATTAAAGTTTAAAAAATTTGTATGGATACATTTCACAAAAAGAGCGTAATATTGCTAGAAAATGAGAAGCGAGAACATTTACTCTTAAAATTAAATCAACTGTTTCACAGTAAAATGGTTGAAAATGTATCAAGAGATTGAACATTGACTATACTAGTCAATATTGTTTCTTTTTTTGTATTATAAACACGTTTATCTCACATTATATATAATACAATATTATTAAATTCTATTTATTTAATTGTTCCTAACAAGTGTTGTGTGTTAAACATGTTGATGTAATATTATTTAACTAAAAATTATTATTATAATAACCACTTCATTATTATAGGTACAATGAATAATTTAATAGTTAAAAGTATTAAGTTATGTTTCGTTAAATCAATATAAATGGCACATTTGATAAAACCAAACATTCAGGATAAAAATAAAATTTAAAAATATTTAATTCACAACTTTATGTTGTATTCCACTTAAATTACGTGTGTTTTGTTATTAACCATGTTATTTTCTATAAATTATTATAAGAGTAAACTAGAGTATAAGAGTATGATTCATGTCAAATCATTTGATGGTTATAGGTACCAATTTCATGTACATACAACAAACGCATGACTTAGTTTCTAATCAACGAGCATAATTATTTAGAAACTCTACTCCGTGTGTTTAAGAATCGACTATGCCGAGGACCATCTTGAAAGACCTTTAAATTATCCCCAAAAGAATAATTTTGAACTTCACAAGTTTTACATTTTATAAATTTTAATGTAGAAATTGGTTGTTCAGAATTTGTTTTATTTCTGTTTAAATATAAAAACAAATACACGTTACAAGAAAAGGCATAAGTATTTCAATTTGTATGTATTAAATCTTTAACATGATACATACCTCTACTTTTACTATTAAAAATCGTTCCATGAAAGTATTTGAGGTATAACATTGTTCTTATAGAGTAAAAGTCAAGGTCGTTTCAATGCAATAGCATCGCTCCATCGTGAAATAAAGGTCGCCAGTCATTTTACGTACAACAAGGCACGGCGCAGGTAGGCAAGATGTGACACCAGCCTGTCTCCTAGCTGCCTGCCTGCCCCTTGTTGTTCAGCAACATTGTGTATTAACTCAGTAAAATAAGGCAAAATAAGGATGCAACCTCGGAATGAAAGATAATAAGCTGAAAAATTTGCATACGTCTTTATTTTGATGGTATAAAACTTACCTCAAAAGTCTCATATAATCACGTGTACGCGTCTTTAGATATTTAAGGTCAAAGTTCACGAAAATCAGTTTTTGGCAAATATCTCGTTTCCCTTACGCTAAATGACTTTGAAGGTGGTTAGAGAAATTGTAGAACGAAAAATTCTCTTCAACTTTTGTATGAAGTAATTTTATGTACGTTCAACCCTTTTTGAGATACAGCGCAAAGAGTAGGGGACCGCTTACCTGTATATACGACAATGCGAGGTCAGCCAGTAGAATACAATAAATAAATGAGTTATATTGTTAATTATTCACTTACTATTTTTATTATTATTATTTAAATACTATTAGTATTGTTAGCATTATTATCATTATTATTAAATTTTTATTATTATTTAATATACCTAGACGAAATTACTACAACATATATCATCGATGGTGGATTACTCTTGCATAAGGTTGAATGCAATAAAGATGATACTATCTCTGATATTTTGAATAAATACGTCAAATATTTACAAACATATTATGGGTCAAGTATCGTTGTTGTATTTGATGGTTACTCAGACTACACTAAAGACATTAAAGCAATGGAACAATTAAGAAGAACTGCTGGTGTTTCAAAATCTTACGAACTCCGCTTTGATGAAACAATGGAGGTGGCATTCAGCCAAGAAAAGTTTTTATCACATTCATCTAATAAAAAATATTTATAGACATGCTTTTCAACAATTTAAAAACTGTTAATATCACTACAACAGTTTTACAACTGTTTAATATCTCTGTTAATATCAGAGATGATGCTGACGTTCTCATTGTAGAAACAGGGTATTGCAGAGTCTGAACTTAAAAAAAACTCCTGTCATTATAAGAGAAGATATTGATTTGCTAGTTATCTTGATAGGATGTGCTCAATCACATCAACAAGAAATTTTTTTTTAATGGTTAAGGGTAATGTGGAGACAAAACTGAATTCATCGAAAATTTTTGATAAATACCCTCATTCTAGGAAACACATATTATTTTTACACGCGTTTAGTGGATGTGATACGACTTCTGCGCTTTATAAAAAAAGGTAAAATATCGTTTATTAAATGTTAGAAAAATCACGATTTAAATCAATCAGCTCTATTATTTAAACAAAAAAACTGCTCTGTACAAGTATTATTTTGAAAATGGAGTACGTATTTTTCTTAGCAACGTATAATGCTCCGAAATCAGAAAGTCTTTTCGATACACCCAGTTCATCAAATCAACAAGACTCAACAAACCAGTGCAGTTATCAAGTCTTCCACCTTCAAGTACAGCAGCTCGTCAGCATATCCTTCGTGTCTATTATCAGACCCAAATTTGGTTGGGAAATGATTTAGAACCCAGGACTTCGGCTGGGTAGTTCAAAATGAACTCCTGGAACCAATAACAACATTATTACCACCAGCACCAGAAGAACTGCTGAATACAATATTTTGCAATTGCAAGAAAGGTTGTGGTTCTAATTGCGGATGAAGGAAATCAGGATTGCGATGCACTTTAATTTGTGGGCAGTGTACTGGACAATCATGCCTCAACGCTTCATCAACTTCAGATGGTTTCAATGAAGAAAAGTGAATATGCACCTGAGATTCTTGAATCCTTCTATTCTGATACTTTAGTAAACGAGAATGATGATAATGAATCCGATATTGAACAGCCAGAGGAAGAAGAAAAAGAAAAAGAAGAAGAAGAAGAAAACGATGAACAAGAAGAAAATTAAAACAAAAATATTAATCATTAAAATGAAAACAAATATTTTATATTTGTAATTTTAATAAATTGATTATTGGATCAGTAAATAAATATATAATTAAAATTCATTTGAAATATTTCTTTTAATATTGTATGTTTGGTAAAAATAAAATAAGTATTATTTAGAGAATATATAATTTATAATAAATATCTATAAATATGGTATATTAAATAATAAATAATAAAAAAAAAATTAATAATAATTATAATAATAAAAAATTAATAATAATGATAATAATGCTAACAATAATAATATTATTAAGTAATAATAAATAATATTAAGTGAATAATTAACAATATAACTCATTTTATTTATTGTGTTCTACTACTGGCTGACCTCGCATTATCGTATCGTAGGTAAGCGGTCCCCCTACTCTTTGCGCTGTATCTCAAAAAGGGTTGAACGTACATAAAATTACTTCATACAAAAGTTGAAGAGAATTTTCCGTTCTACAATTTCTTTAACCACTTTCAAAGTCATTTAGCGTAAGGGAAACGAGATATTTGCAAAAAACTGATTTTCGTGAACTTTGACCTTAAATATCTAAAGACGCGTACACGTGATTATATGAGACTTTTGAGGTAAGTTTTATATACCATCAAAATAAAGACGTATGCAAATTTTCAGCTTATTATATCTGTCATTCCGAGGTTGCATCCTTATTTTACCGGACTATATGCGTAGTTGTGATCCCATGCTTTCAATGCTCAAACCGGTATCACTAAAACCGCTTTGAGTTCTTTGTCATAAATACGATGTTAAACCATTTACCATTTAACTCTAACCATTTATACCTCATTTTCATGATTTTTCTATGTCTTTTACGTAGATACTATGTCTTTTTAGTAGATATTATACTGTATCAAGTGTAATAAATTAGGGTGCTTTTATAGTGTTCATGCTATACCTATAGTTTTGTTGTTATTGTTGCAGCATGTACTTTTTGATAATTGAGCTTTTAAAATTTAAAAGCCTATTACTTCTGTTTTATTTTGGTAAATAATTTGGATTTTGATAAGACATTCCTTTAAAATAAAGTATTGCATAAAACACAAAAACTAAAACATGAAGAAGTGAAATGGTTTAGGCCTACGTTTAAGGTATTGGATGAAAGTCCAATTTTAAATACCAGCCGGTTTTCAACATAGTGTTCTACCTCGTACACATAATTATATCGTCATAAACCTTATTTATATTTCGGTAAAATTTTATAACAATATTTATAATTGTATTTAGTATTATTGAAAATCATACTGAAAATAATTATATGGATTATTTTTTATTTGGTTTAGAACACTTGATTATTAAAACATACATGTATTGCTCAGGTAGGTATTTTCGATCCACTAACCAACTTAATATCAACTGATTGCTTATACAACATTCAATAATCAGCTTAGCGTTAGTTTATTGATTTTTTTGTGATGGCTTACTCTTTTTTGTAGAAAAATCCATGCCATTCTCTCGTCATCTATTTATTCTGGTTGCAAACTGTACAATATTTATTTAATTATCTTAAGCTTTATTATATGACACCCCTAAATGCTGCTTCAAATTTCCACCCAATTCTCGTGGAATCAAAAAATATTTTTTTAAATATTTTTCCTGCCTTTAGAATTTTTTTAATATTTCTAAAAGTGATTGAATCTAATTCTGATGGAAATCGGCATGTTCCCGGAACTCTATGCGTATGAGTCTTCAGGTAAGGTTGTCCTGGGTAATTTAAATACCTGCCCTGACCTCACTGCTGGTGTCTGAGGCTCATCTCATGTGTCGGTATCCAGTATCCACGGTGACAGTGACATTGCTCAATCTGGGTGGCGCAGAGGTTCTGGCGCGTGGCTCCTAGCCGAGAAACTCTCTGATTGGTCGAGCCCTGGACATCTGCTCGACAGCTGTAGTAGTACACTACATCTGCCACTGCCCTGTAACCTACATCAGTTGAACCGGCCCACCTCACCTTACCTACTGACTACTTGTTGATTAATAACAACAACATACATGTGCCGTACTTGTTGTCGCTATCTAGTCACAGTCACGCTCTCTACCCTCCGAGAATGTGAAGGCGAGGTTACATCTGGCTGTTTAATTAACTTTCCCATGTCAACGCCGAGTGCAACAAAGATTTATTTTAATCTCGAAATCAGAAATTTGTTACATAGTTTGTTTCAAGTAGTTGGATTTTTACATATTATACCAAGTCACACATGGCATGTACTCTTTCATAGTATAGGTTTTCTATTTAAATATTATATATAACACAATACTTAAATATAGGTTACCAATATTCCCTGTGATTTGCCGAAGTTCTGTATGCGGAAATCAGATAGTTGAGATCATTATGGACATAAATTTATCTCTCTCAAAACCGTGATTATACAAGTGTAACAGTATGGATCTTCCTTGAAATTCGACTATTAACAAGTAATTAACATCTTGCATTATAGCCAAAATAGTTCTGATATACAGGGTGTAAATTAAGTCCTGATACCTCTGGATATATTCCAAACATATTACAATATCGATGTAAAAACTTCACCATACCTAATAAAATACTTTTTTCGATTTTTGAGGATAACAAACATGTAACCCCATTTTCAAAGGGGGTAGAAGGAGGAGTCACTTTGAATTTTCAAATTTCAACCCCTATCTTGTCACATATCATTGGAAAGGTAAATTCAAAAGAAGCGCAATGACATGAACGACATCTCTACGACGATCCTAGAAAAAGGTATGGGCAAACAACCCCTTACATCTAAGGGTGTAAATTAAGTCCTGATACGACTGGATATATTCCAAACGGATTGAGATGTCAATGTACAACCTTCACCATACTTATTAAATTACTTTTTTTGGATTTTGTTGAGGGTAACAAAAATGTCATCCCTTTTTCAAAGGGGAGTAAAAGAGGATAACTTTAAAATTTTCAAACTACAACCTCTATCTTGTGAGATGTCATGTTAACGGTATATTCAATTAGTTATATCAGTACTGTCTCTTGCAGTTTTCCAGAGTATCTTGGGAAATAAAAGTAACGAGTGTAACAATTGGTTAAAAGCAACAAATGGCCATTGTGGACATTTGTTTGTACAAAAACACAATTCCTTTAATAAAAAATGTTCTTATATATTCAATATATTTCTATTTAAATATTTTAGGTAATGAGATTTGATTACGTTCGCGATGAACATAGATTTGCATGGGGTTCATAGTCAGCTCTTGAAGGTTCGAGGCCATGGAAGATACTGTCTGATAACCTGTCTGTTTTATGAAGTATCGTTTTATAGTTTGCAATTCTAAAATAATTTAAAATTGCATTATTATGATAGAGTAATCAATAGCATGCCAAAGAGTGACTGTAGGACTCCACATTACGCTTTAAACCTGTTAGTCCTTAATTAATATTTAATAGGAAGACTATTTGTAAAAGTATGTATGGCTGATCAAAAGATAAAGCATATTGAAGTTCAAACATACTAATATGTGATTTCTAACAGGACAATAGATTAGGTTACAATACGATCGTTCCAATCACACCAAAAGTGGAATCTTCCACATTTTATTGATTTTTTAAATATATAAAATATTAAACCGTACAATTAGGCTATATATACAAGTTAATCAGTTCGCTTGACCCAGCCATAAAGTGTTTGATTCGTATACCTATTTTTAAATATATTCCCTAGGCGAAATCACGATAACATCTCGTCATACCCGGCATGGAGTACCGCAGGGTGCAGCTGTGGCATCTCGACTTTGCCGCTCAACCGAACATGTCCGACACAATACGAAGTCTCCCGACCCCGTCTCGTCGCGTGCCCGTCCCGGCAGATGCAACGCAGATACTCTATCAAACAGCCGTTTTTCAAGACGCTTTTCTTTAGATCGCCCAACAAAGACTCTCCCCCAAGGCCCCATTGTGCGACCCCAGTCCCGACTAAGACTCCTCGGATATCCTGAAATTGCAAAACCTAACTAATCTTCTTTGAGCTGTCAGCATTGTGCGTGCACGTCCATTTGTACACCTCGTACTCCACCAAGTGATTATGGCTGAAATAAGTGTTGGATTCTGAAGAAAGTTGAACAATGATGTAAGACAGTCAGTTAGATTAACTGCGTGGTATTGACTAGAAAAAAACAGACACAAATACAAAAAAGTTCAGATATTCCAATTTTTAGAGAGACCAATTATTTAGACCGTTCTCCTCATATACGCTCCTGTACTTGTATATATAAATCAAAGCACCATACAAATACTGCTAAATGATTATAATGATTATTTCAGTACTAAATTATGAATGTATGTAAAATATTTTTCAAATTTAAATGCAGGTAAGGGGTTTTAATAAAATTTAACTAAACAATTAGAAAAATAAACTTTTTACTAAACTTATAACCTTGTTAAAGAAAAATTAACTTCGAAAAGAAAGTAATCCCACAAAACGACTAATTTCCAACATCAAAATTAAGGAATAACGTTGGTAAATTAAAGAGACAGAGGTAATTAGGTAATTAGCTTGAAGTAGTTATAGTTATATTCTACTTTATGTTTAAGAAAAAATGTAATACATTGTGTAAAGATTATAGAATATAACTTCTAGAACAGAATGGTAAATATAATACGTATCAAATTTATAAAATGTACAACGACATTCTGTAAAAACTAAGGTACAATTTACATCGAATCATAGTAGTCGCACATTAGGAGAAAATAGTTTAAAATTATGATTTAGTGTGGTACATTTAAAAAATATTCCAACAACCTACTCACAGTTATGTATTGAGTATTAAATAAAACGAATACAACTTGTTTGTATCCTCTATTTTAATACGATCTTCAAAACATGCAGAATTTATTCTCGTGGAGGGAACCTTTAGAAGTGATACTTTATATATTCCCCAGCTGATAATTACTTGCACTGTTATCATCACTCTTATTTTATTACTATTGTATATCAAGTGTATCCCAGCTGCTAGTTAAAATGAGAATGACGGTATACTTATACTATTACCATAGACTTTGATTGTTTAATAACTTATTGTATATACAGTATATCTCAGCTACCAGGTGATAGAAAGATGACGACATAATTGTACTATTACCATCGACTTTGATTATTTAAAACGTTATTGTTTATCAAGTCTAACTCAACTGCCAGCTGATATAAGGATGACGACATACTTGTACTATTACCATCTACTTTGATTGTTTAAAACGTAATTGTATATCCAGTGTATCTCAGTTGCCAGCTGATATAAGGATGACGACATACTTGTACTATTACCATCTACTTTGATTGTTTAAAACGTAATTGTATATCCAGTGTATCTCAGTTGCCAGCTGATATAGGGATAATGGTAAACTTGTACTATTACCATCGAATTGGTGGCTATGTCGAAAAGCTTAGAAATGTGTAAAAATATAAAACAGTCTTTTTGTCTGAGATTTAGAAACTAAAAAGATTACACGATTTTTTTAAACACAAAACGGCATTTGTATTAAAATTGTCGCCTGTGTCAGCTCGCACAAATCTATCTCGGGCTAGGAATGAATTCTGAAATGTTTATGCACTCTCACGTATTTCCGGGCATTTGTGAGGGAACAAAGGCGGTGGTGGCATTCAGGGTGTGCATGGCTACTATACTTGTTGCTTCCTACCCTTACCGTGATAAGGGTGCAAGCTGCGAGGTGTTGGCGGGGGGTGGGGGGAGGTTCTGCAGCTGCCTGACAGATGGCACGTGCCCTTTAAACTGACTGACACACACACGCGTACGCGCACACACACCTAGCTATAGTATAGTGTACACTAGACCTGGGCACGGGCTGGCTCTCTGTAACCCAGATTTACGCCAGATGCGGGATACAGACAACTGTTGCTGACAATAAGACTACCACCACCAGTTGCTCGCACGGTGCCGCCAACATATGCTAGCGCCTGCTGCACCATCCCTTACCATAGAGACGCCACACCCGGTGTTTACCTTGTGCTCACTACTGAACTATAAGCTGCTTTTATGTTTTTATGTACAAAATAAGGGCTTGGTTTTCATAACTTTTAATAAAATTTAATGAAGTTGGATATTTAAATAATAAGGTATTTCAGCTGTGCATATATACATTTTAATGATGAAATACTTGGAATAGGAAGTGATTACATCACACACACACACACACACACACACACACACACACACACACACACACACACACACACACACACACACACACACACACACACACACACACACACACACACAAATATATATATATATATATATATATATATATATATATATCAAGATGTTTAACAACATATTTGTTCATGTAGTTGAGTGTGTCTTCAGAGTAAAATAAGTAACAAAAATTAATATTTTATGTAATTTGGTGTTTTTTCTTTTGTTTTCTGAGCATTATTTACTGCACAACAATAGTTACTGTACTTAATTAAATTAAAAAACCACATTGCGAGCATAAACATTGTCAGTACATTTACTGTTTACACTGTCAAAATATATAAATATATTTACATTTAACAAAATATTTCCTCTTTTGAAGTGGAAATTAATAATTACGTACCGCATAAGAGTTTTATAAAAAAGTATATTTAACTTTTTTTTAAAGACAAGATCTTAAGTTAACTAATCTCTTAATTTAACTCGCCACGTTCTCCTAAATTAACGTATTGTACATCTTTGGATCCCATAAAGTTAGTGCAAAATGTATTCATTGAACCAGTCAGCATCCAACGTTCAACAACTTCAAGTTGCTTCTGTATACATGCAAATGAAATGGCCTCTCTCAGCAAAGTGACTTTTAAATTATTAAACTTTGCTTCAACATTGACTGTTTAATTCATACTTTCTGACACTAATTCGAAGCAACAGCTGAAACTTTTATACTTTGCCCACATTTTAATGTTAAGGGCATCCAGGAGAAATATGTAGTGGCGAGAAAACGAGGCATTTTATTGACTTATAACATTAGGTTACCAAATGTGGATGAACAGCCAGTTTAAAATATTCAAAGTCCACTCCGTGTCATGTCTTGTCACCTGCTTTCATCAGTTTGATACGGGCGGTCAATTAGGAGGGCCTCCCCATTACATTACTTTTTACTGCTACTGCCTTTGTGGTCACTATCTTTTAGGCTGCATTGGAATTCTCTTGCTCCAAAAACCATACACTACAACAGCTACAATAACATATCGATGAGATATTGTTTAGTATTCTATACATACATTATTAACGACCCAGCTGGGATTTCTTAAAATGATGTCATTGTCCGACTGTCTGTCCGTCTATTCGATACTCTTGATAGTAATGTCATAGAGACTTGAAACTTGGTACAAAGGTTCCTCTTAATCCAAGAAAGAACCTTAATGATTTTGTGGTTAAAAGGTAAAAGGGTGGACCATCCGTCCGACTATATGTTCGTATGTGCTATATTCTTGACAGAAAGGTCAAGTTTCTATTGATTTTGGCATCAAAATGTAACGGGGCAATCTGTCTGTCTGTGCGACAAATCTTTCGCTACGTTCTTCGATGCTCAGTTTATCATAGACAAGGATATCTAGTTCAATCGATTTATATATATATATATATATATACAGGGTGTACATAAAGTCCTGCACGGGTATAATATTTTCTGAACGATAACAGATAAATAAACAAGATTTGGTACATCAATACTACACCTAAAAATCTACTTTTTGAAGGAACTATCAGTTTTCTGTAATATCATGGGGACGTCCCGCAAGGAGTCAGAAGGAAATCTTAAATAGGAGCATAGGTCAATATGGACATCATTTTAAAGGGCTTATCTAGCAGAGTTTAATGCCGCAAACCGCACCCAAAAAGATTGATCCAGTACAAAATGGCGGCTGTTCAAAGATTTTACTTGGTTACATTTTATTAGTAGCCATAACCCCAGTAAAGCAAAACTGCAACCAAACAAATACTGCAGCTAACTACTACATTATGCTTGTCAGTTGTACAGAAGTGAATTATGACATTAGTTATCCTCAAGGGTTACAAATTTGGTCCTAATATATTGATAACGGGGAAAACCTGATAACAGTAACAATTAGCTTAATAATTATATATATATATATATATATATATATATATATATATATATATATATATACATATATATACAGGGTGTACATAAAGTCCTGCACGGGTATAATATTTTCTGAAAGATAACAGATAAATAAACAAGATTTGGTACATCAATACTACACCTAAAAATCTACTTTTTGAAGGAACTGTCAGTTTTCTGTAATATCATGGGGACGTCTCGCAAGGAGTCAGAAGGAAATCTTAAATAGGAGCATAGGTCAATATGGACATCATTTTAAAGGGCTTATCTAGCAGAGTTTAATGCCGCAAACCGCACATTATACCCGTGCAGGACTTTATGTACACCCTGTATATATATACTACTACTTCTAATATGTACTAAAATATATATGACATTAAAAACAACTAATATTGCTGTAAAAATCACGAATAAAGCAAATCTTTTGATGAAAAAAATCTTAAGTTGTAGTTGGGAGAAAGCACATTTGTATGGGTATTACAAATGTTCAAACTGTCCGAGATTGTCTGTACTTACTATATTGTGGGTCATATAGTTTCAGTATGAGAGCTGACTAGGTCAACAAAGTAAAAATGGCAATAAGAAAACGTATAAGAGATATTTATATGTTCACTTAAGTTAAAACTGTATGGCACTGTCAACGCCATTTTTGTAATTTCCAACACTGTACTGTATTGTTGTTTGTTTGGCGTTCTTTTGGCTCTATACTGGAAAATATATGTATTGTAATATTAATAACATCACCACTAATAGACTACTTAGAGATTTTTATGAACACAATGACTCCAAAAATAATGTGCAACAGTGTCCTATATAGGTCCCTAATTTCTTAAAATAATAACATAACGCTGAAAATATTGTGAGATTTTCAAGAATGGGCACATTCGATCAGATTGACTTCGAAAACAATGCACACTTATATTGCCATCATCTTTTTCTCGGCATCATCGTTTCTTTTTTCTCGGCTTACAACTGGTTTCCAGGTTGAATAGATGATAATAAATGCACAAAAGTGCTTTGTATTTTGTGTAGCCTGTTTTCAACGAGTCCGAAATAATTTACAACACGACAAGAATGAGAGCCGTTAATGCTTTCCACCAAAATGACTTCACTATTATGCTGCAGCATCTTTCAGGTCGGCCAGCCCAACGTGAAGAAGACAGGCAGAGAATGAGATAGGACAGTCCGGGTAACAAGGCAGACACTGGAAGCCCAACTCTAACTAATTGGCGCAGAAAGCTCGGTTTAATGGACCATTGTTAGGCTGAGAACAACTTGGCCTTCTGTATCTGGGTCTCGTCTCTACTCTTCAGTCTTCATCGCCGCGATCTCGTACTCTAGTTCGCTGACTGGCCATTCAAGTGAGTCGATTATTTCTTCATAGATCTCAAGCTTAAAGTATTCCAACATGAAAGCTCTTTAATTGCTCATACTCCATTAAATGTTTCCAATCCTTATTTTATCCAAAATTCCTTTCTTGTTATAACTCCTTAATTTTAACTTAAAGAATTTTCAGAATAATTCATGATCTCCATCAGAACCAATAAAAAAAAACTTCTGAAATTATTCTTTTGACTTCGTGACATAACCTCGCCCAAATTTCCAAAACTCCTTCTTGAATGCATTCTGTCTGAACCTCAGGAAATGACAATGTTAGGTTTGGAAATTCAATATACACAAACCTTAACATCAACTTAAATTCTGTTTTGTTGTTTGAATTTGTCGTTTGAAGAGGTTTTGACTTTAAATCCTTTTCTACAATCCTGTCGTTAAAAAATAGTGAACTATCTCAATTTCTAACTATTTTTCTTGGCAAGATCACTCAAATTTTTCAACAGCACGAAATCTTTTTACAGTTGAGAATCAGTGCCCAGAACCTGCCTCCCTATACCAATAATTACACAGTGTACTGCCATGTGTGGGGGGCAGGTGGGGACCATAGTGCACAGGCAGGACCAACTATCTGTTGCTTCAGCTTCCACTACAGTTCCGGTGTCTTCTCCAGGTGCTTCCTAGGCAGATGTCCTCTCCCATCCTGCCTCCGCTTCCTCCGGCACCCTGCCCAGCCTCTGCACGTGTTACCCCGCGATCCTGCCAATGATGTACTCAACATGTGGTTTTCGACTTCCTCCGGAAACAAGTGAACCTAGTGAACAATCTGCAACTCTCCTGCGGCTGTTTCCTCTGGAGGGATCTACGTCTATCCTATACATCCATTATCACACCATTTTTGGAAAATAGATTTAGCTATAATCAAAAATGCTCTTAACAAATTGCACATACTTTCTGTAAATAAGCCATAAGGCGGGATTGTGTTAAAAACAGATACTCCATCGTAGTCACATTTCCTAAATTCATTTAAAGTACATGTTTGAGGTATTTCCACGTATTTCACATTTCAATTTGATGCCAAGAGGTGTTATAGGAAATATTTGCAATTCAAGCGTGTATATTAATTTTAATATACCCTTGAGAAATGAACCTGTAAACCTTTTACGTGAAATCCGAGGAGCCTTGCAAACGACCACAAAAAACTCAAAGCGTTAAAGAATTTGGAAGATTTTTTTTTCAATAAAATGTTCAGTTATGCTCATTATTATTCTGCTACGTTTTATTACCTCGTAAAGGGTTATTTCTTAAATATATTTGGTCATATGTTATGACGATTACCTTAGAAAATGTATCCAAGGAAGGTCGAAGATACTTTTTAGAGTGTGACTACTGAGCGACTCTATACTTGTAAGCAACCTGACAATCCGTCCATGGGCGTTTCAGAGGTCATCTTTTATTTTTGGCCCACTTTACCTACAAAACAAATATTGGTACATACGAGTTCTTTAGTGAGTCTAACGTCATTATTAGGAATTATGAACATTTTAACACAGTGAGAAATTTCTCTTCTTTGGAGAAAATACTTCAAGGGTACAATTCATGGGTTCACAGAAAAATGTCTGAAAAACATCCACAGCTACTTGAATACCTGCAATTCCTTGACGTATGATGGAAGTTATTATATAATTTTCCTGTACTCACGGAAACGTATCTTTAAGGACACTCATTATGAAGTGAAAAAGAAAACTACCCCGCCTTATATAGGTTACCGGCCACAGGCTCAGCCGGCTAACGGACGCACTCATGAGGGCCGACCGGCTCAAGCCGGCGAGCAGTGTGCTGGTGCTATATGCAATGCGGGTCTCGTGTATGGTTATTAGACCACTTTCCGTAAACATAGGCAGGTGCACACACAGGGTCACCTGGTCCTCTGGCACCCACGCGAAGGTCACTAGCGTAGTACAACCGCAACAATCAGTCGTTCCTGTGAATTTCTCGCCCAAAACAGGTTTTAAAGTCCCGTTATGTAACTTTTATCACTCACCAAGGCCTAGTTGATGTCCATTTAAATGCATCTGACAAGAAGGTTAATTAGGGGCATTTTGGAATTTTGCGTTGTACACCCGTGTAGTATTTTAAGATTGCCGTCTGAAATACTGAGTACATATAGCTATCAAGATCTTTTATAACTTACTGAAGATAAAGTGGCGAAAATAAGACGCCAGTATTGCATAATTCATTTTGTTTTTTATTTTATGCCGGTTTTATGTGGTGTATATATAGATAGAAATGTCTTTTTTGTTTCAATTTTTGTATCAGACCTTTTGAAGTTCTATGCAGAATATGAATACTTGACTTAGGTAAATAACTGTGATGTGGACAAATATCTTCTTTTCCTTTTTTTGATGCTTCCTTGAAAAATCTCAAACTTAAACGTTTAGAAAACTACGCAGAAAATATCACAATGTTATTATAATCATCGAAGACAGCCGGTTTTGACAGGACCTAAGGCGTCGGACTTTTCACTTGCGTTAGAGATAGCATGGATTCAAGTCTAGCCAGGGACCGTAGCTCTTATCGTCACTACTGTCGGTCTTGCACTGGAAACGAATCTTCCCTTCAATCTTTTTGATGAAAAAAGCTTCGTAAAGACTGATGATACCCAGGATAATGCTAAGAAGAAGACCAACCTTTCCTTAAAACCATAATTAATAGGCTAAAATAAAAATATTGATATAGAGCATGGATGTTTTATCCATTTTAATTAAGTAAATAATCAGTTAGTATTGTAATAATAGAAAGCTGTGAATTTATTGCATTTTACAGATTCCAGACACACGACATGCATTCCTTACTGGAACGTTGGTCTGACTGAGGACCGAAATTGGCGCTCTAGAATCAAGTGATCGATTATGAATTGCATTACAATAAAAACCAATAATTACTGTACCAAATTTAATACTGAATATGACGCAGGTGGGCATACAGAAAACCACTCGATTTTACCAAGAACCTGCCGGCCCTTAGTAAAGTAAAGTCAGGAATTTCGCACTGGTTGATGAATAAGTAACATTAGTCTCTTCCTGATTCCTGAACAGCTGGACACTAAAACGCGAGTGGATTTATCTCGCAGGGTACCCAATTATTGCCAGAGTCTCGATCAACTGTAAAGTGATTACACTAACAAGGATCACCTGCCAAATCAAATCCAAAAACTCTTAATTACACCACAGATAGGATCTCGCAGTTGTTCTTGCGCAGTCCAGCTTGCGCTCCTGTTCTGGTACGTAGTCTCGGGTTTCAGAGGCCTGTCTGTGGTGAACGGAGAAGACAGGTGAGTGACTAAGGAACACCTGCCTCCTCTCTGATTGTTATTTTGGCCACCCCAATCACATGATAAACACACAGTCAGCTCCATCAAAGACAGCCAATAACATTATATTATTGGCTATAATGGTCTCTTAGTAATTATATTGCTTCTTAAACACATAGTTATACCAATAGCTGATTGTAACTCTAGAGTTACTCTATGCTTAAAGGTTGTAAACTATATGACAATACCCAGAGTATATAATGCTGACGTTTTATGGATAATACGTATTTTTGTGTTTTTATTTAGTGGATTTTAATATAAAATCCTAAAATGGCATTTATAAAATGAAACTACTACTTCTTTTCGTGTAGCATTTTTTCTCTGGTTCCTTACAATTTTTAGCACAAATTTTTGTTTTGGTATTTATTTTGTAAGCTAGTTTTGTGTATTATAGTTGGCAAACAAGAGTATACAGTAAACAGTTTTCTTCGTCTCAATAACATGTTTATCAGGGACAACTGAAAATCATCCTTACATTTATGTCGCCTGAAAACCCCCAAACATTTATGGGTTATTTTTATCCTCTTCATAAACATATTTTGTACATATCCATTATAAATCACCATATAATGTTTGTTCACTGGTATTACAATTAATAATAAGTTTTATATTTTGATTAATTTTGTTTCCCAGAAAAAAATATTTTACTGGATTTAAAAGTTTTATAAAAAGATTATTTTAAGTGTATTAAGCAAGCAAGACATGCTATGATACCAAAAGTACAATTAGATACACAGTTACATGTTTCAGTAGCAGCATACCGACATATACAACCTTTTTTATTTATAGAAAACGTTTGTCAAGTTTAGGTTGTTAATTTCTGGACACTCAAAGTTAAAAGATACTTATGATTATTAACTATAAACAAATACACAAAGTATCAAATACAAGATCTGACGTTGTACAAATTTGACTGATATTTATTCAATAAACTCAATATACTTTTACTTTTAACAATTGTTTCGACACTCTTCACCTACATTACACTATATTCTGCAGTCTGGGTATATCTGATGTTGAAACGATGTAAAGAGCTCATTTTGAATTTCTTGTCACCTCTGATCTCTTCAGAGAAACATGGCTTCAGATTCCAAGAGTCGAGTCTGTGACGTCAGATTTCAGACGCTGGACTAAGAGGAAGGTAAACTGGAACTAATTCAAAATTGACATTTATTTAACCATCCCAATCACAGCAACGTTACATCCTATAGTAACCATTATTGCTCTAAAGTGAATTCTGTGGATTCCGAAAGTCTTCGTAGTTTCGGAGACTTATAGCATTGATTTCGAAAATACTAAAGAGTGCTGTAAAATCTCTTCAATTCTAGTTTGAAGTCGGTGATGTTGACCATCAGACCATTGCCACTTGGAGGGTTTTGGTGTAACACTAACATGGTTTACACTTCTTCCTGTTTTTCACAGTAAGTCTAAGTCGAGTATTGTGTGTTCAGTCGATGTAGAACACCCTCGCTTCCTTACAGCTGCCCCAAGAACACAGAAGTCTGCGGCTGTTGTGTGGGTTACGTCAGGTATAAATCGCCTACGGCGGGTGGGTGGGGGAGGGGGTAGTACACAAGTAGCTGTTTACCGCGGACTTCCGCAGGAACAATGACGGCCAAGGAGTGCTACAGGAGGCGGAAGAGAGGAGGCAGCAGGCGGCTCAGCTGCACAAACACTGGACAAGTCTGTCAATATTAGCCTCCCGGACCTGGGTGACAGCGACAGTGGCTGGAGTGATACAAGGCGATAACCCTCCAGCTGGAGTCTGATCATCACGAAACAAACAGAGGAGGCCCGGCACCATGGACGTATTGTCAATCATCTGACCTGTGATTTCTTAAAACTTTCTTAATGTAATGCAGTTGGTTTTGGTTGTGCTAAAATTTTTCATTTTCAGCCATAGCCTTTAAGATAACCCCTTAAGACAGAACAAAATTAATAAGGCACAGCCTTTTAGTTACAGCATAGAATTATCATACTGTTAAGTCATAAGTTTAGACCAAGGCAGGGATTTTTGATAACTCTACGAGGAAATTATATACATTTAAAATATAAATTTTGAACCAATTAGGGTGAAATTGAAACTGCTAAAGATTAAAAAATGTGAAATTTTACAGTATATATCCCGCAAGATTGTCGGTTTTTTTTGGTTTTCCTAATACAATTACATTTCTTAAGACACACATTACATATTTGTTAAAACATTTTTCTTAAGAACACGAATGTTTGAAGATAAATAACACGTCATTCCCTCCAAGACATCTTTTTAATACATTCTTCTTTGTGCCTGAATATGAGATGCCCCTGGTAATTCTTCTTGAAATGCCTAGAATGATCAACAATTTTTAAGTTATTTTCGTCTGCAGAAGATGCCTTTCAACATTTGTTGAAATATTATTCCAACCAAATTCCGATTGCGCCTCTTTAATCTAGCACTTTTCAAAAAATCAATTTTTGAATTTATTTTAATCAATGCTTGATAGTGAAATAATTTATCATTTCATACTCTAATCACTACCCAATGTGGTACATTTTTACAAACGGGCAATTAAAAAGATGACTCTATTAGCTGTTTATTATGAGGATAATAGTCTATTTCGATAAGCCTTATAGTAATAACCAAGCTCGAAAGTGTGAAATGGTAACCGAACATAATCTTTCAGTACATGTTTTGGGAGATTTCATCACACTTAAATGCAAGTTATTTTTGAACAAAATTTACGCGTATATCATTGCATTTAAGTAGAAAATTGTAATATTTTTTTATAGAAACTAATATTACCTTATCAGTACTCATTTAACAAGAGTTTCATCTCACTAGTCTTCAAAGATAAGTATTGAAATTAAAATCTCGAATACTTTTATTTCGTAATCGGAAACAATTTTTCTCAATTCATGTTACATCTTAATGGTTGCTTACTTGGAAACGGTTCTTCTTTCCAGTTTCATGGTAATACTCTTTTGCTGTTTAAAGCGTTAACCTGCTGAAATTTCACAAAGTACTGAAATAAATCTATGACATTTTGTCTCCAAAACTGTCTTGCAGATCCTTGCTAATTTATAATGTCCATCTGGCTCAACTACTAAAATCCTAGACACTATCAAATACCTTGACATTCTCCAAACATGTTCATGCTGTCTCAATGGTCCTCTATGAACCCTAATGGCCAACTTCAAGGTTCCACCCTACTGACCTTCAATAGCAACTGCTAATATCCTAGGAACTATCAAATACCATGACATTCTCCAAACATGTTCATGCTGTCTCAATGGTCCTCTATGAACCCTAATGGCCAACTTCAAGGTTCCACCCTACTGACCTTCAATAGCAACTGCTAATATCCTAGGAACTATCAAATACCATGACATTCTCCAAACATGTTCATGCTGTCTCAATGGTCCTCTATGAACCCTAATGGCCAACTTCAAGGTTCCACCCTACTGACCTTCAATAGCAACTGCTAATATCCTAGGAACTCTTGTTTGTACAGATCTTCAAAAAACCATGTTTTAAAGAAGTTTTACGAAAAGTTTGTATTTTGAATTTTCTTTCTAGCTACCAATCTGTTTTCTGGAATGTTCCTAGGTTGTGAAATTGTTACCAAAGCGAACAAAACAACCATCAAATGCAATGACAATTTCAATATTTTTGTACAGTACTAAATGTGTTATTAAGCCATCTTGGAAGTTCGAAACTTTACTTCTGAGCCTTTAAAAGATACGTACCATTATCGATGCATGGGTTATCTATAAGGAAATACCCGCATCTAAGAAATACTCACGAAACATAGTATTAGGAAGGGAACAGAGCACAATAGCTCACCAAATCTCGGTTAATTAACCAATTAGAGCTGTTAAGTGTGACACCACAGCTCTCACAAGCTGAAGGTTTCTCTCCCAGTACGGCGGACCACACTGTCTCAAGGAAGCTATACTGTGTCCTAGGCTATAAATCTATTGGCCGACAAAATGCCAGCATTAATCGGCCGCTAATGCGGACTGGCGAGGGAGGGAGTGGCCGGAGACAATGGACAGCTACCGGAGCATGGGAATGGGTGTTTAACAGTCGGGTACAGGAGCACGCCCCGGTGATGGACAGTCCGGACAGCTCATCGGTCTGTAGGCTCGACCTTGTGGTAGTAGGCGGACATTTGCAGGACTGGTCGTCAAGATGATACTGCGGCTCACACAAAGTCCGAGTCTTGCTTCCATCCTCACAGGACTTGGCGAGAGGTGCACTCCAACTGAAGCAAAAAAATCCTTGAAATGAGATGTTTATTTGACAATGCCTTCCTAGTCCAACCATAGTTACACGGTTATATTTGTCTGGAGCATTCACAAGATCATACTTTGACATTCGAATGTTCTTTTTCATCAATAACAACTCTAACATTTTCTCAGAGAACACTGAAGAATTTTAGAAAATGAAGACAATTGTGACCTACCTTCCTTATATTTCGGTGATACCCAAAGCCTATTTATAGAGTATGGATTGTGAATTGTTGTAGATACTTATTACGATTGCTTTTGGTTTTCTGACGTTGGCTGGACTATGGAAAAGACATTATATGTCCAATTCTAACAAAGGACACTTCTTGCTCGATTAGCCTTACTCGACAGACGCAAACATGGCTCGATTTGAACGTTGTATAAATAATTACACCTGTGTTTAATTCTGTCAAGCTTGACAATACCGTACTGATCGAGGCCTAGAAAGAGTCTGCTTACTCAAATCTCAATACTCTTCAACAACGATCTTCCTGACCAAAATCTTATCTCATCTTCTTCGGGAGGTATCATAGGGGAATGAACTGAACTAATCATATTTTGGAGACTGAGAAAAGTATCAGAATCCAAGATACTGAAAATAATCAAGCCAGACCAATAATCTAAGGAATGGGTTTTATAAGGCAAATGAATGACATATTTGACCATTGCATTATTCCGCATTACAAACGTCTGTTTAGACGTCTAAGGAATGTTTAAAATATGTAAATATGAGTTAAAAATAAAAATACAGCAAGAACTGAAAACATTAGTAAGAACTAACTTTTGTAAGGTTACTCAAAATTTTACGCAATTTCATCACTTGTATAGTATGCACCACGTCACTTTGAAACACCAACGTGGAGCTTGCGTAAAGTTCGTGTAGTAACATTTATGAAGGTAACTTAGTAATTTGATTTCCTTTCGTTCGATTGAATAACAACTTTATAAATTAAAACCAGAGATCAAACACTCTTTCTTATGTCATCAAGGATCTAGATGGGAGCAAGGATCTTAATCAAAATTGAGTAAAATCTTAAATGCTTTATTGTTTCTCCGATATGCAGAGCAACAACTTTGGAATGTTTATCGAATCCTTGTAAAAGTTGTAAACAGCAATCCATTCCCAATCAATTTGTAGAAATTGCGTAATATCTTTTGCAGTAACCAGTTCTACTCCTCCTTGAGCAAGAAACCGGCGAGCTCTACAGCAATCAGAGGATCTTATGCAAAGAAGCTTTAATGACCGCACATAAATCAATTAACCGACTTGTGGGCGTGAGTGAAAGAGAAGATTCTCCAGTCAGAGGCGCGGCGCGGCGGCTTGGAGTGAAAGGGAGGATTAGCCACTTATGTGGCAGAGGCTCTACTCTGATTCCTCTTCACGCTCTCGCCATGTCCGCTATGTCTGTCGAAACCTTACAACACCCACTGAAGCTACCGAAGCTCTCTCCGTGGCAACAAGCGAACAAATTGGTGCTTTATTCGTGTTTCGCTGCATTTAAAATGTGGCATGTCAGGTCAAAAATTCTCAAAGCCCTTAAAGACCTAAAAATATCTTTTTGATAGAATTGAAACAATGCCTTATGTTAGCAAACACATACTACATATATTTAATAACTTACACTTTATTTTTAATAGATAATATAATACAAGGCAGAACTATTCCACGTGTCACTTACTAGGTTTCTCTGAGGTTGTTTACAAAATTTTAAGTATATAGCTACACGTACATGCCACATGTTAAAATATCTAACGACACGTTTCTATAGAAAGTTTTTTCGTTGCCATTATTGTCACCCATAGAAGCAATGTAAAAATGTTCAATAACGCACACCCAAATCCCATGGAGTGACATGCACCGTCACTGAACTCGGTGTTACCTATCTATGGATGAAGTTTCGTACAAAATTTTAAGTTCATAGGTCAGTTCGTTCCGAGATTGCATACGGACAGACAGATATGAAATTTTCAAAGCCCTGACAGCTTCGACAACGCTCATTCAATAATACAGTACAATCTATATTAGCATGCTGATGACAGGGTTGTTGGCATAAGAAGGGAAGATCAGTTGAAATTGATATGAACACTAATCACAGACGGAAAATATGGTAGGTTAGTCGGAATGAAACAAAAATGAAAGTAACAAGAAGGACTAGACCTAATGAGTAAGGAAGTAAATATTTATTACTCAATAATAATCTCAGAAATATTGTATGAATCGTAAGCAACGGTACTAACCAGTTACTCCGAGAAAAACGTTATTGTTTTAATAATAGAGTATTAAGCAAAATCTTCGGCTCAGACGAAGACGAATGTGATTGAATAATCAGGAAGAACAGAGAGTTTAGCCATATATATATATATATATATATATATATATATATATATATATGGCTAATATATATAACCCGACATTGTTGCATTAGAGAAAAACTGCAGAAGATAGATGATCCAAGTGTTAGAAAAAAGGCGTTAATCAGATGTGTCTACTTATAAAACAGAAGAAAGGAGACCGCCCGGCAGACCAAGAATAAATTGGAGCAACCCAGTTCATAGAGACATTTGTGATCGCTATGGAGAGATACGATGAGCAAACAAGAAGATACGTTGGTCAAGCCGAAAACGTACTATGTGTTTTCAGTGATCAATAATGTGTCGCGATTCACTATATTTTTTAATTAGATTATTAAAAACGCTTTAGGAAATTATTCTACTCAGATTTTAAAATGTCTAATCTATTCAGAAAAAGTTATTAGAACACATATCGTAACCTGTAGATTTATTAGTTATCAACAAAGATAATGGAAGTAATTCAAAACGCTTTAATACTGTTAAAGTTGTTTCCCGTTTGTACAGAACCTGAATTTTGGACATCCATCTTATCTCCAGGCACCGAAAATCCAAGAGGTGGACAGCGTTGACATCTTCTATTCAAACAAGAAGATACAAGTAAAATCGTGCGACAATTTACCATCTATGTTCTGCCAAACTATAACGAGACTTGCTTCCAGAGTATGTCTTATCATCTTAGTGGAGTTGCACAGCTTTTACAGATTTATAGTTTTTTAAGCTTTGGTAGCCGAGGTTGAGGCCAGGTGCTCCATCTGTTTTATTGATTCCTTAACAAATTGATGGAGGTATAATCGTAGCGGAGGCTGGCTGGCGGCTGCAGAGAGTCCTTGGGTATAAATCAGGTCGTGGACAGGTGTATGGACCAGCAGGACAGGTGCCGCAGGACCAAGGTCGGACCAGCTTTAAATGTCCTGTCTGTGTCCACTGCACTCGTTCTTCTGGTGGCGCATGGCGATAGCTGCTGGTCATCCAAGGCTCTTCAGTTTTTGTTGCTCCTGATGACCTCTTATTGTCTTCCGTCACAGATGCGGAGTGGCGCTCAGGCATTATAGTACTATTATTATTATTTTTCTTTTAAGCAATCCAAGCACTGATTTTACCTACGAAATATGGGACCATTGTTTGTTGTGTAATGGATGTTTCCTTATCAATAGTGTCTGATCCATTAATGGGACTTCAAGAATGTTTTTATTGAAATAGAAAATTTTAATTTTATTGAATACACAAACAAGCGATTAGGAATATAGTTACATTTTGACGTTCGGAGCACGTTTTATTTCGCCTACACAACATTGGGCATTTTAAAATTTAACAAGAACGTACCTTAAAAAGTATAACTTATTCAAGTATGTTCATTTGAAAGACAATATTTAAATTATTACCGATACTTGACGCTTATTAACCAAACGCATTCTTTATAAATTGTCCTAAAACTAAAAAGCCTAAAAATATTTTAAATTTGTTAGTCTACTTGTTTTATATAAATATTTGTTAAGACTACGTAGGTGAACTATTTAATCATGGTAACCATTTCCTGAGCTTCTTCATTACAAGCCTAAGTGATTTATTGAGCATGTTTTAAACACACATTTGTAACAAATATAGACTTGTCCAGACTATGAATGCATTTCAATATTACGGACGTAAATCATCAAATTAATAAAAATTCAACTACTTGTAAAAAATTAGATGTTTTTGAATTATTGTGCATACATTTGGAATTTTTGTGTTGAATAACATAACTTTTAACTTTTACCAAGACTAAACGTCTTTTCAGATTTACACTACCTTGATTTCATATCTCATTCAAATACGTTTCCAAATAATTAAATTTAATCAAAACATACACATTTTTTGCACAATATGTATTGAGACTGTTTCAAAACTTAGATTCAGTTTCAGTTTCCAGGAGGCAAGTCTGTGGCAGCGTCAGTTCCAGGCGTTGCATAAAAAGGAAGGTGAACTAGAGCTTAACTCAACATTCACAGTAGTAAAGAGTTTTAGTATTCTTTGGCTGAACTGATGGTCGAAGGATTAATAGATAAGATAAGATAGGAACTTTACCCTACCTCCGTTGTTGATAAACGAGGTAAATTAGACTTCCACAGAATATAAAGCCCCGTTAGCAACGATTACATTGTGATTATTTAATTAATAAGACTGCTAAATTCAAAACTTTGTTAGCCCACATCAATGTGTGCCAACAAAATACACCTTATATTTCTTACCCTACGCTGAATATGAAGTATTGTTTTCATTTGAAAATCCATTGAAGTTTATGCAATCTGTTGCAGTTGATATTGGTTTGGTGTTCGATTTGTTTGAACGTTGCTCAAGTGGTAAATCGCGTATACATATTTATGCTAGGATAACACGAGTGCGTACTCAGTGTTTATTCAGATTTTGCAAACATTCAGGATGCTTGTGGCTGTCTGAGACGCTCTGCTGTTCTTATCAGTAGAGGGAGACGTGTGCCCCTGGTATCACAGGCTCGCAGCTGCCTCTTATCAGTGCTCGACACACAGAGACGCTGACGTGGGCGGCGAGCCCTCCTACAAAGCCTCCCTTGTTACCAGGGCGACGACTTGTCGCCACTGATACACAACAGGAACCTACAAGTAGAGCTCATAAACGTTATAGATAAAGAGGAACAAAGCTTCAAGGGTGTTGCCAATAATTTATGGATATGACTTTGTACCTAGTAGGACTCTCAGATAAGTGTCCAATTAAATTACATGAGAATTTTATAGAAAAGTCTACCTACCGAAATCAGTCCCATGACTGAATTTTCGGAGTGTTTTGGATTTTCAAAAATCATGATTATGTAATATAAACTACCTTGTGAACACTAAATAAGACGTAATTTTTAACGAGTTCAACCAAAACTCGGCACAGAAGCAATATTCGCACACAGCTTGGATAAGCCAGATTTAACAGATAAAAAGTTTTAAAATCGTGGCAATTCACTTTTATGCAAAATTTATTCCTCGAATATAGACACAATTATTCACACATTTAAAAAGGATTCATTAATATAAACAACTTTTATTCGTACCCCTTTTTCTATATCCCTTGAGATTTAAAAATGAAAATTTGGAAAATTTTCAGTTCAAATTTTGGAAATGGAATGAATACGCTGTTATCACAGAGCAAAATAAAAAGGTGTTTTAGAATTGTCATGTCATTTACAATAATGTTGTTTTCTTAAAAGGTCTTTGATCCTGATTTAGAAAACTGCACAGTAAAATTGTAGAAATACTTTCATTGCCGTATTTATAGCTAAACTTAATACTAAGACAGTGGCTACTTGTACATTGCTTGAGCAAGTTTGTTAGATGGTCTGAAAAAATAACAGGTGTCTAAATGGCGACAATCTTTATACTATGAGCTTTGAGATGATAATATATGACATTAATATGTGTATTGTAACATTGTTTTTCCTGAACGTGAGTAAGCCCCCATGACATTTTTCACTAAACTTTTATTTTAGATTAATAAAGCTACAATATTGTTACATTAATGTATATAATAAAAGTACTTGAGCAAGGAAGACGCCTCCAATGCTCCAATCGGTTTACGATACTCTAAATTTAAAACAATATTATAAATCAAAGCCTTTTAGAGTCAGCACAATAGAAATTCATTATCATTCTAGTAAGAACTTAGTTAATTTTAATAGTAACTGAGGGTAATTCGACATTAGGCTCACAGAAAAACGACTGAAGATACAATACGGACTTCTTATAGTATGTGTATGAAATATTACTGAAGAAACAAGCTTTTTGTTTATGAAAGATTTAAAATTACCATCTTTTTGTGTGTTAAAGAAAATGTCCTTTAACAATACACCATTTACCAACATTCACTCAAGTCATAACTTATTACTAGAAAAGCTGCTTTTCTTTTATTTATCTTTCGTATACATAGTATAAAAATTCATATAATCATCTTCATATATGTATCTTTGGCCCCGGTTCAAAATTTCAACTTTAAAAAACTTGTAATACCCAGCGAAATGATCAAAACCTGTTTTATGTTTATAAGAAGCTTATCTTAATATGCTAACTCTGACATGTACAAAATTGATCCCAATCAGAAACAGATGATAGCGACCCAAAAGAATATTACCTTTGTTTGAATTTATAAAGCCTCCATTGAGTAGTAATGTTGGAAGAAAAGTTAAGCTGACCTTGCTCAGTTTTTCAGCCGGGGGGAGAAGTATTAGCGTGAAGTGTGATGGACAACCGCCACCACTGGATCTGTAACAGTGGGAAATGACCAGGTAAGGATGGCACGACATCTAACAATTACTCCACAATTATTACCCACCTCCTTTCTTGGACGCTCTTCGACCGTTTCTTGAGCACCTCTCGGGTTTTTCTCCACATTCCCCTTGCTCTGCTCTGTTCGCGTGACAAGTTAATGCTCAGAACCGTTGTTGCCCAGTGGTAATTTAATAAACCTCGCCAATTAGTTCTCCTCGGTTACTTACCGAGTGGTCTTTCTTCGGCGGTTTTTGCTCGGGTGCTGCGGCTTACTGCAGGAGGCGGTCACTTAGTAGAGTAAGGCATGTGCGATGGATTTACAGGCTTACTGCAGGAGGTGGTCACTCAGTAGAGCAAGGCATGTGCGATGGATTTATAGGCTTACTGCAGGAGACGGTCACTTAGTAGAGCGAGGCATGTGCGATGGATTTACAGGCTCACTGCAGGAGGCGGTCACTTAGTAGAGCAAGGCATGTGCGATGGATTTACAGGCTTTAACGGGTAGGAAAATCAAATTCCTAAACTCGTATCTTTTGGATTAAAACCACGAACAAAAATGCATGGTTGGTGATATCAACATAAGTGGGTCCAGGTTTGATAATTCTATTTGGAAGTCCAATGAATTTTGGGTTTACCTGCAGTTTACCTTCCTCTTAGTGCTGCGTCTTGATTACACTATACACACTGAATACTCTCTTCACCTAAATTACACTATATTGTGTATGCAGAACAATGTAAAGAGTTTTATTTTGAGCTTCTTCATCACCAACACTGAAGGTATCTCTTTAGACGAACATGACTCCAGATTCCAGGAGCGAAGTATGTGACATCGTCAGATTTCGTATGCTGCACATAAGAGGAAGGTGGACTGGGGCTAAACTGTACATTCACATTGAATCAACCCTTCCCATCATAGCTACCATCAATGTTTCTGTTCTGTGTTTAACGGTTACAACAAATTAGACTGCTATAAATGAAAACCAAAATAACATAAATACGGTTTTTGTAACTTCCACTCAAGCTAGAGACATTTTAGGTTTCTAATTAGTGAGACGAAACTATAGGAATGTTTGCAAGACCGTTTACTGGAGTCCAAAAACAATGTATCCATAAGAAAGTTTTAAAAGGAACCATTTTCATGGTGGTCTTGATTGAAGCACCGTAATCTAGAAACTTGCCATTATTCTAATGGGTGTAACTTTGTAACTTCAATTTTCAATTAATAGCTTGATACGTTTAATTCGATGTTAAAAGATAGAGTGTCTAGCGTACTCAGGCTATTTTTAATCACTACAAACTGAAGTGCAATTGTATAATTATCATTTATTGGTGTTTTTTTGTTTGACGTAGTTTATGACAATGAACAAAACTGTCGGGATTTAGAGCGTCAGTAGCTCATGAGTCTAAATATTTTTATTGGATTTTGCATTGTCGTAACCATGAATTGCAACTATACGCACATCTATTTAATCGAGATACACTTGTATTCATACGGCTTAAAAATACGTTGCACATTGCTGACCAACGTGCCAAGTCACTGACGCCTAGGTCATTTCGTGTCGTGCCTCGTTAGTTATGTGACAAATTGAAGATGTCACATATGCCAAAGGGATTGTTCTTGCACTCAGGTGCTTTGGCAAACCTTCATGAAGATCTAAACACAAACCAAAAGTTGTAAGACCAAAACAGAAACCTACCTTTACACAATGCCTAGTTGAAGAAACAACCTTAAGTAGAAGTGGGAAATTGAAATCTTACTCCATAGAGGAACTTAAAGAGCATATAACGTTACTCTATGCTTACTCCATCCGCATTAAGGGATGTAAATGGAACGAACACTAAATCATCATCATGAGCTAAATATAGAATAACCTCGAGGGAAACTCCTCTAAACTCTAAAAATTGCTGAATACAGACCTCAGACTAGTTATTCAAACCACTTTCTAAGATATTTTTGACTCTATGTGTACAGGCAATGTTTTAACAGAATTAAACATTTTTAGTCTTAAGATGGCTCGTTATAACAAACCGAAAATACCTCACGGTAATTGTAGTCTCTAAATTTAAAAATCAAAACAACATATACTTGGATCTTTTCATGTTTCAGTGCTTAAATAAAAAGTTTTAAGTATTGGTTAGTGTGATTTTTTCTGTGATTAAAACATACGAAACCAATCAACATAAGATATCTCCTCAACGTTAACTCATAATAAACATTTTTTCGGGAAGTTTGAACCTAAAACTATTACTTGACAGTCATGACTCTAGTCGCATAAGCCCAAGATTGCATTGTTTCGTACGCCCGGACAAAGCTGTACGTACGTACGTACAGTCCACGTACACCGCGATACACATGACAGCCTCTCTACGGTCTACCGGTGGTCATAGACCGTTGCCCGTACCATCACGTGGTCGCTGCCGCCATTCCGCTGCCGTTAAGACGTTTTTCTACCGCCTCCCTTATTCACTTAATTGGGAAGGGGTTGAAACAGGATACGGAAGAGTGTAATCACATTAAACACGGCACCTTGCCCCCCTCAGTCCATCTATCATTGAGATGGTCAGGGGCAGGAGTGGGGAGGTAATCATCTATAATTGCAGTAAGAGAGGTCTGCCACACTATACCGAGCCCATTAGATGATATAATTAATCGATCTCAAGCGGCGAATCGACCTTTCTCCAATTGCCTCTGCAACCGTACTGAATGGAACGAACCGTACCCTTCTCTCTGTCCATGTAATTTTGGATCATCAAAGAACTTCCACTGCTATCAACCAATTACTCGCTTACCCTCAAATTATATTAAAAGAGGTAAATCAAATATTCCTAGTTTACAGTTTTTTACATAACATAATTTTAAAACACAGGATTTCAATTATGACTTATTCTTACCTTTTAAAGCTCTGTTGCATAACTTTTCTTGCTATGAAATTACAATGACTGAATAAAATTTGTTTAAAGGACACAAATTATACATGTTACATAAACTGAAACTCTACGTTTCAAAGAATTGTTATCTACTTTCTTCTTCAGGTTCCAAAACCTAAAACGTAAGGTTAGTTATGTTATTGTGTAGTGTTGTGGTCTTTTGCTTCTCCTAGCGTTGGTACGACTCAAGAACATATTTAATTTTTTTAAGAAATTGTTCTGTTGTCAAATGTGACCTTGGTGAGTGTATTGTCATTTTTTACGGTAGATTTGTTAATTTTCATAGATACTTGACCTTGTCTTAGATATAGTTACATAACACACATTTACATACATAATATCGTTACCAATTCTCGAAACGTTGTGTGAAACATATGACGTGGCAACTGTCCGAAAACCTGTATGCCTTTGAAACCATGCACCAACCTTAGTGAGTCTTTAACCAAAAAACGTTTTGCTTGAACCCGCCGATAAGCCAGCTCCATGAACATTTTACGTAACAAGTTGTTTTAAATTTATTTTATATTCTCCATTATTATGTGTTATGAAATCACACTATCCCTGGACGTGCATTATAGCAAAATTTCATGTCTGAAATCAGATAATTGATTCCAAATTTTTCTTCAGAAAAAAATAATAATTTTCCCCTTAGCCGCAAGCAATTAAGAGCTGGCTGTACTGTCAGTCACATCGAGTTTTTCATTTTAAGAGCAATCTCTTTTACCCTCTTGCTTTTAAGAGCAGAACTATGGAATACATCTCATTTTAAAGATATAATTAATGCGTATCAAAACCTTTTTTAGTTAGTTTTTTATTGGTTATTTAAGGATTGGTTATTGGTGTTTGAGGTTTACAATTGTCACTCAAGGTCGCTTCACTTCAGTTAAATATTAAAGAGATGTACTTCCGACACACAATGAGCGTACAAACTACCGATGGAAGTGCAAATTACAGGAAGCCAGCGTATGTCGATTCTATGACAAACAGGAAAATGAATTATGTCTGTCTGGCAGTAGATTAGGCGATTCTCTCATCTTAAACATGAGACAATACATTTCCATATTCTAATCGCTATAATAGGTTACAACTTCCGTCATCGCTCTTCCAACACCTGCAGAGTTCTTCTCCGCCCCCTCAAATACGCTGTCCTTACTGCTCCATTGTGTATTTATCTGGAAGGCCTCTGGATAACGACGTATCCAGGCAATAAGACTTCTGACTTCCGACAACGCATGATGCAAGGTGGTCAATTCTATTGTGGGATGACCTCGCTCACCGTGGGTCCTCTGTAGACCAGGGACATCGTCCATGGGAGCCTGAGCGACCACTGGTCACTAGTGATGTAACAGGTAGGTGTGCAACAGGAAGTCGCTCATACACATGTGTTTGCGTCAACTACTCCTGATATTTCACAGTGCGGAAACTAAGTGTAACAATCTATGTACAGTAGATGCATTTGAAACTTCCAATTTTAGATTGGGGATCATCCATATTTGTAAAGATTTAGATATAAATTCTAGTTTCAACATAATTTCATACTCCCTTCATGGTGATCCGCAACCCATCCAATAGTTTTCACGAGTTATCATCCCTTATAGCCTCTGCGGGTGATGTAAGAGGTAGGTGTGCAACAGGAAGTGGCTCATACACATGTATTTGCGTCAACTACTCCTGATATTTCACAGTGCGGAAACTAAGTGTAACAATCTATGTACAGTAGATGCATTTGAAACTTCCAATTTTAGATTGGGGATCATCCATATTTGCTAAGATTTAGATATAAATTCTAGTTTCAACATAATTTCATACTCCCTTCATGGTGATCCGCAACCCATCCAATAGTTTTCACGAGTTATCATCCCTTATAGCCTCTGCGGGTGATGTAAGAGGTAGGTGTGCAACAGGAAGTGGCTCATACACATGTATTTGCGTCAACTACTCCTGATATTTCACAGTGCGGAAACTAAGTGTAACAATCTATGTACAGTAGATGCATTTGAAACTTCCAATTTTAGATTGGGGATCATCCATATTTGCTAAGATTTAGATATAAATTCTAGTTTCAACATAATTTCATATTCCCTTCATGGTGATCCGCAACCCATCCAATAGTTTTCACGAGTTATCATCCCTTATAGCCTCTGCGACCACTTTTCTCGGGTGATGTAAGGGGTAGGTGTGCAACAGGAAGTGGCTCATACACATGTATTTGCGTCAACTACTCCTGATATTTCACAGTGCGGAAACTAAGTGTAACAATCTATGTACAGTAGATGCATTTTAAACTTCCAATTTTAGATTGGGGATAATCCATATTTGTAAAGATTTAGATATAAATTCAAGTTTCAACAAATCTAATATTCTGGTGATCTGCAACCCATCCAGTAGTTTTCACGAGCTATAATCTCTTAAGCGCAAGAACCCAGAGCTAATTTGCACTGTATCAGCACATAACCTTGTTCTTCTTGAAACCGTTAGAGAATTCCATAGAAAATAAGCGGTCCTCAGTCTCGTTAGATTTCGTGTAGGTCCAAATGGGAGGATTTAAAGGGTTAGCAAATGTCAAAATATAACTTTTTCTTGTATCATCCTTTACTTAGATTGACATATTTGAATAAATTAATCTATTCCAACATCAAATGTACATCAATACAAAATTATAACAACTCGGACTTGACAGACCACTTTTGCAAGTAGTGTGGTCAGTGGACAACAAATTAAAACAGGTTTCTTATCAGAATCCAGTCTATAGATTCTTAAAGATATCAGCCGGGCTGCACCCCGTGGCGCCTGAACTACAGATTAATAGTAGATAACACTGAAGAGTCACCAACAGAATTAAAATACTTTCCTTGTTACAATCTTTATCTTACAAACTAAAACACCTATCTCAATAACCCTACCTTCTCAACCAGTAACTAGAATTTATGCTAAATATATACAAGTAAAATACATGATTCTTTGCTAGTTACATATTTCTTTATGTTAATTTAATCCCAAATTATTTATATTTATGATTGATATAATAAATAAAAATAAGGCTAAAGGGGTAAATTATTAACTGTTTGAGTTATAATTATCTTGTAAGAACAACAAAGTTCTTAATTTCCACATTCATAGATATTTTAACGTAGGTAATTTATTAAAAATATTTGGGCCGTTGTAAAGAAAAGAACGCTTTAGTATTGACTTGTTGACTTTGGGTGTTCCGAACATTCATCAGTCTATGCTTCTGGTACGATAATTTAAGCAGAAGCAGTACTAAATAATCTGTCACGAAGCTCTAGGAAATAAAGTACAATGTTATTGGTTTGTTGTGTTCTGGTTAGTTTTATATAATTAGTTCCTTTCTGCTCATATGAACCATTTACACGCCCTTAAGTACAGGATCGTATTTAACAGTACATTTTTTGTATTTCAAATCAAAATTATGAGAAGTACAATTAATTACTAACTGGACTATTGGATGTATTTTCACTAGGTATTAGCTCTGGTAGTAGGAAAGATTTACTTTTCCAAACCCTGTGGACATTTCATGATTCACGAAAAATATTATTTGTAGCTTGATGTTTTTCAAATGTTGTTAGTTCAATAACTTTTGCAGATCTGTACATTATAACTGTTAATATTTTTGTAACGGAAGTGAATTTTCCTATGTAAGTTGAAAATTATGTAATCTAATACTAACACAAATAAGTTTATGTTTCAAAATTGTTTTAAAATTAGTGGACTTATTTTTGCATTTAGGTTGCATTCAGAGTAAACCACAATACTGAATTAAAATATCAAACTGCAGCTATATATTTACTAAAATATATTCTATTATTGTGATATCTCATTCGAATATGATTTTAAACAATTCAGTTCCTTCAAAAATATGGAATATATTTCACATTTTACAGTCTTTGATATCAAAAATATTTGGTTTCAAATTGTAGACATTTTCAGCCTTATTGGATATAACAATTTCGAGTAAACTCAACTTTTGAAACAAGAAAAATACTTTAATTTTCTGAAACTTGGAAAATCTTGCAAACATGATAGACTATGTTACTAGGTTAAGAAAAATATTACAACTTTTTTTATCTCTTGAGCGATTTCAATAAATGAGGTTTGTTTCAGAATAAAATGTATATAAGTTTTAAATTCTAGTACATTTTTATACAGGAAGTAGTTTTTAAGAAATTCGTCATCAAAATTTTAACAAGCTACCGTTTTGAACTTTGTTGACGAACAATTTTACATTTTTTTCAATTGACGATCTTTATTACATTAGCGTATGTTGACAATTTTAACTTTCTACCTTTAACGATTATTTAGAAAAAATGTTAATGTAAAAAACGTTACGATGTTACAGACGTAAAGACGCAAAACGATGCATTTTAGGACAGACATTTTTTATATGACCCCATGAACAACCTCCTGAAGTTTGTTGGTGTATTCCAGTTACGCCCTGTATATTACAGAAACACTGCGTTGAAGAATTACTTGGACTTCAGACAGCTGATCATAATAGTTCCAAGCTGAATTTACAGTAAACAATCAAAACTTAATATTTTACCCCAATTTTTTTTATTTGTATCTAGGCTTAATTCTAGACCTAATCCTTTATTGTTCCAAATTCAATATTGATACATTTTGCCGCAGGTTTCCAGTTGCACTGATTTTACCAGAAGTGAAACCAGTGAGCAAGCAAACATCGCTGTCGAGACACAAACATATTGAGGAAGATCAAAGGTTGTATGGGCCTGGGAAGCGAACGCAGAGCCTCCTCTTGTTTGCTTGTTCATCGCCGCTGCTGTGACGATTCCACTGTATTTCATCCGGAATGTTACATTCCATTGAGATGTTTGTTATTGCTACCGACCTCTTCTCCTCATTTATTTGCACTTCATTTCTCGCATCCTTCGGATTCTTCTGGTTTCTCTCGCTAGCGTGGATCTACAAACCTCGAGGGCGGCTAAAACTTCTCAAACAGGACATATCTTAACATTCTTCAACCCCACTTTCAGGCCGTTTCCCACACACTGTGCAGGAGACGAGACTGTTTCCTAATCTCAAGTTTTATAAAACGAAACTTCCATTATTCAAATTCGGATTAAGTGCAATGTACAAGGCTTGTACAAGTTGTGTTGTTCGTAGCTTCAATGGTATGATACTTTTTAGAATATAACACTACAATATTGATTTAGCTACAGAAAATTATCTTTTTCAGTATCAATAGTACTTCTGGCTCAGTCATATTATATATTCCCATGGGGTTTATATTTAGTAAATATATTGCAACACCATTTGAGATACAAAGAATGTTTATCATAACTAAAAAAAGTTATTGAACAAGTTGTTATTCGTCAGGTTCATAAATAACGGAGTTATGAAGTTTATGAAGCTACCGTAATGGAAGAAAATGGCGTACCAAGTTGGCCAAGAACTTAGTCACGGTATTTATTTCAAATATACATTTTTGTATCAAGTTTCAATACGTTTCAGCAGTCCTATAGCCAGTTCTTGGTGATAGAAATGTTCTTATGGATTGTCACATAATCAATATCTCTAAAATAGTCCAAAGTACCAAAAAAGTATTTATTATAAAATGTTAAGTAAATCTTAAATGCATTCCAGAACATTTTTTTTAATATTCTGTAGGTCCATAAATAACATATTTGTGAAATTTTTAAAAGCTTAAGCGGCCGCTATATTGAAACTAAAGGGCGTACCTAACAAATTTAGCCGAGACATTTGTAAGATCAATTTCTATCAAGTATTAGCTTGTTTGGGTTGTTTTTGTGACATATATTGTTACCACAAACTGCGTTATATATACTCTCGTGTGATTTTGGACTGTGGGTATCTTGCAGAAAATGATACCTAGCAAGTTATGCAGAAAATGTCAATATGAGCTATAATTATGGCGATTACAATAGGATGATTGTATATGCAGAAATACTCTTTTTATTTTGATGTCTACGAAAATCTTATCTCTAAATGATTTTGAACTCTAGATTTGACCTACAGCTATGAGAATATGACATGGTTCGCTACTAAATACGTACAAAGGTAAGGCGTACATGATAGTAGGTGTAGACAAAACGGATTTTCACTAGGATTCGGTCCAAATGGCGCCAAAAAGGAACATTTCTATAACGTTTACTTATAGAACGTTCATGCAAATTTTTGTTAAACGTGCAATGAAATGTGCAGTCAAACCAGAAGACACCTGTAGTAGTTAAGTAGAAAATGGTTTTGACCTGAGGGCTCCGCCTCATTAACTCCTAAGCCGGTTATGAGCCATCCTTGGTTATTATTTAATCAACAGAACTTTCACGTCAATTTTGGCTAAAATCGATCAAGCCACAGGGCATATAGTGTAATTGTATGTAAAATTGATTTAACCCTAGGGCTCACCTTGCCTTAAAAGAGCGCCAAAAATGTTCTATGGGCTTATTGTATAGAACGTGTATACCTAATTTTGTTAAAATCCATCCAGTCACAAGGTGAATGTAATAGGTCGTTTAGAAAGGTCAACCCTTGAGTTCTATTAGCTCCAACAAACGAACTTGACTTTGCCCTTCACTTAAAGAGCGTCCATATCAAATTTCGTAGAGATGTGTTAAAATTCCGGCCTTAATAATGATGATACATTAAGACACGATAGAGAATTGTTTACTTTTACTCACTGCAATTATAAATATATACGAAAGTAATAAAACTTGCAAAACACTACAAACAACACAACTCTTATATCAAATGTCAAGTAAACGTACATAGCTTTGGAGCTGGAAGTAGGTAATTTTCTGTATATTCTGGTTATACAAGATGTCAAGAAAGTGCTGTTGTATCTTTTGATTGGCTCCATAGAAGTTTTGTGACATACAACATGAATACGAAAATGTTTAAAAAATTTCATTTTGTTTGTAGTAAAAAGTACAAAATAATGTTATAAATCAGATTCTTCTACATAGCGGGATATTTGTATAAAACTAACCACATCTGAACTTTATAAATATTTTGATGAAGAAACCAATTTTTGTTTTATAATTTATGCATCTTAAAGGAAACTTAAATAGACTTATTTTTTATATGAAATCAAAATCCTTCCTGCTTTCTCACAACAGCCTTATTTCAAAACCCCCAAATGTACAACTTACATATAACCCTTTTGTTACTTCATTTTAAAAATCATACAAGACTTTTGAAGAGAATAAAACTATCCAGAACAACCTATTTGACCACTGTGCTAAAATTGTTTATATTTTGTCATAAATAATCTTATTTATATTGTTTGCACAATACACCTACGTTTAAGTGGTTCAGATTAACCTCTAGTGAAGTAATCTACAAACACATTTGATGTATAAAAGTAAAATTAATAACTCAACCATAAGTATTTTAAATATTATTTGTCTAAATTATTTATAAATAAAATGAATCATTAAGAACCTTTTTTAGTAGTTAATGATTGAATTGTATGGAATAGTCTTAGCGAAATAAATTTGTTTCGGTAAATATTGGTTTTATATAATTTCAGAATCTACTATATAGTCTGCATTATCTCAATATATTTAACTAGATTTAATTTATTATCTTTTATTAAATCTATGTTATGTTATATCTTATTATAGTATACATAATTATAATCAGAGTTAAAAATCAAAACATGCCACTTAGTAAAAATTACGATAAACCAAAATAGTTTACATAAGTATACAAAATACTTCTAGTCCAATAGCAGCGTAATCACATATAACGTAGCTAAGGTTGGAGGGGTTGATTCAATGTGAATGTTGAGGTCATAGGCACTTGAAACTTGAAAATGGGTTCCTCTTGGTCCAAGGAAGAACTCAACTGATGTTGGGTTCAAAAGGTCAATGGGCAACATTGTTACATTCCCTTTTGTCAGAAGTTGGGTTAGTCAAGGCATGCAATCACCACTGACAATGTGAATGTTGGGTTTATCTCCAGTTCTCCTTCTTTTTAGTGCAGCGTTTGGAATATGACGCTGTCACAGACTTGACTCCTGGAATCCGGAGTCATGTTCGTCTGAAGAGATCCTAAAACATTTTGGCGACGAAGAAGCTAAAATAGAATCTTTAAATGGTTTCGCAATCAAAGACTCCTAGGCTACAAAATATAGTTCAGTAGAATAATCTGTAATATGCAACAATTATCAACTAATATGTAAATATTTTTAGGTCGCACCGAGCAATCAAGTGCTTTAAATTTATTTATGTTCTCTTCGTTTGTCTCACAGTAATTGTTCGGGGGGGGGGGGGGGGAGAATGAGACGAGGCTTTTTAATTCCAAAATAATTATTTTCTATTTTTACCTGAATCTGGATGGTCATCAAACAAATAAATAGGAATCTCTATAATAGGAGTAATATAGCATGTACAGGTATAATATTGTTTACTTATAATATTATTGATTTTACTCCCTGGTGTATGACAATAAAATCGTATACTAGCGTTTGGTGCGTTAATTCAAGAAACAGTATAAAAGGATTTCAGTACAGTTGTCTATGTAATAAATGAAGCCAAACAGACGAACTGTGTCTTTTCATAGCCTATAATTAACCTTACATAAATAAGACACTCGTATATCATATCACAATTATAATGCAGACATTTTCAAACGTCGAGGTAGAATTACATCACATATATCCATGCATGGTAATTTGTGTGCAAAATATTTAAAATGACCTCGTATACAATAGCATAATTATACATTTGTTGTATCGAAAACTATATAAAACCTGAAAAAATATAATATACGACTTGATGCTTCAATCCATCAATTGGGCGCTTTATAATGATAGGCAATTGAATTCAACGACCGCCATGTGTCTGCCCGTATGAAATTACATCGGGGAATTTCTGTGGATCAATTAACAGCTTTGGATTCAACGCGGGTCCTGTCCTCAGAGGTTTTTGGAGGGAAAGGTGCTACGGACGCAACACCTGGGGCAGGTGGCTGTCGCGGCCTCGTGATTGATAACCGCTAGATACTGATAGTGATAACGTGCTACTGATAACCTCCCGTCCTTGCACCCATTTGATTGCTCCCTACTTCCGGTAACATATCATCGGTAACAGTCATGTGAGACATGATACGATTGTTTATTTATATTACTTAAATAAACTTAATTCAATACTTGTACTTCATTATATTACACACTCCACGACTTGTTCTGTAGGTATCATTAAAACACAAAGTGTAATGTTAGAGTCAGTTCAAGATTATGTAAAATAATTAATTAGTTCCTGAATAAAATTAGATTAGAAATGATTAAGCGTGAAAGATATAGCCGACCAAGTACTACATGGTTATGCTGTAAAAAAGTAACTTTGCGTTTTTGTGCTAATTATCGCCTATAGGCCTACTTCTTGTGATCCTTGTTTTTATAGAAGACAGAGCGGACTTAGACGGGGAGAGTGAACTGTTGGAGAAGATAGAGACACAAGACTCTAAAGCTCAATATTACATCAGCTAAGCTGAAATTTTAGAATGCTCTCGATTTACTTATGAAGTATTATCAATGATCTTCATACCATAGTATCACGAACCAAAGTAAGATACCGAGACCTCCCGTTTATCGAGAACTCTTAAAAACGGGAAATTCAAGACCCTGAAACATATTGGTAACTCTCAATGGCCGGGAACCTTCAGAAATCAAGAGCTACAAGAATCCGGGATTTGTGAAGATTAAAATCTCCAAGAGACTGGAACTTCAAGGCATTGGGAACAATCGAAGGCTGAAAACCTCCAGAGCTGGGAGCTGCGAGAATCCTGGAGATTCTAAAGAGTAAAGTCTCCAAGAGGCTGGAACTTCAAGGCATTGGAAACTCTCGATGGCTGAGAACTTTCAGAGGCCGGGAGCTTTTAGAATCTGGGAGATTCTAAAAATTAACGCCTCCAAAAGGCTGGATTTTCAAGAAATTGGGAACTCTAAATGGCTGAGAACCTTCAGAATCCGATGCTCCTAGAATGTGGGAGATTCTGACGATTAACGCTTCCAAGAGGCTTGGACTTGGAGGCGTTGGGAACAATAAATGGCTGAGAACCTTCAGAGGCCGGGGGCTTCTAGAATTTGGGAGATTCTAAAGATTAACGCCTCCAAAAGGTTGGAACTTGAAGGCGTTGGGGACACTAAATGGCTAAGAATCTTCGGAGGCCGGGAGCTGCTAGAATCCGGGAGATTCTGAAGGTAAACGTCTCCAAGATGAAGGAACTTCAAGGCATTGGGAACTCTCGATGGCTGAGAACCTTCGGAGACCGGGAGCTGCTAGAACCCAGAAGATTTTAAAGATTAATTTCTCCAAGAGCTTGGAACTTCAAGAGAACAGTAGCTCTTAAACACCGGGAACCTTTAGCGGACGGGAGCTACCGGGTTTCGGGAATATCACTGAAGCGGAAATCTCAATGTCCAAACCGATTGTCTGGTACAAAACGGTTCAAATTCTGGGGCTGTGCTATCTTGTTTCACAATCGCTCATGGATCATACCTACGATTGTTCTCTAAAACGTTCATGCCGATCGTTCTCTAAATTGTTTAGCTTTGAGACTCCATTACATTGATCCTATGCCAATTTTCGTAAACTCGTGGTTATTTTTGATTATGAAACTTCTTTATAGTTTACTATATAACACATATTATACACATATATAAACTATCTAATGACAGTTTTCAGAGTGGCCTACATTGATAGCCACTTATTGCATTAACAATAATACGTAGTCTAGGAGCTAACAGCCAATTGTCCATGCATAATCACACAACTTGGATTTTTTTAATATATACAGGAATATTGAGAAAGAAAACATCGGTCGTCAGCCGAGCTAGGGGTTAAACATATCAAACGATTTTCTCAGATCATATTTTCCTTACTTTTTAACCAATTTTTAGACACATAAATAATAGTTGTATTGTTGTCTGATAGAGATTAGTATTGCCGCCACTTTCACCCAAAATATTCGGTCTGTATATTATGGTTCGGTGGCGCTGCTTTTAACATGTAATACATGTCTGACAGTTGCTGTTAATTTGCTTGAGCTAAGAAGAATATTTCCGTAAAACTTTTTATACCCGTTCATTTCTACCTCCACGTCAACTACCGCGACTGACGATCGATTTCTCCTTAAAGGAAATCTTTCAGTGTCAATTTCAAGAAAATCCAGGTCGTGTTCTTATACATTGTAAATTTGCTCGATCGGCTCTCTGAACTACGGTAGTTCTTTAATGCGTTGAGGTTAGGACACAGACAGAATGCTTCAAAATAAATTTAAAGCTTCTACAATGACTCGTATTCTAGCTTTTCAACTCTTTAATTACCACGCCTTATATGTAGTAGTGAACTGTTGCAACCTCTTCCTGACGGTTAGAACCAGACATTGCAGTAGAAACGTATAGCGTAATGTTTAGCAATCCAGAAAATTTCTCAAGTGAAACCCGAATCTTGAAAAGATAGATTCCTTCATATCATCGCCGCAAGCGCGATTGACTGAACCTGAAGCACTTCTCTGTAAATATTTATCCCCGAACTCTCAGTCTATCACCGGTGGCAGACGTTGTCAAACAAACGAGGTGACGCCAGACAATACAGACAGACAGACCCGGGCCTGCCTCAACCTCCCTCACAGCAACACTCGTTTTAGCGATGATAAAAATAGCGCCGACCTAGGAGCGGACGAGCATCTGCCGTGGAGTAAAGAAGTGAATCTGAACCGCGGCTCCGTGTTATGACGAGGATGACAGACGCCGGGATGGAATTAGCCTTGTTAGAACCAGAGGGGCAGAGCCACCAGCAGGGTGTCTGGTGGTAGAAAGCTAATTACAGGGTGCTGGAGCGTGACAGCTGCTAAGGACATCGGACCTCGTCCTGAGACAAGCCTTCCTCTTCATATATATTAAAATATCCTGTCGAATCCTATAAAAACCGTAGGATCGTTTTAGTGATAAAGACAAAATCTTTTGAACGCCTATAAATGAAAATAAATGCAAGAAAACAACACGGATTGGCAATCTCTCAACAGATCGTATTTCTTTTTGTAAGTTATTGTATTAATTATCATGTTAATTAAAATTAAATGTCCATTACGTCGGAAGATTTGAACGGACAACTCCCAACAGGAAAACACACCCGAGGAGACGAGAGCAATATAGCATTTTATAAGAACACGACCTGGTGTTTCTTGAAATCTAAAACTCACGAAATTGTTCTTTTTAAAACACCAGTCATCAGCCATGATAGTTTTGTGATGATAGAAATGGCAGGGTATGAAAATAGTTAAAGATACGATACGATAATTTTTTTCTCAGATCATATTTGTACTAAATTTACACACTTATTAGACATGAGAATAATAGTCGAATCGCAGTCAGATTATCAGATGATGTGATTGAAAGTCGTTATTTATAGGTAAATGTTTGTATAAATGGTCGGTATATGGTTAGCACACGATGATTTAACAGTTACTTTCGTGCCTCACGCTTGGTTTTAAGTGTGTTGCTGAGAAATGTGATGTCAGAAAAAAATATTATGTGGTATTTTGATCTCTTTTGATACCTTCCAATCGGACCTCCCTCGTAACTAGCGCGGCTGATAGGCTAATCGATTTCTTTTTTAGGAGCGAATCCTCCACCGATTTCAAGAACGCCAAGTTGTGTGCTTATGTGAGTACAATGTAAATTACCTCTCCAGGATTTGAGAGGCCATATCGCAATCGTTAAGTGACTGATACACCAAACTTGAAGAACTAGTTTTTGCTTTCCTTTTTCGATGAAAACTAAACGTGTGTACAAACTGCAATCAGTTCTAGAAACGTTGCGTTGTAGTTATTTTGTAACACCTGTTTTGTGACAAATGTTAGAAATATACCTATTACTTCAAGAGTGTTGTCAATAGATCAGCCAAGTAGAAAAGCGTCGGAACGAATCCTGAATAAAATTACTTTGGCATAATTGAAGGACAACAGAATAGAATCACAGTATTTGTGTATTTTTCACAGAAATCAAGACTGCCAAAGTGTTATAGTGGAAATTGAGGTAATTTTAAAAATGAAATATTCAATAGTAAATATTTTCATCTTAGACATCTTAGACTAAATGATGCCATCGTTTTTCCTTTCGTGTACATCCTGTTATTACGTTACATCTTGTAACAAACTTCAGATACTTACATCAGCACCATGGTGTAAGTTGTTAACTCTCTGTTTTCTCTCATCCATTATTCTCGCGGAACTTCTGAAGACTCCTCTTGGTTAATGGATTTCTTCAACCTTTCCGACGAGTCAACTTCGCTGGATTGACAAAATGTGGATTTTATATTTCCTAAAAAATAATGTATTTTACTGTATAGAATCTGACTTGGATATGACCATTTTCTCAGGGCCGGGAAACGTCAGTGTTAGGAAAGTGACCTTACCTACCTGAAAAATTCCATATATAACTTTGAATTTAAAAAATATTCATACAGAATAAATTCTAAATTAAATTACCAAAGCATGTAACATTTTTAAAATATCTTTTAGTGGTGTTTTTTCTCACAACATATATTTCAAGAAACTTTTTATTAGTTATGTCATCTTAGTTATTTTACACATTCGTATGTTACGGTTAACACAAAAGGAATTTATCATATCTATATAATCCTTGTATGAATAAATCCTTGTAAAAATATGCTGTATGATGGAGGGAGTAGATTCCAATTTTTGAAACGTTCTACTTTTATAACATTAACGATAACAATTTCCAAAAATCTGCTCTCCAGGTAATACAATTAACCTAACTATTCTCAAAAACTAAATGGCTTTTAGATAAATATTAATAAAGTAACAATTCAAAATAATATTGTATTTTATTTGTAAGTAACATGAAACATCTGTTACAATGTATTATTATAGGCAAATATGTAATAATTTCCTCAACGAATATGACATTATCTACCAGTTATCAAACCCAATCCTTGGGCAACAATGTTCGTCACAACAATACAATTTTAGCAAGTCGGTATGTGCCGGTGAGTGGGTGTGGGAGCGCACAGCTTGTTAGCGATCGGACGGATGGTAGGCCAGTAGATATCGCGCCTGTGAAAGTCAACTAATTAAACATTATGTAAAGCGAATACCTGAGAGATCTTGGTAATTGGCTCATCTGCCGGCCGCGCCGGTCTCGCTACACGCCGGCGAGCAGCTCTGCCACTCTTTCTCCATTCTCTTGTTAGCTGGCATTCCATCGAAGTGATTACTACGAAACTTAGCAGTTTTATGAACTCATTACAGATCCGGTTGCACTGAGACGGCGCGGCGCTGTGATTTGTCCCACAAATGCATCGTCAAACTCAGTTTAAAATTGCAACTTAACTCATACGTGCCAGTAGTTCCAATATTGGGGCAGCAAGGAATTTCAGAAAGTAGTCAGCATCCTATAACATCCTCTAGTTTTTAAATGTAAAAATATCCTTGTTTGGTTACGTTATGTTATGTTAGGTTAGGTTAGGTTAGATTAGATTAGGATGTTATGTTAGGCTATTTAGGTTAGGTTAGGTTACGTTATGTTAGGTTAGATTAGGTAAGGTTATGTTAGGTTAGGCTATTTTAGGTTAGGTTAGGTTACTTACGTTACGTTATGTAATGTTAGGTTTGGTTAGGTTAGGTTATGTTATGTTATGTTATAGTAGGTTATATTATGTTATGTTAGGGTATTTTAGGTTACGTTATGTTAGTTTAGGCTAAGTTAAGAGGTTATTTTGGGCTAATCTTGGTTGAAAAGTCTCAAATATGCCTCATTGTTAATGAAATACTTACGCACTTCCAGCTGCTTTATGGGTTTTGCGTGGTGTACATAATGTTTTATTTGCATGACCAAATAAGGTCAAGAACTTTAATAATAATAATGTTATTCTAATTTAAAACAGTACTTTAATATTGTGGTAAAATGAGGCAAGTCGTACAGATCTAACGCCAAACTGGATGCCGTTAAATGTTTATTATTATTATTTGTGCTGAAAGGAAATATAAATAATAATATGTACAGCCAATTTGTTAAAAGTTTTATTCTTCAATGATATACATTTTTGATATTCCTACTACTAGCTTGAAATCTCTGTGTTTGAATATTGTCAAGATCCAAAACTAAATGTCATTGCTTAAATTGAATCTTTTTTCATTACCTGATTAAACTGAAATTCTGCATATAAGCTCAGATCTCGTGGCATGTCATTTTTCTATTTAGAGTGATTTACTTACCTCATTGGCCTTTGGAGTTGAAGAAATCTCTATTAGAAATGCATTGGTGAATAAATATTCTGAATATTATTTACATGTTCAAGGTAAACCTTGCTTCATTAAAGTGGTGCTTTATTGATAATCTTTTTTAAATATACCAGCTGGTGCGAACGAAACCTGATGTGAACATTGCGTATATAAAATTATGTTTATTGATTTTACTATTCTGTTTGAAATTCATAGGACTATAAGGAGAAGCTTGCAAATGAAACAGAAAGGAGAAGCGTTTATTCTTAGATAAAAGTAAAATGTGCTTACAAAATAAATTAAAAGAAGAACGCGAAGCATGATTGAATGCTTATCATGAATGAACCAATAACAGCACGCTCACATGAAACTCTTACTCTAACAAAGTAAGAATTGATATATTATTCGAATAATTACACGTCCGTTGAAACCTGTGAAAGAACATATTATAATCCAGATCCTTATGTCAACCTCTTCTCTGCTGTAATTATATATTGTTGAAACTATTAGTGAAACATACGAGGAGAGGTCGGAAGTAATTTAGTTTTATGGAGTCAAAAGTCATCCCTGATCCAGCTGTTCAGATAGCGAGGGTTCTATTCTTTTTTACGTCTTCACCTGTGTCAGCACATATTTTGGTTGGTACTACATTTTATTTTCGATGTATTGAATCGATATTTTTATATAATAATTGCTGAGAAAAGTTTATAATGTTGCAATGCATGTCAAAACTGACACATTAAATGTCCGAAATTTTTAACGTGGAAACTTGTTTCTTGTATTTGTGTTTAATTCGTATCCGTAAGTTCATCCCAATTCTTGTCAAATATTTTGAAAAAAGATGTTTTAAAATCCATTTCATATATTTTGTAATAAAATTCCTTCTCAATTTGTAAACATTAAGAAAAGGAAAACATTAGAATAAAATAATAAAAAAAAACTTAAATTCTCAAATTTAAAGTTAATAATTACTACAATATTTAATTTTTGCTATCGCATCGCAGATTAATTCCTACTTCATAAAAGGTTGTAATAAATTAGAGATTCTTAAAATTCTAAAAACCTAATTTTATGTTCTATTTATAGTTAAAAAGGCACGAAGGGAAACATTAACTCATATTTTAATCTTTGAATAGCCGTTTAATTCCTACTTTATAAAAGGTTGTAATAAAATAGAGATTTTTAAAATTCGAAAAACCTAATTTTATGTTCTATTTTTAGTTGAAAAGGCACGAATGGAAACACTAACTCATAGTTTAATCTTTGAATTTTGATTTTGGATTTATTACACACATCTGCATAGTTGATTTATGAAATATCTGCCCCCTCCCCCCCCCCCTTTATATCTGAAGAGTAAATCGTCATCGAGTAAATACTATAGTGTTTCCTTCCAGAACTGTTGTCAAACTTTACGTATAAAATTGAAATTATGTTCTTCGAGGCGACTAAGTATGATCGTGTCGTTCCGGAGTATTCACAAAGGAGAAAGAGAGAGATGGAGAGCATAGTCCTTGGTGGGTAGAGACCATGCAGCTAATCATATAGCACGGCATGGCTCGGCACGGCACGCACGTCTTCGTTATGGGAACGGGTACAGAGGCGGTAGCGGCAGTGGCGGTGGCGGTGGCGGCGGTAGCGGTCTCCGGGTCTGCAGTCTGCACCTCCAGTAATCACCATTGAGGACTGTGAGAACTCACTTCTTGTCCTCAACTTAATGAGCCTTTTCAGTTCAGGATCCGGCCACTTAATAAGAGGCGCACCTAACAATTCGCTTCCTGGAAGGTGCTGTACCGTCCAGTTCCAGTGGACTTTGCGCTGGAACGCGTGTTTTGTTGGGTTTTTTACGCGAGCAATTGTTCTCCGAGGCCTTGGAGTTTCGTGATGATGTCTTTAATTGAGAGGTAACGAAGTGTGACCATCGCAAACTGCCTAAAACACCGACTCCAGTTGACCTTCTGGGCAGGAAATGTTTACACATAATCCGATGAGTAGATTAATGAAGACTGTCTCAATGGTTTATGGGTCTTGCGTGTGCCAAGCACTACATAATTATGCGAGAAGAGTTAATCCCAACACATATATAAGGACAGTAACTCACTTCGTGAAAAGGTTATCGAGTGTAGATTAAAAATCATGCTGTGATTAGTTTATTTCCACCTGGCTCGAGCAAAGATCTCCCTTTTGGAGTGGAACCGGGGGCTAAACCACTTCAAAGAATCAAAATGCCCTCGTAATTTATGCCCATTTCCAAGTAGGAAGTGGAAATGTATATTGGATACATTTGAAATTGTTGAAAGAGAACGCGGGTTTACAGTATAGGAAGATGGTACCATAAAGATAGTAAGGAGACCGTGCGGCAGGTGGAGGTGCCACCTGTAGGTGGAAGGTGGAAGTGAGACACCTGCAGCTCCGCACCTCAGATTCTGCCCTCACCACAGACTCACTCCACAGTAACGGCTTTCTCGATCAACCTGCTGGTACCTCACTCTGACTGGACTGGATATCTGCATTAATTACTACAGATCCCTCAGACAATCTTCGGTGTTCACCTGGAACCCTGATTCCGACAGGAGGGTTCCCGTTGGCTTAGATTGAAGTTGTTCAAATATATTATGTTGTGACCCTGAACATACATTGTAAGGCCTGACTGGCCAATTAGCAAATTTTAATGAACACTTAATTATCAATAATGTATTGTATTCTCATTCACCGTAACCATGAGTCATGGATATAGTTCTATGTTGTCGACGGCTGCAGTCTACTTTAATTTAATCATTCTATTATTTAGACTGTCGCAAAAAGTTGTCTTTCTATTTTTACTTAAAACTCTTAGATGCGTAATTTATCCTCCTCATGACGTACTTTAGCAATCAATAAGTTTTTAATAAAATAATTTTAAGGGATTTTAGTAAAGAAAATATGACTAGTATCGTTTTTAATTTGCAATACAGTTTATTGTTTTATATAGTAATTAATTCTTACATCACTTATTAAACCGAATGAGCTTAGATAAAAGAAATGAAATACAAGTTTATTTAGTACATGCAATTTCAAGAAATTTATAAAATTGTACGAAAAAATCTTCCTAAACTCTTCTCTCCAAATGATTGTCTGGTGGGAAACAATATTTTTGACGCAAAGATTGTACACAAGTTAATTTTTGGTGTAGTTTCCTCACCAAGATATGTATTTGAGTTGCTATCCGACCAATAAATTATTGTTATCGCGTTCCTTCTCCTTCCCCCTTTTCTGTAAGGAAATATAACCTTGAAATGTATGAAAAAATATTAAATAAAAGTTGGATTAAAACACATTTTGAAATGATTATTGTGTTAACATTATAGATATCATTTGCATCAATCATTATTCTCGGAACATGATACATAACTGTTATATGATAGGAAAACTCCAAGCAACTATTTGGAATTGATAGCTGTTGCCGAAAAATATAGAGATTGTTCCTCCAAAATATGTATTACAATAATATGCAATAATTGTAAAAGTAGGAATATAGAACTGGTTTATCCCTATAATTATGATTATTTCTTCGCAATTAATTATTCTTTATTATATTTGGTAAAGTCTTATCAGAAAACAAATATGGAGTCATAGATTGGAAAATTCTCTATTCATGGGCACGGGTCCTTTTAAACGGTGCTTTTCTTTGATAAGTTCTCTGTTATTATGCACATAAAACTATAATAACTATAACATTTCTAAAAATACTTTTCTATTTTGATTAGTTTTAATTTAATACAGGGTACACCACACCACGTGTCGCATACCAGGTTTCGCTGAGGTTGTGTAACATTTTAACCATACAGCTCATTAGGCTAAAAGTGTTACTATGTAAATTTAAAATGTCATATGATTATACTTTATCTGCAATTTCCTTGTTGCCATCAGGATTACCCCTAAAACCAATGATATAACGATAATTTTAACCATTTTTTAGAAATATTCGTTAACCTCATCCAACTTCCATGAAGTGATATGCACTATCATCAAACTCGGTTGCTCAAAAAACGAAGGTTCGTGTAAAATTCTATGTCAACAGGTGAGTTTGTTCTCCAAATATCATGCGATCAGACAGGAAGAAGTTAAATTTTTCCAGCCCCTCAATTGATAGGCTTCGCTGACGCATAGCCAATAAACATATTCAGTGGTATATAAATGCGCCATACGTTTTTACATAAACGTATGTAATTTATTTGTTTACTAAAGGAAATACTTGGTGACAATCAAATGAACTACACAAGGAACCTATTTCAAAACTGCGTATCAGAAGGCTAATATTGACTTGATAACCAAACTTTTTACGCGTTTCACAATTTTCTCACCAATTGTTATCGGTGATAAACTTCCGGTCGATTGCATGCAGCGTTCCCAATGATACTGAAGCTGTTTTTCCCAGCCTTGTTTTGGTGGGTCAGAAATACAAATAAAGCATGTCGTCGCCAGGTCTTAGGTAAACTTATGGTGTGAAGCACTCTCTACCAGCAATAATATTGTACATCTGAGTGTTTTATAAATATAGTGTTCAATAACAATGTAACAAATACTCAGTTAGCATCCAGTAATTAACAATCAATTAATTTATAGCCAATATTATCCTGGATATTGTCAAGGAGATCAATTAATGCAACATACACGTCACTTTTTACGCATTTTAAAAAATACCGTAAACCCGAAGGATCTAAATTCATGAACATATTTTTTTAATTCCTGAGAACACCATATACAGTATACATGACGTAATGTGGGCATATATCAAGAATATCCATATATCAAATTATTGAACGAATCTTTATCAATATTCCTGAACACACCACATACAGTATTACATGACGTAATGTAGGTATAACAAGGCCAAATTAACTCTAGTACTTGAAATAAGATGAAATTTATATCTGCAAGTGCTAGACTAGGTCCTATATAATAATCCACCAATCTATTTTACGATTGGTAATTGGAAGTTAGGAAATCAACGTTATGGGTTACAGCACTAATAATACGTATACTGTAATTATTATACTACTTACGTGTATTATGCTAACTAAACATAAGTTACTTATGCCAATGGTGTTTGTAACTTGCAATCTAAACATTTTAAAGAGAAAAAACTCAAAAACCCCTTTGCAAAAAGTAACTGACTTCCCCGGGAATCGAACCTGTGCCATCTCAGTTATAGGCTCGCAACCATACTCATATTCTACGGCGAAGAAAAGAATCTTTTCTTATCTTATTTATATTCTTGCTCTCCTTCATTTCAGATTTCATATAGCTGACAATGTACAACAGTTTTATTGGTCGTTCAACTAGCAGCTATAATTTGCCAAAGAATCGAGGATGCTCAGTTTATAGGAGTTTTAAAACACTGACATAAAATTGCAATCAAATGCATCCAATTTATCAAAACATTACAGACACGGTTTAGTTACAATCATAAATCGATTTACTGTCCGTTGAAACTGCACTAACTCTTTGAACGGAATATTTCAGCCATTTTGTAACTGCATCAATTGTTCGCTGAATTACTCTGGTAGTCTAGAATATTGTTCCAATATTTAAGCACTTAGTAAACTTAGTGTTTAGTTAGTATTTTATTGTTCTTGGGTATAGTAGAGAAGATCGAGGTGCAGTTTCACTCTGTAATGCCATATCACATTTATCTCATGTTCTATATAGTCATGTAATTCACAGTCATGTAAAACAGCTTTCTTAACAAACATTTCTTATCTCTGATTGCTACTTCTCATAACGATTTGAACATTATCTTATTTGTACGCATCACATAATAGACGACATACTTCTGTTCAAAAACTTTTGGTGCATAATTTTTAAGTCAATAGCAATGTCAAGTAATTTTTGTTTAACGATTCCATACGTTACATAAAATTAAATTAAAAGTACATTTTTGGCTGTTTCAAAAGTTGGTAAAAAAAAACAAAATAATAGAATTTTTAAAGTTGGTGTCCAGTATATTCAACTCCGTTTTGGTATATCTGGATACTCAAATTATATTTCATATTAATTTTTCCTAATCCTAAGGTTATGATTTAACCGTTGAGCAATATCTACACTGTCTCATTTTGATAAACAGATACATCTACAGCCTCATAACTGTATAGTTTCATATCCGTACAAAAATAAGGCCTACAATGTCAACGTCGAAATAAATTTCCTGCAAACTGAGTTCTGATAACTGAAATACTCCTAATAACTAAACAGGCAGGTTAAATAAAATACAGTGGGATCACATTCAATAAAACACTTAAGTTTTGACCTCAGTAGCCTACTTCAAATCGTAAGTTAAAATCACTTTTTGTTATATTTGACCATTATAAAAATGGTTACTATAAAATATTTACATACTAAAGAAGACGGGAAGTGAGTCAAGTATCGAGCTAATTTTATATACATCGTTTGTTAGCCTGCGATTTTTATCATTTTGATTGATACTGTTCAAATTTACTGAGTTGTCACTTCCTACTGAAAAAACGCGGAACAATTCTGAGAACAAGCAATTCTACAGCAGTGGCGGATCTAGAGGAGAATCCAAGGTCATGTGCCCCCCCCCCCGAGGTTTTGAGAAAAAAAGTTTCTATGAGAAAATCGTAATTACTGTTGTAGTGTAACCACAAAAAATCAAGTTAGCTTAACTTTATAAACCATACTTTGGGTATGGGTTAATTCCTTTCTAAACATTTCATTTTTTGTTGTATAGAAATGCAAAATTGCCTTTCTAAAGCAATGGTGATGGTACACTAAGACTCAGGTGGCCCCCTCCGAAGATGAAGACTGGATCCACCCTTGTGCTACAGAGGCGTGTGTGGTCAGCATCATCCCCGAGATATGAGCAGTACCAGCTAGACACATGTCTGTGTACAATCTGGGTGGGTGTAGGAGAGGGGGGTGCCACTTGAAGATGGTTGCGCCACATCTGTGAGGTCCTGTCCCACTGCCCAGGTGTGTCTAAGTTACCTGGCCAGTGCCGTGCCGTGCCGTGACGAGCCGTGCTGCACATCTGTCCCACACTCGCGCCCGCCGAGCCGTGCCACCGTAGTAGTGTAGTGTTTACGTTGTAACCCGTACCGGACCACACGTCACAACAAACATCCTCCTGCCTAGAGTGGACAAACAGTCCGGCTCACTCTGGATTGTTGCGGGTAATTGGTAGGGCAGGAAATAATAAAGATGGAATCGTCACGGCCGTACAGGATATAGCAGGGGAGTTATTAGCATATGCTAATAGCTACAAGGGTACTTTGTTGAAACCTTTCGTCTAATAAAGCCTTATTATTCGTTTATATATATTCCATATAGGGGCTGTTTGAAATTTAATAACCCTATTTCATTTCTAAATTCTAGATAAAAGAAATAATTAGAACTAATTTATTAGTTTTAAAAAGATATTCCTATTTAATAAAAACCCCACACTTGCTCCAAAAACGCCAATTTCAGAATTGCGATGTTTTGACCACTGTACTATACAGAAATACAGAAGTTGGTACACCAATAAATAAATCTTTCGCAGACTAACTTTAAAATTATGTGTAGCCTTTAAACACAGTCCACCAGCTTCTTTTGAACACTTCTTTTGTCAACGCAAAGTTTCCAAATAGACTTTCCAGATAAAAATGCTAATTTCCTTTAACTTGACTACCACACATCTTGGCCCTTCGAAGATTGGATGATTAGCACGAGATGTTGACGATCACAAAATTTTGCTGTCACGAAATTTGGCTACAAATGATGACCAAGAAATCCTTGACCACGGACCCACCTAAAACAACTCCAAATTAATTAGCTTTGAGCAGATACATTAATTAATCAAATACAAATTTGCTTCAACAGACCGGTTTAGCACGTACATTTTCGTTACTGGCTTTAATCATCAAAAGCAAAAATGTAAGAACTCAAGTACTTCTACCATTTACTGTTCATACGTTAATATTAATATATACAAGAAGTTCTCGGCTTAGTAACACTGTTAATAACGCAACATTAATACTTACGGCCACAGCTTGCGGAAATTTAGCTCTGTGTCTGAGAAAGGCCAATTTGTCTAAGGGATTAACACACACTTGTGTCGGAAATGGATGCAGAACAATTGGAGGTGTTCAGATAAGATCGTAACATACTAATATATCCCTGTAAATTACGATGGAAAAGTGAGGAATGTGATTTGTAGCAGAAAGGAATCACTGCTTAATTACCTTTTTTTTAAGAATTTCTTACAAATTTGAAACAACGTTGCGTTTTACTTAGGCAACTGTACTGTTGCGAAAGATGAAATAATTGTTGAAGGCTTCAAATCGAAATGTATTTTTATAGTTAGAATCTATTGCTTTAAAAGTTTCTATTGGCCGAAAATAGTTTTTCCATGCTCTTATACAATACTCTTTGTAGATTAACTTCTAATCGCAGTCTTTAGCAAAACTTTCAGTCCATCGCAAGCAATGACTAGTTCATCATTTGAGACCCACAGTAAGCTCACTGTTGATGCTATTGGCCATACTCGACCTTGAAAATATAATAATCGATTAATACCACATGAACATTTTGGGTCTACACAATACAAATGTGCACTTGAATTTGATAAGAGAAACGCCTTAACTCGATACAGAGCACTTTTAAATGTTAAAATATTTTTTTCAAAATATGCAAGTTTTTTAATATTATACAATTTTTGTATAAACATTTTGGCTTTTAAAAATGCATTTAAACTTTGACTTGGAAATAATACCTTTGAATTGATAAACAAAGTAATGTACGAATACTTGTAGTATCTATCAGCAGTGAGTGCCTGACAGACAGCATAGCCTGACACAATGTAACACATTGTGATTATGTGTTACGTTAGTTATTTACGTGAAGAAGAAAATCACATTGCAGATCTCGAAACGTAGTGTTGCTGATTTTTTGTATCACTGAACGATGGCAAATGTCCGGAAAAAATCCTCTTTCCTTCACTCATTTAACTAATTTCCTTCACAATGTAAGAGTCAAATTCACCGAACGGTATTTGATGATACCATTGTGGCGTGATAGTTGCGAGCCTCCATTTCCACGAATCTGGCGACTCGACCACGAAGCGGACTAAAGCGAGGGCGAGACGTACTTCGGTAGCGAGCGAAGCGTGCCGCACCGGAAGTGATACCATCTTCTCGCCTCGTTCGACGCCGGAAAGACCTTTGTGCTCTGCTGATCCTCAAGAACATGCTCTGCATATGGCGGAGTGAATGGACGGCTCGGCGTGTGCCTTGAACCCTTCGCATCCTGCCCTCGCGCGGAGTCCGACTTCATTCACCGTAAAATGAACGCCAAAATTGCCGAGTCCTTAATGGCCAAGTTGGCAGTAATTGGTCCTGAGCAGATTCCTATCGGAAGACAAGGAAACACGCAAGTGTGCTGGAGCACTATGTGTCCGATTTCGAGTTTACTACTCCTACGGCAGAGCCAGGTGTAGTAGTAGTGGTGGTGGTGGTAGTAGTAGTAGTAGTAGTAGTGGTGGTAGTGGTGGGGGTAGTAGTAGAATATCAGATTGTGCATACCTGATATAATTCTTACAAACTTCATAATTCTACTATAGACAATACAATTATTTTCAACAATATTCACGGTTTTGTGGTATTCTGTTGGTTTCTCCTTGGTCTACGACTACACCAGTTGCTGATAGTAATTTAAATCTTCTGTACCGATCCGCCCTTGGCAGTAGCCAGTGTGAGGGGAGGAATAAGGGTAAACAGGAGACTTGCCTCTCCTCAACATAAAAAATAACAAATACATATGAGTATTGTATAAATATAAAACGTATTATATAATTTATTCTTTGTGGAGTCCCTCTTTAGTGTTTTCCAGAATTCATACATCACGATTTTGATATTGTAACAGACTTATTGTTTTAAAAACTATAAATTAACATAAATAATTTTTAACTATAGCAATAAAATATGTTATAATATACCTATATTATAGCTAAAACATCCAAATTTAACTCAACCACAAATGCAGATCCTATTACGATCACATAAACACTATACCCTATGCTATATACCAGAAGTGGTCATACACGTACAAATCCTATGAAATTGCGTGTGAAACCGCTGGTAACTGCTAGTATATTAATAAGTGGAACTGACGACAGTCTGCGCATTCTACGTAAATTATGCATAAACTTAAAATAGTACTGAATTAAATACTTTCAGAGAGCTTAGGCCATTAAACACTTCCACTAAAACTGAACAAAAAGTACATTCGTTTAATGCAATCATGCATTAATGTTCGATCACTACTACTACTACTAGATTCAAGATGCCTGGCAAAAGGAGGAAACAAAACTGCATAGTTTATCTGAAATAATAACGTTCTATATAGACATTTTTGTATATTAATAAATAGTTGAAAATCATATGAAGAATATTTATTAAATAATGAGAATTTTTAACTTTCCCTTCCTATTTCAAGATAAGAGAAGAAGAAATCTGTGCGTTACTACACAATTCCCTCTGATACGGGAATCACGAGAGGCTTTTCGCTGTTATCCTGAGCAAACAGGCAAGGAGAAGGCAGGGTGAAGGGTTAAGTCTAGCAGGATTATATCCTTCCCCTCCAGTAGTAATCCCTCCTCTGCTGCTAATCCCTTTATAATTAGCTCCCAGTTGTAACCGTCTCGCAACCTTACCTAACCTATAAGCTGACAGAGCTGTTGCTACTGATTCACTGCCTCCGTAAGATGGTAGGTTATATAACAGTTTAAAATAAGTA